>NC_138860.1:158617133-159823837 GCF_965194805.1 Balaenoptera borealis | reverse complement strand
AACTACTCAAATTCACTTAGTACTTTTAAGGTTGACTGAAATGGTTTAAGGTGATTTGGAAAAGAGAATGTGGCAGCACTTAGAAGGGACAATTTTGGTTGAACAGGGAAAGAAAGGAAGAGAGGAGAACCAAGAGACAATGGACAAAGTATGGCACACCTGGTCTAGGACTTCAAGCAAGCTAGAAAAGTAAGTGATGTGTCCTGAAAGGGACAAATTACAGGCTTAGAACCTATCAGAGGACCAAAGATAAGCTGTCCACGTAGAAGAATAGATTAAAAAGATGGAATGGAAGAAGACAAATAAGTAAAAATACATGCCAAATCATAAAGATCTTGATACTTAAACATGAAGATAGGGAGAATTCTGGGAAGATGGTGGAACAAGAATCTAGATAAAATTGCATGGGTAAAATCTAACATAACTAGTTTGCAACTCTGGACTCTCTATAGAAGGTTCACAACTTGCAGAAGAAGGCTTGGTTGGCAAATTGCAGTTAATTTTGGTGAATTTCAGCTCTTAGCACAGATATAGCTACGTATCCCCTCACTCCTACCCCCATGGCAAGCAGCTGGAACAGCTTATACAAACCCTACAGGAGCCAGTGTAGGAAAAAGGGTACTGTCCACCAAATACTGGGGGTCTGTGCTCTGAGCACTGATTGTTGCTTCTGATTACAGAGGTGCAGACAAAAAGGAGGGTGGCCATTATTGCTGCATCTCCCCCCAACACTGCAAGCTCCTCTCCTCTGGCTGAACTGATTTCCAGGAGATTTAAAGGGCTGCTGTCCCCTTTCCCCTCTTTCTTTTCTTTTTTCCCCTCTGGGAGCCAGACATTAAAGACTAGGATACTGAAAAACAACTGCATATCCAGGGAAAGTTAGAAAGTGACCACCCATGCCAAAAGAAAAAGCACAGGCTCAGAGAAAACCTGAAAAGATCTTAAGTTTAAACCTTAAGTTGATCCTCAGCACAAGGATAGCCTGTAACAATCAAAAAAACAAAACCAATAACAAAATCCTGCAAACCCTTGGGAAGAGGAAGAATCTGATTTCCACAGGTATCACATTAACAGATTCAAGTGTATATGGTTTTCAACAACAACAACAAAAAAATCACAAGGCATAAAAATAAACAGGAAAGTATGGCCCATTCAAAGCAAAAACAAATCCACAGAAACTGTCCTTGAAAAAAATCCTAAAGGCAGATCTACTACACAAAGATTTTAAAACAACTTTACAGATGTTCAAAGACTAAAGGAAGATGTGGAGAAAATTAAGAAAGCAATGCGTGAACACAATGAAATATCAACAAAGAGACAGAAAACATAAAAAGAAACCAAAAAGAAATTCTGGAACTGAAAATTACAATAACTGAAATTAAAAATTCACTTAAGGGACTCAAAGAAGAGCAGGCAGAAGAAAGAATCAGCAAATGTGAAGATAGGATAGGACAATGGAAATTATCCAGGCTGATTAACAGAAAGAAAAAAGACTGAAGAAAAGCAAACAGCGCCTAAGGGACCTATGAGACACTATCAAGCAGACCAATTATGCATTGCGGGAGTCCTAGGAGAAGAGAGAGAAGAGGGGGCCGAAAGAATATCTGAACAAATGAGAGCTGAAAACTTCCCAAATTTGATGAAAGACAGGAATATAAACATCCAAGAAGCTCAGCGAACTCCAGGTAAGATGAAGTCAATGGGACCCACACCAAGACACATTATAATCACATTTTCAAAGATATAGAGAGAATCCTGAAAGCAGCAAGAGAGAAGTGACTTGTCACATATAAGGGATCCTCAATAAGATTATAAGCAGACTTCTCATCAGAAATTTTACAGGCCAGAGGTAGTGGGCCAATCTATTCAAAGTGCTAAAAGGAAAGTGTCAACAAAGAATCCTATACCTGGTAAAAGTGTCCTTTCAAGAGTGAGAGAGAAATTAAAACATTCCCAGATAAATAAAAGCTAAGAGAGTTTGTTACTGTTAGACCTGCCCTGGAAGATAATGCTCAAGAGAGTCCTGCAGAAAGAAATGAAAGGACACTACACAGTAACACAAAGCCATATGAAAAAAGTAAAGAGCTCAATGAAGGTAAATACATGGGCAATTATAGAGATAGCATTATCATAACAATGATTTTTAACTGCACTTTTTGTTCTATACATGATTTAAGAGGCTAAAATGTTTTCTAAAAACTATTAGTATAAAAGCTCATATTATTGTAACTTTGGCTTTTAACTTCACATATTGTTTTCTACATGATTTAAGAGATTAATGAATTTGAAATAATTATTAGTCTATGTTTTGGGCCACACAATGTAGAAAAATGTAATTTTGAGACATCAACAACCAAAAGAGGTGGAGGTGGAGCCGAAAAGGAGCAGAGTTTTTGTATGTTATAGAAGTTACATTGGTATAAATTCAAATTAGAGTGTTGTAACTTTAGGATGTTAAATGCAATCCCCAAGGTAACCACAAAGAGCTACAGAATATACACAAGAAGAAAGGAGAAAGGAATTTAAACATTTCACTACAAAAAATCAACTAAACACAAAAGAAGACAGTAATGCAGGAAATAAGGGACAAAAAAGCTACAAGGCATAGCAAAGAAATAGCAAAACACAGAAGTCACTGCTTACCAGTAATTCTTTTAAATATAAATGGATTAAACCCTCCAATCAAAAGACAGAATTGGCAGAATGGATAAGAACACATGATCCAACCATATGCTGACTATAGAAGACTCACGTGAGATCCAAAGACACAAACAGATTGAAAGTGAAAGGATGAAAAAAGATATTCCATGCAAATAGTAACCAAAGGAGAACAGGGATTGTTGTACTAATATGAGACGAAATAGACTTTAAATCAAAAAATGTTACAAGAGATGTCTTGTGAAGTCTTACTTCTTGTAAAGAAGGACATTATATATCAACAAAAGGTGCAATACAGCAAGAAGACAGAACAATTACAAACATTTATGCACCTAATAACATACTGCAAAGCATACGAAGCAAAAACTGACAGAACTGAAAGGAGAAATAAACAGCTCTACAATTACAGTTGGAGACTTAAAGACCCATTATCTCAATAATGGATAGAATAACCAGACAGAAAGATAAGCAAACAGAGGATTTAACACAATAAATCAACCTGATCTAAACAGGCATATATAGAACATTCTACCCAACAACAACAGCATACACATTCTTCTCAAGTGCACATGGGACATTTTCCAGAACAGACCATATGTTAGGCTACAAATCAAGTCTCAATAGATTTTAAATGATAGGTACCATACAAAGTATCTTCTCTGACCACAGCAGGATGAAGATAGAAATCAAAAACAGAAGTAAAAATGGAAATTATCAGATTTGTGGAAATTAAACAACACACACTTAACCAATGGATTAAAGCAGAAATTACAAGGGGAATAAGAACATACTTAGAGATGAAGGAAAACAAAAATACAACATACCAAAGCTTACAGGAAACAGCAAAAGCAGTGTTAAGGGGGAAATTTATAGCTATAAAGACTTACATTAAAAAACAGACCTAAAAAAGAAGAAGAAACAAAACCCAAAGCTAACAGAAAGGAAGAAATAATGAAGATTAGAGCAGAGATAAACGAAATAGAGAACAGAAAAACATTAGAGAAAAATCTTTAACACCAAAAGTTGGTTCTTTGAAAAAAAATCAACAAATGTGACAAACCTTTAACTAAATGGACTAAGAAAAAAACGACTCAAATTACTAAAATGAGAATTGAAAGTGGTGACATTACTATTGATTCTACAGAAATAAAAAGGATAAGAGAGTTCTCTGAACAACTGTAAACCAACAAACTGGACAACTTAGATGAAACAGACAAATTCCTAGAAACACAATATCAACACAGACTGAATCATGAAGAAAGACAAAATCTGAATAGACCTATAACGAGTAAGAAGACTGAATACTTAATCAAAAATTTCCTGTACAAAGAAAATCTCTGGATCTGATGGCTTCACAGGTGAATTCTACCAAACACTTAAAGAAGAACTAAAACTACAGACCAATATCCCTTATGAACCTTGATGCAAAAATTCTCAAGACAACAGCAAAATGAATTCAATAACATAATAGAAGGATTATGCACACCATGCATGACCAAGTGAGATTTATTCCTGGAATACAAGAACAGTTCAACATATGAAAACTGACCAGTGTAATATACCACATTAATAGAATGAAGGGGGCAAAAACCCACATGATCATCTCAACTGACACAGAAAAAGTATTTGACAAAAGTCAACACCTTTCATGATAAAAACACTCAACAAATTAGGAGTAGAAGGAAACTACTTCAACATAACAAAAGCCACATATGAAAAATCCCATAGTGAACATCATATTCAGTGGTGAAAGACTGAAAGCTTTTCCTCTAAGATCAGGAACAAAGCAAAGATGTCCATTTTCACCACTTCTATTCAACATAGTACTGGAAGTTCTAGGCAGAGCAATTAGGCAAGAAAGAGAAATAAAATGCATTCAAACTAAAAAGGGAGAAGTAAATTTATCTCTGTTCACAGATATAATCTCATACATAAAAATCCCTAAAGACTACACACAGAAAAACTGTTAGAATAAATGAATTCAGCAAAGTAGTAGGATACAAAGTCAACATGCAAAATTCAGTCACATTTCTATATACAAACAATGAACAATCTGAAAAGGAAATTACAAAAACAATTCCATTTTTCAATGAGATCAAAAAGAATAAACTACTGAGGAATACATTAATTACAGAGATGAAAAACTTGTACAATGAAAACTAAAAAACATTGCTGAAGGAATTAAAGAAGACGTAAATAAATAGAAATGCATCTCATGTTCATGGACTGCAAGACAATATCGTTAAGATGTCAAAGCAATCTACAGATTCAATGTAATCCATATCAAAAATCTCAATGACTTTTTTGGCAGAAATAGAAAATCCCATCCTAAAATTCATATGGAAGCTCATGGGACTGTGAATAGCCAAAACTATCCTGAAAAAGAACAGCAAAGCTGGAAGACTCACACTTACTGATTTCAAAACTTACTACAAAGCTACTACAGTCAGACAGTGTACTGGCATAAGACCAATGGAACAGAATAGAGAACCCAGCAATACACACATATATAGTCAAAATGATTTTTGACAAGGTGTCAACACCATTCAATGGGGAAAAGACAGTCTTTCAAGAAATGGTAATAGGAAAATTGGATATCCACGCACAAAAGAAATTGGACCCTTATATAACACCATATACAAAAATTCACTCAAAATGGGTCAGACTTACATGTAAGACCTAAAACTTTAAAACTCTTAGAAGAAAACAGAGGGCAAGAGCTTCATGACATTGAATTCCATAATGATTTCTTGGCTACTATACCAAAGGCATACACAATAAAAGAAGAAAAAAAAAAGACACTAACAACACAGTAAAAAAGGAAACAAAAGAATGGGAGAAAATATTTACAAATCATATATCTGGTAAGGAGTTAATACCCAGAAATATAGAGAATTCCTAAAACTCAGCAGCAACAAAAACCCAATCAAGAAATGGGCAAAGGACATTTCTCAAAGAAGATATAAAAACTGCCAATAAGAAGATGAAAAGATGCTCAACATCATTAACCATCAGTGAATGCAAATCAAAACTACAATGAGATTCCACTGGAATAGCTACTATTCAAAAATAAGAAAAGAAAATAACAAATGTTGGTGAGGATACAGAGAAAATGGAACCCTTATGACTGTTAGTGGAAATGTAAAATGGTACAGCTGCTGCAAAAAACAGTATGATGGTTCCTCAAAAAATGAAACATAGAATTGCCGTAAGATCTAGCAATTCCACTTCTGAGTATATACCCAGAATAACTGAAAGCAGGGTCTTGAAAAGATCTGTACACTCATGCTCACAGCAACATTATTCACAATAGCTGAAACATGGCAGCAACCCAAGTGTTCATTAACAGATGAATGGTTAAGCAAAATGTGGTATATATTATATATACAATAGCCTTAAAAATAGCCTTATACATACATTCAGCCTTAAAAATGAAGAAAATTCTAACATATGCTACAATATGGATGAACCTTGAAGACATTATGCTAAGTGACAGCTACAAAGAGACACACACTGTATGATTCCACTTATATGAGGTACTTAGAATAGTTAAAACTCAAGACACAAAAAGTAGAATGTTGGTTGCCACGGGCTGGGGAAGGGATGAAATGGGTGGAGAGGTCTTGTTGAATAAGTACAGAGTATCTGCTTTACAAAAATGAAAAGAGTTATGGAGATGGATGGTGTTGATAGTTGCACAACATTATGACATTATGAATGTATTTAAATACCACTGAACTGCACACTTAAGGATGATTGGGACAGTGAATTTTATGTTATGTGTATTTTACCACAATAAAAATAAATTTTTTGAAATTTATTTTAACAGGAACCAAAAAAGAAGTGACAAAAGGAGAGAGAGAGAGAGAGAGAGAGAGAAGCTTAAGAGTTATTAAAAAAAAGAGTTTAGTGGCTTAGTATCTGGCACATAGAGGGCATTCAATAAATTCAGTTAATACTAAGTACCTCCTATATATGCCAGGCATTGAATGAGGCTCTTCTATGAATATGATTTATGAAATGAATAAGTCACCAAAATCACACAACCACTGAGACTTTCAAGTTAGGTAAGCTATTCAAGTGGAAGAAGCAAAGACGGAAGATTTCTTTTGTATCAAAAGAAGATTTCACAAATGAAGATTTCACAAAAAGGACTAGGGATCTTGAGAACTTAGAAAGACCAAGTATGTGAAATAATTTAGGATAATGACTGAAGGAAGCCACTCAGGATAGAAAAGAGAGCTTTTTAGCATCAACTCTAAAAACAAGACAATGTACAGAAAAGAAGTCAACATGGAGATAAAGGCATCAAGAAATTAAAATGAAGAGAGAAAGAACTTGGATATTAAACACAGAATGTAAACTTGAGAAAATTGTAGGCTCTGCAATCAGAGTAAACGAGATGGCTACAAGGGTAAAAAATAAAGGAAGAAAGTGAGATGAAAAAATACAAAGCACAAATTTTGAGTCCAGAGCAAAACATAAATGAGACTACCGTTATGTATACTCTTCATATACACTCTGAACTTTAAATTTTTTTTAACATTCTTAGAAGATATATAAAGATGTGTTGATTTTCATTGCAAGTCTATACAAATTTAAATTGGTAACATCTCATAACTATGTTCTTATTAAAATTAAAATGTACATATCTTTAAGACATTTAATTCTTGTTTGGTAACTTGAAAGGTTAAAGTTCACAAAGGAAAGTCAATTATAAACAATAAAATAATCATGTAAATCATGACAGAAAAACATAGTCTCTTTTATCTCAATTTTTCTAAGATATATCTTAAAAAAATTACTTGATTTCATTCATTTCTTAGAAATAAAAAGATATAAATGCATCACTGCTATCATTAACGACATATCAAGTTGCCCCAGACAGTTACTGAATTTCATATGAATGAGAAAAAGAGAAAATCAAGAAGATAATTAAATCCATACCTGTTCCAATGTGTTGGGAAGGTTTTGTTGGATGCATGGCACCATGACAGACATTCTGCTGAACATTACTCTGTGAGTGGATAAGGCCAGTTTGTGTAAAGAACTGATTAAGAGAAGAACAGAGATCAGCAAATTGAACCTGATCTAAAGACCAGTTCTTGAGATCTGCCTGTCTCATACTCTCCATCAAACCTATGAGGAAAGCATTAGAAATACAGTTAGCATGGTTCTGCAAACACTGCAAAGAAAACAGCACTTCTTTTTTCCAGCCCTCAAAATTTCCACTGGTAATCTTCTGCCCATGCAATGAAGAATGACATTTTAAAAATTATTCAAAGTCTGATTCTTTTAAATGTGGCCAAATTTCCTTCAGAACTCTTGTCTGTGAACCTCCGCTACATCAACTGGCTGAAAGGCTTAATTACGAATTTTGCAAAGTGTTGTTTTTAAGCATACTACCAACTGCAAAAGAAACACTATATAAGGAGATGCTTACTTCCACTAAAAAGAGACTTAAAATCTATTCAAAAACACATGATATGTGTATTTGGTTATAAGTGAGAAGGAACCAATACTCACCTTGGAACTGTGAAAGGTCTACATCTGACCAATTAACACTGCTGGCGATTCGACAGCTTTCTTTTAGCATATCAAGTGTTGCATACCAATCATTTGAAACACCTATAAAAATAATATTGGCAATATTATAAATCTTGGATAGCGAAAGTTTGAGCTGGCTTTACTCCTGATATTGGCCGATCCCAATCCAGTTTTACAAATGGATTCAAACCCATTATATCATGCACTGGGGCAATCTGCTCTGTGAGACAGGCAGGAAAGGTATTATTTCCCTGTATTTTACAAACAAAAGAAATTGAACCTAGAGAGGAGGCATGACTTAGCAAGGCCACTATGATGAATCCAAGACTTGAAGCCAGCTGTACTCTGCACCATTCCAAGAGGCCCCATTCACCTTGTAGTCTATGTCTATGGTACCCTCTGCAGTTCTGCAGTGCAGAGACTGCCTGGTCTGTGAGCAATGTCAGTTAAGCATCTCACCAGAAACCATCAAGACCTATCTTAAGAGCAACAGACATTTTTTTTTCTTTTAAAATCAGGGTATGAATCTATCATTCTAAACAAAATACTTGGCAGGAATATGCAAAGAAAGAAAAAGTGGGAACATTCACTGAATACGTAAATGCAAGGTACTAGACTAGGCATTTCATACTTTGTAACCTCAATATGATCCTCATAACAACACTGTATACCAGTGTTGTCCTACAGCTAACAAAATAATAAGACCACAAGAGTTAATGCACCAAAGGTCATAAAGAGCCATAATGAAGATTCGAATACAGGTCTTTCAGACATAAATCTATACTCTTTCTTCTATACCACACTAAATCACAATAGACTGCAGACAGACTGTGCATTCCACTCTTCTTTCAAACGCTCACAAAAACACTTGTTTTCCAGAAGAACAAAAGAGTTAAAACCAAAACCTGCAAGGGTTGCTGAGTTTGCCTATGTTACCACATAAACTGTAATCAAGACAATATCCAGGTGAATCTATAGACTGAAGGACTTACAACTCTAGGACTACGGCAAGGAAACACAGAAGATGGATAAGAAGAGTATTGGTAGAAAATATATATAAGCCCCAGATAACAGATCCAAATTCACAGTTAGCCAAACACACGTCAGGAGACAAAAACTTACCAGAATTACAGGATACCTGTTGTGGGGGAGGGGGTGCCTGATGTGTTAACGTCTGATGCTGATGGTTCGGATGGTGCTGTACGTGCTGGTGTGGAGAGGAGTGCTGGGGGTGAGGGGACTGGAGCTGGCTGTGTTGCTGCGGGTGTGGTGCTGGGTGCTGCGGACGCTGTGGATGCTGTGGTAAACCATGCGGTCGATGGGACGGATGTGGAGACGGCTGTGTGTGCATCTGGGGGTGGGACAGTGAGACCTGTGCAACCGAATTACTGCCCGTGGTGTTGAGGCCACTGCCATGACTGTTGGTCAGGCTGCTTTGGTTGCTGTGTGGGTGAGAGCTCACTGTACTGCCGGGAGAGTGCTGATAGGAACAAGAAGTGTGGGACTGCTGGGAAGATTCAGAAGGGATGTTCATCAAACCTGAAAACAGACAAAGCAAGAACACTGATGGTCAGATTTCAGTTATACCTTATGACAAACATTTGCAAAATTATTTACAGAGCAAAGGTATATGCTGTCAGGAAGTGATTTTGGTTCAGTTTAACAAGTATTGATAGAGTATCCACCATACCCTGGGGCTCTGGGGCTACCAAGAAGAAACATCATTCTCTGCCCTCAAGTAGCTCGTGGTCCAGTGGAAGAGACAGACACTTGAGGAGATTACGTCCAACACTGTAAGTACTAAGGCAAAAGTATACAGAGGGAATACAGGAACTCTGCTTCTTCCCCGTTTTACCTAGGAAGGGGCTCTGAAATACAGAGAAGCCTTCCTTGAAAAGGCAGTATCTGGGTTGAGTCTTGAAAGATGACTAAAATGTTAAGGGAAAAGTGGGAGAGGTGTTGGGTCACATTGAGGGTGGTTCTCTATAGGTCTGAAGACCTTTGACAAAAGAGGAGGGTAGAAATAAAGCCCAGTTATTTCTGATCTCTTTCTCTGACTACTCCAAAAACTTTAAGTCCAAGATGGCTAGAATCCTTAAGACCAAGCAAAACAAAACAGCCATCTCCACTGCTCTTTTTCATTACTCTTATGGAACATTCTTGAGATAGACACAGTTTAGGGGTTAAGATTACATATTTCTTAACACCAGAAAAGAGGAATTAAAATCTCTGCACCACAATTTACACACTTGGTAACTCTGGAGAATTATTAACCTCTCCAAGCCACAATTACCTCAATTATAAATGGGTATGATAATAGTACCTGCTTTGTAGAGTTGTTGTGAGGATTACATGCCATGGTACAAGTGCAGGCTGCAGGCTTAGCTCAGTAAATATTAGCCGCTATGATGATAATGATGATTAGGCCAGAAGTGCTTAATGTTAAAAATAATGTATGTTTGGTTTGCAGGTAGACACTCACTTTAACAAACCTTATTGCAACATGTAGTTCTATATAACTACACTATTTTCATATCCCAGAAGACAACATATAATGTTTTGCTGAACCAAACACAAAAAAGTTTTACTTGAATGAAATGAAAATAAAGTCCCATACCATACTGTCAGTCAATAAAAGAATCAAAAATTTTAAACAAAAATAAAAGTATTCTCATACTTGTTATCAGGAGTAAAATTATATCAGAGTACATTATAAGATAATCTCAAAACATAATAAATTAAGGTTTTATAGGTAGAAGAGTTTATACAAGTGCTTGCCTTAACCCTGGGAAAAATGTCATTTATATGGAATCTATAGGGTTACTACAATAAGATGAAAGAAAGCAGTTATTTCATTATCTGTTTCCAATAAAGTCCTAACATTTTAAGAGGGCACCCAGATATAATCTCTACCAACATTTTTAATCCCAAATTGTTTTTAAAATAAAACAAAACAAAATATCTTTCAGAAGCCCAGTATGTAAAACTAATAAATGTAAAGTTGTTTTCTGGGAAGCCATGAAAAGAAACCTGTTAGGTCTCCCTCTTCATCTGCACCCTTCTCTCTGAAACCTCCAGAAAACCCAACAGCTCCAAAGAGAACAATTTGGAAAGCACTGATCTAGTCTAATCTTCTTCACTGTACAATGGGAATGCTTAGGTCTAAAGAGGTGAAGTTAACTCAGTTGACTTTATGGTAGAACCTGGACTAGAACCCAGAATTCCTGTCAATCTTCTTTTCTTTTTTTTATTAGTGTAATGAAATAGCATTATGGGTTTCAGAAATTGTCGCCATTGTTATTTCAAAGCCAGTATTTTTCTACTATGATCAGCAAAGCCTTAGTTTTTTTTTTTTGTACTTTTATAGAAAGAAAATTTAATATAAAATTTGAGAAAATACATGACTCTTACTTTAACCAGAAAACCAACTTCCTAAACAAACTACTGATATTCATCAATATATATAACATTAACTTTCATAATATCTGACAATGATATTAAAATGTAAACTCTTTAAAGGCAAGGATTTTTGTCTACTGCCGTGAACAGGTAAACCCTCTGAGTTGGGGTATAAATAGTCAATCTGCCAAACAAAGCAATGCTTCAATGTTTGAGTTCCCAACAATTTCTGACTAGTGTTCGTTCTATGGTGGAACAACAATGAGACACCTTGATCCTACTAAATGACTCTGATTAAAATTAAACCAGCAGCTAATAGGACAGTAATACATAATAGCAACAATCTAGCATTTGGTTGAGATGTAACAGTACATCTCAACCAGTATCACTTTTAGTGTTAAATCTGATTTAAGTATGTTGTACAAAATAATGACCACTAACTAATGTGTTCACTTATAAGTGCCATACATGAAACTGCAAATTTGGTGCTACCATATTCCAAAAGTTATCTCTTTGCTAACAGCAGTCAGAACAGAAAAGCAAGGCACATCTATTCTTGTGGTGCAACATTTACCACTCAAACACTTCATATGCTAGACATCACTAATTAATCATGGCAGTCTTTCCCACATGGCATAAATGCAGTGTCAGAATCCTTTAACACAATGCTCCAGGACACCACTAGTAATCAAACAAAGTAGGCATGCATGAGGAGATAGATTTATCTGCCATTCTTGTGCTATGATAAAAATATATACAGACTATAGTAAAGGCACAAAGAACCTTCAATCCTTATCATGATGGTAATGTTCTAAGATTAAGGAACTATAACAGCTGCGATGTGAAAATAATTCTTTAAAAAATTTCAATAAAAAATTACAAAAGAGGTATTAAAAAACTCACCTTGTTGACTAAGTGACTGCTCAAAAACTGACTTATAAAGGCTCCGAAATGAGGCACTGAGATCTTCAAAATTATATTCTGAGAAAAGTAGTTGTTTGTCTCGTTCTGGAAGGTTGTACTGTGGCTGTTGTTGAGGAGTTAATGACTGAGAGACTGGTTCTGGATGATTTGTCACCTAACATTAAAAGAAAAAATCTACTAATTTAGTAGCTCTATATGAAAATTGGTTTGTTACATATAAAACTGAAAATATCAGAACAGTTTCTAGAATCCAAAGGAATTAACTTCCCTGTCTTCGGCTTTCCTATCCTCTGTTAAGTTGGGTATACATAAAAGGACAGACCACAAATTGTTAACTTAGGTCTTGAAGAATCTCAGAAATCTAATCCAACCCCCACATTTCACAGTAGGGGGGAAGAATTCAAAGTTAAAGGACCTTCCCAAGGTCATAATAAGTGATAAGCTAAGCCTGGAACCCTTCCAGTTTCTGTGGAGTCTTCATCTTGATTTCCACAGAAGCAATTTCATCTCAAACTCACTATACTCTGAAACTACTAACATTTCTCATTCATTTCTTCAATTAATCTTTAAGTATTTCAACTCAAATACTGTGAGTCAGGTTGTATGACACTGCCCAAAGCATCAAGGAACTTCAACACACCTAACTCTTCAATGTAGGTAAATTTTTCTTTTTTAAATGAAACTTAAGGAAAATAAGAAATGAAGGGTAAAAGACAAAGGAGATTCTGAGAAAAAAAGAATGGATCAGGGCCTCAAGCTATGCAAGGAAAAAGAGCACCATGAACACCTAAAAAATAAGAATTATCTCTGAAGACAGCACAACTAGAAATAAAATAAAACATGATCAGCAATATATCTTAAAGATCATATCAAGCAGTAACAAACTACCATTTGGTTTAGTGTTTTGAAAAAATTAAGATATGAACACTGGCTATAAATTTATGCAGCCTTTCAAAATGATGCTTACAAGGAGTCTACAATGACATGGAAAAATACGAGTTTTGTGTAGGGGAATGGCTCCACCACTGGCACATGACTTCATCATTACTGAGTACTTTAATTCATCACCTGATCAGCTAAATACGTAATTTTTTTCAGGAAGGGTGCATGAAAACAAGGGTAGGATGCTTTCTAAACTCTGTGTATCAAAGAATTAATGTCTTTTTCTTGACTTCACAACTGAATGAAAATTTGGTGGGCATAATATTTATAATTCCAAACCTATCCCCTTGACACTCTGTATAAAGTGTTCCATCATCTTCGGGCATTTAGTATTATGGAAGAGAGGTATGATTTGTGTTTCTCTGAATGTACCTTATTTCTTCTGCTAGAGTATCTATGATTACTTCTGAAATTTAAAAATTTGTTATGATGTGTCTAGATATAGTGTTTTTCCCATTAACTTTTCTTAGAACTCAGTAACCCTTTTGTTCTCTATTTCTTCTGAAAACTGCTTCTGTACCAACTATTTGGGGACACCTATAATTCGCAATTCTCCATATCTATCGTATTCTTTTACATAATTGTTATTCCTTTATCTGTTTCTTCTGCATTCTCGAAAAATATTTTAAATTTTTTCCCCCAGAGCACTGTTAACAGTTTTGAGTTGTCTTCTTTCTCTTTTCCTACATTCAAGGTGAGTTTTAAAACTGCTCTCTGAATTTGTTCCCCTCATGTTATTTTCTTATTTCAGGTCCCCGCTCCCCCTTATATCTTTTTTCTGTGTAAAGTTTTTACCTATTACTCATCTTGGAACAGGGAGAGATCTGATGAGATCAAATTTATACCATGAACAGTGTGGCGTATGGCTCTCTCCAGCTCTGTTCTGTCTACCGGGGAGGACAGTTGCAAGATGATTTGAAAAGAAGTATCTGATAACGGAAGGGTCAGCACAGGTGCAAGAATACTCACACAGGTCCCTTTATAGCATAGCTTTGTTTTCCAGACCCAAACTGAAAATACAAGACTGGTTAACAACTGAGTACCAGGTCATCCTAACCTTTGGGGTTTGTAAAATCCCCTTCTTAGATATGCTTCTGGGAAACTAGGTGATATACATATCCTCTAAGCTCTTTTACCAAGGACTGTAAAGTATCATCAAACATAGCTTTAGAAGACTAAAGTAAAAATTCTTTTCCTATTCCAATTGTGTTTCACTTGGACAGAGAACAGATGAAGTAGACCAAAATATATAACATTGTACAACAATATATTTGTATCTAACTTGCTAAAATATAACAGAAATCTGCTCTACTTATCTAAGCTAATGATCAATTTGATCAGTGAGAAATATACATCTTCACTTTTTATTTGCATTTCAATTACATTTGGTTCCGTTTTAAGCTCTAAATGAGTACTCAGCAAAGGAGTTAACTTCACCAAGACTTACCGGTGTGTAACTATGCACACTTCCAACACTGTTCAAATTAACAGATGCCAAACTCTGATCTGAGAGACTGTTGTTAAGGCTACTGCGTGGGCTATCACTACCATCCTGATCAGTGTTGTACAATGTTACCTACAATGAAAAGAACAGCAACATTCGAATAAGTAGTTCCTACTATAAAGAGTACTTTTTAAGCAACTCTACAAAAATACAACTAACCTGGTAGATGGAAGGAAAACAAAATGTTACTGGTCTTTCCTTTGGTGTTTACCTACCCCAAATCCATGCTCTACATCGCTAACTCCATGTTCACCATGAAATATTGATAATTTACTTTCAAACTAAAGGATATATCCCATCCAGAGGTACATAAATTCAATTTTCTAAAAGGTATAATTAGTTCATCGACATTTAATAAGAGGGGATTATAACAGATTTTTACTGTTAAATATTTCTATAATGCATAAACTTATTTTTACTCAAGCTTTAAGCAAAATCAGTTTTCTTCTTTCAAAATCTTAGGCATCAAAAAAAAAGGACACAAAAAATAGAATTTAGGCATCATAGTGTTTATAATATTGAAAACTGTAAACTTAACTGTCCAACACAATTGCAGAATCATAAATATGTGATCTGATTTTTAAAATAACAATAATATGCTAACATATGCATTAGACATGAAAGAACTATGTATCAAACTGTTAACAATGGTTAACTGGCAGGGGTTTGGGTATTCCTGAAGACTTCTGTCACTGATAGTGTATATTTTTACAATGCTTGAGTATGTTTATAATGTGCATTATCATTTTTAATTAGAAACAACAACAAAAAAGATATTTTTAAAACAGAAAACTAGTCTAACTATCCTTTAAAGTTCTATTCAGATTCTACTACCAATTTTCCTTTTTATGCTCCTACTTTCATGGGAAAAATTAATACTTTTGATTTTATGGTGTAACTAATTTTTATCATATTTTTATCCACTACTAGACTGTTAGCAACTTGAGTTCCCCAATAAATAATCATAAGCAGCATAATGTTTTCTACTCAGTATACACATAATAAATATTTGCTGAATTTAATGACCAACTGAGCTATTACCACCCTTCTGTCTGTGCTGAAAATGGGGTCATGCTCAATGCTCATTTGCCAAAAGAGGCCAAAACCTGGAAAACTAGGCATATATGCCTCAATACTTCAGGCAAAACCAAACTGTCTCACATTCACATCAGCTAGGAACAATCATGTGTCTAGGAACTAGTAAGGGAAAAGAGTATAAGGAAAAATGAGAGGAAATAAAACTATGGCAAAGATTTTTCTGGTCGATATTTCCAGCGTAAATTTCATTTTTTAAAAAATCAACCTTATGGGCTCTTAAGCAATATAGTATCAGCAAATTACAAGCATCCCATGGTCATTCTGTTGGCTGCTCATTCTCTCCTGTCCATGCTTAGTTACCTATCACTCAAGTCAGAAATACTTCCCACCATCTTGGACAAATCCTCATAGCTAAGGAGGATAAGATTTTTATTAAAATGTAACATATTATGGAGAGGAAAATACACGAGTTGTTATAGTTTATTAATTATAAAACGGGCATACTCATGGAATCACGTAATCAACAGCAATTCTCAAACTTTGATCTTAGAACCCTTTTGCAGTCTTAAATATTAAGGAGGCAAGGAGCTTTTGTTTATTTTGATATATTTATCAATAACTGGCATATTAGAAATTTAAAAAATTTTAAATACTAATTTAAAAATAACTATTACAAACTCAACTATATGTTAACAAAAAAAATATTTTCTCTCAATAAATAAGTAAAATTAGAAGGGTGCCACTGTTTTACATTTTTGTAAATTTCAAAGCCTGGTTTAATAGGAAACAGTTAGAGTCTCATATCTGCTTCTGCATTCCATCTGTTGCAATATGTTGTTTAGGTGGAAGTACAGAAAGAAAACCCAGCATCATATATATACATATATATACATATATATACATATATATATATATGTATATATATGTATATATATGTATGCTTGGAAAAGGGAAGCATATTTTAATAGACTTTTCAGATAATTGTGGATAGTCTTTTTTGATACTACACAAAAATATGACAAGTGACAATTTTTTGAAGATTAGTTGCAATGTAACATCTGAAACCATATGAATAAATTTTCATACTCTTTCACATTATAATCCACTTTCCACCTCGGACTTTGAATGGATCATTTACCCATGCATGATTTTATAACATTATGCATTGGTCATTTGGAAAATATCATTCACTAAGTTATGCAGATCTTCCAAATATCGACATATTTCATTACACAACATCAAAACATCACACTTGTTAACATTACCAATAATCTCATTGGAAAAGTGTGTAAAGACTATGAAGCTATCAGACTCACTGTGGTGGATGTAAGTTTTCCAAACCTGTATGTTTTGCTTAAAAGCTCAAATTTTACCATTGGCAAGAGATACTGTCAACTGTTTTCCTTTAAGTGAGAGGCTTACTTTATTCATTTTCAAGAAAATATCTGCCAAATACCCAAATCTGAATAATAGTGTCAGTTGTTCTTTCAAGTAAAATCAATGCTCCATGAACAAAGTGGCTAGATCAACACAAATGCTCTTCCTTGAAGCAACCACTGTACTTCAGTATACACAGTTTAAGCGTTTTATGCGTACTTCCCATTTCACCACACAGATTCTTAAAAACGTATACTCAAAGGTCACAATTTAATAAAATTATTTTTCCTGCATCATCAAGGATATTCTTAACTAGTTATTATTATTTTTTTTAATCTGAAGGGTGTGTGGCTGTGAAGAATACAATGACTACTAGTACAGTCAGGTGTCACTGCCTTGACTTGTGCTAATGTTTACATATTATTGCTTTTGCTGCATTTGTGAAAACACAAAAATAAAGGAAAAGGCAAATAGCATTTTAGTATTATCATGGAATCCCCAAAAGGGTATTGGTTATTCAGGTGTCCACAGATCACAGAACCACTGATACAGAACATACCTGCACACCAGAAGGCCCACTCATGAACTCTCCCAATCATCATTCACCAGCCAGTCATCATCCATCCGCATATCTCCTGTTACAGATAACCACCATGCAGACTTCTACCATTAATGACTCGTTTCATACAACGTATATATCCTTTTCTGTCCTTTTGCAGTAAATTTAGCTAAAGGATTACGTAAAGCTTTGTTGTGTGTTGCGTTAGCATCGGCTCTTAATCTTTTGTTACTTCCTTCATTCTACTTTTTAAAACATATTTTATTCTTTTTCATCCAATTGAGAACTTTATCATTTATATTAAGGTCTCAAATCCATCTGAAATTGATTTTTGTGCATGAAAAAATCTCACTTTTCTATTGATTCAGCACCATTTGTTGAAAGACATCACTGAACTCTGTTCCATAATTCTATGTGTCTATTCTTATGCCAATATTACACTTTCAATTATTGTAGGTTTACTCTTGATATTTGGAAGTATAAATCCTCTTTTATCTTTTTCTTCAACATTTTCTTCAACTACTGTTTACCATTTGGAGTCTCATTTATCTTTCAAAATCAGCTGGTCATTTCCTACTATCTTCCTTCCCCTAAAAAAAGCATTGTGGAATTTTGATTGGGATATTATATCTGTAGGTAAACTCAGGAAAAACTGACTTCTTTACAATAATCTTCTCTATGAAAATTATATATCTACTTATTTATACCCCCTTTGTTCTCTCTCAGTAATTTTTTATAGTTTTCTGTGCAGAGTTCATCTTTCATTTAATCCTAGCTACCTCAGAGAGTTATTGGGGGTTTGGTTCCAGACCACTGCAATAAAGCAAGTATTGAAATAAAGCAAGTCACACGAATTTTCTGGTCTCCCAGTGCATATAAAAGTTATGTTTACAATGTACTGTAGTCTACTAAGTGTGCAATAGCATTATGTCTACAGAAACAATGTATATATCTTAATTTAAAAATACTTTATTGGTAAAAAATGTTAACTATCAGCTGGCAACACAGGGTTGCCACAAACCTTCAATTTGTAAAAAGCCCAATATCTGGGGAGCGCAATACACCTAAGCACAATAAAATGAGGTGTCTCTGTACTTGATGTTTTGAATGTTAATTTAAGTATTATCTTTTAAATTGTATTTTCTAACTGTCCATGGCTAACACAGAAAAATAACTGACTTCTAAAATCCAACACTGATCTAATATTGACACCTTGGTAAATTCACTTATTAATTCCAAGAGTTTATCTGTAGATTCTGTTGAATTTTCCATATGAATAATGATGTCTTCTGTGAACGATGGCTTTACTTTTGCCTTCCCATATTTTTTTGCTTTACACAGTTATCCTTTAAAGAGATTTACATCTTTTTAAAAAAAGCTTTATATTTACCCACATAGTTATCATTTCTGGTGTCCTTAATTGCTCTGTGTAGATCCTGATTTACATCAGGAACTTCAATTACACATATTATAGGTTGCCTGAAGCTGTCCCCACAGCTCACTAATACTCTATTTACTTCCTTACAGTCTTTTCTCTGTGTTTCACTTTGGATAGCTTTTATTGCTATATCTTCAAGTTCACATCTTTCCTTCTACAATGCCTAATCTGCTGTTAATCCCATCTAGTTTATTTTTCAACTGGGACATATTTTTATCCCTAAGGAGTTTGATTTGGGTTTTTAAATATCTTCCATGTGTCTATACACATGTTCAACCTGAACTTCTATAAAATATAGTTACATTAACAGTTCCCCCCACCCCCTAGCCCCCGGCTTGAGATATAATTGACATATAACATTGTATAAATTTAAGGTGCACAATGTACTAGTTTGATATACTTATGTATTACAAAATCACTACCATCACAGCATTAGCTAACACCTCCATCACCTTACATAATTACTATTTCTCTTTGTGGTGAGAACATTTAAGACCTACTCTCCTAGCAACTTTTCTCCTAGCAACAGTGTTGTAGTATCATGCCTGTAATCACCATGCTATATATTAGATTCCCAAAACTTAATCATCTTACAACGAAAAGTTCTCTTTGACCATCTCCCCACTTCTCCCCACCCCCTAGGCCCCCAGTAAGCACCATTCTATTCTGTTTCTCTGAGTTTGGCCTTTTAAGATTCCACATATAAGTGATATCATACAGTATTTGTCTTTCTCTGCCTGACTTATTTCACTTGGCATAAGGCCTTCAAGGTCCATCCATTTTGTCACGAACGGCAGGATTTCTTTCTTTCTCATGGTTGAACATTATTCCATTGTATATTACATACCACATCTTCTCTATCCATTCATCTATCGATAGACACTTAGGTTATTTCCATATCTTGGCTCATGATAACTGTTTTAATGTCCTTTTCTACTAGTTCTATCATGTGTGTCACTTCCGGGTCAGTTCTAATTGACTGATTTTTGCCTCATTATGGGTTGTTTTCTACTGCTTCTTTGCTTGGTAACTTTTTATTGGATGCCAGACTATTGTGAATCTACATTATTAAGTGCTATATTTTTAGATTCTTATGAATGTTCTTGAGCTTTATTCTGGGACACAGTTAAATTATATGACAACAGGAATGAAATACTGATACATGCCATAACATGGATGAACCTTGAAAATGTGTTTAGTGAAAGAAGTCAGACATAAAAGGTCATATATTTTGCAATTCCACTTACATGAAAGGTCCAGAATAGGCAAATCCAGAATGTTAGAAAATAAATTAATGGTTACCAGGGGATGGAGGAAATGGGATATGAATGCTAATGGGTATGAGCTTTTCTTTTGGGAGTAATGAAAACGTGTACACATACCACATCTTCTTTATCCATTGATCTGTCAATGGACATTTAGGTTGCTTCCATGTCTTGGCTACTGTAAATAGTGCTGCTATGAACACTGGGGTGCATGTGTCTTTTCAAATTACACTTTTCTCTGGATATATGCCTAGGAGTGGGATCATTAGATCATATGGCAACTCTATTTTTAGTTTTTTGAGGAACCTCCAAACTGTTTTCCACAGTGGCTGCACCAATTTACATTCCCACCAACAGTGTAGAAGGGTTCCCTTTTCTCTACACCCTCTCCAGCATTTATTATTTGTAGACTTTTTGATGATGGCCACTCTGACTGGAGTGAGGTGATACCTCACCGTAGTTCTGATTTGCATTTCTCTAATAATTAGTGATGTTGAGCATCTTTTCATGTGCATATTGGCCATCTGTATGTCCTCTTCAGAGAAATGTCTGTTTAGGTATTCTGTCCATTTTTTGATTGGGTTGTTTTTTGTTGTTGTCATTGAGTTGTATGAGATGTTTGTACATTTTAGAAATTAATCCCTTGTCAGTCCCATCATTTGCAAATATTTTCTCCTACTCTGTAGGTTGTCTTTTCGTTTTGTTTATGGTTTCCTTTGCTGTGCAAAAGCTTGTAAGTTTGATTAGATCCCATCTGTTTATTTTTGCTTTTATTTCTATTGCCTTGGGAGAGTGACCTAAGAAAACACTGCTATGATTTATGTCAGAGAATGTATTGCCTATGTTCTCTTCTAGTTTTATGGTGTTATGTCTTATATTTAAGTTTTTAAGTCATTTTGAGTTTACTGTGTATGGTGTGAGGGTGTGTTCTAACTTCACTGATTTACATGCAGTGGTCCAGCTTTCCCAATACCACTTGCTAAAGAGACTTGTCATTTCTCAATTGTGTATTCTTGCCTCCTTTGTCAAAGATTAATTGACCGTAGGTGTGTGGGTTTATTTCTGGGCTCTGTATTCTGTTCCCTTGATCCATATGTCTGTTTTTGTGCCAATACCATGCTGTTTTGATTACTGTAGCTTTGCAGTATTGTCTGAAGTCTGGGAAGCTTATGCCTCCAGCTTTGTTCCTTTCCCTCAGGATTGCTTTGGCAATTCTGGTTCTTTTATGGTTCCACATAAATTTTAGGATTATTTGTGCTAGTTCTGTGAAAAATGTCATGGGTAATTTGACAGGGATTGCATTAAGTCTGTAGATTGCTTTGGACAGTATGGCCATGTTAACAATATTAATTCTTCCAATCCAAGAGCATGGAATATCTTTCCATTTCTTTGAATCATCTTCAATTTACCAATATTTTATACTTCTCAGCATATTAATCTTTCACTTCCTTGGCCAGGTTTATTCCTAAGTATTTTTTTTGATGCAATTTTAGAAGGGATTGTTTTTTTTTACTTTCCCTTTCTGACACTTCATTGTTAAGTGTAAAGAAATGCAACAGATTTCTGTATGTTACTCTTGTACCCTGCTACCTTGCTGAATTCGTTTATCAGATCTAATAGTTTTTGTGTGAAGTCTTTAGGGTTTCCTATATACAGTATCATGTTATCTGCATATAATGACAATTTTATCTATTGGATAGAAGTGGTGAGAGTGGGCATCCTTGTCTTGTTCCAGACTTTAGCAGGAAGGCTTTCAGCTTTTCATGGTTTAGTATTATGTTGGCTGTGGGTTTATCATAAATAGCTTTTATTAGGTTGAGATGGGTTCCCTCTACACTCACTTTGGTAAGAGTTTTTATCATGAGTGGATGTTGAATTTTATCAAATGTTTTTTCTGCATCTATTGAGATGATTATGTGGTTTTTGTCTTTTCTTTTGTTGATGTGGTGTATCACATTGATTGATTTGCATATATTGATCCATTCTTGTGACCCTGGGACGAATCCAACTTGATTGTGGTGTAATATCTTTTTTATGTGTTGTTGGATTTGGCTTGCTAATATTTTGTTGAGAATTTCTGCATCTGTATTAATCAAAGATACTGCCCTGTCATTTTCTTTTTTGTTATTATCTTTGTCTGGTTTTGGTATCAGAGTGATAGTGGCTTCATAGAATGACTCTGAGAGTGTTCCCTCCTCTTCAGTCTTTTGGAAGAGTTTGAGAAGGATCAGTATAAGTTCTTCTTTGCATGTCTGGTAGATTTCCCCAGAGAAGCCATCTGGTCCTGGACTTTTGTTTGCAGGATAATTCACCTCTGCTGGATTATCTATTTCTTCTTGATTCAGTTTTGGTAGGCTGTTATGTTTCTAGAAACTTGTCCTCTTCTTCTAGGTTGTTCAATCTGTTGGCATATAATTGTTCATAGTATTCTCTTATGGTTTTTTGTATTTCTGCAGTATCAGTTGTTATTTCTCTTCTTTCATTCATTATTTTGTTTATTTGGGTGCTCCCTCTTTTCTGCTTGGTGAGCCTGGCCAGAGGTTTGTCGATTTTGTTTGCCCCTTCACAGAACCAGCTCTTGGTTTTATTGAGTTTTTTCTACCTTTTTTTAATCTCTATTATTTCTTTCCTTCTGCTGACTTTACGTTTTGTTTATTCTTCTTTTTCTAATTCTTTTAGGTGGTAGGTTAGGTTATTTGAGATTTTTTCCTGTTTTTTGAAGAAGGCCTGTATTGCAATGAACTTCCCTCTAAGAACTGCTTTTGCTGCATCCCATAGATTTTGTATGGTTGTTTTTGTTGTCATTTGTCTCAAGTATTTTTAAATTTCCTCTTTGATTTCATTGCTGATGCACTGGTTTTTTAGTAGCATGCTGTTTACTCTCCATGTAATCATTTTTTTCTCAGTTCTCTTTCTAAGGTTGAGTTCTAGTTTCATGCTGTTGTGGTCAGAAAAGACTCTTTGGCTTTTAAATGAATATTTAGCACATTTACATTTAATGTATTCCTTAATGTAATTAGATTTAAATACTTTTTATTTTCCTGTGTTCCCATCTTTTCTCTGTTCATTTTTTTTTCTCCTTTCTCGCCTACTTTTGGATTAACCAAGGATTTATTATTTTTCCTTACTTGGTAATATTCTTTTACTATTCTTGTAGTAACCTAGAGCAGTGGTTCATAAGGTAAGGAACTTGGACAGTACACGACCATTATCTGAGAACGTGTCAGAAATGCAATTTTTCAGACCCCAACTCAGACCTAGAGAATCAGAAACTCTCAGGGTAAGGCCCAGTAATGTGGGTTTTAACAAGCCCTCCTAGTTATTCTGATATATGCTGAAGTGTTAAGAATCACTGCCCTAGATTTTACATGCCCTTGACTTAGTACTTTTTACCACTTCCCATACAATGCAAAGACATTAACTGCAATATATTTCCTAATGCCTTACTCTAGTATTGTCATGTACTTTAACTTCTACAAGTATTTTAGACTCCAAAGCACTATGTTCTATAACAGAACTGCTATTGTTTTAATCACTTGATACATATTTTTATTTACTGACATGCATACTCTTTTGGTGTTCTTCATTCTTTTCTGCACAGGATAATTTTCCTTCTATCTGAAAAATTAACCTCCTTTAATTTTTTAATACTGTAACATTCTCTCACATTTTGTTTCTGTAAAAGCCAATTTACTTAACCTTCATTTTTCATAGAAATTCTGATTTTAGAATTCTGGATTGGCAGTTATTTCCTTTCAGCACTACAAAAATTTCATTCTGGTGGTATCTGACTTTTATCATTTCTATTCAGAATTCAGTGTGTTCCTTTGAAGTTGCCTGTTATCTTCCTCTGATTTTAAGATTTTTTTTTTTAAAAATCCTTGTTTTTTAGCAGTTTGACTTTTATTTGTCTGATAAGGTTTTCTTTTAATTAGTCCTTGGGGTTCTCAGAACTTCTTGAATCTGTACTGTGTTATCTTTCATCAGTCTTAGAAAATTAAAATATTGCTTCTTCTCTATTCCCTTTTGCTTCTCTTCTGGAACACTAATGACAAGTTTGTTAGATCTTTTCCCTGTATCCCATTTATCTCTTAAGCTTCTTTGAATTTTCCATTCTTTGTTTTTCAACCAGCATATTTTCTATTGACCTATCTTCCAGTTCACTGATTGTCTCCTCTGCTGTGTCTAATCTGCTGTTAAATCCATCTATTTAATTCTTAATTTCAGTTATTATATTTTTCAGTTCTCTTGATTCTTCCATACAGATTCCAATTCTGATAAATTTTCTATAATTCATCTATTTTCTTCAACATATTAGTCATAGTTATTTAAAAATCAGTATCTAGATCACTTGTGGATATGTTTATACTATCTTTCCATCTTGGCATTTAATTATTTGGTCTTGTTTCCTGGAATGTCTGAAAATTCTGACTGAAAGTGAGACCTTACTTATGAAAACTTGCAAAAGCTCGGGATATGTTATCTTCTAGAAAGGATTTAGTTTTCTTTTGGCAAGTGGAATATTAGCATACCACCCTAGTAACAGTTTGAGACTGGTGTTATTTTGATTTGCTCTTACTTATAGAACATAATCTTTCTTAAGTATCAATTTGAAAAACTCGGGTGTTTACCATGGCTCCCTCTTTAAAGAACTACAACTTTTGTCCCCCCAACCTCCGTGAGACTGCTGAAGTCTGGCTAGTGAAAAATCCACATGATTTGCCTGTGTCTGAGTCAAAGCACACACAGGTTAGGGATTAGCCAATGCCTTAACTGGATATTGCTTGCAAACAGTTGAGGTCACTTCTGAGATTCCTCAGGATCTTGGTCCTTAAGCCCTGGCTCTTTGGTAGCCTCAAACTCTGGTTTTTACATACCTAGCTCAATGACTGCTCTAGGTTGTAGCTTTCTGTGCAGCCTCTATGCCATGCACTGAGAAGTGGGAAATGTCCCAAGGGAAAACACGTAGGGCTTATCTCAGTGTGCTTCCCTTTTTTCTGAGACCTTCTCTTCTGAAGTCCTGCCTGTCTTTTTCTCCAATGCCTTTCTTTTTTATTGGTGGGCAGGGTGTGGGGGGCAGGGTGTGGGAGGCAGGGTGGTAATTTTATATAGATAGGGAGAAGGGTTAATCTGATACTAGCTATTCTATCATATCTGAAAGCAGAAGTCCAAAAACTCCAGCTCCTTTATTTAGTCACGAAGTCCCAGCGTTACTACTTTCTAACTGTTTCCTAATAGCCACAACTGTCTATGTTTAGGCCTCAGTATCTCCTGCTTGGACTATCGCAAAGAGCAGTACTGGATACCTCTGATTCCAACCCATCTATTTCACCGGAAATTCTCAAGTCTAGCTGGGTATAATTAGGGATGATTTTTAAAAGTACAGATTTCTGGGCCCTACCCACAAGGATAAAGTAACTGATTTGGTAGGCCTGCAATGGAATCTGGGAATTACTACCACCACCAAACACACGTACACACTAACAACCCCACCCCTCCCTTAAATGATTCTGATGGAATCAGTCCATGTATTGCTATTTGGGAAAAATTATTACTTTACACTTCAGTTGTAAGTTTCCTATCTAAATTGGAATTCTGATTAGTCACTCTGATTATAATCTGTCTTCTATCTGCTTGTTCATTACCTTTTACAAATACAAAGATACTACGTGTATTAGTGCAACTGAGTGTATACATGTTTGTGTTTATGTGTGTGCACAAGAAAGTAGAAGAGATTAAAAAAAAAAAAGAGCAAGTGAAAGCAAGGGAGACGGGGAGAGGGTAAAAGCAAGACTGACAGACCGTATGAGTACAAGAGTGAGATATATTATGGCTTCAAGGTGCTCATCATGGTCTAGTAATGGAGGAAATAGATGCACAGAACTGAGTTATTTCATGAACCTCCCAGAGCCTTTTTAGGATTTTGAGATATGAGATTAAGAAACTACCTTGTAAAGAAGAGATATTTGTACCCTACTAGGTATCTAATGAGTTAGCACAAAGTTTTGACCCTTGCTTCAATAACAAAAACAAAACAAAAATTGCAGCAGACTACCACATACTACACTTCTGGGTATGTACCTAGACTTGAATATCATGAAAGAGGTTGACCACCGTTCTAATGGACTCTGAGTTTGTCTGAATTATTTATTTTACTGGATTCTGTTGACACCCTGGTTATTTGTCAATCTCTTTTTAAATCACATATTTAGAGGGGTAATCAATGATTTTGAAACAAATTGATTCAATAAAATGCTGGACTCAAAAATTCAATGGGATTGGTAGTGTCAAGAATTTAAATTTAATATAGAGCTTCCCAATAAGCATCTTCCAATTTTTCCAGAGAATTATTTATTTACTACTAACTTGTGTAAAGCTAAAAGCATTGTGGATTCAGCTTTCAAACTGCCATGTATGGTTTGGTCAAATTTATATCATCTTTAAACTCAACCATACAGTAATCTACTGTTACTATAAAAGCAAATTAAATGTATTACTCAACGACATTTCAAAAGTGTTCAAAAAAATAGAATTACTTTGTTAGTCACAGTGTTGATTGCCAGAGTTGGAGAGGCACTTCCCGAAATAATACACTCCATTCCCAAAGAATCTGAATCTATGCTATATGGAGTTGAGGCCTAAAATACAAGAACAAAATAAATAATTATTAGCTCATAAAACCACCAACTTTAACACAATTTGAAGTTATTTCATCAAATTCTCTAACATCCAGTTTTGTGCTTTGTTTCTGAAAATAAACTTAAAATCATTACTGAATTCTCTTCTACTATATTTTATTATGCTACTAACCTGATAATCACAAAGTCCATTGGTATGGCTACTCCTTACCAACTCTTTTAACTGGTTGTGGGATAGGTTTGCCAAAATTAGAGATAAACTTCTGTAGTGGAGACTACTAATAATCGGGTTAACACTCATTCTCCCCTCTGCTCCCTTTTAGCAATAGATCCCTGTAGTTATCAACTCATCTCTGCCCAGCTAAAGACCACCTTTTCCAGACTCATTTGCAGCTAGTTGTAGCCATATGATTAAGGTGCGACAAATGGGATGTGAGCAAGAGTGATGTGTACAACTTCTGGGTCATGTCTTTGAAAGGAACTTGCTTGCCCTCCATCCTCTTTCCCTCTTATTGCAGGCCTGTGACACAGATATGGTGGTGGTGATCCTGCATAATCAGAAAGCTGAAGGTAATACCCTGGGGAACACTGGAAAGATAAGATTAGAAGGAAACATCTGAATGACCTTGTGGAACAGAGCTGGTTATCCATCTGATCCACCTCTCAGCTTGGACTTTTACCTAAGAGAGAAATAAATCCATCTGGTTTAAGCCTCTCAGGTGTAGTTTTGTCTTCCTTTGTCTGTTAATGCAACTGAACAATATCCTAAATAACACAATTTCATATACATTGTTTATAGAGCTAACATGGGTGTCAAAAATCAATATAGATTTTCTACATTTAGAATTTTGGATATAGATTGTGATAACTCCTTTCTCTCTCTCAAAATAAAGAGTAATTTCACTGAAAAACATTTCTAAGATTGATTTATTTATCACTTAATCCCTTGGCATGAATTTCTTTCATCAGATAATCCAAGAGGGTAGGGAACAGACATCTTGAAAAAAGGAAAAGACAAGGGTCACCCCTAGAAGGTAGAATCTACTACTTACGTGCTGGATACACACTGAGAGTTAGGTGAACATGGAAAAGCACTTCAGAAATACAAATGGAAGAACTACAAAGACAGCTCTGTCTATGCCCCAACTTTGGTGCCTGCCAATTTAGCTACAATTTATGCCCCAACTTTGGTGCCAGCTAATTTAGATAAATTAACACAGAAGATTAATTTAGAAAGATGCAAATTTCATGCTCCTCTAACTCAACTCAGTCATCTCATTCCAGCCTACTGGTTCACTATCTAATACTCACTCCTCCCCACTGGTAACAAGAGGCAAGCCTGTGTTGTGTGATTTCATGCAAATTACTCAAACTTTATACTCTTTTCCTCATCTATAAGAGGATTATGCCACTTCCTTTAGAGGTCCGTTAAGAGCATTAATGAAATAATTTATGTAAAGCACTTAGCACAGTACCTGAAATGCACAGTAAGTGCTGGTTTCTATGATGACTACTAACATGTATCTACTACTGATGCTGAGAACCTACTGATAGAGAGGAATATTCAATGGTGATTAATGAAAAAGGAGACAGCTGTGGTATGTGGCACTGTATTCCCACAAGGCCAGATTCACAGCTTTAACTAGAAAATCCTTTAATTAGATATTCTTCATGGATACTAAAAATCTGGTTCAATCAACAGAATAAAGGACATTCACAGAAAGATAGACAAGATGAAAACGCAGAGGGCTATGTACCAGATGAAGGAACAAGATAAAACCACAGAAAAAAACTAAATGAAGTGGAGACAGGCAACCTTCCAGAAAAAGAATTCAGAATAATGATAGTGAAGATGATCCAGGACCTCGGAAGAAGAATGGAGGCAAAGATCAAGAAGATGCAAGAAATGTTTAACAAAGACCTAGAAGAATTAAAGAACAAACAAACAGAGATGAACAATACAATAACTGAAATGAAAACTACACTAGAAGGCATCACTAGAATAACTGAGGCAGAAGAACTGATAAGTGACCTGGAAGACAGAATGGTGGCATTCACTGCTGTGGAACAGAATAAAGAAAAATGAATGAAAAGAAATGAAGACAGCCTAAGAGACCTCTGGGACAAAAGTAAACACAACGACATTCGCATTATAGGGGACCCAGAAGGAGAAGAGAGAGAGAAAGGACCAGAGAAAATATGTGAAGAGATTATAGTCAAAAACTTCCCTAACATGGGAAAGGAAATAGCCACACAAGTCCAGGAAGTGCAGCGAGTCCCACACGGGATAAACCCAAGGAGAAACACACCGAGACACACAGTAATCAAACTGGCAAAAATTAAAGACAAAGAAAAATTATTGAAAGCAGCAAGGGAAAAACAACAAATAACATACAACGGAACTCCCATAAGGTTAACAGCTGATTTCTCGGCAGAAACTCTACAAGCCAGAAGGGGGTGGCATGATACACTTAAAGTGATGAAAGGGAAGAACCTACAACCAAGATTACTCTACCAGGCAAGGATCTCCTTCAGATTCGATGGAAAAATCAAAAGCTTTACAGACAAGCAAAAGTTAAAGAGAATTCAGCACCACCAAACCAGCTCTACAACAAATGCTAAAGGAAATTCTCTAAGTGGGAAACACAACAGAAGAAAAGGACCTACAAAAACAAACCCGGGGCTTCCCTGGTGGCACAGTGGTTGGGAATCTGCCTGCCAATGCAGGGGACACGGGTTCGGGCCCTGGTCTGGGAAGATCCCACATGCCGCGGAGCAACCAAGCCCGTGAGCCACAACTACTGAGCCTGTGCGTCTGGAGCCTGTGCTCCGCAACGGGAGAGGCTGCAATAGTGAGAGGCCCACGCACCGCGATGAAGAGTGGCCCCCGCTCGCCGCAACTGAAGAAAGCCCTCGTGCAGAAACGAAGACCCAACACAGCCAAAAATAAATATAAATAAATAAATAATTAAAAAAAAAAAAACCCAAAACAATTAAGAAAATGGTCATAGGAACATACATATCGATAATTACCTTAAACACGAATGGATTAAACGCTCCAACCAAAAGACACAGGCTTGCTGAATGGATACAAAAACAAGACCCATATATATGCTGTCTACAAGAGACCCACTTCAGAACTAGGGACACATACAGACTTGAAAGTGAAGGAATGGAAAAAGATATTCCATGCAAATGGAAATCAAAAGAAAGCTGGAGTAGCTATACTCATATCAGATAAAATAGACTTTAAAATAAAGAATGTTACAAGAGACAAGGAAGGACACTACATAATGATCAAGGGATCAATCCAAGAAGAAGATGTAACAATTATAAACATATATGCACCCAACATAGGAGCACCTCAATACATAAGGCAACTGTTAACAGCTATAAAAGAGGAAATAGACAGTAAAACAATAATACTGGGGAACTTTAACACCTCACTTACACCAATGGACAAATCATCCAAAATGAAAATAAAGAAACAGAAGCTTTAAATGACACAATAGACCTGATAGATTTAATTGATATTTATAGGACACTCCATACCAAAACAGCAGATTACACTTTCTTCTCAAGTGCGCACGGAACATTCTCCAGGATAGATCACATCTTGGGTCACAAATCAAACCTCAGTAAATTAAAGAAAATTGAAATCATGTCAAGCATCTTTTCTGACCACAGCGCTATGAGATTAGAAATGAATTACAAGGAAAAAACACAAACACGTGGAGGCTAAACAATACGTTACTAAATAACCAAGAGATCACTGAAGAAATCAAAGAGGAAATCAAAGAATACCTAGAGACCAATGACAACGAAAACACAATGATCCAAAACCTATGGGATGCAGCAAAAGCAGTTCTAAGAAGGAAGTTTATAGCTATACAAGCCTACCTCAAGAAACAAGAAAAATCTCAAGTAAACAATCTAACGTTACACCTAAAGGAACTAGAGAAAGAAGAACAAACAAAACCCAAAGTTGGCAGAAGGAAAGAAATCATAAAGATCAGAGCAGAAATAAATGAATTAGAAACAAAGAAAACAATAGCAAAGAAAGATCAATACAACTAAAAGCTGGTTCTTTGAGAAGATAAACAAAATTGATAAAACATTAGCCAGACTCATCAAGAAAAAGAGGGAGAGGACTCAAATCAATAAAATTGAAATGAAAAAGGAGAAGTTACAACAGACACTGCAGAAATACAAAGCATCCTAAGAGACTGCTGCAAGCAACTCTATGCCAATAAAATGCACAACCTGGAAGAAATGGACAAATTCTTACAAAGGTATAACCTTCCAAGACTGAACCAGGAAGAAACAGAAAATATGAACAGACAGACCATTCACAAGTAATGAAATTGAAACTGTGATTAAAAGTCTTCCAAAAAACAAAAGTCCAGGACTAGATGGCTTCACAGGTGAATTCTATCAAACATTTAGAGATGAGCTAACACCCATCCTTCTCAAACTCTTCCAAAAAACTGCAGAGGAAGGAACACTCCCAAACTCATTCTATGAGGCCACCATCACCCTGATACCAAAACCAGACAAAGATACTACAAAAAAAGAAAATTACAGACCAATATCACTGATGAATATAGATGCAAAAATCCTCAACAAAATACCAGCAAACAGAATCCAACAACACATTAAAAGGATCATACACCATGGTCAAGTGGGATTTATCCCAGGGATGCAAGGATTCTTCAATATACACAAATCAATCAGTGTGATACACCATATTAACAAATTGAAGAATAAAAACCATATGATCATCTCAATAGATGCAGAAAAAGCTTTTGACAAAATTCAACACCCATTTATGATAAATACTCTCCAGAGAGTGAGCACAGAGGGAAACTACCTCAACATAATAAAGGCCATATATGACAAACACACAGCAAACATCATTCTCAATGGTGAAAAACTGAAAGCATTTCCTCTAAGATCAGGAACGAGACAAGGATGTCCACTCTCACCACTATTATTCAACATAGTTCTGGAAGTCCTAGCCACGGCAATCAGAGAAGAAAAAGAAATAAAAGGAATACAAATTGGAAAAGAAGAAGTAAAACTGTCACTGTTTGCAGATGACATGATACTATACATAGAGAATCCTAAAAATGCCACCAGAAAACTACTAGAGCTAATCAATGAATTTGGTAAAGGTGCAGGATACAAAATTAATGCACAGAAATCTCTTGCACTCCTATACACTAATGATGAAAAACCTGAAACAGAAATTATGGAAACACTCCCATTTACCATTGCAACAAAGAGAATAAAATACCTAGGAATAAATCTACCTAGGGAGACAAAAGACCTGTATGCAGAATACTATAAGACACTGATGAAAGAAATTAAATTGATACCAACAGATGGAGAGATATACCATGTTCTTGGATTGGAAGAATCAATATTGTGAAAATGACTATACTACCCAAAGCAATCTACAGATTCAATGCAATCCCTATCAAATTACCAATGGCATTTTTTACGGAACTAGAACAAATCATCTTAAAATTTGTAAGGAGACACAAAAAACCCCGAGTAGCCAAAGCAGTCTTGAGGGAAAACAACAGAGCTGGAGGAATCAAACTCCCTGACTTCAGACTATACTACAAAGCTACAGTAATCAAGACAATACGGTACTGGCACAAAAACAGAAACATAGATCAAAGGAACAAGATAGAAAGCCCAGAGATAAACCCATGTACCTATGGCCATCTAATCTATGACAAAGGAGGCAAAGATATACAATGGAGAAAAGACAGTCTCTTCAATAAGTGGTGCTGGGAAAACTGGACAGCTACATGTAAAAGAATGAAATTAGAACACTCCCCAACACCACACACAAAAATAAACTCAAAATGGATTCGAGACCGAAATGTAAGACCAGACACTATAAAACTCTTAGAGGAAAACATAGGAAGAACACTCTTTGACATAAATCACAGCAAGATCTTTTTTGATCCACCTCCTAGAGTAATGGAAATAAAAACAAAAATAAACAAATGGGACCTAATGAAACTTCAAAGCTTTTGAACAGCAAAGGAAACCATAAACAAGACGAAAAGACAACCCTCAGAATGGGAGAAAATATTTGCAAACGAATCAACGGACAAAGGATTAATCTCCAAAATATATAAACAGCTCATGCAGCTCAATATTAAAGAAACAAACAACCCAATCCAAAAATGGGCAGAAGACCTAAATAGACATTTCTCCAAAGAAGACATACAGATGGCCCAGAAGCACATGAAAAGCTGCTCAACATAACTATTAGAGAAATGCAAACCAAAACTACAATGAGGTATCACCTCACACCAGTTAGAATGGGCATCATCAGAAAATCTACAAACAACAAATGCTGGAGAGTGTGTGGAGAAAAGGGAACCCTCTTGCACTGTTGGTGGGAATGTAAATTGATACAGTCACTATGGAGAACAGTATGGAGGTTCCTTAAAAAACTAAAAATAGAATTACCATATGATCCAGCAATCCCACTACTGGGCATATACCCAGAGAAAACCATAATTCAAAAAGACACATGCCCCCCAATGTTCATTGCAGCACTATTTACAATAGGCAGGTCATGGAAGCAACCTAAATGCCCATCGACAGACGAATGGATAAAGAAGTTGTGGTACATATATACAATGGAATATTACTCAGCCATAAAAAGGAACAAAACTGAGTCATTTGTTGAGATGTGGATGGATCTAGAGACTGTCATACAGAGTGAAGTGAGTCAGAGAGAGAAAAACAAATATCGTATATTAACGCATGTATGTGGAACCTAGAAAAATGGTATAGATGAACTGGTTTGCAGGGCAGAAGTTGAGACACAGATGTAGAGAACAAACATATGGACACCAAGGGGGGGAAACCACGGTGGAGTGGGGAGTGGTGGTATAATGAATTGGGAGATTGGGATTGACATGTATACACTGATGTGTATAAAATTGATGACTAATAAGAACCTGCAGTATAAAAAAACAAACAAAAAAACAACTAATACTAACTTTCTTTGGGTTATTTGTATGGAAATATGTTAATATAAATGTTTCAGACATTACATGAAATTTCTAAAAATCTTATATGTTCTGGTATAATGTTATAAGTCATAATTCTAGTTATTACTTTAAAATGTATATCTCAGAAATAACTAAACTTCCTTGTCAGTTGCATTATGATGAACTTTCATCAAATCTTTAACTGTGGTCATTTTTAAGTCTTTTGTCATTTACAGACAGTTCTGGGTGTACGCTGATGCTTTTGCAAAAATGTTCCTATAAAAGGGTTTCATCTTCAAGGAATTCATGGAAAAGACTCTGACAAGTACAGGTTTCTGGTAACTGACCATACTGCTGAACTGAATGAATAAGCATTTTCAAAACTCTAATGGAAAACTGATGAATTCATAAAAGTGGTAACAAAAGATGAAGATGAAAAAAAAAATTAATTACACGGGACTGAGTGAACTGATGAGGATGATTATAATTTTTGTGACTTTCTGTTTGAAAAAAAAAAAACAATCCCACAAGGACTCAGAGGCAAAGAATATACAAATCAATTTTCACTGCAAAGTAAAGGAGCTGTTACAGTGGAGGATTACTGGACTGAATGTCAATATTATGACATAGTATGAGTTTGTTTTGTGTTTGGTAATTGCAATCATTGTTGCTTTTGGTGTGGTCATCCATTTACAATGCTTGGTGTCAGTTTATCTCTTGTAAAAATAAAATACAGTGTGTGTAAAAAAAACAAAAAAACAAGAGAATAAAGGACCCAATTCTCTTTACATGCACTGATATGCTCAATAGTATGGTATATATTTTTATTTGTAGATACACTGATTTGATGTTATTAGTAGACAAGTAGCCTGATTAATAAAGCTAATTTAATTTGGAATCTACAGATCCCAAGACGTGTTTGAATAACTGTTATTATTGCAGCCAAAACCCAAATTCTGGACAAAGAAAAGTATCAATGAATCTAATCTAGGTGGCATCTCTCAGCTTATGAAAGATCCTTTCTGGAGTTTCCTCATACCCCATGTCAAAATCCTACTCATTCAGGCTCTACTTCCAGAATGGTAGTGTGACACCTACCTTCTGCTGATAACTACCAATTTGGGGTGGGGGAAGCGGAAAGGGACATGGGATGACAACTAGCTGAGGAGTCTGATGGATAAATAAAATAGGTAGATTGTGGAGAGAAGGTAAAACTTGGGAGAGACCTGCTTGAATTTCCTGTTTTGCTGTAGCTTTGCCCCAAGGTCAGGTAGTAGATGCGGAGTATGAGCAGCTAAAGTTGTCTTTCTGTCAGGAGGAACTAGGGAAAAGAGCCCAGGTAAACACAACCAGCTACTAAAGAGAGAAAGGAATCCCACAGGGGATAAAGTCAAAAGAGATCCCCTAAAACTGTATATGAAACACCACAAAAGTCTCAGGCTGACCCCTGAACCATGCATATGCAGATTAGAATAAGGCAGAAGCTTAAAGAATCAAATTGAAATTGGAACCACTGCCCACAGACGGTGAGAGAGAACTTACAGTTTGAGTCTAACATGGTTAACTGCCAGCTAAAATAAAAATACCAATATTCTACAGAAGAGTATAACAGAACCCAGAGTCTCTATAACATTCATAATGTCCAGGATACAATCCAAAATTACCTGATATGTAAGTAATAGAAAAATGAAACCCATTCTCAAGAGAAAAGATAATCTACAGAAGCCCACCACAAGAAGACTAAGATGTTGGAACTACGAGAAAAGGACTTTAAAGTAGCTATTATAATTACGCTCAGTGAGATAAAGGAGAAAAAATCTGAATAAAAAAACATAATAATAGAAATATCAGTGGAGAAATACAAAAAATATAAAAAGAACAAAATCAAAATTTACCAATGAAAAATATAATATCTGAATTTTAAAAGGCAATGGATGGACTTAATATCAGAATGGAGATTAAAGAGGAAAGAATCAGTGAACTCAAAGGCAGATCAACAGAAATAATCCAATCTAAAAAACAAAAAGGAAAAAGACTGATTCTTTTTAAAAAAGAAAGAAAGAAAAAAAAAGCCTCAGAAAGCTATGAGATAATCTCAAAAGGCCTAACATGTATATATGAGTTCCAGAAGGACAGAAAAGAGAGAAAACAGCAGGAAAAAATATGGAAGAAATGATGACTGAACACTTTGGAAGTTTACTGAAAGACAAATTTACAGATCCAAGAAGCTCAGTAAACCTCCAACAGGATAAATTAAAAGAAAAATCACACTTGGATATATCATAACTGAACTGTTGAAAAATAAAGGTAGAAAGCAGGCAGAGAATAATGACATATCACATAAAGAAAAAACATTGATTGGAAAATGACTGAATTTCTCATAAAAATAATGGAGGTCATTAGACAGTGAATATCGTTGAAATACTGAAAGAAAAAAAAATTTCAATCTAGGCTGTATATCTAACAAAAATATTATTTAGGAAGGCACATTTTCAGAAAAGGAAAACTAAGAGAATTCGTTGCCAGGAGATCTACAACATAAGAAAGTTCATTAGGCTAAAGGGAACTTATAGCAGAGGGAAACTTGGACCTTGAGGAATGAAAGCACCAGAAATGGTAAACATCTAGGTAAATTTAAAAGACCATTGTTTTCTCTTAGGTTTTAAAAATCATGTATCTTTATTTAAGGCAAAACTTATAACACTGTCTTCTAAGATCATCAGTATACACAGATGTAATACTATGGGGAATGGTGAGGAAAGGGACAAAGGAGACTTATATTATTGGAAGATCTCTACATTTTATATGTACAATATTAACTCTGAATAGACTGCAGAAGGTTAGGAATATATACTGAAATCCCAATATATAAATATAAAAAGAGGTACAGCTAAAAAGCCAGTAGATAAGAATACAAAAATATATCCAAATAATCTGAAAGGCAAGAAAGGTGGAAAAAAGGAACTAAAAATACAGAGTGTTACCAGAAAAACTGGGTTCGCCACTTGGTGGGTGTAGAGCTAAAAGACACAATCAAGGCAAAGAGTGGGAGAAGGAAGGATTTATTACTTGCAGCAAGTAAGGGGAACACTGGGGATCTTTCCCAAAGCAGTGTCTCTGCCAACAGCAAAACTGAAGCAAGTTTTAAGTTAAGGGTACATGCATATTCATGAAGGGGATGGGGGGTGGGGCCAGAGAGTCCAACCTTTACTTGACTGAAGTCACGAGGGTCAGAAAAGGTCAACATCATCCTCCCTTAGGTTCCAGTTGATTTGGTACTTGAGCGCCTGCCAGAGGGGTTTAAATTCTGCAAAAACAGCCCAAGAAAGCACTCGGGCTAGCCTTTGAAACAGAACTGGGAATGTTACAACTGATTTATTATCTTTGCTATTGTCACTTCTCATGACTGGTAACAGTTTGTTCTTTTGTTCCCTTAAAGTAATTATTACTGAGACCTGTTCAAGAGCAAGCATTATGGCCAGGCTTAGATCACAAAATGGCTTAGGCCAAAAATGGCTTTTCTTATGTCAAGAAAGCCATGTCTGGTTCTCTTTCTCTGGGGACCCCCTACCTGCTTATGAGAAATCAAACAGAAAACAGTATCATTAATTACATTAATAACAATATCGATAATTCTGTTAGGTAGCTAGTCAGACAGGAGGGGGTCCCGCCCCACCCTGGATGGTTTGTCTTTCCCTCCTCCACCTGGACACTGGTGATGGGAGCACACCCACAGTCCTCCCTCTTGTGGTCAAGGACCACCACTAGGTTTCCAGCCATATCAGGACCAAGCAAGATGAAACCACCAACACAGGTTGGCGCAGGCACACCAAGACCTAAAAGGTGACTCAAGGTAACATAGGGTTCATTATGCTGTATAGGTAATAAATTAGCATTACGGTTTTTGCATCCCCGCCCCCCCACTGTGGGTTTCACTTGGGTGCTTATGAGTAAGCACCTGCGCACTAGGAGAAAAGTGATATAACCTAAAGCTGTCAGTCAAATGATGCAAGACACAGGGAGGAAACACCACTCTAAAAAACCCAACCCTACCCCATCATGAGGCTGCTTCTGGTTTCCAGACAGCCCGCTTTCATCCTTTCTCAGGAGTGTACTTTCGCTCTATTTAACAACACTCTTGCTACTTAAAACTGTTCTATGCCTTCTTGACTGAATTCTTTCCCTCAAGAAGGGCAAGAACTGAGGAAATCACCCGTTCCGCCGGTGACAACTGCATTAATGTTGATGGTCTAAACACTCCAATAAAAAGGCAGAGATTGTCCAAAAGATGTTAAAAAAGCAAGACTAAGCTAAATGCAGCCTACGAGAGTCACAACTTCAAATGAGACTACTAACAGAGCTTCAAAATATATGAAGCAAAAACTGACAATTAAGAATCAGTAAAGAAAAAGAACACTGGAATAAATTAGTAAATGCCTTGATCTAATTGATATTAGAGAACACTATATTGAACAACTGTAGAACACATATTCTTTTCAAGTGCACACAGACATTCACCAAGATACAGCACATGCTGAGTCCCAGAACAAGTCTCAATAAATATGTAAAGACTGAAATGAAAAACAAATTATATTATATAACAGTAAGATACCTAGGAAAACCCAATATTTGGAATATTTGGAAAAAGTAATTCATGGGTCAGAGAAGACTCAAAAGAGAATTTTTTTAATATTTTGAATTAAATGGTAATGAAAATGCAACATACCAAAATGTGTGAGATGCAGTTAAAGCAGTGCTTAGAGATAAACCTACAGCTTTAAATTCTTATATTACAAAAGAGGAAAGGTCTCAAAACAATTATTTAAGCTGGAAACTGAAGAAGCTAGAAATATTAATAAGAAAAACTGGTAACTAGAAAGAAGTAAATGATAAAAGATAAAAGTAGAAATAAAACAGAAAACCAACAACAGAAAAAAATTTTTAAAGACAAAACCTGGTTCTTTGAAAAGACTAACAAAATCAACAAACCTTTAGCTATACCAAATGAAGAAAAAAAGAGAAAACAAATCATCAATATCAAGAATGAAAGAGGATTTATTACTACAGATTCTATAAATATTAGTAGAAAATATTATGATCCACTTTACACCAATAAATTCAACAACTTAGATGAAAGGGACAAATTTCTTAAGAATATAATTTACCAAAACTGGAATAAAAAGAGAAAATTTGAACAGTCCCATAACAAATAAATATCAAAAACCTTCCCACATAAAAACTTCAGGTCCAGATGGTTTCACTGATGAATTTTCTCAAACATTCAAGGAAGATATACCAACCTACAGAAACTTTTTCAGAAAAGAGAAGGAAAATGGCCCAACCAATTTTATGAGACCCGTACAACCCTAACATCAAAACCTGACAGATACTACTGCAGATGAAAAATATCACCTGCCATATCAGTAAACAATGTATGTTGAGGCCATCAAGCCATCAGCCACCCTCAAATGTGCACCTTGAGGTGAATCTGGAGACAAACAGGACACTAGCCCGAGACAGTTAACGTGCACATCAAAGGAATGATTTCAATGAGCCCAGACTCTTGCATCTTCCCATATACAGAAAAGCACTAAATTCATTAACTTGAGATGTCAAGTTTTCTTTAATTAACAGTAATCTTTTGATGTTCCAACTACCTGGTTTTTGTTGCGAAAACTATATATCCTGGCTCCTCCTTTACCTCCTCAGAGCAGTCCCTCTAAGCTATCTGAGAAGCTGCCTCCAGGGCTTAAGCCCTCATCAAGTCCACCAAATAAAATATAATTCTCAACTTTAACGTTGTGCATTTTTTTTTCAGCCGACATTACAAAGAAAGAAAATTATAAATCCATGTCCCTCATGAACATAGATGCAAAAACACTTAAGATATTAACAAAATGAATCCAGCAATATATTAAAGGAATAATATAGTGTGACTCAGTAAGGGTTTATCCAAGGAATACAAGGTTTAACATTACAAATGCAATCAATGTTATTCAACATGCAAACAGAATAAAGAAAAGCCATATAACCACTTCGATGGTGCAGAAAAAGCAGTTAACGAATTCTACACCCATTCATGATAAAAACTCTCACCAAACTGGGCTTAGTATCTAAGCATCTGACATCTACAAAAGCCCTGCAGCTTATGTCACATTTAGTGGTGAAAGACTGAACAGTTTCTTCCTAAGAATGGAAATAAGGCTGGGGGCCCACTTCCACCACTTCTAGTCAACACTGTACTAGAGATTCTGGTCACTGCAATAAGGTTCTAGGAAGGGACAGGGGAGGAGAAAGGAAAGGCACAGGAAGAGTGTCTATTTGCAGATGACATACTTGTTTATATAGAAAATTCCAAGGCATCTTTAAAAAATACTAGAACTAACAAGATTGTAGAATACAACGTTAATATACAAAAATTAATTACATTTTTATTACTAGTAGCAAGCAACTGGATTTTAAAATATATAGCATCCAAATCCAAAATATTCAGGATTAAATCTAACTGGAAACATCCAAGTCCTCTACACTGAAAACTAAAAAACATTCCTGAGAGAAATTAAAGACATAATGAATAGAAAGATACAACACTTCCATGGCTTGAAATAATATTGTTAAGATGTCAATTCTCCCCAGATCAGGTTGCCTGGGGATAAGAATGGAGAGAGGCACAAGTTACAAAGGGGCATGAGGAAACTTTCGGGTATGACAGAAGTGCTCATAGTGTCAACTACTAATAACTTCACATGTCAAAAATCCTCAAACTGTAAACTTTAAACATTCAATTAATTGTACATAAACTATCTCTCAACAGTACTGTAAAAAACAGAGAACTAAATCTTATCCATTGATCAAAATAACCCCTTATGAAACACTTTCTGGTCTACAACTCTGTAGCATTTCTCCTGCTTTAAAAAGAAATTCTATTTCTACATATCTCCTGGAGGCAACATGTAGTGCCTCCCACCTAATGTATACTCAGTATGTTTGCCCAATTGAAATAAATGTTTTTTTCTGTTCTAAGAATAAGTATGTAGACTGCATTCCTTCCTCTGCTCACTTATACCTTTAACTGAACCCTCCCTCATTCAGACTCAGCCTCAGGGAAGGAAGGCACACAGTGGGGGATCACTTAAACAACAAAACCATTCTATGTAACAATGTGGGATCTTAGTTCCCTGACCAGGGATGAACTGTGCCCCCCTGCAGTGGAAGCACTGAGTCTTAACCACTGGACCCAGGGAAGTCCCCCATCATTTGCTATCTCCCATGCCAAAAACTTACACTTCTGTATCAAATTCTAAGTCTCACTCCTCTTCCTATAGGCCTTCCCAGGGCAGCATTATCTATTGATATTTTGAGTCACTTTAGTTACCACTGTTTGATCTAACATGTTGATTAATTACTTAGTAATTTGCTCTGTTATTTATAATAATATTTATGACAATTATATATATCTGAAGATTAAATGTGGGGAAGTCTCTTAAAATCAAGGACCATTAACGAAAACCAGACAAAGACACTACAAAAAGAGAAAATTACAGGCCAATATCTCTGATGAATATAGATGCAAAAACACTCAACAAAATATTAGCAAACCAAATTCAACAACATATAAAAAGACACACAAAAAAGCATTTGACAAAATTCAAATCCACTCACGATAAAATCTCTCTTCAAAGCTGGTATAAAGGGAAAATATCTCAACATAAAAAGGTCATGCATGACAAACTCAAAGCCAACATCGTACTCAATAGTGAAAAGCTGAAAGCCTTTCCTCTAAAATCAGGAACAAGAAAAGAATGCCCACTCTTGCCACTTCTATTACACACAGAACTGGAAGTCCTAGCCACAGCAAGCAGATAAGAAAAAGCAAACAAAAAAACCAAGGTACCCAAACTGGAAGGGAATAAGTAGAACTGTCACTACTTGCAGATAACATCATACTATACATAGAAAATCCTAACGTCTCCAGCAAAAAAACTATTAGAACTAATAAATGAATTCAGTTGTAAGATACAAGATTAATATACAGAAATCTATTGCTTTTCTATACACTAATAATGAACTCTCAGAAAGAGAAAGCAAGAAAACAAACCCATTTAAAATTGCATCAAAAAGAATACAACATCTAGGAATACACTTAAACAAGGAAGTGAAATACCTATACTCCGAAAACTGTAAAACAGTGATGAAGGTTTGAAGATGATACAAAGAAATGGAAATATATCCTGTGTTCCTGGATTGGAAGAACTAATATTGGTAAAATGGTCATACTACTAAGCAACCTACAGACTTAATGCAATTCTTATCAAATACCCATGACATTTTTCATAGAAGTAGAACAACTAATCCTAAAATTTATACGGAACCACAAAAGATCTTGAATTGCCAAAGCAATCTTGAGAAAAAAGAACAAAGCTCGAGAATCACACTCTCTGGCTTCAAACTATACTACAAAGCTACAGTGATCAGAACAGCATGGTACTGAGACAAAAACAGACACATAGATCAATGGAGCAGAACAGAGCGCCCAGAAATAAATCCATACACTTATGGTCAATTAATCTATAACAAAGGAGACAAGAATATACAATAGAGAAAAGAGTCTCTTCAATAAATGATGCTGGGAAAATGGACAGCTACATGTAAAAAGTATGAAATTAGAACATTTCCTCACATCATATACAAAAATAAACTCAAAATGGATTAAAGACCTAAATGTAAAACCAAAAACCATAAAACTCCTAGAAAAGACCATAGGCAAAACATTATTTGACATAAATCATAGCAATATTATTTCGGATCTGTCTCCCAAGGCCAAAAATTTAAAAAATAAACAGGATCCATCAACAAAACGAAAAGACCACCTACTAAATGGGAGAAAAAAGTTGTAAATGATATGACCAATAAGGGGTTAATACCAAAAATATATAAACAAGCTCATACAACTCAACATCAAAAAAACAAACAACCCAATTAAAAAATGGGCAGAAGACCTGAATAGACACTTTTCTAAAGACATACAGATGGCCAACAGGCACATGAAAAAATGCTCAACATCACTAATCAGAGAAATACAAATCAAAACCACAATGAGATATCACTGCACACCTGTCAAAACAACTATCATCAAAAAGTCTACAAATAAATGTTGGCAAGGATGTGGGAAGAAAAGGAACCCTAGTACGCTGCTGGTGAGATTGTAAATTGGTGCAGTCACTATAGAAAACAGTACGGAGTTCCTCAAAAAACTAAAACAGAGAACTACCATATGATCCAGCAATTCCACTCCTGGGTATATATCTGAAGAAAACAAAAACACTAATTTGAAAAGATATATGCACCCCAACGTTCATAGCAGCATTATTTACAATAGTCAAGATATGGAAGCAAACTAAGTGTCCCTCAACAGATGAATGGATAAAGAAGTGGGAGATATATATATAAAATACTCCATTATACATACATACATATATATATGCATACATGTATTACGTATAATGGAATATTACTCAGCCATAAAAAAGAATGCAGGACTTCCCTGGTGGTGCAGTGGTTAAGAATCCGCCTGCCAATGCAGGGGACACAGGTTCGAGCCCGGTCCGGGAAGACTGCACATGCTGCGGAGCAACTAAGCCCATGCGCCACAACTATTGAGCCTGAGCTCTAGAGCCCGCAAGCCACAACTACTGAGCCCACACGCCAAACTACTGAAGCCCGCGTGCCTAGAGCCAGTGCTCCGCAACAAACAGAAGCCACTGCAATGAGAAGCCGGCGCACCGCAACTAAGAGTAGCGCCCGCTCACTGCAACTAGACAAAGCCCGCATGCAGCAACAAAGACCCAATGCAGCCAAAATAAATAAATTTTAAAAATAAATAAATTTATAAAAAATAATAATGATGATGAAATTTTGCCATTTGCAACAATGTGAATGAACCCAGAGGGTATTATGCTTAGTGAAAAAAGTCAAATATTCTATGTCATCACTTACATGTTGAATCAAAAGAATAAAACGAATGTATACAACAAAACAGAAATAGACTCACAGATACAGAAAAAAAGCTAGTGGTTACCAGTGAGGGGAGGGAAGTAGGGAGGGGGCAAGATAGGGGTATGGGATTAAGAGATAGAAACTACTATGTATAAAATAAATAAGCAACGAGGATATATTGTACAGCACAGGGGAATATAGCCATTACTTTGTAATAACTTTAAATGGAGTATAATCTATGAAAATATTAAATCATTATGTTATACACCTGAAACTAATATAACAGTGCACATCAACTATACTTCAATTTTAAAAAATTTTAAATAACATTGAAGAAAAAAATTAGTATTCAAATCCAAAAATAAATAACGGCCCATTATCTCACAATAAGATATGCATATATAAAAAGAAATCTGATTCAGTCTTGTGATCTTCAGCACAGCAAATACTAGTGGCAGTATAACGCAGTTGTAAACAGCATAGACTCTGAAGGCAGACTACCTGAGTTCATAATCCTGGCCTTGGTACTTATTGTCCGTTGTACCCTTGGATAACAACATCCGTGCCTATCGGTTTCATCATTTGGAGTTACTATAAAAATTACATGAGTTAATATACATAAAATTCTTTAAGAAAAAATCTAGCACATAAACTCAATTATCTATTATCATTATTATGCTGTTATCTTAGCTCAGGTTGCTATAACACAATACCATAAATTGGGTGGCTTATCAACAACAGAAATTTGTTTTTCACAGTTCTGGAGGCTGGAAGTTCAAGATCATGGTGCCAGCATGGTCAGGTTCTGGTAACAGCCTTCTTGCAGGTATCTTCATTGCTATCCTCACATGGTAGAAAACAGCTAGCCAGCTCTCTAGCTATTCTTATAAGGGCACTGATCCCATTCATTTATGAGAGCTTCACATGCCTGATCCAATTACCTACCAAAGGCCTCACCTCCAAATACCATCACACTGGGATGAGGGTTTCAACATAAGAATTTGGGGGGAACACAAACATTCAGTCCGCAGCAGCTGTTAAGACTTCTATCTTTTCCTTTAAAATAGCTGAGAATACTGAAGCTCAGAAAATCTAACAACTTGCCAGAAGTCACAGAAGAAGTAAATTGTAAAGCCAGAAGAAAAACACAGGACTCCTAGTCAAGGAGCCCACTCATCTTCACCATGCTAAACTTTATCAATAATTCTTTTTAGGTCTTCAGGTCTACTTTATGATAAATAAAGAAAACATGGTAACAAGATGAAAGAAATCAGAAAAAGGAAAATGAAAGGCATTTACATATTCAAGGATTAAGAAAAGAAAGGAATACCACAACGGCAACGGTCAAGAGAGAACAAGGGTTTATGTTCATGTAAATGGAGGGAACAGGAAGGCAGTCCAGACAACTGCATTAAGAATACTAGACTGGAGATAACCATCAGGCTTTAATTTTCATTTAAGACATAAAGATACTGTTACTTGCATTTTTAAAAATTGCTTCTCTTTACATTAAAAGCTCTTCTCTCTTCAAAAATGTGTGAAATACTTTGATGTTTCACATATAACTCTGATGCTTACACATGGACAAAGTAGTAACATTTCAAAAATTTAATAAGGAAATTTTAGGGACGTCAACATATTTACCATCTGCATTTTAAAATCCTCTGAAGTTTCAACTTACGGGTCATGTTTCGTTTTTGACAAAACTTTAAATGTTTAAAAATCGTACTCACTATTTGACCATCTTAGGCATTTCCTTAGACAACCCAATGGTTACTTAAATACAAACTCTGTCCTAATAAAAATACTACCCCCCCCAAAGCCTCTAAATGAAAAAATACAGACATATCAGTTTATCAGGACACAAAATTATGTTTTGTAAGAACAGTATCTTTCAGAGTGTTTGTTAAAACAATATCTGTCTCCCTGTTTAGACATACTCTGATTACAGCTGTTCTCTTTCTATAGGTTTCTCTCCTACAGTAGCAACCAACACATAGCTCAGGCCAAAATAAATATCAATATACTAACTGAAAGGCTCTGGTACTGGATATTTTATGGAACTATACTACAAAGGCAAATTGTTGAAGCTTTTACATGCTTTAAACTTAAAAGGTAAAAAGATAAACAGCAGGAAATAAATACAGAAAATATATGTCCAAAATGTACATTCAAGAACATACATAAAACAGAATTCTGTAATCAGAATTCTATATTTCTATACAGACTTCCATTATAAAACTGACAATATGGTCTTCAGGAAAAAAAGGGGGCTCTCAGAAGTAAAGAAGTATTGCTCTAAGAACTATGAAACAAAGCAACAGAATAAAAGTCAGGCTTAATATCCAAAAGGAATTCCCAGTTGTCAACCCAACTAAGAATTCAAATTTCCAAAAATAATTCAAGTTCCAGGAACTTCAGAAGAAGAGAGCAAATGGTAGAGAAGACCACAATTCCTCAGCCCTTCAAGATATACATCCTTGCTAATGCTCTGGGTTAAACAATGTGGATTCTTCTCCTCTTCCTTCAAAATCTGGCAATAAATGCTAAACATTTTATACTCCACTTTTTCACACAATTAAAGTCCATGTGCTCAATATGTTTTAAAAAGCAAAAGATGGAGGGGCAATAAGTGAGGTTCATTCCCTCTCAAATTTTTACATACATATCTCAGCCTTAAAACTCTATTACCAGAAGACTATGCCACGAATACTAGACTTTATCTTTTTACATTTTGGTTTGTATAAAACCAAAAAGTGTTCTGACCTAAGAGTTCACTTCTAATTCTGCAGAGCTTAGTAATTGGAGTACTGAATTCCCTCTGCTGGCACCATAAATCTGCCTGACTAAATCCCGTTGCTCCTATACCTCATGGCTCACCCAATCCCAACTTAAACTCAGCTTGAGGTCCTTAGAGACTCTGTGTACAAAATAATTATTACATGGTTGGAAGCAGGAAAAAACATTTTGAGGATAATCAGGAAAATTCAATAATAATCAAAATGATTATCTTCAGTGAAAGGGAACGGTTCTGTTATATAAAACCAGTCCTCAGTGGTGTAGACACAGAGTAAAGAGTACCAAATTAAAACTCAAGAGACCTGGATTCTCCCTCAGTTAGACAACAGCTGTGCCCTAATTACAAAACAAACAAACAAACAAAACCCCTTTTACTTAATTCCTAAAGTGCCCACCTCACTTAAGAGGTGTTGAGATCAAATAATAAGTCTGAAAGTGCTTTGAAAAAACAGAAAATGCTATCCAAATAAAATATTACCTTCATTACGGTTATACTTACTGTATTACTGGAAATGAACTTTTAAGATCTATATTTCTGACATAATAACCCCATCACACTAAATTTGTGATAAAGAGCTTTTACCCGTTCTACAGATCGTGCTCTCTTCTTTGGCCGAGTAGGCAGCGCATCTTCCTTCGGATTGGTGTCTATTGCCCAATAGGACCCCTAAAGGTAAAGAAATAAATTATATTAACAGTATTTTACAGGAACTCTGTAACATTAAAATGGACTTTCACAATCCTCTGCTTCAAAAGCAAACATTCTGCAGTTACAATGGAAAAGTAGCATGAGAAGAAATACTAGTTTTGAATGGAGAAAAGTAAAGTTTATACAAGAAAAAAAAGTCCATTTATAACTATGTTATTAAAGAGAGAAAAAGTCACAAGCTGAAGAAGCCAAGTCCAAGAAATCTGCCACAGCCAAATTAAAAAGGGAAATGATCAACCGAACACATTTAAAACATATATATATATACTAATTCTTAATTGAACATATATGATAATTACAACAGCATATGACATTCAAGTCTAACAGAATTTTATTTTGTATGTAGTTTCTGCACCCTGGGACCTCACAAAACTAAACAGGTAAGGGAAACAATTTATAAAAACAACTTTCTTGACCACGTTTTATACAATAAGTGCAATGGTCTGTACATAAATCTTTTATTGCTTATTCTATTACAGTTAATTTTAACTATTTATCCTCTCTTACATTTTGATACAAGTTCTCAGACCACTCTTTCGAAAATACATACTGAGGACCTACTGTGTTCCAGGCACTCAGAAATTGTGACTCCCTTGAAAAATAACTTGAAAAGCATAGATCATATAGTTTGCACATATACAAATGAGACCAAAGCTCAGAAAAATAAAAGTGGTCTGTTCAACCAAGGATTTGATAGTCAGGACCAGAATCAAGTTCTTTGCCTCTATCATTTCATTAATCTTCCTAGGCTGCTTTTACAGGCAATATTTGACAACAAGGGGAAATACAGCTTTCATCTATCAATTTTCACACTTTGTGCCCAACATGAATTATCTCCTTATATCTCCTTAAATATACCATGTTCTTTCATGCATCTGTGCCTGTCCTACATACTTATCTCCTTGCCTATAATATCCACCTTACCCACTGACAAACTCATATTCTACCTCCAAAACTTAGCTCAGATGTTATCTAAAGGAATCCTTCTCTGATCCTCCTACAATACTCAAGAATTCATCTCTCTCTCCCTCTGCAAGATCTCTATACTATTTATACATTTAGATGATTGTCTGCACTTAACATTACAATTTTATTTACAGGTCTGTATCCCTTCTAGGCTACAAGTTCCTTAAGTGTAGAAACTCATTCCTATATCCACAGTGCACAGCAGAATATCAGACACAGAGCAAGTACTCAATAAACATTTGTTAAAATGGCGGGGGGTGGGGGGGGGGATGTTGAACAAATTGTGCCAAGAATGTCAGAATACAGGGTATAATGCCAGGCTTCCCCAGGTCCTAATCTAGGCAGTATATGAACTCAGCACTCACTTCACACACAGTCATACTGGGGCATTCTTCCATGTTATCTTTTCTGCATTTCAGCTAATGAGCCTACCGGACCTGATGTAAACTTGCCAAGAACCATGTAAAATGTTAAGCACTAAAAATTAAAACAACAATTATGAGTATGGTTCAGGCTAGCAAGTTGCAAAATAAACAAAGCAGGAAAATGTGCTACACTCAGTTGTTGCTAAAGTTGACAGTGAAGCAGGAAGAAAAATACCCAAACTCACTGGACAACAGTTTAAAAACCACTGTTTATGGAAATGATAAATTTCAGTGTTTAGTTTGTTTTGCATGGTTGTATATATTTGTATTAATCTGGGAAACCACTCACTGTCCAAACATTACATTGATTTATTAAACATTTTTTAATTAAACATTTTAATAAAACTACAAAAACAAATATGTATCTGTCCTTCCACACAAAATATAATCGGCTGTAGCTTATCACAAATAGATCAACAAAAGAGAAAAAAATCGTTCGTAAGCCTAACCCACCATTATGTACTTACAAAACCCTGAATGCCCATATATCCGAACAAAACTGTATTTCGAAAAGATACATGCACCCCTAATGTTAATAGCAGCACTATTCACAATAGCCAAGACAGGGAAACAACCTAAATGTCCACTGACAGATGAATGGATCAAGAAGATGTGTTATATATATACAATGGAATATTACTCAGCCATAAAAAAGAATGAAATAATGCCATTTGCAGCTACACAGATAGACCTAGAGATTATCATACTAAGTGAAGTTAAGTCAGAAACAGAAAGACAAATACCATATGATATCACTGTTATGTGGAATCTAAAATATGACACAAATGAATTTAACTACAAAACAGAAACAGACTCATACAGAGAACAGATTTGTGGTTGCCAAGGAGGAAGTGGGGCAGGGGAGGATTGGACTGGGAGTTTGGGACTAGCAGATGCAAACTACTATATATAAAATAGATAAACAACAAGGTCCTATCATATAACACTAGGGAATTATATTCAATATCTTGTAATAAACCACAATGGAAAAGAACATATATGTATAACTGAATCACTTTGCTGTACAGCAGAAACTAACACAACATTGTAAATCAACTATACTTAAAAAAAAACAAAAAACAAAAAAACCTCTGAATGCTCAAATGCAAAAACAATTGAAATGATTCACAAAAGAAGTTGTAAAATCTTCCACCTAGTGGCTCTTGCTAACCTATTATCTGAGTTTCACCTGTGAACTTACCAGTTTGGATTAAATGACTTAAAACTTCCCTTCACAAATCAAAACTGCAAGGTAACATTTGATAACCATTAGGATATCTATCATCAAAAAAGCAGAAAATAACAAGTGCTGGCAGGGATGTGGAGAAACTGGAACCTTTGTGCATAGCTAGTGGGAATATAAAGTGGTACAGCTACTGTGGAAAATAGTATGGCAGTTGCTCAAAAAATTAAACATAAAATTACCGTATGATCTATCAATTTCACTTCAAGGTATATACCGAAGAATCAAAAGCAGGGACTTGAATAGATATTTGTACCCTCATGTTCATAGCAAGTTATTCACAATAGCTGAAACGTGAAAGCAACCCAAGTGTCAATCGATGGATGAACATATAAATAAAATATGGCACATACATAAAATGGAATATTATTCACTCTTTAAAAGGAAGGAAATTCTGACACAAGTATGCTATAACATGAGTAAACCCTGAAGACATGCTGAGTTAAACAAGTCAGTCACAAAAAGGAAAATACTTTGTGATTCTACTTACATGAGGTACCTAGACAGTCAAAATTATAAAGACAGAAAGTAGAATGGTGGTTGCCAGGAGCTGTGGGGAGGGAGGATGGGGAACTATTGTTTAATGGGTACAGAGTTTCAGTTTGGGAAGATGAACAACTTCTGGAGATGGATGGTGGTGATGGTTGCACAACAATATTAATGGACTTAATGCCACTGAACTATACACTTAAAAACAATGACTACAACAGGGAGATCAACTCAATGCTTTGTGATGACCTAGAGGATCGGATAGGGAGGGTGGGAGGGAGGCTCAAGAGGGAGGGGATATGGGGATATATGTATACATACAGCTGATTCACTTTGTTGTACAGCAGAAACTAACACAACATTGTAAATAAAGCAATTATACTCCAATAAAGATGTGGGGAAAAAAAAGTTAATCAGAAAAAAAAATGATTACAATGGTAAATTTTATGTTATAAATATTTTACCACACACACGAAAAATCCCTTTCAGCTACCTTTAAAAAGCAGCTACTTTTTCTCTTCCATATTAAACAATATTTCTCACAGAAACTGAACTGCTTAAATACAGCCAATCAACAAACACACATTCCTTCCCAGAGTAGGGCCTACTCCTCTAGGCTTATGTGGAGCAAGTAAGAAACAAGAGTTTTCTGTTTTCTGGTTTTATTTTTTCAAGTCAACTTTACTGAAGTATATTTTTTAAAAAATAAAGTGCACCCATTTTAAGCATACAGTTAAAGGCGTTTTGACAAATGTATACATGCACGCAAGTAACACCAAAATCAAGATAAAGAACATTTCCATCACCCTAAAAAGCTCCTTTGTGTGACTCAACAAGCAACCCCTCTTCCTTTGCCCCCACATGTCCATCCCATACAACTACTCATCTGCTTCCTATTATTATAGTTTAACATTTCATAAAATTTCATATAAATAAACTCAAACCGTCACACTATTTTCTACTACTATTAGCAATGTATGAATCCTGCTGCTCCATGTCTTTGCCAATACTTGGAATTTTAAGTCTTTTCAATTACAACCATCCTAGTGGATGTACAGTTGTACCTCAGTGATTTTTGTGTGCATTTCCGTAATAATGTTGATAGGCATCTTTGCAAGTGCTTATTGGCATCCATGTATCATCCTTTGTGAAGCAGTTATTCATAAATTTTGCCGCATGTTTTATTTGGGTTATAAGATTTTTTGTTTTTTGTGTTACAAGGATTTTTTTATACCTTTTAAATAGCAAGTCCTTTGTCAGAGATAGATACATAGTTAAGTTTCTGTGTAAGTGTGAGGTAAGGATCAATATAAATTTTTCTTCCACCAAGGTATACACTATTTCTTGAAAAGACTATGTCCTTTCCCCACTGAATTACACTGGCATCTCTACCAAAAATCAGCTGAATATATATGTGAGTCTACTTCTGAACTCTAGTCTGTTCCACTGATCTACATGTCTACCCTTGTGCTAATACCATTTTGTCTTGATTATTGTAGCTATATAGAAAGTCTTGAAATCAAGCACTGTAAGTCCTACAACCTTGGTTTTTTTCAAAATTGTTTTGGCTGGTCTAGGTCCTTCGCATTTCCACATGACTATGAGAAACAGCTTGTCAATTTCTAAAAAAAAAAAAGAAAAAAAAGAAAGAAAAAAGAAGTCTGCTAGGACTTTTATTGGCATTTCATTAACTCTATAAATCCATTTGGGGAAGACTGACATCTAACAATATGTCCTCTTTTCCACAAACATGCTATATCTCTCCATTTACTTAGGTCTTGTTTTATTTCTCTTGGTAATGTTTTACAGTTTTCAGTAAACATGTCTGCATATATTTTGTTAAAATATATCCCTAAAGTATTTCATTATTTTGGATGCTATTGTAAATGAAATTGCTTTCTTTATTTTCCAACCATTAATTGGTAGCATAAAAAAATTATACTGACCTTCTATCTTGTGACTTTGCTAAACTCACTTATTAGTTCTAGTGGCTATTCCACAGACTCCTTAGGATTTTCTACATATGCAATAAAGTTGTTTGCAAACAAAGAAAATTTTACTTATTCTTTTTCAACCTGGATGTCTTCTATTTTTTTCTTGCCTTATTCCATTGGCTTGGACCTCTAACAGAATGTTGAATAACAGTGAATGCAAGCATTCATGTTTGTTCTCAATCTCAGAGGAAAAGCATTCAGTGTCTCACCATTAAATATGATATAAACTGTTAGTTTTTATAGATGCCTTTAATCAAATAAAGGAAATTCCTTTTTATTCCTAGCGTGCTGAACGAGTGTCAAATTTTGTCAAACTTTTCTACACTTGAGATAACATGATTTTTCAGTTTTCTTCTACTCACATGATGAGTTTAATCAATAGGTTTTTAAATTTTAACCTGCATTGCATTGCTGGGACAAATCCCTCCTGGTCATGATGTATTCTCCTTTTCATATATCAATAAATTTGCTAATATTGCATTAAAGATTATTGGGTCTATGTTCAAAGATTATTGGGTCTATGTTCACAAAGATATTGGTCTGTACTTTTCTTATTATTTCTTTGCCATCATAGCGACAGTGACCTCATGAAATGAACTGAAAACTGTTCCTTCATCCACTTTTTTTGGGGGGACGGGGGGAGTGGCGGTAAGAGTTTCTGTAAGACTGGCATTGCTTTTTCCTTAAATATTTTAGCTTCTTGTTTCATTGCTTTTTGTTTGTTCATTTTCTTTTATTGATTTCCCTTTATTATTTCCTTTTTTCTACTTACTTTGGACTCACCTTGCTCTTATTTTTCTAACTTCTTAAGATACATGCTTAAGTAATTGATTTTGGACCCTTCTTATTTTTCAAATAAAAGCATTTAAATTTTGATATTTTCTGCTTTCATCACTCAGCTCAAAATATTTTCTAATATCCCTTATGATTTCTTCTTTGACCCAGAGGTACTTTAAAACTATATTAATTTCTAAACTTTTGGGATTTTCTAAGTATCTTTTTGTTTTTTATTCCTAATTTAATTCTGCTAGTCAGAAAACATACATCTATAAAATTTCATCATTTAGAAGGGATTAATATCAACTTAACAGCTCATATAACTCAACATCAAAAAAAAAAAGAAACCCCAATTAAAAAATGGGCAGAAGACCTGAATATTTTTCCAAAGACATACAGATGGCCAATAGGCACATGAAAAGATGCTCAACTTCACTAATCATCAGGGAAATGCAAATCAAAACCACGAGATATCACTTCACACCTGTCAGAATGGCTATCATCAGAAAGACCACAAGTATCAAATGTTGGAGAGAATGTGGAAAAAAGGAAACTCCTGTACGCTGTTGGTGGGATTGTAAATTGGTGCTGCCACTGTGGAAAACAGTATGGAGGTTACCCCAAAAAGCTAAAAATAGAACTACCATGTGATCCAGCAATTCCACTCCTGGGTATATATGTATTAAAAAAAATGAAAACATTAATTCAAAAGATACATGCACCCCAATGTTCATACCAGCATTCTTTACAATGGCCAAGATATGGAAGCAACCTAAGTGCCCATCAACATAGAAATGGATAAAGAAGAGGTGGCATACATACACAATGGAATACTACTCTGCCATAAAAAAAAGAATGAAAGTTTGCCATTTGCAACCACATGGATAGACTTGGAGGGTTATTATGCTTAGTAAAATAAAACAGAGAAAGACATATACTGTATTTTATCACTTATATGTGGAAACTACAAAAATAAAACAAACTAGTAAATATAAAGAAAAAGAAACAAACTCACAGATATACAAAACAAACTAATGGTTACCAGTGGGGAGAGGGAAGTGAGGATGAGCAAGACAGGGGTAGGGGTTTAAGAGGCTGGAACTACTATGTATAAAATAAATAAGCTACAAGGATATATTATACAGCACAGGGAATACAGCCAATATTTTATAATAACTATAAATGGAGTATTACCTTTAAAAATTGTGAATCACTGTGTTATACACCTGAAACTTATATAATATACCACATCAACTACACAATTAAAAGACTGTGGATTTGTTGATTTCTCTTTTTAGTTCTGGTAGTTTTTGTTTGGTTTTTTTGAAGCTCTACTTTTGGGCACATACATTTATAATTCTTAGATGTTCCTGATCAATTGATCTTTTCTTCTGCTGTATGCAATATTCTGTTAAGGCCATTCAGTGAACTATTCATTTAGTTATTGCATTTTTCAGCTCTACAATTTTCATTTGGTTCTTTTTATAGTTTCCATCTCTGTATTCAAATTCCCTATCTCTTCATTCATTCATTATTAGAATATGTTTTATTTTAATTCTTTCAACATATTTATAATGGCTGTTTTGAAATTTGTGTCTGCTAAATCCACTATCTGGGCCACCTGTTCCACCTGATTCAGAAGCTAACTCCAACTCTTATCTAAGCCATACTGACATCAATCTCTTTAACTTCCTTCACTTCAAGGCAAGCTCCCCATAAAGGTTTCTCTAAGTAATATACAATGCTAAATTCCAACAAAAGTACTACAGGCATACCTCAGAGATACCACAGGTTCGGTTGCAGACCACTGCAATAAAACGAATACCGCAATAAAGCAAGTCATGAATTTTTTAGTTTCCCAGTTCATATAAAAGTTATGTTTACACTATACTGTATTAAGCGTGCAATATCATTATGTCTAAAAAAACAATGTTATGTACCTTAATTTAAAAATACTTCATTGTTAAAAAATACTAACCATCATCTGAGCCATCAACTAGTCATAATCTTTTTGCTGGTGGAGGGTCCTGCCCCAATGTTGATGGCTGCTGACTAATCAGGGTAGTAGTTGCTGGTAGCTGTGGCAATTTAATAAAATAAGACAAAGTTTGCCACGTCAACTGATTCTTCCTTTCATGAACAATTTCTCTGTAGCATGCAATGCTGTTTGATAGGATTTTACCCACAGAATTTCTTTCAATAGTGGAATCAATTGTCTCAAACCCTGCTGCTGTTTTCTCAACTAAGTTTATGTAATATTCTAAATCCTTTGCTGTTGTTTCAACAATCTTCACCTTCACCAGGAGTAGATTCCATCTCAAGAAACCATTTTCTTTGCTCATCCCTAAGAAGCTACTCCTCAACCATTAAAGTTTTGTCAAGAGTTTGCAGTTCAGTCCCATCTTCAGGCTCCACTTTTAATTCTAGTTCTCTTGCTGTTCCCACTCCACATCTGCAGTTACCTCCTCCACTGAAGTCTAGAACCCCTCAAAGCCATCCATGAGGGTTGGAATCAACTTCTTCCAAACTCCTGTTAATGCTGATGTTTGACCTCTTCCAGTGAATCCATGAGTGTTCCTAAAAGCATACGGAATGCTGAATCCTTTTCAGAACACTTTCAATTTCCTTTGCCCAGATCCATCAGAGGAATCACTATGGCAGCTATATCTTTATAAAATATATTTCTTAAATAGTAAGGTTTAAAAGTCAAAATTGTTTGTTGATCCATGGGCTGCACCATGGATGCTGTGTTATTAGCAGGCATGAAAACAACATTAATCTCATTGTACATCTCCACCAGAGCTCTTGGGTGACCAGGTACAATTTCAATGAGCAGTAATAGTTTGAAAGGAATCTTTTTTTCTGAGCAGTAAGTCTCAACAGTGGGCTTAACATATTCAGTAAACCATGTTGTTAGCAAATGTACCTTGGTGGTCAGAATGTTAAATGAGCACTGGCTTCAACTTCAACCCACCAGTTACATTAGCTCCTAACAAGAGAGTCAGCCTGTCCTTTGAAGCTTTGCAGCCAGGCAGTGACTTCTCTTCTTTAGCTATGAAAGTCCTAGATGGCATCTTCTTCCAATAGAAGGCTGTTTTGTCTACACTGAAAATCTATTGTTTAGTGTCACCATCATAATGAATTATCTTAGCCAGATCCTCTAGATAACTTGCCGCAGCTTCTGCATCAGTACTTGCTGCTTCACCTTGCACTTTGATGTTATAGAGACAGCTTTGCTCCTTAAACCTCACGAACCAATCTCTGCTAGCTTCAAACTTTTCTTCTGCAGCTTCCTCACCACACTCAGCCTTCATATAACTGTAGAGAGTTAGGGCCTTGCTCTGGATCAGGCTTTGGCTTAGGGGAATGTTGTAGCTGGTTTGATCTTCTATCCATACCACTAAAACTTTCTCCATATCAGTAATTTCGCTTTCTTATCATTTGTATGTTTAGTGGAGTAGGACTTTTAACTTCCTTCAAGAACTTTTCCTTTGCATTCAAAACTTGGCTAAATGTTCAGCACAAAACGCCTAGCTTTTGGTCTATCTCAGCTTTCGACATGCCTTCTTCACTAAGCTTAATCATTTTTAGCTTTTGATGTAAAGTGAGAGATGTGCAACTCTTCCTTTCACTTGAATACTTGAGGGCCACTGTAGGGTTATCAGCTCGCCTAATTTCAATATTGGTGTGTCTCAGGGAATAGGGAGGCCCAAGGAGAGGAACAGAGAAATGCAGGAAAGTCCGGTAAGTGTAACAGTCAGAATACAAACAACATTTATCAATTAAATTTGCAGTCTTACGTGGGCATGGTTCATGGTACCCCAAAACAAGAGTAACATCAAAGATCGCTGATCACAAATCACCATCACAATTATAACAATAATGAAAAAACTTGAAATATTGCAAGAATTATCGAAATGTGACACAGAGACGTGAAATGAGCAAATGCTGTTGGGAAAATGGTGCCCAACAGACTTAACACAGGGTTGCCACAAACCTTCAATTTATTAAAAATGCAGTATCTGCAAAGCACAATAAAATGATGTATGCCTATACAATATTTAAAAGGTCATGTGATATCCTGAAGAGAACATCTATTAACCCATAGACCTGGATTCAAATCCCAGATCTGGTTCGATAACCTCAGACAAGTTACAAAACCTTTGATCCACTTTCCTCTATCTCTTTCATAGAGTTATCATGACAATCAGCCCTAAGTGTACACCAGGAAAACTAGTCATCAGTATTTATTTACCACCTGTGTCCAATAGACACTTCTTGTTTATAGTTAAGTCATTTTGCAAATAATTTACAGAATAAATAATAAAAGGATTGTGGGGAAAAACCTTGTACGAGATATTTCAGTAGGAATTTAAACATAGCAAACCCAAGTTTTCTATATTTTATATATATAATACATATTTAAAATAGTCAATTTTTCTGGTTTTGAAGGTATGTATATCAAATGGTCAGTATCTTTTGAATGTAAGTGCTTAAACTGTCGCGCATGAAACTAAAACATCTATCTTGTAAATACTGATTCCAGATTTCCAATCTCTAAAATGTTCTACTTTATTACTTGTGGGTTTTTCTTCCTTATATTTTGCTATCAAAAGGCAATGCTGATTCCAGATTATAAATATATACTTAATAGATTCTAGCATATTATTAATTCTTGTTCTACTTTTCAAAATGCAATACATTTGTAATTTTTGATGGCTCAGAATTTTGTTGAAGGATGGCCACCTCTGCTCCATAATTGCAAAAAACATTTTCATATTTGGTTCATAAATCCCAAATAGAATGATGAATCCAATTAATGCTTTCATTTCTATATCATTTATTTCCTTGTAAGCACTTTTGTTTACACATCAGACTTCAGGATCTGTCCACTTATGAACCATATCAAGTGAATTTTGGTGCACAAACATCATAAAAGATGAAAAATACTGTAACATGACTTCCTAGGAAAAAATGGGATGATTCAGATTCTAGTCACAAAGTACTGCATGATGAAGACCTTCTTGTTGAATGACTAAATGGATGAGAATAGCATGTATCTTTTTGTCCTTAGAAATATATCACTAACTCAGTATTTCTTGGGTTTGGGAAAACTAATCTATAATATCATCCACTCAATTTCACCATCATAATTAGAGTGTTGCTGTCTGTATTTAACTTCTGATTCTACTGATAACAGTAAACAATTTTCCTCTATCAATTTTCATCTCTTTGTCATTATGAGCAGAAAAAAAATACCTAAACTCTCAACTATGTTCAATGAAAACTAAAAGGGAAAAAAACAAAAAAAGACTAGACTTAAATGGCACCTACAGACTTTTATTATACCTTCTTGAACGATGCAATACTTTGGGCAATACAATAAGAAAACTGAAGGATAATAGTGATAATTTCGTTACTTCATTGTCCTTCTACATCATTCAATCATTCTGCTATATTCTTGTTATTTTAGTAGTTGGGCATGATGGAGAATAACTGATGGGTAATGATGAAATAATTCTTAAGATGATGATAAATTTTCTAACTGTGCTTTGGAAGACTTCTTTTTAAAGAATAAAAGTCATAAAGTAATAATCTTAACAAATTAGAACTATTCAAAATACATACTCAAAAACGAAATTGGGGGGGGGGGGTTTCCCTGGTGGCGCAGTGGTTGAGAATCTGCCTGCCAATGCAGGGGACACGGGTTCGAGCCCTGGTCTGGGAAGATCCCACATGCCGTGGAGCAACTAAGCCCGTGTGCCACGACTACTGAGCCTGCGTGTCTGGAGCCTGTGCTCTGCAACAAGAGAGGCCACGATTGTGAGAGGCCCAAGCACCGCGATGAAGAGTGGCCCCCACTTGCCGCAACTAGAGGAAGCCCTCGCACAGAAACGAAGACCCAACACAGTCAAAATAAATAAATAAATAAATAAATAAGTGAAATTCTTTAAAAAAAAAAAAAAAAAGGGAAATTGGATCCAACAGACCCTGATGATATACTAAGGGTTAAATAAAATATATATGAAATATTCCCTCCTCCATTATTTGATCACATATTATTTTGTATTAATCTTCTAGTATTCTTTCTCATCTCCTACAATTTCTATCGAAGAGTATGCTAATATGCACATAAAAAGATGATCATCATCATCTGCCATCAGGGCAATGCAAATCAAGCCCATTATACAATGAGATACCACTTCACATCCTAGGATGGCTATAGTAGAAAACGCACACAATAAAAGGTGTTGGGAAGGATATGAAAAAACTGGAAGCCTCCTAATTGTTAGAGTAAACTGGTGCAGCCTCTTTAGAAAACAGTCGGGGCAGTACAAAAGATTAAACGTATGACCCAACAATTCCACTCTTAGAGAAATGAAAACATGTCCAAGAGAAATGAAAACATTACGTCCATACAAAACCTTATACACAAATGATCATAGCATTTTTCATAACAGCCAAAAGTGAAAACAACCCAAATGTCCATCAACTGATGAACAGATAAACAACTGTGATATACCCATACAATGAAATGTCATTCAGTCATAAAAAAGGAATAAAATGCCGCTATATGCTACAACATAGATGACCCTGAAAGCCTTACACTAAATGAAAGAAGCCAGACACAATAGGTCACATATTGTATGATTCCATTTATATAAAATGTCCAAAATAGTCAAATCCATAGAGATGGAAAGTAAATTACTGGTTGCCAGAAGTTTGGAGGATGAGGGAGGGTACCTGTTAATGAGAAGTGGGTTTCTTTTTGGACTGATAAAATGAAAATGTCGGACTTCCCTGGTGGTGCAGTGGTTAAGAATCCGCCTGCCAATGCAGGGGACACGGGTTTGAGCCCTGGTCTGGGAAGATCCCACATGCTGCGGAGCAACTAAGCCCATGCACCGCAACTACTGAGCATTCACTCTAGAGCCCACGAGCCACAACTACGGAGCCCATGCATCACAACTACTGAAGCCCGCGCGCTCTAAGGGCCTGCATGCTGCAACTACTGAGCCCACGTGCCGCAACTTCTGAGCCCGTGTGCTGCAACTACTGAAGCCCACACACCTAGAGCCCGTGCTCCACAGCAAGAGAAGCCACTGCAATGAGAAGCCCGTGCAACACAACGAAGAGCAGCCCCCCCTCACCTCAACTAGGGAAAGCCCGTGCGCAGCAACGAAGACCCAACACAGCCAATAAAGAAATTAACTAATCAATTAATTAAGTAAAAATGAAAATGTCCTGGAATTAGATAGTAGCGGTGGTTGCACAACTTTGCAAATATACTGAAAACCACTGAATCACACACTTTTAAAGGGTAAATTTTATGGTATGTGAATTATATCTCAATAAAAAATATTTTTTAATTAAGAAAAAAACTGGAATCAAGGAGCTCCAATCTAATATAGTGGTATACCCAACAGAGACAAAAGTCACTTGTCACAAAGCAAAGTAGATGGTAATGCCCATAAAGAATTCAAGTTTCTTGATTTCAAGCTGTTTCCTGGCTTTCCTTTGGACCACGTTAGTCTTGATAAAAGTTCTAAATAGTCATTAATGTCAGAGTAAGTCAAGCAGTTCACCTACCCAAAGAATAGGCACTCCAAAGTCTCTCAAATTCAAAGTATATGTGAGTTAATATTAAGAAGTAAAATAAATTATCTTGACCCCTGGCTTGCTGATCAAAAGAAAAGGTCTGAGTGAAAAGAAGCAAAGTGACGATTTCTAGAACATCTAAAGACCAGCCTTTAATTTAAAACAGGAAGAGAATTAAATTAATATACAGTTAGAAAAGTTTCCTTAAGAAGAACAGAACAGCTACTTCTTAGTTAACTAGGAAAAGACATGTTTATTCTTGTGATAAACACGTATTAAACATCTGCTATGTATCAAATATTATGCTAGGTGCTATGGGCCTATGAAAATGAAAAAGACCCAATACTTGTCAACGAAAAACTCACAACTGGGTGGAACAGATCAAAATACAGATAGCTACACCATTTAGGAGCTGTAACAGTGGTATATTCAAAGAACTATGGTAATAAAAAGAAGAAAGAGGTGAAAATAGGGAGGGAGGGAGGAAGGAAAGCAGGAATGGAGGAAGGGAAGGAGGAAGGAAAAAGGTGAAACAAAGAGAAAAAGGAAGGTTGCCTCCTTTCAGAGTAATGCTGACACTTGAGCTGGGCATTAAACAATGAGTAAAATAGAAAGAAAGACTACCTAGATACAATGAAGAGTATGGGCAACAACATGAAGATATTTAACTGCATCATAAATCCAAAAACAATGGTGCAGTATAGCATCAACATAAAGTTCAGGGAGATGAAGCTGAGGGCTAGGGTTGAAAATGTGGCATTAGAGGTAGGTCTGTGTGTTTATTAGTGTACCATAGCTTAAGGCAGCAATGTAATAGATGGAGCAAAGGTAAGCAGAGATTAGAGGAAGGAGACAATTGGAGGTGACACAATAATCCATGTTATTTATCATTAATTATTTTTTTAAAATCTCATTTCTTCTAATTACTTTGTTTTCATATAAAAACCCAGAATCTCAAAACATCAGTGATGATGTAAGGAATCAGATGAAAGAATGGATTAGGTTCTAAACCCTATATAGATCAGGACAGTACTACATACCTTCTTATTATAAAAATCCACAGTGAAGCAGAAGCTCCTAGGCATGTCTCATGTCCACAAACTGGCTGGAGACAACATAGAAGCCCTACTGTTCCAGCATCAAAGCAAATGGTTAAACTCATTTCAGCAATTTTCTCTTAACACACACAAAAAAGGATCAAATGGAAATTCTAGAAACAAAAAGTCCAATAATTCACCAGATGTGACAGAACAGAGTCAGAGAGCCAGAGATCTTGAAGATAGATAAGTAAAAATTACCCAATATAAGGAACAAAAAGGAAAAGAACAAAGAAAGCCAGAATGACCTAGGAAACAATGTCAAATAGTCTATCATATTTTAATTGGACACTAAAAGCAAAGGAGAGAAAATGGGGCCATATTTTTTTTAAAAGAAATAATGACCAAAAGTATCTCAAATTTTGAGATATCTCAAATTTTGAAGGGGATGAAAACCCCTTCTTATTGATCCTAGATTAGCAAATTCCAAGCAGAATAAAGAAAACCACACTGAAGTACATCATAGGCTGCTTAAATCTAAAGATAAAGAAAAAAATCTTGAAAGCTACCACAGAGGAGGTAGGGTTGGGGAAGGGCATATTACATACAAGAAAATAAAAGTATATTATAAATGACAGCTGACTTTTCTCCAGAAATAATGGAGACCAAGGATGATGGAACATCTTCAAAGGTCTGAAAGATGGGGAAAACCCAAAAAACTCAATATTCCACACCCCCCAAAAATATGAGGATGAAATAAAGACCTTTGCAAGTAAACAAAAGCCTACAAAATGTGTTGCCTACAGTCCTGCACTACAAGAAATGCCAAAGGATGTTGTTAGGCTAAAGAGGAAAGATATCAGATTGAAATTGGATTTATAGAAAAGAACATCAGGAAAGATAAAAAATTAGGAAAATATTTTAGTCAAAATAACTTCCTTAAAACACAACTAACCTTTTAAAGCAAATAAAACAAATCCTAAGGTGGGATTTATGATGCAAGGAGAAGTACAAGATATGACAACAGCACAAAGAAAGGGATGGGTAGATAAATGGAATTATACTCTTGTAAGGTTATTACACTTGTGAAACGGATGGGAAGAGGTAAGTAGTAAGTGGTATGAAGTGTGAGGTGTAAAGTGAAAAGTGGTATAATATTACGTCGAAATAGACTTTGATAAGTTAATAATACATACTGTTAAGCTCTAGAATGACTACTGAAAAATTAAGAAAAGGAGCCTATAGCTAAGAAGTCATTAGAGAAAATAAAATATAATACTATATTTGATTAACCACAAAGGTTGCAAAAATGAAGCAACACAGAAACAAAAGAAAAAAAAAAGAACCACCAAACCAATAATCATATTAAATACAGACTAAGCACTCCAATTAGAAGGCAGAGACTGTTACACTGAATTTAAGAAGGAAGAGACAATGGCTACATGCTGTTTATAAGACACACACTTTAAATACAAAGACATTTATAGATTAAAAGCAAAATACTAGAAAAAAAATATACCATGAAGTTGCACAAGAAAGCTGTAGTAGCTATATTAATAACAGACAAAGTTTCAAGACAGAGTATTTGAAGAAATTAAGAAGAACATTTCATAAAGATAAAAGAACAATTCAACAGGAAGATTAAACACTCCATACATAAATATTAATTTGAAATGGATCATAGACCTAAATGTAAAAACTAAAACTATAAAACCTACAGAAGAAAACAGAGGAGAAAATATTTATGACCTTGGTTGATTTCCTGGACAGGACACACAGTCGTTAATCATTAAATTAAAAATTAATAAATTAGACTTCGTCAAATCTAAAACTTCTCTTTTTAAGACATTATTATGAAAACAAAAAGGCAAATCACATTTTGAAAAAATGTTTACACAATATAAATCCAAGAAAAGACATATCTAAAATATATATAAAACTCTTACAACTCAGTAATAATGACAACCAAATTTTAAAAGAAAAAAAATTGCAAAAGACTTTAAAAGAACTTTAAGAAGTGAAGATATACAAATGACAGCTAAGCACATAAAAAAGATGCTCAAAATCAATGGTCATCAGGAAAGTTCAAAATAAAACCATTATGAGACACTACATCACATCCTCTAAAATGACTAAAATTAAAAAGAGAGAGGGAACTCTATTCAGTACTCTGTAATGACTTATATGGGAAAAGAATCTTAAAAAAAGTGGATATATATATATGTATAACTGATTCACTTTGCTGTACAGCAGAAACTAACACAACATTGTAAATCAACTATACTCCAATAAAAAGTAATTTAAAAAAAGATAGGTAATATCAACTGTCAGTCAGGATATGGAGCAACTGGAACTCACGTGTCTTGCTACTGGGAATGTAAAATACACAACCACTTTGGAGAAAGATTTAGCAGTTTCTTATCAAGTTAATGTTCCATCTACCCTTTGACATAACAATCCTTCCATTATTCAAGAGAAACGAAAGCATATGTCCATAGAAAACTTGTATAAGAATTTCTTAGTAGCTTGTTCATAATAGCCCTACACTGAAAACAACCCAAATGTCCACCAACAGATAAATGGACAAAAAATTGTGGTATATTCATACAATGGAATACTACTCAGCTATAATAAGAAACAACTGACATATGCAATAGCATCACAGACATTTTGCTGAATGAAAGAAGCTAGACACAGAGTATATACCAAATGATTCCATTTATGTGACGTTCCATTATATGAGATTTATGGGACCTAATCCGTTATGGAAAAATCTACTATGGACTTAAAGATCACTATCTAAAACTGAGGCCCGAATACAACTTTGTTTTAAAGACTGAGATAATGCATGTAAAACAGCCCCCTAGTCTGTAAAGCTATATACAAATGTAGACATTATTATTAACTTATATCAACAATTCTGGTACAGCAAGTTAACGTCCTCCTGGAGAAGAATGCAATGTCTTAGTCTGTAAAATCCCAAAGAAAGATCACAAACTAGAATTGTCCAGCTCTGAACACATCTTCCAAAACCGAATCACCTGCCAACTTCAAGATGTGTCAAAGATGAACAATGGACTTAAATGCCTTTATTTTCATCATTACAAAATATTTATCACTTCAAATAAAGTATATTTTAATTATTCCAATAATTTCTGACTGAAATTTTATGTCAATACAAAGTCCCCTGCTCTATTACACACTGATATGACCTTTCTTTAACAGCTCTTAGATTAGAAATAGCCTAATAAAAATGCCATTATCTGATTAAATATAAATAAACCCAAGAAGTTAATATTAATTTAATATTCCTGGGGAAAGCAGTCCCTGTCATAAATAGTTAGCCATTCCAAATGGCTACATCTGTGAATTTTATGTTTTAACTAACTATATTATCATGTATATATGCTCATTGGTAAAGTGAATCATCACAGACTATTCTCTGCTCTTCCTTTGCTCTCAGTGCACACCATATCAAGAGCCTCAGACATAGTACTGGATCCCTTTTGTCCCTGACTTCTTTGGCTTCAGACCATGTGTCTCAATGTTTTTTCTCTCCCAGTTTAGATATGGCAATCCAATTTTAAAGGGTTTTTGTTTTTTTTTTTTACCCTCCATCATCTTAGGGTGTTGCTCCTGGGTAGCTGCCCACAACTCCAAGGCACAGCATTTGCATGCACCATATAGATAGAGTGAACATCCTTCCCGGTTTTAGTCTTGGTTTATACCTATTGCCTATACATAATTGAGAAAAACGTCTTTTTATTCTCAGAAGTTTCTAGTTTGGGCAACAGGTTAAATAATCACTCTACTCAGACCACAAAAATAGGCTACGAACAGTCAATACACAGTAGGCACTCAGAGGCAGGTAGCTTGGGTGGCTAACTGGCTGAATGAATGTATGGACAAAAACTATTCCAATGCCAGCTCAGGTCTCTGGAACATTTTTGTTGAACAAATACAGTCCTTTATTACTTTTACATTGATTATCAAATAATCTAAGTGTTGCCCAGAAAAGATTATTAAGGAACTCACTCTTAATCAATGGATTAAAAATACTATGTAAGACTGAAGTAAGTCAGAAAGAGAAAAACAAATACCGTATGTTAACACATATATATGGAATCTAAAAAAAAAAATGGTTCTGAAGAACCTAGGGGCAGGACAGGAATAAAGACGCAGACGTAGAGAATGGACTTGAGGACACGGGGAGGGGGAAGGGTAAGCTGAGATGAAGTGAGAGAGTGGCATGGACATATATACACTACCAAATGTAAAATAGATAGCTAGTGGGAAGCAGCCACATAGCACAGGGAGATCAGCTTGGTGCTCTGTGACCACCTAGACGGGTGGGATAGGGAGGGTGGGAGGGAGACGCAAGAGGGAGGGGATATGGGGATATATGTATACATATAGCTGATTCACTTTGTTATACAGCAGAAACTAACACAACACTGTAAAGCAATTATACTCCAATAAAGATGTTAAAAAAATTAATAATACGTAATTAGTATACTGATTGTAGTATAGTAAATGGTTTCTCTAAATGTTAAGGATACTTAAAAGCAGTATATTCTATTAAGCAATTAATAGTTGGCCATATCTTGTTTTTAAATCATCAGTGCCTAAACCTAATCTTTTTAGAAATTATTTAAGTAGAAGATAAATAAGGTTTTACTACATCACAACTGATTTCCAAGAGACAGCTCACCTATATTTACTATAACTCATAATATTTACTATAACTCACATATGATAGATAGTATGACTTATATGTTACTAGTTTAGGTTAATTCAACACTGTCTTGTATCTCAGTATTTATCAAATTAATTATTGAATCTAAGCCTAAAAGAAAAAAACTTGATGCTCAAATGAACTTATGACTGGCAACAACCCACATGCTCTTCAAACGGTGACTAAACTGTGGTAAATCCGTAAGATGAACTATATGAAATAAAATGGAACTGCTGATACTAACAGCACAGATGGATCTTAAATGCATTATGCTAAGCGAAAGAAGTCAGACTCAAAAGGCCACCTACTGTATGAGTCCCACTTATACGAATTTCTGGAAAAGGCAAAATTATAAGAACAAAAAATAGATCAGTGGTCGCCAGGACTTGGAGTGGGGGGCAGTGGGGCACTGACTACCAAAGGGCAATACTGTTCTGTATCTTGACCATGGTGATGCTTACACTGTATGCATTGGTCAAACTACTAGAATTATATGCCAAAGAGTAAATTTTACCATGTATAATTTTTGTAAAAATTAATCTGAGGGCAAAAAAATTATTTTTTAAAAAGCAGTTTAGATCTGGAAAAGAAAAAAGAGGCCAACAGCAACAAACTGTTATCTCCCACCCTTAAGAACAGAGACTACTGCATGTGCAAGTAAAAGGCAGCTCTAACTAAACTGCTTTGACTAACAGTGTATTGTCAGGGTTCTGTGCCAGCACTACTTTCTGTTTCTGCAGTGTTGTCTCTCTGAATCAGACCCTCACCTCTTATCTAACCCAATTTTTCAAATCCTCTCTGAATGCCTCTCTCAATGCTTAGTCTGGGCTTTCTAACCCTGGTTTGTCTAACTGACCACCTTACATTCATAATCCACTTCTGCCTTAACATGCACTCTTGGCATCAACCCTTGACCTCATGTTAGTACTTACATTCAACCTCAACTCTTGACCTCATGTTAGTACTTACATTAATTCCCTTAATTCCTGATTCTATCTCAACTTTGTTCTGATGGATCCCTCTTGATCAGGCCCTCTTCTCAGCCTTCAAAAGGGGGTTCTTACCTATCATGAGTTAAAACTACGAAGGGTAATAACTTCTTCTCTCCTTCAAGTGCTTTAGAAGTGGCAAACTCTAAAGCTTCCCTTGGGAACCCTATGAGTGTTTTTTCACTCCAATAATATGATGTACTTATTTTTGTCCAACTGAACTCTTGCCTATCTTTAAGTTCTACTTCCTGTTTGGTTTTATTCAAAGACACAGATAAGACATCAACTTCTTCCTTACAAAAATCATACATCTACTTTAAGACTATTATTAAACTTAATACTATCTTCCTTCTTCAAGGTACATACCTATGATTCCTGCAACACTGTTTATCACTTAATGCTTGCTATATCTTATGTTCTCTCAAACCTCTCCAGTCTTTCTACAACCCTTTACAAATGAAATGACCAAAACAGGATACTAACAAATAACAGACAATTTACAAATAAATACAACACAATACTAACATGGCCAAAAAAGAATATCCTTTGAACAAAAGCAATCAGTCAACTATGTTATGGTCTCTTACATTATGACAGAGGACAGGAGTAGAAAATAATCACAATCTCAGAACTTCCAAAAGTTAATTCTCTAGCAGTGAGCTGCTGTCCCCTCACAAACCAGGAGACCCCCAATCTCCACAGCCATTGAGCATTTACAACCTCCCCACCCCAGGGAAGAAAAAGCATCCAAAAAACAAAAAGCTCTTCTTACTATGAATTCACTGTCGTTATCTCTCCCAGGCCAGGCAGGGGGCCTTCACGGGGTCTTAAACTTCTTAGCTATCATTTCATTTCTCTTAGAGCCCATTGCTGCTATTTAATTATGCAACTGTTAAAACTACTTCTTATAATCTTTTATTTCCTTTAAAATCAAAGTATCACTTTCCTGAGCTAGAGAAGAGGGAACAAGGTTGAGAAAAGATTAAGCTGGAAAGCAAAAAAAAGAGAACTCTATTTTTTTTAAAAACTGAATTTAGCTGATAGGATTTGTCTTTCCATAAATGTGAGCAAAATACTTACCTTGAAGATAATTAAGAGGCATTTGTGAATTCCAGAATAAGAAGGCTTTTACCAAAAAAATTAATCAAAAAAACCAGACAAAAATACAAAAAACAAAGCTAATGGTAAGAGAGGAGATAAGAGACAGGAATTAAAAAAAAAAAAAAAAAAAAAAAAGACTGCAGGATACAGAAACAGGGCTATAATCAAGGGAAAAGAAAATAGAAATCTATCCCAAAAAAAGCAGCAGAGCTATGGATGCAAAATATAATTTCATTTTGTGTTTCTTTTTAAAGAAAGCAATAATGTAGCTGTTTATATTTAGTTTCAGGGAACTGAGAAAAATGGATTTCAGACCATCAATGTACATGGGAGAGTATCAAATATTAAGAGCTTTTATGACAAAAGCATCTAGAAAATAAAGGATTGAGTCAGGAATAAATAACCATATAAAAGCACCTGTAATTAAACAATACTTTTCAAGTTTAAGTTGGCTTCTACACCTCTCCGGTAACACACTGAACAGAGAGTTATACCATGAAAGTATAGGGAAGAAGAAGCTGTATGAGCTACTTCTAACTCTACCTCTTGGACCCATCTGGATCATGGCAGCAGGTAGCAAAATCCTAAGGGTTTAGTTAAAGTACACCCATCACCCAAGACCAAAAACTACTCCCACCCCACCTTGGCTCAATGGTTTTCTCCCACTGTGGTGAGGGTGGTTTTGGAAAAGCTCCTCAAATGCCAGGAAACACTGTAATACAAAAAGAAAAAACAATTCATAAGTACCAAAACTTAACTAACATTTTGGCTTCCCTTTCAAGGAAAACTGGTATAGTGGGAAAAACGCCAGTCTAGGAACCAAGAAACCAAGTGTATTCTGCTTGTTGGGCACTCATTCTAAGATGTTTGTGGTACTCCAGGGGATTTGGTGGGGAGGGCACCACTCACTCACTGCTAAGGGTTACTAAACTAGTAGAATATATGCCAGAAGCTCCTGATGGCCATCTCTGTCATGAATTGGGCTGAAAATGAAGCCATCAGAGAAGCTAGCAGAACTAAGGGATGTAAAGAGACATCTCTGGTGATACAACTGAAGAATCCTCTCCAGTTCCAGCCCTTCCTGCAGATATTTTCTCCCTTAAGTTAGTCTGTAATAGGTTTCTGTGACTTGCAAGTAAGTCTGGCCAATACACTTGGGTTCTAATTCCACGCTGAACTTGGGCAAGTCATTCCTCATTTACTGGCCTTACTTAGTTCCTCGTCTATAAAATGGGCTAGATCTGAGGTTTTCAAAACTTTTTTTAAGCAATAGAATTTTTAAACAAAAATCTTATTTTGATATCAAAAACTAAAATGATTTTATTCATGTAAATGTATTTTATAAGATCAGATTTACAACATTTACTTCTGACCAAAATCAGTAAGAACAACGGGTATTTAAATCTCACCTTGAGACTGAAAATAAAGATGACTCTATTAGTAGAAATGTATTATCAAATGTATGATATTTATCACATCAATGATAAATGTATGATACTTATCATATCAAATGTATATTTACTATAATCACCAAAGTCAATGAGAACAATGATGTGTTTTGATAAAAATGAAACTTTAAAATTAGAGACTAATGGTAGAAGTTGAAAGCTTTCATTAACCTCCCAGGATTCAATTTATTTCTGTACTGTTTTGGTTGCATAGGAGTAAGACAACCCTGATTCAAAATGAATAGTTGCAAAGAATAACATGGTATTACTTACTTATTCACCTGCCTTACCCCATGATATTATTTAAGTAAAGGTAGAAAAAGCTTTTAAGTTCTGCACAAAAAAAAACCCTAACAGCACAAGATTTTTAAAATAGATATCCAATCGGTTAAAATTTAGTACATAATATAGTTAAGCATTCATGGGTGTTGGTTTTTTCTTTTTTAATGATTTAAACCTCATTTAAAAATCAAATCTGAATCAAATGTTTACAGATTCCAATTAGTATCTTCATAGAACTCTAATAAAACAGCTAATCTCTAAACTCTATTAAGATTTTTAGTCAGATTCACATACACTCACTACCCATCAGAAATTGTAATGAAGCAAATATAAAAAGTTATAATTCCTTTTTTTATAATAAGCCTGCTTTAAAGGAAAGAAAAATTTCACTAATTCCTATTCACAATCTTAGAGTTATGAAAACAGACAAATAATAAACTGGGTCAAATAAGACTATTACAATAATCTATTCAATCTTACTGAGAACCAACTTGATGGGGCAGATCATAGAAGGTGCTATAAAACATTCATTATTTAAGAGTGCCTGCTTTACAATTGAGATGAATAACTCTCCATGCCCAACCTCAAGAAGTTAACAGTCTAGCAGAGGATACAATACAGCTGACCTTGAACAACACAGGTTTGAACTGCACGGGTCTACTCACACATGGATTTTTTTCAACATTAAGTACTACAATACTACACGATTGCAGTTGGTTGAATCTGGAGATGCAGAACTGTGGATTCGCAGAAACCGTGTATACCAAGGGCTGACTATAAATTATACTTGGGATTTTCGACTGTGCAGAGGGTCACTGCCTCTAACCCACGCATTGTTCAAGGGTGAACTTTACATTCATTCATTCAACAAGAGTGTCTCCTCAGTGCCACCAGCCACTGTGAAAGAAACAGGGGCTAAAAAGTGAACAATATACATACTATCCCTACCCTCTTAAGTTCAGACTTTAACCTAAAGGCAATAGATAACCAATGAAGATTTTAAACAAAGAGACCATATGATTAGGTTAACCTTTCTGAAAGACGGCTGGCTACTATTAAACTGGAGATAGTAAGCCCCAGGATAGAGAAACCAGTTAGGAACTACTACAATGCTGACAAAGTAACAGAAACTCAAAAGATGGAACAACAAACTCAGTTGAAGTATGTGAAAACAAAAAAACTTCAGAGGGTAATGTTGCAGCTCAATCTTAAAAAACAAGGAGTATGCAGACAAGTAGAGGGAGTTTGTGCAATAAGAGAAAACCATAGGAAAGGCATGTCTGGGAAACCTCAAGTATCAATAAGTTCCTCACAGTGGGTCTTGAATGAGGTGAAATCATTGCTAGAAAGGCAGATTAAGGAAAAGATAGTAAAGGATATTTTATAACAAAGAAACATCTCCAGGACACTGGGGAGTGCTTTTAAGCAGGGTGATAACATGACCAGGCTTACATTTTAGAAAAATTCTTCCAGGGACAGTAGCCTGAAGAAGATGACAAGAAGTCTAATCATCCAAAAAAGAATGCGTACTTGCCAACAGATAAACTATCTCAAAGTCCTAATCTAACTAACAATTTATCATGACAACCAAATATGGTCCAAGCAAGTACTCTGAGCTTTAGAAACCAAGCAACTAGTACCAAGTTCAGGCCACAATGTATTTGACATGGCCTTGATATCAAAAAAAAGGGACGTTTCTGCAGATAAAATACTAAAAATGTAACAATGGCAAAAGATAAATGGAATGAAGAGGAAAAAACAGCAACTAAGAAAACAAGGATATAACAGAGAAAATTTTACTTCAGGGTAAGAGTTACTTCCACTTGTCAATTACATACAGATTCACTTCTTCTATGTAATAATAAATTGTGGTTCCAACAAGCAATTCAAAAGCCAAATTTAATTTAATGCATAACACTTAAGAAAATAACCAAACAAAAACTAGATTAGAAACAGCAAACTGTAACAGAGGACCAGCCCTATACTAGCTAGCTAGCTTCTCATTGCTTAAAAAGAAATCTCTCCCTGTCTGGCTGGTCCTTGAAGCATACCAACTAAAAGGGTAAGGTAAGGTGAGGTAAGGTGAGGTGAGGTGAGGTGAGGTGAGGTGAGGTGAGGTGAGGTGAGGTGAGGTGAGGTGAGGTGAGGTGGAATAGGGCGGGGTGGGTAAAGGAGGACTTGCTCTTTCTCAAAGGTTCCTTACCAATGAACTAGACGAGTTCCTAAATGCTTTCATTCCAATTCTCTTTCTTTATATAACAAATATAACTCAGATTCAAACATGCCAAAAGATACAATGAAGAATCCAATTATTTTATCTTAAGAAAATGAATCCTACCTTTCCAGGGTCATCCTTGGATCGAGGCACTTTAAGGAAACACTTGTTCAGTGACAGATTATGTCGTATGGAATTCTGAAATTAAAAAAGAAAGAAAAGCCATAAGGTCATTGGACTCCAAAAACCAAAACCCCCTTTAGAAACAGAATCAGAAACCTAAATATCTCTATGCACCAGAATACAATTACAAATGGAATAAGTTTTTTAAATGAGCTTCAAATTTAAACCTTTCTGATTTTCAAATTATGAATGCTACAAAGGGGAGTAGTTATTGGAAAAGACAGTTTCTAGTGCATTTTACAAAACTCCAAATAATGGACTATATGTCCCATTTTAAATGTTTAGTAAGACCTTTCAATGACGCAGGAAGATGTCTGTGATTAACGTTAAATACCAAATATAAAATTGTATGCATATTATGATTTTAATTGTGATATATATTTATTAGCTAATTTATTTATTCTTGGAAACAAGTCATAATGCAAAATGCTACGAGTTATTCTACATGGAATTATAAGTGATTATTATTTTCCTCCATTCAGTTTTCTGCAATGTTCAAATGATTTACAAGGCACATGTGTTATCACTTTTTAATGAGTTTAAAAAGTTATAAACAAAAAAATTCCACTGCTCCATTACAAGAGTACATAAAAACCAATTCGGTTCTCACTACAATATTTAAGAAAGAAAACCACATGGGAAGACACTGACTAGAGAAGCCAGCAAGAACACGTAGGTTCCTCAATGTAGCAAGAAAGAATAAACAACTTGGATGGAAGGAAAACGCACTTAGAGACCTGGAGAATCTGTGAAACAGGAAATCTTTCATGAATAAACAGGACTATGCCACAATTTTTACAGAAAATACCCAAAGACCATTTCTTCTTAATTAAATGCTCTAAAATCCATTTCATAATTTTGTTTGTTCCAAAATGGCCAGGTATCTGGTGGAGGGGCTCCAATTGTATTTAGCCACTACTTAGAATTGGATGTTGGGCAGGGGGTTATTTTTTGGCATAATGTCATTTTATTTTTAATGTAAAATTCAGAACTCTAACAATGCCTACATTAAAACTTGCCTCTCACGAGGCAATACTGGGATTAAAGAAGTTTTTAAAAGATGACCAGAGAATGTAAATTCAAGCCTATCTTATTACCAAACATCAATTAAAACTTATGGGGCTTCCCTGGTGGCGCAGTGGTTGAGAATCTGCCTGCCAATGCAGGGGACACGGGTTCGAGCCCTGGTCTGGGAAGATCCCACATGCCGCGGAGCAACGAGGCCCGTGAGCCACAACTACTGAGGCTGCGCGTCTGGAGCCTGTGCTCCACAACAAGAGAGGCCGCGAGAGTGAGAGGCCCGCGCACCGCGATGAAGAGTGGCCCCCGCTTGCCGCAACTAGAGAAAGCCCTCGCACAGAAACGAAGACCCAACACAGCCAAAAATAAATTAATTAATTAATTTAAAAAAAAAACTTATGAATGGGAGTTCCACCTCTACTTGGAATGTAAACAGCTACAAAGACTGATGATCCCTCCCAAACAATGAGAAACCAATGGGTAAGCCAAAAAAAATGTCTATTTTTAAGCCACATCAGAGAGCTGAGGTTGCAAAGCAGCCCAACAAATAAAATTCCTAAGAGGGTAAGCCCATTCAAGGAGAAAGGGGACAAACTGTCTCACTTTTCGGCAGAATATGGGAGAAAGAGGTGGCCACCATCCAAGCACCCAAGAAATTAGCTAAAATTTGAAAGGCCAAGCATGGTATCAGTTTAGAGTAGCAAGGATCCCAGACACAAGGGAAATTTCCACTCACCCTCAAGCTCAGAAGAAGCTCTTGGACCTTCACCGTATGCTCACAAGAAAGATTGGGGGCAGGAAAGGAAACCAGAGAAAGTCTCCTTTGGGGCATAAGCAGGAAGGAGGTTAACTGATGGCCACGAGGGGAAAAAAAGCCACACCACCTTCTACAGATCTTACAAAGCAAAAAACTTGAAGTTTGAGGTAGGGGTAGCAAAACTTCTCACCCATAGGGCTCTGGCAAAGATTACTTCTGAGGAAAGAATGGAAACAAAGCCCTTCTGCCTCTAGGGAGGGATAGGAAACACTTTCCCAGGATACAGGCAAAGATCTATTGCTGACGGAGGAAGCAAAATCCTTTTACCTATGGGACAAGTGTCAGAAACTACCCAGGGGCCAGTATCCTACAGCAATACACCATGCTGAGGTGGAGGGTGACTATAGCTGGGAAAGGGACAGGAAACTCCCACGCAAAGGTAACTGGATAAACAAGGATAACTAACCTGGCTGAGGGAAAACAAACACTGAAAAAGCCCCACCCTCAAGTCCAAGGGCCTGAATAAGACTAAGGCTGGATCAAGACACCCCCCCCCCAAAAAAAAAACCAGCCCCTACCACAAGCCCAGCAGTGGATAACAAGTAATGACAACCTGCAGAGAGAGGAGGGGCAGGAGCATGGACAGAGACCCCTATCTGTAGCAAGGTGGGCAGAGACAACTAAAAAGAGAAAACAGGAAAACTGAGAAAACCCTACAGCACCCAAGCCTCCCACTCCAAGCACAAGGTAACAGGAGTCTACTGCAGGAGGAATGTAAAGTCTGTGGTATACTAAAGGCAAAGATGCCAACAACAAAACCCAAATCCAGCTCAACTACTGATGAGTGTAATTCGACTCCCCACACAAATGGCCTGTGAAAAAAGATGTTTGTCCATTTACAAGTACAAATAGTATTTACCTCTATCTCTACCATTCTTCTACACATGTAGCTGGAACTCAATCAAAAATTGCAAGACACATGGAAAAGCAAGAAAAAAGAAAAAAGCCCATTGTCAATAGATAAAGTAACCAACAAAACCCAACTGAGAGATGACGCAGATGTTAGAAATATCAGACAAGAACTTTTAAAAAGCTATGACTAATATGTTCAGGCACCAAGTAGAAAAAAGTGCACAACTTGCATAAAGAGATGGGGAATTTCAACAGAGATGTGTAAGCTATAAGAAAGAGTCAAATGTCAATGACAGAAATAAAAAACATGATAAAAGATAAAGGATTCCCTAGATGGTTCATCAGTAGACTGGACCCAATTAGGGAAAGGCTCAGGTATCTTGAGGCTAGATCAATAGAAATTATCCAAAATAACACACATGCACATAGGCATGCACATATACACAAATACAAAAAAAAAAGATCATCCAAGAACTGTGGAACAATACATATAATTAGAGTCCCAGAAGGAGAAATGGAAAAGAATAGGGTAGAAGAAAAATTTGAAGATGTAACAGACAAGAATCGTCCAAAAGTAATGCAGGACATCAAATCACAGATGCAAGAATTTCAGAGAACACCAAGCAGAAGGAATTAAAAATCCACACAACTGGGCTTCCCTGGTGGCGCAGTGGTTGAGAATCTGCCTGCCAATGCAGGGGACACGGGTTCGAGTCCTGGTCTGGGAAGATCCCACATGCCACGGAGCAACTGGGCCCGTAAGCCACAATTACTGAGCCTGCACGTCTGGAGCCTGTGCTCCGCAACAAGAGAGGCCGCGATAGTGAGAGGCCCGCGCACCGCGATGAAGAGTGGCCCCCACTTGCCACAACTAGAGAAAGCCCTCGCACAGAAACGAAGACCCAACACAGCCATAAATAAATAAAATCTGAAAAAAGAAAATGCTCCGTATTAAAAAAAAAAAAAAAAAGGAAAGCAATATTTAAAAAAAAAAAAAAAAAAATCCACACAACTATATTCATTATAGCCCAAAAGCTGAGAATCAAAATGAAGAGAACATCTTGAAGGGCAGCAAGAGAAAAAAAGAAAGATTATGTACAGAGAAATAAAGATTAGAATTACAGCGATGTCTCAAAAACCATGCAAGTTAGAAGACAACAAAGTGACATCTTTAAAACACTAAGAGAAAAAAAAAGTCAATTCTATATGCAGTAAAAATATCTCTCAAAAATGAAGGCAAAATAAAGACTTCTAGACAAACAAAAGCTGAAAGAAGTCATTTCTTGTACCGCCAGTTGGCTGGCAATATTAGAAGGAAGTTCTTCAGGCAGAAGTATGATACCAAATGGAAACCTGGATCTACAAAAAGAAATGAAGAGTTCCAGAAATTGTGAAAATGAAAGCAAATTTAAAAAATCACTTTTTCTTATCTGTAATGCCTTTAAAAGATAACTGTCTAAAGCAAATATAACAATTATTTATGAGATTTATAACAAGTAAAAGTAAAATGTACAATAACACAAAGGTTGGCTCAGGGGAATTAGAAGTACAGCTGACCCTTGAACAACACGGGTTTGAATTATATGGGTCCACTTACATGTGGACTTTTCCAATAAATACATACTACAGTACTATACAATCCAAGGTTGGTTGAATCCGCAGATGAGGAACCATGGATATGGGGGGCCAATTGTAAAGTTATACATTCGACTGTGCAGGGGTCAGCATCCCCTTAGTCCCCGGGTTGTTCGAGGGTCAACTGTATAAGGTTTATAAAGTTCTTACACTATACATAAAATGGTATAATGAAGGTAGAGTGTGATAAGTTAAAGATGTGGGTGGTAAACCCTAGAGTATTCACATCCTAAAACAAAATTTAGGAAGAGGTATAACTAATAAAATAATAGTGAAGATAAAATGAAATCATAAACAATACCCACTCCAAATCCAAAAGAAGACAAGGAACTAATCAGAAAAATTACCCATTTAAAAAGTTCAAGATGGGAAAAAACCAAAATCAAGATGGTAAGAAATCAAAATGGTCATGTTTTCTAAATGGCTTCACAGCGGAAGAACACATCTCTACTTAGATCCTCCTCCTCTACAAAAAGCTTAAAAGCTGGAAATCTTCAAGACTCTGCCACTGTCCTTTTTTCACTTCTACATTTGCTGCCTAGGCAATCTCATCTACAGCCATGGCTTCAATAACCATCTGTGACCTTTCTCCTGAGTTAACACGTATTTTCAACAATCTACTAGACATCTCCAGAAACACCTCCAACTCAACATGTTTAAAACTAAACTCAATCTTTATTCCCAGTGTGGTCTTCTGCCAGTTTTCCCTTCTCTATTTAAAGACAGTTATTCATATAACTGTTCCAATCAGAAACCTGTAAGACCTCCTTAACTCCTTCCTCCTTCTCACCATCTAAAACAAATCTGTCACCAAATCTTTTAAGTCTACCTTCAATCTACCTACTTTATTCCATCTCTTCTGTTACTACCTCAGTCCAGGACACCAGTCTCACCAAAACTAGTACAACAGCTTCCTAACTGGTGTCCACCCTCTACCTTCCTCTCTTTACCCCTCCTCCACCATTCTCTACCCAACAGGCAGTTACCTCTTCACAAGGCAAATCTGACATTAGTGCTTCAATTAAAATCTTTCAGTAACTTCTCATTGCACTTAGGATAAAATCTAAAATCCTTAAAGCCTCCACAAGACTCTTCATAATCTCACCCTATCCTGCTGTCATACTCTCTATACTAACCCCCTCCAATGGTCTCTCTCACCTCTAGGCTTTCCATTTATTGCTCCCCCTGCAAAAGTTACTGCTGCCAGCCTTCCTCCATCCCTTTCACCTGAGTCTACTTAACTTTCAATTCATTCTTGGTTTAAACGTTAGTTCTTTAAGGAAGTCCTTTCTGACTTTCATAAATTATTAGCTTAGGCCAAGTGTGGATTTCTCACCACACAGTAATTTGTTTAATGGTCTTCCTCCTCCATACTGTATTCTGTATCAAAATGTAAGTAGGCTCCATAAGGGTAGGGATCTTGTCTACCAACTCAGAACCTAGAATATAATGCTTTTCCTGTGGGAATCACAAATCTGTTGAAAAAAATACCAAAAGCATATTTAGAAAATAAAAACACCCGGAGAGATATGAGAGCCAAGACATGTATTTACAACACACAATGAAGAAAAGAGATGACTTCAGACCTCACAACTTGGGGAGACACTACCTCTAACAACCCTAAGGAAAGAAGTTGGGAGAGTAGAGGTAGAGATAACTAGGATGGCAGAGAGTAAGCTGTAGAAAAATGGCCAGGGTTAAATAACTGATAAAGGCATACTGCTTGGCCCTGAAAACCCAGCTTCAAAAGTAGTTTCTCAGAAGTACAGTCTACTCACACCAGAATCACTTGAGATGAATTTTAATGCAGATTCCTAGGCTCTAAGATGACTAATTCAAAATCTCTGGAGTTGTGACCCAAGAATCTGAATTTAAAAGCACTCTCCCTGATTTTTATTTTCACTTGAGTTTAAACTGGCATCTCTCATTCAAATCAACCACCCCATTTCCACCTTTATTTCTCTTCTTCCACTGTGAGAGCCCTGACTCCCCAAAACACTAATATATGTACTCATTTGTTCTATCCTACCATGCACATAAGATTGTTTCAGAATTGCTCCCCTTCCCAACTTCTTTTCTTGTGGTTATACAAGGTAGAGAGACTGCCTCTAGCAAATTACCACTACCAAAGACAAATCTACTAAATGAAGTCCATGATTCTTTTGTAATTCTTTTCAACCTTGGTATGCTCTTTTCAAAATTTCTTGAATTTTTCTGTGATTACGTTATACATTTGATATAAGGCTTATTTATTTCTACTTATATTCAGTTTTAAGGTTTTCTTCTTTCATCCTTTTTGATTTCCTAACTTATATTTTTTTGAATGTGTAAAATACTTAGATGGTTCAAGACTCAAAACTATATAAAAAGGTACACTCACAATCTTACTCCCTTCTGTATCTCTTCTACCTCAGTTCCATCCATCCCTATAGGTAACTATGTTTACTATATTTCTAGTTTATTATTCTTAACTTTCTTTTTACAACAATAAGCAAACACATAATATATTCTTTCTTTTTTTCTTCACATAGAAAAGTAGAATACACCCCCACATACCCATACCACTCTTTTATATTCTTCTTTTTATTACCCTAAATTCCAGTAACTTAATAGGTTAATTTTCTTTAGTAAGGTGAATAGCACACAAAAAATTCCTTTTCCTCTAGCTCAGATTACAAAATCATTCAATTATGGAAATTCAAAGAGTTTTTATAACTCTTATGGACTATTCAAAGAATTGTTTTTAATATGTAATCTCCCTTCAATGCCCTGGCACAAAATGAAAGGGAGTTCATCTAAATATTACAATTCTATTTGAATCCTTTTAAGTAACCATGGCAACATTTTCTCCTCTGGGTGACATTAGTTGGCTCTACATTTCTGGAAAGGTGGTTGACAACTGCTTTAGGATTTTTCTTCCATCCTCTCTTCAAACAATACAAGCTAATTTCACAAGTTCTATATGACCTTCCATTTTCACCTAACCCATCTCTTCCATACCTGAAGAAGAAACAGTAAGCAGCAAGTTGTACAAGTAATGTTAAACCAATCTTAGGACAGTGAATGGGAACTAAAACATGAAAACAGAGATAGGACCTGAGCAAAGGAGAAGATAAACCACTTTCCATTTGTCTCCATGTGAGATGTTCAAAATATTTCTATGTTTACAAAAATAAAATTTAAAGTAATCATGGCAAGTTCTAGGCTCCTAAAATTGGGTGGAAGAAACTTTTTTAAAAGAATAATTATGAAACAGCAATTCCCTGGGAATATTAAAGGTCTGCCTAAAGCAACAGACTGGATCAGATAATCTCCTTGGCGTATCTTTTAGTTCTAAAAAGCAACATTATCCTTCTCAACTTATTCCCATCTTTCGCTTTCCATCCTTCCTTCTTCATTACATCCAAACCATGTATCTTCCAGATGAAACTGTATCACTACTTCTAAACCAGTTTCAGACCATAACTTGGGGTGGCCAGCAGCAAGAAATCCAGCAGACTGAATCTGGCACTCTCAAGGTGGACTTCGATGAAACAAGATCCCTGAACAAAAATCTGTAAGTTCTATAATAGAGTTATTAATAAAACATATGGAAACACAAAAGATTAATTCCACAGGGAAAAGAGAGGTTACATATGAGCTTAAAGAATAAACAGAATAATGCCAACTGGACAAAGGGCAAGAGAAAGTCCAAGGACAAGTAAGAGAAAAACAAAAGCAAAAAAAATCAAAATATTTATTTCTAGGACAACTAATAGGCTGGAATATGTAGAAAAAACAGTACATGAGAGGGAACTAGCAAAAAATAAGCTAGGAAAGAAAGCTGGGACCAGGATTCTGGCTTTCATTCAAGCTGCATTTATTGAGGCTTACTAAATGGAAGTACTGTGCTAGTGCAATGGAATAGAGGAAAAGATATAAAAAAAATCCCTTCCCATAAGGCACTTGATTATCTGGCATGATACATAGCACACATCACTGGTGCACAGTAATTCAGTAAATGCCTTTAATAAGTATATTCAAACAAAAAAGACAAAGGTGTTGAGACATGAAAGCTTAAGAGAAACAAGTGGAACTACCAGCTGATGGCAGACCTAAAGCTCTGTAAGTCCCCTTCTTCCACATGCACACACACACCCCACACAGCACACAACTGGATAACTCCTACATAAGAATATGAATGTAAAATGTGCAGATACAAAAGAAAACTGAATTATTTGTCATATAACATAGATTAGGTAGGTAACTAATTTGAAGATTCCTCAAAAAGCTTAGATGAGGAGCTAAGGCTTCTTTAAGAAGTAGCTGATTCTAGAGCTGAGGCAGGAAAGGTACGAGATGAGCCTCGAACATCTTGTGGTGCCAGAAAGTTAAGAAATGGTAAATAAACAAAAGAAAAGAACTGTACCATATCAAAGGGCACAGGAGCCAACCTGTAAGAGCTCCCAATGCCAAAAGCAGCAAAAATCTGAGCAACAAATAACGACAGCACAAAAAATAAAATAAATATCCATGAGTGCATACTATTACAAATATGCGATTGAATAAATAAATAAAAGGGGAAGAAGGGACAAGCCTTCCATATTAATTGGGAAGAATCCCAATTAATATAGAAGGAATAAAGGAAAAGAGAAACCACCACTAGAAAACAATAAAAATTGCCGTAATGATGTACCAATGAACACTAAAATTAATGAACAAAAATTTAAGAAAAACAGGGTATTGCATGCTGTCAAAGTATCTCCCCCAAAACATTTCATAATTTACAAAGTGATAAATAGTAATTTTATAGTGGAGAAACCTGGCAGACACCACCTTAACCAAAGAACCATGGTGAACATTACCAGTAATAAGACATACTGACATCAGGTTCCCCCTGATATGACAGATAGACAGAGAAGGGCACATCACCTCTGCATTATTCTTCCCCAAAATGCATTACCTCAATCTAATCGAGAAAATATCAGACATATCCAAACTGAGGAACATTCTACAAAATACCTGACAAGTACTCTTCAAAAGTGTCAAGGTCATAAAAGACAAGAAAAGATTGAGGGACTGTTACAGACTGGAGAAGACTAAGGAGACATAACAAATGACAGCTAAATGTAATGTGGAATCCTAGATTAGATCCTGAATTGAATTCTGGAACATAAAAAAACATCAGTGGGAAAAACTGGTGAAATCTGAATGAAGTCTGTAATTTACTTAGTAGCTAACAGTACTGCTTAGTCAAAAGTATTAATTTCTTAGTTTTGATAATGGTACTATGGTTATATAAGATGTTAACAAAGAGGAATTGGTTGAAGGATATATGAGAACCCTCTGTACTACTTATAAAACTCTTCTATAAATCTAGAATTCTTTCAAAATAGAGTTTTTAAAAAAATCTTTGATGATAAAAACAGTACTAGTTGCAATACTATGCTGTTTTTTTTTTAAACCTCAGACACACTATCAACTTAACTGAACTGTGGGTATTGTCTTCTAGTGAATGCTACATTATCTCTGCTCCAATACTTTATGCTATGTCAGTCCTCTAATACAAGAAAGCTCTAACAAATTAATATTCTACCCAAAATAAAGTTATTCATCTAATTTAAAACATTTAATTTCTTTTAATCCTAAAAATGACTAGTAATTGGAATTTCATCTTTAATTATATAAGCCTCCACAAAGCTTTATCTTCAATAAAAGCCAGTATTGTTACTGTTTACAGCATAAAAATAAAAATTTAAATAAAATCCTTACCTTCCATCCACTGCCAGCCTCTCTATAATATGGGAAGTTATCACAAATCCACTGGTAAATCTCACTTAGAGTCATTTTCTTTTTGGGTGAGCTATTAATTGCAAATGTAATGAGGCTGGCATAACTGTATGGAGGCTTCCCATCTTTGTGCTGCTGGACTTCTTCCTGGTCCAGGGTTGTATTTGGGTCAAGAAGTGTATTCTTCTTGGAAATTCCTGTTCCATGTGCATTTTGTGTAGCATCAGATTTTTGGATGGCTGCTCTCATGGTGAGCTGTGGTAACCAGTCCATAGATGTTAGGCTGCTCTCCAGTTCAGATGTCATCCTGAAGGTAAATAGACTCCTTAGTCAATATCAAGGAAAGAACCCCTGCTTCTCAAAATATCCAATATTCACAAATCTAGGAGTTCCAAAGTGAGGGAAAGCCTGAGTTAAATCTGGAGGAAAAAGATTGAGTATATTAATGACCAAACCAAATATTTAAGGGATCAACATTTCCAATCTTTTTTCTTAATTTCTCCCTCTCCAAACACAACAAATTTGGTTTTAAACTGTCTAAGAGATAGAACAATATATACACACAAAGTAATTCTGAGGCCAGTTTTCTTAAAAAGACTATCTGTCACTTTAAACAGGGAGACAGGATCATAGTATGAAAACATCTGTCTGCAGTCCAGCTCTTTACTCACCAACACTGCAGGCCCTTTTAAAACTTAAGATTGTATATCTGGCATTTCTTTTACACAAATTTTAGGGAAATCATACAAAAGAATACCAAAATTAAAGTGTAGGCAAGAAGTCAGAGAAGTAACTGAGAAATAAGCACAGGAATTTACATGGAGGAAAGAAGGTAAAGTTGAGCAGGTGGGAGATAGGAAGAGTAAAGCAGGGTAGACAAGAATAATAGCAAGGAGACAAGCTAGCTGGGGGAGTTGACTGAAAAAAGAAATGCAAACTCAAGGACACTGATGAACTAGAGAAAAGGAGAATAGGCAGTGCCAGGCAGTTTAAAAAAAAAAAAAAAAAGTCAAAGAACAAGCTTAAGAAAACTAAAGATCTGGGAGTGTGGGATATAAGAGAGAAAATCACATAAATGGACAGCAAGAAAAGAAGCATTAAAAACTCAAGGACAGGCTTACAAAAACATCCAGTGATCTGGATTCTGTAATCTATTTCTCTCCAAGGCTGAAAAATTCAAACCATTATCACCCAAAGAAAGAAAAAAGAAAAAACAACATCTGCCAGGTTAACACATATTCTGGAGAAAGAAGGAAGCTGCTCTAAGAATGGAAGATAAAAATATAGAAACAAAGATTGACACCTCTCACTGGAATGGCAAACTTTCAACAAAAGGTACAAACTTTCCTATCCTGGGATCAAAGAAGCAGGAAAAGTGAGCCTGACAACAAAGCAGAGAGGAATGGAAAGGCTTCTAAGTGATATAAAAATAAAGGGAAAAAGAAAACAAAATAAGAAACTTAAAGTATCTCAGTAAAAAGAAAAAAACTGTGGCTAAGAATCCCATATATACCCTTCATTCCAAATAGCTGCAGGCAAAAAGCAAGCTGGAGTATATGCTTAGGATCTGAACTTCTGGGAGGCAAGGTAGAATTAATAAAGAACACAGGCTCTGCAGTCAGGCAGACCAGAATTCAAGTACTTATTCTACCAGTTACTATCTGTGAGACTATGAAAGTGTTACTATCTCTAAACCCCATCTCATCTGTAAAATGAAACAATAATAGTACCTACGGTTAAAACATTACTTTGAGAAATAAATGGGATAACTTATGCATAGAAGAAACATTCAATAAGTATTAGTTAATAATATTACTCTAGGAGTATCTTGGGAGGGTACTAATGAACCATAAAGTAAACAAGATTAAGCAATAGCAATTATAAATCAAGAGATAGCCATGAGGATTCTATCTGCATTGCCAGTAGAATATTAGCTACTGGCAATGCAGATAGAATATTTTCCAATATTTTGATTAACAGTTTTACATTTTTCATTTTCCCTCCCCATCTCTGCTGTATGCATTCCTCTGAAACCTGAACTTTAAATTCCTCTATACAGCACCTTGCTCTACAATCTCAGCCAGAAATGCTTGTTCCCATCATGAAATAAGTTATAGAAACTTGTGGAATAAGAAGCCAAGATAATTTAGATATCACAGAATGTCAAAGAGTGGGCAAAGTACCCTAGAGATTAGAGAACAAGGCCTCCAATCTAAAGATGAAAAACTAAGGTCTACTGAAGTTAAAGACTTGTCCAAATTCACAAAAATAGTTAACAGCGGAACTAAAACCAGAGCTCAAATCTCCTGATGCCCAATCCAGCAGTTTTTCTACCATACTTTACCTGTAAAATTAAAATAATACTACCTACCTCTCACTGATATAAAGTACTCAGAATAGCGACTGGCAAATAGTAAAGAGTCAATAAATGTTAGCTACTGGTAGTGGTGATAACAGTAGTTGCTGCTATTATTATTCACATTTTATTCTACGAACATTGGCTATTATTATACCATGCTATCATCCTATTTGCCTCAATTAAGTCTCCACTGAGTAGCTTTATTTTGTTCAAATTCCCAAAGCAGCCAGTCACATACATTTTCAAAGATAATGTAAAAGAACATTCCAAATTGGAATATAACTGATATAGTAGATGCTCCCTGTTGAGAACTATCTTTAACTTCTGTTTCCTTCCACCAGTGCCACTAACTGAGACTTTAGGAGAGTCTCAGTAATATAACATGAACACACACTAAGTAGGTACTTAATACTGTTATAAAAATAAACAAGAATTTATAATTACACACGTGTACAAGGCTATCCTAGAGTAAAATTTTATACACACAGCCAAGTATGATAAAATTTCTGTCCTCTAGAAACCTGTACTCCAATTAGGAAGGTCAAACACAAGAAAGAGCTGGAAAAGAGCTCTGGGTGCTGCAATGGCTCAGAAAAAGGTGGAGGACAACATGGGCTGCAGCCTTAAGAGGTAGAGAAGGAAGAACTTGAGCTAAGACTTAAAGAAAGTTAAGATCTAAATAGGCTGGAAAGAATTTGGTGCCTAGTCATCAAAGGCATCATGAGTAAGAATTAGTCATTGAAGTAGAGTATAAAAATCTTTCTTAAATTTAAAATCTGAAAAAGCGGGGCTGCTGTTTTCTTTGCAATTTGTTATATTTTACATATTCTTGGTAGTGAGGTAAAAAGTGCCTCTATTGCTGCTTAGGCTGGTTGTTGCAGTGGTTCTCCACTGAGAACACAAAAAATGCCCATTAGATTTGACCAGATCATCAAGTAACTTTAGAAAGAAACCTCTTAGTGGAATGGTGATGACAGAAGTCCACTTGTATAAGAGAACAGATGGTGGCAGATTTAAAAACAGCATGGGAGGCTCTGAGGAATCTGGTTATGGAAATCTGGTTAAGAAATGTCAGGCCCTCATTACCTCACCTCATTCCAAAAGCTTCCTAGCTGGCCTCCTAGGCTCTGATTTCTCACCACTCCTCCCTGCTAATCACCTCCAGAGTCCATGTATACACTCCAAGGGAAATGCCAGCAATGTTTTCATGTCACTGTGCCCAAAAACTTTCAATGGTTCCCCTTCTCCTATTATACTAAATCTGAATGCCTCATTTTCAACTACTTTAGCTTCATTAACCTTTTATTAATCCTTCTCTATGAATTCCTAGAGCAATTATAACCTCAGTTTGGCTTTACCATGCTGTTTCACATGTATAATTGGAACATAAGTTTTCTACCCTCACTCCCTTTTCCCCCGCCTCCCCATTGAGGATAGTGACCGTACACTAGTACTTCAGATGCTACCCAACACCATGCCAGGTACACATTATCTGAAAAATAACACAGTATTTGGATAAGGAATGAGTCTTCCTTTCTGGAATGCCTTTTCCTTCCCACTCTGCCTAGCTGGCTTCTACTTTTTCATCAAGACTCAGATCAAACACCTCCCCTTCCAGAAAGCCTGGTCAATCCACTCGTCCCATCCTCCATCTCCTAAATTGAACTAGATCCTACCCCCATTGACTATAAATACTTCTATCACAGAACTTACATAGAATTAAATTACCTTTATCTACCTCTCTCCCATGAGGCCATGAGCTCCTTAGAAGAAGGAACTTTCTTATTCTTTTCTGTTCCCACAATGCCTAGGAACACACTAGGTAAAGGGTCAATAAATGGTGGTTAAATGATTGAAACAGTGACTAGCCAATGAAGGTGTGGGTGTGCTGCTCCCCAAGCAAACAAGACCAAACACATTTAAAAGCTAAAAGGAAGAGGGGAAAGAGGACTCAATAGTATGAGGTAAGGATAACCACAGGATCGAAGTCCTCTATGAACTGGAAAAAAGCATGACTCAGCACAGACTGACAAGTGAGCACTAACTACACAGGAACACAGAGAGTTCTACTGGAAAAGTAGAGAAAAATGGGAAGATGGAAGCCAAAGATAAGAAGATAATGTTACTTGTGGGATAAACCAAGGCATGAAAAAAATTATGTCTGAAGTTCTTAAATCTATGATGGTATCTATCGCTTAAAAGAATAAGGAATTTTTTCTGCATACAATGAAAAGGTAAAGAGCATCCAGATATAACAACTCCACACTAATTTATGACATAAGAGGAGGGAGGGGGTTCTGACCTCACTTAATGAAATACTGCCACTGATACGATCCCAAATATGCATTTTAGCTACTTTAGCACATTGCTTGGCTTCCCTCTGTAACTTCCCTAACAACTGAGGAGTAGCCAAGGCTTACACAGAAAGTTTTCAACAGGATACAAAGGTGGGAAATGGGTAGAGATATTGTTGGCTTTCCTAAATGGAGGTAAGACGAAGACATCAAGGAAAATAAAATAAGAATAATGAGGGTAATGATGATGTGACCTAGATATTCCTGAATCCTCTCCCTCCCTTCCTAGCACTTGGCATTTTGTCTTAGCACTTGGCATGTGAAAAACTGAGCAACTGAGAACTCAAAAGAAATCCTTGTAATTACCACAGCGGTAATTCTGATCACACGCATCTCAGGGGGTCAAAAAATATATATATTTACACATAATATACATATATAAAAAACATAATTCCTGTTACTGCATCTCAGCACCCGAGGCAGCCAGAAGCAAGGTCTATGGCAGAGACCACTAACTGCCACTTCATATCTGTTTTGGCCTCTTCCTTAAGAATACAACCCCAATTTTATTCTGGATGGTATTATGCCTTTTGCCCTTCCTGCTCTCTGGAATGTGGATACAATAGCTATTGCTCCAACAGTCATCTTGGACCATAAGGTGACCTTTGAGAATGGAAGCCATACACTGAGGACACGGGAGCAGAGAGAAGAGATCTGGGTCCCTGATTTTTTTGGTGAACCAACTGTGAAGCTGCCATCCCAGCCCTGAACTGCCTACCTTCCAGACTTTTTATGTGTTTAACTACTATAAAAAGATCTCTACCGGCAGGTGAATGCAATTCCTAACAAACATGGAATGTGGGACATGGAAGTGAAGTGATACAAGTAACAGGACCTAAAATAAGACACTCTCTTAGAGGAGTTGATGAGGCAAACATTAAGAATTCTAATACTTCAGGATGGAAAGCTGATTACACTTATTAAAGAGTGGCAAAGGATTTGGTCAAATTGTCACCTACTGTAACTGGAAAACAAACCATATGCCAACTGAGGCTATACAGCAAGGAGAGAAATACTACAGGAAAAATTGAGAATATTGGCATGTGTTGGCTCCTTCTAGCCACTTAAAACAAAGTCCTAAAAGGGAAATAAAACTTCAATTAGAGTTGCAAGCAGAGAAAACGCAGGTTTGCTAAGGGAGGTACTCCCTGCCTATGGTCTGCAATTCAAGCTAAAATTCCTCTAATTTAAAGCCCTACATGGTTGAAAAAAACACCAACTGCTTCTGAAGTAGCAAACTGAAGTAAGTGAGTGATAGCTGCAAAACTACAGCCTTAGCAGTAGAGAAGACTGGTACCTTGCCAAACAAAAGCAATGTTGTGAGGGTGTTGACTTTCCACCCAAGACTATCACTTCAAATGGCCCCACCCAGAGCCATCATTCCCTCAGGAGCTAAAAGAGGTGAATGAACTTAGATGGGGGAAAATATATTCTTTATTTCCACTAACTTGTAACTGAAACTTAGCATTTCCTTTAATTACAAAAGTAGACAACAAATCACAGCAGCATTAACAGTACCTGTGACTTTGCCATCAATAAAAATCACAAATATATTCATATGTGACAAATGCTGCAGAATCTCAACTTTTTAAACTCATCGACTACTTCAAATTTATGACAGTGTATTAGATTTGCCACTAGATTTTTTATTTAACGTGTTAATTCAAAGGCATATATATTACTATGTTATAAAGTTAATATTTTGCTAACCATATTTCAATATAATTAATTGGTTTCTTCTGTAATCCTAAGTATTTTATTTTATGAAGTTTGAGACCTTATTCTGAGAAGTGTCCACAAGTTTCACCAGACTTTGAAGGGGTTCCATGGCACCAAAAGGTTAGAAATCCCTGGGGTAAGTAGAGCACAAAGGGCAGAGTTTTCACATTAAAAAATTCTGCCTAGGAATGTCCTTTGGCTCAAAGCAGCAAAAAGTCTTGAAACTAAGCTTTTTAAGATAACTGTAAAGGGGCAGAGGGGTGCCTAGACTGCGAAAGCCTCTTAAGTTTCCAAAATAATACCCAAGCTAATCAACAAGAAGTGAGCTATAAAGCCTATGCATTTCCCAGATAGGGCATCTTCACCAATACCCACCGCAGATGTGGCCATGGAGGACACTGGACAAGGTGAGACCTTTCAGAGGGCACAGGGGACAATGGAGAGCCCATCAAAGAGCAGAATCAAGGAACTTATTATACTGTCATGGAGTCTCTGCCACTGCTACCCAGGAGGATTTTATAATAGATATGGCTTAGTGACTATTTTGTGTTTCCCATTATCCTGTTTTCTGAATAAAAGATTTTATTGCTATTATCCTATTCCTTCACCACTATAAACCAAAAAGCCACTCTGGGATCTAATGAAAGTGAACGCACCCAGAGAGCTTAGAATTTCAGCTGGATGTAATAACTGGATGAAACGCTGGGTTGTTTCCCTTGGGAAAAGGGCAAGTAAGTTCTATTTATAGGAAGAACAGTACATGTGGATATTTGGGTACCCAAGGCTGATTGTGGCAGAAACCTAACAAGAAAGAAAATAATCTACTACAAATTGACCTTACATTTTGGAAGCATGTGATATAAAAAAACAATTTTTTAAATTTATAAATGAAGCAATAATTTAAGCTATTTCCAAGCAAAAGTAGCTGCTGTTATTTTTCAAAATTAGTTATCATATACCGGCAAAGCGAAAGTTTCTACTCTTAGTTCAATTTCAGGAAAATAACACAGTCAATGTCCTACATTAGAGAAGATATGGTGATTAAGAACACAGGCTCTGGAGCAAGACTGCCTGGATTGGAATCCAAGCTCTTCCACTTTTAGCTATGTGACCTTAAACAAGTAAATTAGTCTCTCTATACCTCAGTTTCCTCATTTGTAAGGTGAGGATAAAAATAGTACCCACCCCAAAGGATTGTTGTGAGGATTAAATGAGTTATATATACAAAGCACTAAGAAGAGTTTCTAACACACAGTAAATAAGCATTCAATAAATGTTAGCTATGATTATTCCTATCAAATTCATACTCTTCAGAATTTTCTAAATTTTAAATGACTGTCACTCTTATTCAGTGGTTTTAGACTTACATGCCCTAAATCACACAATAATCATTTATCAACCTCAATGGAAATGAGCCCCTCATTCAATTATTTACTCTAAAGAAATGATCCAGAAAAGACTGTGCTTTTAAATTTTGTTTGTAGATTGCATATGAAAATTGAACATACACTTTTCCCACAGAAATAAGATTCTATGATGATGATTCCTGAAGCAGCCCACAAAATCCTACCTATTCTATAAAGGAGTTCTATAAATCAAAGTTCTAAGAGTATAAAAGCCTCGGTTGGATATTTTGCAGCAGAAAGAAGTGTAACAAGGAAAATAAAGAAATAAGTTTTTCCATTTTCCTGGTGTAGGACCAGCTTGTTCCTGATAAAATTTCAATACACATAGTTTACACCTGGCATACTTCTAAGTACCTTCTATACCTTGGCTCTCCCATCTCACACTGCCATAAGCCTCCAAGATTGGCCCCTAAAGTTGGTATTATAAACTCCAAAATTAATTACTTGCTCTTCTCCTCCAGTAAAAACTCTAACCTTTTCAAAGCAGTTGATCTCTGCTCTATTTAGGAAGAAAGTGGACAGCATCAAACTAATCACCACTAAGGTATGAATAACTGAGGCTTTAAATTTCCTATAAGCAATGATCTTTTTAAAGGACAAGCCCAAAAAATCCTCATTGGTTTGAAGTGAAAATATAGGTAGAAGAATCATAATTTAGGATAGAGAATCCAATACACAAACAGAAGTTCACATTTCAAAACTCTTGACTTTCACAACTTTTGTTTCACCCCTAAAATTCCAAGAATATTCACAATACAGCTTATGCAAAAACTTGGGGGATTTAGTGAGACAACTGTCATTTGTAAACAGAACTGTGGTTTCAGAGCTTTTATCATAAAATCAGAGATGAGACAGAACCTCATTATGTCATTTTTAAAAGCCCTGCTATTACCTATTTTGGAGACCAACAATATTCTTTATCTCCAAGGGAAGAAAAGTTCACCAAATGTATACAGTAATTCATTTTGTTTAAAATAATAATAATAAATTTTAACAGACTAGTCTATGTATCTCCCTTGCTACAGAGAAGAAAATTTCTTTAAATTCTATCCTGGAAAATGAGAACTGGTCAGAGTTCTCTTCACAACGATGTTTCACATATTTTACAATATTAACACCATTTGGGTTCCTTCTCAAAAGTTTGAAGTCCAGAACTCCAATAGGATCTGATTTAAGAACCATAATATAGTTACTGCTCTTCTCTAGATTCTCTCCAAATTACTCTATTACTCAAATATATAATCTTAGATTCATAAAACTGTATTCTAAATTCATACAAGCCACATTCATAGTTAGAACTCCGTTCAGGCTAAAACTTAGTGATCATATGGTCAAAAGACATCTTTATGTTATAAATGTAATTCGTATCTTAAAAATATTTTACTCTACAATTTAGGGAGGAAAAATAAATATTTTTGGACATTAACCACTGAACTACATTCTGTCATCAAGTAAGTACCATATTTTGCATTTAATCTCATTCTACCTATTGGAATCTCTATGTCTCTTGAGTAGCTGGAAAGCTAATAAACAAGAGTCCCTTCGATACAAGAACACTCAAAGCCATCTTTGCAGATGCTATTTAAAAACCCAGAGAGAATCTGCTATTAATACTTCTTATACTTAGTTTTTAAAAATATGTGTATATGTAATAATAAACGTCCTCTGAGTAACATGTATTCACTCTGTCTCATTAAAGGGTTTATCCTAACCTCTCTGCAACCATACTGCTTCAACTCACCGTAGGACATTTACTGGATATCCTATTTCCACACACACACTGCCTCCATGACATTATACCAGTAATATGGTATCAGTGTTGGCAGAAGGCTAACATCATGGAAGGTGATCCTGATGTGATACACATAAAATGCTAAAGAAACAGCTTAAGCTGCTACATATGATGTTTACAGTTCAGTGGTCCTCAAAGTGTGGTCCAGGGACCCTTTCAGGGGATCTGAAGGATCAAAACAATTTTCAGAGTAAGGTATTATTTGCCTTTTCCACTGTCATCCTCTCATAAGTGTAGAGTGGAGCTTTTCAGATGCTATGTGATGGGTGCTATCACAACAGAGTGAATGCAGAGGCACAGAACAGAATCCAGCTGTCTCTATTAAGCCAGATATTTTTAAAATTTTGCAAATATGTAAGGCAACACCACTCTTCTAAATTTTTGTTTTGGAAAATACAATTATTTTTCATAAAACATGTTATCTATGTTAATACATAATGGGTTTATTATTTCTATGTAAATTAATAAATATTTTGATTTTTTCTTAGTTTTAACTTCTAATACAATTTTGATAGATATAATTCACAAACACATGCTCTTTGGGCACTAAATAATTTTTGAGACCAAAAAGTTTAAGATGCTGTAAGTCAACATCTCAAAGACTAAAGGTCACTGTTTCTAATATACTATAATGCAATGGAAAGTGTAAAGGCTTTGAAATCACCCAAAAGGGCTTGAATTCTTATTCTTCTCCTTATTAATTGCATCCTTGGACAAGTCAAACCTCTAAGCCTCACAGAATTGCTGTGAGGAGTAAATGACAAAATATATGTGAAACACTGTAGTACAGAGTTAATGCTTGGCACAGAGTAGACATTCAACAAATGATAACTATTAGAAATCCCTTTAAAAAAAAAGACATGCTACCCACATGACTGTAAGGAAAGGCTCTGAATCCTAAAAATATCCTCTCTTGAAATCCTAACTCTTCTCACCCAACACTGGACACATGCTGCTTTTTATCAGAAACTTTCTGTAGCATTTTGCCTAGCTCACCAAGCTCTTTCTCAGCGCTGGCTCCATCCCCAGGGCCCTGAAAAGTGAGTACTACAACAACAAATTAAAGGATTTGAACCAGGGTTGGTACCTGACCCAAATTGTTCATCTGAACTTTCTTCTTCAGGAATTTAGTAATAGGACTTAAACAGTCTGGGCTGGTCTCCTGAATGAAAATGCTAAGAACTTGAGAGGTATGGGATGCCCATGTGCCAGAAAAGCAAAGAAAGTCAGTTTATAGAAATGAAAAGATATTACATTCAGCGAAAAGCAAGAGAGAAGAAAATATACTGCCTAGGTTCCTAAGAACCTAAGTTCTATTCCCTTAAGAGACCTAGCTACCTCTGGGTTCTGTGAAATACCCTAGTATTCACCAAATAAATTCCTTTTCTTTTTTGTTTGATACATCTAGTGCTGATTTCCTTTACTTGTAACCAAGCAAAGCTTGACTAAAATAAGCTTACTGAATCAAATCATATAATTTCTTTTTTATTTTTCAGTATTATTTTATATTCTGTGCACTGCTGGTAGCCACAGATTTTATATTTAACTCCTTTATTTTGCCAGTATATTCAGTGATGCTTTTTAGTCTATTACCTCTGATATTATCTTCCCCCATGTATAAGAATTCATGACAACTCCAATTTCTCCACCACCTCCCTATTTAAAAACTGCTGACTTTCATAACAAGATTTTATTTTCAATTTTAGACAATGTATTTCAAAATTAAATCACTAGTTTTCTATCACTTATTTCTAGTTTCCTGCATTGGTATTTCCCATTTGCACTTATTTCTTCATAGTATCCTCAATTAAGTAGAATATTTTTTGGCACCCCTCATTTAAGAAAAAGCCTCAAGGGCTTCCCTGGTGGCGCAGTGGTTAAGAATCCACCTGCCGATGCAGGGAACATGGGTTCGAGCCCTGGTCCGGGAAGATCCCACATGCCGCGGAGCAACTAAACCCGTGTGCCACAACTACTGAGCCTGCGTTCTAGAGCCTGTGAGCCACAACTACTGAAGCCCATGAGCCTAGAGCCCATGCTCTGCAACAAGAAGCCAACGCAATGAGAAGCCTGTGCATCACAACAAAGAGCAGCCCCAGCTTGCAGCAACCAGAGAAAGCCCGCACGCAGCAACGAAGACCCAATGCAGCCAAAAATGAATGAATGAATTAATTAATTTTAAAATTTTTTTAAAAAAGATTTCCTGCTCTACTTCTATTTGGATAGTGTAGTTGGGAGGCCGTTTCTGGCTTGGGGAAGACTCTATGGGAAAGTAGACTAAAATTTATTGTGGTTTTAAGTAATCCAGTTTCTCTTCCCATTACCAAAAAAGAGTCATTCTTTTCTTTTCCTTATATCAAACCAAAGCTAGCTTTCAGTTAGAAAAATCAATGACAAACAATGGTCTTCTACCCATACATCCGAGAATGCGAATTCTCTGCTTCACAGAGGGACCATATAGAATATTACAAAAAAATGAAAGATTAGAATATAAGGATACTAAATATCTCAACTCAAATGCCATAGAGTTTCTCAGTTTATTAACTAAATGCTAAACTTATAGGTACATCCACAAAAATTTGATTCTAGGATATTATACACTAGAATTATAACAGTGAGCAAGTTATAAAATAATTCATGGTATCTCTTTCATCATCTCTTCCAATTATATAATTCTATCAAGCAAAAAAAGTTAGGCATATATTATTCCTAACCCAATGTCATATACAATCTTCACCTAAACATAACTATTCAAATAAAGGGATTTAAAATCCCAGTAAATGACTTTAATATATGACTGTTTTGGCATAACCCACAAATAAAATATCTTTAAGGAACTCTATGATCAGTGGAAGACCAAAGTCTGCAAAAATATCCTGATATGGTCATATCTAAAGTTTTAAATATTCAAAAAAAGGGGAAAATGATTCCTCCCATCGTATTAAACAAAAGGACTCTTAAGTGAAATTAGTTCTACAGCAGGTTTGGGGATTAAAGAAAAGAAGTCTTTTTTTTTTTTAAGTTCTTTTCCAAACTATACAGCTGTCCCTTGTTGGGAGGTGGGGGTGGGGGCACATGGACTCCAACAAGGTAGAAAAGTAATCCCTCCACCTACTTCCATTATAAGCTGGAAGATGCATTCTCAGGGAAAGAAATGCCATAAGGGCATGGAGTAAAGCTCTCCTACTGAGGAAAAGGAGAGTCAGCCTTAGTCTCATAAAAATTCAAGTATATAAAAACTAAAAAGGCAACTTTATTTTTCTTTGGTGGCATTCTGAACCACCAGAATTTCTTTCATGCCTAAGGACTCCTTGACTTCACATTCATGGCTCTAATAATTTTGTATCCCTCCTCTCTCTCTTTCCTGCCCTCCAAAGCTGGTCAATTCCACCTCTCTTCATCACTTACTGTTCCAGCCACACTGACCTCCATCATTGTTCCTCCAACCTAACGAGGCAAGTCTCCTGCCCCAGCAGCTCCTGGATTCCCTCTGCCCAGAATGCTCATCTTCTACCTACCCAACATATGGTTCATTCCATCACTCTTTCAGGTCTTCATTCAAATGTCACCTTTTCAGTAAAGCTTTCCCTGGCTACCCTATCTAAAATAACCCTATCTATATTTCCTATTCCCCTTCTCTATTTTATTCTTCATCTTAGCTCTTATCACTGTCGCTATCTAACATATACTTCTTACTTTTTTTTATTAATTACCCTGTCACCAAAATGTAAGCCCAATAATTACAGGATTTTTATCTGTTATGTTCACTACTGTAGCCCCAGCATTTAGAATAGCTCCTGACAACATATTAGGTGCTCAATATGCTGAATAAATAAATGATACAGCTAGCTACAACACCACATGTAACTGGTAGGTGCTGCCATCAGCAATTCATATTCTAGCCTGAAAGATCCCAATTAACAGATTAGATTTAGGTTATTTTTTCAAACTGTGCGCTGGGAACTAGAGTAATCCCTCAGGGGCAACTGCAGGGGTAGAACACGGAAGCCCAAGCAAGCAGAAAAGCCCAGCATTTATCTGCTTTATTCACAGGTTTTCACTTAAGATTTAATTTATAGAAAGGATTTAGCAACTTCGAAAAAATCTAAAACCACTGGGTTGAATACAACTTAGTTCCTACATTTTTACATTTTACTTATTTACTGTAAATGAGGATAATCTAGGTATCATATTTATATCGTCCTTTAAAAAGAGATTTAAATTACCATCTAGTCTTATTTAATAATCTGCTACAAAGGCAATAAAAATTTACTATGTGTTTTCTAATTAAAACAAGTAGAAACAAGATTAGTTTCTTTTTAAAAAAGGAATAACAAAGAAGAGTAAAATTGTTATTTCATGTACTAAGTGGAGATTAAGACCCAAATCCCACTACCACAAATATCTCTGTAAGCAAAAGTATGTCCCAATCTCACAAAATAGCACTATTTACCAAAACAGACTACAATATTTTATTCTGAACCTTACAGTAAAACTGATTCTAATATGACTTGACCAGCATAACTTTTAAAATGTTACATGTTCTAATAAAAAGAAGAGCACTAACCTTAATGAAGTTACAGATGGACAAGCCTGTCCATACAAACCCATCTGGCCACAAAGAGAATCTGAAAAGTAAAGCAGAGTTTGTTATCAGATGCTCCAAAATAAACTATAAATCACACTACCATTGTAAAACAGAAACAGAACGCTAAAAGATTCACCATTATTTGAACACATACCCACAAAATATAAAAATGCTGTTGAGCAATAAGACAGATTACACTGATGAAGACTGACATACAAGGAAGCACAAGAAAAATAGGCACGCTATAACTGTAACATCCAAAAAAGCTAAAAACTCATAAAATTTAACAAATTGTTATGCTTAGTTACAGATAGAGAGTGTCCAAACTGTTTAGTAGAATCCTAAGGATTCCAGAGAGGTGCCTAAAGGCTACCAAAGAGCTGAGCATGCAGGTTCCCATCCCCACATAATTGTCTCCCACCCCAGCTACCCTCCAATCAAAGCAGTGCTATCTCTGTTGGTTTTGCATAATGGACTTCACTAAAACTTCATTTGAAGAACAGTTGCACTGCTTAAAAAAAAAAAAAAAGTTAAGAATAGCATTGAACAGAAGGAGCTTTGTTCAAATTCTAGCTGTGACACTAAGAGACCTTGAAGAACTTATATAACCTCAGTGAAACTCCATTTCTTCATCTGTAACTTGGGGATAATACCACCCGTAACTTTATTTATTCATCAGGGATAAACTGCAGGTTTGTTATTAGAATTAAATCACTAAACAAATGTGAAACTGTGTATTAGCACTACTACCTGGCACAAGGATGATCCACAAGTGTCTACAGGTAACATGAATGAGAGAAGCTAGAATGGGTATAAACATGCGTACACAGCACAAATGGAGATTGTGTGCCTGCAACTAAAGAAAACAGGTTCACTCTGAAAAGATCAGCTGCTATTCCCAGTTCTAGCCAATTGTTGTTAAGCAGGATTGAAAGCCCAATACTGTTAAGAACTTCTAATATTTCAAGAGAAGCAAGATACCCAAAATTTTATCTGAAATCTCCTGATTTTCATTTTCTAAATACTATGTGGGCCAAACAAACCACTGGATGTTGTCCCAAGTTTATAACTTTTAACTTAGCAGCTGACTGAATTCCCTGCATCTTACTGTCCGTTGCATGCACTGAAGAGAGATGGACACTTCTACGTCTGCTAGAACAACAGAATAGATAGCTTGATCAACATGCCCACTGGAAATAACAAACACTAGATAAATTTTTTTAATCTTCACATATTAATCAATAACCTGAAAGAAAATAAAGTATGATCGAGGCTAAAAACTAAGTGAGGGCTTCCCTGGTGGCGCAGTGGTTGAGAGTCTGCCTGCTAATGCAGGGGACACGGGTTCGAGCCCTGGTCTAGGAGGATCCCACATGCCGCGGAGCACCTAGGCCCGTGAGCCACAACTACTGAGCCTGCGCGTCTGGAGCCTGTGCTCCGCAACAAGAGAGGCCACGATAGTGAGAGGCCCGCGCACCGCAATGAAGAGTGGCCCCCGCTTGCTGCAACTAGAGGAAGCCCTCGCACAGAAACGAAGACCCAACACAGCCAAAATAAATAAATAAATAAATAAATAATAATTAAAGGTGCTAATAATTTTTTTAAAAAAAAGAAAAAACTAAATGAAAGAGGGAAACTAGAGACGTATGCAGAGTACTGAAACCAGCTTTCATTCACCTTCAGGGCATTTTGCCAAACCCTATGAATTTCAGCTTGCAATTCCAAGGTCTATTAGGGCTCAAGGTACAAGAGGCAAAGTCCAGGTGTTACCTAAGAGAACTGCAAGGAAAACTTAACCTTGGCGCTGAGTGCTGGTAAGGGATTGGGGGGCTATGAGAGCAGTTCAACAGTATCTCCTCAGACACTCACAACCAGAAGCTGACCCTCACCTAGATTATGGTTTAAAAAGCTTCATACCTAGAATTTTGTTTAGGGTAGTCCTAGAATGGTAATGTCTCCCACCCAACCCTGACAGAAGGACATGCAAATCCTCTCTGGGGAATCTGCCTTTGATCTAGGCCTGGAAGAATTCTCAAGGATAAGGTCCCAAAATAAATAAATTTACAATCAAAAATCACAAAACCAGAAGGAAACAAGCCACTCAGAGTAAGATACAGCTAAAACATCAGCTGGCAGACTCAAAACCTCAAAGACCTCAGATACAGGAATTACTACACACTTTTCTCTACTGTTTTTTACTTTATGGGTGACCTACCTACTCTTGTATTTCAAACGCCTATAATGCAGATGAATCTCAAATCTACATCTCTATCAGGGATCAACCTCCTGATCTCCCAACATAAATATCTAACATTCCGTCCCGGAAATCCCGAATTTACTATGTCTAAAACTGAATTCATTATCTTTCTTTAATGTATTTCCTATCTTGATAAAATGGCACAGTCCTTTATCTAAGAATGGCTTTCTTTTCCTTTGTTAGAGCAGAACACTTCTTTTCAATTCTTGATTTCTATGAGGAATGACTTCTCTAAACACCCCTGGGCTCCCAGCCCACTCCTCACCAAGTGCATAGAGCTAACTCCAGGACTCTACATCCAGGATTCTACAAGGTAGTTACCTGGGTATGACTGCTCTGTTGACTCTAACAACCTAGACATCAGGTAATCTGTCCAAATTGGGTGGGCAGGGACAAGAGAATGTGGAGAGTCAGCCAGCCCATTTGTCTCTTAAACCTAAATCATATTCTACAACATTCTACAATACCAGCTTTATCAAAAACAAAGGTAAATTCTTACAAAAGATACCACAGGACCCAGCAATTCTACTCTTAGGGGTACGTGTGTGTGTGTGTATTTTTATGTATAAAAAATTTATATATATGTATATATACAAACATATATATAAATCCTCTTGGGAATACATATATACACACATATATGTATCCCCAAGAGAACTTAAAACATATGTTCACACAAAAACTTGCATACAGCTTCCTTTTCCAGTAAGCAGCCTGAGGTGACCTCTAAAAATGGTTTGCTATTCACTTGACCCAGAAAACCCCACAAAATCATGCAAGTCAAGAGGTTCAAATCTTCGTGTTCACTTTAAGAACACTCGTGAAACTGCCCAGGCCATTAAGGGTATGCATATCCGAAAAGCCACCAAGTATCTGAAAGATGTCACTTTAAAGAAGCAATGTGTGGCATTCCATCATTACAATGGTGGAGTTGGTAGGTGTGCCCAGGCCAAACAGTGGGGCTGGACGCAGGGTTGGCGGCCCAAAAAGAGTGCTGAATTTTTACTGTACATGCTCAAAAATGCAGAGAGTAATGCTGAACTTAAGGGCTTAGATGCAGATTCTCTGGTCACTGAGCACATACAGGTGAACAAAGCCCCCAAGATGCGGCACAGAACTTACAGAGCTCATGGTCGGATCAACCCATACATGAGCTCTCCCTGCCACACTGAGACGGTCCTTACTGAATAAGAACAGATTGTTCCTAAACCAGAAGAGGAGGTTGCCCCGAAGAAAAAGATATCCCAGAAGAAACTGAAGAAACAAAAACTTATGGCCTGGGAATAAATGCCACAAAAAATAAATGCAAATAAAAGTTTAAAAAAAAAAAAAAAAAAAGCAAAAAACTTGCATACAAATGTTCATAGCAGTATTATTTATAAAGCTAAAAGTGGATATAAACCAAATGTCCATCAACTGATGAACAGATAAACAAAATGTGACATATCTGTACAATATCCATATAATATATAATGGAATATTATTCGGCCATAAAAAAGGAATGACGTACTGTTACATGCCACAACATGAATGAACCTTGAGAGCCTTATGCTTAGTGAAAGAAGTCAGACACAAAAGACCACATATTGTATGACTCCATTTATACAAAATGTTCAGAATGGGGCAAATCCTAGAGATGGAAGGCAGATAGTAGTTGCCAGGAGATAGGGGGATGGGAGGAGGAATGGGGGTAGGGAATGACTGCTAACAGGTTTCTTTTGGGACTGATGAAAATGTTCTGGAATTAGATAGTGGTGATAGTTGCACGATCTTGTGAATAAAAACCTTTTGTATAAAACCACCAAATTTTATACTTTAAAATGATGAAGTTTTACTACCAACTCCAGCTCCTAGATATCTTTCTAATCTACTGTGGTCTCAACGCCTTAGTTTCAGTTTTCTCCACTTTTAATTTAGATTACTGCACCTAAATGGTGTCTTGAACACCTGTCTGGTTAACTGTAAGAACAAATATACCAATCATCTTCTCCCTACCCAGGCAGATGTCCAGCAACATGGAACTCTCACAAAAGAAGGCTACAACGATCCACAGTGAAATCGGGAAAATCTCAAAGTGTCCTCCAAATCACAAACTCACATTTCTGAAGCCAACTATGTTGAACAATTATATTAATTTGTTCAATTACATCCAAAATTTATACAGTTTAAGTTGGTGCCAACGTAGCATTTTCTGCAAATCCTTTGAAAATCAACATACAAGAAACTTTGCGTAGCATGACACCACCAGAGGACGGGGGGTAAAAACCAGTCACTCACTGATGGGTATGCTCCAAGAGAAACTACTGCATTACATCCCATCATCAACAGAAAGAATATGGAATTCCTTTTAATATAAGCAGTCTTCAAGTGTACATTAAAATGAGTTACAAACTATTCACATTTAGGAAGCAGATGTTTAACAAACTAACAGGTGTATAACAATACATTATCTGGGAGCAGGAGGTGAAATGGGACTAAGTATTTTGAAAAAGCTCCCAAGTAATTCTTATGAGCCCTTCTCTCCTCTCTCCCACCACACAGAGATATAATGCTTTATAGTTTACAAAGAACTTGCAACATTCATGACCTTGCGTCAAGAACCCAATTGAGAATGCCAATTGTGACCTTAGGAATATATTGTTAAAAGGAAAAATTCATGCCTCAGGTACTGTGACAGTAGCTTGAATGAAAGCAACACCATATCAGATAAAAGAAGTAAAAGTTTGTTGAAAATGAATACTATAAGCACTAGAGGTCAAGAGATTATTCCTTCTTTTTCTAACTTCGGAATTCAGCTCTTTCAAAAGACCTGAAAGTAAAAAATTCACTAGCATCCATGAAGGAACAACACCTCTGAATCAGGTTCCTTGACTGAACACTGTGAATTGTTATACCATTAGTCACAGGTAATCATTAAAGCAGTCATGGAAATAACCTGTGTCTTAATCAGCCTAAACAGGAAAAATCTGTCAGAGGAAGGCGTAAAGGGAAAAGAATCCTGCTGAGTGAGTAGCAATCAAGCTGTCCACTGCAGCTTCACTAGTTAAACCTGAAGGCAGTGATGCAGCTATAGCTAGAAAGTGAGAACTCAGAGTCACATGCTCTCAGAAAGCAAAAAATCATGTGAGAGTGATCAATTCACCATGGTAATGTTAGAGGGAGAAGAGAGGCCAAAACTTAAATTTGGAGAACTCTAACAGATTTAGAGAAGACGAACCAGTTTTAAAAAAAAAAAAAAACTTGAGAAAACTGTACTGGAGGTTGCAGCAAGTGATGTAACGGATAGAAAGGCAATAGTGCTACACACAGATTAAGATAGACATAAACTGAAAAGACAATACTGGCTTTTAATAGAAGATCATTATTACTATAGAGGGTGGATCTTGTGGACTAGTGAAAGCAAAAATTAGACAAGGGTGTTAAGAATAAGGAGAGTGAAGTAAACGTTTAGCTACAAACTACATAAAATGAAAATAAACAGAAAGCGCAAAAAGGTCAAACAGAGCAGAGAGGAACAGATTAAGAAATCAGGAAAGGTGAAGAATATGTTAGAAAGCTCATCACAGTATATCCCCATTACCCTGTTTTATTCTTCATAACTCGTCATCATCTGATATGATTTGATATGACTTTTGTTTAACTGTCTGTTTCTCTCCCACTAGAATGCAGATTAAAGTTTCTGTTTCATTCTCTGTTATATCCCCAAATCCTGGTATAAAGTCTGCAGTCATATTTGTTCAATGAATGAATAAACCAGGTTCCTCAAGAGTTGGAAAAAGAGAATAAACATAAAATAAGAACAACTAAAATCTAACTGAAAACTCACCAGATTGTTTTTAATGTAGTCTTTGTATCCATTACTTCTCTCTGTCTCCAAGCAAGTAATTTCAGACAAATTCACAGTTAGAAAAGCAAGTTAGGTATCCAGAATATATAAAGGACCCTTACAACTCAATAATAAAAAGACAACCCAACTTAAAAATGGGCAAAGATTTGGAGATACAACACAGAGGAAGAGCATTTGACTGCAAAAAAAAAAAAAAAGGGCAGAGATTTGAATACACATTTCTACAAAGAAGATATTAAAATGTCCAATAAGATATGAAAAGATGTTCATCATCATTAGCTATCAGGGAAATGCAAATCGAAATCACAAGATACCACTTCACACCAGCTAGGATGGCTATAATCAAAAAGACAGATAATAACAAAGGTTGCAAAGATGTGAAGAAATTGAAGCTCTCATACACTGATAGTGAAAAATGTAAAACAGTGCAGCCACTTGGGAAAACAGTTTGGCAGTTTGTCAAAAAGTTAAACATAGAGTAATCATATGACACAGCCATTCCACACCCAGGGAATATACCCAAGAAACGAAAACATACCTCCACAGAAAAATCTGTACACGAATGTTCACAGCAGCATTAAATCATAATAGCAAAATAGTGGAAACAATCCAAATGCCCAGTAAATGACGAATGGATAAATAAGATGTTATAACCATACAGCAGAATATTATTTGGCAATAAAAAGGAATGGTACATACTACAACATATATGACCCTTGAAAACATGCTAAGTGAAAGAAGCCAGTAACAAAACTACACATTACATGATTCCATTTATATCAAATGTCCAAAACAAATTTATATTAATAGTTAGACTATGGATTAGTAGTTAGATTAGTAGTTTCATAGGGCTGGAGAGGCAGGTAAAGTGGACTGACTGCTAATGAGTGTGGGGTTTCTTTTAGAGGAAGAGGAAAACATTCTATAATTAGACTGCAGCAATGATTACACAACCCTATGAATATGTTAAAAAAAAAAAAAAAAATTGGGGTTTCCCTGCTGGCACAGTGGTTAAGAATCCGCCTGCCAATGCAGGGGACACGGGTTCGAGCCCTGGTCCAGGAATATTCCACATGCCACGTAACAGCTGGGCCCGTGCACCACAACTACTGAGCCTGTGCTCTAGAGCCTGTGCTCTGCAACAAGAGAAGCCACCACAATGAGAAGCCCGTGCACTGCAACGAAGAGTAGCCCCCGCGCTCAGCAACAAAGACCCAACGCAGCCAAAACTAAATAAAAATAAAATAAATTTATTAAAAAAAAACACTGAATTTTACACTTTAAACAGGTGAATTATATGGTATGTGAATTTTATCTCAATAAAGCTGGGGGGGTTCCTTTGGTTTTTTTAAAAGAGCAAGTTTAAGAACCATCACACACAAAATGTTCTCTTGTTCTGTAAGCTGCTGCTTCACTAGTGCCATAGGAGCCCCCCTCAACCCCACAAAATGGAAAAGGGGAGAGTAAAAGTAATGACTTCACCAGAAAGCAACTCTACTATAGCAATTATTTTCAAATCTATAACCCCTTGAACCATTAGTGGTTCAAGAAAGTTTGTTTTCTGGTAGGCTCCACCATTTCCAAACCATACTGTTTATTAATTAAACATGTTTAATGAAGATACACTTATGTATACACCTCTATATACCCTGAAAAAATTCTATAGGAAACCACTCTAACACTATCTATAAATCAACTACTTAGGTTATACCCCTCTCCTCCTAAAAACAACACTAGGGCCAGGTGTCGTTATTCTGATAACAGAAGATGAAAAAAAGCATGCCAACCAACAATCAGCTTCAGCTTTATAAGACTGTTCCTGTAGGAGTAGGAAGTGTAAGGCTGAACTGTCTCTTTACCCTCCATAGTTTAGGATTGCTGTCAATAAAACAGGTGGTAAATGTGGGTGAGGGGAGCTTCTTGGCCAAACATCACAGAGCTGTAACTTCTTCCAAACCCCAAACCTTACATACTGAAATTTATGTAAGCAGATCACAGGCCACCCTCTTCAAACCAAATCATAACCCAAGCAAATAACACAGGATTCTATTTCTGGGTCTGTCATTAACTCACTGGATAATCCTGAAACTTCAGTCTCTCTACTCTGCTCAATAACTTAACCACAATTTCCAGTCTCAAAATCAAATCATGTGGTCTAATAAAGAACATTTCCCCAACTTGTAGATGTACTTTTATGGAAAATCTAACAAAGGTGTATGAAGTTAAATCACATTATATGTTTAAATCATCTTTAATGAATATACATGAAGTATGAAAAATTCAAAAGACTGTTTACTCCAAAAATGTTGAACTCTTCCATTTTAAACTTTTAAAGGTATTCACTAAACAGAGGAAGAAAAAGTTTCCAGAGGGCTGAAGGGTTTTGAGGCTTTAAATTTAAGCTCAGCTATATTTAGAAAACCAAGATGCCACCTCTCTGGATCCCGTATCTTTATCTTGGGCATTTGATTCATGTGCTTTGCCTGGTATAATTCAAAGCAAGAGATCCTACCATATCCCTGAAATGTAAATTGAACATATCAGGGATTCCCCTGGTAGCGCAGTGGTTAAGAATCCACCTGCCGATGCAGGCAACACGGGTTCGATCCCTGGTCTGGGAAGATCCCACATGCCGCGGAGCAACTAAGCCCGTGCACCACAACTACTGAGCCTGCGCTCTAGAGCCTGCGAGCCACAACTACTGAAGGCTGAGCGCCTAGAGCCGTGCTCTGCAACAAAAGAAGCCACCAAGAGGAGAAGCCTGCGCACCACAACGAAGAGTAGCCCCCGCTCACCGCAACTAGAGAAAGCCCGCACACAGCAAAGCAGAACTAACGCAGCCAAAAATAAATTAATTTAAAAAATAATAAAGTAAATTGAACATATCAGAACATATTGGTTGTCAGAGGAATGAGATGCTATACACCTGAAAAGATGGGCAGCTATAGTCTCCACTGCTAGAGCTGTTTAACAAAATAAGAATTACCTGCCTGGTCCTCAAAGCAAGTCTACAAACCATGGCCAACTTTATAAGGATCATTTCTATCCAATTCTTGGAAATCCTGATTCAAGAGTCTAGAGCGAAACCTAGGAAATCTATTAATTACAAGTATCAGGTGATTCTGATACACAGCTTAATTCAGGAACTATTGGTTTAGGACAAGGATAGCAGAAAGGTTTCAAATCATTTGCCAATTATACTCGATAGGTAGTAGCTGCCTGAAGTGCTACACTGCGAAGGTCATGTCTAAAAACAAGAAATTAGTAGTTTGCCATGGACATGGTGATGGGGAAGTGGCAACATCCAAACCATGTATCTGCCGTTATGAGATTCAGACCACTGAATGGGCTTTTTTCTTTTTTTAAGGAGGCTTTTGGGGTAAAAGAAGAGACCCAGAACTGGATTATTTACTTTTATCTTATTTTATTAATTTTTAATTGTTGGCTGCGTTGGGCCTTCGTTGCTGCGTGTGGGCTTTCTCTGGTTGCGGCGAGCAGGAGCTACTCTTCCTTGTGGTGCACAGGCTTCTCATTGCGGTGGCTTCTACTGTTGTGGAGCATGGGCTCTAGGCACGCGGGCTTCAGTAGCTGTGGCTCGCGGGCTTCAGTAGTTGTGGCTCGCGGGCTCTAGAGCGCAGGCTCAGTAGTTGTGGCGCACGGGCTTAGCTTCTCCGCGGCATGTGGGATCTTCCCGGACCAGGACTCGAACCCGTGTCCCCTGCGTTGGCAGGCAGATTCTTAACCACTGCGTCACCAGGGAAGCCCCTGGATTATTTACTTCTAACTGGCAGAAGCTCTGTCTCTGGAAAGGTAGTAGGCAGGAAGAACAGGCCCAGTGGCATATGTGCCAGGACTCTCCAAAAGTTAATTATTAAGCTTTCCAATATTATACAGAAAAAAACGACAAGATTTTTGCTCTCAAAATGTCTATAATCTTGTTTGAGAAATGAAAATTCTACATGACAATATAAATTTGGTCTAAAAAAAGAAAAAAAGGATATTTGTGCCTTGAGAAGTTCCATGTTAGGTAAAGGGGGGAATTAGTGGAGCATTGAGTGCCAGGCCCAAAACAGTATAGTTTGGATTAATTCAAAAGGCAATCAACTGTGGGTTCCTGATCAGGACATGCCTGAAGTAATGTACTAAGAAGATACCACTAGCAGCATTTTCCAGGAAAATATATGGGAGGATATATAATCAAGGCATGACCCATCCGAAGGCAAATAATCTCTTTCGTATTGTTTCTGTATGTACCTGCCTCTGCCACTGGATTGCAGGCCTCCTAGTAGGCCAGGCACATGTCAAATTAATCTTTCTACCTCCCATAATGCCTAGCACATGTTTTGTACGTAACAGTCCAAAATGTTTGCTGAATTGCTGTAAATGAAGGAAAACTCTTAGAGCTATTTCAAAAGGAACAGTAACAGAACTTGGTATAGAGACACGAAAGGTCAAAGAAGTGGACACAATGAAATTATGCCAAAAAGTAAGGGGGGAACTGTGTTAGGCTAAACGAGACAACAAACATAACAACTAGATGTAATGTGTAGACCTTGTCTGAAACCTGATTCAATTAAAAACCAACTGTAAAAAGACACAGTCAAGGACATTTTTATTATGAACTGGATATTGTGATAACACTAGTAGGAAATATTGTTAATTTCATTAGCTACAATATGGCATATGGTTATGTAAGAAATGTCTGTATTTTTTAGAGATGCATACTGATGTTTGTAGGAGTGAAAAGACAACGCCTATGATTTTCTTTAAAATACTTAAGCAAAAGATAGTTGAGGCATATAGAGCAAACAGCTTAATAATTATTAAATCTGTAATGGGTACAGAGGGATTCATTATATTTTATCTAGTTTTGAGTGTACTCAGCAGTGGTGGACTTTCATGTTACTCCAGCATTGTACAATTAATTCTTTTCTTTCTCAGATTTCAGGAAACTTAAGAATCACTAGTACTTCTGAGAAAACAACCTAGACTCAATCAGAAAAAAAATGGGCATTCATGTGTTAGCTCTACCAATAGGAAATCAGAGAATCTACTCAAAGAACTTCTTGTAAATTAATATGAGAACTGAATATGAGCCAAGACAGTGACTCAGCTGCTAAAAAGAAAATACAGTCTTAGGGTTCATTAGAAGAATAGTATCCAGATCAACGAGGGTAGCGGTCCCATTCACTCTTCACTGGTTAGCTCACAACTGGAGTACTGTGTTCTGTTTTGAGTACCACGTTTTAAGAACACTTATGAGCTAGAATACTTGCAGGGAGGGAAATCAGCCTAGTGAAGAGTTTAGAAGCCAAATGTCAAGTGTAGAATGAAGAAAATGGGTGTGTTTAGCTTGAAGAAAACACTTTCCAGCATTCCCTGTCACCTCTACCATAGAGACCCAGTGTAATATTTTCCAGAGCTGTTAACAGGCATTCCATAATCAAGTAAGTTTGAGTCAAGTATTTTTTTTCTCTCTAAGGGACTTACAAAGTGTTCAATATCCTAAAGCGCTTTATGACTCTTCAAGAAGTTGTTCAGTATTTCCCAAATGTAACCATTCATTCATTCAACAAATATTTACTGAGCACCTATTATTTGCGAACACTCCTCCAGGCGCTGAGAATAAACAATGAACATTTTCAATATCCTTGAGGACAGTTTGTCAAACAGCCAGGCTGGGCCTCTTGCTACTCCTCTAACTTGCATTGTTCTTCCTCATCTCTAGGTTTTTGATTTTTGATTATGCAGTCAGCCTAGACTACCCCATCACTAATCTTAATTCAAACATCATTGTTTCCGAGAAGTTTCCTGATCATCATAAGCAAAACCACTCTTTTCAACAAACCCATGACTTTCTCTGTATCAGTTCTCTGAGAAGAGACTATGCCTCTTAATTACCTTTGGATCTCTCACAATGCCCAGGACCATGTCTTGCATATGTAGGTGCTGACGAAATATTTGCTGAATGAACAATCACATTCATATATTTAGAGAGTTATCTTGTCAAAGAAGGCAAACTAGGTCTCTAATGTTCTGCAGAGAAGGACTAGGAAAAAGAGATGAAGTTACAAGCAAATTTTGCCCCAATTAGAGCTAACAACAAACAGGCTACCTTACAGCTATCGGTGACTACAGGTGTTCTAAGAGTAGCCGAATGACTCTTTATTAAGTGTTTTAGCGGGATATCTCGCTGGTCTGAATAAAAGATTAACTCTTAAGATGTTAGGAACTACTATGTATCTATGTATTACATATATAGACATACATACATATATATATATTAGACAAAAGGTAAATTTTGATACAATGTATCAATATTAATATTCTTAAAGTTAAGCTCAAATATGAAATATCCTTCCATTTACTAGTACAGTTGATCCTGGAACAACATGGGGGTTAACCTGAGTATAACTTACAGTTGCCCCTCCATATCTGCAGTTCCTCCGCATCGGCAGATGCAAACCATGGACCAAGTAGTACTGTCATAGTCACAATAGAAAAGCATCCTCCTACAAGCGGTCCTGTGCAGTTCAAACCCTTGTTGTTCAAGGATCAACAGTAAAGAGAATAAAAGACAAAAAAAGACACTGTCTCCATCCTAGAAGAATCAACACAAGTTTCTTAATTATGCTCCCAAAGCAAATCGGATATAAATATAAACGCCTGGGTCATCTACCTCAGTAAGCAACGCCCCTTAGATAAGGCAATTCTCTAGATCCATGATTTTCAATATTTTGCAGTCAGAAAAATAATTATGAAACCATCAGCTCCTCTTAAAGCCATCTAACCACACCACCAAAAGCATTAAAGTCTTCAAACAAGCTAGTCATGCTGCTTTTTAGTTAAAAACTAGAAAAACAGAAAAAATGGATATCTCCATATGCGTAGGATCTCTCTTCTGATGTCTCTCCCAAACCAAAAGCTGTAGTCTTTGATGGCAGGGACCCTATCAGTTACTTGTGTCCCCAGCATTTAGTACAGTTCCCAGGACGTAACACATGGTGAATAAATGAACAAATGAATGAGAGAAACTGAGTCCAATGTCCCTGGATGAAAACAAGTACCTTAAAGAATCACTGACAATTTGGTTTTTCTTATTAGAAATCTGCAAAGGAAATGAAAGCAGATGAGTAGATTCTTAAATCCAGTTTTCACTGTAAGTCAGAGTGCTATTTTTAGGTCATTTATTGATAAGTAATTACTATATGTAAACCTAAGTTCTTGGTTGCTTCTGGGGGACTAAAATTAATTTATTGACCAGCAGAGCTAAATGACCAATTTCTAATGCAAAGAAAAACCCAGAACACTTAATACACCCACAACTTGACCTATAAGATTATAATCAAATAATTTATCAAACTGATTTATTAACATAACTGCCTAAAAAGCAAAATACTTTGAAAGCACCAGTGTTTAAACTACTCTTCAAAAGTGCTACGATTCACATTTTTCCAAATTCTCATTTGAACCATAAAAATCATACATGTTTATTTTTTAGTTAAAGACTAGAAAACAGAAGACTATAAAAATGTTATATGCTCACTGTAGAGAACTTATAGAAAATATAAACAGGTTCAAAGGAGAAAATAAAGACTACCCAACGTGATGCTTTCTTTCCCAGTCTTTTTTTCTGTGGAGTTATAAGTTCTTCATATACTGTCATTCTTCCTGCCCACCGGCAAAAAACAATACGTTCGCACTATGGTAGAAACCCAAGCACCCTCAATCTCTAAATGTTCCAGGTACAATTCCTCATTCTCTAAATTTTTATAAATGTATACTTTCATAATAATAAGACCAAATCTGCTATTTAGTAATCCTTAGAAGTTTCCCTTCTGATTCCATCTCCTCCTTACTTCCAGAATTCACAAAGACAGAGAATGCAAGTTCAAGTAAAAATGCATCCAACTACTGGAAATGGACCCAAATTTAACAAAGGAAGAAGCTGCTCTCAACAGTTTTATGTACCCTAGTCTGACATTATCACAAGACAAGTTCTGCTCCAAGGAGCCCAGGTCCTTTGGGGTTCTTAAACTTTAATTTCTACCTCAGAAATCCAAGTGTGTGCTTCATAAAAACCTTGTCAGCTGGGCTTCCCTGGGGGCGCAGTGGTTAAGAATCCGCCTGCCAATACAGGAGACACGGGTTCGCGCCCTGGTCCGGGAAGATCCCACATGCCGCGGAGCAACTAAGCCCGTGCGCCACAACTATGGAGCCTGCGCTCTAGAGCCCATGAGCCACAACTACTAAGCCCGCGTGCCACAACTACTGAAGCCCGTGTACCTAGAGCCTGTGCTCCACAACAAGAGAAGCCATCACAGTGAGAAGCCCGCGCACCACAAGGAAGAGCAGCCCCCGCTTGCCGCAGCTAGAGAAAGCCCGCGTGCAGCAACGCAGACCCAACGCAGCAATCAATCAATCAATAAATAAGAACGCAATGTAAGTTTTAAAAAAAAAACCTTGTCAGCTTTCTACTAAAGAGTACAAGACTAGAGACAGAATGCAGGATCTAGGCTCCTGTCTCTGCTCTATTAAATAACTGAGTGACATTAAGTCAATCTTAGCTTGTATCTCATTTTCTCCATTTGTCAACAGGAACACGCATATTATTTGCCTTACCTATATCACAGGACTGTTTTTCTAATAGATCAGAGAAAAAGCTTTTCATAAAGTATTATTTAAATTAAGGTGGAAATCTTTCCAGCGCACACATGCCCTATAATAGACATAAAACATGACTTCCCTGATACACAAAGAGGCCATTTCTGATGGTGATTACTATCTACATATACACATGTGAGACAATACCATCAACAGGTCCTTACACAGGGTAGACAGGTAAAGCATGTCACAGATTCACAGATCCAACCACACTAGCAAAAACTGACGCCATATATTGTTTATCTCCTTCCATGACAGTCTGCTCCATCTTCATTCAGAAGAGTCAACCTGCTCCTGACTGCAGCATATTTGACTGTTGTATCTGTAATTAATTTCCCAAAGTTCTACAGCCAAGCCACAGAAACTTTTTAGTTCCTTTTAATAATTTAATACGCACCCATATACACACCAGCCAAAATCTAGGATATTAATAACTTCTTTCTACCATACTGCACCCCCTCCCAATCCCATCTCTCTGTAAGCAAACAGAATTTGAAATTGTTATTAATGAGTTGTAGCAGTCTTCCTCCCTTCATCCATTCTCTCACAAATCTATGTTTCACAGTAAGGCCAGGTCTCAGCCGTAGAAAAAGCCAATTTCAACTTCTGAAATCTTTAATAAGGTGACACTGGCACCACACTTTACCAATCAATCAGAAGATCAGTCTTATATCCTTGACACCACTATATCAATGGGCAGGACTCCGTCTAGGTAGAATTCATTTACAGGTTTTAGCTTTGTACTCCAGGTAAAAACTTTAGCTAAAACTAAGTTACTAGATAAAGTCTCCTTCACACACAGGGTCATCCTAGGATAATCAGTCAAGTCTTCAATGGAATCCATGACATATATATTATTTGAAAATAATGAAAAAATAGCCAATGCTACAGTTTAAATGTTTGTGTCCCCCCAAAATTTGTATGTTGAAATCCTAACCCCCAAAGATGATGATATTAGGACGTGGGGTCTTTGGGAGGTAGTTAGATCATGAGGGCAGAGCCTTCATGAATAGGACTAGCCTCTTATAAAAGATCCAGGAGGGATCCCTTGCCCTTTCCACGATGTGAGGACACAGCAAGAAAGTGCCAGTTATGACCCAAGAAGGGGACCCTCACCAGAAGGTGACCATGCTGGCACTTGATCTTAAGACCTTCCAGCCTCCAAAACGATGAGCAATAAATTTCTGTTGTTTATAAGTTACCCAATCTGTGGCATGTTACAGCAGACCAAACAAAGACGGTCAACATGCCAGATTTCTAGACTCTCTCTAAAAACTTCCACCCAAAGACTGTGCCCATCTCCAAATTGTTAGCATTCAGCTCAGAAGAGTTTTCTAGGACTATGTTCTAACAAGTTTCTCTTGCTGCATCCCATAACAGACTACTTTACCTGTTGATGGGAAATAAGTCAGACAGGGCAGTGCGAACAACAAACTGATTATACCAAAATGAAATCACTTTAGATTTACAGTAAAATTCTTAGAGCAACCAGAGTAGTTCAGTAATTACTAGAAACTAAACTTAATGGTGCCAAAGAGTTCTTGTTGAAAATGGTCCTAATTAGCTTGTATCATATTCATACTTACCCAGTATTTTCTCGTTACAGCATTAAAGTTTGACACCATATGAGTCTCATTTGCTCTCCATTTCAGTTGTTTTGTCTCAATTCTATAGAAAAGTAATAACCACTTTGAAAGACATTGCATTCTTAGGTTATCAGCTGATATGCCAAGTAAAATAGCAGCCAAGGTACGTAACTACAAAAGATTACTTAAAATAAGTAGAATGCCATTGTTATAAATATAAATACATCTGGTTCCATATAACAAAGCTATTTCCATGTCCCAGCACATGGCTCACAGTAATAATGCTTTATTGATCTGGTTATAACAAATTCTTTTTTTTTTTTTTAAACAAATTCTATTAAATCCAAAATCCTGTATAGCAGATGCCTTTTCCAATTTCAGTATAAGTCAATCTCTTTAACCAAAACACTGTGCTTTGGTTCTTGTTATTTGTGCACTAAAATCCAGTTATGCCAAATAAGATGGACAAATTTTTTGACAGTTGCTATAAAATGCCTCTGTGGTGTTTTCTGAGTTTTGGGGTGGAGGAGGTAAAGAGTACCTCCATCTAGGACTGAAAGGCTAACTGTTCAAAATGGAAAACAAAGATTCACAGTTAAAGGGAGGCTCAGGAGAGGTTAAAGTAAGCTTTAGCTGTCCTAAGCCAAGGTTTCTGAATAGCGGCAATGTGCAAAGCTAATGACTAACAAAGCTGACACTGAAGAGCACTGAAAATAATGCAATTTCTGAGTTGAGAGGCTATTAGCAGGGATAAACAGAAAAAAATGTACCTGGATGCCTAAACAACACGCATCTCTGTACACTGAAGTGTTAGATTGATATTTAAAAGAACTGTGGATGCAATGTCAACTTAATTTTGCTGTTTGTTTCCCCAACTACATTCAAAATCCAATCTTCATATTCTGGTCATACCCTTACTTGAAATAATACCCTCTATTAATTCATAACACAGTAACAGTACAGTGATTAAGAGTCACTGAGTTCTGAAAATAGACTGCAGGGGTTCAAATCCTGGTTCTTTCCATCCCTAGCTACATACCCTTAGGCAAGTTACTTAACCTCTCTATGCCTGTATCCTCATCTATAAATTTTTGATAACAAAAAAACCTACCTTTTAGAGTTGTTGTGAGGATTATATGAATAATAAATGAAAAATAGTTAGAACACTTTTGAGCCCACACTAAGGCCTCAGAAAATGTTAGCTATTATTATTACCACTACCACTATCACCATCATCACATTAATCCCCAATAAAGTTCTGAAAGAAAGGCAGAAATATGAAATGACTTATCTAAATCACAAACAAGTGACAGAATGCAGTAAGAAAAAATCTCATTTTATGTCCTTAAGATCAAACATTAAAAGTTACTGATTCCCTAAGCAAGGGGATTTTCCAACCTCTCTAATTCTCCAGGAATTCACAAGAGGCTCCTTTAAGTTAGAATAGCAGCATAGACAAGTGGAAATAGCAATGGACATGCACTAAGATGATCTAATTGCTCCAACACTGACTTAACTGGGCAATCTTGGGCAAGTCACCTAATCTAAACTTCAAATTACTCATCTTAAAAAACGCTTTGCCTACATTACAGGGTTGTTGCGTGATAAAATAGATAACACATGAGAAAACATATGCAAACCATAAACACACCATATGAATGTTCAAAAGCCATGTCGTACTCATCTTTGTATCCCCAGTGCCTAGCAGAATGCATAGTAGAGGTTACAATCTAAAAGACAAGCCATGAGAGGGGTGAGGTTGGCAGGGTGAAGATTAAAATGAAGATAGGGAGGATTTTTAAAAGAGTAAGAAATCCCAATGTCCATCAACTGATAAGTGGATACATAAAAGGTAGTAGAGCCATACAATGGAATATTCAACAATAAAAAGGAATGACATACTGATACATACTACAAAAATGGATTACCCTTGAAACACTATGCTAAGTGAAAAAAGCCAGACACAAAAGACCACATGTTGTATGATTCCATTTATACAAAATGTTCAGAATAGGCAAATCTACAGAGATGGTAAGTACATTTGTGGTTGCCTAGGACTGGGGAATGAGGGGGAAATGGAGAGTGACTTAACGGTTACAGACTTTCTCTTTTGGGATGATGACTGTGGTGATGGCTGCACAATTTGGTGAATATACTAAAAATCACTGAACTGTACACTTTAAATGGGTGAATTGTATAGTATGTGAATTATCTCAGTAAAACTTTAAAAAAAGAATAAAACGTGTGAGAGAAACGAAGTACAAAATCACTGGCTTTAGAACACGTTTCTTTTAAGAAAAAAAGTGAGCTTTCTGATATTTGAGTAGCTCGGACATGTGGACAAGAATGGGACTGGAGGAAGCATAGGAGAAAATACTAAGAATTACCACACCAGACCACAACATCTCTACAAAGTCTTCTGTGGAAAGCAAATCTGGCATCTCTTCTTATCCTTCCTTTCAAAATTCTAAGGTTACAAATCACCTCCTGGTCCTAGTTCAATAGTCTTTTCATCATGATCATTGTTTCTGAACTTTGAGACTACATCTGATACTGTCTACCACACTATCCTTCCTATCCTTGGCTTCTGTGGCACTGATGTACTTCCTGGTTCTTCTCAGAATGCTTTACCTATGAGCCTATAATGTCACCCACAGTTCCAAACCTCAAAGTTCTTTCGCCATCATGCTACTAACCTCCCAACACTCATCTACTCACATATTTTTTTTTACTACCAAATACAGCCCTGGTACGTGCACAACCTACACTGCATCTCTCTTCATCTTATAGTGATATACTACAGGATTCCTCTATTCAAATCTTGATTATCTTCACTAAGGTTGGGAAGCAGTGGTATGGCTCAACCAAAATAATTCCTATATATTTTTTCTTTTGAACAGATCTGTTTTTCTAATTGTTTTGCTTAGATTAATATTAAACTAGCCTGCATTTCCAGAGCAAAACCAGCAAGGAGAAAAGGCTATCGGGAGTTGCAGAAGACTTGCCTTTTATTGAAAACTTGATTGTATACAATCGAAGTGCTGACCATAACCCACCTTAGCTCATTTATCTTCACAGTGACACTTTCCTAATTTCCTCATCATTATCAGCCATTCTCCCAGGATTCTAGGCTTTAATCTTTTAATGTTTAATTTGCTCTCTTCCCTTGGCACACATTCAATCATTGCTAAGTTCAAATTAATTTTTACTCAAACATACATCCTTTTACATATTCTATACACTCTTTCATAGGGACAATATAAAGATTAAATGCATAAGCTCAAAGGCAAGACTGCCTGGGTTCAAATCCTGGCTCTGCTGCTTACTCTCTATAGGATTTAGGGCAAGTTACTTAATCTTTCTGTAACTCGGTTTCTTCATAGGAATAATAAGACCTTATTATGAAGATTTTATGAGTTAAATACATGTAAATAGCTTAGAACATTGTGCCTGGCATACAGTACTCAATAAATGTTAGCTATTATTTTATTCCAAACATCACCATTTTATCTCAGACCCTCATCATCTTGTTTCTAAAATTCTCCAAGAGCCTTCTAAGTCAGTCTTCCTACTCCAGAACACTCAACTAATTATGAAAACCTTCCTCAGGAACAATATGCATCATCTTACTCTCAATCTTTAGAACCCACTGTGGTACCCCATCAAATTAAACCCTATATCCTTAATAAGGTCCTCCACCAATACACACTCACCAAGCCTAAACTCATTTATTCTTATTCACCAATACAGATTCCCTATGCCAGTCAAACTGCTCAATATCTTTTGTACATTGCCACGTCTATGTCTTTGCAAATACCCCTTCACTAAATACATCTCTTGCCCTTTGAAAATTCCAAATTTTCCAAATCTCACTTATACCTCTGACTTTGGCTGCACCGTTATCCCAACCAGGAGCTTGATGTTGCTTGGAATTATGAATGATGCATGTTACATGTTGTTTCCCCAACAGAAGTGTGAAGAGACCACATATTTTATTCCTTGTGTCTCTTCATACAGACTACTTCACACGTAGCACTGTAATTTTGCAGAAGTACACAAATGCTGACTGACTTAACTAAATAAATATGCCTCAGAATGTATCAAAACAACATTCTCTATTTTCCACTGCCCCACCCATACTTACCATGGTGAGGGCGGACAGAATCTGCATTTAAATATTTTTATTTTACATACCTAGAAGGAGAATATACTAACAATTGTACCAGATAAAAGAAAAAACAAACAAACATACACTCAAAGAGAATGCACATGTGAAAAACCAAGAAAAAGAACTAGCCATTTTGGAATCTAAAAAGTGACTTCAAAATATGAGGATTTTTCATTTCACCAAACTAATGAACCAAAAAGAGCCAAAATAAACATGTCCTGACCCCATCCAAAAAAATACCTAATAAAAGCATGAGGAAGACCCCAGCATCTTCAGCAGCACAAAACCAAGAAAATGATTCACCTTAACTCCAAGAAACACAAAAAGAAAAGATATCTAAAAAACTAAAAAATTCAATCAAATCTCTAGATGCTACCCAAAGAGAAAAACAGAGAGGAGTTATTGCTTTTCTATAAATATCTGCTGAAGTCTAGGAGGAATACAAGGCTTCTCTCATTGCTACCGTGTCCTGTTCCCAGTTAAGGGAGCAATCTGTGGTCACAAAAGAGCAAAACACAGGAAGATGGAAACCTTAACCTGGAAGAGACATTAAGGAAAGAAACTACTCAAAACACGTTTCAAAAACAGCTTCAAAAACCAGAGAGTGCAATGATACTCAACAGAAAGAGAGGAAAAGTGAAATAAAAGAGCTCCCACGAAACGAGTGACTCAGTGAAAACTACCTAGTGCTGCCTTGCAAATAAAGAGCTATGCATGTAACACATCCATGACATGCACGCCTGCTTCACTGGCAAACAAAACAGAAGGAAAAAATAAAGTAAATGTTAGGAAAAGACAAGGAAGATGCCCACCAATCTCTAACTCCCTGGCCAGCCCAACTCAGCTCATTCAGGAATCCAACTAGGAACAACTGAGGCGTGGATTGCACAACACAGAAAAGAAAACCCTTCGCCAACCATACACACAAAAAGTAGAATAGAGAAGTGAAAACTATGCACCTCAATGCATCAGCAGCTAAAGCCTATTATTCTCTCTTTAGGATTAAATGGTAGAGAAAAGAACAAGAGCAGCTAAACGAAGAGGAGGAAGATGTCAATGAAACCAAGTCCCCTACTGATCTCAATTGCAGAGAGTACAACTCTTGCTTCTTCCAGCTGACCAACAGTATGCCTCGGCAAAGCAAACTGACCCTAACACCTTCCACGCCACGCTGAGGAAATCACAGAGTAAAAACCACCCCGCTTTAACCTCCCTTCCCACTAGCTGCAAAAATGGAGGGGGGTGGGGGGGGGGGGGAGACACCCTACCACGTGGGCAGGATGCAACACACACAGGACAGCAACACGTCCGCATGGAACGGCTGCCTCTGCCCAATGCCGGTAAAGGACACGGCGACAGGATGGGTGGGAACGCAGGCCCCCGCACGGGCCTCCTCACCCCGAAGGGCACCTCCGACGCGCGAGGTACTGGCCGCCTCGCCGGCCGAAAAGCACCCCGGAGCTTGAAGGGAAGAAGCCGCATCGTGCCGGGAAAGGGGGCTAGCCCAGGCCAGGGGCAGGTCACGGAGGGAAGACGGCCACTGTCCTCGGACTCGACGCCCCCGGGAACCCAGTCTGGCTCCCCCGGGCCCCGCCTGGGGGAGGGGCGGGAGGCGCGGAGCCGCCGCTTCCCCGCTGAGGAGCAGCAGCAGCTGAGAAGCGCCGCGGGGGAGGGAGCGACCCAGCCCTCGCCGCCCGTCAGGCCTCAGCCTGGGCCCGGGCCCCCTGCCCCGCCCCGCCCGCCGCCCGCCCCGCGACGCGACCGCGGCTGTGAAAAAGGAGAGGGAGTCTCGCGGAGAGCAGCCCCTGCCTCCGTCCCGGGAGATGCCCCGGCCCCGCCTCCTCGCCCGCCGTCCCGGCCCGACCACCCCGGCAGCGGGAGCTCACCTCAGGCTGCGCAGGCCGGTACGGCCCGGCCGAGCCCCCGGCCGCTGTGTGCGTCTCCGCCCCCCGGGAAACGTCCCAACAGTGCCTTGTGCGAGCGGCCGAGGCCCGAAGCAGCGCCGAGAGCGGCGGCGGCAGCGAGAACAGCCAACATCCGGGGCCGCGCACCCGGAACTACTTCCCAACCCGCTCCCCCTCCCGCCCCCGCCGCCGCCGCCGCCGCCCCCGCCTCCTGCGACGTCGCTGCGCCACCGGCACGGCGTCAGCGGCGTCACGACTCCTCCGCGGTCACAGCTGTGGCAACGCGCTTGTGATCCCTCCGCTGGAACAAGTAGTGCCCTGGGACTCCCGGGGCCTTGGTTCTGTGCTGCGGGTATCAGCCAGCCGCCGGCAGCTCCGAGCGACTTGCGGGGGAGGAGGGGGGGCAGGGGTCTCTACTCCTCAGAGTGGCGGCCGGGGAGGGAGGGCGGCGGGGGCAGCTCTTTAGTTGAGGACAGCAGGGACCTCCGCCTGGGATCCTGCCCAGGGATTCCAGGGTCCCGTCCCCCGGGGGAATGGCGCCTTGTGACCTCTCCCCTAACCCCCTCCACCTCACCTTAGTGATAGGCACCTTAGCCTCTCCGGAAGACCGGGCACCACGGATTCTACGACCCCCACAAAGGCACCTTGGACCGTCAGGACACTTCTTCCAGAATGTCACAAGTCCTGGGTTCTAGACCCATCTCTGCCGAGGCCTCTCCTGTGCCTAGCCTTGGTTTCCTACTCCTTAAAACAAAGGATTTGTAACTCTGAAAGACCTTCTCATTCTAAAGCTGCTGCCCAGGTTATGGTCCTTGCTATCAACAGGTGGAGCGCTTGGAAGGGTAGTTGGGCGACTTGTGAACTTTGGAATTTACTTCTAGTCAGTCTTCACTGATTCTTTCTCTAAAGTATCAGCACTGCAAATCTGCCCTGTAATTTCACATTTAATTACATTCAGACTTATTACTTGCTGTTGCTTCTTTTGCGTTAGTCACATATAGCACCAAGCATGCTTTTGAACTCATAGTAGGTACTCAATATTTGGAAACTCAGATAATTTGTTAGATGAATACTAGGTTGATTGGACGAGATGAAAAGGAGAGGCCTGAGTGAATTGACCTTGGGAACCTCTTTTGATGTAGTCTCATATAGATCAGATGAAGACCTCCGGTAAAGAGCTGAGTACCCAATTGCTTCAGCAAACATTGAACACCTGCCATTTACCAAGCATTTCTAGGCACTCGGGATTCAAAGTACTCCTATATTCCTTTTCTACATAAGACTCCAGCAAGATTCTGAAGATTAAAAGATTCATTCACTCACTCATCCAACAAATATTTGCTGATCACTACTAAGGTTGTCAGACCCTATTTTAGTGTTTGGGTTGGATCAGTGAATAGAAGAGGGGGGCAGGGTGGAAATACCCTTCCCTCTTAGAGCTATCATCTAAGTATGGAGAGAAAGATGATAAACGTAACAAGAAAAGAATTTGGTGTGATAGAAGGTGTTTAGTGCTATGGGGGAAAAAAATAGACCAGGGTAAGAGGTATGAGGAAAACTGGAGGGGGGGGGGTGGGATTTTTTTTTTTTAACATCAACCGTTTCTTCATCAATAATGTGTTCATTTACTTCAACTGAACCATGCGTTAGGTGCTGGGGCTTCAGTGGAGAATAAGCCAAGCTTCTGCAGCTAGTAGAGACCACATGCCAGGTGCTTTCACTTGACCTCTCATTCAGTGCTTTCACCAGGTCCCTAAGGTAGGACTCCTGTGTTCATTTTTACAGCTGATGAAATTGAAGCTGAGAGGGCTAAAAACTTGAGCCGAGACTCAAACCTAATGTCTTCTGAGTCCAACTCCCTTTCCAGCTTCTCCTCAGCTGAGAACACATATTTTTCTCTTTCAATACACCTCACCTCTTTTGTCAGGTAAACTCATGCATTAATATAGGTGAATGGCTTTAGATCTGCACTGGAGCAAAAGGAAGGGAGAAAGGAAAATATTTAGAGGAAAGGAGGGGGCAGTTATCCAAAAAATCTAGACTCGTAGAGCAAAGTAATAGGGGTAGCAAAGAAGACTTAGTGGAAGAGAAATGAAGGTAGATTCATAACAGCTATTCCAATTCCAGTTTTACAGAATGGGATTTTAAATAGAGCCATCAGGGAGAGCCCAATTCATAAGGTGACTTTAATGAGAAACTTGAAAGAGGTGAGGGAGTGAGCCATGCGTTGTATGGGAATGAGTGTCCCAGGCAGAAGGAACAGCTAGTGGAAAGGCCCTGAAGTGAAAGTATTCCTGGAAGTGTTAAAAATAGTGGAGGCCAGGACAACTGGAGCCGGGTAAGCAAATGAGAGAGGAATAGGAGATAAGGTCAGAGAGTGGGGTCTTGTAGGCCATTGTAAGGGTCTTGGCTAAAGAGGAACCAACACAGGGCTTCGAACAGAGGAGTGATAAGATCCGATTCGCGCTTTCAAAAGATCACCCTGGCTATGTGCTAAGAGTCGATGGTGTATGGACATTGGTGGAAGCCAGAGGCTCCATTAGTTAGGTGCAGGATGATGGCTTGGACCAGGCTGGTAGCAGTTAGTAGGATAAATGAGATACAGTCTCTATACTTTAAGAACTCACAGCCTAGTGGGAAGCAAATAGATAATTATAGTACACTGTGATAAGGGAGATAGAAGTGGCCACCCTTGCCAGCTTGCCTGACAGAAGGGTAGAAGTTCCCTCTTCTACCGAGTTGCCAAGGGAATCAGAAGTTCCTGGTTCTTTCTTGGGCCACTGGGTGGATCCTTTATAACACAGGTAACACTTGTCTTCTTCTCAGCTCTTTAGGTCTCAAAGCCCACTATCATCTGAGTGGTGCTATAAGCAGAAGGGTACTAAAGGACAGTCTGGGTCATGCATTTAAGGAGATGGGCAAAACTGAGACTATACCTATTTGCCAGAAGAAGAAACTGAGGCCAATAGTCACCAGGTTTTAACCTGAGACTGGGAATCAAGGTTATCAAAGTCCCAAACCAGGAATCTCTCTGAGCCACTTGAGTGGAGTCAGCCGATGATGGAGTAAGAGAGTAGAAAGATGTTTCTGGATAGCTGCCAGAATGGGCTTGGGGGCTTGGGGATCAGCAGTCTTTGAGAATGAAAGAATCACAAGCCCCAGAATGTCAAAGGCTGAGGAGCACCCCACCTCCCACCCCCCCTAAAAAAGTTGTAAGGGCCATAGAAGCAGGGGGGATTCTGGAACAGCGGGGGCGGGGTTGGGGGTGGGCAGGAAAAGCTTAAATCTCAGATTGGGAAGACAGACTTGGGTTCAATCTCACGTTTTACATCTTACTTCCTGTGTGCCTACGTCGAGTTATTTAGTTTCTCTTAGTCTCCATTTCCTGGCCTATTAAATAGGAACTATAATCATAGCTATGTAGCAAAAGAGATCAGGCACAGGCTGCCGTAAAATAAAGGCCGCCGAAGACAATCATCATTATGGACAAGGTCGAGCGTCAGCACAGAAGAGTAGTTCATAGTCTCCGGAGATGAGAGTGGTCTGGGAGGGCGAGTGTGGAGCAGGTGAACCCTCAAAGAGAAAATGGTATCCAACTCAGGGGACAGATCCTTAAGAGAAATAGATTGCTCAAAGCAATGAGATAGAAGTTTTATTGTTTTGTGTTGTTTGCAATCTTTTCCCAGCCTCACCTGGATTATAAATTCCCTAAAATAAACACAGTCCCAAACTGGACTGCAATAGCCCTACAAAACCTTGATTCGGCATTGGCTGTGCTGTGCATCAACAGTGGGGTGTTCAACACTTCACGTGACCCACAGCCGCCTTTAGACAAATGAGGCTTCACCCGATCCTTTCTCCCTCTTTATTTATGGTAAGAGGAAAGCAGAAAATGAGAAATGAATTTAAAATGAGCCAAGACCTGCAAAGGGGAGAGAGAAAAACATGAGAGAGCCCTTCCTATCATTCCCAGCCCTGAAGGAGCCTTCCAGGTTCCCTGGGTATCTTTATATAATGCTTTATATTTCATGTATTAGATTTTCTAAAAATACAGAGGCCACTGGGAAGCTCTCAGCACCACTAACTGCTATTTAATGATAACACTTGGGTGTTAGGTGTTGGTCACTCTGCATAGTTAAAAAGCATTCAAGAATCATTTATCAAACAACTACTCTATACCAGGTGTTGGGCTAAACACTAGGGAATCAAAAGGGGATAAATAAATTTCCCACCTTCAATGGGCTCCTAGGCTTCTGGAAAAACAGACATGTCAAAAGTTAATGCCTGTGCAATTTGTAGAGATTTGTACTTGTGCCATGGGAACAAAAAAAAAGCAAGGCTTAACTCTGTCAGATTGGATGGGGATGGGGGCACCAAAGAAAGCTTCACTCTTAAAGGTAAAGTTAAGGCTAAGTCTGACTAAATAAGTAGGAGTTTGCCATAGAGACAGAAGCAGGCCTGGGAGTAAAGAAAGAAAATTTGGGGTAGAGGAGGAAAGCTTGTGCAAAGAGGTTGGGTGGATATGAGAAAAGTAGAGGCCACAGAAATTACAGTCTTATTAGTGGTCATTAAACACTAGTGGCTGATGAAAAGAACTAACTGATGAATCTAGATCATATCGCTCTACGTAAACCATCCATAAATTGAGTTCCTGCCCTCTAGGAGCTTGGTGTTAACCTCAGATTTTATCAGTAAGGCAAAACGTGATCCTTCCCAAACACTCTACTGCTTAATCATTCTCACAAGAAAGGGGTAACTTAGACAATTTCTCCCCAATAGAAGGCAGAAGCCTAAATTTTTTTCATAGTTCTGGCAATGAATTCGCACTAGTGCACTCATACCACCTACCTCCCCAACACCCCCTCCCATCCATCTTCCTTGTAACCACCTGGCTCAAACCTTGGCTTACCTCCACTCTCAGAATCAACCGAGCTAATTAAAAGCATCATGAAAGACACAACAGCATGGAGACAGCTGAACAAACATGAACAAATGCGTAGATTAAATAAAGTCCTTACATTATGTACAAGCAGTGGTGAAGATGAAACTTGGGTGGTGCTAGGAAGAGTGAGACAGAAGATGTTCAAGTAGAGTGGGAGCAGAGGAGATCTCCTCTCTTCAGTGAGTAAGCAGCATCTTTTGGAATCATAGAATGAAAGGAAACTGGTGAGTAGGAAAGAGCAGCCAAGATTTGCAACCTAAAGGATCCTGAAACTCTGGGTACAAACATGGTATTTAAGAAGAAATTATTTGATTTCAAGTTTTGAACTTCTTGACCTACTCTGTGCCTAATGGGCTGAATAAGAATGATCAAGAAACCCCAATGCTGGGTGGAGAGTGGTGGGGAGTGGGTAATATTGAGTGTTTCTTGTGTGATTAGGAACACGATAGACCCTTGGCAAATGTTTTCACTTACTCCTTAGAGCAAAACTACGAGGTGGTCGTCCCCATTTTAAAGAAGAGGAAAAACAGAGGCTCAGTAGTTTGAGAGTGGTAGAGTGAGAATTTACCCAAGAAAGTTTACCCAAGAAAGGGTAAAGCCACTATATTATTGTTCCTGAACATTTCCTGTGTCTCTGGGGGAAGGGCGGGGCTGAGTCGATTTTACTTCCCCAACTCCCTCGACAGCAGGCTTGGTTATGTGATTTGCATTAGTCAATGAAATGTGAGTGGCTGGATGAGCCACCTCCAGGTGGAAGCTTTGAGTCAAGCTGCAAGGTTTGAGTCAGAGTGCTTCACTATGTTTTCCTTTCCTGCTGCCCTGATGACCAGCAACATTCAGGATAGAGACTGATCCACCTGCCTCCGTCCCAGAGCGAAGACCATGTGCAGCAAAGCTGACCTGGGAAGGACACACAGCATAAGTGAGAAAAACAACTTTTGGGGCTTCCCTGGTGGTGCAGTGGTTAAGAATCTGCCTGCCAATGCAGGGGACATGGGTTCGAGCCCTGGTCCGGGAAGATCCCACATGCCGCAGAGCAACTAAGCCCGTGCACCACAACTACTGAGCCTGTGCGCCACAACTACTGAAGCCCGCACGTCTAGAGCCCATGCTCCACAACAAGAGAAGCTACCGCAGTGAGAAGCCTGCACACTGCAACAAAGAGTAGCCCCTGCTCGCCACAACTAGAGAAAGCCTGCGTGTAGCAATGAAGACCCAACGCAGCCAAAAATAACAACTTTTGCTGATTGGGCCATTGAAAATTGGGAGTTGCTCTCATAGCGTAACAGCGCCTATACTGACTAATGCAGACCCTTACTGATTTTTTTTTTCCTTTTGCTTATGCAAATTTCTGGTGTCATCCCCAGGTAAAAGAAGTTGCTTGGGAATTATGAGAAAATATAGGAAATGGGATGTTTGGTGTAATGTAGTGAAAGGCTTTAAAATACAGGATTTGAAATTCAGTCCTGATCTGTGGGCTCAGACAAGCCTTTATAAGATAGGTTCCATGGACCATGTCATGTCCCAGAGGAAGTTACAAAGAAGGTTAAGATACAGTCCCTGTTCTTCAGACAAGGCCCACCTCATTCATTTTTTTTTTTTTAAAGTTAAATTTTTTTTTAATTAATTTATTTATTTACTTATGGCTGTGTTGGGTCTTCGTTTCTGTGCGAGGGCTTTCTCCAGTTGTGGCAAGTGGGGGCCACTCTTCATGGCGGTGCGCGGGCCTCTCACCATAGCGGCCTCTCTTGTTGCAGAGCACAGGCTCCAGACGCGCAGGCTCAGTAATTATGGCCCACGGGCCCAGTTGCTCCGCGGCATGTGGGATCTTCCCAGACCAGGGCTCGAACCCGTGTCCCCTGCATTGGCAGGCAGACTCTCAACCACTGCGCCACCAGGGAAGCCCGCACCTCATTCATTTTTAAACCTAGCACCCTACTGGGTACCTGGCACCCACTAGGTACTCAATAAATTTTTTTTAAACTAATGCTAAGGAATGATCTGGAACCATAACTCAGGTCTCCTAACTTCCCAAAAAGGCTCTTCCTGTGTTATGGTATATTGCCCACTTGGGTTAAGGGATCTCAGAGGGAGGGGAAGGCTGTGGTAACATTGTTAGCCAATTTTTATATAATACTTTACAAGTTATATGCACCTCATTTATATGAAATGCCACATAATTGAAAAATAGCTGGAACATCAGGATCTACAGGGCTGGAACAGAGTAGGCAGTCAGTAAAGGCACACAAATCTCCTCAAGGATATTACAAAGAGTAGAAAACCTTGAAGGAGAGCCCAGGGGACTTGGCAAGGAGAACTCTAGCTTGAAGTGCACTGTGGATCAAGTTTTTTAATGGGCCAGATTAAGAGAATATGGAGGTGAAGGTTAAACTCAGGCAAACAAAGGAGCAGGGTCCCAAGGCATCTCCAAAGAGTACAGGGCAGTAACTGGAAAACCTTCCATGAAATATCCTTGAAGCAAGCATTGAAAAAAGTTCTGCACTGAAGGAGAAAAACCATATGATCATCTCAATAGATGCAGAAACAGCTTTTGACAAAATTCAACACCCATTTATGATAAAAACCCTCCAGAAAGTAGGCATAGAGGGAACTTACCTCAACATGATAAAGGCCATATATGACAAACCCACAGTCAACATCATTCTCAATGGTGAAAAACTGAAACCACTTCCACTAAGATCAGGAACAAGACAAGGTTGACCCCTCTCACCACTATTATTCAACATAGTTTTGAAAGTTTTAGCCACAGCAATCAGAGAAGAAAAAGAAATAAAAGGAATACAAATCAGAAAAGAAGAAGTAAAACTGTCACTGTCTGCAGATGACATAATTCTATACATAGAGAATCCTAAAGATGTTACCAGAAAATTACTAGAGCTAATCAATGAATCTGGTAAAGTAGCAGGATACAAAATTAATGCACAGAAATGTCTTGCATTCCTATACACTAATGATGAAAAATCTGAAAGAGAAATTAAGGAAACAATCCCATTTACCACTGCAACAAAACGAATAAAATACCTAGGAATAAACTTACCTAAGGAGACAAAAGACCTGTATGCAGAAAACTATAAGACACTGATGAAAGAAATTAAAGATGATACAAACAGATGGAGAGACATACCATGTTCTTGGATTAGAAGAATCAACATTGTGAAAATGACTATACCATCCAAAGCAATCTACAGATTCAATGCAATCCCTATCAAACTACCACTGGCAATTTTCACAGAACTAGAACAAAAAATTCCACAACTTGTATGGAAACACAAAAGACCCTGAACAGCCAAAGCAATCTTGAGAAAGAAAAACAGAGCTGGAGGAATCAGGCTCCCTGATCTCAGACTATACTACAAAGCTACAGTAATCAAGATAGTATGGTACTGGCACAAAAGTAGAAATATAGATCAATGGAACAGGATAGAAAGCCCAGAGATAAACACATTCACATATGGTCACCTTATTTTTGATAAAGGAGGCAAGAATATACAATGGAGAAAAGACAGCCTCTTCAATAAGTGGTTCTGGGAAAACTGGACAGCTACATGTAAAAGAATGAAATTAGAATACTCCCCTACACCATACACAAAAATAAACTCAAAATGGATCAAAGACCTAAATGTAAGGCCAGACACTATCAAACTCTTAAAGGAAAACATAGGCAGAGCACTCCATGACATAAACCACAGCAAGGTCCTTTTTGACCCACCACCTAGAGAAATGGAAGTAAAAACAAAAATAAACAAATGGGACCTAATGAAACTTAAAAGCTTTTGCACAGCAAAGGAAACCATAAACAAGATGAAAAGACAACCCTCAGAATGGGAGAAAATATTTGCAAATGAAGCAACTGACAAAGGATTAATCTCCAAAATTTACAAGCGGCTCATGCAGCTCAATGTCAAAAAAGCAAACAACCCAATCCAAAAATGGGCAGAAGACCTAAATAGACATTTCTCCAAAGAAGACATACAGATTGCCAACAAACACATGAAAGAATGCTCAACATCCCTAATCATTACAGAAATGCAAATCAAAACTACGATGAGGTATCACTTCACACCAGTCAGAATGGCCATCAACAAAAAATCTACAAACAATAAATGGTGGAGAGGGTGTGGAGAAAAGGGAACCCTCTTGCACCGTTGGTGGGAATGTAAATTGATACAGCCACTATGGAGAACAGTATGGAGGTTCCTCAAAAAACTAAAAATAGAACTACCATATGACCCAGAATCCCACTACTGGGCATATACCCTGAGAAAACCATAATTCAAAAAGAGTCATGCACCAAAATGTTCATTGCAGCTCTATTTACAATAGCCAGGACATGGAAGCAACCTAAGTGTCCATCAACAGATGAATGGATAAAGAAGATGTGGCACATATATACAATGGAATATTACTCAGCCATAAAAAGAAACGAAATTGAGTTATTTGTAGTGAGGTGGATGGACCTAGAGTCTGTCATACAGAGTGAAGTAAGTCAGAAAGAGAAAAACAAATACCATATGCTAAAACATATATATGGAATCTAAAAAAAAAAATGGTCATGAAGAACCTAGGTGCAAGATGGGAATAAAAAGACACAGACCTACTAGAGAATGGACTTGAGGATACGGGGAGGGGGAAGGGTAAGCTGGGACGAAGTGAGAGAGTGGCATGGACTTATATATACTACCAAATGTAAAATAGATAGCTAGTGGGAAGCAGCACATAACACAGGGAGATCAGCTCAGTGCTTTGTGACCACCTAGAGGGGTGGATAGGTAGGGTGGGAGGGAGACGCAAGAGGGAGGAGATATGGGGATATATGTATATGTATAGCTGATTCACTTTGTTATAAAGCAGAAACTAACACACCATTGTAAAACAATTATACTCCAATAAAGATGTTTTTTAAAAAAAGAAGAAAGAAAAAGTCCTGCAAATGAATTAGGACTGCCCAGATTTGTAAATCAGTGTTTTAAAACCAGGAAGAGATTCACCTGTTACTACCACTCACTCAAACAGTTAAGATACTGCAAATATGACATGCATCTAATTCCAAAGTATAACAACGCTAGGCATAATTAGTATATTCAAAGGGCTAACGCAAAGCACAGAAATGAAGAGTGGTCCAGTGAACCTGTTAGGGTTAACCTTAATATGTTAACCAAACAGAATAAGATGTGCAAAACAATTATTTTTTTTTTCACCAAGAGATTACATTGGGGTTTCTTTTGGTGTAAAATAACAGAAATCCTTGCAATTGAAATATTTAAGATGAACTGACCTGTTTGAGATTTGCTTTGAAATACCCCAGAAAAAAAGAATGTGTGGGAGATCTATGAAACAAGACAGGCAAAATGTTGATGTCTATAGAAGTTCAGAGGTGGGAACAATGGCTTCCATCAAGAACAGGAAGTAGAAAAAGGAAGTAATATTTTACCTTACTAAATCCCCACAGTGATCCTAAAAGTTAGAGATTGTTGTCCCCATTTTACAGGCAAGAAAACTGAGGTCACATTGCCAGCAAATAGCAATGTAAAGACTTGAGCCTCAATCCTATGGCTTCCAAATCCTTCCTTTTGCTAATATCCCATACTGATTGTCCAAGTGTATTTTCTCAGATTCTGATATTTTAATGGAAAAGGAGAAGAGTTGTTTTTCTATATAATGGAAACATTTATAATTCCTGTATCTTCCACTGCTCCTTATAGGTTCTCATCTCCACTTTTGTGTCTTCCCCCACCATTCAGTGTAGTAAAAGGAATGTGGAATGTTTCTTTTTGTAGTGATTCTCAAGGCAAGAGGTGACAAAAGGCCTGCATGCACACGTATGCACACACAAACACAAAATTTATGTTCAAGTACCTAAGTACAGTTTTTCCTTTTTAACCATTTAGCAGTTAATTTATGGCCTACATGCCCACTCCCCGCATCCGTCTCTTTTTCTGCCACGTTGAGTAGAGCCAAGCATAGTCCTTCTAGTGTGGTTTCTTGCTCCTTGTTACCTTGAAATATGTCATCCTTGTGCCGGATCAAACTGCATCTGGATTTGATCTGTTTCTAAAATGAAATTTGCTAGAAATGCTGATCAGATGACTTTCCATTCATTCAGTCAACATGTATTAAATGCTAACTCTAGGCTGGGTACTGTGCTCAGGGCTTGGAGTACAAAGATAAAAGCAGTAGCTAGGGGGCAGTCCAGCATAATAGTGATTGAGTTTGTGCTAGTGATAAGTGAATAATAGTGATAAGTGAGTAAGTATGGGCTCCCTTGCCTGGCGCTAAATCCCACTCACTAGCTCAATGACTTTAGCTGGGCAAAATTGCTTAATTACTCTGAGACTCAGTTTCCTCATATGTAAATGCGGATAATAGTATCAACTGCAAATGCACACGTAGAGTCCTTAACACCGCACCTAGCACGTAGTAAATGTTATAAATGTGAGCTCTTCCTATTCCGCTGTATGGTTCATAGAGAAAGAAGAGGGGAGGAAGGAATTGGATCTGACTGGGGATGGATGTTTTAAGGAAGAGTTCGCAGACACAGAAATATTTGACCTCAGCCTTGAAGGATGAGTTCAAGTTTGTTGCGGTAAGGAGGGTGATTCCAAGCATAAAGGCCTGGCCCCACTGCTCAAGGTGGGACATATTGGAAGAGCCCTTCTATCTCCTGAGCTCCCATCGGGTTGGGGGGCTGGCTCAGATGAGATCTGTTTGGCAACTGTATCACCGTTCAACTCCTTCCTCTGCCCACTCCTCTTTACTTCACTCCTCGACTAGGACTGATCACAAAAGCACACCTCTCTACCCTCCCCCTAAAAAACATCTTGTCCGCACATTCCCTCTCAGGGAATGTTTTTCTAGAAATATAACTTACAACATCGTGAGTGATACTGATTGTAATTTGAAATAGAAAAATATCATTGATGTGTCCAATGTAGAAACCGCACTTTGGAGGACTAGCTAGGGGAAATATACATTAATTTATTCATTAAACCATCATAATACATTTGTCCACAACTGTACCAAAGAATAGTCTGTATTTCCTTACATCTGAGCATCTTTACTGTGCATACAATCTTGGATGAATGCACTTAATGTTTTAAATATGATTCCTTAATCTTTTCCAAACTTCTTTATTTTCTATGAAAAACTTCAAGCAGATGTGCAAATAAACAAATAGCACAATGAACCCTCATAGCCATTATTCAGCTTCAACAATTACCAAGTAGTAGCCAATCTTGTTTCATCTAGATTCCCACCCTCACACTCACTTTGTCCCATCTGTGTTATTTTGAAGCAAATTCCAGATATCATACTTCATCAATACACACACCTTTAAAAACTGTTCTCTCCAAAAGATAAGAACTCTAAAACATACCATTTTCTTATCTAAAAATTAATGAGAATTTCTAAAGTCACTGGTATCAAGATGTATCTTTGACCTATCCTGTCAGTGTTCAAATTTCCAATCACCTTATGAATTTTTAAAATATTTGTTTGTTTGAATCAAGGTTCAAATAATGCATGGAAATTAATGATCTGTCCCTTACATCTTTTTGTTTTTTGTTTTTTGGGGTTTTTTGTTTGTTTGTTTTGTCTCTTAAAGGGGTGTATATTTCATGTATTTCCTTAGACTTCCACATGGAATTCCAAACCTACATATCATTCAACAACTTCTGCTGACCACAGTGCATTTTATTATGCCACTACAAAACCCTTAAATCTTTTTTAATTTATAAGTTCCCTCTCTGCTCTTTTTTTCTTGCAAAGTGTTTGTTGAAGAAACTACACTATTTTTCCTATAGTATTTCTCACAATATGGATCTTGCTGATTGCTTCCCCGTGGTGGTTTTTAACATGTGCTCTGCCCTCTGTGTTTCCTGTAAATCAGTAATTGGATCTAGAGGCTGAATTAGATTCATGTGTGATTTTTTGTTTTGTTTTGTTTTGTTTTGGACACAACTAGTTCATTGGCAGTATGTTCTTCCCTCAGGAGGCACAAAATACCTGGTTATCTCTTCTCTCATTTTTCCTAATTAAATACTTTAAATTTTTTTCTCCCAAGATGTTATGATCAGCATAACTTTGATTGATAGTTAAGACTGCAGCTGACATATAGTTGGGCCACCATAGGACAACTGAACTTTAAGGACCCTGAAGATTAAATCTAGTCCTACTGTTATCCTATCATCTGTCATCATTATCTTATTACTCATCAAGTAGTACCAACATGGGCTGGGCACCATATTATAATAATTGGGACCATTTACTGAGTCCCCACTGTAGGCCAGCTACTTTACGTAGGTTATCTGTAATCGTCACAACAATCTCACAGTGCAAGTTTTTTTATCCTCGTTTTATAGAAGAAAATGAAATCTCAAGAAGATAAAATGACTTTCCTAAGGCCACACAATTGGCAAACAGCAGAAGCAGGGGTGGTAAGTAAACACAGATATGTCTGGCTCCCAAAGGTCTGTCTTTTTCCACTAACCCCCGGTCTTTTAAAAACACAACTGAATTATATGATCCCTGCCTTCAACAGGGTTATATCTGTGTAGGAGAAAGAGTTAAATTAATAAACAATTAAAGGGACTTCCCTGGCAGTCCAGTGGTAAGACTTCACCTTCCAATGCAGGGGGTGCGTGTTCGATCCCTGGTCGGGGAACTAAGATCCCACATGCCTCCCAGCTAAAAAACCAAAACATAAAACAGAGGCAATATTGTAACAAATTCAATAATGACTTTAAAAATGGTCCACATCAAAAAAATCTTTAAAAAAATAAATAAAAAAAAAACAATTAAAGACTGTCAGATAAGGAAACACTATATAGAACATGAACAATGAAAATGTGTGCATTTTGCAAGCAATGATTACTATAAATGAACAGGAAGAAGGAGGGAGGACATCAATGTTCATTGAAGTTCCTGGGGGAGGTTTCATCAAATGACGCAGAAATTATTGCAAATATAAAAGCTTTACCAATGAGCAAAGGGTCCTTTGCACAAGCATCCTCTCCCTTGGGATCCATGTCACACTGACACAAAGATTTTGTCACCATGGCAACTGGTCATTGAGCCAATGAAATAATCAGTTGTTATGGCAACACGATCTCCATCTTACTCCCACCAGGCACCTGTTCCAAAATCATCACATCCTCCAACAACCTCATACCACTTTAGTTCTCCTTTCTTCTTCCCCCAGTCACCCTATTATCCCTAGCCACCTATATCTGAGCCCCTAAATTTATGGCTAGATGTATATATGAGACTATTAAAGGCAGAGCAAAGGAAAATGTAGTGTAAAGCTTCACTACAGACAGGGGGAATACCTCTAAAATGTAAGAGTTGAATGAGCCAGAGCATTGAAGAAAGAAATCATGTGATGCTTTTCCCCCCACTACATTTTCCTAAGTAAAATTCCTTTGGATTTTGAAACATTGCCCTACCTTTGTCTACTCCTTCACTGGCTCATTTTCCTCCTCCTGTCTTCTAAATGCAGAAGTCTCTCAAGACTCCATTATTTGTGCACTTTCTCTAAACTGCACTGTCCGATATAGTAGCCACTAGCCACATGACAGTTAGAGCCCTTGAAATTAATTATAGATGTGCTGAACTGAGATATGCTGTGAGCGTAAAATGTACAACAGATTTTAAAGACTTTATACCAAGAAAAAGAATGTAAAATGTCTCATTAATAATTTCTATAGTGATTGCATGTTGAAATGATAATTTGGATATGTGAGTACAATGAAATATATTATTAAAATTTAATTTAATCTGGTTTTTTAATATGTTTTTAATGTGGTTACTGAAAAACTTAAATTGCAAATCTGGCTCACATTCATGGCTTGTGTTATATTTCTATTGGACAGCACTTCTGTAAACTTTCTCCTTAAATCCATTTCACCCATTCTCTAGGTGTCAAGCATCTCCTCAATGAAATTATTCTAGAATCCCAAATCCCAACTTCTTTTCTGAGATCCAAACCCACATTTCCAATGACCTTGTGGCCTTTTCACACATAACCACCAGCTCCTCAGCTCAGCACTAGCAAAGCCAGAAACTTTCCCTCAAAACCTATTCTTTCTCCTGATCAGCTTTATTAACTTTTTTTAATACTTTCTTATTGCTGCTTTAACAAATTACCGCAAGCTTGGTGGCTTAAAACAAAGCAGATGTATTATCTTATAGTTCTGCAGGTCAGAAGTCTGAAATGGGTAGCACTGGGCTAAAATCAATGTGTCTCAGGGTTGCATTCCTCTGGAGGCTCTAGGAGAGAATCCATTTCCTTTCCTTTTCCAGTTTCTAGAAGCTGACGGCATTCTTTGGCTCATGACCCCCTTCCCTCTTCAAAGCCAGCAATGACTGGTGAAGTCTTCCTCATGCTGCATCACTCTGGCACTGCTCTCCTGCTTCCTCTTTCACTTTAAAGAACCCTTTTGATTACACTGGGCCCATCAGTATAATCCAGGCTAATCTCCCAATCTTAGGGTCAGCTGATTAGCAATTTTTTTTTCATCTTCCGTCTTAATTCTCCCTTGCCATGTAAAACAACACAGTCACAGTTTCCAGGGACTAGGGAGTGGACATCTCATCTGAAAATGCCAGGCAGAGAGGGAGAATCTGTGTGTAAGGCCAATAAGAAAAGAAATGGTCATGAGAGGAGATCAGAGGATAGTTCTGCTTTCAAGGCAATTGCTAACAGATAGGGAGCAGTTAAAGCGGCCGATTGGTGTAGATATCAATGGTCCAACTCCTCTCAGTTCATAGCAGAATCTATCGCCTCTTAAACTTGTTTCCTGATCACTCTTTTCCCCCAGTTACACCTTCCCTCCATGATAGCTTTTGTACCTCCTTAGACATCCGTCTTACTCTTTCTATCTCATTGTGATGTATGTAAGCACATGGTCTTAACCTCTCTACGAGATTGCAAAATATTTTGTGAACAGGAACTATCTGCTTCACCTTTGTGTTTAACCATGATGCCTAACATGGTACTTAATGCATAGTAATTTCTCAAGAACTATTTCTTGAACGTGGTTGGATGGAGACAACTCATGTTGACTTACAGAGCATGTTCTTTGTCACCCTGGCCACTGATTTCCTTAAACAGCGAACACTTTGTTAACTGATTTCCACTTAACTGATACTCTCCATTCTCCATTCTGTCTTAAAAGAACCATCAGTGTAATCCTGGTAGGTAATGGGCTGCTGTGCACTTGAGTTTTATACTTATCCAGGGTCAATTGTATTTTATTTCATAACCTACTGATGCCAGGTGCACTTGATATTGTAATTATATAATTTAAATTAAAATTGTGTCAAGCAATGTAATATGAATGTCAAAAGAATGAGGATTGTTTCTACAAAGAATGAGTTGATTATCCTGGAAATACAAGGAAACGCAGCATCCTAAAATCTACTGACCATTTGAACAGATTAAAGGAGAAAAATTGACCATTCCAATGAATGTCAAAAAGACACCAACAAAATTTAACACTCATTCACGATTTTTACAAATCCTTAAAACTGGGATTAGAAGGCCACTGTCCTTATTTATAGATAAATATGATTGATTACATACAAAATCCCAAGATAATCCACGGAATAGAATCTATTAAAACTAATAAGGGAGTTTACCAAATTTGCCATATTCAAGATCAATATGAAGAAATCAGTAGCCTTTCAACATCAGTAAATAATCAGAAATTGTAATAAGAATGAAGATCCCATTCACAATAGTGACAAAAATAACAGGATTCCTAGGAATCAATCTGTAAATGTGTAAGATCATTGTGAAGAAAATAATAAAAATTGAAAAAAACACACATGGGCTTCCCTGGTGGCTCAGTGGTTAAGAATCTGCCTGCCAATGCAGGGGACACAGGTTCGAGCCCTGGTCCAGGAAGATCCCACATGCCGCAGAGCAACTAAACCCACGTGCCACAACTACTGAGCCTGCGCTCTAGAGCCCATAAGCCACAACTGCTGAGCCCACGTGCCACAGCTACTGAAGTCTATGTGCCTAGAGCCCATGCTCCACAACAAGAGAAGCCACCACAATGAGAAGCCCGCGCACCGCAAGGAAGAGTAGCCCCCACTCGCCACAACTAGAGAAAGCCCGCACGCAGCAATGAAGACCATACACAGCCAAAAATAAATTAATTAATTAATTTAAAAAGATAAAAAGAAAAACACACACACACACTCAGACCTGAATAAAGGGAGAGATCTATCAGGTTCATGAACTGGAAGAGTCAATACCATAAAGTTGTGAATTCTTCCCAAGTTAGTTTATAAATTCAATATAATTCTAAATAAAATCCAAATATGACTATTTGTGGAACTAAACAGACTGATCTTAAAATTCATATAGAAGAGGAAAAGGACAAGGCAATTTTGAAGATACAGAACAAAACAGAAAGACTGTCCCACCAGATATCCACTTAGTTTATAGATACAGGGTTTGAGATGGCCTGATACTGGTGTAGGGATAGACAAATTGGTGAATGGAACAGAAAATAGACCCCAGAAAGAGGTTCATGAATATATGCAGATTTGATATATTCCAAGGTGGCATTACAAATGAACTATTCAATAAGTGAGAAAATTTATTGGTAAGGATCCAAATAATGCACCTGGACTCACCTCTCCATTGGGAGCCCCAGTCGCTACTGACATTTCTTCATCTCCTAACACTTCTAGTTGTCTCAGTCTTACCACAGAGCAAAAGTTTAACTTTGGTGTGGCCTCCATTGCTCCCAGCACAGCAGAAGACACAATGGCTCTGATGCTCAGGTCCCACCCTACCAGACTCATGGAGGATATGGCTTTTCCATCACTATCAGGCTCAAATAAAGCATCAAGAACCATATAACAGCCCTGGAGACTGGCTTCCCCACTGGGTTGGTGTAACAACACAGAAGTGACTTAACTTCGAATGGAACAAACTTCAACTGAGAACAGGGAGGAGAAAAGAGGAGGCAGAAGATAAATTGTTCAACCTTCCTCTTCTCTCTGATGGACTGTTCTGAGGTGTGGTGCTTCCATAGAACCTGCTGGGAAGATGTCCTGGGTGACCAAAGCTGGATTTCCTTGGGAAGCTGTGGCCAGCTTGGTAACATATCAACTTGTATTTGCTTTCTTTCCTCCCACACCTCACTTCCCTTTTCCCTAATTATTGCTGCCCGTGCATTGCCCCTCTCAATACCTTAGCATGTAGGTGGTACCTCAGGCTCTGTTTTTCAGAGAACCTGGGGTAAGATGACTGTATATACAGGAAAAAAGAAAGGAAAAAACAAAGTTAGGTTCCAATCCCCAAAACATACGAAAAACCATATCTAAGTGAAACAAAGACCTAAATGTGAAAAGTAAAGGTTCAAAACATTTTGAAGAGAACGTAAGGAGAATCTTTCTCAGAATAAGCAAGTATTTCCTAAAACCCAAAAGCATAAACCATGACAGAAAAGATTGATAAATATGATTAACTCTATTTTAAAAACATTTATTCAACAAAATAGGACATGAACAAAGATAAATTACAAGCTGCAATCTGAGAAAGATATTTGCAATTCATTTAACTGACAAAGATGGGTATCTAGAGTTTAACAAAATTTCTGCAAATCAAGAATAACAGATAAACAATAGAGAAATGGGCAAAGGACAGAAGCAAGCAATTTCTAGAAGAGGACATCTGGATGGCCATTAAACATATGAAAAGATAATGAACCTCATTATAGATAAGGCAAATCAAAATAAAAACCACTTGAGATACCATTTCACACCCACCTAACTGGGAAAAAAAATTTAGACTGATAACATGAGTGTTGAATATAGAGCAATGAACTCACTCACTGCTAGTGAGAGCATAAATTGTTACAATCATATTAGAAAATAATTTGACAATATACTTGTGAAGATGTGCATGCCCTTTGTCCCCCAAATTCCATTTCTTGTTATATTTGCTAGGCTAGAGAAACTCTCACATATATATACAAGGAGATATATGAAGGAATGATCACTACAGTATTGTTTGTAATGGGGAAAAAATGGAAATAACCCAATTATTCAACCAGAGAGAATAAAATAAATAAGTTTTGGAATATTTGCAAAATAGAATACAATGCAGCAGTTCAAATGAGTAAACTAGAGCTACAAATATCAACAAGGATAAATCTCAAACACATAATGATGAGAGAAAATTACAGTATGATACAGTTTATACATAGATTCAAAACATGTAAAACAAAGCCATATATATATATTTATTGGTACACATATTACTAAGTATAAAAATGCATAGGGGAAAGCTAAACACTGAATTCAGGTTAGTTGTTACGGATGGGGAGAGTGGAATAGAAATGAAATCGGTGTGGAGTGTGCAGGAGGTTTCAACTCTATCTGTAATATTGATTCCTTTTTGAAAAATCTGAAGCAAGTATGGTAGCATTCATACAGCTGCGTGTGGGAACAGGTGTCCTTTCTATTTTTCTCCTTCTATGTTTGCAACATTTCATTAAATTGTTTTTAAACTTAGTGGAATGCTTTGAAAAGACAATAAAGACTGCGCTACTGAAAAACAAAAAAACAAAAACTATCATTGAAATAAGTGTGGGCAAAACAATTGTAAAAAGTTGGGTAAATAATTCTAAGTAAAGTCCTGCACACAGATTTCTTTCCCAGGTGTGTTTAAGCTCTTGCTCCACTTTAAAGAAACCCAAACTGGAAATCATAAAAATGCATGTGTGAGTGTGGTATGTTCCAGAAAGATAATGCAGAGCTCCAATCCACAGACTCATTCTCAACCTTGTTTTACATCAAAACATTGGTGAATGAATATATATAAACATGCTCAAAGTTCAAATAAAATATTTAAAGTAAATATAGATGACATTTTGTGATTTCTGAGTTTAACTGAATTATTCCATTTCCAGTCCTGATCCTGTTGGATAAGAAGGCTTCCACTGCACTCATTCCAGATCTATTAACACATAGTAAAAGCTTCTGTGCTCTGCATCGAACTAGATGCTGGTGGTCCCCTGAACCAAAGAGGTGGGGGGTGCAAACATCTTGGGCAGAGGATTAAATGGGAACAAACTGAGCAAAACATGAGCAGGAAACAGCATGGATTTCTCCTACTAGAAGGTGTAGGAGGAGGGGAGAGAGAAGGTTGGGAAGATAGTTTATGGAAAGACTTAAGAAAGAGGTACTTGAATTTTGTCTTAATCTCAATTTTAACATACTGTAGTTTCCAAATTGAAAACATTTTATTCATTGTTGTGTCAGAAAGTTGTCATGTCAGACAGTAGTCATCTCCAGTTTTCAAAGCACTCTGAATAAGCTTACGCTGATGTCTTTTCTAAGAATAACAAATTAAGTGCGATAAGAGTTATCTCTTTAAACTTCTATGATAATTGGTAAGTTGTCATATTTCTTTTTAAATAAATTTTTATTGACTCAAAAAGTTCATGCACCTTAAAAAAATAAACACATTACAAATTAGGCCATGATTCCCTTTGACCACCACCCCAATCCCAGTCCTCGCTTCCCACATATAACCAAAGTTAAGACCGATAACCCTTGGAGCTAGAGTATCCAAGCCTGAGTCTGGATTGGGCAATTTACTCATGACTTTGGACAAGTTATTTAATCTCTCTTCATCTTAAAGAGTTGTTGTAAGGATAGAACGAGTTAAATCTTACAAAGGGCTTAGAGCAATTTCTTTTAATATTATAGAAAGCACTCAATATCATGTTAATGGCCATCATTCGCTATTATTTTCAGTTCAGTAGTATCTCAGACTTTCTCTTATGTTTTAAATAAGACATATGTGCAGATAACATTTATGTGTTTCTTTTTACAAAATGGTATCATATCAAACATATTGTTCTGCAGCTTTGTTTTGTCACCCAATAATAAATCCTGGAGGTCATTCTCTATACATATAAATGAACCTTTTCTTTTAAATTTTACATAGCCAGTCCACTTCTGAATAGACCTTAGACCTTTAGATTGTTCCCTGTTTGTCCTACAATGACAATACTACAATGAACACCTTTGTACAATCGTCTTGTGCACATGGGTAAGTTCTTTACTCTGGTAGATGCCTACAGGGGGAATTCCTAAATCATAGTATACACACTTTTTTGTTTGTTTGTTTGTTTGCTGTGGATTTGTCATATATGGCCTTTATTATGTTGAGGTAGGTTCCCTCTGTGCTCACTCTCTGGAGAGTATTTATCATAAATGGGTGTTGAATTTTGTCAAAAGCTTTTTCTGCATCTATTGAAATGATCATATGGTTTTTATTCTTCAATTTGTTAATATGGTGTATCACACTGATTGATTTGTGTATATTGAAGAATCCTTGCATCCCTGGGATAAATCCCACTTGACCATGGTGTATGATCCTTTTAATGTGTTGTTGGATTCTGTTTGCTGGTATTTTGTTGAGGATTTTTGCATCTATATTCATTTGTGATATTGGTCTATAATTTTCTTTTTTTGTAGTATCTTTGTCTGGTTTTGGTATCAGGGTGATGGTGGCCTCATACAATGAGTTTGGGAGTGTTCCTTCCTCTGTAATTTTTTGGAAGAGTTTGAGAAGGATGGGTGTTAGCTCTTCTCCAAGTGTTTGATAGAATTCACCTGTGAAGCCATCTGGTCCTGGACTTTTGTTTGTTGGAAGATTTTTAATCACAGTTTCAATTTACTTGTGATTGGCCTGTTCATATTTTCTGTCTCTTCCTGGTTCAGTCTTGGAAGGTTATACCTTTCTAAGAATTTGTCCATTCCTTCCAGGTGGTCATTTTATTGGCAAAGAGTTGCTTGTAGTAGTCTCTTAGGATGCTTTGTATTTCTGAGGTGTCTGTTGTAACTTATCCTTTTTCATTTCTAATTTTATTGAGTCCTCTTCCTCTTTTTCTTGATGAGTCTGGCTAATGGTTTATCAATTTTGTTTATCTTCTCAAAGAACCAGCTTTTAGTTGTATTGATCTTTGCTATTGTTTTCTTTGTTTCTATTTCTTTTATTTCTGCTCTGATCTTTATGATTTCTTTCCTTCTACTAACTTTGGGTTTTGTTTGTTCTTCTTTCTCTAGTTCCTTTAGGTGTAAGGTTAGATTGTTTATTGGAGATTTTTCTTGTTTCTTGAGGTAGGCTTGTATTGCTATAAAGTTCCCTCTTATAACTGCTTTTGCTGCATCTCATAAGTTTTGGATCGTCGTGTTTTTGTCGTCATTTGTCTCTAGGTATTTTTTGATTTCCTCTTTGATTTCTTCAGTGATGTCTTGGTTATTTAGTAATGTATTGTTTAGCCTCCATGTGTTTGTGTTTTTTACGTTTTTTTCCCTGTAATTCATTTCCAATCTCATAGCATTGTGGTCAGAAAAGATGCTTGATATGATTTCGATTTTCTTAAATTTACTGAGGCTTGATTTGTGACTCCAAGATCCTGGAGAATGTTCTGTGTGCACTTGAGAAGAAAGTGTAATCTGCTGTTTTTGGATGGAATGTCCTATAAATATCAATTAAATCTATCTGGTCTATTGTGTCATTTAAAGCTTATGTTTCCTTATTAATTTTCTGTTTGGATGATCTGTCCGTTGGTGTAAATGAGGTGTTAAAGTCCCCCACTATTATTGTGTTACCGTCGATTTCCTCTTTTATAGCTGTTAGCAGTTACCTTATGTATTGAGGTGCTCCTATGTTGGGTGCATATATATTTATAATTGTTATATCTTCTTCTTGGATTGATCCCTTGATCATTATCTAGTGTCCTCCCTTTTCTCTTGTAACATTCTTTATTTTAAAGTCTATTTTATCTGATATGAGTATTGCTACTCCAGCTTTCTTTTGATTTCCATTTGCATGGAATATCTTTTTCTATCCCCTCACTTTCAGTCTGTATGTGTCCCTAGGTCTGAAGTGGGTCTCTTGTAGACAGCATATAGATGGGTCTTGTTTTTGTATCCATTCAGCGAGCCTGTGTCTTTTGGTTGGAGCATTTGATCCATTCACATTTAAGGTAATTATCGATATGTATGTTCCTAGTACCATTTTCTTAATTGTTATGGGTTTGTTTTTGTAGGTCCTTTTCTTCTGTTGTGTTTCCCACTTAGAGAATTTCCTTTAGCATTTGTTGTAGAGCTGGTTTGGTGGTGCTGAACTCTCTTAGCTTTTGCTTGTCTGTAAAGCTTTTGATTTCTCCCTAGAATCTGAATGAGATCCTTGCTGGGTAGAGTAATCTTGGTTGTAGGTTGTTCCCTTTCATCACTTTAAATATATCATGTCACTTCCTTCTGGCTTGTAGAGTTTCTGCTGAGAAATCAGCTGTTAACCTTATGGGAGTTCCCTTGTATGTTATTTGTCGTTTTTCCCTTGTTGCTTTCAATAATTTTTCTTTGTCTTTAATTTTTGTCAATTTGATTACTATGTGCCTCAGCACGTTTCTCCTTGGGTTTATCCTGCCTGGGACTCTCTGCACTTCCTGGACTTGGGTGGCTATTTCCTTTCCTGTGTTTTAGGGAAGGTTTTGACTATAATCTCTTCAAATATTTTCTCGGGTCTTTTCTCTCTCTCTTCTCCTCTGGGACCCCTATAATGTGAATGTTGTCGCACTTAATGTTGTCCCAGAGGTCTCTTAGGCTGTCTTTATTTCTTTTCATTCTTTTTTTTTTATTCTGTTCCACGGCAGTTAATTCCACCATTCTGTCTTCCAGGTCACTTATCCATTCTTCTGCCTCAGTTATTCTGCTATTGATTCCTTCTAGTGTATTTTTCATGTCAGTTATTGTATTGTTCATCTCTGTTTGTTTGTTCTTTAATTCTTCTAGGTGTTTGTTCTTTAATTCTTCTAGGTCTTTGTTAAACATTTCTTGCATCTTCTCGATCTTTGCCTCCATTCTTTTTCCGAGGTCCTGGATCATCTTCACTATCATTATTCTGAATTCTTTTTCTGGAAGTTTGCCTATCTCTACTTCACTTAGTTGTTTTACTGGGGTTTTATCTTGTTCCTTCATCTGGTACATAGTCCTCTGGCTTTTCATCTTGTCTGTCTTTCTGTGAATGTGGTTTTTGGTCCACAGGCTGCAGGATTGTAGTTCTTCTTGCTTCTGCTGTCTGCCCTCTGGTGGATGAGCCTATCTAAGAGGCTTGTCTACACACATTTTAAATTTCAGTCTATGCTGCCAATTTGCCCTCCAAAGAGGCTATACCAATTTATAGTCCTACCAGCAGTCTCTGAAAATTACCCATTTCACCTTTGTGAAAGTTTTTCATATCCTTTTTAACACAATATTAACAAACTTTTAAATTCCTTAAAAATCTGATGGGTGAAAAAAAAATTTTTTTTTGGCCTCATGGCTTATGGGATTTTAGTTCTCAGACCAAGAATCGAACCCAGGCCCTCAGCAGTGAGAGTGCAGAGTCCTAACCACTGGACTGCCATGGAATTCCCGAAATTTTTTATTTTAAAATTTCCTGATTCCTAGGAGAGTTGGTCGAATGTATATTTTAATATGTATATCAGCCACTTGTGTTTTCCCATTTGTAAATTGTCTGTTGGTATCCTATGTTCTTTTCCTTTTTAAATTAATTATAGCAGTTTTTTATACATTTTGAGTCTTAATTCTCTGATACTTATGCTATAAGTATTTTCTCTCAGTCTGTTACCTGCCTTAAGCTTAGGTACCATAAACGTATTTATTGTTTTACAGAAGTTTTTATGACTGATATAGTCAAATGTATAACTTTTCTTTAAAATCTTTTTTCTATTTGAATCTTCTTCCACAAGATTTTCCTTACTCCAAAGGCCATAAACATTTTGCTACAGTTTTTTCCTAATAAATTCATAGCATTTTTAAAAAACATATTTTTAAAAAAAAATTTTTTTAACTTATTTTTTGGCCACACTATGTGGCATGTGGGATCTTAGTTCCCCGACCAGGGATCAAACCTGCAGCCCTGCATTAGAAGCGCAGAGTCCTAACCACTGGACCAACAGGGAAGTCCCTCATAGCATTTTCTATATTTAGGTTTTTAATTTATCAGGAAGGTATATTTTTAGTGATATTGGTAAGAATCTACCTTGACTCTTTTCCTCAATAGGACTTCCAACACCATTTTTTGGGTATCAGCTTTATTGAGAGATAATTCACATATTTATTGAGAGATAATTCACATTCAAAATGTACAATTCAGTGTTTTTTAGTATATTCACAGAGTAGCACAATAATCACTACAGTAAATTTTGGAGTATTTTTATCATCCCCAAAAGAAACCTTGTACCCTTTTTACCCCAACTCTTCCTGCCGCCCTAGACAACCATTAATCTACTTTCTGCCTCTACAGATTTGCCTGTTCTGGACATTTCATATAAATGGGATCACACAACATGTGGTTCTTTGTGACTGGCTCCTTTCACTTAGCATGATGTTTCAATGATCATCCACGTTGTAGCATGTATCTGTATTTCATTCCTTTTTATTATCAAATAATATGCCACTGTATGGCTATACAACATTTTATTTATCCATGCATCAGTTGATGGACATTTGGGTTATTTCTATGTTTTAGTTATTATGAATGGCGCTATGATGAACGTTATGGCCCCAAACAATCCCTGACCTGGTTCCTGTCACTGTTGGTTAGTATTCCCTTTTCTAGAATTTCATATAAATGAAATCATATAGTATGTATTCTTTTGTGTCTGGCTTTTTCCACTGAGCATATTGTTTTTATGATTCACCCATGTTATTGTACATATCTGTAGTTCACACGTTTTTATGGCTGAATAGCATTCCATTGTGTAGAAACATCCCCGAATTTTTTAATTTTCATGAAATCTAATTTACCAATTTTTTAAAATTTTTATGCTTTTTGGATCTTATTTACAATGTGCCTTTAAATTTTATTCATTGGGAAACTTTCCCTTCCACTCCAGATGAATCTTGGGCATTCACATGACGCTTAGATAATAAAGGGTCCCATGGTCATGACAGTCTCTGTTCAGGCATTAGAATGCCCAATTATATAATAATCAAAATGACAAACTTTATTTAAAGTGAAAACTCCTCTCCTCCCCTAACTTGGACCTTCTGCATGAATACTTACAGCAGGAACGGAGGGCGGTAGGGCCATAGCTACATTCTCATTTTCCACCTTGGGTATCTATCTCCTTCTCTTCCAGCTGGCTCTCTCACATTTGAGAGAGAAACACTCTTGTTAAATAGTCTCATGTTCTCTGGGATTGGCAAATATTAAAAGCTGGCTCTTTCTCTCTTGAGCTATGTTTGTGGGTTCTGCAGAGGCTCCCAGTAGGAACATTCTGTTGTTCTTGCCACTATGCAGGTGACACCATTTCCCTTCCATTGGCCTCTCCCATCTCAGCTTTTGGTTTTTGGTGGTCCATGCTACACTGGGTCATTCTGTTGGAGTCCCATGGCTTTTCCAGGCAGTTCTCTTGGGCAGGATTTGAAAGGATTTAAGCCAGCTCTCCCTCCAAAGAAATCTTTCACCCTGACTGACTCTTGGAGTACAGGCCACTTGACTCATTTCCCCTTTACCCTTGTGATAGGATCAGCTAGCCAGCCCATCTCTGCCTTTCACATGTTCCAGGCATGAGTCAGACACTTGTCCACTACCAGAAAAGTCCTCTTTACAAAGTCCTGCACCAACAACTTTTACACCCTGAGGGTAAGGGAGTTGAGAATTGTGAAACTAGGTTTTGACTCCCTACTCTGAAATTCTTACAAAATGGTCTACTGACAACATTGTTATCTAATATCTACTGCCTTGGTGTTTCTGGCTGAAACTTCCAGTTTAAAGTCTTTTTACACTTGCATTTGTTGGCTAAACGTTACTTGGATGTGATGTATTATTCTTTTATTATCTTAATGGATTAAATTTGCCAATGTTTTATTTAAGATTATGGAATCCATGTTCACAAATGAAATTGACCTATAATTGTGCTTTTTTTTGTACTGACCTTGTGTCATCTAGCAGGATAGAAATTTGCATACCATAACTCAGAGGTACAAAAGAAAGAATATAATGTTCATTGTTTTTCACAATTAATTCTTAGACTCAAGCCTCTAGTCCTGCTAGTAGCAGAGAAAACATTGTGTTTAAGTCTTTATGAGTTTAAATTAAATTTTGTCAATTCAGAATTTACATTTCCTGCTGGCTGTTTTTCTCCCTCATTAAGAGTGGGGGGAGGAAACCCACACTGTCCTGTGGTCTTCCCTGATCCCACTTCTGAAGCCCACCAAGGGAAGGCTGGTTCCACCTTATCTTCTGGAGTATCATTCTGATGTCTACTATTGATTCATCCTCCCTGCATTCTGAACTTCCCTCATGTCAACTTCAGGCAGGGAAATCATTCAAATTATTAAGAAGGGAAAATGCTTTAAGTGATGTTTCTAAACATTTTAACTAGCTTACTTACATTTAAATCCAAGACATTTATTGTTCTTATGCTTTTGTTGCTAAATCAAGATCCAATCACATATAATGGTCCTCCATTACACTGGCACTATTTCCTCCAAGTGCTTTAATCAGCTCCTCAGAATCCTCTTGTGAAACCTATGCTAATAACTATTACATATAATAGCTATGGCCCAGGTGCCTTACTTATATTTCTTTTCTTGCAATAACCCAGTGGAGTATATAATTCCATTGCCATTTTACAGAAAAATAAATTGAGGCCCAGAAAGTTGGCTGTATTAGTTAGGATACAGGTTAAGTTGCTGTAACAAAGAGATACCCAAATACAGTGACTTGAACAAGGTGGAGGTTTATTTCTCTCTCATAAAACACAACAGTTAGACAAAAAGTCCAGGATGGCAGGTGGCTTTGCCTCACACAGTTATCCAGGGACCCAGTAGTTTCTTGCTACTCCACCATGGTCAAGGGCATTATCCTCATCTGTATCGTAAAAGCTGGCTCACCACTACCCAGGCATGTCCCAGCCTGTGGGAAGGAGCAAGAGAGAGGATGAAGGACAGGCAGTTCCTTTTTTTAGGAAATTGCACAAGGACCCTTCAGCTCACATCCTGTTGTCCAGAAAGATCACAGTCACATGGCCACAACTAACTGCAAGAGAGACTGAAAAATGTAGCCTCTACTTAGTAGCCACTAGCCAAGGTAAAACTAGTGGTGGATAGGTATGGTGGTGATTCTATTACTAAAAGAAGAAGGAAATCATGGGTGTTGGGGATTGTTTAGGCATCTCTGCCACAGAATCCAATGTGATTCTCTCCTTCCAAAATTGGAGCAGTGTGTCCCGATGAAAAACTACATTTCCCATTGCCCTTACAGAGAGGAGCAGCCAGATAGACAGAAGCAGAAGTCACTGGGTGGGGCTTCCTGGAAAGTTTTGGTTGCTCTTCAGCCTTCCTGCTGCTTGGAAAGCAGATGAGGTGGCTAGAGCAACAAAAGCCATATCAGATCATGAGTGACCTAGAATATGGAAGCTGTGTGCTAAAGATCATGGGGCATGCAGAAAGGAAGAACCTAGAAACTTAATGATCAATGAGCCACCACAAGTCCTGAACTGCTTAATTCTGCACTTCTTTATTTTGAGGAAGAAGTAAGACTCTTTCATCGTTAAATTGCTTTAATTAGAATCTTCTGAAAATAACCAAATGTAATTCCTAACTAATTCTAATTATTCAGTTAAGCAATATATTTGAAGTCATGCAGCTAGTAAGATGCTCATACTCAGATTTACCTAGCTCCAAAGTCCATATTCTTGCCTCTCCAGGATTATATTAGTCTTTCACAAGACAGAAATGGTTTCCTTTTAAAAAGACTCTCCAATACAATGAAGAAAGAGTAGTTGGCTCCACCGTATTTAGAAAGATATTTATCCTTTACATGTAGGGTTCTTTCTATGAGAAAGCATTTTGGCTAGCAAAGTATTTCTTTGCATGCAACATGAAATTACAGTAAAGCACCATGAGCTATCAAAGTAGACATGATTTGTTATTTCTTTTCCCTTTTTTTTTTTTTTTTTTTTTTGGGCCACACACGCAGCTTGCCGGATCTCAGTTCTGCTACCAGGGACTGAACCCAGGCCACGGCCGTGAAAGTGCCGAATCCTAATCACTAGACCACCAGGGAACTCCTGACTTGTTATTGCTTATCTCTTAACTTTTCTATTAATATTAATTGGCTTCTTGTTCATTTCTTTTGTTGTCAGCTAGCATGTGTTGACAGACTAGCAGTATGAGGTTATCAGTGTTAAGGAAAATTAATGGGGAACATTTTTGAAATGTATAACATTCTATTCATCACTATAACTTTTTTCTCCATTGGGAAAAAAATTCACAAGTATTTAACTTTAAGTCTAATATATTGGGTCTGTCTTATGGGACACATAATTGGAGATTCCCTGATCTATGTGATTGACTGATGGATGGGGCTTATACTTCCAGTATGGAAAAGATGTAGAAGATAAGAAATAGGCTTTGAGAGCCATCATGGGCCCATGAGCCTGGATAAAGGCTTTAGCCTTTCCTGTTTAGAGATCATTTGGTTAGAGTAGGAAATCAACCACATGAACTATTTAACCTGCATTTCCTAAATTGCTACTGGGCAAAATATCACTAGAATTAGTGAGGAAAATTGTGCTACTTTTCTGGGCAAAATACCAAAAAGTGGCATAAGTTGTTTAGGGAGGTTTATTAAATAATATTGTTATTATTAACTCTTTTGGGGAAAAGGAGAAATGATTGTCTGAGGCTGAAAATGTTTAGATTTAGAATGTCCTGTGTGGCATAAAGGAAATAGGTAAAACTGTGATTTATCAGCAAATGTCACTTTTCGGTTTTAGGATTTTGTGGTAGATAGAATAACGACCCTCCAAAGATGTTCATGTTCTAATCCCCAGAACTTGTGAATATGTCACCTTACATGACAAAAGGGACTTTGCAGATATGATTAAATTACAGGTTTTAAAACAGGGAGATTATTCTAGATAATCTGGGCGGGCCCAATGTAATAACAAGGGTCCTTAAGAGATGGAAGAGGAAGGCTGAAGAGAGAGAAAGAGGGGATTGACTATGAAAGCAGAGGTTAGTGTGATACCATAGCTGGAAGGCGGCCATGAGCTAGGGAATGCAGATAGCCATAAGAAGTTGAAAAAGGCAAGGAACCGATTCTCCCCTAGAATCTTCAGAAGGAACGCAGCCCTGCCAACACTTCATTTTAGCCCCATAAGACCCATTTCAGACTTCTGACCTCCAGAAGTATAAGATAATAAATTTGTGTTGTTTTGAGCCACTAACTTTATGGTAATTTGTTATAGAAGCAATAAGAAACAGCATATGTTACAGCAACAATAGGAAACAAATATAGATTTCAAACTTTTGCAGGAGTAAGCAAGGTAAAATAGCTGAATCAGTAAGAAATGGGACCCCACCCATTCTGCTCCCAATCTCCCTCACCACTTTTTAATGAGTTTGTTGTAGATGTAAATATGCAAATCAAGAATGAACTCTGCCTCTTTGGAAAAATCGCTTATTCTAGGATTGGGATGGGAAATATACAACATGCACCTGAAGCATCTTGTAGTGCTAAAAAACAAAACAACAAAAACAAAAGAGAAAAACACAATAAGACAAAGATGGGGATATGCCAAAGGGACCATGGGGGGCTTCCCTGGTGGCACAGTGGTTGAGAATCTGCCTGCCAATGCAGGGGACACGGGTTCGAGCCCTGGTCTCGGAAGATCCCACATGCCGCGGAGCAACTAGGCCCGTGTGCCACAATTACTGAGCATGCGCGTCTAGAGCCTGTGCTCCGCAACGAGAGGCCGCAATGATGAGAGGCCCGTGCACCGCGATGAAGAGTGGCCCCCACTTGCCGCAACTACAGAAAGCCCTCGCACAGAAACGAAGACCCAACGCAGCCATAAATAAATAAAAATAAATAAATAAAATTAAAAAAAAAAAAGGGACCATGGGAACCAACTGAAAGAGCTCCTAATGGCCAAAGTTGGAACAATTCAAACAATAAAATAATCAAATCAGTATTGGGTTATAACCCAACATATAAAACAAATATCCATAAGAATCCAATTTGAGTTTCTCCTTCTGAATTCTAAGCATGTGGCCAGATGAAAAACTACAAGTAAGAAGTCAGTGGGTGATATAAATAAGTGACTGAATAAATAAGTCAATGGGGAAGACAAGACATACATCCTGTGCAAAAAAATTCCAAATAATTTATGTAGATGTTCTGCCCTCAAGGAGGTGGAGCATAACTCCCCATCCCTTACATGCGAGCTGCACACAGTAACTTCCTTCCAAACAGAGAAGTATGGAAAGGGAGAAAAAAAGAGTAATTTCATGGTGGAAACACCTGACCAACACTACCTCAGCCAGGTGATCAAGGTCAACATCAGTAGTCCTAGGTTATGTTGATGGTATGTACTCTTGATATGATGTGATGAAAAATGGTACCTTACTTCTCTGGTCTTCCTCCCAAAAGGCCATAACCCCTGTCTAATCATGAGAAAAACATCAGACAAATCCAGCTGAGAGACATCCTACAAAACACTTGACCAATTTTCCTCAAAACTCTCAAGGTCACCAAAAACAAGGTAAGTTCTGAGAAAGTGGCACAGCCAAGAGGAGCCTAAGGAAATATAACAAGTAAATGTCATGTCGTATCCTGGATGGAATACTGGAACAGAAAAAGGGCATTTGGTAAAAACTAAACAAATCTCATCACCTCACACCTGTTAGACTGGCCATCATCAAAAAGACAAGAGATAACAAATGCTGGCATAGATGTGGAGAAAAGGGAACCTTTGTGCACTCTTGGTGGGAATGTAAATTGGTGCAGACACTGTGGTAAACAGTATGGAGATTCCTCAAAAAGTTTAAAATAGAACTACCGTATGATCCAGCAATTCCACTTCTGGGAATATATCCAAAGAAATGAAAACACTAGCTCAAAAAGGTATCTGCACCCCAATGTTCATTGCAGCATTATTTACAATAGCCAAGACACTAAAACAACCCAAGTGTCCGTCAATGGATGAATGGATAAAGAAGCTGTGGTATATATACACAATGGAACACTATTAAGACATTAAAAAAACAAGGAAATCCTACTATTTGTGACAACATGGGTGGACCTTGAAGGCATTATGCTCAGTGAAATAAAGCAGACAAAGAAAGACCAAAACTGTATGATCTCATTTACATGTGGAATCTAAAAAAACAAAACAAACAAAACACCAAATTCACATAAAAAGAAAACAGATTTGTGATTACCAGGGCAGGGGGTGGAGGGAGGGAGAACTGGAGGAAAGTGGTCAAAAAGTACAAACTTCAGCTTATAAGATAAATAAGTGCTAGGGATGTAATGTACAACATGATGACTATAGCTAACACTGTTGTATGATATATAGGTAAGTTGTTAGGAGAGTAGATCCTAAGAGTTCTCATCACGAGGAGAATTGTTTTTCTTTTTACTGTATCTGTATGAGAAGATAGATGTTAACTAAACTGATACGGTAATCATTTCATAATACATGTAAATTAAACCATCATGCTGTACACCTTAAAGCTAACACAGTGATGCACGTCAATTATTTCTCAATAAAACTAGAAGGAAAAAAGCAAAACAAATCTGAATAAGGTATAGACTTTAGTTAACAATAATGTATCAATATTGTTTCATTAACTATAACAAGTGTACCACACGAATGTAGAATGTTACTAATAGGAGAAACTGAGTTTGGGATTTATGGGAATTCTCTTTACTACCATTGCAAAATCTAAATTTTTCTGTAAACCTAATACTGTTAAAAATATATATAAACCTTATTTTAAAAAAAGAAAAAAAAGTGAATCCTGGTTTCTGATGTAGTACCCTTAAGGAGAATGGGCCAAAGATACGCAAGTTCTTGAGTTTGTGTCAATTGGCATGTGAATACCATACTCTGGGATGGTCCCACTCTATTCTTTGGTTTTCCCTAAAATAAAACCCTCCAGGATCTCTGGACAAGAATTCAGAAGCTGCCAAGTAATTATTCAGTAATTGTTACCATCCCCATACCCTGTGCCAGCCACAGTTATTCCAAAGGAGGAAGGGACCCTGGGATGCAGTGTCAGAAGAAAGCAGGACAGGCAGACTATGTCCTTCTTTGCTTACTGAACCCCTAATGAACAGTTTTCTGCCTAGTATTATGAGCACTTAAGTTGTTTTGTCCCAAGGGGTGGGTTAGAAAGGGAGGAAATGTGTCGTTTCACTGCTGAAACTTTAGGCCTCCCTACGAGCCTGGGAAAAGGTCTTGGGCTTTGTTAATGGGGAAGGGAGGCTGGGTGGAGCAATGCTTCCTCTCAATTTCAAATCCCTTCCATTTGGCAGGAGCAGCCTTATTAGCATAATACTGGGGAAGACAGTAATTTATCCGACTGGTAAGTTTGGAAGGAGAAACTAGGCATGCACAGCAGAACACCTTCTTATCTCCTTCCTTTGGGGAGCAGGTCTGGCTACAGATAGCAGGCTCTCTGCTCTGCTTCTCCTTCATGTTGTGTGTTTCATAAATGTCCTTCCCTTATGGAGGAGTCCTACAGAAATTCAGTGACTTCTCTGACCATGTGGTAAATCTGTCTGACCCTGAGGTTCAGCATTAAGAAGACAGTTTGACTCTCACATCTAAGTCACATTCTCCAATACGTTGAAAATAAACATTAATTTGTCCTCCATCTGCCAGCTCTTGTCTTGTTTATTAGGTGGTTCAGAACTCGTATGGAAAAGAGAAGCGTTATCAATCACCCCCAGAAGGACTAAGTTTTGAGGTAGTACTCCCCAGGGAAGCCATGGTATACTGAAAGCAAGTGATTGCAGTAGGATGCCTTGACTCAGGACTCTTGTATTGGGACATAAGACTTGGTACGTAGACTGGGACTGTCTTTTGGAAATGGTGGTATTCAGAAGGACTTCCTAAGCATCTCATTTGTCTTGTCTGCAGTCTCTGGGTATGTGATGTGTATTGCCCAGACCTAGACTAAGCCTCATCTCCTGTAAGCTAGGGCCCTTTCTCCTATTCTCATAGACAACTAAGAGGGCACACAGAATCTAAGCTGTGCCATCAACAAAGTACACATTGTATCTTATGAATATGAACAATACTGTAGATCAAGCAAGGTCAGGAGGTCCTGCTAACCTTTGGGCCACATTTTGGTACATCCAGAATGGCCACAACATAATTCTTTACGCTAGCATTACCACTGATTTGTTATTTGTATACAGCCTCTGTAGGTACCACAAAGAACTTTACTGGGTGAGTAGGTCTTTTTGGATATATTTCCCTTGAGATGTGATATCAGACCAAAATATATATATACATAGCAAGTCATGGGAAACATTTAGTTGTATATCAAGTCTCATACCTAGATTGAAAGGAACATTTAGTGAGTCCATGACTAAATTATTTCACAGTACTATCTGTCATGCCCCTGTGCCCAGCCATCACACACCTTCCTGGAAAACAAGTGTGGACGTTGTAGCTACACCTCTGGTCTTCACCAGCGTGGGTTTGTTTCCTCTTGGTAGTTGGCTCAGTTCAGCTAATTTGCGCTTGATCCAGGTGTTTGTCTATGAGTTTCTTGAACACCTTGTGCCACTTCCAATGAGACTATGGAATTAGCATTTTAGAGCTGGCCTTAGAAGTTAGTTAATTTAAATAATAGGTTATCTAATTTTAAACCCTTCACTTTACACTTAAGGCTAGTGAGGTTTAAGTGACTTTCCTAATGTCACATTGCTGGCTAGTTAGCAGTGCTAGGCAGGACAAGAACTTGGGTCCCCTAGTTCAGTGTTTTTTCCTACTACCTGTGCTGCCTCCTCTATATTCAACCTGATCTCTGCTGTGTACAGTACATTCACTTCCACTGAACATGACTAATTTATATGATGCTGTCAAATAACAACCGTTCCTAGGAACCTGTAGCTGGCTTCAGGATTAAAAAAATAAAATTGGAAGGCTTCAGCAAGACAAAATAAATACCAAACACTGATAGTATGATGTCAGCTTCCCAGGCAAGGAGGGACACTATTAATTTTTCCAAGTAATGGGTGTGAGTCATCTAACTTTTGCTTTTTACCAAGAATTTAGCTCAGCAGGTACAGGACTGACTCTCAGTTGGCAGATCAGTTTGAAAGCCAGTCATTGAAAGCCAATGAAAGTTGTTTCATTTCCATTGCTGAAATTATCTTTTCTTTTATTTCCTTTAATCTGATCAGTCAGAGCTAAGCTCCTGTGGTTAGGGGTATCTACTTCACTGTTCTCGCTATCTCTACATTAGGTCCTTCTAATCCTCTGTGCTGTAGTCAGGAACTCCTCAGGACACATCCTTTCCACACCTCCCTCTTACCCTGTCTTATCCTTGGCTAGAACCCCATCTAGTTTTATTGATGATAACACAAAAGGAAAACAAAAGAATGTCTCTGGGTGGCAGATTAGGAAGCACCCCTACTCCTTCAGTTTCATGCCCTTCTGCAGAAAAATACAATCATAGGGGAGCAGTATGAGAGACACAAATTGAGAAATGTGCACATGTGTTTGACCACCTTTGATTTCACTTAGTCACTGGTCCAGAGGACATACCACGTGGCACCAGTATCCACGTTCTCTTCTATTGCTATTGAAGGTAGTGCCTACTGGGATGTAACTGGGATTTGGATATTGCTGGAGTATAGTGAGATAACACCTCTTCCAGTTTTCTACTGCACTCTCTGTTTTTGCCTGTTGAGAAGACTTCTAGGGAAAGAACTCAAACTATATCCACGATTCATGTATAGGTATGTCTGAAGAGATGGGGAAAACAGGCAGGGGGAGAACTGACAGAGGCAAATTGTAGGCAGGACTCCAGATTCCTAGGAGAGCATTCATCACGAAATGGTGTGGTGTGACCAGCCACAAGCAGCATCAGGGCTGGAGGACTGGTCAGCATGGTCGTTGTAGACCAACATGGTGGCTATTACCCAAACTTGTCCAGACCCAGCTACTGCCCATTGGTGTCTTGCATAAGTTCTGGGGAGGAGGGAGAGGGGCAGGTTTAGGCTGCAGGTAACACTAAAAGACCTGCCTTTGAGAGCTATCACAATCTAATGGTGTGATTAAATGTGAACATGGGTTACTTGGGCGTGGTAATGGTTAGTATCTCTGTGAGATGATTCTCATAGTTTTTCTTTGTTTTTATTTTCTATCTTGATGAATAATTTGCCAATTTCATAAAACAGAGAACCTAACAGGCTTTCCATTTACATAGCTGATTTCTGCATGCTTTTGATAATGCTGTCACATTTGTGACAGTCTTTCATTATTCTTTGCTCTGGCATATTGGGAGGGCATGTGAGGATGTTATAGTTAGATGGTGGGGTGGGGAGCCTGTGATCCTTGCTGTTCTCCCAGCATTATGTTTATGGTAGTGGCATCCCTCTGATACAATAGCAAACAGAAGAGAAGGAGCTGTTCCTTTCCTTTTCAAAGGAAACAGCAAGATCTTCACTACTGCTAGCCCTTAGGGAACCTTCATCTGAATTAGAAAAAGTCATCTGGGGGGAGTCACAGCTCCTGGGAGCATGGATTGGTACGCTTGTACAAGTAGAAGAAGGTGCTTCTTCCTCCTGGAGTATATGTGGGAGGGTGTATAACTTGAGCTTAGTGAACTGCATTTCATGCTAGATTTTAGTCCCCATGTGTGCCCTTATGCACCAAACAACCCTCACAACTGTGAATGATTGCACAACCGTATGTACTGGTCCCTGTCAGAGCATCTGAGAAGCTCATGGGCACATCTCCAAATAGAGCACTGAGAGGAGAGAGGTCCAGGAAAAAAACACAGCACAAGCATTGGCCTGAGCAGCAGAGTGGCCAACAGTGGTCGTATCAGTGTTAAGTGGCAGTCCAAGGGAATCATGGAGCAGGGATCCACACAGAAGGCAAATACTGGTCAGTGTGGAGCAGTAAGAGTAGAAACAAGCAAAAGTGTGAAGTAAAGCCTGGGCTGTTTGGTGGGGACACTTAAGATATTTACTGGGGACTCTCAGGCCTTAGACAGGAGAGCGTGGTGGGTATGTCTTGTTTTGTCTGCCCAAACCTACACAAACTGTGTGAGCCTGGTGAAGCTGCTAATCACACCATCCTGTTTCACAGCCATAGGGCCCAGCCAACCAAGGTACCACATAGCCTTGGGCAGAATGACTGGTCCAGGGGTAGGCCGATCAAAATTCTTCTGGGGATTCTTTTCGTTTAGAGGTAGAAAAAAATGCACCTGGTCTTCCAAATAAAGCACATTGAGAATGTGAAGGGGTCTAACTTCCCTGCCACGTCAAAGGAAGGTGTCTCTTGTGGAAGAGAATGGGATCAACACACAGAAAGAAGAAGAGTGAGAGTGAGAATGAGAGCAAGAGAGAGAGAAAGCGAGAGAGAAAGGGAATGGAAGGGAAAGGGGTTGAAAGAGTGAGAAAGACCAATTTGGAAAATGTATATTAGTCCCTAGATCTAGTTGTGACTGAAGTCCATTCCTACACTTCCAAGGACTGAAAGCCAGTACATTCCCTTTTTGCTTATACTAGTTTAAACTGTATTTCTGACATTTGTAAATGAATGACTTCTAACTAATACAGGCAGGGAAACTTGGAAGGGCTCTGAGCACTTGAGCTATGCAGCTATCTCTAACTCTTAAGTGACCTTTTGAAGCTGGGAACTTCGCTTCAATTCATTACAAATTGCCAATACATCTTCATCTCATCAAGAACACTAGAAGGGGTGTGGCCAAGATGGCAGAGTAGGAAGACCCTGAGCTCACCTCCTCCCATGGGCACACCAAAATTACAACAATGTACAGAGCAACTATCAATGAGAATGACCTGAAGACTAGCAGAAAAGGTTTTCCACAACTAAAGCTATAAAGAAGGACCCACAATGAGACAGGTAGGAGGGATGGAGGTACAGTATAGTCAAGACTCAGGTAGGTGAACCACAAATGGGAGGATAATCACAATTGTAGAGATTCTCCTCAAGGAGCAAGGGATCCAAGCCCCACATCAGGCTCCCCAGCCCTGGGGTCCTGCACTGGGATGATGACCCCCCCAGAATGTCTGGCTTTAAAGGGGGCTTGCATATGGGAGACCCAGAGGGCTGTGGGAAACAAAGACTCCACTCTTAAAGGGCCCCCACAAAATCTCACGCTCCAAGATCCAGTATAGAGCCTGGATCTTGAAAGGAGCCTGGGTCAGACCAAATTGCTGATCCTGGAGAGCCTTCAGGAGAATCAGGAAGCAACTGTGACTCCCCCTGGGGACAGAGATGTTGGTGGCAGCCATTTTGGGGAGCTCATTCTAACATGAAGACACCTGTGCTGGAAAGTGCCATTTTGGAGTCCTCCCTCTCCCTTATTAGCACTAGGGGCTCATCTGCCTACCAGCCAGTTGGCACCAGTCCTGAGACCCTGTGAGCTGCACAGCCAGCTGCCCCAGGACCCAGCCCTGGCTACCAGTGGGCTGGCAGCCTCTGCATGAGGCAGGACCTGGCAACCAGCCAGGCCAATATGCCCAATATGGTATTTACCAATATGCCCACAGTAGTTGACCCTTTTACAATAGAAGGGCCTATGCAGCCCACATAGAGGGCACCCCTAGAGCATATAGCTCTGGTGACCAGAGGGGCAGTGCCACTGGACTCCAAAGGATGTCACCTACAAAAAGCCACTTCTCCAAGATTGGGAAACAAAACCGACCTACCTGATACATAGAAATAAAAACAGAATTAGACAAAATGAGGTGATAGAAGAATATGTTCCAAATGAAGGAATAAAATAAAACCCCAGAAGAAGAACTAAGTGAAGTGGATAAAGATAAGCAACCTACCCAATAAAGAGTTCAAGGTGATGATCATAAAGATGCTCAATGAACTCAGGAGAAGAATGGATGAACACAGTGAAAAGGTTAAAGAGTTATAAAATACAAAAAAGAACCACAGACAAAGAATACATAACTAAAATAAAAAATACACTAGAAGGAAACAATAGTAGATTAGATAATACAGAGGACTGGATCAAGAGTAAGAAGAAGACAGAGTAATGGAAATCACCCAAGCTGAACAGAAAAAAGAAAAAAGAATTTAAAAAATGAGGATAGTTTAAGCGACCTCTGAGAAAACATAAAGTATGTTAACGTTCACATTATAGGGATACCAGAAGGAGAAAAGAAAGAGAAAGGGGTAGAGGACTTATTTGAAAAGATAACAGCTGAAAACTTCCATAACCTGAGAAAGGAAACAGATACTCAGGTCCAGAATCAAAGAGTCCCAAGTAAGAAGAATCCAAAGAGAGCCACACCAAGACACATTGTAATTAACATGGCAAAAAATAAAGAGAGACTGTTAAAAGCAGAAAGGGAAAGGCAACTAGTTACATATAAGGGAACTACCATAAGACTACCAGCTGACTTTTCAGCAGAAACTTTGTAGGCAAGAAGGGAGTGGCACAATATATTCAAAGCGATGAAAGGGAAAAACTTACAAACAGGAATACTCTACCTGGCAAGGCTATCATTCAGATTTGAAGGTGAGATAAAGAGTTTTACAGACAAGCAAAAGCTAAAAGAGTTCAGCACCACTAAACTGGTTTTACAAGAAATGTTAAAGGGATTTCTCTAAGTGGAAATGAAAAGACCAAAACTAGAAATATGAAAATTTCAAAAGGAAAAATCTCATTGGTAAAGGCAAATATACGGTAAAGGTAGTAGATCAACCACTTATAGAGCTAGTCAGAAGGTTAAGACAAAAGTAGTAAAATCATCTATATCCACAATAAGTAGTTCAGGGATACACAAACAAAAAGATGTAAAATATGAAGTCAAAAACATTAAATGTGGGGCAAGGGGTAAAAATGCAGGGTTGTTAGAATGCATTCAAACTTAAGAAGAGATTATCAACTTAATATAATCACATATATATGGGTTGTTGTATATAAATCTCATGGTAACCACAGATCAAAAATCTATGATAGATACACACAAAAAAAGGAGAAAGGAACCCAAACATAACAATAGAGACTACAGTCATCAAATCACAAGGGAAGAGAGCAAAACAAGAAGAAAGGAACAAAAAAGAACTACAAAAACAAACAGAAAACAGTTCACAAAATGGCAAGAAGTGCATACCCATCAATAATTACTTTACATGTAAATGGACTAAATGCTCCAATCAAAAGACACAGAGTGGCTGAATGGATTAAAACAAAAAACAAAACAAAACAAGACCCATGTATATGCTGCCTACAAGAGACTCACTTCAGATCTAAACACACACAGAGACTGAAAGTGAGAGGATGGAAAATGTATTCCATGAAAATGGAAACAAAAAGAAATCTGGGGTGGCAATACTGATATCAGACAAAATAGACTTTAAAATAAAGACTGTCACAAAAGACAAAGAAGGACATTACATAATGGTAAAGGGATCAATCCAACAAAAAGATATAACAATTGTAAACATATATGCACTCAACATAGGAGCACCTAGATACATACAGCAGATATTAACAAACATAAAGAAAACACTTGACAGTAACATAATAATAGTAGGGGACTTTTAACACCCACTTACATCAATGGCCAGAAAAATCAATAAGGAAACATTGACCTTAAATGACATATTAGAACAGATAGACTTAATAGATATCTGCAGAACTTCCCATCCAAAAGCAATAGAATACACATTCTTTTCAGGTGCACATGGAACATTCTCCAGGACAGACATAAGGTGCCTCACTGAACAATGACTAAAGTTATATCAAAAAAAGAGAGAGATTAATTCCTAAGACTGGTCAATCCTTTTATGAAATAAAGAATATTTGCCAAATGAGTATCCCTCTCAATATACTGGTTTTGCATACTCAAATATTCATATTTTAAAGATACATATATTTTAAGACATATATGTTTTAAGATATATATATATATTCATCTAAAGAAAGCCTATACAAATTGCATTTTGTGTCAGTGATACGTCACAAATCTGAGAATCCATTCCCATCCTGGACCAGTTAGCTTCAAACAGAAGGTATCAACAATACTTATTAATCCTAACATGGGCAAATTCATTCATAGGTCAGGCATGATAAAGCCTTAGCAGGATGAACCAGTGGTAAGGGGGAAATAGCCAGAGCCCACTAGGAGCAGAACTGGAGGAAATTAACCTAGCCATGGCTGTGTCGTACCCTGGTTCTGGGTTAGCAGTCAGCCCCTAGGGAGTAACAAAACAGGTCTTAGGCCCCCCAGAGGCAGGAATTCACAAAATCTAGCAAGAGGATCAGTATCCTAGATCAGCAGGGGTTTCAGGCTAGTGCTTCCATCCAAATGGAAAGAATGCCCACGTATACAGTCTGGCCATTACAGATGAAAGCCACAACTCAGTGGACATGCAGGGGGTCAGGCAATAGTGCAAGTTATTTTCCCCACTGGTGGGCAAAAGGAATTTAGCACAGTTAGGTAATAAGGATACAAATAACACTGAGACAGAGCATATTTGCTCTCAAGTTGCTTACAATCTAGATGGAGACGGAGCCATAAAGAGATGATTTCAAGCTTGTGCTGATAGCGGGGGAATTTGACAAGTGCCAAAAGAGAGGAATGCATAGTGCACTATGAGAACACAAAGAAGGTTCACTTATGCCAAACTAAGGTTTAGAAGACTTCTTGGAGAAGATGCTGCTTGAGCTGGTTGTAGCAGGCAAGGAAAGGCGAGCGAGATTTACCATGAACAGTCATGGAGGTGAGACACACAAAACCATATTCAGGGCAGTTCAAGGAAGTCTATACTATTAGAGCGGAAAGCTAAAGGTCCACAGGGTCACTTATGCCATGCTAAGAAGTTTATCTCACACAGGGATAAGGAGCTATGGTGGAAACCACTCATCATCCCCACCTCCAGTTCCTCTTCCTTTTAGTAATAGAACCCCTTCTCCCCACCACTGAGTTTTAGGTGGGCACATATCTGTCCAATTAAAGAATATATTCTCCAGCCTCCCTTGCAGTAGAGGTGACCATGTGACCAAGTTCTTGGGATGTAAATGAAAGTTAGGAGTATAATGTTCATGTTACATCATTAAAAGGAAGCTACTTGTCTCCACTTTTTCTTTCTCCTTCCAGAGGTCTGGAACACAGATGTGGTTAATAAAGCCAGCCTCGAACATGCCAACAATGACCACACCGCTGGAGCAGGTAACACACTAAGATGAAAGGAACCTGGGTCCCAGGTTGAACGAGGGGAAAAAGCTACCTTTTCATGCCGGACATCCACCTTACTGGACTATTAAGTGAGAGAGAAATAAATTCCTTGTAGAGTCTCTTTGTTATAGCAGCATAGCCTGTATCCTAACACGAGAGGAAAGGAAAGATAGTGCTGAGGCTTCTAATATAATTCTTGACTTGTCAGAAATGGCTAAGGAACTAGGAAAGACTGAGACAACAAACATCTATCTTTAATGATTATAATTAAGTGAGGCTAGGGCTGGCAGAGAGCAAGATAAGCCATTACGCAGCCTTGTCTCAAGAGAGATAGGGAAAGCCCCTTGAAAACTATAAACTTCTACCTGGTTCTGAGAGCCTAGCTCATCCACAGCCGGACAGCAGCTAGCAACCACCTGAATGTCTTCCTTGCACTCTGCCCTGCAAAGCTGCATCTATTGTCATCTTCAAAAGCTGACTCCAGCAAGCTTCCAATGAAGACTTCACTGACTAACCCCATTTAGTCATTTTGTTAATTGTATCTGCAACAGGGAAAAATTATTTATAATCCCCCTCTGTTTCCTGAAGAAGATGGATCTGTTCATTGAAAGGCCTGTTTTGCTAAACAGTAATTCATCAAGGGCGCAAGTTTGGAAGTAGAGCTGGGGTAAAATGCATTCCTCCCAATAACGAAAGGTTGAGGAATCTGCCTAGGACTCTGGGAGGGGGAGTTAAGAGCAACAAGACTGGAGGCTGGGGAGTGGAGTGGAAAAAGATCCGTAGTGGCAGAAGCAGAGAGTACTCTGAAAAAAGAGGTGGGTTGTAGGGTATTTTCAAGTGAATTACTGCAGTGTACAAGATGTACATCATGTCTCCCCTTCAGTAAATTCTGCCTTGTTCCTTAAGACCCTGGTGTGAGAGGGAATAACGGGTGGGAGCTTGAACAAGAGGATGAGGGAAAAGCTGACATCTGGATTACTAGACCAAGGAAAGTGAGAGAGTCAGTGCCAGAAATGCAAAATTCTAGAATTTGAGACCCCTCCCTTTAGTCATTAATTCTATAATTTTGAAATTATGTATATTGGATTGTCATAATCTGAGAGTTACCATTCACCCAATAATTACTGAGCCCATGACTAGAATAAAATTAATTATATTTCATAATTAAATACATATTAATTATAATTAATGTAAGCTAGCAGTTATTAACTGCTTATGAGGATTCAGAAATGGAGAGCTTTCTTCTAGGTGAGGGTAAGGTAAATTTTAGGAAAGATAACATGGAAGAATTGTGTCTGAGCTGGGTCTTGAAGAGTGGATAGGCATTGATCATGCAAAGGCTTTCAGAGGGACAGAACAGCATGAACAATCTGACCAAAGCCACACAATTTTTTTCAATAACTATTTCTCAATATGCACTGTGTGCCAGGCACCGTGCTAGGTCCCAGGGATATGAAGATGAATTTGGCCTTGTAGACTTCTGTTAATATAGCCCATCATTTTTCTATTCATTCTGTTATTGGTTTGCCACAACTATAAGGTCTTTCTTGGCCACATTCCTGCATGGCCAGTTTTTCTCTCTTGAACCTATGCGTGTGTGATGCTTCTTTTACTCCTTCAATATACTACTTTCCATTTATCCTAGTGTCACTGATGACCATTTCTCTAATTTATTGAGGTCAATTGAATTTTGATCTTCTAACTTGACATATCAATCTGCTTGGGGTCACATGTAATATTTACAAAGACTTTCACTTTCTTTCCACAGTCCAGACCCACATCTCAGTACCCTTTTGTGCCAATATATAGTGAAGGTTGGAAGTAAGATAAGAAATAGGGCCCCAGAATCCCAGGTTACAAAAACCTAGTATATCTGTAACTGACCACAGTTTTCTCAGCTGAAATTGCAGTGATGTCTTTTACATGACAGTCCTAACTTTATCAACAGATACTTGAGTACCTACCATATGTGGAAACAGTGATGCACGATGCATTGGCCCTTGTTCTTGAGAGGCTTACAGTCTAGATGAGGAGGCAAATAGACAAGCCATGTTCATTTGTTTGGCAGAAGACTTTTCTACCCCTCTTCCTAATAGATTAAGAGAGAACAAAATTGAGAATGTGAGAACATAGGAAGGAATTCCCTTTTCCTCTGCCCTGTCCTCTGACTGGCTACCTTCAGAAGGAAGAAGTTTTTAATCTGATTGGTCAGAGCCCAGGACACTAACGAGTTCACATTTTACTGGTGGTTGGGTCACTTTGTGTTGAAAGGGCACATGGTCAGGAGTGCTGTTCTTGCTCCAGGTAGGACCAGCCCAGTTTCCATTTGGCCCTCACTTGGTTGAGTAAAGCGGGTCTGCTTGCAGATCTGATCATCTTCTCCCCTCTTTCCACAGGCATGCCTATGCACGATAGTCCCAAAATCTAGAGGGTGGAGGCGGAGCAGGGAATTACAAAGCTTCACTTCAGCCTTAAACGTAAGCCATATGATTCAGTCTTTTGGCAGAGTTCTGTTCTAGAGGTTATTGGGTGCTAGCTCAGTTATGAATAAAATGATCCTTTGGTTTCTATTCCAATTTCTTTCTTTTATATAGTTCCCCTGGGAACCCTAAAAAGAGGAGAGACGATTAGCAGAGTAGGATTTGGCTATTTCTCATCCTTGAGTGTGGCAGACTATATTGTTGGTTATAGTTTTTCACAAACTTTTGTTGCCCTTGCCAGGAAAGGATAATACTTCGCCACCTTACCAATGTCAGACTTGGCCAGGTGAACTTGTTCTGACCGAGAAAATGTGAGCTCTAGCATGTAAAAGTTCCAGGCAGAAGCATTAAGAACCAGCATGTGATTCACCGTGATCATTTTCCCCCTTCCACGAGACCAACATTTTTCCAGAAAAAGGTTACGCTATCAGCCTGGGTCCTGGCATGAAGACAACCTCAAATACGCCAAACTGATACGCCTCTTATGGGCATGTACAGTATTTCAAGAAATAAAACTTTGTTGTTGTAAGCCACTTTGGAATCACTTGTTACCACAGCCTAACCTGGCTTATCCTGATACATTTACCTTATTGCCATCTGTATCAAACACCATTGTTTGTCCTCCCAACATCTATTCTCCCTTTATTCCTAAGAGAACCCCAATTTTGTCCAGATGTTCACCTAACTCTACATGTGCTTGGTGAGGGTGGTGGGATTCCAATTCCCAGCCACAGGGGGTAAATCATGATTACATTAAGCCACTCATGATGGCTTCTTACTCTCTGCTGGTGACTAGTTTAGACGTGGGAGAGTGTGAGAAGCCTGCTTGTGGTCTTCTGAGACAGGTTTTCCTTGCTAATAAAGAGAGACACACGGGAAGAAACAGTTTCTCTACTTCCATTGGACATTGTGTATATGCATGTGTCAGCTGAAATTATGGCAGCCATTTTGTAACTATGAGGGGCACTGGCCTAAGGTAGTCAGAGTGAAAAGATGGAAAGAATTTGGGTCCCTGATAAATTTACTGAGCTGTTAAATGAATAAACCTTAGAAGTGACCTACCTGGATTTCTTGTTACATGAGATAATACACTTTCCTTATGGTTTAAGACAGCTGAATCTGGAATGAAGGGGAAAAGAATGAGTTTAGCTCTAGGGACATTGAGGTGATGGCAGGACAGCATGTTTTTATATTGTTGAACCTCAGGAGGCGTCAGGGTTAAAATTGAATTTGGGGACTTCCCTGGCAGTCCAGTGGTAAGACTCTGCGCTTCCACTGCAGGGGGCGTGGGTTCGATCCCTGGTCAGGGGACTGAATTTGGGAGTCATCTATGGAGAAATATTACATAAGGTAATACATCTTAGAAAATAACCCAAATCTGGGGCAGTTACCTCTGTGCTTGATAATTTTGATAATAGAACAAAACATACCAACATAAGTTTAGCTATCTCCTAACTGGATATGCCACTGTCCCAGGTTCTCACTTATCACCCATCCTAGAAAAGGGAGATCACAGCGGTGTTAGCAACCTTCTAGGGAGGGTGAGCAAAGACAGTGAAGAAGTGATCACAACATCTGGATCCCCAGATCCTGTTCTCCTCAAGCTTGGGTTTTGGGGATCTTGGCATCCATCTGCATATGAATTAAACATTCTTGACTTATGAAGATAACTATGAAAATGGATTGTAAGCAACTTCTAAATTTAGTGACTCTTATATACAAATTATCGTTCCAGACAACTATGGTTCTGATCATCTTATAGACATCCTATGTATTATGATCCTGCAGAAGCCAAGTAGAAAGCATCAGGGTGTACCAAATATATACCATAGGACATCAAGGAAATGGTCAAGGTACAAGATAGAGCCTCTAGTGCCCAAGTCGATCTGTGGTTATAAGATAGTTTTGAAAGTTACTAAGTCATAGGGCACTAGGTTACTACTACTTTAAGAAAATACATTCATGGGGTTGGGGGGGGGTATTTTGCAACACGAAAAGATTTACTTAACATTGCTTGAAAAATAATTAATATTTGAAATTCCATTTAGACAGAACTTTTCCAATGGCACATCAAGTGGGTAAATGCACACACCTGCAAAATATAGATAGTGAAGCCTATACCTTACCTGAGATATCTTACCCCATTTCTAAATTATCATTGTTTGGTCTGCTTTGAAATTCCTCTTGCCCCCCTAAGCCAAAAAAAGACAAATATTTTAATGAGCCAGAAGAGCAAATGCAATCTCCAAAGATGGCTAACTTCAGTCTTTCAGTTATTTAGAGAGGAAAGTCTGGATTCAAACATAGTTGTTTGCTGGCAGAATTTGCGATTGGCTAGGACCAAGGACAATGTTTAAAGATGACTCAGTTGTATGGGCTGGGGGCATGGGGGAAGACCAGCTGGTGGTCCTTCTAACTAAAAGGAGTCCATTTTCTTCACATTGAGGTTGTGCAGGCCCAGAACCGCTGCATCCTGGGAGGGGGTGTCCAGTGAAAGAAAACCTGAGACCCTGAGAAACACACCTTCAAATTACCTGAACCCTCAATCCCCACCCCAGCTCCAGGCCAGGATTTGGGCAGAGCATTCCAAGGCCAGGGTCCACCCGGAGGCCTAGCTGTGTGACCTTCGCCAGGCCCCGGAGTCTCCTTTGGGACGTCCCCGAGGCCCTGGCCCAGGCTCTGGAGGGGGCCGCCGATGCTCCCAGCCCTCGGGTGCTCGGGACAGCCTTTGGGAAGCATCCCGCTGCCCGCTGCGGACCACTATTCCGTCAGCCCGGACACCCTCTCGGCTTCACTGGGTCGCCGCCCTAACCCCTCCCGCTCCGGCCGCCCCACCTCGGCCGGCAGCGTCACGCCCGCCGGGGTCCAGCGCGGAGCAGGGATGCCCTCCATCAGCCTCCCCGCCGCCCTCCTCGCTCGGGGCTTCCCGGGGCCGCTAACCCCACCCGGGTCCCTTCTCCCGGCCGCAGCAGGCTTGGGCCCCGCCGCGGCCGCCTCTGCAGCTGGCCCCGCGGCCGGCCCGCGCCCGCCGCCGCGCGCTGATTGGCTGGCCGGGATCGGCGGCGGCGCTGAGTGGCCGGGCAGATTCGCTGGGTCAGGGCTGCAGAGGCGCCTGGCGCACCGGCGCGAGCGGAGCCGCGGCGCGCGCTCGCCCGGGACGCCGGCCGCCCGCCAGCCAGAGCGAGCGGCCCGGGGCGCCGAGGGGGCCCGCGCCCCGCCGGGCGCCGCCGCCCTGGCCGCCATGTGCTCCCAGCTCTGGTTCCTGACGGACCGGCGCATCCTCGAGGACTACCCTCAGGTGCAGATCCTGCGCGCCCTCCGGCAGCGCTGCTCCGAGCAGGACGTGCGCTTCCGGGCGGTGCTCATGGACCAGATCGCCGTCACCATCGTCGGCGGCAACCTCGGTGAGCTAGGCGGGCCCGGGAGGGCGGGGAGGCGCTCCGGGGTCTCCGAGAGCCAGCGGATGGGTGCGCGCACCGGGCCCCCCCAGGCCAAATCTCCTTCCGGTCCTCCAAACCTGCCGCTCTCCCCTGAGAGATCTCTTTGGGTTAGAGAAAGCCCCTAACCTTGAGAGCTTCTTTGACCACCAGCATCTGCCCCGAGGCCAAGATTTGAGAACAGGATTTAATTCACTTAGGGGACTTAGTTTGGAAGGAACTCAAATTCACCTGAAGCCTCCTGGAGGTCCGAGGAAAATCAAGCTAACCCCAAATTAGCCAATTGTGCTCGCACTGATACGCTGTCAGTTTAGATTTATAGAAGCCCACACTAAATTTACAAAACTGCCATTAGGATGAATGTTTTTAAAAGTTTTCCAAGAGTGTCTAAGCATCATTAATGCACTACATAGAATATTATTCCCAAGCTAGGAAACTGCAGATGGGGAGAAATCTGAGAAAGATTGGAGTCACCTCTTGAGTGTAAAGTGGGAGAGAAGACCTTTGATGGGTTTTCTTTAAACTCATCCTCCTCCCTGAAAGTACTGAATTCCGATTCCAGAAAAGCCAAGATTTCAGGTACAGACCATTCTGGCCTCACCGATTTCTCCACTACTGTGTCCAAGAGATTTTTTGGGGTAAGACATGGCTATCATCTGTGACCATGACCTCAAGAGGTTATGTATGTTTTTAGATATTCTTAATTATCCTAATACAAACAGTCTCTGACTTAGGAATCCTGGCTTAGGAACCTCCCCCTGGCTTGCAGTTTTGAGCCTCTCCAGCCTCCAGTCTGGAGGTATCCAGTCACTTCAGGGGGGTCCAGGATTCAAGGGGCTTTGGGCCCAGTGAGAGTGCTTCTTGGAATACCATTCATATTATTTCAATCATGCCTGGTTAAATTAACTCATAATTTGTTACTTTTCTTTGGCAGGGGAAAGGGGTTCCAAATTCTGAACAGGCTATTTAGGAATGAGATTTTGAATATGACCTGTTTCTAAGTAGAACATATCTGTCCCAGATGTTTCATCCATAAGTTTATCTAAACCCTTCATAAGTAATATCAGATTGTATAGTCTGTTGGAGAAATATACTACAGACATCAGGTGTCATACATTTAGTCTAAAACAGTGGCTGTCAGCCATAAAGGGCACCATCTCTCTAGTCTTGATTTGCTAAAACTCTCAGTTAGTTAATATAGTACTAGATTCTTGGACAGGGAATCAGTAGAATTGGATTCTTATTACAACTTTGCTGCTAATGAGTATCTTGGCTTTGCCTTGGCCAGGTCACTTTATGTCTTTGAATCTCAGGTTTCTCATTTATAAAACTAAGGCTTAGGGTTCCTCCAGCTCTAAAATTCTGCATCAGTACCATACTTAAATGGAATAATCTGTTATATTTTACTGATCTAAATCTAGTATATACATCTTTCCACCCCAAGAGTTTGCTCTTTATTTGTTTGTTTTACAGCCTATAAAGATGCCTTTTTTGAGATACAGACACATCATTCCACTTCATGTTCCTTTTTGTAGACCCATCATGCATTCTATGAAGGAGAAGGGAAATGCTCTTTGTTTCGTATCTAAAACCCCATGTTAAAGAATCAGTCGTAGGAAAAGAGAAAATTAAATTCCAATGCTGCAGGAAACATTTCATCCCTTTCGTTTAGTGTCTTAAAATTTTTCTGGAATTCATATGTGAATGTATCTCAATCTATTCAGAAATGAGGAGTTACTTCTTTTTAAACTACAGAGTTATTTACCTAGTCGATGGAGAAACTGAAGACAGGGATTTTTTGAAGCAGTTTTAATTTTTTTGCTAATTCAGAGATTGCCCCACACAAATCACAACACATAAAACAAACCTATTAGATCACTGTTTCTGCTGTCCAAAGTAGTCAAAAGATTTATTTGGTGCGTGGGGGGATTAATTAAACACAGGGAAGTGAATTCCATGAGAAGACTGAGCTCCTTTGCTTTGTTCAGGGCTGTAACAGTGTCTAAATAGTGCCTCACACCTTAATAGGCACTGAAGAAATATTTTTGAATGAATAAAGATATGCAGTCTACTTCCCAGTTTCTTCTAGAGTCAACTGTAGAAAACTGTTGGTAATTTGCTGAGCCAAAGTATTCCTCCGAAATAAACTCCAGAACTTACTAGCTTCGAAATACAGAAAGAGTTACAATGACATCGATGCTATTTCCCATTTGATAATTATTGTGAGAGCTGGGAAGGAGTTTGGGATCATCCATTCTGACCCCTTCATTTTACAAATGAAAAACCTGGTGCTCAAAAAAACGAAGTGACTTGCTCAGTGCCATCCAGCTAATTGGCAGCAAACTGACATTTAAAAACCTGGTCTCCTAATTCCCAGCCAGTGATAATGGAATAAGTATGCCTTAGGACATCAGATGTGGAACTGAACTGAATTATATTAAATTGAGGCTAGACAGTGACGTTGCAAAGTAATGTGATAGTTTAGGAAGTTAAGGTACCACCTTTACTCAGGCTCCTTTCCATTCTTTCTTGAGATTCGTGTGGGAGTAAATGAAGGGGTCAGTTTGGGACAGGTATGGGCAGTGACTCTACCAGTTTCTTAAATTCATTGCCAATCTTCCCTCCGTGGAGGCTAGTGGGAACTCAAATACAGAGATGAGAATTTCAGGTTATATCTGAAATAGGATTCAGACAAGAGGTTAAAAGTTTGGGATTTAAAGATTGCAGTTATTTTAAACTAGATAATACAAGTAAGCTGAAGAAGCTGTGCAAATGTAAGGTTTTATGGTTATTCTTTTTAACCCAGTGGTCTGCCCTACCCAGCATAGATTTGGGTGGGGGAAACTACTGGGAAGAGTGAATGACCTTCAGGTGACTGAAGCAATCCTGTAGAAAACACTTTCCCTTCACCTTCATGCTGGATGCAGCATTATGAGAATCCTATCCATTGCCATTTCCTTCTTAGAAACCACAAGTTCTTCATTCATTCAACACATATTTGTTAATTTTTCTCAATCCTGAGGATAAGGTGGTGGTGAATGTGGCACCAAAATGCACATGGTAATATTCAAAGCAAAATTCGTGGAGTGTTTATCGTGTGCCAGGCATAGGTCTAGGTTCTTTTTACACATTAATTTGATAAACATCAGTCAGGGTGTCTGGGCACATAGTGCTGGCTGGCAGTTGGGACCAACACTCAGTAATTCTGGGCTCAGCACTTTCTGTTTCCCCTCTTCCACTCCACCCTATGCTTCAGCCTGTACTGACCTCCCTGCCCCTTGCACTGAAATTGCCTCTGCCTGAGATGCCTGTCTGGTCCAGCACCCTCCCCCATGGGGAACTTTTATTCACCCTTCATATCCAGCTCAAGTCACTCTTCTCTATACAGTCTGTCTTGACTCCTTACCCAGCCCCCAGGAATCTCTCTCTTCTATCTGCTGCCGAATAACATTGTGCAGACCTTCTAAGATAGCATTCATCATGTTTTATTGTAATTTATCTATTTACAAAGTTTATCTTCTCTCACCCCCTAAATGACTGGGTATTCCTCAAATATATGCTCTGGAACAGGTACATAGTAGGCCTTCAGTTGATGTTTGTTGGATGACTGAGTGAAGTGCCTTAAAGGCTAATTCAGGTATGTGAGATGTACTGTAATTAGCTGCTGTGTCTGGGAGATCATGATTGGACGCATAACTGTTTTTGTGACGAGGACATTTACTTATTTGAGGGCAGAGTCACTGGTGCAAATCAAGTTTTTTGACCACCCAAAGGTCTTTACAATTAACTGTCTCAAGAAAAAAGTATAGTCCCAAACTCAGGGACAGATACCAAGACAGAAGAAATGAATCTGCCCTGGAAATGAGGATGTGTAACAGTTTGGCTTCTCGGAGCAGGATGATTCAGCATTCTTCCCTTACTTTCAGAGCTAAAACCTTGGTGGCCATATGGCAGTTTCTAGGTCAGGTTCTTTACGTTAAGGTGTTCTGGACTACTTTCACTTAGTTCTTTGTAGTGACCAGGTGAGTAATATTTAAAAGGTTTGGGTAGGGGGAAATCCTAAGTAAACTCGAATGAGGAAATGGTCTTACCGCAGCCTTCCAAAAGACAACAAGGGCCTCACAGAGAAAGGATGGACTCCCATTACTGTGCAAGAAGACACTAGCAGAAAAGGGTACCATGCTCACTTTTGTGCACAAAGGTTGATCTTTAACCTCAGTCCCTGCTAAAGGCCTGTGCCTGACACCCTGTAATCCAAAGAAACCACCATCCAGCACTAGTGGAAAGGTCAGTAGGTGGAAGCACCGACCACGTAATGTTTCCAAACTGATGTGAGTGCTGAATGGATACGCTTTACCCCATGGGTCCACATTTATAACTGTGGGCTGACCTCAAGGGCTGAGGATGGGTTGAAGTGTTGATGTTTCTAACAGCTGTTTTTAGGGACAGCTCATGAACTGTGTTGGAAAACGTTCTAGAACCAATAGATTGGGATCCTTAGTGGATCTCAAAGCCCTGCTTTATAGGTTTCTGAACCACCTGTTGTTGCTACCATACACCTCCACCAAATTTGTTAGGTTTGCCTGGTGGAAGGGACACAGCCATCATCAGAGAGGTCCACATCGTCTCCATCCATCCACACCTCCTTGTCATTCCCCTTATTAGCAGAGAGTCCATGGACATCCAGGTACGTCACTGCTAGCCTCACCTCACTCCACCCACTTCTCCAGTAGGTAGGTGGGTCACCTTACCCACTTCCTGGAGAGACTTCACCTTATTAGGGCTTTATATTATTTTAATACAAAACTACAACAAGATCTGAAATTCTCAATCTAGTTCTACTTGTTCCTTCACTATTAAAAAGTAACTCAAGACTCCTGCTATGAGGAAGTGATACATTTAAGTTACTTTGCATTGCGGAATGAACAGGAATAATGGTTCTTCATTCCTGTAACTCTGTTATTAATACTTAAATATCTTTTATGTGTCAGTTAATCTTCACAACAATCCTATTCATTCCTTTACTTCATTCCACAAATATCAATTGGGTGCCCACTGTGTGCCAGGCCAGGCACTGTGCTAGGTGCTGGAGATATAACAGAGAGTAAGAACAGACACAGTCTCCCTCATTATTATGATTTCATTCATTCATTTGCTCAACAATATCTGTTGACTGCCTACTATGTGAGGGGTGTTGATCTAGGCACCAGAAAAAAACAGGCAGAAATCCCTGCCTCTGAAGGAGATTACCTTCTAGATGGGGAGATAGAATACAAACAAGATAAAACACATTAGTATTTGGTGAAAAGAGCTAAGGAGGAAAAATGTCAGGAAGGGACAAAGAGGAAAAAGTAGCACATTTCTGGGGGCAGGAAAAGGGATTGTAATTTTAGATAGGGTGGCTGGAGTGGTCCTCACCCAGAACATGATGTTTAAGTAAAGACCTGAAGGAGATGAGGATGCAAGCTGTTTGGATATCTGGGAGTAGAGTGGTTCGGGCAAGAGGGAACAACAAGGAAACCAGTGTGGCCAAAGCAGAGAGTTAATGAGCATTAGGAGAGGTGGTCAGAGAGGTGAGGTGGGGGGAGCCAATATATAGGGCCTTATGGGTCATGGAAGGACATTGTATTTTACTCTGGAATGAGCTGGGAATCTACTGAAGAGTTTTGAGCAGAGGGGTGACATGACCTGCCCTATGTTCACAGGGTCATACTGGCCACAGTGTTGAGAATAGACTGATGACAGCAAGGGCAGAAGCAGAGAGACGGCTTAGGAGTTTCTTGCTGCAGTTCAGGTGACAGATGATGGATGATGGTTGTTGGACTAGAATGATTTCAGGGGAGGAGGTGAAAAGTGACTGGATTTTTGGATATTTTGAAGACAGAGTTGTCAGAATTTGCCTACTGGATCAGACATTGGATGTGTAGACATTGGACTGATCAAGGAGGACTCCAAAGTTTGTCCTGAGCAGCTGGAAGAATAAAGTTTGCCATTTACTCATATGCAAAGGGTGTGAGAGGAGTAGGTTTGGTCAGGTGGTGAGGATCAGGTCTCCATCTAAGGTACCCATTAAACATCCAAATGGAAAGGGCAAGTAGGCAGTTTATCATATCAACTTGGGATTCAGGGGAAAGCCCTGGCCTGAAAATATCAAAAGTAGGAGCATCTCCATACACCTATCACGGGAGTGACTGTCGACAGAAAAGAGGTCCAAGGACTGAGCTCTGGAGCACTCCACTGTTTAGTGGTTGGGGAGAGGGGGAGGAACCGGCAAAGAATCCTAAGTAAAAGAAATAAACCCTGGAGCGTGTGGCATCCTGGAAGCCGAGTGGAGAATGTGTTTAAAGAATGAAGACATGATGAGACTGTTTCAGCTATTGCTGGTAAATCAAGTTAAGATGAGGACTGAGAACTGACCATTGGATTTAGAATGTGGACTTAGCATTAGTTACTCTGATAAGAGCAGTTTCAATGAAGTAATGGAAAACAGGGAATATACACACTGTCTTAAGAGTTTTGTTATAAAGAGAAGGTGAAAAATGGGTTGATAACTTGCTACGGACTGAATTGTATTCTCCCAAATTCATATGTTGAAGCCCTAACCCCCAATGTGATGGTATTTGGAGGTGGGCCCTTTGGAAGGTCATTAGGTTTAGATGAGGTCATGAGGGTGGTACCCTCATGAATGGTATTAGTGCCTTTATAAGAAGAGATGAGAGAACTTGACACCTCTCTCCCTCTCTCTCTCTCTCTCCTCCCCACCCCCCCTCTCCCTCCCTCTCCTTGCCATGTGAGGATACAGCAAGAAGGCCATTGTCTGCAAGCCAGGAGCAGAACCCAATAATGCTGGCACCCTGATATCAGACTTCTAGTCTCCATAACTGTGAGAAATAAATGTCTGTTGTTTAAGCCACCAAGCCTATGGTATTTTGTAATAGCAGCCTGAGCTAAGATATTGCTCAAAGATGGATTTGAGAGGATTTTCTTAAAGAAGGGAGAAATAACAGAATATTGTATGCTGGTGTGAACGATCCAATCGAGAGAGAGAAATTGGTGATGTAGGAGAGAGAGGTGACTTGCTGGAGCAGTGCCTTACGTGACTAAGAGGGATTGGGATCTAGTGCCTATTTCAAGAGTTGACCTAAGCCAGGAACAAGGACACTTCAGCCATAATAATAGAGAAGATCACCTATTGGCACAGGTGCAGGTGGGTAGATGTGATAGTGGGAAGTTATAGAGAAGTTCTTTTCTGATTGCTTCAGTTTTTCTCCCTGAAATAGGAAGAGTGAGAATGAGGAGGAGGAAGGAAGAAGTGAAGATCTGAAGCAAGAAAAGAAAGTGTGAAATAGTTGTCCGGTGTTGAGGGAGAGTGAATGGACTAGGGAAACAATGCTTAGCAGGCAGCAATAAGGATGCCCTTGAGATCAGTCAGCAGGTTTGTGTATTTTTTCTTCAGACATGCTCCATTGCACAGGAGGGCACATGAAGTAGGCAGAGTTGGATCAGTCTAACTGGGGTTGTGGTTTAGCCAAGCAAGAAACGGGTGCAAGGATTTGTGGATATATGTTGTGGTGCTTGACTATGGAAATCAAATAGGGTATGAAGGGGGCGAGGGACAGTGAAAAGATGGGGGATCCATGCATGGTGGTTCCGGATGGTTTCAAAGTGTGGCTGGAGTTGGGGTACTATAGAGTGAGCTGGAAAGATAGGAGATGGTGTTTGGAGATGGGAGTTATGATCACTGCATAAAGTCTAGAATGTAACTGGTACTGGTGGGTGGGGTGGGATGGTGGACAAGATCCTTGGAGGAAAGGAGGTCAGGAAACAGAGGGCCTGGGAATTGGAAGAATTCTTCATGGGGATATTGAAATCACCAATATCTGTGACAGCACAGGAGAGTCAGTGAGTCTGGAGCTAAATAAAGCTTCAAGGACAGGGGAGTGACTGGGGTCTTTAGATGACCTGCACAAGTGGGGAGATGTGTGGTGTTGTCGGATGAGAGTCAAGTTGGGTGTTTTAGGAGGAGAGAAGGATGCTGGTCAAGCTGCAATGAGAAGCTAGGAGCACGTCTCTCCTACCTCTAGGGCCAGTAACCCCAGGCGAGACGGGGAGAAAACCCACCATAGCTTGGGAGGGCTGGTGGGGAAGCAGTGTCGCTGGGGAGAGCCAGGGTTCAGTTAGACTCAGAAAAAGAAGGGGAAGGGAACAGTTGCTGAAAAGTTCAAGGATAGGAGATTTGCTGCCCACTGAGTCCCATTGATTGAGTCCCCGAGGGCACCGGGGAGATGGGCAGGAGTGGAAGGTGGGAGTAGAAAAGGCAATGTCAGGGCCTTCTCTGGTGGTCCAGCAGCTAAGAATCTGCCTTCCAATGCAGGAGACATAGGTTCAATCCTTGGTCTGGGCACTAAGATCCCACGTGCCTTGGGGCAACTAAGCCCGCGCACCGCAATGAAGTGAAGATCCAGCGCAGGCAAAATGTTAAAAAAAAAAAGAAAGAAAGAAAAGGCAAGGTCAGAGCCAGGTGGGGTTCAGAGTCCAGGGAAGTGACATGGCCTTGGAGACTGGAATCTTGAGAGCCTGATAGGAAAGGAGAAAAGGGCTTGATGAGATTTGTCTTTGTGGCTGCAAGGAAACGTTGTGTTGGTGAGGTGTGGGAGAGAGGAAGGTTTTCAAGTTCTTCCATTTTACAGAAGAGGAAACTGAGACCCAGGGACATTTTTTGTGTCTTGCCAAGCTCTTAAATGATGGCACAGAATTAAATCAAGTCTCTGACCTGGAGGCCAGGACTTTATCTACTTTGCCATAATTGCCTTTCATCTCATGTGTCCTCAACTTCTTGAAAGGCCTTTGCAAATACGTTTGCCCTGGGCTGTCGCAGAACTCAGTGCTTATGAGTTGCCATGCCTTTACCATTGACTTGTTTCTGAAGGGTAGACATTATGCATTTATTAGTTTTACACATTTCTTCTGAGCCCAGAAGCTCTACGAGTCAACATCTCCTTTCTGAAACTTTCCTTGATTCTCAGAAATAATCACCTAACTGTTCCCTCCTCCTTCGCTGTCACTGTACCCTGATATATATGCCTGCTAGAGCAGTTCTCACATTGTGTTAGAACCTCCCCACCCCCTGCCCAAACCAGTCTGATAACTCTTCTTAATACCCAGGTGCTCTGCATAGAGCATCAATGACATTAACTACAGTTGTCTGTTTTCTTTCTTCTTAAATTCCAGGGATATTGTTTGTTACACTCACACCTCAACCCCTATGCCCAGCCTTTTAGACGGTGCCTGTCAGAGGCCCTCCCACGTCCCTTTTGCTCTTACCATTTGATGGCACTGTGTCCGTCCTCCCCTCTTGCCCCACACTGCCGCTGCCACCGGTCTAACCATCAGCACCTGAATCTCTGCCTGAGGGCTTTCTCTGGTCACAGGAGCTCACTTTGCCCACACATGCATGGCAAGCCAGAAGGACCAGGGAATACCACACCCCTGGATCAGCTCTCAACCAAAGACAGGGTTGGTATATAAATATTATAAATTGCTAGCTTCCTCGCCCCTTGGGTGGGGTAACCAAAGAGTGTGCACTAAACCATTTCTTTATTGTCGCCCGGCAAGATTAAGCCCTGGGTGCCAAGGTGATCACTCACTTCATAACACATCTTTTATTTGCAGCATTGCCTTCTCTACTTTCCCCTCCAGTGTTTCCTGAAATTACCACCGTGATAATAGACCTCTTGCACTTCAGTCCTTATCTCCAGGAGTCCTTCTGGGGAAACCCAAACTAACACTGGGCTTGGCCCAAAGTAGGTGCTCAATAAATCTTCACTGAATGAATGCAGGAAACAATAAATGTGTGTTGAGTGACTGAATGAATTAAAATTATGTTGATATCTTTCTCTGTAAGGAGACGATAAGCTCCTGGTATGCAGAGATCACCTGGCTCATCTTTGTATTCCTGCTTCAGAGTATGTCTGATTCATCTCAACAGTTCAATGAAGGTTGAATTGAATTAAATGACCTCAAATTAGCAGTTGGTGGAAAGAGAAGGTGGCCACATAATGACTGTGGGTCTTAATGAGGTAGAGGTGAGATTTCTTTGGGCATTGTAACAAAGACCTTTAAACAGAAAGGAGGAGTGGCATAGCATCTACTCGGTAAGAATAAAAGTAACTTCCTTATGAGAAAATGCTGTGGGGTAGGGTAGAAAGAGACCAGAGAAAAACTGGAGAGTGATTGAGATGAGCCAGATCATGTTTGGGATGACACATCTCCCTCCTAACACAACACGGCAATGTGCAGCACTTAATGGATTATTATCCACTTATTTTATTTATAGTGTTCATTCCTTTTTAACAACTCTCAGAGCTTCACTACCAGCCATGGTTACATGATCCTGCTCAAATGTAATGGTCCTAAAAGCTGCCGTAAGTGAGGTCCTTGCTTGCTCTCCTGCTACAGTGTCCTGCTATTTTCTTATTTCTGCCACTTGCTTTGTACATGAAGGGTTGTTTTTTTTTTTTTTCCTAGCGTACAAGAAGCCAGTTTAGTTTTGAAGCTTGCTTTTTAGTTGTGAAGCCAGAGATGCATATGTGTGTACATGAATGAGTGTTGTGTGCCCACTGGTCTGGAGGGTGGTGACTCACTCACTGTGCATCAGTTCAGTGTAAATGCAAAGATTTTGACAGTCAGATCTAGTGCAGGGATGCATATACAAGATGTTTTCTTTTTTAAATTGAAGCATAGTTGATTTACAATGTTGTGCTAATTTCTGCTGTACAGCAAAGTGACTCAGTTATACATATATATACATTCTTTTTTTATATTCTTTTCCATTATGGTTTATCCCAGGATACTGAATACGGTTCCCTGTGCTATACAGTAGGACCTTGTTGTTTATTTACTCTAAATGTAATAATTTGTATCTGCTAACCCCAAATTCCCAGTCCATCCCTCTCCCTCCCTCCCTCCCGCTTGGCAACCACAAGTCTGTTCTCTATTTTTTTTTTTTTTTAACAAGGTGTCTTTAATTTAAATGCAATAATACATATGAATGTTCTTAGCAAAGTTCCTCAAACACAATAGATGATCAGTAAAAATGTTAGGCAAATTCAGATCTGGATGACTGGACCTTTTATTTTCCATGGTTCTTCCCTGTATTGGTATGAATGATTGAGAATGGGTTTTAATTCTTAGAGGAGCTCTACTTTCCAATAATGATTTGTTTATTTCTAAAGCTATTTCTCTGTATTATTAAGCACATTTCTTTGCTGTTGTACACATAAATGCAAAAGTCTAGTTTTGTAGAATTAATTTAATCCAATATATAGGTTAGAGAAAAAACAGGCTCAGTTCTTTGGAAAAGTTACTAATTTTTCTATCTTGTTTTTAATACATTAAAATGTTTCCAAATATAAATAATAGAGTCAAAAACATAATTACCCATAAAAGTATATTATTCTTTTTAGAAGTAATATGGAGAAAATATTGTGGTTTCAAAAAGTTGATTTAGACTAGGTTGGCTATTGGTCATTATACTAACTAGTTTGGGGACTGATCTTTTTCACGATCTTATTGACCTGTTTGGGGACATAGTGATCATTTTAGTTTTTAAAAAAAGTGGTTTGAGGCTAAATAGTAAATCTCAATTCCAGTCTAGCAATCTGGGAGATCCCCAAATATCCCAGAAGTAACTCAGCTCCTTTCCCCCCACCTTGCTTCCCAGGTCAAGGTGATGCCTGAGGGCACTAGGGCACTTAATCACATGAAATCCCTTGTTATTGAGGGCACGAGCCCCTCATTGTTCAGGGCATTCCTTCCATTGCTGGCAGCCAAGCAGAGCCCTGGCCCCCTTGAGGTCCTGCATCAGCACTTCATTCCCTTGGTTTAAGGCCCATAGATTGCAGTGGGAACATTAAGGATCCCAGGAAAGGTGACACATTAAGCTCCATCCTTTCCCAAGAGGATATATTAATGGGGAGAGGGAGAGAGATTACTAAGTGGTTAAAGGCTTCAGAATTCACTGACAGGTTTGCCAAGTGCCAGCCTTAAACCCAAGCTGTGCTTGGCCGTGGCTCTGTGGAATTGCTGTTCCTGCTAAAGGATGCCACGGTGAGCAGCAGACTCTTGTCTCCTACTTCTAGAAATGGTGATTTAGACAAGGTGCAAACAGCAAAGAAAATGGGCATGAACATGGGGCAAGTGACGTTGCCCCATAGCAAGGATGCTGGAGCTGGGTCAATGGGTAGAGAAGTAACTGGTTGTGCATATGTTTTCCCTAAACACATCACGTCCCTCTCTGCACAGAGCTGGACGGCCAGCACAGTCAGAGACCAGACCTGTCTGACTGCTTGGGAGAGGCTTTTCAGCTCCACGTTAACCCATTCCATTCTTCATTTATTAAAGGCTTCAGTTGGAATGAGCCAGGCCCAAAGATTTACCTTTGGAGAAGAGAGATGAAATCCTGGTAAGACTTCCTAGGTGTACGTGAATCTGCTTATCGAGGCTGAGCTGTCTCTCTCCACTTGTGGTTGGTATTAACCAGAAATGACTGAATTCTTTTCTTCCCATTTAGAAGTTTAACTGTTTGTCTGTGGTCTCACGTTGAGATTTAAAACCCAGACGTTTCTGCTGCTTCTCATCTCTCTAGGTCACTTTTCTGTTGCAAAGCCATTTTTTCTCATCAGGTGGTACAAATCTCCATAAAGTGTCCTACCTTGCTCAGTAGAGTGTCTGTGCAATAATAATGCCAGTGCCTTGCATATCTATAGCGTTTTGTAGTTCTCAAAGCATTTTTGCATATATTATCTCATTATGTAATGTTGTTCTGGGCTGTTGCTTTTCCCCTGAGTGTTCTGTATTTTACTTGCCATTTTCACCAACTTGAATACTTTTCTTTCTTCTCCTACCAGTTTTGAGGATATTATTCAGGGTTTGCTCTTTTCCCCCTTTCATATTATTTTCCCCAGGGGCTCTAAGTGGCAAAGGAAAAAGCATGTATAAATGATACTGTTTTCTGATGGCAAAGTAAAGATAACCTGAACGTTCTCTACAAATCATCCCTGAGAATTATGTTCCATTTCCTTGGGTTCACACTATCAGCAGAAGTACTAAAAACAATTTAACTTAATGATTGTACTTACTCTCTTTTTTTAAAATTGGTGAAACATCTAGAATGAGTGGAAACTGTGCAAGTTAGATCCATGTAGTAGTTTTGCGGTTTTGGTTTTTCTGTTTGCTTGCTTTTGTTTTGTTTTGCTTAGAGTTTTTATATTGATATTATTCATCCCACAATAGAGGAATGGTAACTTCCTTATTACCTTTTGTTTTCTTGGAGTTATATGGTTGTACACTTTTATCACTTATGAAAGCGAAGGTGCTTTAGGTTAAAGCCTAAAAGATGGTTCTCAAACTGTGTTTAAAAGGTTTTCTGTAGAGCATTTTAGAGACTCCTTTAAGGTTCACTAAGGCAGACCAAGTAGTTCCCTGAACTCACCTCTCATTGCCCTATCCAGTCTATATCCTGTCTCCATCATTCCATCCCCAGATGCTGGGTGCACCGGAGATGCCTACGTAACTACTTAGAGTAATGTAAACCATAAGATATCAGGGTTGAAAGAGATCAAGCAGGTTGCTGTGAGCTTATCTAACTTTTGCATTCCTTCTGTGCCATCCTCGGATGACCAATGAGCCTCAGCCCATTCCATCCTAAGGCAGAGGAAAAGTATCCATTTTGCTGAGCCCAAATCTATCTCCATGTAGCTTCTGTATAATTAAACAAACATTGAGTGCCTATCATGCAGCAGATACTGTTCTAGGGGCTGGAGATACAGAAGTGAACAGTCAGACAAAATAATGCTCTTTTGGATAGCTCCTCAGCTGTACCTCCTGAGGTCATAGAAGACAAGTCAAATAATTCTTCTGCATGGAGCCGCACAGATAATTGAAGACTGCACTCCTGTTCCTCTGAGTCTTCAGTACAAGCTAATACTACCAGTTCATCCGATGTCATACAGGTTTAAGTCCTTTGGCTATATAGACCAATTGTTTTGTGATACGTTCTAGTTTTTCTTAATATTGAATTGATTTTTAGTATATTGATTTTTTTTTTTTGAGTTTTTTGTTATCAAGGTAATACACAGTTGAAGATATTTTGGAAAATACTGATAAGTATAAATAGAAAATCATCTATAATCCCATTACCCACTGTTAAAATGTTGCTATATGTCCTTCTAGCGTTTTCTAACTTGTACTGATAATTTGGTATTCTGTTTTTTTTACTTAACATTGACATTTTTACATTCATTATATTCGTAATATTCCAGATGACTTTTAAAGATGAAGTCATAAGAGTAGTAAAGATACCGTAAGTGACCTTTACTGCATTCCTTGTCATTAAGTCTCCAGCCTCCTAAGCCACTACATTTTGAGTAATACTAGTCCTACATGGAAGGAGGGTGCTGGACTGCATTATCTCCTATGGATTCTTCTAACTTGGATTATTCTTGATATGCTGCTCTTTCCCCCCACCCCGCCCCACCCCGTTCATTCTTTTGTGTTTCCTCAATGTCATGCTCTGCCCATTTGTTTGGCGTATAGGGTGGATGGTAGCTTCTCATTACAACAGGATATCCAAGTGCCATTTTCAAGGCTATCTTCCTGCTAGGTTCAGTCTTGAGGAATCTGTTGGAACCACTGCTTCTGGTGGGACTAGATGATGGCCCGCCCAGAGCTCACTTCTTCCTTTGATTGCAGGCCTGCAGCTGAACCAGAAGGCGCTCACCACTTTCCCAGACGTGGTGCTTGTCCGGGTGCCCACACCCTCAGTGCAGTCGGACAGTGACATCACTGTCCTGAGACACCTGGAGAAGTTGGGCTGCCGCTTAGTCAACCGCCCACAGAGCATTCTAAACTGCATCAACAAATTCTGGACATTCCAGGAGCTGGCTGGACATGGGGTCCCCATGCCGGACACCTTCTCCTATGGTGAGTGTCCTTAAAATAGGATTGAGACTTGTCTTTCCAAATAGCCTGCATCCCTATGTTCTCTCTCCCCAGAAGGCCTCTGGTATCTCTTGTTGGTTTTCAAGGCAAATCTGTTCGTCTTAGATGATTCAACATCTTGAGTCTTTATCATAGTCATTGCCTCTGTCTGAAATGTGTTTGCTTCTTTCTCTCTGGAATTCATTCATTAAATATGTAGCTGGTACACACTATGTGCCAACTACCACAATAGGCTCTAGGCTCTAGCAATAAGTAAGAGAGTCCTACCCTCAGGGCATTCCCAGTTCATCAGAGGCAATTTCAGTGCAGTGCCAAGATAAGAGTTAGCGCAAGGTGGTATGGGAATACACAGGAGAGCTCCTAATTTAGTTTAGTAGGTGATGAGGAAAGAAGGCTTCCCAAAAGAGAGAACATCTAAACTAGCTGAAGTTATCCAGCTAAAGCAAGGGGGGCAGGGGAGCAGTCTAAGAAGAAAGCAGAATATAGAAAGACCTAGAGGCAAGAGAGAGCATGACCGATCGGTGGTACTTTGAGTAGTTTGTGGAATGTCAGGGAGATAGAGTTGAGATATAAGGCTAGAAAGATAAGAAGTCACCATATACAGTACATGAAAGAAATCAGGGGTAATCCTGAGACTAACAGGAAGTTATTGGAGGGCTTTAAGCAAGGAAATGGCCTGATCAGAGTTCAGAATGTCACTTTGGCTACACTGTGGAGAAGGAATTGGACCAGGGGCAAAGTAGAGACAGGATATGTACTGGTAGGCTTTATAAACAATGCAAATGAGCAATGATAGTCTAAACTAAGGTGGTCATAGTAAGAATGAAGATAAGTGAACAGATTCAGGACTTAGGAAGGAGACAGAAATATTAGGACATGATGATTGAGTGGCTATGAGGAGCATGGAGAGGAATCAAGAGTGACTCTGGTTTCTGGTTTGGGCAACCAGATGTGAAAGCGAACACTCTCTGAGACTAGAACCATGGAAGAGGAGAAACAGATTGGTGGATAGGGCAAGGCATTGTCGGAAGAGGTTATTATAGTTTGGGACACATTCTGTTTGAGGTGTCTATAGTATATAAAAGTAAAACTATTCAGTAGGCAGCAGATAAATGGACCTGGAGCTCCTGAGAGAGGTGTAGACTAAGGAAGTGGATTTGGAAACTTCAATTATGTTAAGTGAAGTCACAGGAATGGATGAGATTACTCAGGGAGAAGATGTAGAATGAAAAGAGGCCTGAGCTGTACACCTAAAATGGTAAATTTTATGTTATGTATATTTTACCACAATAAAATGACAACATTTAATTAAAGAGGGTTCGAGAGGGAATCCTTTAGGGAATAGGAAAAGGAAGAAGGACCTATGCAAGAGGCCAAGTAAGAGCACCTGGAGAGGTGAGAACAGAAAGAAGAGAGATGACAGAAGCCAATGGAAAGAGCATCCCAAGAAGGATGGTGTAATTAAAAGGGGTGTTTAATTCTGAGATGACGCGTAACATACTCATGGAGATGTGTGTTGGATTTAGCAACAAGGAGTTCAATGAATACAGCTTCAGTTCAGCCATAGGGAGAAAAGCCAACTTGTCAAGGATGAGGAATGAATGGGAATGGGAAGTGAGGAAATTGAAACCCTTTGAGTAGCTTGATTGTAGGGATACAAGGTTGTAGTTAAGGGATGATGCAGGGTGAAGGAATGGGTTTTATTTGTTTAAGATGGGAGATTACTGAGCATGTTTAAGATGCTGCTGGAATTCTGAACTGAGAGGTTGAAGATACAGCAGAGAGGGGACACTTAATGGTGCAAGATCCCTGAGGAGGTGAGAGGGAAAGGGGTCCGAGGCACAGGTGCAGGGATGGCCTCAGATAAGCAGGACCCCTCTTGCACTGTATTATAAGGGAAGGACAAAAGGATGGCTAGAGAGGAGTTACATTTATCAGCAGGTGTCAGGAAGCTGGGAGTTCTCTTCTTATAAAATGTCCTCATTGTAAAGATGCCCCTGATTATCTACAGTGCCTCTTCATGCTGCTTTATTTTTTTTTAATCATTAGCACTTTTGTGATAGGTCTTATTAGTATCCCAGAGTATTTTGCTTTGCAAAAAATTGATGAACTACAGTATCACCTGTGGTAGGCAGAATAATGGTCCCCCAAAGATGCAAAGGTATAGGAAATCAAGGAAGCTTATAAAAAAATTTAGAAAGATTTTAATACAGATTAATATTCGTATTTTTTAAATGAAGGCTTAAAGGAGTGTAGTGGAGCCAATTCGGGCTTTCAAGTCATGCCTTATCTTTGGGTGAGAAAAATCCCAGGCTTGGTTTCTTTGGGTATTGGTTTTCTACTGCAGTACAACAATCTACTGAAAACTTAGCAGTTTAAACAACACCCGTTTATCATCTCACAGTTTCTGGAGGTCTGAAGTCCAGCCACAGCATAGCTGGGCTTTTTGCTTAGCTCTCGCCAGGCTGAAATCAAGGGGCAGCTGGGCTGGGACCACATCTGAGGTCTGGGGTCTTCCAGGTTTACTGTTGGCATTCAGTTCCTTGTAGTTGTAGGACTGAGGTTCCCACTTACTTGCTGGCTGTTAACTGAGGGCCATTCTCAGCTCTTAGAGGCTGCCTATTGGCCCTGTCACATGGACTTCTCTCCAACATGGCAGTTTGCTTCCCCAAGGCCAGCAGGAGAGTTTCTCTGATGCTTCACCTTCTTTTACAGGGCTCACCTGATTAGGTCAGGTCCACCAAGAATCATCTCCCTTTTGATTAACTCAAAGTCAACTGATTATTAGCCTAGTCGCAGGAATGCTATCCCAGCATAGTCACTTGTCCCCCCTACACTCAGGAGAGGGGGTTATACAGAGCATGTACACCAGCGGGTAGGAATCTTGGGGGCCTTCTTAGAATTCTGCCTACCACAGCCAAGGTAAGGGAAAAATCCCTGCCCTGCCTGCGGGGTTGTCATGACGATTGCGTGAACTAGAGCGTGTGAAGCCTCTGCCACGTGGAAGCACGTGATAATGCTGCTTTCCTTATCTCTCTGTTCCCACCTTTTGTATGGCACATGCACAGTGCATGTCTGTCCGATGGAATGGGTTCACATTGCCTGAATCAGAGAGATGTGAGGCCTCCAAAGAATTCCCACAGGGCCCTGGACCATCAGCCTCACCTTCACTGACTTCTGCTTTTCTTGACAGGTGGGCATGAAGACTTTTCAAAAATGATCGATGAAGCCGAGCCGCTGGGCTACCCGGTCGTGGTGAAGAGCACGCGCGGACACCGGGGTCAGTGCCGCACTTCCCGGGCTTCCGTTCGGGCCTCCTCTCTGCTCGGAGGAGACCCTCACGCCGCGCGGCAGAAGCACTGCTCAGAGAGACGGAGCTCCCCCTTGCGGAGCTTGTGGTGTAGTCCTTACTTCTGTCCCCTCCTCGCTGTCCCCACTGTCCTTGCTTTGTCCAGACCCTTCCCAGCCCTTCCCTGGACTCTGGCAGCAGACTCCTGACTTGATTCTGACTGGTTTCCCTAACTTCACTGCCAGTACCTCCTCTATTCGTTGGGGGGTGCAATTTCTCTGAAACAAAGATCTCTTCTTGTCACTCACTCCCTTGCTGAAAAACCCTCCCAAGAACTGGTGTTGCCTATTAGATACAGTTTATATTCCTCACCGTGGCACTGAAGGCCCTGGACGAACAGCATCCATCTTCCCTTGCAGCCTTCTCTAGCCACATGAACCCTCCGTAATCCATTCCAGATTAGACCATGTATTCTGCTCTCTTTAAACCTCTGCTCTCTTCCCTTTGCTGGGAACGCCATCTTCCTTTGCCCTCTAGTGAACTTCTGCTCGGGCTTTAAGGCCAGCTCCTCGTCGTTTCTTCTCTGTCCACATCCCTGGTCTCCTTCACTCTCTTCCAGACAAAATTAATTGCCCTTCCCTTTGTGTTTCCGAAGCACTTCATCCATGCCACTAGCATAGTACTACGCCTTATGACAGTTATAGATTTATGTGCCTTTTCCCCTTTTTGACTGTGAGCTGCTCAGGGGGTGAGAACCAGGTCCTGCCCATCTCTGTCTCCAAGACCTACTACAGTGCTCAAGACATAGTAGTTGAAGAGGACATATGCAGCAGAAAGCCGTCCCCCTCCCTTGTGGTATGTGAGCGAGTACCTCCTGATGATACCCAGATGGCATCCTTAACTGCTCAGGGCATCTGGAATGAGAGGAGGTACCCTAATGGACATGGAATGAGCAGTTCCCATGAACTTGACACACTCACTGCTCTCCATCTCCAATGTGTAGAGAGTAGAGAAGTAGCACTTCAGGGCGATGGCTTCTGTGGCAGGTCAACGCCTGTTCGAGCCAAACAGAGGGAGGGGCCCACTCTGCCCTGAGGCAGGGAAGGCTTCGGTGGAAGAAAAGGAGACTTAAGTTGGAATGTGGAGTTTGAACTGGCTGAGCAACATACAGAAACAGGTGTGGGCAAAGCAACCTGGGGAAGGAAAGGGATCCTGCTAAGAAGTGAGAGAAATGAGTTTGGGTGGCGAGGTGGGGCTCTGAATACGATTCACATGTACTACAGTGCGAAAATGCAATGTCTCAACTAGTTCTTTATTGTGGTAAAATATACATAAAATAAAATCCAACTAATATTTATTGAGTGCCCACAAAGTGCCAAGGGGATACAGAAAGGAACAGAACAAAAATTCCTGCCCTCCAGGAGCTCACATTGTAGAAGGGAAAGACAGACAATAAACAAATTAAATAGAAGATATAGTATTTTTGGATGTTTTTAAAATTGAGATATAATTCACAAAACAAAAAATGTACCATTTTAAATTATATAATTCAGAGGATCTTAGTATCTTCACTCTTCTGTACAACCATTACACTATCTAATTCCATAACATTTCCATTACCCCAAAAAGAAACCCTGTACTTGTTAAAGGTCAGTCCCAATGGCCCCTCCCCTAGTCCCTGGCAACCACTAATCTGTTTTCTGTTTCTATGGCTTTGCCTCTTCTGGACATTTCATATCAATGGAACCATACAATATGTGGCCTTTTGTGTGGGTTTCTCTGACTTAACATAATGTTTGCAAGGATCATCATGTTGTAGCATGGATCCGGTTTTTATCCCTTTTTATGACTCAATAATATTCTATTGTATGGATATGCCACATTTTGTTTATCTGTTCATCTGTTGATGGACATTTGGGTTGCTTTACTTTGTGGCTATTATGAATAATGCTGCTATGAACATTCATGTACAAGTTTTTGTGTGAACATATGTTTTCATTTCTCTTGGGTATATACCTAAGAGTAGAATTGCAGGGTCATATGGTAACTCTGTGTTTAACTTTAGGGAAACTGCCAAACTGTTTTCCACAACAGTTATGCCATTTTACATTCCCACCAGCAATGTATGAAGTTCCAATTTCTTCACATACTAAACAAAACTTTTATATTGGGTATATTAATTTGCCTCGACAAATTATGCAAATGGTCACCACACCTCCACGATAAAAACAAGCCACAAGCCAAAATGCATGTTTTCCAAGCATTAGTAATGTATGGGCCCACTTTATATATTTATTTTTAAAGTCTTTTTTAAACTTGAGGTATAATTGACATGCAAACATTATATTAGCTTCAGGTGTACAACATAGCGATTCGGTATTTGTCTATATTGTGAAATGATCACAATAAGTCTAGTTAACATCTGTCACCATACATAGTTACAGAATTTTTTTCTCTTATGAAAACTTCTAAGATTTACTTTCTTAGCAACTTTTAAATGTGTAATTTGTTTTTATTATAGCCATCCTACTGGGTGTAATGTGGTATCTTATCATGGTTTTGATTTGTATTTCCCTAATGACTAATGTTGAACATCTTTTTATATTATTGGCCATTTGTATATCTTCTTTGAAGGAATGACTATTCAAATCCTTTGCCCATTTTTCAGTTGGCTTATTGGTCTTTTATTGACTTTTTTAGAGCTCTTTATATATTGTGGCTACTACTGTCTTATCAGATACGTAATTTGAGCATGATTTTTTCCCACTGTGTAGGTCGTCTTTTCAGTTTTTTGATAGTATCCTTTGATACACAAAAGGTTTTGATTTTAATGAAGTTTAATTTATCTTTTTTCCTTTGGTTACTTGTATTTTTGATGTCATTTTGTGCTTGCCTAATCCAAGGTCACACAGATTTACACCTATCTCTCCTCCTAAGAGTTTTACAGTTTTAGCCCTTACATTTGGGTCTTTGAGCCATTTTGAATTCGTTTTTGTATATGGTGTGATGAAGGTCCAACTTCATTCTTTTGCCTGTGGATATCCAGTTTTCCCAGTATTATTTGTTGAAGAGACTGTTGGTTCCCCATTGAATGCTCTTGGAACTCTTGCCAAAAATCAAAAATTGACCATCTGTATGAGAGTTTATTCTGGGCTCTCAATTCTATTCCATTGATCTATATGTCTATCCTTATGCCAGGCCACACTATCTTGTTACTGTAACTTGGTAGAAAGTTTTGAAATTGGGAAATACAAGTCCTCCAACTTTGTCCTTCTTTTTCAAGATTGCGTTGGCTATTTGGGGTCCCTTGCATTTACATATGAATTTTAGGATCATCATATCGATTTCTGCAGAACAGGAAGTTGGAATTTTGGTGGGGATTGCACTGAGTTTATAGATCAATTTGAGGAGTATTGCCATCTTAACAATATTAAGTCTTCCAATTTCTGAACATGGAATGTCTTTCCATTTATTTCAATCTTTAATTTCTTTCAAATATTTTGTAGTTTTCAGTGTATAAGTCTTGAACTTCTTTGGTTAAATGTATTCCTAAGTTTTTTTATTCCTTTTGATACTATCGTAAATGGAATTGTGATCTTAATTTTATTTTCAGATTGGTCATTGCTAGTGTAGCACACACATCTTAGGGAAAATGGATAGGGAGTAAACAAAGTCACAGCAGTTGTTAGGCTCTAGTATATGGAAATAAATCTAAAGAAGGCAGTGGACTCATGCAGGCTATGCCTTTGAGAAAGTTACTAATCTTGTGGACCTTTATTTTCCTCTTCTGTAAAACAAAAATAACTATCCTTGTCCTAATGGCTTCATAGAGCTAGTATGAAGTGTAAAAGAAATAATTTAAAAAAAAAATAAAGTGTTTGGCACACAGTAGATGATTAATCTTAGTGCTCTTCCCCCTGCCCAGTTTTTTTCCTCCTTGCTTTAAAACTGTAGCTCCTTTATTAACTGCAGACTAAGCCCCATATTAGAACCTCTGTGCCAGGAACCAAGGAACAAAGTCCATATTTTTAGCCCCCATCTCTGCTGAAAATCCTACCTAATGTCCAGAGAATCCCCAGTGCCTATCATTGGATCCCAGCCATCTGCTGCCAGATGCCAGATCTCCTGGTGCCAGATGTCCAATGATTGAGACATGTTTTGGAGGTTACTTTTGGGTCTTATATGCCACTAGGGGCTGATACCCATCCCTCTTTTATTAAGACTTCAGAAATGTGCCACTCTTTTTAAGGTGATGACACATCTCTTAGGAAAACCATCTCTTTTTTCCATGTTTGCTAGCAAGAAGGATCAGGGTATGGTATGCTTATGTCAGGTTTACAGAGCAAACCTGTCAGGGCCCCCTGCTCATATCTGTTAGCTAATATGCAAATGGAAAAAAGCAGATGTCAAATAATTGCGAAAGCATAAGTGATTCAAGCAGAAAATACAGAATTTGGAGTCCAGAAGGAATGCTTTTCCCAGAGATCAATAGAAGTATGGATCATTCCTTTCAGAATTAAATGGGTATAGCCAAATAATAAGTTTCTTATGTTTGAAAGGAGGAAGCACGTCTGGCAGTGGCTCCCCCTTTGAACTCCGATAGTATTTTGCACAGACCTCTCCTGATGCTATATCAGGCTGTGTCATTATCTTCTGTGGGTCTCTCTCCATCTTGACTGGGAATTCATCTAAAGTATGTTCAATTAGTTATGTTCTGTAAGCATTGATTGACACTTGCTTTGTGCATCAAGCCTAGTGTGAGGTGTGGGGATTTAGAAAAAAAAGTGAGTGGGACATGGGCTCTGCCAAATCAGCATCCTGGGGTGATAGGAGGTGCTGACTGTTTCTGGAAGCGAATTGACTAGATCCCTAGGAATTTATTTTGGCCTCTTCTGGGTGTTTCTGGAATACATTTTGATTTCATTTTGAAAAAAAGAGTTGTGAAAGGAGAGGCACCTGAGTAAAACCCAGAAATAAATGAGGTTCGACGGCCATTTGATAAGACGCAAGAGTCGAGTCAGAGAAATCGAAGGGGCCGCAGTGAGGCGAGTTGGGAAAGAATGGATGACTCTGGACCTGGAGGTGGGATGGCAAGGACGGCGCTCAGAGGCTTCTCTAACTACTTCTCTTGCTCTTTGTCTTTCTTCTTAAAGGAAAAGCTGTTTTTCTCGCAAGAGATAAACACCACCTCTCAGACATCTGCCATGTGATCCGCCACGATGTGCCCTACCTGTTCCAGAAGTACGTGAAGGAGTCCCACGGAAAGGATATCCGGGTGGTGGTAGTAGGTGGCCAGGTGATAGGCTCTATGCTTCGCTGCTCCACAGACGGACGGATGCAGAGCAACTGCTCTCTCGGTGAGGCACGAAAGCTCAGTCGGACTGTTGGTCAGGGGCGGCCACCAGGGTTTTTCATTAGGATGTTTGCACCCAGCCAGTGAATGTGTCTTGATCCCTCCTATCTGGTCAGACCGTCTGCAAGGCACCAGGATCACAGAGACGAATTAGAAACAAGCCCTTTCCCTTAGCAGCAAGCAGTCCAGGAGGGGGACAGGTGGGTGTGAGTGCCATGAGGAGGTCAGGCCAGGGATGTCAGGACACTGAGATTTGAACCCTGTCCTGTAGGTGTTAGGACTTGGCAGTCAGCTTTAAACAAGGGAGTGACATGAGGATTGGTGTTTGAGAAAAACTGACATCTGGGAAGAGGATGGATTGAAGGCATGAGAGGGAGGCAGGGAGTTGAGTTTGGAAGCTGTGGCAGTAGCTCAGGCAAGAAGTAAGGAGAGTCTAAACTAAGGCAATGGGGAACTCCCTGGCAATCCAGTGGTTAAGACTCTGTGCTTTCACTGCTGAGGGCTCAGGTTCGATTCCTGGTCCAGGAACTCCAGCAAGCCATGTGGTGCGGCCAAAAATAATAATTAAAAAAAAAAAAAAAGAAACTGAAAAGTAAGGCTATGGCTGGAGACATAGCATATTCTGCTTTTCCATTGTAATTGAAGATTGTGTTTCTTTTTTTCTTTTGAAAATTGTGTTTTTCTTATATGTTTGATGTTACTAGAAAGCTGCAGTTTATGTCTGGGTCAAATGCATAACCTCATCCCATTAACCTATTGATAAAGCTTGTTTTCAGTTTTGGTGCATGGAGATGGTCCCGGGGGCATGAGAATGTTCATCTTCATCACAGAAATCTGTTGTCAGCCTCATGAGTGGAATTTGTATGTTGGTAATGTGAAAAAGTACCCAGTTGTTATTTCCTAAATCGCCAGATGAGTATACCAGGTCTGGTGACTAATGAAGAGGCTGAAACACCAATCCGGTCCTTCTTCCTGAGTGTGATTGAGCAACCTCCCCAAGTGGACTCCAGGGTAGAGGCTGACAGTGTAGCGATTAATGAGAGCCCTTGCCCTCAGGCAGCTTATGGTCCAGTAAAGGAGAAGACGGATAAGCAGATCATTGTAAGGTACTGTGACTAAACTGCTGTGATAGAAGCAAATGCTAGGCTCAGGTTGACACAGTGCTAAGTACCTAATATATTATCTCATTTAATTTTCATGACAATCCCATGTCTTGCCACTGTATTGAACCTTATGTATTATCAGTTTGTCTTTTTCAATCAGCTCACAAAAATCCATTCTTTGGGGACTTCCCTGGTGGTCCAGTGGTTAGGACTTTGCACTTCCACTGCTGGGGCCCTAGGTTCAATCCCTGGTCAGGGAACTAAGATCCCACAAGCCATACGGCCAAAAGAAAAAACAAACAAAAAATCCATTCTTTAACTAGAAACTACACTGTTTTGTAATTTATCCATATTGCTTTTTTTGATGAGCTCTTTTAAAGCTGTTCAATAGCCTTTTCCTCACACCATGTAATAGATGGTGGAGGGGCGGGGTTAAGGTCAAGCCATTAGTTCCTGAGAATACAAGTGTTAAGTCTTTGCAAAGAGACTAAAGGAAGACAGTTAAATCTGAGGTCTTAGCTTTTTAACAAGTAAGGGCAATCAGACTCTCTCTGACCTCGGTATGAGATTTTTGTCTCACAGGCCTCTCTCTTCTTAGAAAATAATAATTTTGTTTCTTCTAATTTCTAAAAGGAATTCATTCTCAATGTAGAAAATACAGCAAAGTCAAATGAAAAACGATATTTATCATTAATCCCACTATCTAGAGACAACCAATGTTAACATTTTGGTGTCATTTCTGATGATGTTTTTTTGCATAATTATGGTCATACTGTACAGCCTTTAATCCTTTTAAGTATTTTCCCATGTGATCACAAACTCTATCATTTTTAGTAATGGTTGTAAACTATGCTGCTTTCCTCTACTGTGAGCTATTTAGATTATAATTTTTCATTTACTCATCGACAAGTATCGAGTGCCTACTATGTACAGTATTTTGACTTTCCAGTATTTTAAATGACTGCCATCAGCATCTTTGTGCATAAAGCTTTTTTCCCCAATATATAAGATTATTTCCTTCATGGTGGGATGACTGGGTCAGAGGATATAAACATTTTTTAAACTCTAGGAAAGAAACAATCATATTACTTTCTCAAAGGGTGTCCTGATTTCCATCCAGACCTTTTGTTGGTAATAAAAATGCCCATCTTGCTGCCCTTCCCCGACATCCCTCACCTCTCTTCCTTGAAGGGTCATTTGGCTCATTAGTCCAGTCAGTGCCTGGTGTTGTTGCCAAAATTCGGCCTCTGTACACTGGGGCCAGATTAAATCTCAGAGACAGAGTTTTGGTGAAGTATTATAGAAAGGAATAGCTTTATTGCTTTGCCAGGCAAAGGGGGCCACAGTGGGCTAATGCCCACAGGACTGTGTGTCCTGCCCTGGAGGGGGTAGTGAGGAGACTTACAGCGTTCAAGGAGCAGGGCGTGATCAGCTCGTGGACGTTCTTCTGATTGGCTGGTGGTGAGGTAATGGGCGGTCAGCATCATCAACCTTCTGGTTCCAACCGGTCTGGGGTCTCCGTGCTTGTGGGCAGCATACCTTTAACTTCTTCCACCTGCTGGGGGTTTCAGTATCTGCAAAACAGCTCACAGGACGTGGCTCAGAATATTATCTGCAGTCCTTGAGGAAGAACTAAAGGTCCTTGACTTTGTATAATGGCTAAAGTATTATTATCTTATCTTGCTTGACTGTTTTCCTTTCTTTCTGCATTTTCTCACTTCTCTGATTAAATTTATTCTTTGACTAAAGTTTTTCTACGACAAAGTGCAGGCAGAGGATGTGGGTAGGGGTTTCTTCTGGGAAGGCCTTATATGGTCCTGCTCGGTTACAGTGTCACCATTACATCACTGCACTTTCCCCACAGGTGGCGTGGGCGTCATGTGCCCACTGACAGAACAAGGCAAGCAGCTGGCTATCCAGGTGTCCAACATCCTGGGCATGGACTTCTGTGGCATCGATCTCCTCATCATGGACGATGGCTCCTTTACGGTGTGCGAAGCAAACGCCAACGTGGGTTTCCTAGCCTTTGACCAGGCCTGCAACTTAGATGTGGGCGGGATCATTGCGGACTACACCATGTCCTTGCTGCCCAACAGGCAGACCAGGAAGATGGCTGCCCTCCCAGGACTGTCTAGTCCCAGGGAGAAGAAAGAGCCAGACAGCTGTGCTTCAGCTCAGGGAGTCACAGAGAGCGTCTACGCCATCAACAGCGGGTCTACCTCTAGCGAGAGCGAGCCTGAACTGGGAGAGATCCGGAGGTCCTCAGCAAGCCCAGCGGGGGCCCCAGCCCCCATGCTGCCCGACCCTGGCTACAACATTAACACCAGGATTGCTTCAGAATTAAAACTTAAGTGAATTCCTGCTTTTTGGCAGCATTGAAACCAAATCCTACTGCTTCCCTAGTAGTTTTGAGCGAATAAAATCTGGACTAGTGTGATTTCATTTGCACAGAAACTAGAAATCCCATCTGGGCACTCAGCATTCTTTCTAACGATGATTTAAGCAAATGGCCTAGCTTTGCGGTTTTTATAAACACTAATATAGAAACCCTCACCGAGAACAACATCCCGACTGATGGATTTGAGACCGATGTCTGCTGCAAGCAATTGGATGTTACGGCTGACTCTGTGCTGTGCTTCTGGCTTTTAGCAGTGGAGCCCATTAACTCAGAACGGCTCCTGGAAATACTGTACAAAAGAGCAACCACCGGACAGAGGCACGTGCAGAAGAGGTGGAATGTGACTGCAGTTGTGTGCTCTTCATTAAGTGTGTGTGTGTGTGTGTGTGTGTGTGTGCGAGAGAGAGAGATACTCGGAGTACACACAGTCCCAGCGCTATTAGAGAATCAGTCTCTGCTCCCCATCAATCACCATCTTGACCATATTTCTCTGACACTCAGGATATGGTGTTTTAAAGGGAGCTTCCTCCTTTGCATCTTCAGTGAAGCACTTTGTAGAAAGTGAGATTGAGCGTCCTTTGACTTCACTCGTTGGCAAACATCCTGCTCTGTAACTGGGGCTTTCTACAGATTGCTTTGCCACTCCAAATATATAGATCCTGCTTCAACTAACGCCAGCCCCAGCAGCCTCTTGCACCTTTGCTGCCTTTGACCTCAGCTGGAAATGCACTTCAGTGACCTAGTGGCCACACACTTTCTTCCTTAAGCATGCACTAGAACACCATGGACTTCTTTTCAATAGACTGTTCACTTGACATTAGAAGCGAGTGGGTTTTTAATCCTAGAAAGCTACTGGAAGATAATCATTTCCCCCCCTCTTCTACTGAAACTTTAGGTACTTAGCTGTAGGAGATTTTCTTGTATGAGTCGGTGTTGTGAGCCTGTTGGGTAGCTAGAGCCATTGGAAACACTCCAATCCCCTTGACGTAACTAGTCTTACCCAGGTTCCAGAGACCTGTCCTTACCCACTTTTCCACACTGGGGAGACTCAGGTATCAGGAATAACTCATTGCACATTTGGTGGGGGGGGATGGGGGGTGGGGGTGTGGATAATGTAGACATGACACCAAGTGCTTTTCATTTTAACTCTTCCAGCAGTAGATGATGACACTGCCCTTGGGAGAAGTCACGGACATGGAGTGTTTCATTTCTGCTTCTGTGAAGTATGACAAAAATGAGCAAGGCTACCTTTTTAACCAAATACACTAGAACATATGCACTCAAGAGTCACCATGATTGTACTTATTCCCCTGGGAGACCTTACTCTTGAGCTGTGATGTTGCATGTGCCAAGAGCACTAGACTTCCTCTTTGGAGTTACCTTTGAAGCCATGCAAGAAAAGAGGCCTCATAACCTTATAGTCAGACCTTGTTTTTTTACACCACCCTTCCCCAGAGTTCATCCCGAGCTCCATCACCCATTTTATTGATCAGACTTATCTTCTAATGCTCTTTGGCTGTTAAAAAATATCATTCCTCAAAAGAATAAATCTACCCTTAAAGGACAAAGACTTATCAATGTTAAGGATGCTTACAAGTGGACAGTTTCCAAGGAAGTTTCTAGAAATGTTATGAGTAAGGTCAGCTTCCCTGGACTAAACATACATCTTCCCAACGTGACCAGTTTGAAGGAACAACACCCATTTGGGTGTACGAATTCCTGTACTTATTCTGCTGTAAATGTAAAACGTGTATAAAGTCAAACTATTACATTTTTCCACAACACATTTAAATAGAAATTGGCTTTGAAAATACCGTGGCTAAAATCAGATCTCACCAAGTAACTGAAACTGAAAAATGTTTGGCACTATGCAATGGAGATGTCACACTACACAGTAGTAGTTTAAATACAGTCAACATAGGGTGCATGCCACTGAACTGTAATTCCAGTCATGTGTCTGTACAGTTGAAAAACGATAATCCTTCACCTTTATATAGGTTAAGACATGTACCTTATCTTTACCACTCAGGGTGGGTTTAGAAGGATGGTTCTAGGTCTGTTCTCGTTGGATTTGGCCAGATGCTTTCTACGTAAGCCTCTGAACCAAGTGATGACTTTCTGGAAGCTGCATTCACTCCTTCCCACAGTTTAGTGCAAGCCCAGTCTCACCACTTTACCTAAATAGATGCTCGTGAGCCCCATCCTGAGCACAGCAGCTAGAGGGTGCTTCCAGATTTGTCAAAGGGGGCCCATTTTCCAGCTGCCAGTGACATCTGTCGTCATTGGCATCATTGCTTGGAACCCAGCCCTGTCTAGAGAGCTGGGGCACAGCTGGATGATAGCCTCCCTCCAGGATTTCCCATACTGGCTGTGGGCCCTGTGAGCCTCAGCCAGGTGGCTGGGCCACACTCATCACAGCTGCCCACAGGGCCTGCTGGAAGGAACGGGGGGTGCAGAGCCGGATCCCGGTTCTGGTTCTGCCCTAAAATAGCTGATTAACCTTATACAATCAAGTTGAATCTGTGCCTCGATTTTTCCATTCTTCTGCTAGGGGAGATGCCTATTCTATTTAGCTCTTGGGGCGGATGTTTTGAGGTTGGAGTTAATTAATGAAGCTGTACATTGCGTGGGAGGTGGTAGAAGGATGCCTCCCACATCTGGTTTTTAGCAGTTTCCTATCACCCCTCCTCTGGGGGAGTTAAAGAGGCCATAAATTCTTGGCCTTAGCACACTAAGCAGTGGTAGAGGGCCTGAAAAAGGATGCAGCTTCTCAGAGGGCTTATGACCTGAAAGAAGTAAGGCTCTTAGTGTGTTCAGCCTTCTGGATGGATTGTATCTAACCTGAAACTCTTGACTCTCGTGTATCAACTAACAGTCTTCCTCATGTAACATAAATTGCAGTGTCTGTATACAGTCTTCCCATTATCTGGTAGTAGCATCTTGAAACTGGTCAAAACTTGAATGCCAATAGCTCAGTCACTCAGAATATATATGACTTTGCACTTGGGAAAAATGTCTTCATGCTGTTTGTCTGATTGCTGAGGGGTATGGGGTTCCCCCAGAAGGTGGATTTGGGGCTTTAGGTCTTGAGGATCTGATCAACAATATAAGTGGCTCTTAAGCCATTAGTGTCACAATTGCAGACTCAGTTCTCCCAGCTCAGAGGGGATTCCATGAACGTTGGGGATGGGCGAGGAGGAAGGAGAGGAGAGGAAGGTCTGGGATAGTTTTGTGACATTTCAGTGGAAGAAATAAGTTGGGGTCATCTGGAATTCTAGTGGGAAGGAGGAAGAAATGGCTCTTCCGTGGGTTGTTTGAATGAAAGAATTGTGAATATGTACTGCTTACAGAGGTAGGGGTCTTTCTTTGAAACTATTCTGTATAAAGAAAATGAGTTGCTTGGATTCTCATCCACCTCAGCAGAAGTAAGAGAGACATACCTCATCCCCTTTTTTTTAAAAAAATCTTTTTCCATGAAGTTTTTTTTTTTTTTTAAATTGGAGTATAGTTGCTTTACACTGCTGTGTCAGTGTCTGCTGTACAGCAAAGTGAATCAGCCATATGTACACATGTATCCCCTCTTTTTTGTATTTCCTTCCCATTTAGGTCACCACAGAGCACTGAGTAGAGTTCCCGATGCTATGCAGTAGGTTCTCATTAGTTATCTATTTTATACATAGTATCAATAGTGTATATATGTCAATCCCAATCTCCCAGTTCATCTCACCCTCCCCTTCCCCCTTTGTTCTCTACCTCTGTGTCTCTATTTCTGCTTTGCAAATAAGATTATCTGTACCATTTTTCTAGATTCCACATATATGCATTAATATATGATATTTGTTTTTCTCTTTCTGACTTACTTCCCTCTGTATGACAGCCTCTAGGTCCATCCATGTCTTTGCAAATGATGCAATTTCGTTCCTTTTTAGGGCTGAGTAATATTCCATTGTATATATGTACCACATCTTCTTTATCCATTCCTCTGTTGATGGACATTTAGGTTGCTTCCATGTCCTAGCTATTGTAAATAGTGCTGCAGTGAACAATGGGGTGCATGTGTCTTTTTGAATTATGGTTTTTTCAGGACATATGCCCAGTAGTGGGATTGCGGGGTCATATGGTAGTTCTATTTTTAGTTTTTTAAGGAACCTCCATACTGTTCTCCGTAGTGGCTGTATCAACTTACATTCCCACCAACAATGTAAGAGGGTTCCCTTTTCTCCACACCCTCTCCAGCATTTGTTGTTGTAGATTTTTTGATGATGGCCATTCTGACCGGTGTGAGGTGATACCTCATTGTAGTTCCCATTTGCATTTCTCTAATAATTAGTGATGTTGAACATCTTTTCATGTGTTTGTTGACCATCTGTATGCCAAACTATACAAACAGCTCATGCAGCTCAATATCAAAAAAACAAACAACCCAAACAAAAAATGGGCGAAAGACCTAAACAGACATTTCTCCAAAGAAGACATACCTCATCCCTTCTTTAAGTCCTGATGAAGGCTGATCTTGAGAACCAGCTCTGAATGTAACTCAGAGGAAGGTGGAAGCAGCTAGCTGGGGGGGCGGGGGGGGGCGGTTCCACGATCACTCAAGTAACAGCTGACCCTCCCGGAAGTTAATGACCAGAATACCATGTGCAGGCGGTCACAGAGCCATGTCGGAGGGTGAGTCCAAAGTCAGTGAAACAGCCTAGTAATTTCCTGTGCAGCTGGAGGTGCGGCTTCTATCTGCTGTCAGTCTATGCTGAGTTTTTGGGAAGAGCCCTGACAGCGGCCTTCTTGTCACTGTCCCTGGAGTTAGTGTTCCTGGATCTGCCGCTGTAGCCCTAATAGAAAACCTGCTGCTGTTTATGACTGCTTCTGAGATTCCCCAGATCAGATCGTGGCTTCAACTGTTGTCACCTGGAAGACCACCATCTCAGGCATATGTTGTCTTACTCCTTTCTTAAAACCATATTCTGCTTCCATTCCAAATCTGTGGTTAGACTGCAGCCTTCCCTTCTAAAACTCACACAACTGAGTATGAAAACCTTGTCCCTTCAAGCCTTTCCATTTCCTTCTCCAGGCGCGTTTCCCCTGCTGACAAGTGGCACTGTTCTGGGCCCCGTGCTGGCATCCCAACACTGTTGGGTGGTCTTGCTCTGGCATTGCATATTCACTAGAGCTCTGAGGCAACCCTAAGAAGGTCACCCATCAAGCCAGATTTGAGGGCACAGGAATAGCAGCACTTTGGAACCAGTTCAGTCCCTGTTTTATAGATGGGACTCTGAATCCCAGAGGCCAAGGTCACTTAGCTAGTCAGCAGCAAGGTTGGGACCCAGGCAGTCTGGTTCACAACCAGTGTGGCATACTGCCAGAGCTGGCTCTGTTCTTCCATGGCGTCCAGCACTGCTGCCATCCTGGACCCACCCTGTGCCCATCCCCCTTCCGCTGAACCTCTGCTCTGGATCAACGTGGTGCCAGCTGTGAAGGATTCAGCTCTTGGATGGTTTTTAGGTAAGAGCCCCAAAGGCGTAGATAAGATTTTCTGGTGCGTGCTGGCTCATGGCCTGTGCCTTCTGTAGACCAGCCAAGACCACGTAGCCTCACATTACACCATCAGTGATGGAATGTGAGAGAAGGCCCCTGCCAAGCTGACTGAAGGCTTCCTTAGCCCCAGTTTGGTTCATGTTCCCTCACTGCAGAATGTCTTGGATTTGCAGAGGCCTTCGTGGGCCTCCGTGGAGGCCAAGGGCTTGAAGGTCCCAAACGTCTCCCGTCAGGCACACCTGAGGGGGAATCCTGATTGATACACGTTAGCTACAATCTGCCACAAAGTCAAAGGCTTCCTCCCTCTCGCAGTTCCACAGTGCATCCCCCTTGCGGCCGGCCACTAGGCACACTCTTCCCTGTTGTAGCCCGTGGGTCAGCTGAGGACCCCCTGCCCCTTGAGATCCAGAGAAGTCTGATAACTGGGCCTTTGGATCTCTGTGATTTCTAAGGGGTTTATATCTTGGCAGTCACTGCTGACTCCAGACTTCTGCTACCTCATTTTAAGCAACAATCATGTCTCATCCCTTCACCACATCAGCTGAGAAAGGCTCAGTTCCTGCCCCCACTTCCACACACACCAAAATTCAAATGAGTCAGTGTAGGAGCATGTGCCTGTGTGTGTTTCAGTGATGTGGGAGGAAACGGGAGACGTGGCAACAACGCAGACGTGGCAGCAATGCAGACGTGGTACCCCCATTCATAAAATGTTCTTCTATACTCTACAGAGGAATCCACTCACCTTCCACTCCATGTGGTACCTGACTCCCTTCTCAGGACAAACTAAATCCACGTATGTTCTCATGGACGGCAGTATAGCCATTCCTTTTCCTAATATGATTCCTGCCAACACCTCTACCTTCAAGATTTCACCTTCTATCATGGATGGCTTATTAAAGGCATTTTCCTAAGCAAAGACCACTCCCTCCTAAAGAAGAACTCAAGTGCCGTCCCTTAGGGTGATCTATTTTTCATTCCCACTACCCTAGCCAGGCATGGCAACCACCATAATCACCACTAGCTGTTGGGGACATCACGCTTTATGGAAGGCAACACGGATTGATGTAAATGGTGCTAGTTTGGGTTAGCCCCGGTTCAAATCCTGACTTGATAACTTATGGCTTATGTGACCTCAGGAAAGTCACTTAATCTTGCTTAACCTTTGCATCATCACCTATAAATGTGATAAATAAACACAATCTTGAATGTGAAGCTCTTTACCACAAGTCTGGCTTTCAGCAGGTTCCTTTCCTCTTGCTTTCTCCACTGTCAGCAATCACAAACAGCTCCCGCCCATGATCATGACTCAGTGCCAAAGGATAAAAGCTGGCAGACAGCAGCTTTACAGCTGGGAAAAGAGATGCGGGGGAGGGAGGGGACAGGACTGGTGGCTGCTTCAGCATGCTGCGGTTTAGGCTTAATGACTGAAAGGTCCCATCCATCCCTGAGATTGTGTGATGCTCTAGTGTAAGATATAGGGGGTGTATCTGGCTTAGAAAAGTCCTGGAGGAAAGGCTGCCTCGGACAACTGGGAGGCTGGAGAGTGGAGGAGCAGTGTGACCTTGTATGATTTAGCACCTGGTTTCTTTGGCTCTTCCTGTATGAGGTTTGCTGGCTTTGCATCAAATGGAAGGAGGAGGTGCCAGCGATTTGAATTAAATCTGTCAAACAGAGGGTGAGGGGAGTGCAGAAGGCCGGGGGGCTGGGGGGGGCGGAGCTGTGCAGGGAACTCTGATAGCCCAACAGCACCATCTGGACTTGGCAGGGATGACAGCCCTGAGAGCAGATGGAACTAGCCAATAAAACAGCTGAAATTCTGCTGTCCTGGGCCTGTCCCGAGTCGGACCCCCAGAATCTTCTATTTAGAAGGAACATTGCTCCACTGTAAGTGGAGAGCTGGGGTCCTTAGTCTAGAACTAATAAAGGTCTTCGTGAAGGCAAGACCAGGCAGGTGGCTCGTGTGTTTAGTCCCACCTGGAGGTCCCCAGAGTACCAGTGGTGTGGTGGAGCCGGCTTGGACCAACCCATGAGAGCGGATTGTTACAGTTTCAGGAATTTTGTGGGCTGGTTGTTAGATGCAGCCACAATTAAAAATTAAATTATATAAACCTAAAATTAAAGTATATTTAAAATATAGGTAATAAATATTCAAAACTTATCACTTCCTAATTATTTTATTACCTTTTACTATTGTCTGTGCTTCTGAGGTTATTGACATCTGTTGTATTTGTACAGTGGAAATGCCATATAATGGTGTGCAACTGAGCATGTGTTCCCAACTGCATTGTTCAGTGACATCACATTGGTAGTTTGAAATCAGCCATGGAGGGAATATTTACCCCACAGAGATGGGCAAACGCTATATACCAAGTATTTCCCCTGGAGAGCTACCTGTTAAACATTTACCAGCACACCAGTGCCACTGGGTAACCAAGAAAGAAATTGATACACCAATGCATTGAAACATCTCAATTCCAAGGAGGGAGCATGTGTGATGGATTTCTCAGAAGCCAGTGTCCTATTATAATGTGCAGAACTGACTTGAAGAAAAATGCTTGAAAACACTGCTTCTCTGCCTGTTCTGTCTTCCTCTGTTTTCACACATGAGAAATCTTTTTGGTTTGCTCCTAAACTTAGTGATCTTTGAGGCTGTGTCTCACCTGTGGGCTGTACTTCAGCTAAGTTCCCCCCAGGAAAGTGAATTGTAGTTTTTCCTGCCTAATTGGCAAACTGAAAACGTGCTGTAAAGAATATATCTTAACTAGGCACCCAAAGAGCTCATTTCCAAGTGGTTTGAACAGCAATAACAACGTTAACTTCTCCCACAGAGAAGAAATCATTTCTAAATGATTGTTTTGCTGGTTTTGCTTTTTATTAAAATTATTACCGTGGAACAGAAGGCTTTGTTTGCCTTTGTCCCCCAAACTCTGTCCCTTTTGGTGGTTCTTTTTCAGTGAGCATCACACTGAATCTACATTTTATTATTTTCATATCATAAAATGAGGAAAAGGCTTCATAGAAACTTCATCCTATTCACTTGCACACCAGCTGCATTCTGAAAAACCATAATTTTCCTTTCAAATGCAGAGTGCTGTCTGAATTGTAATATTGCCAACTCTCAACTGTCAAGATGATGGAGGAAAATACTAATGCAGATGGTATGAGCTTGTCGTGGGCCTGCTCAACATGCTCTCCTGGACTGACTTTACAATGAAGATTCAAATAGCAAGTGAGAGCTTGCTGTGTGTAAGAATGGCTGTGTGGTGCAGGAAGGATCCCAGGGGACTGGAAAGATTTGTGTCCCCACCGGAAGAGCCATTAGAATTTGTTTGCATGACATTTCAAAAGGCTTCCTGGGAGAAGCAGTGCTAAGGCCTTTAGGAACTAACTCCGATCAGCACCAGGCCTGAGACCCTTGAACAAAGGCTGTTCCTCAACTTGTGAGGGTCAGGGAGCCCACCCCGAGGTAAGAGAGTCACAGGGATAACGCTTCTTTGTTGCAACCAGGGATGCTACTCTGTTGTACCACTCATATTGTCCTTCAACCCAAACACTGGGGAGTGTGACCTATATTTCTTTTTTATTCTATTGATATATGAAATTCTTCAAACTACACAAAAGGCGAGAGGAGGGTTTAGTAAACTCCTCAAATTTTAAATTATCAAAATTTTCTATTTTAACTGCATCTACCCACTTCTTCTTCTTAAGCATTTAAAAACAATTTCCACGCACCATATCTTTTCTCCCCTGCATACTTCAGCAGGCATCTCATCTTAAAAAGAGATTTCCTTATGCCTTTACCACGTATAACAAAATTAACAGTAATTCCTTGATAGCATCTAACTACCAGTTCATATACACTTCCCCCAGTGGTCCCAGAAGAACTGCATTTTCTGCATCGTAGACCAGTGTGTTTGGTGGGGCCAGAGGTCCTTTGAGAAGGGTGGTGACTGCTTCCCCGCCACCCTGCCTGTGGCTCTGGCAGCAGCCATACTGACAGGGCACCAGTAGAAAGGTCTTTAGGCTGGCTACAGACACCGTCCCCAGTTGCTGGAGCTTGGGATTTCCTCTCCCCAAGGAATAGGCCTATGAGACTTCCTCTTCTGTTTTCCAGGGCTCCACGGTCATCCCCCGAAACGTTCCCAGCTTCATGCTGCTGACACCCACCTGGCTGTCATGCTGGTTCCCATTTCACTGCTTTTCCTGCAGCTGCGTTCTTCACTGCAGGAATTCCCTCAAACAGGGAAGAGCCTTCCCCCAAGGATTACGGCTCTTCCACCGGCCTCAGATCTACTGTACCTCAGTGAGTCACAGCTCTTCAGAGCTCCCAAAGGCCTTGGCTTCTTCACTTGTTGGAAAATTTTGGCTGAATTTCTCATGTCAGAGAAGATTTGAGTAGCAAGACACTGTGTCACATTTAAAGGCCTAAAGAGACAGCAAGTGAATGCACTGCTTGCTCAGGGATGTTCTTTTGCTCTAAAGAACATCATTATGACAATTGGTGATATCTGAACTAAAGTCTGTATTTCATTGTTTGATCGCATCCTATCAATGATTAATTTCTTTTTTTAAAAAAATTTATTTATTTATTTATTTTTGGCTGTGTTGGGTCTTCGTTGCTGCCCGCGGGCTTCCTCTACTTGCGGTGAGCGGGGGCTACTCTTCATTGCGGTGCGGGGGCTTCTCATTGCTGTGCCTTCTCTTGTTGCGGAGCAAGGGCTCTAGGTGCGCAGGCTTCAGTAGTTGTGGCATGCGGCCTTCAGTAGTTGTGGCTCACGGACTCCAGAGCGCAGGCTCAGTAGTTGTGGCACACGGGCTTAGTTGCTCCGCGGCATGTGGGATCTTCCCGGACCAGGGCTCGAACCCGTGTCCCTGAATTGGCAGGAGGATTCTTAACCACTGTGCCACCAGGGAAGTCCCTAGTTCCCTGATTTCGATGATTGTACTGATGAGAATATGTAAGAGTTTCCTTGTTTTTAGAAGAACCACATTAAATATTGAGGGATAAAGGGACATAGTGTTTGCAACTTTCTTTCAAATGGTTCAGAAAATAATGGGTATCTATATACAGAAAATGATGAGGCAGATATGGTAAAATGTTAACATCTGGGGAATCTGGGTGAAAGATATACGGGAATCCTTTGTATGAATACTCTGAATACATCTGAAATTATGTCACCCTCATCTGCTGGGTTCCCCTCTTCTCTATTAAACGTTCTGTTTCAGGGCATTTCCTGGGGCTCTCTTCCCTCCCTTATCTCTCTTCTCTTCCCTAGGTGACCTCCTTCGTTTCCTTTTCATCTCCCCTCAAATGTCTCACAAGTATCTTAAACTCACCATGCCCCAATCTGAATTCACATTCCTCTCTCTCTCCCGAAGACTCGCTCCTCTTCCAGGACCTCCTCACCTGAGGGCACAACGCCAACCACTTGCTCAAACCAGAAGGAAAGAAAATACACTTCAGGAGTCATTCTTTGGCTGCTATCTTCCTTATCCCACACATCCAGTTTGTTTCTTGTGGTGAAACATGACTTTCAAACTCTGAATGGCCTTTTTTCATTGAAAGCTTTTCTCCCTTGATCATTAAGAGGTTCTAGGATTGTTTCTGCAATCCTTAGAAAGGTTCACAAGCAAGGGACAACATTTATAATATATCATCTTGGTTTTATATCCTGATCTCAATAGTAACCTTGCTTATATGCTTTTCAAACCTGCTGCTGTTTAAGTATTTATTAACTATTGAAACTGTCTGTGTAAGCATATATATTAAATAAAATATTTATCTCCATCTCATCACCATCAATCTTGATGAATATCAGGAAAGACGTACTTTTTCTAGCAAACAAAATGATGACGTGGTTTGTCATTCAAGTAATGCTTCATCATCTTTTCTGAAGCATCTACTTCGCCAGATGTGTGTTTTGTTTGACCTCTTGTTCTTGAGAGATATTATGCTTCATAGAGCCATCGTGAATACAGAAACCTCACTTGCATGATATATATCTATAGTAGGACCTAGTGGTGGTAGAGCACCTTGGTCCTAATCTTGGTCATCTGAGGACCTATGGCACAGCACAGGTCCAAAGCTGTGCAATGATAAAACATTGGAAAGTTGGTACTCAGAGCAACTACTCAATGTGAATTTTTGTGAAATAAAGGTTCATAAACAACATAATATAATTTGTAACACTGCTATGTGCTTGCTGGTAGAAAAATTTTAGCCAGGACTTTTAGAGATGATCCCTCAGCTCCACACCTGCAAATTCTGCTGAAGATGCTTAGGAAAGGTTACCTGGTAGAATGATAAGAGATATTCTTATCTCCCCAGAACTCCTGGTTCTCTTGAACCTGCGTATACCTTTTTGGGTCAAGTAAATCACATTTCACAGAGATCTTCAGAATTGAGACTATGTCCTGCATCACTGTATCATGTATGAAAGTGAAATACATTTTCATTGATGAGTCAAAAAAGAGGGCAAAATAAAACATTATCAGATCAGTGAAAGAAAGAAAATCTGAATATTTGCCATCAGCAAACCCTCACCGTAGGAAATACTAAAGGATTTATCAGTAATGTGAGCCCAGATAGAGGGTGTGAAAAGCAAGAAGGAATATGATGACTTTATAAAATAATAATGACTTTATAAAATAATAATAATAATTGTGATTTGTGGGTTTAAGATACACTTGAAATAAATAACAGTAATAATATATAAGTTAGGGGGAAGCAAATGGAATTTAAAAGTTTTAAAGCCTTTGTACTGTCCAGGATGAGGGTAAACATCCTGAATAACTTTAGATGTTGATAAGTTAGGAATGAATATTTGAATTTCTGGAGTAATCACTTAAAGAACAGAAACACAGTGTGTAACCTACAAACTAGCAGACAGGGGGTAGAAAATGGAATGAGAAAAAATACATAATCAATCTAGAAGAAAGAAGAAGGAAAAAAGAACGCGCAGTACAAATAGAAGGCATAAAATAATAGATTTAAACCCAAACAATTTAGCATACGAATAAAATGTAAATTGACTAAATGATTCTCTTAAAATTACAGATATAAAAATATCTAACTATACTATTTTTATAAGAGATACCTCCAAACCATAAAGGTATAGATTGTTTGAAAGTGAAAGGTTGCAAGAAGAAATACTAAGTGTTTAATCAGGGTTTAGTCGGGAAAACAGAAGCCTCTCTGAGCATTCTGAGTAAAGAGATTTATTTAATGTAGGGAATTAGAATCTTACACAATCTTTGAAATGGCTGGGTGATCAGGAAGCAAAGGTCAGCAAGCTGCTTTCACAGGAAATCTGCTTTCAGGAAAGCAACAGTGGGTGATTCTCAGGAAGATTAATGGCTGCTCCTTCTCATCCGGCTTCCAAATCTTGTGCAGTAGACCCTCATTGGCTGAATTTAATCCAGAATCATAAAAGGAAAGAGTACTGGGAACCGTAGTTCCAAGCTTCCCCTTTGAAGCAGAGGTAAATGCTGAAGCAGAGGTAAGTGATAACACCTAGCTGATAACAAGTAATCCAGCCCAAAAGGAAATAGGCATAGCTATGTTAACATCAGACCAAAACATCAGACTCTAAGGTTAAAAACATTACTGGAGATAAAGAGAATCACTTCATAATACAAAAAATAAGGATTCAATTCACCAGGAAAATACAATATTTGAACTTGTACTTGCCTAACAGCCAAGCCCCAAAATATGTAAAGCAAAAACTGATAGAACTACAAGGAAAAATAGATATAACCACAATCATATTGGATGGATTTTATGTACCTCTCTCGGAAATAAATTAGAAATTCAGCAAGGAGATGCAGCGTTTGAAAATATGAAAAAAATTTGACTTAACGGACATATATAGGGCAATGTGCCCAATAACTCCATTCTTTTATAGCACACACAAAACATTTACAAATACATATTAACCATATCCTGGGCCATAAAGCAAACCCCTAACAATTTCTAAAAGTCAAAATTGTACACAACGTATTTTATGATCTCAATAAAGTTAAGCCGGAAAACAGCAAAGAGGTAACACCATCTTTTAGAAATTAAGAATCATACTTCTAAATGACTCATGAGTCATAAAAAATTAAGAAATATTTAGAGCAAATGATAATAAAAATGCATTTCGTAATATGTGGTATCAATGAAAGCAGCATTTAGAGGAAAATTTATAGCCTTAAGGCAAGTGTTAGAAAAGCAGAAAGACTGAAAATTAAATTACTAGACATGATGTGAAAAAGCAGAAAATTATGAGCCATAACCAAGAGGAAAATCAGTCAATAGGAACAATAAATTGAAACAGTAATTTTATAAATATACTCGATGGGAAAGGAATCATGAACAGAATTCAGGGGTGGAGAGAACAGAAAACAGATAAGGGAGGGGGGAAAAAGAGAAAGGGGCCAATGACTATGGTAAAGAAGAGAACTAGAGTTTAATGAAATGGACTTTGAAGGATTTTTTTAGAATAAGGAAGTTCTAATATTTTCTTTTAAATTATCTGCCGAAGAGCCATTGGTCCTTCTCCTCACTCCAATCTTCATTCAACATCTATTTGAAGGAGCTGGCTCATATCTGGGGTTAGGAGGTGAGAATCAAGAAGAAGGGATGTGTCCCTAAAGAGATGAAAAAAACAGCTACAAGACAAGATGTGGAGAGTGACAAAGTATTGATAATCGATGCTAAAAACTGAAGTGAGAGACAGAAAAGTAAGGCCCTGGGACTTCACAGCCATCTTGCAGAAGCATAAGAATGCCCCAAGCGGATTTTACCTAGACCTGAAGGTGCAGGGTGGCCATCTGACATATTTTTATTATATGTGCCTGAGGGAATTAATGTAAGTGAGGAACATAAAACTCTCCCACAGGTCTTTGATTTGCATAACCTCTCCCTGGTACAGATCTACCCAGGAAGCAAAGTGGTAATGGGCAGGCTGCTTAGTGAGTCTGGAGAAAAAAAGGATGCGCTAAATGACCAGAGTCCTCGATGGCACTAGCTGATACAGCCATGGCCACACCTGGGCCATTTTAGAACATAATGAGGAGGTTGGGTGTGTGTGGAGGGGTGGGAGGCGGTGAATCAAGGTCACAGAGCTGTTACGTGAGAAAGCTGGGATTTGAACCCAGGCATGTCTGCTCCAATGCCTACACTCTGTCCCCTACATCACAGGGGACCTTCCAGAGTACTTCCCCCCTAGACAGTATATGGCTCACATCCCCTTCAAATAATTGTCTGAGAAAAGAGACACCAATGTGGAATGGTAACTCGACCAATCCATACTGGAGCTCCTTGAAAGGCCCAGGGGCCTTTTCTGGCAAAGACCTACAATTTATGTCTGCATTTTGCTATTTGTTTTCCATATGTCTCACATCTTTTTGTTCCTCCATTCCTCCTTTACTGTCTTCTTTTGCATTAAGTGGATCTTTTCTAGTGTACCATTTTAATTTCCTTGTTGATTTTAACTGTTTTTTAGATTACTTTCCTTAGTGATTGCTCTAGGAATTATAATGGGCATTTTAATCACAATCTACCTCAGATTAATGCTAACTTAATTACAGTAGAATAGAGAAACTTTACTCCAGTATAGCTCTATTCCCTACCCCTTTCTTTGGCAAAGATCTATGAAGAATGCATCACTGGGAGACCTCTGAGAAATAGGATAAACTATTTGCAGTTTAATTATAAATACCTTGTTAGTGAACTGGTAGCACATTATTCAAAGTCGTGATACACAAGAGTTTATCAAAGTCATGATAAACAAGAGTTTTACTGATTTCTATGCCAAAAGCTCTATATTCCCCAACATATGCTGTGAAACAATAAAAACACAGCTATGAGTGCAATCCCAGGGGAAGAGGGTGGGCACTTCAGCAATTCATAGCACCTCAAAGCAGCTATGCAAGGCTGGAATACATTAGATGCTCAATAGTCCATGATGCAGAGCTCTTGGGTCACTATGTAATGGGATGAGTTTCCTCAGCTGAGATGAGATTTAGTAAGTCTTGAATGGTGTTTTGTTCATGGACACTGAGCTGCTGTTCTTTGGCTAGATCCAGGCCTCTCATGGCGTATTCCTCTGCCTGAAATAGAATTGCAGTGACAAAAGGAAGTTGTCACAGAAAAGCATTACATTGGAAGCCCCATCTCTGCTCGACCCAAAAACATGGGAAAGGACCCTTCAGCTTCTCACACCAGCCACTGAGTTCTTTGTGGGAACTTGTGAACATACACTGGGTCTTCACAGCTAGCCACACATGTGGGATGACAGTGAGAGGGGTTAGGGAACGGGAAAACATGTTCACTGAGTTTACAGTAGACAAAGCCTCTTTTTCTACATTTCAGGGCCCTTTGAACCAACATTGGGAGGCATAGAAGTGAAAGGTGCCACAAGTAAATTGCCATCTGAGGGGCCAAGCAGCCCAGAGTTCTGACTTGGACAGAAGCTTCAGAGGACATCTTGGGACAGGCTCTAGCTGGCCCTTCTGCCCGCCCTCCCTTCCCCCCTCCATCTCTTCTTCTTCTTTTTTTTTTAAACATTTTTTTTTCTAAGTTCATTAATGAATAGATCACTTTCATATTTTTTTTAACATCTTTATTGGAGTATAATTGCTTTACAGTGGCATGTTAGTTTCTGCTGTAAAAGAAAGTCAATCAGCTATACATATGCATATATCCCCATATCCCCTCCCTCTTTCATCTCTCTCCCACCCTCCCTATCCCACCCCTCTAGGTGGTCACAGAGCACCGAGCTGATCTCCCTGTGCTATGTGGCTGCTTCCCACTAGCTATCTATTTTACATTTGGTAGTGTATATAGGTCAATGCCACTCTCTCACTTCGTCCCTGCTTACCCTACCTCCTCCCCATGCCCTCAAGTCCATTCTCTACGTCTGCGTCTTTATTCCTGTCCTGCCCCTACGTTCTTCATAACCTTTTTTTTTTCTTTTTTTCAGATTCCATATATATGTGTTAGCATACGGTATTTGTTTTTCTCTTTCTGACTTACTTCACTCTGCATGACTGACTCTAGGTCCATCCACCTCACTACAAATAACTCAATTTCGTTTCTTTTTATGGCTGAGTAATATTCCATTGGATATATGTGCCACATCTTCTTTATCCATTCATCTATCGATGGACACTTAGGTTGCTTCCATGTCCTGGCTATTGTATATAGAGCTGCAATGAACATTGTGGTGCATGACTCTTTTTGAATTATGGTTTTTCTCAGGGTATATGCCCAATAGTGGGATTGCAGGGTCGTATGGTAGTTCTATGTTTAGTTTTTTAAGGAACTTCCATACTGTTCTCCATAGTGGCTGTATCAATTTACATTCCCACCAACAGTGCAAGAGGGTTCCTTTTCTCCACACGCTCTCCAGCATTTATTGTTTGTAGATTTTTTGATGATGGCCATTCTGACCAGGGTGAGGTGATACCTCATTGTAGTTTTGATTTGCATTTCTCTAATGATTAGTGATGTTAAGCATCCTTTCATGTGTTTGTTGGCAATCTGTATGTCTTCTTTGGAGAAATGTTTATTTAGGTCTTCTGCCCATTTTTGGATTGGGTTGTTTGTTTTTTAGATGTTGAGCTGCTTCTATATTTTGGAGATTAATCCTTTGTCAGTTGCTTTGTTTGCAAATATTTTCTCCCATTCTGAGAGTTGTCTTTTCGTCTTGTTTATGGTTTCCTTTGCTGTGCAAAAGCTTTTCAGTTTCATTAGGTCCCATTTTTTTTTTTTTTATTTCCATTTCTCTAGGTGGTGGGTCAAAAGGGATCTTGCTGTGATTTATGTCATGGAGTGCTCTGCCTATGTTTTACTCGAAGAGTTTTATAGTGTCTGGCCTTACATTTAGGTCTTTAATCCACTTTGAGTTTATTTTTGTGTATGGTGTTAGGGAGTGTTTTAATTTCATTCTTTTACATGTAGCTGTCCAGTTTTCCCAGAACCACTTATTGAAGAGGCTGTCTTTTCTCCATTGTATATTCTTGCCTCCTTTATCAAAGATAAGGTGACCATATGTGCGTGCGTTTATCTCTGGGCTTTCTAACCTGTTCCATTGATCTGTATTTCTGTTTCTGTGCCAGTACCATACTGTCTTGATTACTGTAGCTTTGTAGTATAGCGTGAAGTCAGGGAGCCTGATTCCTCCAGCTCCATTTTTCTTTCTCAAGATTGCTTTGGCTATTTGGGGTCTTTTGTGTTTCCATACAAATTGTGAAATTTTTTGTTCTAGTTCTGTGAAAATGGCCATTGGTAGGTTGATAGGGATTGCATTGAATCTGTAGATTGCTTTGCGTAGTATAGTCATTTTCACAATGCTGATTCTTCCAATCCAAGAACATGGTATGTCTCTCCATCTGTCTGTATCATCTTTAATTTCTTTCATCAGTGTCTTATAGTTTTCTGCATACAGGTCTTTTGTCTCCTTAGGTAGGTTTATTCTAAGGTATTTTACTCTTTTCGTTGCAATGGTAAATGGGAGTGTTTCCTTAATTTGTCTTTCAGATTTTTCATCATTAGTGTATAGGAATGCAACAGATTTCTGTGCATTAATTTTGTATCCTGCTACTTTACCAAATTCATTGATTAGCTCTAGTAGTTTTCTGGTAGCATCTTTAGGATTCTCTATGTATAGTATCATGTCATCTGCAAACAGTGACAGTTTTACTTCTTCTTTTCTGATTTGGATTCCTTTATTTCTTTTTCTTCTCTGATTGCTGTGGCTAAAACTTTGAAAACTATGTTGAATAATAGTGGTGAGAGTGGGCAACCTTGTCTTGTTCCTGATCTTAGTGGAAATGGTTGCAGTTTTTCACCATTGAGAATGATGTTGGCTCTGGGTTTGTCATATATGGCCTTTATTATGTTGAGGTAAGTTCCCTCTATGCATACTTTCTGGAGGGTTTTTATGATAAATGGGTGTTAAATTTTGTCGAAAGCTTTTTCTTCATCTATTGAGATGATCATATGGATTTTCTCCTTCAGTTTGTTAATATGGTTTTTCAAATTGATTGATTTGCATATATTGAAGAATCCTTGCATTCCTGGGATAATCCCCACTTGATCATGGTGTATGATCCTTTTAATGCACTGTTGGATTCTGTTTGCTAGTATTTTGTTGAGGATTTTTGCATCTAGCTTCATCAGTGATATTGGCCTGTAGTTTTCTTTCTTTGTGGCATCTTTGGTTTTGGTATCAGGGTGATGGTGGCCTCGTAGAATGAGTTTGGGAGTGTTCCTCCCTCTGGTATATTTTGGAAGAGTTTGAGAAGGATAGGTGTTAGCTCCTCTCTAAATGTTTGATAGAATTCACCTGTGAATCCATCTGGTCCTGGGCTTTTGTTTTTTGGAAGACTTTTAATCACAGTTTCAATTTCAGTGCTTATGACTGGTCTGTTTATATTTTCTATTTCTTCATGGTTCAGTCTCGGAAGGTTGTGCTTTTCTAAGACTTTGTCCATTTCTTTCAGGTTGTCCATTTTATTGGCATAGAGTTGCTTGTAGTAATCTCTCATGATCCTTTGTATTTCTGCAGTGTCAGTTTTTACTTCTCATTTTTCATTTCTACTTCTATTGATTTGAGTCTTTTCCCTTTTTATCTTGATGAGTCTGGCTAATGGTTTATCAATTTTGTTTATCTTCTCAAAGAACCAGCTTTTAGTTTTATTGATCTTTGCTATTGTTTCCTTCATTTCTTTTTCATTTATTTCTGATCTGATCTTTATGATTTCTTTCCTTCTGCTAACTTTGGGGTATTTTTGTTCTTCTTTCTCTAATTGCTTAAGGTGTAAGGTTAGGTTGTTTGAGATTTTTCTTGTTTCTTTAGGTAGGATTGTATTGCTATAAACTTCCCTCTTAGAACTGCTTTTGCTGCATCCCATAGGTTTTGGGTAGTCGTGTTTTCATTGTCAATTGTTTCTAGGTATTTCTTGATTTCCTCTTTGATTTCTTCAGTGATCTCTTGGTTATTAAGTAGTGTATTGTTTAGCCTCCATGTGTTTGTATTTTTTTTTATACTTTTTTAAAAATTTTTATTTATTTATTTATGTATTTATGGCTGTGTTGGGTCTTCATTTCTGCGCGAGGACTTTCTCTAGCTGCGGCAAGCGGGGGCCACTCTTCATCGCAGTGCGCGGGCCTCTCACTGTCACGGCCTCTCTTGTTGCGGAGCACAGGCTCCAGACGCGCAGGCTCAGCACTTGTGGCTCACGGGCCCAGTCGCTCCGCGGCATGCGGGATCTTCCCAGACCAGGGCTCAAACCCATGTCCCCTGCATTGGCAGGCAGATTCTCAACCACTTCGCCACCAGGGAAGCCCTGTGTTTGTATTTTTTACAGATGTTTTTCCTGTAATTGATACCTAGTCTCATAGCCTTGTGGTCGGAAAGGATACTTGATACGATTTCAATTTTCTTAAATTTACCAAGGCTTGATTTGTGACCCAAGATATGACCTATCCTGGAGAATGTTCCATGAGAACTTGAGAAGAAAGTGTATTCTGTTGTTTTGGGATGGAATGTCCTATAAATGTCAATTAAGTCCATCTTGTTTAATGTGTCATTTGAAGCTTGTGTTTCCTTATTTATTTTCATTTTGGATGATCTGTCCATTGGAAAAAGTGGGGTGTTAAAGTCCCCTACTATGATTGTGTTACTGTTGATTTCCCCTTTTATGGCTGTTATCATTTGCCTTATGTATTGAGGTGCTCCTATGTTGGGTGCATAAATATTTACAATTGTTATATCTTCTTCTTGGATTGATCCCTTGATCATTATGTAGTGTCCTTCTTTGTCTCTTGTAATAGTCTTTATTTTAAAGTCTATTTTGTCTGATATGAGAATTGCTACTCCAGCTTTCTTTTGATTTCCATTTGCATGGAATATCTTTTTCCATCCCGTCACTTTCAGTCTGTACGTGTCCCTAGGTCTGTAGTGCATCTCTTGTAGGCAGCATATATATGGGTCTTGTTTTTGTATCCATTCAGCCACTCTACATCTTTTGGTTGGAGCATTTAATCCATTTACATTTAAGGTAAGTATCAATATGTATGTTCCTGTCACCATTTTCTTAATTGTTTTGGGTTTGTTATTGTAGGTCTTTTCCTTCTCTTGTGTTTCCTGCCTAGAGAAGTTCCTTTAGCATTTGTTGTAAAGCTGCTTTGGTGGTGCTGAATTCTCTTAGCTTTTGCTTGTCTGTAAAGGTTTTAATTTCTCTGTCAAATCTGAATGAGATCCTTGCTAGGTAGAGTAATCTTGGTTGTAGGATTTTCCCTTTCATCACTTTAAATATGTCCTGCCACTGCCTTCTGGCTTGCAGAGCTTCTGCTGAAAGATCAGCCGTTAACCTTATGGGGATTCCCTTGTATGTTAGTTGTTGCTTTTCCCTTGTTGCTTTTAATATTTTTGCTTTGTATTTAATTTTTGATAGTTTGATTAATATGTGTCTTGGCATGTTTCTCCTTGTATTTTTCCTGTATTGGACTCTCTGCGCTTCCTGGACTTGATTGACTATTTCCTTTCCCATATTAGGGAAGTTTTCAACTATAATCTCTTCATATATTTTCTCAGTCCTTTTCTTTTTCTCTTCTTCTTCTAGGACCCCTATAATTCGAATGTTGGTGCATTTAATGTTGTCCCAGAGGTCTCTGAGACTGTCCTCAATTCTTTTCATTCTTTTTCCTTTATTCTGCTCTGTGGTAGTTATTTCCACCATTTTATCTTCCAGGTCACCTATCCTTTCTTCTGCCTCAGTTATTCTGATATTGATTCCTTCTAGAGAATTTTTAATTTCATTTATTGTGTTGTACATCATTGTTTGGTTTCTCTTTAGTTATTCTAGGTCCTTGTTAAATGTTTCTTGTATTTTCTCCATTCTATTTCCAAGATTTTGGATCATCTTTACTATTATTACTCTGAATTCTTTTTCAGGAAGACTGCCTCTTTCCTCTTCATTTGTTTGGTCTGGTGGGTTTTTATCTTGCTCTTTCATCTGCTGTGTATTTCTCTGTCTTCTCATTTTGCTTAACTTACTGGGTTTGGGGTCTCCTTTTCACAGGCTGCAGGTTTGAAATTCCCATTGTTTTTGGTGTCTGCCCCCATTGGGTAAGGTTGGTTCAGTAGGTTGTGTAGGCTTCCTGGTGCAGGGGACTGGTGCCTGTGTTCTGGTGGATGAGGCTGGATCTTGTCTTTCAGGTGGGCAGGACCATGTCTGGTGGTGTGTTTTGGGGTGTCTGTGAACTTATTATGTTTTTAGGCAGCTTCTCTGCTAATGGGTGGGGTTGTGTTCCTGTCTTGCCAGTTGTTTGGCATGGGATGTCCAGCACTGGGGCTTGATGGTCATTGAGTGGAGCTGGGTCTTAGCGTTGAGACAAAGACCTCTGGGAGAGCTCTTGCCGATTGATATTATGAGGGGCCGGGAGGTCTCTGGTGGACCAGTGTCCTGAACTCAGCTCTCCCACCTCAAAGGCTCAAGCCTCACACCTGGCTGGAGCACCAAGACCCTGTCAGCCACATGGCTCTACTCGCAAAGGGGAAAGGGGTGCCTCAGGAAGCCAAGCACGTGCTTTCACTCCCCTCCATCTCTTCTTTCCTCCCTTATTTCCTTCCTCCCTTCCTTACTTTCATCCTTCCTTCCTTTCCTCTTTCTCTCCTTCCTGTCTTCCAATACATATTTATTGAAAGGCTACTATGTTCCAGGTACTGTGACTATAGGCAGAAATTCCTACCCTTGTGAAATTGACAATATAGTGGGGGAGAGAGGCAATAAACAAGACAAATAATTAAAATGCGATGGTATCTTAAATAGTGATTCATGCTAAGGAAAAAAATAAAGCAGGAAGGGGAACAGGAAGCATTAATGGTGGCAGTGGGGGTTTGCCGTTTCAGACAGAGGGCAGGGAAAGTGTTATTGAAAAGCAGACAGCTGAGTCCAGACCTGAAGGAAGTGAGGTGCCAATCCTGAGTAGATAGAGGTGTCCCTTTTCTCTAAGGACCTCTTGCAGACCTAACACCCTTAACACACCTTGGGGGAATGACTTCCTTAAATGGAAAATGAGACCCTGAAATGTAGAAAAGGGGCTTTGTCCACTGTAAACTTGGACATGCAATGGAAATGTTCCCTGTTCCCTAACCTCTCTCACACCCATCCCACATAGGGCCGTTGTCCCTCTTTTGTGCTCCCACAGGGCCCTGGGCTTTGCTATCACACTCTATTTTAACCCACTGACTGGGAGCTCTTCCAGGCCCTGGTATACAGTAGGTGCTTAGTAAAAGTTTGCTGATGAAAGGAAAGAAGGAAGAAAGGAAGGGAGGAAGGGAGCGGGGGAAGGACATCTTAAATTTTCCCATGTCACCCACACAGAAAGGCCTCCTCCAAACGTCCTCCCTCCTCTCTCCCCTTGCCTGCTTTATTTTTCTTTGTAGTGCTTTTCACTCTCTGAAATTATATTACACATTTATATGTTTACTTGTTTATTGTGACTTCCCCTCCTCCAGAAAAACATAAGTTACTTGGAAATAGGGAACTTAGCTGGTGGTTCACCACTGCACCCCCAGTCCCTAAAACCGTGCCTTGCAAATGGTAGAAGCTCAATAAATACCTGAATGAATAAGTGGATCAGTCAATCAATAAATCAAGAACACTGAGATTTGCCACTTGCTGTCTATAAGAAATTGGGCAAGCAATGGACCCTCTCTGTGCCTTAGTTTCCTTATCTGTAAAGTGGGAACAATAAAATACCTTTTTTGTAAAGTTAGTATGAGAATTAAAAGTGATAATTCATGTAAAGTACTTAGGCTAGTGACTGCCACATAATAAGCACTTAAAAACAATTACCTTTTGAATTATTTCTGCCTGGATCCCTCCAGCGACAGGGAACTCACTACCTGAGTATGGTTAGGGCAACTACTCCATCCCCCCAAGGACTCCCCAGAGCCCTTCTTCCCTGCAGGCTTCCCAGCACTGCCCCAGCCTCAGTTAACCTGTGCAACCCTAGGGTGGCCCCCTTGAGGGAAGAAGACAACACCGTTTCCATTGTGCAGGTTGGAGTCAACACATAAGAAATGTCATGAGCATCTGAACTTTTTTGGAGTGAAGGCTTACTCTGAGGGCAAAAGCTAGTGCAGTTGGGCAAAACACAGCTGAAATCAACTAGAGGAATTTCTCCCTCCATTTTAGACATGCTTCTTTTCTAGGGGAACTTGCCTTTGAAGAATTCATCATCAGGTAGTAAAGCATGAACAGGATTTTTAGAACAAAGATTGTTTTTTGGGGGGCTTTGTCAGATGTAGATTCTCGAATGTTCAAGATTGAAGTCAGGATCTGAATGGCTTCTGCTTCCTGGGCTTCATCTGCAATGGAAAGAAAGGGAGGAAAGAAGAAACAGGCCCTAGGGCAGCTGCATCTACCCTCAGGGATAAGCACCCTGTTAGGGCACCTGTCCTTCAGGCAGTTCACCAGCTCTGCCCAGCCTGTCATTATCAGAGTAACCTAAAAAAAACCCAAAAAACCAAAAAATTCATTCCTACAGGTCCCAGAGTTGTTTAGCTTTCTTTCTTTCAGAATCCTAAACTAGATCTCTTAGGCCCCCAATACAGGGAATTTGTCATGGTGGGATTTCTTGGGTCCAACTCAGCTTCCATTCTGTAGCAAAAGGAGGGAGCCGGGGCTTCTGGCAGCCACAGCACCTTAATTCTTCTTCCCCAAATCCAAAGATGCTTAAGCAGTAGCCTTTCTGCTTTTCCCCATGTGAGGCTAAGCTTAGAGAAAAAGACAGAAAAGACATACACTGTAATGTTAAGGTTGGCTGTCTTTGGATATCTATGATTTTTGAGTTTTCTGCTTTAACATGAACTGCTTTTATAACGAGAGAAAATTCAATAAAATTATTAATTTTTTGAACCGTAGCTCAAAACTTCTCCTCCAAGAAGTCTTCCCTCTCCAACACCATCCAACTGTCCTCACCTCTTCATTCTGGGACTCAGCTTGTAATATAATTTGTACTTGTAGAAGTTTTCTTTTCTTTCACATAGTTTCTGTCTCACCCACTATACTATATGTCTCTTTTGAGAAGAAACTAGATCTTCCATCTCTTTTTATGATCTCAGAGGGAATGATGCTGTACTCAGCCTTCAGCCCTTTGCTGAGCTGTGGGTAGAGAGATGAATCAGACTCAGTCCTGCCACTGAGAAGTTCACTGTCCAGTAAAGGAAGAGGATAAGGCACCAGAACAAATGAGCAATGGGACTTCCGTGTGGAGTCTGGAGGGATAACACATAAAGGATGGATGCTCTGCAGGAATCTCAGGGGGCTCTGGCAGGGTCTTTTTTCCTCCAGATCTGTCCCGTATTAACCGCCCTGCAAGGCTGTGTGTGATGCTAGGGACCTGAATTCTTCCCACCGCTGGTCAAATCTCTTTGATCCCCCTGTCTCAGTTTGCCCATTGGCAAAATGGGAAGATGGCACTGATGTGCCCCACCACAGGGACAGCTGCTCTCCCTCTGAGGGGAAAAGTCTGTGGATCAGAAGAGAGGAAGTCACTGCTTTGCTTCCTAGGGAGAACTGCCACTTACCCAAGCCAGTGTCGGTCTCAAATTGCTTGCCTAGTAGATCTATTTGTTGGGTGCGAGCCTGTGAGAGGACTTGATAGTGATTGTTCAAATATTTATTCCAGATCTCAGAGACCTGTTGGGAAAGGAGATGGTAATCAGACAAGCAGGCTGGACCTTAGCCATTGGACCAGCCAGCTGAGAGGGCAGCACCTCTGGCCAGGCTTCCTGCCGGTCTGCAGACTCCCTCTCTCATTGTGCCTGAAGGCAGGGGGAGCCTTAGGAGCCCAAAGGTGCTTGGCCAAGGTAAGTGTGACAAGTGTTGGGCTGCAAAGGGCACAAGGAGGGCTGATCTGGGGACAGCCCTGGTGGGGTCTAATTACAATGGCTACCATGTGTTGAGCACATACAACTACCTTTACATCCTCCCAACATCCCAATTACGGTCGTATTCTTATTACTCCCTTTTCATAGATCAATAAACTGAGGTTCAGAAAAGTTAAGATCACTCTTGACTTCTGGTAAGAGCTGCTATGTGGCACAGCCAGGATTTAAATTCAAGTCTGCCTGGTTCCAAAGTTCTTTTTATTTTTTCAGCTGCACGACAATGTCTCTTCTTCAGAAATGGGTCTAAAATATGAATAAACAGTCACCGCATGACAACCTATATCACACACAGAAATTGTTGTTTGCTAAGTAAGGTGTTATTATATGAAGATAACCAACATTTTAATATATTGGAAACAGTGTTTTAAGGAACCTCCATACTGTTCTCCAAAGTGGCTGTATCAATTTACATTCCCATCAACATTGCAAGGGGGTTCCCTTTTCTCCACACCCTCTCCAACATTTATTGTTTGTAGATTTTTTGATGATGGCCATTCTGACCAGTATGAGGCGATACCTCATTGTAGTTTTGATTTGCATTTCTCTAGTAGTTAGTGATGTTGAGCACATTTTCATGTGTTTGTTGGCCATCTGTATGTCTTCTCTGGAGAAATATCTATTTAGGACTTCAACCCATTTTTTGATTAGGTTGTTTGTTTTTTTGATATTGAGCTGCATGAGCTGTTTGTATATTTTGGAGATTAATCCTTTGTCAGTTGCTTCGTTTGCAAATATTTTCTCCCTTTCTGAGGGTTGTCTATGACCCAGCAATCCCACTCCTGGGCATATATCCTGAGAAAACCATAATTCAAAAAGACACATGCACCCCAATGTTCACTGCAGCACTACTTACAATAGCCAGGACATGGAAGCAACCTAAATGTCCATCAACAGAGGAGTGGATAAAGAAGATGTGGCACATATATACAATGGACTATTACTCAGCCATAAAAAGAAACGAAATTGAGTTATTTGTAGTGAGGTGGATGGAGTTAGAGTCTGTCATACAGAGTGAAGTAAGTCAGAAAGAGAAAAACAAATATAGTATGCTAACACATATATATGGAATCTAAGGGAAAAAAAAATATGTGGAATCTAAAAAAATGGTATAGATGGTCTTATTTGCAAAGCAGAAATAGACACACAGACGTAGAGAACAAACGTAGGGATACCAAGGGGGAAGCAGGGGTGGGATGAATTGGGAGATGTGGATTGACATATATACACTATCGATACTATGTATAAATAGGTAACTAATGAGAATCTACTGTATAGCACAGGGAACTCTACTCAATGCTCTGCGGTGACCTAAATGGGAAGGAAATCCAAAAAAGATGGGAGATATATATATATATATATATATATATATATATATATATATATATAAAATTTGCTGTACAGTAGAAACTAACACAACACTGTAAAGCAACTACACTCCAATAAAAATTTTTTTTAAAAGAGGAAAATATTGTATAGACTTGACAATCTACAATTGGAATAGATACATACTATTCTAAAAGATTTAAATTAAAACTATTTAAAATTAAAAAAAAAAAAAAGGAGCCTAGTACTTTAGACTCTGTCAAGGTCACCTCTTGCAACTCAGCCCCAAATCATCTGACAGTAAAAAAACTTGGTATCAAAAGCAGTTAAAAAAAAAAAAAAAAAAAAAAAAATATATATATATATATATATATATATATAACAGTTTAAAATCTTTCACAGGTAAAGATGGACATTTTAAAGTACTTTCATGTTCTTTGATCCCTTCACAGGACCTTTCAACAATTAGTTTCGCTTAAAAACTTCATCTCCTCCTTTATCCCACACCTCAACATGCCCACATTAGCTTGCTCCTAGGGATATGGCAGGGTATATGGCAGTCTATTTGGAGGGGTTTGGTTCTTATTGACCCATAAGTTATTATTTGTTAATTGCTCTATGGATGCTAAGGACTAAACTATTTTGGTAGTGGAGAAACCGGAAGAAAGAAAAGTGGAATATATCATGTATCAAGCTATGTGATTTTGGGCAAGTCACTTCATCTGTCTGTGCCTCGAATTTCTCATGAATGGTCTGACACCAGTTGTAAGATACAAGGCCTAAGTATCAAGGCTCAGCTCCCATATTCCCCAGCTCACCTTGGTGTACAATGTGTCTGCCAGGTCCAACTTTTTAAGGCCATAGAAGATATTAGCCAGGTGGAAGTAGCCTCCTGAGGTCCTGATGTGCTCTGTTCCAAATGCACAACTGGCGAAATAAATCTATAGCAGAAGGAAGAAAGAGAGTGCCTGAGTTTTCTTTGTAAATCATATATCTTATAAAGGACTTATATCCAGAATCTATAAAGAACTTTTACAACAGCTCAGTTAAAAAATGGGCAAAGGATCTGAACAGACAACATGTCAGCAAAAAGATACACCAATAGCTAATAAGCACATGAAATGATGCTCAACATTATTAGTCACTAAGAAAATGCAAACTAAAACCCACAATGAGATACATCTTCACACACACTAGAACTGCTCTAATCAAAAGACAGAAAATAGCACTTATTGGCAAAGATGTGGCAAAAGTGGAACTCTTGTACATGCTGGTGGGAATATAAAATGATGCAGCCTCTGTGGAAAACAGTTTGGCAGTCCTCAAAAAATTAAACATAGTTTTACCACATGACCCAGCAATTCTATTCTTAGGTATGTACCCAAGAGGAATGAAGACACGTCTTCACACAAAGACTTGTACACAAATGTTCACAGCAGTATTATTCATAATAGACAAAAAAAGGAAACAACCCAAATGTCCATCAACTGGTGAATGGTAAAGAAATTGTGGTATATCCAGATGATAGCGATAAAAGGAATGAAATATTGATATATAAACAACGACACAGGTGAATTTCAAAATAATTATGCTAAGTGAAAGAAGTCAGATGCAAAAGACTACATATCATTCATTTATATTAAATGTCCCTAAAAAGGTAAATCTAGAAAGACAGAAAGTGGGAATGAGAAATGACTGCAAATGGATATGTGGGCTCTCTTAAGGGTGAAAACTGGATTATGTTGATGGCTGCACAACTCTAAGTTTACTAAAAATCATTGAATTGTACACTTAATTGTACATACCATTGACTTTTATGGTATGTATCAATAATGCTGTGGTGGTTTGGTTTGGTTTCTTTTTTAAGTTAGGCTGAGCTTGATCTAATTCTTAACTGTGTGGCCCAGCTCAAGAGAGAATGTGCTTCTGCTTGATTTGTTGAAGGCTGTGAAGCACAGAGAGGAAACACAAATGATGAAGTGCATTGGTCAGGCTCCTAGGTGGAAGTAGATGGCACCCTCACAAGTATCAATATTCCCTGAGGCTGGTATAATGAAAGGATTATTTACAGAGACGTGGAAGGGGTACGGAACCAACAAGAGTTAGTGAAGCACTAGGGACTATCAATGGCAAGAGACTGTTTACCGTCCAAACTCCTGAGAAAACCAGGGGAGAAAGCAGGGTTACCAGGGCCCAGCAAGAGCTAGAGCTGTGGAGGAAGGCTACCTGACAGGAGCCGTGGCCGTGAGGAACACTGGCACTGCAGGGACTAGGCTGGTGCAGAAAGGCAGCAGAGTAAATACCCCAACCTCTCTCTCCTCCCAACTTCCACTCCTCTGCCATGCCTTTCACTCTCCAAACCCAGCGAGGCCAGAGAGCAATGGAGTCCACCAAGGTCAGCCTCCCAAGGAAGAGCAGGGCAGAGAATGCATTTGGAGTAAGGGGATACGGAGAATAACCAGCACAACAATGTTTCCAGCAAATTTAGGGGCATCGTGCGGTGGCAGGCAACCAGAGGGAGGGTTGCCCAGTGGAGAGGCTGAAGAGAGACCCAATCTGCACGGAGACGGCAGTCTGATTCTAACCTCATCCAGGTTTCAGGCTCAGGAACTCTTCCCTCTGGTAATATTGTCCAATACTGAAATCTTAACAGAAACCTCATGAACTTGGGAAGAACAGCTCAGTCATCACCCTCATCAACCTATCCAACGTCGGTACAGAGTTTTAGAGTTTATAAAGCACTTTCATATACCTCCAGCTCATTTAAATGTAATAATCACACTCTGTAGTAGAGACGTTGATGTTATTTATAAAAATCATAGCAAAAGTACTGCACATGTCGTGCCCTCTTATTCATCTCTGCAATGACCCAATGAGGCAGAGACTATTTTATGATTTCCGTCTTACAGGTGATGAAAGACGTTAAATAATTTATCCAAGTCTGTGTGGCTGGTGAAATGGCAGAGCTGGGACCAGGAGTAAAGCTCTGCTCTTAACCAGGATGCTCTTCTGCCTCCCTTTATCATCCCCCAAGCAATTGAGACTTGGGAAGTGATGTGACCTGGACAAAGATGCACAGGCAGAAAGTGGGAAGTCTTGAATTCAGGTCGTTAGAATTGTGTTCTTGCTAATACTCCACCAAACAGACAGTTGTACACAGAAAGTTTCACAGAAATGCTCAGTAGAAAGAAAACAAGAACAAACAACAACTAAACAGAGCTGTTCTCAGAAACAATCGGGTGTTATAATTTAGTTTGTTTACATCATTGGCCAGATGATAACGGGCTTCCTCATAGTTTTCCTTAGCCATGTAGAGAAGTCCCAGGTTCCGATGCAGTAAGGAGTGGGTGGCATAACAACATTCAGTTGATTTGAGGACTGTCCACTGCGCTTGGGATAGATATTCCTCAGCCTGGACGATCCGGCCCAGACCTGCCCAAGAGAAATAAAGATTATAATCCATATCCTAGCCAGAGAACACATGATGAAATATGAGTCATCACCTATTCACTCATTTATTCATTGACTTGAGTACCTACTGACACACAAAAACTTGTACGCGAATATTCATAGCAGCCTATTCATATTAGCCAAAATATTGAAACAGCTTAAATGTTGGTCAACTGATGAGTAAATATACAAAGTGTAGTCTTTCCCTATTCATGAGTGGCATATTATTCAGGCACAAAAGGAATAAAGTACTGATACATACTACAACATGGATGAACCTTGAAAACATTATACTGAGTGAAAGAAGCCAGACACAAAAGGCCGCATATTGTATGATTTCATTAATATAAATTTTCCAGAATAGGCAAATCAGAAAGTGGATTGATTAGTAAGTGGCCCAGGACTGTAGGCATGGGAACCGAGGTGTGACTGCTATTGGTATTGGGTTTCATTTTGGGGTGACAAAAATGTTCCCGAATTAGATGTGATGATGGTTGCACAATCTTGTGAATATACTAAAACCACTGAATTGTACTATAAAGGGGAGAATTTTATGGTACATGAATTATATCTCAATTTTAAAATATATGTATACGTATATTCGATACTTTTTATGTGCCAGGCCTTGTGTTAAGGGATAGGAATTCAAAGATAAATCAAAGCCATTACTCTTGAAGAATGTACAGCTTGGTTGGTGGAATGAAGACATGAAAACAAGTATATTTGTAATATAGTGTAAATGCAATGATAGTAACATTATAAGGTTTGGAAGTGGAAGTGAGTAGGAAGTGTTCAATTCTTTGGATGGGGTAGAGAGGGACAATGGAGTGGGGAGAGGCATGGTCAGTGCTATGGACTGAATGTTTGTGTCCCCCCCAAAATTCATATGTTGAAGCCCTAATCCCTAATGAGATGGTATTTCGAAGTGGGGCCTTTGGGAGGTAATTAGGTCATGAGGGTGGAGCCCTCATGAATGGGATTAGTGCCCTTATAAGAAGAGACAAGAGAGAGATGATCTCTCTTTTGGCCATGTGAAGGTATAGCAAGAAAAGGCGGCTGTCTACAAGTTAGGAAGTGTGTTCTCACCAGACACCAGCTCTGTTGGCACCTTGATCGTGGACTTGTAGCCACCAGAACTGTGAGAAATAAATGTTTGTTGTTTAAGCCACCCAGTCTATGGTATTTGTTATAGCAGCCAAGCTAAGATAGTCAGAAAAGTCTGAGCTAAGTTTTGAGGATGAATATAAGTTTTCTAGACAGTTAAGGGAGGGAGGGCATCCCAGGGAGAATTAACACATATGCAAAGTCATAGAGATATGAAATGGTGTGCTGTGCTTAGAGAACTATATATTGGCCTGTGATGCTGGGGCACAAAGTATAAGGGATCAAGTGGCAGGAAATGAGGCTAAAGAGGTAGGCAGTGCACAGATCATGGAGGGCTTAGGAAGTCGTGCCAAGGATCTTGATGCATGTGGATAAAAATTAGAGGATTTTCAGAAAGGGAGCAAGAACCGGGTTTAGATTTGAAGAATCCTCTGCCACTATGACGAGGAGAGACCAGAGGGGAGGAGGAAAAGGAAAACACTCACTAGAAGACTTTTGAAATAGTTCAGGCAGGTACTAGACCCTGAAATAAGGCAGCGAATGAAGATGGAGTATAAAAAAGAGACATTCAGAAGCTAGAATGGTTATGTGGTTAACCATTTCATGTGGTTAAGTGAAAGTCACCTCTATTTCTAATATTCAAATACTCTTGATACTTAACCCTTTTTGTTTAGTTGTGAAGATACATAATAGTTTCCTGCCTACGCTTGCCTCCTAGGGAGGTTGTCAGAAGTGAGCAGAAAACTACTTTGAGAACGTTCTGCAGAGCAGGAGACATGCCCTGCGTGTGAAGGGTTCTGTGTGATGGATGCTGCAACAGAAATGGCATCAGTAAAGGGTCAGGAGATGAAGACACGGATCCCTCATAAGTCAACCTTCTGTTCTTCTTGTGCTTCCACCCAGGCCTACTTCATATGTAAGCATTGCTTTATTCTGGTTGTAATCATACGTCTCTGAAATACAGGAGAGGTGAGGAAGAAGCAGTCAACAAGAGGTGGCAAGTAACTTTGCCTGACCGATGCTCACACTAAAATGGGAAAATATTAGATCAGAATCAAGAGGCCATGGCCCATGATCCTGGCTCATGTTAATTAAATAGGCAAGCCACATTTTCCACCTGGGTTTTGCTTAAAAAAATAAGAGCTTTAGACTGAGGCCCTATCAAATTTAAAGAAGCAAATGACTCTTAGCTAAGACATTTATCTTGGGAAACAATTGGTAGGGGGCACTGATATATATTGGAAATTTACATTTTTCATTGTCCAGTTCTCCTTGACAGAGGTATTGCTGAAAAAAGGAAGGCCCCCAGGTCAAGCCGAACCACATCTAAACAAGCATCAGTCCCAAAGGAAAAAGCCTACTTGCCAGAAAAAAACTACAAGGCTGCAAATTCAGAGAGCAGGGTATAATGAGGTGAGAAGAACAAGCTGTGACAAGCAGGTCAGAACTAAGATTGTGACCAGTGTGTGGGTAAGTTCAGGCATGCCCTCCTACATACAGTGCTTACCTGGAGAGGTGTAGGGATGGAGTAGAGGTAACAGAGACCTAAAGTTGCCAAAGGAAGTGAGACTATCCGAAAGGGTGACTTTCAGAGTATATGCAGTAGAGAGAGAAAGGATGGCCAGTTCATGGAGCAGTGGTACTTGTCTTAAGGGTGAGACAGCAGGCTTACACTGGGTTAGTGGCAGATCTGAGAGACATCGTGGGGGAAGATTTTGCAGGCTTGCAGATGAAACTAAAGGACCACAGAATAAAACAGTCACAGACGATTCAAAGGTGTGGCTGTGAGGCACACAGGGGAAGCAAAAGGAATCATTTACTGAGGGGCTGCCTTACACATGCCTTACACTAGGCTAGGCCATCTGCATCTGTGATTTCAGTCTGCCAACAACCCTGCAAAAGAAATATCAGAGGAGGAAACCGCGCATTCATTCAACCCTATATTCATCTAATCTGTTGAGTCTCTACCGCTCTGCCAGATGCTCAGTGCATGCTGGATCCCTGACCTTAAAAAGTTCACAGTCGAGTGAAGTCGTTACACAATAAAGAAACAAAAAGTGAAGTGCTAGGAAGGAAATGAACAGGACACAGTGATCAAAAAAGGCACGGAGAAACCTACGTTGGATGATTAGGGAACACCTCTCTGAGAAGGTGGTGTTTAAGCAGGTACCTGAAGGCTGAAAAGAAATCAGCCATGTAAGAGGGAGAAAACAGCATTCCAGGTGGTATGTGTGAGAGCCCTAAGGTAAGAAAAAGCTTGACGACTAGGATCACAGGGCTAGTAAAGAGTTGGAATTTGAACCTAGGTTCTCCCGGTTCCAAAACACTAAAAACAGTGGGGGAAGATGAGTAAGGTGGCTCCTCTTTGAAGTGTTACTGAAAATGTCATTTCTAGTGTGCTAAAATTCCGAAGTTTTACTTTGAGAAAAAGGATGAATGCCTCTTATTTTTCCACTCCAGTCTGGAGGAATCTCTAAAGTGGGAGAGGCATGTCCACAGGGGATGTGATTTATTTAGACTTTCAAAAAGGTTGGCAAGGGGCTTCCCTGGTGGCGCAGTGGTTAGGAATCCGCCTGCCTATGCAGGGGACACGGGTTCGTGCCCCGGTCCGGGAAGATCCCACATGCCGTGGAGCAGCTAGGCCTGTGAGCCACAACTACTGAGCCTGCACGTCTGGAGCCTGTGCTCCGCAACAAGAGAGGCCGCGACAGTGAGAGGCCCACGCACCGCGATGAAGAGTGGCCCCCGCTCGCCGCAACTAGAGAAGGCCCTTGCACAGAAACGAAGACCCAACACAGCCGAAAATAAATAAATAAATTAAAAAAAAAAAAAAGGTTGGCAAGGTTTTAAATCAGTAACTGTGGGAGTTAAAATGAAACCTTCCATTTAGACAGCACTTTTCTGCTTGCAAAGCACTTCCATGTCCATTATACATGAATTCATTTAAACCTCAAAACAATCCTGTGAAGAGGACTCAGATTCAACAAATGCTTACATAGTTCCCATTTAGGTGTCAGGTTCTAAGGAGTTTTTGAGTACCTTCCCTGCACTAAGTACTGTTCTGTATGTAAAGACACTATGAGTAGAAAGAAAAGACAGAGTTCCAGTTCTCCCTGAACTTATGGTCTAGTGCAGGAGAGGAACTTTAATTAAATAATCTCATCAAAAAATGTATAATTATTATCAAAGTGAGTGGCCAGAAAAAAGAAAGATGTTTCTAAGTGGATACATAAAAAGAGACCTGACCCAATCTGGGGGCTTGGGAAAGGGTTCTAATCAGGGGGTGGTGACTCAAGCTGAGACCTGAAGGATGAATAGGAGTTAGTTAGGTGAAAAGGAAGGGAAGAGAAGTGGGGGGAGTGGCTAGAGAAGAACCTTCCAGAACAAGGAAGCATCACAGTGCTTCTGAGGAACCAAGAGAAGGCCAACACAACTGAAAGGGAGAGAGAAAAGAATGAGAGGTGAGGTGAGAGAATTCATAAAGGCTGGACCAAACAGGGACTCATAGGTTGCTTTAGGAACTTGGTCTTTATTTATTGGAGTGACTTGGTCTCATTTTGTTTGGAGACCAGGTTGGAAGGAGGCCAGGGAAGATGTGCAGAGACCAGTTGGCAGGTAGTAAACCAAATAAAAGATGATGGGATTTATGCCAGGGTGACTTTTCCAAAATCCCATAGCTAGTCAGTGTCAGAGATAAAGAGAGCCTGGGCTGTATTTTCTTGTCCGGTGCTCTTCCACTAGTTTGGGAGGAGGGACAGTCCAGAATGGGGAGTCAGATCTGAGTAGGCTAAAAAGGGCATTCTTGCGGCTAAGTGGCCTGGTATGAAGTCGGAGCCCAAACCAGTGAGGAGGGGGTCCATGCAGAAGAGGCATCCCAGAATAGGAGTCAGAGCCCCCAAAAGGAGAAGAGGGCATCTGCAAGGGGAAAGGATAGGATTGGAGATGGGAGTTTGGCTCATACAGGGTAACCAATTAAATATATAAATACATCAGTGGAAATGGAAGCCAGCATTCTCACTGTCAGAGAATGGAGCTATAGACATGAAATGGGAGAAAATGAGATTGAACCCTGTGGATTTAAATGTACTCCTATGGACCCATGATCATATACAGATACAGCTGCAGAGACGGAGATGGAGATTTAGAAATAATGCGCATATACACATTATTATATTTACACATGTTCCCTAATTCTGTCCATTGAGAAGCCTGGGAGCAGCCCCACCTCAATAGCAACGAGTATGTCCAGTGCACAACTCTTGGCTTCTAAATTCCATTTTCTACTAAAAGAAATCAGAGTTCCTTGGAGGTATGATCCAGAAAGCAGGAAAGTGATCAAAGAACAATGGGGAAGAATTCCCTGGCAGTACAGTGGTTAGGACTCCACACTTTCTCTGCCTAGGGCTCAGGTTCAATCCTTGGTCGAGGAACTAAGATTCCGCAAGCCACGTAGCCAAAAAAAAAAGAACAATGGGGATGTGTTAAGGAGACACAGAAGCCAGTGTGATGGGCTGCCCCTTGCCAAATCAAGGACAGTTTGAACATCAAATTAATGATAGTAATGGATTGTAACCCACTAAATAAAATAGGAAAACAACAGTCTATGTTGATATAAATAAATAAATGAATTCATTGAAAGTTTGTTGAGGAATGGAATATTTATATAGTTCTAAATACCTCTCTATAAAATACTTATTAATTGCAAAGAGAAGAAAGAATAACTTTACAGAGAAGAAGCCTGGCAGACACCACCTTAATAAAGTAACTTAAATGAACATCATCAATAATGGAACAAAATAAAAACATGTGCCAACTTATAGGATGGGATGAGAAGAACACAGCATCACTTCAGTGATATTCCTGCCAAAGACACATCACCTGAGTCCAGTCATGAGGAAACATCAGAGAAACTCAAATTGAAGGACATTTTATAAAATAATTGGCCTTTAATCTTTGAAGGCATCAAAGTCATAAAAGTCAAGGAAAGATTGAGAAACTATTTCAGAATGAAGAAGACTAAAGACACATGGCAACAAAATGAAAAGTGTGATTCTGGACTCTACCCTTCTGCTGTAAAGATGTGATTGGGACAACTGGAAAAAGCTGAATGGGGTCTGCTCAGTAGATAATCATGGATGATAGTTGTATTGTGGTTATGAAGGAGACGTCTCTGTAGGAAATACATACTGAAGTAGTCAAGGCATAGGGCATCAGGTAAGCAACTTACTCTCAGATAGCTTAGGGAAAAAGTTCTTTGTACTGTATTTCCTACCGTTTTACTTTTTAAAAAGTTTTTTTTTTTAATAGTGTCTGTTAAGATATAAAGTAGTAGTACAGGGCTTCCCTGATGGTGCAGTGGTTGAGAGTCTGCCTGCCAATGCAGGGGACACGGGTTCGAGCCCTGGTCTGGGAAGATCCCACATGCCGTGGAGCAGTTGGGCCCGTGAGCCACAATTACTGAGCCTGCGCGTCTGGAGCCTGTGCTCTGCAACAAGAGAGACCGCGATAGTGAGAGGCCCGCGCACCGCGATGAAGAATAGCCCCCGCTTGCCGCAACTAGAGAAAGCCCTCGCACAGAAACGAAGACCCAACACAGCCAAAAATAAAATAAATAAATAAAAATAAAGTAGTAGTACAGTACCTAAAAGGCTGTAGATGCTCAAAAATGTTAATTCCCCTCAAAAATGCTAATTCTCCTGTTGTAGCAACCACCATGTGTGATGTCTGTGCCCTGCTCTCAGAACTGCCTCTGCCATCCATAGGAGCGGGTTCCTATTTTCATGTTTGAACTATGTGACCCTGACACAAAGGTAGATACAGATAGATGCCACACTCAAGCTGAGTCAACATAATTCTTTCTTCCAGGAATTTAACATTGGAAATCAGATGCTAATAATTAGTTTCTATAACCCACCTTGAACCTGGAGGATATGTAAATTCAATGTAAATTCAGCTACATCTGACATTTTGGGGTAGCTGTCTTCTGTAGTAAGAAGAGGGTAGAAAAATCTGGTCTGCAGAGATGGAAAATAAAGCAGATGCAGAGAGAGAAACCGAGAAACAGAGACAAGAAACAAGACCTCAAGACCCAAGAGAGAGAAACAGAGACCACCAGCCTTGGTTTGTTATAGCATTCTGAGTATAGTATCTCATGAAGTCTCATTTCCCTTAGGACACCTCAGCATCCTAATAAATTTCCTCCTTTTGCTAAGGCCAGCTAGAGTGGATTTCGTTCAGTTTTACCAAAAAGTCCATGATATCTCCTTCCTCACCTTGTGCCAAACTTTACAGCAATCCTGCTCTTCCACAAAAGGTATCCTGGTGCCACTGCCAAAGCTGGATGTTTTGGCCACTGATATGACCCAGTATAGCACTTCTTACAGGCTCCAGGGGGTCTCAAGTCAGTTTCACTTACCAAGGCTGGCCTCGGCCAACAGCAGGTAAGCAGGTACCAGCTCTACTGAACTCAGGCCATGAACACTCATGCGGAAGCGAAGAGAGTGCAAAGCTGCCGGGACAGCATCTTCATGTTTTCCTTCAAAGATATATTTCTGGGCGACGGTGTAGCAAAATTCGATCAAATGCTTCTGTGGAAAAAAAAACTAGACTATCTGAGACAGTCTAAGGGTGAAAGGCAATGGTGGATATAGGTACACCTGGAGATAGGGCCAACACCTGATGACCTGCTCGAGAGCACACAGTGAGCCTGTCTGCACTGAGGCGGACATGAGACCCAAAATAGGTGATTAAAAAGGCAAACTCGGGGGCTTCCCTGGTGGCGCAGTGGTTGAGAATCTGCCTGCCAATGCAGGGGACACGGATTCGAGCCCTGGTCTGGGAAGATCCCACATGCCGCGGAGCAACTAAGCCCGTGAGCCACAACTACTGAGCCTGCGCGTCTGGAGCCTGTGCTCCGCAACGAGAGGCCGCGATAGTGAGAGGCCCGCGCACCGCGATGAAGAGTGGCCCCCACTTGCCACAACTAGAGAAAGTCCTCGCACAGAAACGAAGACTCAACACAGCCATAAATAAATAAATAAACAAACAAACAAACAAACAAATAAATAATAAATGGCAAACTCTGGACTGTGAGTTCCTCAAGGTCCGGGAACAAGTATCTTTTCATCTTAGGTTGGTGCTTGGCATAAATGAGTGCTCAATATAAATTTATTAAATGATTATTATTCTTACATTTCTAATAAAATTTTAGTTTAGCAAAGCTGTAATGTCTCAGGACAATCTAAAACGTTCTGCCTTTCTATCTGAGTTAATTTTGAAAGAAACATATTTTTCCTTCTGGAGTTATCCTGCTTCACTAATATCAGAAACAACTTTAACTCTGCATTGTTCTAAGGCCACTCTCAAAGTGTCACAACACTAAAATTGATGAATCTTTTGAGATTTATAGCTTATAGAGCATTAGTTTTTTTAGAATAATTCAGATGCTACCAATGCCATAGTAATAGTTTTCCTAATCTCCTTTATTTATTAACTAGTATATTCATACATCATTTTTTGACCTACTTTGTGCCTGGATTCTTATTACAGTACTTGGCATATATGGGTGTTATGGCTGAATTTTGTCCCCCCCAAATTCATATGTTGAAGCCCTAACCTCTAGTGACTCAGAATGTGACTGCATTTGGAGAGAGGGCTTTTTAAAGAGGTAAGTCAAAATGAGGCCATGGGGTGTCTCATAATCCAATCTAACTGTGAGGACAAGTCTCCAAGCCAAGGGGAGAGGCCTCAGAAGAAACCAACCCTGCTAACACCCATTGTTGATCTTGGACTTCTAGCGTCCAGAACTGTGAGAAAATAAATTTCTGTTGTTCAAGCCACCCAGTCTGTGGTACTTCGTTACGGCAGCTCTTGGAAACGAATGCTGCAGGTTTCCAGTAGATATGTGGAGAACAACAATGGTATTGAGCACATAAAGACATAAAACCAAGTCTCTGCCCTCAGAGGTTGTAGTTTAGTGACCGCGCACAGTACAACCTTTCCCCTGGACAGGTTCTCTGCACCCGTGAGTTAACCCTGCAACCGTCCTATAAGCCCTACCTGCCGCTGCTGCCGCTGCTGCAGGCCATGCTGCCGTTCTTCCTCTGAGTTGTAGAAGGGCATGGAAGTGCGCAGGGGAATCAGGAGCTGACATATCTTCTCATGGATGCTGCCCCAATCAGCTCTTTGATGAGCCACACCACTGACAACAAAAACATGGACTTCATTATCTTTACGTTTGGCTTGACCACTGATTCTCCTGGCCCTACTGCTGGCCCAGCCCTAGAAACTAGAAAAGTAAGCTCAGCGCAAACCAGGCAGGGAGCCCAAAGCCATTTCTGACACAAATCGCTTTTCCTTCATGTGGTTATTGGATGGTGTAAAAACCAGGGGTGTGGGAGGATGTTGTTTCTGCAGGCAGTTATATGCCGTGGTTATTCTGCTTTTCTTCTTCATTAATAACAACAAAGGCAACTTTAACTCTGCATTGGTCTAAGGGCATTTTCAAAATATCTGAACACTGAAGCTGATGAATTTAAGGGTCTTTTTCTTAGGGAAAGGAAAGAAATTTACATTTGATGAGGCTCTAGGAGACACTTTCCCAATAATTAGTATGTATACCAATTATAGGTATATATATATATATATATATATACACCAATTATAGGTGTATATATATATACCAATTATAGGTATATATATATATATATACACCAATTATAGGTGTATATATATATACCAATTATAGGTATATATATATATATATATATATATATATATATATATATATGTTGCATGGCTTGGGAGAGCACCATTTGCATTGTCTTCTGTGCTCTAGGAGGGCCATTCACATAGAAAACACTGTGAATGCCCTCCAGTCCTAGTGGTGCAGCAGGTGGTCATGAAAGTAACTGTTTAACTTTTTGAAAACAAGACAAAATCATTATTTTCTTAAGGCAAGGAAGCACGGGTGTCGAGAGTGAGTAGTTACTCTAGGCCTGTACTCCAAAGCCAGTCATTTTTTAGTTCTCCAGAGGGAAGCATTGTGGCAGTTTGGTATACAGCTTTTCTGACTGTTTTATATGCATACTTAGTATTTTTTAAACACTTAATTGGACAGCACAAATATAGAACATTCGCATCATTGCAGAAAAATTCTATTGGACAGCACCCCTATAGAGAATCTACTCCCATTCTTTTTCTTTTCTTTTTTTTTTTTTTTTTTATGGCCACGCCATGTGGCTTGTAGGATCTTAGTTCCCCCGACCAGGGACTGAACCCACATCCTTGGTAGTGAAAGCGTGGAGTCCCAACCACTGGGCCACCAGGGAATTCCCTCCTATTCCTTACATAATTGCCTCTATGAATGACTCCCAAATCTATTACCCAATCTGACCCTTCCTCCAAATATTTTTATATAATTGATACATAATTGATATTGATATATAATTCACATACAATAAAAGTCATCCGCTTAAAGTGCACAGTTCAATGTTTTTATTATATTCATGAGGTCATATAGCGATCACCCTATCTAATTTCAGGGCATTTTCATCACTCAAAAAAGAAACTCCATTTATTCTAGCAGGTACTCTCATTCTTCCCTCCACCCACTGTTGCCCAGAAGCCACTAATCTATTTTCTCTGTGCATTTGCCTGTTCTGGACTTTGCATATAAACGGAAGCAGACAATATGCCTTTTATGTCTGTATTCTTTACTACTGAATGCTATTCCACCGAATGGCTATATCATTTTTTGTCTATCCATTCATCAGTTGGTAGATATTTGGGTTGTTTCCAGTTTTTGGCTATTATTATTAATGAACATTTGTGTACAAATTTTTTGTGCAAACATATGTTTTCAATTCTCTTGGGTACACCTAAGAATGGAATTTCTGGGTTATACAGTAACTTTATGATTAAACTTTTGAGGACTGCCAAACTGTTTCAACATAGGTTGTACTACTTTACAATCCCACCAGTGATGTATGAGGGTTCCATTTTTTCTACATCCTCGTCAATGCTTGCTATTTTCTGTCCTTTTTTATTACAGTCATTATAGTGTGTTTGAAGTAGTATCTCATTGTGGTTTTATTTTGCATTCCCTTAATAACTAATAATGTTGAGCATCATTTTATGTGCTTACTGGCCATTTGTATATCTTCTTTGAAGAAATGTTGATTCAAATCCTTTGCCCATTTTTTTAAACCAGGTCCTTTATCTTTTTATTGTTGAGTTTTAAGTGTTCTTTTCATATTCTGGATAATAGATCCTTAACAGATATATGATCTGCAAATATTTTCTCCAATTCTGTGGGTTGTTTTTCACTTTCTTGATAGTGTTCTCTGATGCACAAAAGTTCTTCATTTTGATGGTGCCCAACTTATCTATTTTTCCTTTGGTTCCTTGTGCTTTTAGTGTCATATCTAAGAACTGTTCCCTAATCCAAGATCACACAGATTTACAACTATGCTTCCTTTTAAAAGTTTTATGATTTTAGCTCTTATATTTAAGTCTTTTTGAACATGTTGTAAAGTATGGGTCCAAATTCTTCTTTTGCATGTGGATATCCAGTTATCCCTGCACCATTTGGAAGGGACCATTCTTTCCTTAACTGAATGGTCTTGACACCCTTGTTGAAAATCAATTGACCATACAATTAATCTACAACTAAGGAGACAAAAATATACGATGGAGAAAAGAAAGTCTGTTCAAAAAGTGGTGCTGGGAAAATTGGACAGCTACATGTAAAAGAACATTCTCTAACACCATATACAAAAATAAACTCAAAATGTATGTAAGACCAGAAACCATAAAACTCCTAGAGGAAAACATAGGCAGGAACACTCTCTGACATAAATCACAGCAATATTTTTTTGGATCTGTCACCTAAAGCAAAGGAAATAAAAGCAAAAATAAACAAATGGGACCTAATTAAACTTAAAAGCTTTTGCACAGCAAAGGAAACCACTGACAAAATGAAAAGACAACCTACTGAATGGGAGAAAATATTTGCAAATGATACGACCATCATATATAATCCATCATATATAAATAGCTCATACAACTCAACATCAAAAAAACCAACAACCCAATAAAAAATAGGAAGAAGAACTGAGTAGACATTTTTCCATAAAAGGCATGTAGATGGCCAAGAGGCACATGAAAAGATGCTCAACATCACTAATCATCAGTTAAATGCAAATCAAAACCACAATGGCTATCATCAAAAAAGAACACAAGTAACAAATGTTGGCAAGGATGCGGAGAAAAGGGAACCCTCATACACTGTTGGGGGAAATGTAAATTGGTGCAGCCACTGTGGAAGACAGTATGGAGGATTCTCAAAAAACTATAAAAATAGAATTACCATATGACCCAGCAATTCCACTCCTGGGTATATAGCCAAAAAAAATCCCCCAAAACATTCATTTGAAAAGATACATGCACCCCAATATTTATAGCAGCACTATTTACAGCTGCCAAGATACGGAAGCAACCTAAGTGTCCATCACCACATGAATGGATAAAGAAGATGTGACATATATATATATATACACATACACACACACACATACTGGAATACTACTAAGATGAAATTTTGCCATTTGCAGCAACATGGATGGACTTGGAGGGTATTATGCTAAGTGAAACAAGTCAGACAGAGAAAGGCAAATACTGTAATGATATCACTTATATGTGGAATCTAAAAAATACAACAAATTAGTGACTATAACAAAAAAGAAGCAGACTCGTTGATATAGAGAACAAACTAGTGGCTACCAGTAGGGAGAGGGGCAATATAGGGGTATAGGGTTAAGAGGTACAAACTACTATGTATAAAATAAGTTACAAGGATATATTGTACAACATGGGGAATATAGCCATATTTATAATAACTATAAATGGAATATAATCTATATTTCATTTTTAAAAACTGCAAAAAAAAAAAAAAGAAAAAGAAAATCAATTGGCTATAGATGTATGTGCTTATTTTTGGACTCTCAATTCTATTCCATCAATCTATAGGTCTATCCTTATTCCAGTACCACACTATCTTTATTACTGTAGCTTTGTAGTAAATTTTGAAATTGAGAAATGTGAGTCCTCCAACTTTGTTCTTTTTTGAGATTTTAGCTATTCTGGGTCCCTTTCATTTTCATATGAATTTTAGGATAAGAGTGTCCATTTGTGCGAAAATGACAATTGGAATTTTTACAGGGATTGCATTGAATCTGCAGATCAAACTGTTTCATATTAAGTCTCCCAGTCTATGAATATAAAATATCTTTCCACTTATTTAGGTTTTCTTTAATTTTGTTCAACAATATTTTGTATTTTTCCAGTGTATAAGTCTTGTACTTCTATGGTTATTCCTTTATTTAAAGTGCTATTGTAAATGGAATAGCTGTCTTAATTTCATTTTCAGATTGCTCATTGCTAGCATACAGAAATATAACTGATTTTTGCATATTTATCTTGTATATCCTGTAAACTTGCTGAATTCATTTATTAGCTCTAGTAGTTTTTTTGTGGGTTCTTTAGGGGTTTCTCTATATAAGATCATGTCATCTGTGAAGAGAGATACTTTTACTCCTTCTTTTCCAAGCTGGATGCTTTTTATTTCATTGTCTTCCCTAATTGCCCCAACTAGAACCTCTAGTACAACGTTGAATAGAAGTGGTGAAAGTGACACGCTTGCCTCATTTCTGATTTTACAGGTGAAAGATTTTATAGTCTTTGACTATTAAGTATGATGCTAATGCTGTGTTTCTCTATGGTTTTTTCATATATACTCTTTACCAAGTTACAGAAATTCCTTTCTATTCTTACTTTGTTAAGTATTTTTATCATGAAGGGTGTTGGATTTTGCCAAGTGTTTTTTCTGTATCTATTGAGATGATTATATGATTTTTTTCTTTATTCTATTAAGATGATGTTTTATATTGATTGATTTTCATATGTTGAACCAACCTTGAATTCCTGGGAGAAATTCCATTTGGTCATGATATATAATTCTTTTTATATTCTGCTGGATTTGGTCTACTAATATTTTGTTAAGGATTTCTGCATCTATATTCATAAGGGATATTGGTCTGTAGTTTCCTTTTGATGTTTTTCTCTGGTTTTGGTGTTAGGATAATATTGGCCTCATAAAAAGTTGGGAACTCTTCCCTCCTCTTCTATTTTTTGGAAGAGTTTGTGAAGAATTGTTAAGTCTTCTTTAAATATTTGACAGAATTCACCAGTGAAATCTTCCTAGGCTTTTCTTTGTGAAAAGGTTTTTGATTACTTAGCTAAATCTCTTTATTTATAGACCTACTCAGATATTCTATTTCTTCTTGAGTCAGTTTTGGTAGTTTGTGTCTTATTAGGAATATATTTCATCTAGGTCTTCAAATTTGTTGGCATACAATTGTACATAGTATTCTCTTATAACCCCTTTTATTTCTGTAAAGTTGGTAGCAATGTCTCCACTTTCATTTTCTTTTTTTTAATATTTACTTACTTATTTATTTGGCTGAGCCGGGTCGTAGTCGCGGCATGCAGGATCTTCATTGAGGCATGCGGAATCTTTAGTTGCAGCACGCAGGATCTTTAGTTGCAGCATGTGAACTCTCAGTTGTGGCATGTGGGATCTAGTTCCCTGACCAGGGATCGAACCCGGGCCTGCTGCACTGGGAGCGCAGAGCCTTAGCCACTGGACCACAAGGGAAGTCCCTCCACTTCCATTTTCTGATTTTAGTAACTTGAGTCTTCTTTTCTTGGTCAGTCTAGCTGAAGTTTTGTCAATTTTGACCTTTTTAAAGAAACAACTTTTGGTTTTGTTGATTCTCTGTATTGTTTTCCTATCTTTTATTTCATTTATGTCTGCTGTAATCTTCACTATTTCCCTCCTGCTAGCTTTGCGTTGAGTTTGCTCTTCTTTCTCTACTCCTTAAAGTGTAAGACTAGGTTATTGGTTTGAGATCTTCCTTCTTTTTTAGCTGTGTTTACAGCTATAAATTTCCTTCTAGGTACTGCTTTCACTGCATCACATCAGTTTTAGTATGTTGTGCTTTTGTTTTCATTTCATCTCAAAGCATTTTCTAATTTCTCTTGTGATTTCTTCTTTGACCCACTGGTTGTTTGTGTTATTTCTACACATTCATAAATTTACCAAACTTCCTTCTCTTATTGACTACTAATTTCATTCCATTGTGGTTGAAGAACATACCTTGTATATTTTCAATCCTTATAAATTTACTGAGATTTTTTAATGATCGAACAGCTTGTCGACCCTGGAGAATGTTCCATATGCACTTGAGAAGAAAGTATATTCTGTATTCTATAAATGTCTGTTAGGTCTAGTTCATTTATAGTGTTGTTCAGGTCTTAAATTTCCCTGCTGATCTTTTGTCCAGTTGTTCTATTCATTATTGAAAGGCAGATATTGAAGTGTCCAACTATTACTATTGAATTATTTATTTCTCCCTTCAGTTCTGACAGTTATTGCTTCATGTATTTTGAGACTGTGGTTGGATGCATACAATCATGGGTTTCTGCATTACTATTGCCTATTATATATTTTTATTTAAATGTGAGAAAGTTAGCTATTTGATTCCATTTACACATATTCCAAAACAGGTAACAATAACCTAGGGCAGGGATTAGCAAAGTTTTTCTTGGGGCCAGACAGTAAATTTTGGGCTTTGCGAGCTACTTGGTCTCTGTTGCAACTACTCAACTCTGTTGTTGTAGCATAAAAGCAGTCATAGACAATACATAGCTGTGTTCAAATACTCTCTCTCCTTCCTTTCTTCTGGGACAACAGAAATGCGATAAAATATCTTCTTTATAAACTGTGACAGCTCTCACAGAAATGACAAAAAGCATTTTTAAGGGTTTTTTGATAATTATTGAAAACAAATCAATAAAAGCACTTAACAGCCAAAATAAAGAAATAGGTGACTTCCACAGGGTATTTATTTAATACGGGCTTACTGAGTAATTGTGTGAGCAATGGAAATATTAACTTACTTAACTGCCTGAACTTTTTTTCTACAGACAGCACCTGCATATCTTGCCTTTCTAAAGAAAGGGCGCATATTTATATATTCCTGAGCTCTCTTTATTCATCTGTATCACCCCTCACAGCCATCACTGGGTCATGCATAAAGAAGGAGTTGAAAAGTATGCTTTCAAATTAGGGCTCACAATCAAATAGCTTGTGGGCCAGACATGTTTTGTTTGGCCATTACCATGTTTTTTAAACTAATTTGAATGTCGTTAGGCGGGGCATTCATTCTCCAGTTCACCACAGATCTTACTATTGAATACCACTTCACTGTTTTCTCTTCCTGGACAGTGAAAGCATTTTAATTTGTGCCCCATATGTTAAATGAAAGGAAAAATTATTGCAAATTACTCTTACCTATATGCTACGACTTACTAACCTATAGTATTGAAGCCTCTTTCACCTATAATGTTTCACTGTGTACTTTAATAAAATTGCCTTCTCTTAAAAATGTTCTATTTCCTGGGAACATTCTCACAATCCAACACAGAATGATATGCACAAGATTACACAGAGTGTATAAAATAAATGTATTTATAGGAAAAGAGCATAAAGAAATTCACCAAAATGTCAGGCTATTAATTATCTGGGTTGTGAGATTATGGATTATTTTTCATCTTTATATTTTGTATTTTCAAGTTTTCTGTAGTGTGCATGAATTACATTTATAATTGGGAAAAATTATTTTGCAAAAAAATAAACTTTCACAAATTCAAGTTGACTGTCCTTCCTGCTCTTTAAATTTGGGATGAGGAAAAACAATATTTATTGAGTGCCAGCATGGTCTCAGGCATGGGGCTAGATGCTTTACATTCAACTGTGAAAACCCTGGAAGGGGATATTAAAGGCCCTCATTTGTGAGATATAGAACAATTATCACAGTTTTATTTTCTGGAAAAATCATGAAATCTCTAGGACACAAGGATATAGAAGTCTGGAGCAAAGGTAGGGGGAGAGTAGAAGACCTTAAAAATAATTAAAGGAGGTGAAAGAAGAGAAAGAAAATAATGGAGGATAAGGGCATAGGAAATAATTTATTCATGCATTCATCAAATATTTAGTTTCAATTATTTCAAGATACTTTGCTGGAGACCATAGGTTATACACAGATGGGTCTGAAACAGATCAAAAGATAACATACATATGACAGTCCTTCTACATATTCAACATAATATCCTGCATTAACAGAGCATAATAAAATTGAGCTAACATGTTCGCCAACAACTAAAGTGAGGCAGGGAAATAAGAGTCATCTGAGAGGTACAGAGTAAGTACAAAGTGAGTTGAGAGGAAGGAGGAATTGCTTCTGGCTGGAGGGATGAAGGGGACAGGGGAAGAGGTAGGTGCTCATATCAGGCAAAGGAGTCTTATCTCTCCCCAGAGTGCCAGTCCTGTACTTAAAATTGTTTACTCAGGACTTCCCTAGCGGTCCAGTGGTTCCAACGCAGGGGACCCGGGTTCAATCCCTGGTTGGGGAACTAAGATCCTACAAACTGCGCGGCCCAGCCAGAAAAAAAAAAAAAGACAGATATTAAACAAGTAAAACAAAAACATAAAAGTACAGAAAAAGTGAAGAAAAAATGTGAGAGAGAAAATCAGAGACGGGCATTTAGGTTGGGTTTTCCAGAAAGACCTCTTCGAAGAAATAACATTTCTGAGAACAGAAAGATGAAAGAGAGCTAGGAAGATTCGTGATTGTAGGGAAAGTTCCCAGCAAAGGCAACGGCCTGGGCAAAGAAACTGAGGGAGGAAAAGAGTTGGCAAATTAGAATTGAAAGAAAGCCTCTGTAACTGCAACAAGGAAAACAGGGGATGACTGGTGGGAAATGAAGATAGAGAAGCAACCAGGGCTTTGTAGTTTCTGTTACAAATTCTAAATTGTATTCTATATGCATTGAAGAAACAGCAATGAAAACACAGATGCTGTCCTTGCCCTCATGGGGCATACAGCCTAGTGAGGAATACAGACCACTGAACAAGTGATTTCAATCCATGTCATAAATCTGAGGCTAAGGGACCTAAAGAGTGCTGTGAAAGCACTGAGGAGGGACACCTAATTCAGTCTCCACTGGGACCACTGCAACTGAGAAGTTACGCAGCCTTCAGTGTCTACCTTCCAATCTAAAACCATCCATGACCCCCCAGAGGATAAATTCCAAACTCCTTGATCTCATGTCACTGTTTAGCCCTAATCTTTATCTTCTTGGTTTAAACTCCTACTACTACCTATCACAATGATTTTTAAACTTTTTTTTTTAACTCAGCGTACAGTAGGAAATACATTTCACTAGTACAAAGACACATATCCACATAAATCATTAAAACAAAAGTTTCAAGAAACAATTCAAGTAGGATTATTCTGATACTTTCTATTTTTTTTTTTTTTTCTTAAAATGCTGGTTGTGATTTATTCATGACCCGCTAATGGGCCCTGGACTGCAGTCTGAAAATCAGTGACTGCTTCCTCCACGGTTACCTTCTCTACCCACCTCTGAACAAAGTCTGTTCTCTCACCCTTTACCCAAGCAGTCCTGCATGCCAGGAGTGCTCTACCTTTCCTTCTTCATTGTTCATTCACCTAGCAATTTCCTTCTGACCTCTCAAGACCCAGCGCAAATGTCACTTCTTCAGAGGAACCTTTCCAGATACTGCCCCATCACCATGCTTCCATCCTTAGAGGTCCCAGGGAATAGTACTCCCTGAGTGACAGCACTTGTCATGTAGGGTTGTATTATAATGACTTTCTTTTTTAAACAAGTTACTTGGCTCTGGACTAGGTTTCTGGACGTCAGCAACCTAGCTGTTTTATCTCAGGTGCCAAATAGGGTCCAATCTGAAGCAAAGATCAGTGGGTGTTATGCTGAATAAATGAAAACTGATCTCATCTTGTACTACCCTCCCCACACTGTCACCATCTTGGCTATGCTCTGACAAACTAACTTTCTATCTATTCCTCAAACACACCAGAGTCTTCCCTCCCTCGGAGCCTCACTGTGCCACTCTTCCCCCAGCATTTCCCTGGCGGGCTGTTCCTACTCTAACTTCAGATCAATAGTCTACCTTCAGAAAGGCTGTCTGCCCAACCTCCCATCACATTTCCTTTGTCTTTATGGCATTTATCACTCTCTGAAATTATCTTGTTTTGTCTGTTGGTTTACTTATCTTTCTCGTTAGATTTTTTTTTTTTTTTTTTGCCAGAGCCGCATGGCATGTGGGATCTTAGTTCCCCGACCAGGGATCGAACCCCCCGCCCCCTACAGTGAAAGCGCGGAGTCTCAATCACTGGACCGCCAGGGAAGTCCCAGAACATTAGATTTTTGAGGGACGTGGTCTCCCGAGTTTCCCCCAGTAAGTTCAGCACCTAGAACAGTGCATAGCGCACAGTAGGCGCGCAACAAAACATCCGGGGAGGAATGATTGAGTGGGAGAGGAAGCGGACGCAGACACAGAAGTCTTAGGGACCTGTCTTGAAGCCGCTTTGAGGGCTCCCTGACTGAGAGAGAGGGGGTTGAGGCGCCCAGGTGCCACGTTTCAGGGCCTACCAGTAGTAAGTGACTGTGCAGGCCCCGCAGACCCGCTCGGCTGGCGCTTCGCACACCTCACAGCAGAGCCGGCGCCCCTTGGGCACCGCAAGAGGGTAGATCACGTTCATGCTGCGGCAAACGGTGTTGTCGGTCTCTAGGACCGTTGCCTGGCGAGGACACACTGGACGGCGGTGTCACGTGACCAACAAGGCGCATCCTCATTCCAAGCATTTCGAGGGCAGGGGGTAGGGGCGTGCCTCGACCGACACTTGGAGTGTGTTTGTAGGGTTTAAAAAAAACAAAAAACAAAACAAGCCCCGCACTACAAATCCAAAGGTTAAATGGCCGGGCACTCAAATTTTAGCGAGGTCCAAGCCTAGCAGAGTCTGTATGGTAGCCGGTAAGGGTCAAACACAGCCAGCTCTTCACCCAGACTAGGAAACTAAACGAGGGGGTGTGACTCCTCCAGCTGCCTGCCCAGCCGAGAACTCCCGCCAGCTCAGTGTCAATTGCGCACGCTGTGGGGCGGAACCAGCACGCATTTCCAGACCTGCAGAAACCCGGCGCTGGCTTGCAGCGCTTGGTAGCGAACCGCCCCCTCACTATTGCGGCTGCGCGTGGGCCAGGTACCGGGGCAGGGGGCGTGGCGCCGAAGACCCTGTAGTTTGCGCTGGCGCGGCGCGTTCCGGGACCGATGGCGGCAGTGGACCTGGTCGCCGAGTTCCCCCAGCCCGCCGGTGCTGCGCGCTGGGCCGAGGTGATGGCTCGGTTCGCCGCCAGGCTAGGCGCGCAGGGCCGACGGGTAGTGTTGGTCACGTCCGGCGGCACCAAGGTCCCCCTGGAAGCCCGGCCTGTGCGCTTCCTGGACAACTTCAGCAGCGGGCGGCGCGGTGCTACCTCGGCCGAAGCCTTCCTGGCCGCGGGCTATGGGGTCCTGTTTCTGTACCGTGCTCGCTCTGCCTTCCCCTTTGCCCACCGCTTCCCGCCCCAGACCTGGCTGTCGGCTCTGCGGCCCTCCGGCCAAGCGGCTTCGGGCTTGCTGAGCTTGGAGGCAGAGGAGAAGGCACTCCCGGGCTTCGCTGCGGCTCTGCGGAGCTACCAGGAGGCTGAGGCTGCCGGCACCTTCCTGGCCATAGAGTTCACCACTTTGGCAGACTATTTGCATCTACTGCAGGCTGCAGCCCAGGCGCTCAATCCTCTAGGTGCGTGCCTTTAGGTGTCCATCGTACCGGGAGGCAGAGCCTTTCCCCCAAGACGCGCATCCCCTTACCCCCTTTTTACCCACGGCTCTCACAGCGGGGGAACCTGAGTTGAAAAGGAGCTGACCCCATACCCTTCTCCGATTTATTACACCCTGTGCTTCTTTTTGCAGGCTCTTCTGCGATGTTTTACCTGGCTGCGGCCGTGTCAGATTTCTATGTTCCTGTGTCTGAAATGCCTGAACACAAGATCCAGTCATCTGGGGGCCCACTGCAGGTGATGGGCGCTTCTCTTCCAGAGATCTGATTCCCTATAACCAATCTTGGGTTAATTTCCTTTTGATCTGGAGATGGCCTTTCTGCATTCCGTATGTGCTAGGCACTAGGGATCAGAGATGACTAAGACACCGCTCTCCCTCAAGGACCTCACAATCTAGTGAGGTTGCTGGACACAGACATAATTACTGTACAGAGTGATAAATGCTCTAGTAGAGGTACGTACAAAGTGAAGTCAGAGCATGGGGTGAGTGAATCTCGGGGAAAGTCAAGGCTTTCTGGAGGAGATGGCTTGAACTGGGTTTTAAAAGATGAGCAGAGGGTGTACCAGACAAAGTAGGGAAGGTCACTCCAGATAGAGTAAACGACTGGAGTTTGGAAATGGGCAGTGTGTTGTGAACTGAAGTTGTTTGGTAAGGCTGGAGAGCCTGGAGAGTGGTGGGGATGGAGGGCAGACTGAAGAGACAGCTTCCTACGTAGAAGATTTTGTATTCCTTCTTAAGGAGCTTGAACTTTATCCTGTGGAGCCAAGGGAAACCAAAGTAGGAGAATGAGATAAAGTTTTTGTTTGAGAAGAACATTCTGGCATCAGTATGAAAGGTGAATTAGAGAGAGTGGTGGGGGGTGATTAGATGGTGGTTATTGTTGCAGTTTAAGGAAGAGGTATGGGGAAGGTAGTGGTGTGGTTGAGATGCTGAGATGATCTGGCTACTTGGAACCTGAGGGAATTCTTAGTCATTTACTGGGTGATACAAGTAGAATTTAAATAGGAGAAACTACCTGTGGGGCACTTGCTGACTTTGTAGAATAGTTCATTTGTTCATTTCTTCAACAAATATTTATTGAGTACCTACTATATGCCAGGCCCTATTGTAGGACCTGGAGATAAAGCAGTGAAAAGAAACATAGTGTGCCCTTGTTTCGATTATATTCTGCAGAGGAGACAATAAGTAAGTCAAATGCATACTATGTTAGGTAGTGATAAATGCTAAGGAGAAAAATAAAGCGGGGAATGGGTATGTGATCCCTATCCCACTTGCTAACTCTTTGAGGAGAAATCCTGACGGTTAGCTTAGTGATTTCATACTTTTTAAATTCTGGGAGCTTTAGTTTATCCTGTAATTCCTGTCATTCTTAGTTCTATCTTGAAAGTACACAAAACGACTCAACATTCCCCTTAGAAGGGATTGAGAATAATATAGTAGTATTTGATGAATGAAAATACAGTCACTTCTGTTTCCTCAATGCTGAGATGGTACGTGACAATTTTATTTTTTTTTTAGAAGTTACAGTTTTTAAATAGAATCAAATAGCCAGTCTAGCAATGCAAGAAATATTTTAGGCTGAGAGGTTTAAAAACTCAACCTTATTTGAGCTTCTGCCAAACTAACATTTGCATAAACAGATTATTTGCATTTGTTTATTTGAGGGTTTGGTTTAAAAAATAAAAGGGAATGTTTGAGAAAATGTAATGCTGTTCTTTAGAGCTCTATTAATGGCGATGAGGTTTGCAGAGCAGGGCTAATTCATAAGACATGGTTTGCCCCAGAATATGTATGAAGCCTTGAAATCAGGCATCCTTATGAACACTACAGAGGCAAGGCTTTTAAGTAAGCATTTAATATGCTTTAAAAAGTTTGAAGTGAGAAATCCCACTTAAACTGACATAGCCAAACATCTGAGTCTCTGCTTCTTTAGTTTCCCTCGAGATTGACCTGGTTGGTAGGTAGTAACCTTGTTTGCTTATTAAGTTTCTCTTTTTCCAATACAGATAACAATGAAGATGGTGCCAAAAATGCTTTCTCCTTTGGTTAAAGACTGGGCTCCCAAAGCATTTATAATTTCCTTTAAGTTGGAGACTGACCCCTCCATTGTAATTGATCGTGCACGGAATGCTTTGGAAATTTATCGACATCAAGTGGTGGTGGCTAATATCCTTGATTCACGTCGGTCCTTTGTGGTTATTATAACCAAAGACTCAGAAACCAAGTTATTGTTATCAGAGGAAGAAGTAGGAAAAGGCATAGAGATAGAAGAGAAGATAGTGGATGATCTTCTGTCTCGACATACCGCTTTTATACATGACAAAAACTGAAGTAAAAAGCCTTTATTTATAGGATCAAAAATTGTTCAGTGGACCAGGGCTCTTACAGGTGGTGAGAACTAGAATAAATCCTTTGCTTTCTTAAAGACAGAAAATGAAGGGGAAAAGCAGTGAGTGGTGTGCAGACGAATATTGCTTGGTGTTTGTCTTTTAAAGGTCTTTTAATACTCATAAAACATGAAAACAAAGGTAAAGCAGTATGACCAAACCACCTGACACACTCACCTGAATGTTATCTTGATTTTGAAAATGATTCAAGTTGTTTCTCACCTAAAAAAAAAAAGAGCTTATTGGGAATTATATTCCTCAAAATATACATGTGGGGCCTGAATATCAATCTTCTTCATACTGTAAAAGGGATTATGGATGCATGAATGGCCATGCTTTGAAGATCAAATATTTGTTCATGCCTACTATGTGATAGGCCCTGAGGATTTTGAGGATTCAAGAGATGAATAAACATGTCTAGTTTGGGAAATGGATATATAAAAAATTAAGTACAATAAAGTGTGTGCCCCAAAGCCAACACAATGGAAAGGATGATGTTGTTTTTTTTTTTTTTTTTTGAAATTTACTAAAGATGGGAGTAGGAGAGAAGGACACCTCCCCAAAGATAGATTACCTATAGAATGATGATTGTCCCACTACATTTACTCCTTGCTTCTTGTCCTAGACTCACTCCATATTTGAGTTAAGAATTTACCTTTCAAATATTTTAGAACTGCTCTTGAGGGAAAGTTAACCCGGGCTTCTACCTGGGGCCATGCAGGGCCCAGTTGGTGCCCACTGCCCTGAAGGAGGCATTACAAGGTGGTAAAGAGTATGGGTTTTGGAATCATCTTAGCCGGGTTAGACCCTTCCAGCTGTGCCACCGATTAGCATTGTAAACTTAGATACCTGACTTAGTTTCCTCATCTATAAAATGGCGATAATTTCTCTGCAAAATAACACCATTTGTTGTGAGGATTAAATAAATAAAATGGTGAAGGTAAAGCATGAGTCTGGCACTTGGCACGTAATTCACATTCAATAAATGGTTGCAATTGCTGTTTTTCTCACTTAGCAAGGCAGTGTTTTCAAAGCTCCCACTGTCCTGGACTTTGAGTTGGGAGTGCAAAAGAAGTGGAGTCCAGAGAAATACCCTAAATGACCCATAGGATGGTCCGGAGTGCAATGTGAAACACTACCATTAAGGACTAGGTAGAAGCAAGTACTCTACCTCACATAAATGAGTTAAAATGCAATTCATGGAGTGAGTTGGGAAGGGTAGCCCAAATTGTGTCTGATAATAGAAGTACAATAAACTTTAATTGAAAAGATATGAACAGAAGTGCTAAGATACATCTAAATACTTCAGGTGAAGTGTTTAGGAAATGTGACTTCATTAAATCAGGAAGCAGAGGAAAAGTAACTGCAGCAATCAGGACTTCTCTGGAGGCAGAAATCCCATTGAACAAAAATCTTAAATTAACTTCTGGTCCAATTGGCAAAACCTAAAAAGCAACAGACTAGGCAGTGGCTGCAGTACTAAAGGGGCATGGAATAAAAGACTGATTTTCTTCCCTACATCTATAGCTTATGTGGATGATGGCTGTCATTATCTTTGACTGTAGAGTGAGGATAAATGGAGTTAGAACTAGAAGTGATTCTGATGTTTGTTTTTATCATAATTATTACTTCCCTTGGGAACCATTTTCTGTTGTGTTTTGTTAATGCTTAAAAACAACCACCACTACCCTAAATGGAATTATTTAGAGTGTTTTCCAATTCGGTTTAGTTTCCATTCAGAGCATTTAAACAGTATTTACACATGTAAAAATTCCAAGAAGTTGTTTTGTTTGTTTGTTTAATCAGCAAGTGGAAGTGTGTAAAGAATGAAAGAAAACTAAGAATGAGGGTGGTCTAATGGTTAGGATGAGGCACTTTCACTGCCTTGGCCGGGTTCAACCCCAAGCCACAGCTCGGACAAAAAAAAAAAACCTAAGAATGAAAAGGAACATAAGTCAGTGAGAGCAAATAAGGAACTTGATCTAGATCGGAGGACTAAGGAAAGTATCCTTGAGGAGGAAATGACGCTTGAACTGCTACACAGAAGTTAAGTGGGCTGGAGGTGATGGTGGTGAGCATCTCAGATAAGAGAGAAAAACACTTGCAAGGGCTCTGGTGCCAGAAGGAGAGATTGAAGCACTTCTAGAAAGTAGTTTATGCGAACAGTATCCGTCCAGATAAAGCATGTAGAACCGGCAAAGCTTTGGAAAGGATCCTATGAGAAACTAGAATAAGACTAAGAAATGTCAAGTATGTGTTTGGGATACCAGCAAAGCAAGGGCCCCAAAACATGAGTAAAATCGAGCTTTGATGAACTAACTAGAATCTTGCAATAAGAGCATTTAAATGAAGATGATAAAAACCGAGGCTATGTTAAATTTTTATTTTTATTTTGCATTACATAGGTGGAGGATACTGTTCACATAAACCGAATTTTCAGTGCTTAGGGCTTCTGAAGGACTTCAGCTTTAGGGATAGTTCTAGTCAAGTCCGGTTTCTTCATTTTTACAATAATAAGCCGATTCCAAAAGTGTTGTGATTTGTCTTAGGTGCCCCACCCAGGTGACAGATTCTGACCTAAAATTCAGAACTCCTAGCAACCTCCCCCTTTAAGAATGAAGTTACTTCTAGAAAAATAAATCCAAGTTTATTAGGCTGGGGCTCTCGATAAGGCCTGGCGGGAAGCTACATGAGAACTATAAACACCCTGTGGCAAAACTTACACTTAAAAGTTGCAAATACGCGCCTGTACGTTACCATGGTTACTGTAGAGCCAATGGGATGAGCCATACCTTCGTTCCCGGAGCTAAGCCAGAGGCCAACGGTCTGCGCCGTAGCAATGGTCTCTGGCAGGAAGCACAGCCCCTGAGCCAATGGTGCGTGTCGTTTCTATGGTTCCCGCCGGAAGGACGCGGCGTCTCCGCAGAGAGCGCGGTTGCTATGACGCCCGTGACCGGACCGGCACCTGCAGCTCTCCGCTGAGCAGCGGTGGAGCGTAGCGGCCCCCAGACACTCACTGCGCTCTCCAAAGGACAATTTCCGGCCTGGTTACTGAGGTTCCCGCCGCAGCCCCAAGGAGGAAAGCAGCTATTCTCCGCTTTTTTTTTTTTTTTTAAGCATTCCAGGTCTTTCCCGCTTTTCTGCCCAGCAGGGCCCGAAACGACAGGAGAAGAGACTCACCTGGCTTGGCCTTTCTCTGCCTGAGGATGGATTCGCCGGTTTCCCGGGACCCACCCGCCTCAGGCCTTTAGAATTAGGCTGCTGCTTTTATTTAAAGACGGCTTAGAACCCTCAGTCTGTTAGGTAGACGTTCCTTTTCTCACTTTCCAGGCGAAGACTCACCCCTGCACAGAGACTGCGTCTGAAGGTCCAGGCCATGACAAAGTCCACCGAGTCACGGATTCCCCTGGTTGTCGGCCTGTGAACAAAGAACTGCCGTTTTCTCCGTTTTGCCCTATGTTCGCCATGCAGAACTTTAATTCCTGATGAAGCTCTGGAGGCCTTTTGTATCCTCAACATCAGACGTCATCAAGTCAGTTACCTTCTGCCTTTCAAGCTACAACCTCATCCACTTCCCTCATTATCCTGAGCGCCAGTTTTCTCATCCTGCTCATTCCGCAGCCATTCTCACGCTTTCTTGTCCACACTGCACACTCCTGAATGTCCACACTGCACACTCCTGAATGTCCATTCGTCTCCACCACCTCTGTCATCTCTACACGACCTCCTTCTTTCCTGCTACAATGCTTTGGGTATCTAAGTATTTCACATTCTCCAGTCCTGGCATCATTTGGAAGATTTTCTTTGTTTCTCTGTGCTACGGCAAGCTTTCTGTCTTGGGTAAACTAGAGACGAGAATGGAGAAGCACACATTGGTAAATACAAACAGTAAATTTCTACTAGTGTGTTTTGAAAGTGGAGGGGAAAAAAATCAAAATGTATTTTTTGGGCTTATCTCAGTCTTATATAAAGAAGGAAGATTGTTCCTTGCTTAAGTGAATACTGTGTTAGACATACATTTTCGTGATGCATTCATGTATGTGAAAAGATCATTCAGAATGATCATGTAACAAGATTTCAACTTTAAGTCCACATGAACCCAAAACCGTGATACGATAGAATTTTCGGGAAAGGAGATGCTTGAAACAGTTCTTGTGCCTCCTTTTCATGTCGGTTTCTTAATCAGAAACATCCCTTGTGATGTGAGTCAAGAAACAACAACAACAAAAAAAAAAAACAGGAGGAATGATTGAAAATAAATATTTTTGGCAAGGGGGCAGGCTTAATAGTCCTAAAAAGACTGGAGCAGAGAGGCCTTAAAAATAGAATATGATTTATTTAGATCCAGTGCAATTGTATTTTAGCATGGAAAACTTTATTTGTCTTAAAGTGTGTGTTTCTCATTGAGTCTTACTGTTCTTAAATGTAAAGTTATTTTGAAGATATGCAAAGTGTACCTTTTTAACAGGTATTTGTGGGGATAGAATGATTTAGATATTTTTATTGCTCAGGCCAATTACAGCAGTTATTTGTGATGTTCATGCTTAAAGCCAAGTCAGGTTTCCAAATACTGAGAAATTCAGCTTTCTTTTTTATAGTAGATTGGAAAAGAAAAACAAGTTCTGCAGCTTTTTCAATTTTTCACATTAAATGGGAACTGAATAAATTCTAACTCTTGAAAAAAGAAGCTGTTAGATGCTATATGGTAAGGAGTTTTCCTTTCCCCTTCCAATATGTATTTATTGAACAAACATCATTATGGCAATATTAACATAAAATTAAAAAAATTTTCCTCTCACCCCTAGCCCAGTGGTTCTAAACCCGGGACAGGTGTGGGGGTATTTTGCTCCATAGGGAACATGTGGCAATGGATGGAGACATTTGTAGTCATCACTACTGGGGATGTATAACTGGTACCTAGTTAGTAGAAGCCAGGGATGCTGCTCTACATTCTACTGTGCACAGAACAACCCCCCACAAGAAAGAATTAGCCAGCCCCAAATGTCAGTAGTGCTGAGGTCGACATATCAACAGTTCATTTTTCTGTTCTGTGTCAGTCTTTGCTTATGTGCATACTTTTTTACATAGTTATAGTGTACATTTTGCCTTTCTTTTTCACTTAATTTTCTATTTTAAGTTCAAACATTGCTACATTGTTCTGAACTTCTAAAAAAAGTATTTCTCATTTTATTCAGGGATGGAAAAGGAATAAAAGGTATAATATATACTGTATTTAAGACATCTGTAAGTTTTAAATTATATTTGGGGAGGAGGAAGAAAGAAGGGCTAGGATGAATAACCCAAGTGCATATCTCAGTTTTCATGGCCATACTCTTTACTGTGTTCGCTTATGTCACTCGAAGACCATGGGATCCAAAGTTCATCCTTTTCTCAGAGCCAGGAGATGTGCTGTAGCATGAGGTATGGTCCTGGCCCCTGCACTGTAGTTGGAGGGCACCTACTAGGAGAAATAAGAACAAGTCGAAACGGCTGCACTCATTCTTTTTGCCCTCCTCCCATTTAAAATTCTTTGTCTCTGTCTCGGTTTGCTTTGACAGCTTTACTGCCTCATTCTTTACATCTAGACATTTTTGGAAGCCCCAAAATGCTACAGGATGTGCTTCTTTGCAGACAGTGGCTTTTTAAGATACTTAATGAGCATTTATTCAGTATCTCCTTTTAAAGAACAGTATTCTTGTATACTTTGTTATGTGCAATTTTAGGCACAGTTTAGATGTCAAAGCATTTAGAATTCAAAGAATGAATTTGTATTACCTCAAGATCTGCATTTTTAGAATTTTCGAATTACTCAACTATCGGGTCTCAATAAATCCACTGGAAAAATGTGAGTTCTGGGATGTCAGAGCAGAACAGGTAGAAGGACCCAGGATTCCAGGCAGAGGGACCCAAATATTCAAAGTCATGGAATAAGCAGCATGATGGGGATCAATCCGTACACTGGCATGAAGGGCTGTCAAGGTGTGGCAGGAGATAAGACGAGAGAGACAGGCGAGAACCAACTTGCGGAGACTCTCTGGTGCCAAGCTAAGTGTTCGAACTCTTCCTGAAAGCAATACGAATGTTAAGCGGCAAGTGACTTGCATTCACAAGGGTCAGTCTGAGAGCTTTGTGGAGTACAGATGGGACGGGGGCCAGCCCAGGAGCAGGGAAATCAGTTAAGGGTGCTATTACACTAAGTTGGGCAAATGATGAGGAGAAGCTAAACTAAGAGAGGATGAACTGGAAAATTATAAAAGATGTAGAGTCTACAAATTCAGGACTGGTTGTCCATGAGAGTGGGATGAATAAGGAGGGGCTAAGGACAACCCCTAGGTTTCTGGCTTGGGAAGCTATATATTGACGGTGATTTTATTAACTGTGGAATACAGAAGGAGGAGCAGGTGTAAGAGAAAGATGAGTGGATTGTTCAAACTGAGTTGTTCACTAGAGAGTTGGATATGCATTGGTCTTAAATAGTAGACTCATTTTGTATTGCCTTCCTAGCCTACATACTCTTCCCTGGAACTTGTACCTCTCCACCAATGCTTGCTTAAAGAGTAGGCTTTGGTGGCCATATTTGTACCCCTACTTCCAAACTATCCCAGCCACAGCTAACTGAATGAGGAATACTGTACAACTAACTTCGGAGAGAGGGGCATGATTTGTTGGGTGAGCAACAAATAATTAATTGTCTCTCTTTCATAAATTTGAACTAAGAGGTAGATAACAGGAATGACAGCCTGAAAAATTACATAGGCTTAGGACTTGGATGGCTGTTTTTAGCTGATGAGTAAGCAAGCAGAGAAGGTCCATCCATGTAGAGAAGCAAGTAAATGGGAGCAGATTCACAAGGAAACCCATAGACAAAGACCTCATGGGTCAGGATAGACTAGTAATGGCTGTCCAGTTCCGTATCCATTTCCCATGTAGCTAGGTTTAGTTTGCAGCATATGCTCTTGTATCATATTCTTCCAGTAACCCTCCTGAGTAGTTGGGATTGGTCAGCTGTAAAGGTGAGAAAACTCATAATAGTAATGGCTTGAAAAAGAAATGTATTTCTCTCACATAAAAGTCAAGAATAAAGCAGCCCAGAACTGATAGGGCAGCATTTTGAAATTGCCAAAGACTCAGATTTCTTCTCTCGCGATGCGATACTCTATTATCCATGGCCTGTGGCTTCCGCCTCATGGTGTCTGGGATGGCTGCTCAAGCTTCAAGCTATCTTGTCTGCATTCCAGCCGGTAGAAAGGGAGAGGAAGAGGAAGAGGGCATCCTGTTCCTTTAAGGACATTTCCTAGGCTAGGTGGCACACAATTCCATTTACATCCCATTGGTCAGAACTTAGTCACACAGCTGTATCAAGCTGAAAGCAGGCATCCCTGTGATCAGTCAAAAAAATTAAGTGTCTTATTTCTGTAGAAAAAGGGAAGAATACATATTGAAGGACAACTGGCAGCTTCTGCCACCTGCACTTGTATTTGTTCTAACTTCAGTGTATTTCTGTTTCTTTCCACTTTTTCTAGATAGACCTGGAGCTTAGCAGAGATGGATTATTATTTAATCCTCCTAACAACCCAATGAGGTAGGCATTACTATTATATCCATTCTATTTGGGGGAAAGCAAAGTTTTAAAAAGTTACATGACTTGTGTTAGTCACACAGCTATAAAGTGATGGAGCCAGGGATTGAACAAAGGTATGTCAGACTCCTTTGCCCGAGCTATTCATCCCCATGATAGTGAGAAGGGCAGAGAGCCAAAGGCAGGGTCCTTAAGAATGGTGGCGTTTGATGGGTCTGTGGAAGAAGAGCCCAGGAAGAACACAGGGGAGGAAAGGCCAGGGAGGTAAGAGTGAAAACAGGAGAAAGTGACGTGGCATCATAGAACAGAGAAAGGAGTGGGCAGATACTGCACAGAGGTCGTATATAAAAAGAGCAGAAACACGTCCAGTTGGATTTGGCATTTTTTAAAATTAATTTATTTATTTAATTTTTGGCCACACAGCTTGTGGTTCCCCGACCAGGGATTTAACCTGGGCCCTCGGCAGTGAGAGCGTAGAGTCCTAACCACTGGACCACCAGGGAATTCCCTGGATTTGGCATTTTGAGCGTCGTTGTAAGAGCAGAAGCCAAATCCAGTGATCTGAGGAGTGTGGAAGATGTGAGAAAGAGGACAGTAACTTGAGGGGGATGTGGTGGGATCAAAGAAGGTTATTTTTGTATCTTTATTTTCAAGATCAGAGACCTCTTGACCTAAGGGCACAATGTCAATAGAGAGGGAGATAATGAGCAAACAGAAAAGAAAAAGCTTCCTTGAGGAAGCAATAGAAGATGGGATCTAGAACACAGGTGAAGGAATTAGCTTTGGTCAGGAGGATGGAAAGCTCCTCCTGGAGGGAAAGAGGGCAGGATCTCTAAAGATGAAGGTTAGTGTATTGGTGGTAGCAGAAGAAGCTTCCAGAGTTTTATGATGGCCTTAGTTTTACTATTGCTGTGGGAGACAAGGTCGTCGACCAGCAGAGGGGAGAGGTGAGATTTGGAGTTTGACGGGAGAGGTGGAAATCCTGAATATTTACCGAGTGAAATGGTAGCAGAAGCTGGCAAAGCGCATAGAATGACCTATGCAAGTAAAGGAGCTTGGCTCAGGCTGCAGACCATGGATTTGTAGTGGCTCCAGTCTGCATACTTGTTGCATTTTTCTCTACCAGCAACTCAGCAAACTAAAATAGGCAGAGAAAAGTCAAATGGTCACACTTTCCCCTGGGTTTGGATTTGCGGGGAAGGTGGGACAAGGAGCTAGATAACTGGGGACGTTGGTGAGAGATTGATTGAAATGAACAACAGTTGGGTCCAGGCTTGAGGGGGAAATAAGTGAAGCCAAAGAGTTTCTGGTAGTTTGAGAGAGGATGTAATGGTCCAGGGACTGGAGAGTTCAACTGTTATTATAGAATAAGTAGAGTTTAAGAGAGCAACAACTTCATACCCATTACTATGGTTATTATTTATAGTTTTATGGCAGTTCCTCAAAAAGTTAAACATAGATTTATATATCCAACAATTCCAAAACAACGAGCAGGGACTCAAACAGATACTTGTTACACCAGTGTTCATAGCAGCGTTATTCACAATAGTCAAAAGGTGGAAACAACCCAAATGTCCATCAACAGATGAATGGATAAACAAAATACATACAATGCCATGTTATTCCACCTTAAAAAAGAAGGAAATTCTGATCCATGCTATAAAGTGGATGAAACCTAAAGACATTATGCTAAGGGAAATAAGCCAGAAATAAAAGGACAAATGTGTGAGTCCACCTATATGAGGTACCTAGAATAGGCAGATTTACAGCTACAGAAAGTAGAATACAGTGGGAAATAGGGACTCATTGTTTAATGGGTACAGAGTTTATGTTTGGGATAATGAAAAAGTTCTGAAAATGGATAGTGGTGATGATAGCACAACAGTGTGAATGTGCTTAATGCCACTGAATTCTACACTGAAGTATGGTTAAAATGGTAAATTTTAAGTTTCATGAATTTACCACACACACAAAGAAGAGCAGAAGGTGGTGGTCAGAGTGGGACATTTGGAGCTGAGATCTGCAGGATTTTAACAGTAGTTTAGGCTATGGCAAGAGCTTGGTTGTAGCCATGGGCATGGATGACTAAGTGGAATGGAGGTTAAAGATCTCTGGCTTTAGAAGGGTGTTCAGTCTAGGAGCTTGGATGAGTTGGGTATTGACTTGCAGCCTCTACCGCCCTCCTGACCAGCCAAGCCCCCTCTTCCTATATCCCTGCTTACCTTCCGATACCCCAAAGCTCCCAGAAGCCAAGGATCCAAAGGTATTCTCAGTATCCCCCATCCCCTTCTCCTTTCAACTTCCTCCAGCCTCAGACTTTCCCACTCCACCCCACAACATGGGGTGTGGGGGTTATGCTACTCTCCGGGGGCAAGCAACTCACAGTATAGGACATGTAATAATTCAAACATTTGTTTTCTAATTATTCACAGTCTCATCAGTTTATCACAACTGTGTTTTAACATTTTGATGTATTTGCTTCCATTCTTTTCCTTCTGTGTCTGGTTTTTACATAGTTGTAATGATACCTTTACGTCTACTTTTTCTCTTTATTATAACATAAGCATTTTTCTGTATTGCCAAATAGGCCTCATAGAACGTAATGTATTCCTAGTGTCTTGGGTGCTCTGATACCCACGACTAAAACCACAAGGAACTGAATAGTGCTAAAAAACCTTGTAGGGAGGAGGGTAAGAGTGCAGACCAGACAATGGGGGTAGGGTGGGGAGGAGCACAAGAAGACTTTTAGCTATAAGTCATGGGGAGGACACATGGGGGCACAAAGATTCAGATCTGGGTCCCTTTTTTTTTTTTTTTTAATGTATCAGATGATAATTAACATTCTGTATATCGTCCACAAAAACTGTTGATGTGAAAAGGATGAGACTCTGGAAAACTTAGCAAGAAAAGATAAAAATAATCAAAATATAGTTTTGCTCTTAAAAAGCAAAACTGAATATAATTATGTAGACTAGCTGCAGTACAACAACAATTATGCTTATCCCTACAATCTGGGTCAGATTAACTTGGTTAAAAGTTATGTTTGATTGTACCAGCAAGTCTTATTCACAGTTAGTGATTCTAGTAACACAGGTACCACTTCATCAATCACCAGACATTTATCTCTCCCCCACCATGTAGTGCAAGCTGTTATGTAGCATGACTACTTCCAAGTTAAAAAAAATTAAAGACAATATCGATGGCAGGCTTAGATCAAGAAGATTTAGAAGAGGGTTGAATGACTTAGAAGTCAACAAAAATTATAAGACATATTCTGTGAGCAAAATAGTTCCTTGATAGTACAGAATTAATGGGCTCTGTAGCTTCCAGAGGAGTCCTTTTATTTCTAAATATTCAAAAGAATAGACAGAAACTTCTTTGGAATTTATAACATCGCAAGGGGCCTTTGGGAGATTTTCAGATTATTAAATTGCAAACCTCAGAACTGGGCAGACAGAAAGCTGATATTTTTTTAATGCATATATTTCATGTCATTTCTTATTTTAGAAGATATAATACAAATCTTCAAAGCTTTAATATTTTTTGTATTGCTAGCTGTTTCATGTAAGTGCTCATTATAAATGGATAACATAACCATTAATTAATAGGAAAACTAAACTATACTTTGTAGAGAGTCTAACTCTACCTATGAGATTTCTTGCATGCTCAGTTGTATATTTACACGTGTGTATACATACACATATGCTTATCTCTTTTATCAAGGGAAAAGTTCAATTAGAAGACTTACTTCACCATCTTGAGAAAGAAGGGATTGAACTCCTTGCCTTTACAGAAGAACAACTCTACTTTGTCTGGTGCTTGTTATAGCAAAGACAGGCTGAGGACTGCTACCAGAAATCTAGAAGAGCTGTCAGGGAAGCACATGGAAGAAATTAAAGAAGTAAGAACTAATATCATAAAGTTTTAAGATAGCTGTGGTTTTGGGACTTCCCTGGTGGTCCAGTGGTTAAGACCCCATGTTTCCAGTGCAGGGGTCATGGGTTCAATCCCTGGTCAGGGAAGTTCCGCATGCTGCACAGCGCAGCCAAAAAGAAAAGAAAAAAAGATGGTTGTGGTTTTGTTCATTGTCATTCATTATATTAACATATTAAAAACCAACATTTGAATATCACTGTGTAATTTGCAAAGCACTCACATGTACATTTTTTTTAAAATGAAATATATCAACAAGCTGTATTGGTTTCCAATAGAGTACATGTATAGGACATTGCCCAGAGATGACTAGTTGAATATCCAAATAGGTCTGCTCAAGCTGCTTTCATTATCTTGGTAAATTCATCCTTGTCTCAATAACCAACCCTCTAGCTGACTCTCCTGCTAGTAGGCTTAGAAACCTGATTAGTCCGCGTACTGTGAGTGGATCTGCTTCTCAAAGGTGACCTTGTATTGACCAAACTCACAGAGAAGTTTGTAGAAAAATAGATACCAGCTTTTTAGTTGACAGTAAGAAATATAACTGCCAAAGGAACCAGACACATATATCCTGTGACTGATGCCTTTTTTCCCTACAAGTACACTACATAGGAAGCCAAATTTTAATCAAATGTCTACTTGCTGAACAAATGATTCTAATTTTTTAGAGCACTAGCTAAGATAGCCAGATTTACACCATAAAGCTATCCATACCTGCCCTTATTTCTGGACCTGTTATATCCTAGAACCAGGGTACCTAGCCCTTAGATGAGCAGATAATGGCACCTTTTGACTCTTTAATCACTCTTTTTGATGTGTCCAGTACTGATCAACCTACTTTCTTACATATAAGCTACTTTCTTTAAATGAGTTAATAAAATTTTCTCAGGTTGCTTGCAGATCACTGTTGTGTTTTGACAGCTCAGCTCAGCTAACTTGTTGATTTTTAAATTTAACTCTTAGAGGGCAGTTTGATTTCCAAACTCTTAAAGAAGAGTACAGCTCCTTTAGAACAAAAGCAGGATAGCATAGTAGACCGTGAACTTTAACATTAGGCAGTTGGGGGTGAAAAATTGCCTTTGGCACTGACTCTTTGTGTAACCTTGGGCAAGTTACTCAGCTTCTTTAAGATTGAAATTCCTCTTCCGTAAGTTGAGAAGATAATAGCTCCTTCAAAAGGATTTGTGAGGTTTACACATATTAACGTGTATAAAACATTTCACATATGTACTTGGCACCCAGCAAGTATTCAATAAATTATAGCTGTTATTATTAGAAATAGGTAGTATTGTTCCTGCCATTTTAAAGAGGAGGAAACTGAAGCATACCAGGGAGTGATAAAGTTGGACTGCGGTTCTGTGTTCCTTCTACTATATCATTCAGCTTTTTGTTCATATTCTGAGCAGTTGTCCGAAAAAGGCTTCAACACAATTCAGCAAAATGCAGTTATTTTGGTAGTCTCCTTCTAAGTAATTTGGCATAGTAAGAGCTCAGGCTCTGGCTCTGGCCCACCTCAGTGTGAAGTCCGGCTCCTCCCTTTCTGCTTTGCTTGACAACGCAAGTCTGTCAGCCTCTCTCAGCCGCCCTCACCTATGAAGTGGGAGATAACAGTGTCATAGGGTTGTGGTGAAAACTCAATATTTGATGTCCTTAACAGTACCTGGAGCATATAGTTAGCTTTCAATCTATTATTATTAGCCACATAAAAGTGCCTTTTGTGAAGCTGTCATATTAATCAGAAACTATTTTTAAAGAATACCCAAGTTTATTTTAATACAAGCTCCTATTAGCATTTAAGACATCTTAATCATGAGTTTTGCTTAAGATATAAAATACTGTGTAGATACTTCTCTGTTCCTGAGTATCATGACCATATTTCCTAAACCATAGATAAGGAGACTTGATTTGAAACCTGATTTGTTAATGGAAAAAAATATCAGCGATTGTGACTGTCCCAGAAATTTGTGGTGATGTGTCATCCTATCTATGGGAAACAGTGTCTGATAACATATGACAGCTGGAAGGAAGTTTAGGGAGAGAGACCCACACTTAAGCAAAGTTGAATTTTCTGTTTATTTTTTAGATTATAAACATTGATAGTATGGTGATCTCTTAATGGTTCTTTCACTTCATAGACTTGTAAGAAAATGTATTATTTTCTTCTTAGGTGGAAAATTATGCAAACCGTGTCTGTAACTTACCAGAGGAAAAGGAAGCATTTTCTCATGGTTACGAAAAGGAAAGCAAGCAGCCTAGACATGAGTTTAAAGGGCTCCAACTCAAACCGGGTAATTTTTCCTTTTGTAAACATGTAAATTTTAATTTTTTCCCTAATTCTAATAATTAGCATGAGACAATTACAGAAAATTTGGGAAATGTGTAAAAGTAGAAGGAAGGAAAAAAAATTACTACATATCCTCCACCTCAAGAAAAGTACTTGTAGGGCTTCCCTGGTGGCGCAGTGGTTAAGAATCCGCCTGCCAATGCAGGGAACACGGGTTCGAGCCCTGGTCCAGGAAGGTCCCACATGCCGCGGAGCAACTAAGCCCGTGCGCCACAGCTACTGAGTCTGCGCTCTAGAGCCCGCGAGCCACAATTACTGAAGCTCACGTGCCTAGAGTCTGTACTCTGCAACAAGAGAGGCCACCACAATGAGAAGCCCATGCACCACAGCGAAGAATAGTCCCCGCTCTCGGCAACGAGAGAAAGCCCGCGCGCAGCAACGAAGACCCAACACAGCCAAAAGTAAATAAATAAATACATTTATTAAAAAAAAGAAAGAAAATTACTTGTAATGTTTTAGGTGTATTTTCTGCCTGTCTTTTTAAGGTATGCATTCTGAAATATTCTCAAATGTGTGTGAGAGAGTACAGAGTGGTGATTTTCTTTAATGTCGATTACAGCACTTACCACACTATGTCCTAACTACCTGAGTCAGCTCTTCTGGGGCAGAGATCTCATTCTAGTCTTCCTGGTTTCCGTGTTTTCAACAGCACTGGCCTCGTAAAGTACCTAGCGTGTTAAGGGCTCAGGAAATGCCCTTATTAAGTGCTCCAAAGCTACAAGGGAAGATAGAGATAGGACCCCTTTAGAATACTGTATTTGTTTAACTCCATAAATTAGATATTATTATGATATATGGTCAATGATTATTTACATTTGCCACACATTTATGATTTTCTTTGCTCAGCATTTTTCCTTGCATCTCAGATATCCCATTTGGGATCATTTTCCTTTTTTCATTTTAGAACTTCCTTTCATAATGGTCTGTTGATGGAAAGTTTTTCTGTATTTTGAATCTCAGGTGCAGAGAAAATTGAGCTAATCACAGGACATAATTCATATGTACTACACTCGGGTTTCATTTTTTTCCCCTTTTTTGTTATCCATTGGACAATTGAGTTTTCTTCTGCTGGTTTAAAAGCTTGCATTCTAGTTTTGTTCATATGGTGGTTGCATTTTAAGAGTTCTAAAAATTTCTTCTGACATTTTTAGTTATTCTCGGCAGCAGGGTTGTTCAGGGCTCTAATCTGCCATACTGTAGGAAGCAGAAGCTACTCTATGCCCTGCTCCTAACATAAATTAGCTCATGAAGGATTGGGAAGTAGGGGAGTGATGTCACTATAATGTGGAAGTTCACATGTAATTTTCCCCAGCATGTTAATGATTTGGGCCCACCAGCAAGCCTTGGAGTTTATACATAAAGCCCATTCATCCCATATTCCTCTTCTGGGCTGTTTCGCCACATGTTTTGTCTTGGAAGTGCCTATTGCAAAGATATTACTAATCTTTTGCATTTTGCTTTTGTTTCCAATTCTGCAGACTCAGCTCCTTCGTTAGCTCACCTTTACAGTAAACCTGATTTTTTAAAAGAAAACAGAGTCCTATATTCCTTTATTTTTTAGGAATTTGACACATCTGTTTAAATCTACCAGTATAATATTAGGATTGTCAGTGTTTTTTATAGCGCTCTAGCTACACAATGACAAAGGTTTTGAGCGCTCTATGCCAACCTTTTTTCCATAAGCTCCATTATTTTTAGTGAGCCGTTTTGCAAAATACAAGTTTGCTTGTTTGTTTTAGGAACACATACCTCAATCACATCAGAAATGCTTCTATAATTAAAGGGTGTCTTTTGAAGGTGGAGCTAACATAATTTGATAACGGATTTCATGTTGGGTGGGAGAAAAGGAGAGAAATCACTGGTGACCCAAAGCTTTTTGTCCTGAGCAGTTGAAATATTGGAGTTCCTAACTACTCAGATGGGGGATACCATGGGAGGTCCTATTTGGGGAAGACAGTAAAGAGTTTGCTTTTGGACATCTACATTGGATGTGAATATTAGACATCCAAGTGGAAAGGTCAAGTAGGCAATTTTGTATATGTTTGGAATGCATTGTGAACTAGAGATGTAAATTTGGGAGTCATCAGCATATAGCAAATACTTAAAGCCTTAGGACTGTAGGAGATAACCTAGGGAGTGAAAAGAAGAAGATTCAGAGCTGGGCCCTAGGTCATTCCAGTGTTTAGAGGTTGGAAAGGTAAGAAATCAGCAAAGGAGTCTGAGAAGGAGTGGCATGAAAGGTAGGAGGAAATCTAGCAGAGTGTGGTGTCCCAGAAGAGAAATGATGAAAGTGTTTTAAGAAAAGGAAGGGAACAATTGGGTCAAATACCATTGATAGGCTATGTGGAGTGAGGACAGGTAATTGACCATTGGATTTGGTCACATGGGGGTCATTGTGACTTTGAGGAGAGCTGTTTCTGTGGAGTGGTGGATATGAAAGCCATTGGAGTGAATTCAGGAAAGAATGGTAGGAGAAGGGGAGGGGACATGGCTATTTTTGATCCTTTCTTTTTTTTTTTTTTTGATCCTTTCTTGAAGTTGTGCTGCAAAGAGGAATGAACAAATGGTGGAGGAGCTGGAGGGCGTTATGAATTTGAAGGAAAACTTTTGTTGTTTTCATCACTGTTGTTTTTAATGGAAGATGTTATACCATGTCTCTAAGATGATTAGTTGGGAAGAAAGCTCCATGAGGCAATAGAGATAAGAGTCAACTGCAGGAGTTTTATCTTTGAGAGGAGAGGGAATGGGATCCAGTGCACAAGGTGGGGAGGGGGGCGGGGATGGTGCTGGCCTTAGGAGGCAAGAGTAGTTTGTTACATCTCACAGGAGGGAAGAGTACGGTGGAGCTGGCAGATTTGGTAGGGGAGCTTGTGGAAGCTCTCTTCAGAGAGCTTCTCTTTTCTCGGTGAAATAAGAAGTAGGGTATTCAGCTGAGAGTGAGGATGGGGAAGGAGGTATTAGAGATATGATGAGGGAGAGGGATGAAACAAGCAGGGGAATGTAGGAGGACTGCTGGGCAGCAGTAAGGGCTCACTTGAGGTTAGTAGTCGTGAGTTTGAAATGAAACCAGTCCGCACTGCCTGTGCAGTTTTCTGTAGCCACATCCAGCTTCTGGAGTGTGCTGGTGAAGAGCTGGATTTAAACAGGTTGGAGTTTTGTCACCAAGTATAATGGAAGGAAAGAGGGGCAAGAGAGTTGTGAATGTTTTCAAGGGAGTGATTGTAATGATGGGCTATAGAATCTAAGCTGGGTAAGAAAGTGAGAACAGGAATGGGATAAGGAACACTGAAAAGTGTTTCAAGTCAATGGATGATAGTTTCCAGTATGGTCAAAAATGATTGAAATTGAACTGCTAGTACATAAGAAGGGATGATTGTAGGATAAGATGTTTGAAACTGAAGCTAGGGAGAGGTTACAGAAACTATAGAGGCTAATGACCAGGTCTAGGGAATTACTGTGGAGTAGGTGGCTGAGGTGGGGTAGAGGACTAGATCTTTGGAAGTTAGCTGGTAAAGGAACTGAAAAGCCAGGGGGCTGGAATAATCATCTACCTGAATATTGAAATCATCGAGAATTTTGGCAGGATTAGTTGAGTGACTGTAGACAAGTTTCTTGGTTTCTTGGTGCCTGAGCCCTCATTTCTTAAAAGGGAAAATCATGGTTCGTACCTCACTGGGTTGTTGTAAGGATTAAATAAGATAGATTTATCTCAAATGCTTAGTACAATACCTGCCACATAGTAAGCACTCACTAAAACAACAATACACTTTAAAGTTATGCAAGAACAAATGTTAAACTTCTGCAAGTAGTAAGAATATCTACTGCTTTTGAGAACCTTTTCCCACTACTTTTTAGATATTTGCCTGCATTTCTTTTAACAATTTTGTTTCTGGTGTTTCTTCCTAACAGAAGTGCAAATAAAGGAGGTCGAAATGTTGTATGAAGAAGGCTTGTCTGAAATAGCTCTGAGCAGCCCTAGTGAACAGATTGCACACTTACTCATGGAAAGAAGTACACTCTTGAGGAAACTGGAACGAGGGGATCCCAAACCAGAATCACACAGATGTCTGAGCAGTAACCTACAGAAAGAATTTCCCCAGGTATTCAAAATTAACTGGGTAATTGAATAAGAGGCCGGCTAGTTGAAAAATGCATTTGCTCATTTAACCATTCATACATTAAACTATCAGGAAACCAGTTTTGATAGTGCTTAAGAATATAGGCTTTGGGGCTTCCCTGGTGGTGCAGTGGTTGAGAATCTGCCTGCCAGTGCAGGGGACACGGGTTCGAGCTGTGGTCTGGGAAGATCCCACATGCCACAGAGCAACTAGGCCCGTGAGCCACAACTACTGAGCCTGCGCACCTGGAGCTTGTGCTCCGCAACAAGAGAGGCCACGATAGTGAAAGGCCCGCGCACAGCGATGAAGAGTGGCCCCCGCTTGCCGCAACTAGAGAAAGCCCTCGCACAGAAACGAAGACCCAACACAACCTAAAAATAAATAAATAAATAAATAAATAAATAAATAATAAAAATAAAGGAATTCCTTTTAAAAAAAAAAAAAGAATATAGGCTTTGGGTTTAAATGGACCTCCTCTGCCACTTGTTAGCAGTATGTCCTTGAACAAGTTGCTTAACTTTTGTGAGCCTCAATTTCCTCATCTATAAAATCTGGGAGCAACTGAACTACTCCACAAGGTGATCATGAAAATGAAATAATATACGTAAAGCTCTAGAATAGTACCTCACATGTTAATTAGCATTATTGTTATTATTTATTGAGAACTTACCATGTGCCAGGCCTTGTGCTAGTGGATGTAGGAACAAAGTCAAATTAGAAATGATTTGGACTTGCAAGGAACTTACAAGCTAATGAAGGAAAGAAATAAACCAGTGGTTATAATTCAGTGTGGAAAGTTCTGTGATAAAGTGAAAACTCAGGGGAGGGGCTGAGTCAGGATGGGTAGAAAAGGCTTCCAGCAGAGGTAATGTTGAGTACCATTTTGAAAGCTGAGTAAGTGTTAGCTGGATGAAGAAGATGGGAAAGGCATTTCTGGCGGAGGAAACAATGTATAATACATACTGGTTCATGTGAGTCAATGCTGAGAAATGTGCCTGGGGATATTTTCAGAAACCACTTCATGGTGAGACTCATATGCTAAGCTAGAGAGTTTGGAATCAGCACCCAGCAGTGTTCCTGGAGCATACTGGAGGCATAAAAATATTTTGAATGTACAAATGACTAACTGTTATAGATGGTCTGGAGAGTCACTAAATGATTTTAAGAGGAGAGTAACATGATCTGATTTGTGTTTTAGAAAAATCACTCTGGTCACAGTAGAGGGGTGGATTGGATAGGGACCAGATTGGAAGCCGGGATTTCAGGGGATGTTAACTAATAATTAATTAAAGAATGAGAACCAAAAACAAGGCTCAGAGTGTAATACAGAAGGGAAGAAGGAGTTATGAAGGAGATGGGATCTATAAAACAAATTGGACACTGTGGAGGTGAAGTCTGGGTTGACCCTAAGGCTATCTACCCAGTCACTACTAAGTCATAGTTTTACCACTAATGGACAGAAAGAATTAAAACAGATACTACAAAGGGTTTTTGTTATTATAAAATGTAATTCATAAAATTTCTGTCACATTCCCAGTTATATTTTGTTTAAGCTAATGTTGTAATTTACCTGAGCATAAAGTAATCAATAGAGTCACTTTTTTGTAGAAATTGACAAGCCGATTCAAAAATTGATAAGGAAATACAAAGGAACTAGAATAGCCAAAACAACTTTGAAAAAGAAGAACTAGTTGGAAGATACACACTTCCTGCTTTCAAGACTTACCACAAAACTGCAGTAATCAAGAAAGTGCAGTATTGGTATAAAGGCAGATATATAGATCAATGGAACAGAATAAAGAGTCTAGAAATAGACCCACACCTACATGGTAAATTGATTTTCAGCACAGGTGCCAAGGTAATTTAATGGGGAAAAGATATACTTTTCAACAAACAATGCTGGCACAATTGGATAGACATATGCAAAAAAACAAAAAACAAAAACAAAACCCTCAACCCTATTGAGGTTCCCTTCCCCACTGGTAAAGGAGGGAGTCCCTACCCTAAAATAAATACTATGAGATAGCCAAATACATGACACCCAACGTTGAACAGAGATGTGATTGATAGTTTATTAGTCAGATAGACTCACAGCCCAGGGAGGACACTGCCTGTCATGCAGAGCCACAGGGGTTGTACTCAGGAATGGAGTGAACTCACAGGGGCCATGGGAGACAGACTTTGTAGTACCAATAGGATGAGGTGCCCCCTAGTTCCCATGGGAGGATACGACTGGCTTGTTTAAAAAATTCCATGGGTTGCCAGTGAAATGGCAGCCATTAGGCTGAGGACTGGATAAAATATACCTGTTCTGGCTGATAAGGGCACTAGCTGGGTGGGGAATGTTTCCCGTTGGATGGGGGCATATCTGGCAAAAGCAGGGGAATTCATGCTTAGGCTTTTGGTGCACTGTGAGTTACAAGGGCGTCAAGGTAACACATGAAATTTTAGCCCTTACAATACATTTATCCTATATCATATACAAAAATTAACTCAAAATGGTTCATTGATCATGTAGGAGATAAAATTTACAGAAGAAAATCTCAGTGACCTTGGGTTTGGCAAGATTTTTATAAGACAGGAAAAGCACAGAGTATAAAAGAAAAAAAATTGGACTTCATAAAAATTCAGAACAGTTGCTCTTCAAAAGACAAAAGTAAAAGAGCAAGCCACAGACTGGGAGATAATTTTTTTAAAAATATATCCAACAGAAGCTTTGTATCTAAATATATAAATAAATCTTATAACTCAATAATAATAACACATACAACCCAACTAAAAACTGGTCAAAAGACTTAAAAAGTGACTGCACTGAAGAAGATATACAAATGGTAAATAAACACATGAAAAGATGCTTAACTTCATTTATTATTAGGAAAACACAGAAATTACAATGAAGTAATTTATTATCAGGTAACTATTAATGTATCAATGAATGGCTAAAATTTAAGACTAACCATATCGAGTGTTGATGACAATGTGGAGCAACTGGAATTCCCTTATCCTACTGATGGGAATATAAAATGATACAACCACTTTTGGAAACTAGTTTAGCATTGCCTTAAAAAGTCAAACATATACTTGTCACATAACCCTGCCATTCCACTCCTAGGAATATACCCAAGAGAAATGAAAGAATGTGCCCACATAAAGACATACATGTTACAGCAACTTTAATTGTAGTAGCCCTAAACTAGAATCAACTCAAATGTTCATCAAAAGGTAAATGTATAGATCCATAGAATGGAATATTACTTGGTAATTAAAAAGAATAAATATACAACAAAACAGATAAATTTCAAAATAATAATCTAAGTGAAATAAGCCAGACCAAAAAGAGTACATAGTCTATGATTCCATTTGTATAAAATAGTAGAAAATGCAAACTAATATATAGTAACAGAAACAGATCAGTGGTTGCCTGGGGTCAGTGTTATGGGAGGAATGAATTATAAGGAAGTGTAGGAAACTTTTAAGGGTGATGAATATTTTCATTATCTTGATTGTGGTATTGGTTTCATGGATGGATACATGTAAAAAAATATGTACACTGTAAATATGTGCAGTTATTATATATCAGTTATACCTTTAAAAAGATTTTTTAAAAAGATTTTTCAAAGATCTTATTATGAAATGTAACTTGTAAAAATTTCATTGCCTCCCAAGGTGTGTGTTTGTGTGTATATATATATATATTTTTTTTTAATTAATTAATTAATTTATTATTTTTGGCTGAGTTGGGTCTTCATCGCTGCACGCGGGCTTTCTCTAGTTGCGGCGAGCGGGGGCTACTCTGCGTTGTGGTGTGCGGGCTTCTCATTGCGGTGGCTTCTCTTGTTAAGGAGCAGAGGCTCTAGGGGTATGGGCTTCAGTAATTGTGGCACATGGGCTTCATTGCTCCATGGCATGTGGGATCTTCCTGGACCAGGCCTCGAACCTGTGTCCCCTGCATTGGCAGGCGTATTCTTAGCCACTGTGCCATCAGGGAAGTCCCCCTAGGTATATTTTAATAGGCCAATACTGAATCAACCTGTGCCTAAAGTAGACGAGAGAGTCATTCTAACCAAAGTGAGGCCACATAAAGTAACACGGAAGTTGAAGAATTTTGCAAGGCCTGATCTATAGACTAATTACATTTTACCTAACATTTGTTTTTTGTTGGTTTTCTGACTTAATACAGGCACATAGTAGAAACAGATTCAAGCAGTATAAAATTGAATGAAAAATGAGTTTTCTCACCCCAAATCCTCAGGTCCATACTCCTAAACTACCACTGCTGACAATTTTTTATTTATCTTTCCAGAAAATTTTCATCCTCTTAAAATACAAATTATGTTCCATTGTGCATATTGTTTTCACTTTCTGTATTAGTGTATATAGATTTGCCTTAGTCTGTTTGACAACATATATTCTTTTGAATGGATGTATCAAAATTTATTTAACCACTTTATTGTTGCATGGGGTAGAGGACAAAGGGATGACATTTAATGCCAAGAATAATCAAAGATTTAAAAAAAAACATTTTATTGTGGAATATAACAGCATATATGCAGAAAAATGATAAAACTTAAAAAATACAGTTTGACAAATAGTTATGGAACAAACACCCATGTAACCACTGGTCCTGTGAGGAATACAACATTGCCAACTTCGTAGAAGCTTCCTTTTCTGATCACAACCCCCTTCCTCCCCACAAAGGTGTGCATCCCTAAATAATATATATAGTAGTTTAGTTTTGTCTGTTTTTGAACATTACACACAAGGAATCAACTTTGGGAACTGCTTTTTCGTAAAACATTATGTTTGTATTATTTATTTTTAATTAGCTTGTCATTACTATATATCATTCCGTTGTGTGAATATATGGCATGAGACTATCCATTCTAAGTTGTTTTGGGTTGTTTCCAATTTATATCTATTATGAATGTAATATAATCTGTCAGTTATGCTGCTATGAATATTCTTATATATGTGCATGCACTTGTGTAGGGTATATACCTAGGAGTAGACTTAGGGAGTTATAGAGTAGGTAGATCTTCAGCTTTACCAGATAATGTCAAACTGTCTCCTTAAGTAGTGGTACCAATTTATACTGGCACCAATAAATAGTGTTTGAGAGTGCCTTTGTTCCTCATCAACACTTGATGTTGTCAGACTTTTAAATTTTTGCTAAACTACTGGGTGCATAATGATATCTCATGTTGGTTTTAATTAGCATTTCCCTGATTACTAGTGAACTTAGTATGATTATCTGTCATTTGGATTTCCCATTTTATTAGTGTTTATTCAGGTCTTTTGTCCATTTAAAAACTGAGTTGTCTTTTTCTTACTGATTTATAGGAATTCTCTATGTTCTGGTTTCAAGTCTATTGGTTATATGTATCACAAATACTTTTTTCCCACTTTGTGGTTTGTCTTTTTAATGTTCTTAACAGTGTCTTTTAATGAATGGAAGTTCTTAAATTCAATGTAGTTCAATTTATCAATCATTTGTCTTATGGTTAGTGTTTTTCTGTCTTGTTTAAGAAATCCTTGCTTTCTGGGATTTTGATTTTTGCTTTTATTGAATCTATAAATCAATTTAAGAGGAATTGACTATCTTAAATTATTGATATCATTTGTGATCATGGACTATCTCTCCATTTATTTTTTAATGTATATAAATAAAGTTTTATAATTTTCCCCACAAAATCTTGCACATTTTTTTAATATTTATTGCTAGGTACTTCATATTTTTGGGTGCTATTAATATTAAATGCTATATTTATTAAGAATTTAATTTTCTAATGATTGCTAGTATTAAAAGTATAATTATTTTTATATACTGACTATACCTACCAATGTTACTAAAATTTCTCATTTATCTTAATAATTTATTTGAAGATTTAAAATTTTTTCTACCTGTACAGTCCTATCTGGGAATAATGATACTTTTGTTTCTTCCTTTCCAATTTGATTCCTTTTAATTCTTTTATTTACCTTACTATACTGGCTAGGATCTCTAGTATTATCTTGAATAGGAGACATACTTGTCTAGTTAATGATATTAGAGAAAAAGTATTCAGTGGTATGATGTTTGATTAAGGGTTGGGTTTTTTTTAATGATACCCTTTGTCAGGTTAAGAAAGTTCTCTTTTATTCCTAGTTTGTTAAGAGCTTTTATTAGGAATTAATGTTGAGTTTATAAAATGTTTTTCTATAGCCATTGAGATAATGAAGTAATTTAGAACTTTCATCTGTTAATGTGAGAATTTCATTGATTAATTTTTCTAATGTTAAACCTATCTTGCGTTCCTGGGATAAATCCAACTTGCTCATGATTTGTTATCCTTTCTAAATATTATAGATTCAGTTTGATAAATTTTTGTTTAAGTTTTTGCATCTATGTTTATGAGTGAGGTTGCCCTGTGATTTTTCTTTTTGTATTATCGTTGTCAGGTTTTAATATCAAGGTCTGGCTAGCCAGTGTTAGCCAACCTTTTTTTCATTATTGCCTACATAATGACGCTTTTTAAAGTTATTTTGGTTTTGTTTGTTTGTTTAATTTATTTTATTTTTGGCTGCATTGGGGCTTCGTTGCTGTACTTGGGCTTTTCTCTAGTTGCGGCAATTGGGGGCTACTCTTTGTTGCAGTGCACAGGCTTCTCATTGTGGTGGCTTCTCTTGTTGCGAAGCACGGGCTCTAGGCACACAGGCTCAGTAGTTGTGGCTTGTGGGCTCTAGAGAGCAGGCTCAGTAGTTGTGGCACACGGGCTTATTTGCTCCACGGCATGTGGGATCTTCCCAGACCGGGGCTCGAACCTGTGTCCCCTGCATTGGCAGGCAGATTCTTAACCACTACGCCACCAGGGAAACCCAATAATGACACTTCTTAAATAATTTTTTCTATCACTCTCCCATGAAATTTTAATGGCGCTGATATAAAGTAATTCTATTTATGTACTGTAGGCATCTGCACTTTGTACTTAAAAGGGTAAGATTTTTTTCCCCCCCTAGAAATCAGTTTGCACTCCCTTGGGGGCAATATTGTCTCATTGAGAATGCATGGTCTCGCCTCATAAAATGGATGGGACTGTGCTCCCTCTTTTTTTACGTGGTTATTTTTTAAAATTTAAATGACATTTTTATTCATGAAGCTGATTGATGTAATTTTCATTCACCTCTTAATATTTACTTAGGAGAAATTTGAACAAACTCACCAGCCTCTGCAAAGGGAACATCAGAAACATCAAGAACTTGTGCATCAGTCTACAAAAAGTCTGAGTGAGGTAAGAAAAAATTACAATCTTTTACTTAATAACAGTAGCTAGTTACAAGTTAGCTTTTACCTTGGAAGTATTTTGTTTGAATATATTAAAATGTACAAATCCATGCTGTAAAAGATATCAGATGTGCATAAGAATATTATAAACACATCACAAAAATTTGGGAAGAAGAAAAAAGTCAATCACCCATTTAACACAATAGCTGATTTTTATTGAATGTATCAAAACTTAAACAATCGATGTGTGTTATGTCCTTTGAAAAATCACCTTGGGACAGTACACACTTCTTCCCAAATATGTTTGGAGCTTCTTCTGGGGGGGAGTCCTTTAGACTGTATATAGCACATTATTTTACATATAATTAATTCTCTTTGTGGAGATTATTTTTTGATCTGGGGAAATGTTATTAAGAGCTGAATCCAGTGAATAAAGCATATACAGAGAATTTAACAATGGGAAGTAACCCAAGATAAATATATATGGATGAAACTGTATATCCATCATAGTATTATTTTCAATAGCAAAAATTGGAAACTACCAAAATGTTGAAATGATTATATAAATTATGCTGCACCCACTGGAACATTATATAGCCTTTAAAAATAATCATTACAAAATCTGTACAGCAATATAGAAAAATGTTCCTCGTATAATGTTAAATGAAAAAGCCAGACAGAAACATGTATATAGATTGGGATTAAGACTATGTAAAAAATGTACGTAAATAAAAAATACTGCAAGGAAATATACCAGTAAGCTAAAAATAGTTTTGTTATGTAGATGGTATTGGTTATTTTCTTATTTTTTAGAAAAATTTGTGTAATGATTATATTCATATAAAATAAATACATATCTTGGGGATCAAAAGCAAAATATCATTGAGGTTGAATTTCTTACTTAGTTTTTAAAATGCTTTGAAAGTAATTGTAGGAAAGGAGCTCTAAACATGATTTGAGCCTTAATTGTGTACATACCTTGAAATTAAATGAAATACCTTATGTAAAGGCATTTTATAAACTGTATTTAATTACCATATAAATGAGTATTTTCACTCTCTTTGGCCAGATGATAATTTTTATGATTAAATTTCTATTATATAACCATAATCTCTTAGATATGTTAGGTTTGCACCTTGTGAAATTGCATGTTTATAGGTTAAAAACAATCAAATATCACCAATTTTCTATGGTTCAACCTAATAAAAGAAATGCACATAAATATTCTGTTTGCTACTCTTCTTTATTGGCTTTCAAACATTTATAGGTAATAGCACGATATCATAAGGGTATATTTACTTTTTGGCGTACTACTAACAATGGTTTTATTTCAGTCCCATAATGAAGACCCAGAAAAAGGTAAAATATCACAAAACTGCAGAGAGAGAGATATGGAACAAGTAACAAGGAGGTTAGGGATGGCCCATGAAGAGATCCGAAGGCTCACTGATGAACTGCAAGGGAAGGAGAAAGAACAGAGTAAATTAGGTAAGCTGTGGTTACAGATGAACATGTCTAACAATGTTTTAAGTGTAATGATCCTACTCAGGTTGGAACACGAGAACACTGAGAAAAAAATCTTTTAAGATAAACACATAAATGTCTGATATACAGCCTCATTTTCTACAGTGTCCAGAAATTTTTATTGAAGCATAGCATAACATACCTACCAAAAAGTGTACAACTCCAATATTTACACTACCCAGTGCAAGAACTTTTCAGCACTCTAGAAGCCCTGTTTCATCTTCCTATGTCTACATATTCTCTCTTCCCCAAAAGTAATGACTTTCCTAACTTTTAAGGTTATTTCTGAGTTTTGACTATAGGGAGTATGCATCCTTTAGTTTGTTTCTTTCGTTCAATCTTAAGTTTGTGAGATTCATTTACATTGTTGCATGTAGCAGTAGTTTGTTCACTTTTGTTGTTTGTACTCTAGTATTCCATTGAATAAGCCTACTCAATGTATTCTATTTATCCATTCTACTGATGATGGACATTCATGTTTCCAGTTGTGCTCTATTATGAATTGTGCTGCTATGAATATTCTTGTGCTTATCTATACATCTCTGATCATGATATTCCTAAGAGTAGAATTATTAGATCAAAGGGTTACAGGTTTGTTCTACTTTGGTAGATACTGCCATACTGTCTTCCAAATAGTTGTATTAATTTAAGGTCACCTCGGTTGTGTATGGGATTGTGGTTGCTTCATATTCTTTGTCAATACTCAGTATTGTCAGTCTTATTAATTTTACCTTTTCTGATGAGTATGTACTAGTATTTAATTGTGGCTTTACTTTGCATTTCCCTGACAGCTAACGATGTTGAAAATCCTTTAATATGTTTGTTGTTGTTGTTAGTGCTCATTTAGATATACTATTTTGTGAAGTTCCTGCTCAAGTCTTGCACATATTTTTCTATTGGGTTGTATCTTCATGATTTGTAGGAGTTTATTAATTTGTAGGAGTTTTCTGTATATTCTGGATATGAGCCTTTTGTTGGATATAAATGTCATGTTGAGTTTTTTTGCCATATAGAAATGCTAATATTTATCAAGTCAGATTTAACCAAGTTATTCTTTATGGCTTCTGGGTTTTCATGTGTAAAGCCTTTTCTGTATCACTACAAGGTTATTGAAAATGTTCTCCTCTGGTGTTTTTTTTTCTTTTAGTGCTTTTATGGATTTATTATTTATATTTCAATCTTTGCTTTATCTATAATTTATTTTAGTATGAAGTTTAAATTTTTTAAATGATTTCCTCTCTATATAATTTGCAATAATTAAAGAAATTAGACTGATTCTTTTTCATGCAGTATATATGTTACTTTAGGATCATATCTTAAAAATGTTAAATGTATAAAACAATAATGATTCTGCCAAATTGATTGTGGAATTAAAAACAAAGAATATCAGGAGGGTTGAGATTTTGTCAAGAATGCATTTTAAACAGTGAACACAAATGACCTTTTCAGAATGATGGAAAATTGGGCTAACGGGTACACAATTGCATATATTTGTCAAAATTCATCAAATTACTTAAAAGGATGAATTTTACTATATGCAAAGTATATCTCAATAAACCCAATTAGAAAAAAAAAGAAATTTGGCCACGTGAGTCTGATGAGAAGCAGTCTGCTACTTGCAATACAGAAGGACAAAGGAGAAAGCAGGACCCCTGTTATGTTTAGTTACATTTGGATGCAGCAGAACACAATCACATAGCACCCTGTTCCATCAGCACTTGGTTGCTCTGGTGGATCCTAAACTATTAATTGAAAACTGTCTGCACAGTGAGTATCCCCAGGGGACTGCTGGGAAGCTGAGTTAGCAAGTCCTTTTAAAATATCATATGTAGTGTCATTGTGGGCCTTACGTGTTACTTCTTGAATCATCCATCAATTTATAGCCAGAATTTATTCCTAGGTACATGTGTTACATGATAGTGTTTCCCAAGTGTTAGCCTATTTCTTTCAACAAACTGACTCTTTTAAATGAAGGACTTTATTTTAGTTTATTTTCTAGCTCTCTTTATATCACACCCCAAAATTTGGATGGGAATGAAAAATTTTGGCCAATAATAAAAAGTTTTCAATAATAAAAAAGAATACATGCCAAATATTTATTTATTCTTTAATAAATAAATTACAAGAAAAAGATGAATTTTTAAAGGTTTGAAGGAATTATTAACCAAATATAACGTGTGGCCTTTACTGGATTCTGATTCAAACAGATTTTTTAACATTTATGAAACAGTTGGAAGTTTGAATGCTAATTGGCTATTTGTATTAAGGAATTCTTGTTAAATTTCCTTAATCACACATAATGGTATTGAATTTATATTTTAAAAGAGTCCTTATCTTTTAGAGATACATAGTGAAATATTTATAGATGAATGATATGATGTCTGGGAGATGCTTCAAAATAATACAGGCCCCTACCTCACACCTACACAAAAATTAACTCAAAATGGACCACAGAACTAAATGTAAGAGTTAAAATTATAAAATACTTAGAAGAAAACACAGGAGTAAATGCTTATGATCTGGAGTTAGGCAATCATATGTTAGATGTAACACCAAGAGCAAAAGTGATAAGAGAAAACCTAATAAATTGTACTTACTCAAAGTTTAAAATTTCTGTACTTCAAAAGATACTAACAAGAAAGTGAAAAGACAAACCACAGACTGAGAGAAATATTTGCAAATTATGTGTTTGATGTGGGACTCATACCCAGAATATATGAAGAATTCTCACATATTCTTTTATATTACTATAAAAAGACAGCCCAATTTTAAAATAAACAAAATAAAATTTGAGTAGACATTTCTTTAGAGAAGGTATATGAATGGCCAATAGGCACATGAAAAGATGCTCAACATCATTGGTCATTAGGGAAGTGCAAATTAAAACAATGAGATCCCTCTTCACACCCTCTAGAATGGCTATAATAAAAAAGACAATGACAAGTGTTGGCAAGGATGTGTAGAAATTGCAACATTGCTGATGGGATTGTAAAATGATGCAGCCACTTTGGAAAACAATTTGGCAGTTTCTCAAGGTGTTAAATGTAAAATTATCATGTGACCCAGCAATTCTACTCCTGCGTGACCCAGGAGAAATGAAGACGTATGTCCACTCAAAAACTTGTATGAGAAATTAACACAACATTGTAAGTCAACTACACTTCAATAAAATAAATTTAAAAAAAAACTTGTATGTGAATGTTCAGAACACTATTATTTACAGTAGCCAAAACATAGAAACAACTCAAACGTCTGTCATTTGGTGAGTAGATAGACAAAACGTGGTATATCCATCCTGTGCAGAAAATAGTTAACATAGAAAACCTGCTAGGGGGAAGCTGCTGCATAGCACAGGGAGATCAGCTAGATGCTCTGTGATGACCTAGAGGGGTGGGATAGGGAGGGTAGGAGGGAGGCTCAAGAGGGAGGAGATATGGGGATACATGTATCCATATAGCTGATTCACTTTGTTATACAGCAGAAACTGACACAACATTGTAAAGCAATTATACTCCAATAAAGATGTAAAAAAAAAAGAAGAAGAAGACCTCACACTGCTGTCCTTAGAAAGTCCTGCTTGTCAGGTTAGCCCTTGGCTAGCATCTGGAAACTTGCATTTGGGGAAGGTTCCCACCATTCCCCAATTTGTAATAGTGGCTCACTGTGCTTGACCTCTTTGTACAAACAATGTGATTTATGCTGAAAACCTGCTTTCCTTCTAAGAGTCTGGGATTTTGATGTGTCCTAGGCAGAAGGTGGTGTCTATGTCACCAGCCCCCAATAAATACATTGGCCACCGAGTCTGTAATGAATTTTCCTGGTAGACGACATTTCACACGAATTGTCAATTCGTTGCTGGAGAAATTAAGCACATCCTGTGTGACTCCGCTGGGAGAAGACTCTTGAAAGCTTGTGCCTGATTTCCTCGTGCACCTTTTCTGTGTGATTGGGAATGATCTCATACAAGATTCATGTTAGTGTCTTACTTCTGGGAGATTCCTCAACTTGCCGTTATTGGAGGCCTATCAGCCATACCATTGGTGATGAGTAGACCACAGGAGGCAAAGTGATAAAACCTGGGTTAGAGAACCCAAATCCAAAAGACTCCAATGCCCCATATACTTTCCTTACGCCCTTCTGCTCTCCTCATAAAATTCTTGAATAGTACCAAAAGCTATTTCCTGAAATTTTGCTATTTTGATATTTCTAGAAACTACTGGCAAAATTCTAAATATTATTAATTGCAGGAATTAATTTTAAGTATTTCTGTGTGTAATTTCTTTTTACTAAACTGGTAGTACCATGCTTGAAAACTTTCAGCTGTTCCTGTTGTTTACAGTAGTCCAAACTCTTCAGCATAGAATCTGGTTAGGGAAACAGGGAAAGATTACAAGATCAGATGATATCAAGGACAGGGATAAATATAAGGTGTAGTAGGAATATTAAGAGGGGAATCTGGAAAAGTTTCCGGGAGGAGGTGACATTTATGCAGAAAGTCAGGGGAAAGCCATCAGAAAGAAAGTGTTCCAAAGAGAAATAGTCGTTTCAAATTTGATTATTATACTAATCAGTTGCTCCATACACAAATATTTTGTTCTTTTTTTTCTTTTAGATTCTGCACTTGAGAAGTCTCAACTAGAAATTGAGAAATTGAAAGAAAATTTGATAAAGCTAAAAGAAAATGGTGAGTCATTTTAGCAGCTATAATAATATTTAATAATAAAATATTAAACAATAATATAATTTACGTTAAGTAATATTTTTAAATAATATTACTTAATAAATATAATAATATTACTACTACTGCTATTGAGGCAGGAGATAGATTGGCCCCAGGCTGAACAGTTGGAGTTCGTCCCCTGCGGACAGATACTTCAAAATAGCAGGAGGAAGGAGAAGCTAAGACCTGCCCAGACAAAAGATAAAAGACCACATATTCCTTTCTCGAAGGAGGAGACCTTCCTGACTACACACGTGCAGAAAGGATCCTTGAAGGTCGAAAAGGGAGGGGGCGCCACCCCATAGTAGGTGATGTCAGGCTACCCATAGGCCTCTTCGCTAGAATCCATCTTGGCTAAGAGATGTGCGCGCACACGTGGGAGGACCCTGAGATATACCAAATACAGGCTCAGACCAGGCAAAGCAAGATGATTGGCCAAGGAAACCTGGAAGAAATGCCCCATAAAAGTGAATCAAACTACCACGAGGGTGCAACTGTCTCTCTGAGCCCCCCTGTGTGTCTATCCACAGGTACCCTTTTTCCTCCTAATAAACACTTTACTTGTTTCACTACTTTCTGTCTTTGTGGGAATTCATTTCTGCAGAGCTGTACGGGCCAGGGCTTTGTCACTGGCCACTGGTCTAGTGGCTAGGATTCAGCACTCTCACTGTCGCAGCATGCTTTAATCTCTGGCTGGGAACCAAAATCCTCCTTCAAGCCGCTGCAGACCGAGGCCACCCTAGATCACTATTATTACTATTTCTACTGCTATTACTATTACTACCACTTGTTGCTTACTAACAGGTACTCTGTCAGGCATTTTATTTTATTTATTTATTTAAAAAAAAATTTTTTTTAACAACTTTTTTTTTTTTTTTAAGGTCCACCTTGACAGGTGGACACAGTCAGCAGCTTCTTTCTATTTATTTATTTATTTATTTATTTATTTATTTATGGCTGTGTTGGGTCTTCGTTTCTGTGCGAGGGCTTTCTCTAGTTGCGGCAAGTGGGGGCCACTCTTCATCGCGGTGCGCGGACCTTTCACTGTCGCGGCCTCTCTTGTTGCGGAGCACAGGCTCAGTAGTTGTGTCTCACAGGCCTAGTCGCTCCGCGGCATATGGGATCTTCCCAGACCAGGACTCGAACCCGTGTCCCCTGCATTGGCAGGCAGATTCTCAACCACTGCGCCACCAGGGAAGCCCTAACATCTTTATTGGAGTATAATTGCTTTACAATGGTGTGTTAGTTTCTGCTTTATAACAAAGTGAATCAGTTATACATATACATATGTCCCCATATCTCTTCCCTCTTGCATCTCCCTCCCTCCCACCCTCCCTATCCCACCCCTCTAGGTGGTCACAAAGCACCCAGCTGATCTCCCTGTGCTATGCAGCTGCTTCCCACTAGCTATCTATTTTGCGTTTGGTAGTGTATATATGTTTATGCCACTCTCTCACTTTGTCCCACCTTACCCTTCCCCCTCACCGTATCCTCAAGTCCGTTCTCTAGTAGGTCTGCCTCTTTATTCCCATCTTGCCCCTAGGTTCTTCATGACCTTTTTATTTTTATTTTTTGATTCCATATATATGTGTTAGCATATGGTATTTGTTTTTCTCTTTCTGACTTACTTCACTCTGTATGACGGTCTCTAGGTCCATCCACCTCATTACAAATAACTCAATTTCGTTTCTTTTTACGGCTGAGTAATATTCCATTGTATATATGTGCCACATCTTCTTTATCCATTCATCTGTTGATGGACAGTTAGGTTGCTTCCATGTCCTGGCTATTGTAAATAGAGCTGCAATGAACATTTTGGTACATGACTCTTTTTGAATTATGGTTTTCTCAGGGTATATGCCCAGTAGTGGGATTGCTGGGTCGTATGGTAGTTCTATTTTTAGTTGTTTAAGGAACCTCCATACTGTTCTCCATAGTGGCTGTGTCAATTTACATTCCCCCCAACAGTGCAAGAGGGTTCCCTTTTCTGCACACCCTCTCCAGCATTTATTGTTTGTAGATTTTTTGATGATGGCCATTCTGACCGGAGTGAGATGATATCTCATTGTAGTTTTGATTTGCATTTCTCTAATGATTAATGATTTTGAGATTTCTTTCATGTGTTTGTTGGCAATCTGTATATCTTCTTTGGAGAAATGTCTATTTAGGTCTTCTGCCCATTTTTGGATTGGGTTGTTTGTTTTTTTGATTTTGAGCTGAATGAGCTGCTTGTAAATCTTGGAGATTAATCCTTTGTCAGTTGCTTCATTTGCAAATATTTTCTCCCATTCTGAGGGTTGTCTTTTGGTCTTGTTTATGGTTTCCTTTGCTGTGCAAAAGCTTTTAAGTTTCATTAGGTCTCATTTGTTTATTTTTGTTTTTATTTCCATTTCTCTAGGAGGTGGGTCAAAAAGGATCTTGCTGTGATTTATGTCATACAGTGTTCTGCCTATGTTTTCCTCTAAGAGTTTGATAGTGTCTAACCTTACATTTAGGTCTTTAATCCATTCTGAGTTTATTTTTGTGTATGGTGTTAGGGAGTGTTCTAATTTCATACTTTTACATGTATCTGTCCAGTTTTCCCAGCACCACTTATTGAAGAGGCTGTCTTTTTTCCACTGTATATTCTTGCCTTCTTTATCAAAGATAAGGTGACCATATGTATGTGGGTTTATCTCTAGGCTTTCTATCCTGTTCCATTGATTTATATTTCTGTTTTTGTGCCAGTACCATACTGTCTTGATTACTGTAGCTTTGTAGTATCGTCTGAAGTCAGGAAGCCTGATTCCTCCAGCTCCATTTTTCTTTCTCAAGATTGCTTTGGCTGTTCGGGGTCTTTTGTGTTTCCATACAAATTGTGAAATTTTTTGTTCTCATTCTGTGAAAAATGCCAGTGGTAGTTTGATAGGAATTGCATTGAATCTGTAGATTGCTTTGGATAGTAGAGTCATTTTCACAATGTTGATTCTTCCAATCCAAGAACATGGTATATCTCTCCATCTATTTGTATCATCTTTAATTTCTTTCATCGGTGTCTTATAATTTGCAGCATACAGCTCTTTTGTCTCCTTAAGTAGGTTTAGTCCTAGGTATTTTATTCTTTTTGTTGCAGTGGTAAATGGGAGTGTTTCCTTAATTTCACTTTCAGATTTTTCATCATTAGTGTATACGAATGCAAGAGATTTCTGTGCATTAATTTTGTATCCTGCTACTTCACCAAATTCATTGATTAGCTCTAGTAGTTTTCTGGTAGCATCTTTAGGATTCTCTATGTATATTATCATGTCTATCATGTCATCTGCAAACAGTGACAGCTTTACTTCTTCTTTTCCGATTTGGATTCCTTTTATTTCCTTTTCTTCTCTGATTGCTGTGGCTAAAACTTCCAAAACTATGTTGAATAATAGTGGTGAGAGTGGGCAACCTTGTCTTGTTCCTGATCTTAGTGGAAATGGTTTCAGTTTTTCACCATTGAGGACGATGTTGGCTGTGGGTTTGTCATATATGGCCTTTATCATGTTGAGGTAAGTTCCCTCTATGCCTACTTTCTGGAGGGTTTTTATGATAAATGGGTGTTGAATTTTGTCAAAAGCTTTCTCTGCATCTATTGAGATGATCATATGGTTTTTCTCCTTCAATTTGTTAATATGATGTATCACATTGATTGATTTGCATATATTGAAGAATCCTTGCATTCCTGGGATAAACCTCATTTGATCATGGTGTATGAACCTTTTAATGTGCTGTTGGATTCTGTTTGCTAGTATTTTGTTGAGGATTTTTGCATCTCTGTTCATCAGTGATATTGGCCTGTAGTTTTCTTTCTTTGTGACATCTTTGTCTGGTTTTGGTATCAGGGTGATCGTGGCCTCGTAGAATGAGTTTGGGAGTGTTCCTCCCTCTGCTATACTTTGGAAGAGTTTAAGAAGGCTAGGTGTAAGCTCTTCTCTAAATGTTTGATAGAATTCACCTGTGAAGCCATCTGGTCCTGGGCTTTTGTTTGTTGGAAGATTTTTAATCACATTTTCAATTTCAGTGCTTGTGATTGGTCTGTTTATATTTTCTATTTCTTCCTGGTTTTGTCTTGGAAGGTTGTGCATTTCTAAGAATTTGTCCATTTCTTCCAGGTTGTCCATTTTATTGGCTTGTAGTAATCTCTCATGATCCTTTGTATTTCTGCAGTGTCTGTTGTTACTTCTCCTTTTTCATTTCTAATTCTGTTGATTTGAGTCTTCTCCCTTTTTTTTCTTGATAAGTCTGGCTAATGGTTTATCAATTTTGTTTATCTTCTCAAAGAACCAGTTTTTAGTTTTATTGATCTTTTGCTATTGTTTGCTTCATATCTTTTTCATTTATTTCTGATCTGATCTTTATGATTTCTTCCCTTCTGCTAACTTTGGGGTTGTTTTGTTCTTATTTCTCTAATTGCTTTAGGTGTAAGGTTAGGTTGTTTATTTGAGATATTTCTTGTTTCTTAGGGTAGGATTGTATTGGTATAAATTTCCCTCTTAGAACTGCTTTTGCTGCATCCCATAGGTTTTGGGTCATCGTGTTTTCATTGTCATTTCTTTCTAGGTATTTTTTTATTTCCTCTTTGATTTCTTCAGTGATCTCTTCGTTATTAAGTAGTGTGTTGTTTAGCCTCCATGTGTTTGTATTTTTTACAGATTTTTTCCTGTAATTGATATCTAGTCTCATAGCGTTGTGATTGGAAAAGGTACTTGATACGATTTCAGTTTTCTTTTTTTTAAATTTTTTTTTTATTTTTTATTTTTTTTATTTTTTAAACATCTTTATTGAAGTATAATTGCCTTACAATGGTGTGTTAGCTTCTGCTTTATAACAAAGTGAATCAGTTATACATATACAATACGTTCCCATATCTCTTCCCTCTTGCATCTCCCTCCCTCCCACCCTCCCCATCCCACCCCTCCAGGTGGTCACAAAGCACCGAGCTGATCTCCCTGTGCTATGCAGCTGCTTCCCACTAGCTATCTATTTTACATTTGGTAGTGTATATATGTCCATGACACTCTCTCACCCTGTCACATCTCACCCCACCCCCTCCCCATATCCTCAAGTCCATTCTCTAGTAGGTCTGTGTCTTTATTCCCGTCTTGCCACTAGGTTCTTCATGGCTTTTTTTCCCCTTAGATTCCGTATATATGTGTTAGCATACTGTATTTGTTTTTCTCTTTCTGACTTACTTCACTCTGTATGACAGACTCTAACTCCATCCACCTCATTACAAATACCTCCATTTCATTTCTTTTTATGGCTGAGTAATATTCCATTGTATATATGTGCCACATCTTCTTTATCCATTCATCTGTCGATGGACATTTAGGTTGCTTCCATGTCCTGGCTATTGTAAATAGAGCTGCAATGAACATTTTGGTACAAGACTCTTTTTGAACTATGGTTTTCTCAGGGTATATGCCCAGTAGTGGGATTGCTGGATCGTATGGTAGTTCTATTTGTAGTTTTTTAAGGAACCTCCATACTGTTCTCCATAGTGGCTGTGTCAATTTACATTCCCACCAACAGTGCAAGAGAGTTCCCTTTCCTCCACACCCTCTCCAGCATTTATTGTTTCTAGATTTTTTGATGATGGCCATTCTGACTGGTGTGAGATGATATCTCATTGTAGTTTTGATTTGCATTTCTCTAATGATTAAAGATGTTGAGCATTCTTTCATGTGTCTGTAGGCCATCTGTATATCTTCTTTGGAGAAATGTCTATTTAGGTCTTCTGCCCATTTTTGGATTGGGTTGTTCGTTTTTTTGTTATTGAGCTGCATGAGCTGCTTGTAAATCTTGGAGATTAATCCTTTGTCAGTTGCTTCATTTGCAAATATTTTCTCCCATTCTGATGGTTGTCTTTTGGTCTTGTTTATGGTTTCCTTTGCTGTGCAAAAGCTTTTAAGTTTCATTAGGTCCCATTTGTTTATTTGTGTTCTTATTTCCATTTCTCTGGGAGCTGGGTCAAAAAGAATCTTGCTGTGATGTATGTCATAGAGTGTTCTGCCTATGTTTTCCTCTAAGAGGTTGATAGTGTCTGGTCTTACACTTAGGTCTTTAATCCATTTTGAGTTTATTTTTGTGCATGGTGTCAGGGAGTGTTCTAATTTCATACTTTTACATGTATCTGTCCAATTTTCCCAGCACCACTTATTGAAGAGGCTGTCTTTTCTCCACTGTGTATGCTTGCCTCCTTTATCAAAGATAAGGTGACCATATGTGTGTGGGTTTATCTCTGGGCTTTCTATCCTGTTCCATTGATCTATATTTCTGTTTTTGTGCCAGTACCAAACTGTCTTGATTACTGTAGCTTTGTAATATAGTCTGAAGTCAGGGAGCCTGATTCCCCCAGCTCCATTTTTCTTTCTCAAGATTGCTTTGGCTATTCGGGGTCTTTTGTGTTTCCATACAAATTGTGAAATTTTTTGTTCTAGTTCTGTGAAAAATGCCAGTGGTAGTTTGATAGGGATTGCATTGAATCTGTAGATTGCTTTGGGTAGTAGAGTCATTTTCACAATGTTGATTCTTCCAATCCAGGAACATGGTATGTCTTTCCATCTATTTGTATCATCTTTAATTTCTTTCATCAGTGTCTTATAATTTTCTGCATACAGGTCTTTTGTCTCCTTAGGTAGGTTTATTCCTAGATATTTTATTCTTTTTGTTGCAATGGTAAACGGGAGTGTTTTCTTAATTTCACTTTCAGATTTTTCGTCATTAGTGTATAGAAATGCAAGAGATTTCTGTGCATTAATTTTGTATCCTGCTACTTTACCAAATTCATTGATTAGCTCTAGGAGTTTTCTGGTAGCATCTTTAGGATTCTCTATGTATAGTATCATGTCATCTGCAAACAGTGAGAGCTTTACTTCTTCTTTTCCAATTTGGATTCCTTTTATTTCTTTGTCTTCTCTGATTGCTGTGGCTAACACTTCCAAAACTATGTTACATAATAGTGGTGAGAGTGGGCAACCTTGTCTTGTTCCTGATCTTAGTGGAAATGGTTTCAGTTTTTCACCATTGAGGACAATGTTGGCTGTGGGTTTGTCATATATGGCCTTTATTATGTTGAGAAAAGTTCCCTCTATGCCTACTTTCTGCAGGGCTTTTATCATAAATGGGTGTTGAATTTTGTCGAAAGCTTTCTCTGCATCTATTGAGATGATCATATGGTTTTTCTCCTTCAATTTGTTAATATGGTGTATCACATTGATTGATTTACGTATATTGAAGAATCCTTGCATTCCTGGGATAAACCCCACTTGATCATGGTGTATGATCCTTTTAATGTGCTGTTGGATTCTGTTTGCTAGTATTTTGTTGAGGATTTTTGCATCTATGTTCATCAGTGATATTGGCCTGTAGTTTTCTTTCTTTGTGACATCTTTGTCTGGTTTTGGTATCAGGGTGATGGTGGCCTCGTAGAATGAGTTTGGGAGTGTTCCTCCCTCTGCAATATTTTGGAAGAGTTTGAGAAGGATAGGTGTTAGCTCTTCTGTAAATGTTTGATAGAATTCACCTGTGAAGCCATCTGGTCCTGGGCTTTTGTTTGTTGGAAGGTTTTTAATCACAGTTTCAATTTCAGTGCTTGTGATTGGTCTGTTCATGTTTTCTATTTCTTCCTGGTTCAGTCTCGGCAGTTTGTGCATTTCTAAGAATCTGTCCATTTCTTCCAGGTTGTCCATTTTATTGGCGTAGAGTTGCTTGTAGTAATCTCTCATGATCTTTTGTATTTCTGCAGTGTCAGTGGTTACTTCTCCTTTTTCATTTCTAATTCTATTGATTTGAGTCTTCTCCCTTTTTCTCTTGATGAGTCTGGCTAATGGTTTATCAATTTTGTTTATCTTCTCAAAGAACCAGCTTTTAGTTTTATTGATTTTTGCTATTGTTTCCTTCATTTCTTTTTCATTTATTTCTGACCTGATCTTTATGATTTCTTTCCTTCTGCTAGCTTTGGGGTTTTTTTGTTCTTCTTTCTCTAATTGCTTTAGGTGCAAGGTTAGGTTGTTTATTCGAGATGTTTCCTGTTTCTTGAGGTAGGCTTGTATTGCTATAAACTTCCCTCTTAGCACTGCTTTTGCTGCGTCCCATAGGTTTTGGGTCGTCGTATCTCCATTGTCATTTGTTTCTAGGTATTTTTTGATTTCCCCTTTGATTTCTTCCGTGATCACTTCGTTATTAAGTAGTGTATTGTGTAGCCTCCATGTGTTTGTATTTTTTACAGATCTTTTCCTGTAATTGATATCTAGTCTCATAGCGTTGTGGTCGGAAAAGATACTTGATATGATTTCAATTTTCTTAAATTTACCAAGGCTTGATTTGTGACCCAAGATATGATCTATCCTGGAGAATGTTCCATGTGCACTTGAGAAAAATGTGTATTCTGTTGTTTTTGGGTGGAATGTCCTATAAATATCAATTAAGTCCATCTTGTTTAATGTATCATTTAAAGCTTGTGTTTCCTTTTTTATTTTCATTTTGGATGATCTGTCCATTGGTGAAAGTGGGGTGTTAAAGTCCCCTGCTATGATTGTGTTGCTGTCAATTTCCCCTTTTATGGCTGTTAGTATTTGCCTTATGTATTGAGGTGCTCCTATGATGGGTGCATAAATATTTACAATTGTTATACCTTCCTCTTGGATCGATCCCTTGATCATTATATAGTGTCCTTCTTTGTCTGTTATAATATTCTTTATTTTAAAGTCTATTTTGTCTGATATGAGAATTGCTACTCCAGCTTTCTTTTGATTTCCATTTGCATGGAATATCTTTTTCCATCCCCTCACTTTCAGTCTGTATGTGTCTCTAGGTCTGAAGTGGGTCTCTTGTAGACAGCATATATATGGGTCTTGTTTTTGTATCCATTCAGCCAGCCTGTGTCTTTTGGTGGGAGCATTTAATCCATTTACATTCAAGGTAATTATCGATATGTATGTTCCCATTCCCATTTTCTTAAATGTTTTGGGTTTGTTATTGTAGGTGTTTTCCTTCTCTTGTGTTTCTTGCCTAGAGAAGTTCCTTTAGCATTTGTTGTAAAGCTGGTTTGGTGGTGCTGAACTCTCTCAGCTTTTGCTTGTCTGTAAAGGTTTTAATTTCTCCATCACATTTGAATGAGATCCTTGCTGGGTAGAGTAACCTTGGTTGTAGGTTTTTCTCCTTCATCACTTTAAGTATATCCTGCCACTCCCTTCTGGCTTGCAGAGTTTCTGCTGAAAGATCAGATGTTAACCTTATGGGGATTCCCTTGTGTGTTATTTGTTGTTTTTCCCTTGCTGCTTTTAATATGTTTTCTTTGTATTTAATTTTTGACAGTTTGATTAATATGTGTCTTGGCGTGTTTCTCCTTGGGTTTATCCTGTATGGGACTCTCTGTGCTTCCTGGACTTGATTAACTATTTCCTTTCCCATATTAGGGAAGTTTTCAACTATAATCTCTTCAAATATTTTCTCAGTCCCTTTCTTTTTCTCTTCTTCTTCTGTGACCCCTATAATTCGAATGTTGGTGCGTTTAATGTTGTCCCAGAGGTCTCTGAGAATGTCCTCAGTTCTTTTCATTCTTTTTTCTTTATCCTGCTCTGCAGTAGTTATTTCCACCATTTTATCTTCCAGGTCACTTATCCTTTCTTCTGCCTCAGTTATTCTGCTATTGATCCCATCTAGAGTATTTTTAATTTCATTTATTGTGTTTTTCATCATTGCTTGGTTCGTCTTTAGTTCTTCTACGTCCTTGTTAAATGTTTCTTGCATTTTGTCTATTCTATTTCCAAGATTTTGGATCATCCTTACTATCATTATTCTGAATTCTTTTTCAGGTAGACTACCTATTTCCTCTTCATTTGTTAGGTCTGGTGTGTTTTGACCCTGCTCCTTCATCTGCTGTGTGTTTTTCTGTCGTCTCATTTTGCTTATCTTACTGTGTTTGGGGTCTCCTTTTCACAGGCTGCAGGTTCGTAGTTCCCGTTGTTTTTGGTATCTGTCCCCAGTGGGTAAGGTTGGTTCAGTGGGTTGTGTAGGCTTCCTGGTGGAGGGGACTATTGCCTGTGTTCTGGTGGATGAGGTTGAATCTTGTCTTTCTGGTGGGCACGTCCATGTCTGGTGGTGTGTTTTGGGGTGTCTGTGGCCTTATGATTTTAGGCAGCCTCCCTGCTAATGGATGGGGCTGTGTTCCTGTCTTGCTAGTTGTTTGGCATAGGGTGTCCAGCCCTGTAGCTTGCTGGTCGTTGAGTGAAGCTGGGTCTTGATGTTGAGATGGAGATCTCTGAGAGATTTTTGCCATTTGGTATTATGTGGAGCTGGGAGGTCTCTTGTGGACCAGTGTCCTGAAGTTGGCTCTCCCACCTCAGAGGCACAGCCCTGATGCCTGGCTGGAGCACCAAGAGCCTTTCATCCACACAGCTCAGAATATAAGGGAGAAAAAAATAGAAAGATAAAAAGAGGATAAAATAAAATAAAATAAAGCTATTATAATAAAAAATAAGAAAAAAAATTATTAAGAGTAACTGTATTCAGAAAAAAAATTTTTTTTTAATTTTTAAAAATAGATTTATTAATTTTTTATAGTAAAAAGTAAGAAAAAGATTTTTAAGAAAAAAATTTATTAAGAAAAAAATTTTTAATTTTTTAAAATAAAAAATATGAAAAACTTATTAAAAAATTTTTTAATTTCTAAAAATAGAAAATACGGAAAAAATTATTAAAAAAGCATATATTAGGAAAAAAAAATTTTTTTTAAGTAAAAAAAAAAAAAAAAAAAATGGACGGACCTAACCCTAGGACTGATGGTGAAAGCAAAGCTATACAGATAAAATCTCACCCAGAAGCATAAACATATACACTCACAACACTCACAAAAAAAGGAAAAGGGGAAATTAATATATCCTGCTCCTAAAGTCCACCTTTTGAATTTGGGATGATTCGTTGTCTATTCAGGTATTCAACAGATGCAGGCACATCAAGTTGTTTGTGGAGCTTTAATCCGCTGCTTCTGAGGCTGCTGGGGGAGATTTCCCTTTCTCTTCTTTGTTCCTACAGCTCCCAGCGTTCAGCTTTGGATTTGGACCCGCCTCTGCATGTACGTTGCCTGAGGGCGTCCGTTCCCCGCCCAGACAGAACGGGGTTAAAGGAGCAGCTGCTTGGGGGCTCTGGCTCACTCAGGCCGGGGGAGGGAGCGGTAGGGAGGAGGCGGGGCGAGCCTGTGGCGTCAGAGGCGTCGTGAAGTTGCAGCAGCCTGAGGCGCGCCGTGTGTTCTCCTGGGGAAGTTGTACCCGGATCACGGGAGCCTGGCAGTGGCGAGCTGCAACGGCTCCCGGGAGGGGCGGTGTGGAGAGTGACCTGGGCTCGCACACAGGCTTCTTGGTGGCGGCAGCAGCAGCCTTAGCGTTTCCTACCAGTCTCTGGGGTCTGCGCTGTTAGCCGCGGCTCGCGCCCGCCTCTGGAGTTCGTCTAGGCGGCGCTCTGAATCCCCTCTCCTTGCGCGCCGCGAAACAAAGAGGCAAGAAAAAGTCTCTTGCCTCTTCGGCGGCTGCAGACCTCCTCTCCCGCTCCCTCCCGGCTCGCCGCGGCACGCCAACCCCTTCAGGCTGTGTTCACGCCGCCAACCCCAGTCCCCTCCCTGCGATCCAACCGAAGCCCGCGCCTCAGCTCCCAGCCCCGCCTGCCCCAGCGGGTGAGCAGACAAGCCTCTCGGGCTGGTGAGCGCTGCTCAGCGCTGAGCCTCTGTGCGGGAATCTCTCCGTTTTTCCCTCTGCACCCCTGTTGCTGTGGAATCTGTGCTGATAGCCGCGCGGCTCGCACCCGTCTCTGGATTTCGTTTAGGCAGCGCTCTGAATCCCCTCTCCTTGTGCGCCGCGAAACAAAGAGGCAAGAAAAAGTCTCTTGCCTCTTCGGCAGCTGCAGACTTTTTCCCGGACTCCCTCCCGGCTAGCACCAAAGCCCGAGCCTCAGCTCCCAGCCCCCGCTCGCCCCGGCGAGTGAGCAGACAAGCCTCTCGGGCTGGTGAGTGCTGGTTGGCGCCGAGTCTCTGTGCGGGAGTCTCTGCTTTGCCCTCCGCACCCCTGTGGCTGCGCTCTCCTCCGCGGCTCCGAAGCTTCCCCCCTCTGCCACCCGCAGTCTCTGCCCGCAAAGGGGCTTCCTAGTGCCTGGAAACCTTTCCTCCTTCACGGCTCCCTCCCACTGGCGCAGGTCCTGTCCCTATTCTTTTGTCTCTGTTATTTCTTTTTCCTTTTACCCTACCCAAGTACGTGGGGATTTTCTTGCCTTTTGGGAGGTCTGACGTCTTCTGCCAGCGTTCAGTGGGTGTTCTGTAGGAGCAGTTCCACGTGTAGATGTATTTCTACTGTATCTGTGGGAAGGAAGGTGATCTCCGCGTCTTACTCTTCCGCCATCTTGCCCCTACTCTCCCAGTTTTCTTAAATTTACTGGGGCTTGATTTGTGACCCAAGATGTGATCTATCCTGGAGAATGTTCCATGAGCACTTGAGAAGAATGTGTATCCTGTTGTTTTGGGATGGAATGTCCTATAAATATCAATCAAGTCCATCTTGTTTAAGTTATCATTTAAAGCTTGTGTTTCCTTATTTTTTTTCATTTTGGATGATCTGTCCATTGGTGAAAGTGGGGTGTGAAACTCCCCTACTATGATTGTGTTACTGTTGATTTCCCCTTTTATGGCTGTTAGTATTTGCCTTATGTATTGAGGTGCTCCTATGTTGGGTGCATAAATATTTACAATTGTTATATCTTCTTCTTGGATTGATCCCTTGATCATTATGTTGTGTCCTTCTTTGTCTCTTGTAATAGTCTTTGTTTTAAAGTCTATTTTGTCTGATATGAGAATTGCTACTCCAGCTTTCTTTTGATTTCCATTTGCATGGAATATCTTTTTCCATCCCCTCACTTTCAGTCTGTATGTGTCCCTAGGTCTGAAGTGGGTCTCTTGTAGACAGCATATATATGGGTCTTGTTTTTGTATCCATTCAGCCAATCGATGTCTTCTGGTTGGAGCATTTAATCCATTTACATTTAAGGTAATTATCGATATGTATGTTCCTATTACCATTTTGTTAATTGTTTTGGGTTTGTTATTGTAGGTCTTTTCCTTCTCTTGTGTTTCCTGCCTAGAGAAGTTCCTTTAGCATTTGTTGTAAAGCTGGTTTGGTGGTGCTCAGTTCTCTTAGCTTTTGCTTGTCTGTAAAGGTTTTAATTTCTCCATCAAATCTGAATGAGATCCTTGCTGGGCAGAGTAATCTTGGTTGTAGGTTTTTCTCCTTCATCACTTTAAATATGTCCTGCCACTCCCTTCTGGCTGGCAGAGTTTCTGCTGAAAGATCAGCTGTTAACGTTATGGGGATTCCCTTTTGTGTTATTTGTTGTTTTTCCCTTGCTGCTTTCAGTAATTTTTCTTTGTACTTAATTTTTGATAGTTTGATTAATGTGTGTCTTGGCATGTTTCTCCTTGGATTTATCCTGTACGGCACTCTCTGTGCTTCCTGGACTTGATTAACTATTTCCTTTCCCATATTAGGGAAGTTTTCAACTATAATCGCTTCAAATATTTTCTCAGTCCCTTTCTTTTTCTCTTCTTCTTCTGGGACCCCTATAATTCGAATGTTGGTGTGTTTTATGTTGTCCAAGAGGTCCCTGAGACTGTCCTCCATTCTTTTCATTCTTTTTTCTTTATTCTGCTCTGCAGTAGTTATTTCCACTATTTTATCTTCCAGGTCACTTATCCGTTCTTCTACCTCAGTTATTCTGCTATTGATCCCTTCTAGAGAATTTTTAATCTCATTTATTGTGTTGTTCATCTCTGTTTGTTTGCTCTTTAGTTCTTCTAGGTCCTTGTTAAACGTTTCTTGTATTTTCTCCATTCTATTTCCAAGATTTTGGATCATCTTTATTATCATTATTCTGAATTCTTTTTCAGGTAGACTGCCTATTTCCTCTTCATTTGTTAGGTCTGGTGGGTTTTTGCCTTGCTCCTTCATCTGCTGTGTGTTTCTCTGTCTTCTCATTTTGCTTAACTTACTGTGTTTGGGGTCTCCTTTTCGCAGGCTGCAGGTTCATAGTTCCCGATATTTTTGGTGTCTGTCCCCAGTGGCTATGGTTGGTTCAGTGTGTTGTGTAGGCTTCCTGGTGGAGGGCACTAGTGCCTGTGTTCTGGTGGATGAGGCTGGATCTTTTCTTTCTGGTGGGCAGGTCCACGTCTGGTGGTGTGTTTTGGGGTGTCTGTGGCCTTAGATTTTAGTCAGCCTCTCTGCTAATGGATGGGGTTGTGCTCCTGTCTTGCTAGTTGTTTGGCATAGGGTGTCCAGCACTGTAGGTTGCTGGTCATTGAGTGGAGCTGGGTCTTTGCATTGAGATGGAGATCTCTGGGAGATTTTCGCTGTTTGATATTACGTGGAGCTGGGAGGTCTCTTGTAGACCAGTGTCCTGAACTTGGCTCTCCCACCTCAGAGGCACAGCCCTGACGCCTGGCTGGAGCTCCAAGAGCCTGTCATCTAGGTGGCTCAGAATAAAAGGGAGAATAAAAATGAAAGAAAGAAAGAAGAAGATAAAATAAAATAAAATAAAGTTATTAAAATAAAAATTAATTTTATTAAGAAAAAAATTTCTTTTTTGTAGAAAAAAAATTTTTATAGTTAAAAAAAAAAAAACGGACAGACAGAACCCTAGGACAAATGGTAAAAGCAAAGCTATACAGACAAAATCACCCACATGCACACTCACAAAAAGAGAAAAAGGGAAATATATATATATATATCGTTGCTCCTAAAGTCCACCTCCTCAATTTGGGATGATTCGTTGTCTATTCAAGTATTCCACAGATTCAGGGTACATCAAGTTGGTTGTGGAGATTTAATCAGCTGCTCGTGAGGCTGCTGGAAGAGATTTGCCTTTCTCTTCTTTGTTCCCACAGCTCCTGGGGTTCAGCTTTGGATTTGGACCCGTCTCTGCGTGTAGGTCGCCTGAGGGCATCTGTTCTTCGCTCACACAGGATGGGGTTAAAGGAGCAGCTGCTTCGGGGGCTCTGGCTCCCTCAGGCCGGGGGGAGGGAGGGGTACGGATGCAGGGCGAGCCTGCGGCGGCAGAGGCCGGCGTGACATTGCACCAGCCTGAGACACGCCGTGCGTTCTCCCAGGGAAGTGGTCCCTGGATCACGGGACCCTGGCAGTGGCGGGCTGCACCGGCTCCCTGGAGGGGGGCTGTGCATGGTGACCTGTGCTCGCACACAGGCTTTTTGGTGGCTGCAACAGCAGCCTTAGCGTCTCATGCCCGTTTCTGGGGTCTGCTCTGTTAGCCGCGTCTTGCGCCTGTCTCTGGAGCTCCTTCAAGCAGCCCTCTTAATCCCCTCTCCTCACGCACCAGGAAACAAAGAGGCAAGAAAAAGTCTCTTGCCTCTTCAGCAGCTCCAGACTTTTCCCCGGACTCCCTCCCGGCTAGCTTGGCGCACTAGCCCCTTCAGGCTGTGTTCATGCCGCCAACCCCAGTCCTCTCCCTGGGATCTGACCCCCGAAGCCCGAGCCTCAGCTTCCAGCCCCCGGCCACCCCGGTGGGTGAGCAGACAAGCCTCTCAGGCTGGTGAGTGCTGGTCAGCACTGATCCTCCGTGCGGGAATCTCTCCGCTTTGCCCTCCGCACCCCTGTTGCTGCGCTCTCCTCCGTGGCTCCGAAGCTTCCCCCCTCCGCCACCACCCCCCACCCCCCCCCCCCCGGTCTCCGCCCGCGAAGGGGCTTCCTAGTGTGTGGAAACCTTTCCTCCTTCACAGCTCCCTCCCACTGGTGCAGGTCCCGTCCCTATTCTTTTGTCTCTGTTTTTTCTTTTGCCCTACCCAGGTACTGGGGGAGTTTCTTGCCTTTTGGGAGGTCTGAGGTCTTCTGCCAGCGTTCAGTAGGTGTTCTGTAGGAGTTGTTCCACGTGTAGATGTATTTCTGATGTATTTGTGGGGAGGAAGGTGATCTCCGCGTCTCACTCTTCTGCCATCTTGAAGCTCCTCTCCTGTCAGGCATTTTAAATGGATTATCTCTAATGTTAACAACAGTGCCAAGTTGTATTATTATTCCCATTTCATTGATTAAAAAACTGAGTCATGACAAGGTTAAATGAATTGTCCAATAGCTACATTAGAGACTTCCCTGGTGGCACAGCGGTTAAGAATCTGCCTGCCAATGCAGAGGACTCGGGATCAAGCCCTGGTCGGGGAAGATCGCACATCCGGTGAAGCAGCTAAGCCCGCATGCCAGACTACTGAGCCTGTGCTCTAGGGCCCGCGTGCCACAGTTACTGGGCCCGTGTGCTGCAACTACTGAAACCCACGTGCCTAGAGCCCGTGCTCCGCAACAAGAGAAACCACCGCAATGAGAAGCCCGCGCACCGCAACGAAGAGTAGCCCCTGCTAATCGCAACTAGAGAAAAGCTTGTGCACAACCAAAAAAAAAAAAAAAAAAAGCTACATTAAGTATTAGAGCTGGTATTTGAACCCATATATGTCTGACTGCAAAACCTTTGGTCAACACAAGCAATACGTATTTTACTGGGACCACTGAGATCAAGACAACTTATAATACATTTAACAACACCTCACACATATTTATTTGCTAGGAAGCCAATAGGCTTGGAATAAGTGGTGAATTAGTTAATCTGACCCTATCATGTCTGTGTAAAAATGATACCAGCTATAAATAATGTAATGAAATTTGAGTGTCATAATGGTAGTAACTACAGAAATAATTTAAAATATGTTTACCGGTTTTAATAGTTATAAAACTAGGTTTATTTACCCTGTGCTATTGTGATTTATAATAAGAAACATGTATTTGGTCTTCATCCGTGTTTCTGCCACCCCCAAACCCTTGGAATTTCCTAAGTGATAAGAATGGTAAGCGTGTCTTTTGTCATGGTAATGAGGACTTTGGGAAAGCCCCTTGGTAACCAAAGGATGGGAGTTAGTTGCCAGGGGTGCCAACCATGTGATTAGAGGGTTGGAACTTTCAGTCCCACCCTCCGCCCCCTCTGTAACCCCAACTCCTCCGTGTCCCCACCCCCACCTCCTAGGAGCGGGGAGGGCCTGGAGATTAAGTTCAGTCGCCAGTGGCCAGTGATTTAATCAATTGTGCCTGTGTAATGAAGCTTTCATAGAAACCCAAAGGAGAGGGTTCAGAGAGCTTCCGGGTTGGTGAACACATGGAGATTTTGGGAGCGTGGTGCACTCAGGGAGGGCATGAAAGGTCTGCACCCCTTTCCCCAGACCTTGCCCTTAGGCATCTCTTCCATCTAGCTATTCCTGAGTTACATTCCTTTATAATAAATCGGGTAATCTAGTAAATAAAATGTTTCCCTGAGTTCTATGAGCTGCTTTGACAAATTAATCAAACCCAAGGCGTAGGTCATGGGAACCTCTGATTTATAACCAATCGGTCAGAAGCACAGATAACAACCTGCCCTTGCAACTGGCATCTGAAGCAGAGGGCAGTCTTGTGGGACTGAGCCCTTAACCCGTGGAATCTGATGCTATCTCCAGGTAGATAGCATCAGAACTGAGTTGAATTGTAGAACACCAAGCTGGCGTTGGAGAATTACGTAGGTGTGTGGGGAAAAAAACCCATGTGTTATAATTGATGATCAGGATTGTTTTAAAAATATATGAATACAATTATAAAATGAACACTGCTTTCTTAGTAACTGATAGAGCAAGAAAACAAAATCAATAAGCATATAGAAGACCTAATAACACTACTAAGCAACATGACATAATCGATAATTATAGAAAACTCCACCAGAAGTATTATATTCTTTTCAAGTACACATGGAGCATTCACAAAAATATGCTATCGCCATAAAACAGATTTCTGCAGAAGAACTGAAATCATACAAATTATGTTCTCTGACCATAATAGAATTAAACTAAAAAGCAGTAACAGTAGTATGTTTAGAAAATCGCCAAATATTTGGAAGTTAAATAAGATACTTCTAAATTGCCATGCCTTCTGAGAAAAAATTACAAGGGATATTACAAAATATTTTCTATGAATTAACTTGAATGAAAATGAAAACACTGAACATATCAGTATTTGTGGGATGCATCTAAGCCAGTGCTTAAGAGGGAAACTTATCCCATTTAATACTTATACCAGAAATCAAGAAAGGACTCAAAATAATCTAAGCTTCTACTTTAAAAACCCAGGATAAGAACAAATTAAATCCAAAGCAAGCAAAAAGAAGGAGATGTTTAAAATAAGGTTGAGGTCAATAAAAGTGAAAACAGAACAAAATAGAATAAATTAGTGGAATGAAGAGCTGGTTCTTTGGAAGGATCAATAATATTGGTAAACGTCTAACTAGATTGTTCATGAAAAAATGAGAGAAGACACACGTTACCAATATAAGCAATGACAGAACATTTCTACAGATCAAAAAGATAATAAGGGAATATATTGAGCAACTTTATGACAATAAATTTGATGACCGGGATAAGATGGACACATTCCTTGAAAGACACAGATTACCGAACCTCACTCAAGAAAAAACAGATAGCCCTAAATCTACCAAAGAAATTGAATTTATAGTTAAACATCTTCCCACAAAGAAAACTCCAGGTTCAGATGGCTTCTCTTAACAAACTTTTAAGGAATAAATAATACTGAGTTTACATAAACTCTTCCAGAAAATAGAAGAAGAGAGAATACGTACTTCCCAACTGTTAAGTGGTCAGCATTACCTTGATGACAAAACCAACGACATTACATTATTCCCAGTGACCGCAGAAGACCTTGTAAAAGTACAAAGAGTAAGGAGTAATTTTGGGGTAGTAAAATCAAATTGTGTTTATCTGCAATGGGTTAGCTAAAAAAGTGACCACACAATGGATACTTTAATAAAAATGACATAGATTTTTGTGCACTGACATGAATACATGTCTATGACATGTTATCAAGTGAAAAAAGCAAGCTGTAGAGTAATATGTGTAGTGTAATGTCGTTTTGGTTTTTATTTTTATAGGGTGTGTTTGTGGGGTGTGTATGTGTGTATGTGTATGTGCGCTCATAGGACTGTATGAGGTGATACACATTAGTATGGCAGTAAAGTTGTGAATACATTGGGATAGTTTTGTATAAGTTCTAAGTAGCTACTGCCCTGCATCTGCCAAGTGTCTCCCACCTACCCCAACTGTCCCATCTCCTTCCAGCCCCTTGTCTTTCCAGCCACCAGAAGGCTAATACTTGGCACAGCAGGATATTCTGTAGAACTCTGCTCCAGAGCTACATTCTCATAGATGAGGGTCCACGCTTTACCAGTTGTTAAATATTTTCAATACAACCCTTGTCTATACATTAGAATATGCATATAAAAAATTTTAAAGAGTATTTACCAAGTATTAACAACATTATTTCAGGTCAGGGTAGATAAGGGTTGGATGAGAACATCCGCTCTGAACATAACCGTATAGCTTGATTTTTTCTTTTTAAAACAAAAAGCCTATATTCCATTTAAGCAATAAGCAAAACGTACTGATTTTAGTGACCTATTTAAAATAGGCCATTATTCAACTGTATTTTTAAGATCTGTGAAAATTAAAAATACTGATAATATATAGTACAGAGAAATGGACAATGGCATTGTGAGAACATAGCTTTGTACAATCTTTTTGAAGAATAATTTGGCAGGCTCTGTCAAATTTTTTAAATGCATATGTCTCCTGATCCAGCTATCCCTTTTCTTTCTGGGGATTTATTTTTTTGGAAATAATGTCATAAGTACCTAGAGGTTGATGAACAAGGAAAATAATTTTAGAATTGTTTACAAGAATAAGCATTGGCAACAAACCTAAATCTTCATCAGTAGGGGAAAAGTGACACAAAAAATGGCAATTTGGACTGTGGCATACTATGCAGAACAGAATGAGATAATGCATAAACAAACTGTGGTATATTAATAAGATGGACTAAAGAGTCAAGAGGAACAAATTATTGATAAAACACCGATGAATCCCCAAAATACTGTATATATTCAGTGAAAGAAGCCTGACACAAACATATATGTATTGTAAGATTTTATTTGTATGAAAAGCAAGAACGAGCAAAACTAGTCTATGTGATAGAAGTCAGAAAGTGGTTGTAGGGGTGGGTGGGAGTGGAGAACTGACTGGAAAGGATTTGAGGGAACATTATGGGGTGATGGAGATGTTCTATATCTTTTTCAGGGGAAGTTCACGGGTATATAAAATTGTCAAAATTCATTGAACACTTAAGATATGTACATTATATTGTATATAAATTATACCTCAATTAAAAAATAGTTCCAAATAAGAAATGGAAAATGACTTTATAAGAGTTGTCCTGTAAAGATATCCATGATGTATTCACAGGTGGTAAAGTTGCAGACAGTGTTGCATAGCATTGTTTACATTTTTTAAAATTGCATATGCAAAAGGAGAACAAATCTTTCCCTCCATATATGTATATGGATTGTGAATGCTTTTTTTTTCTTTTTGGTGTGTTTTCAGCATTTTTCAAGTTAAAATTTACACACTAAGGAAAAAAAGAGGATAGCAAGGGAAACAAAAGAAAAAATGAAGAAAGAATAATACAAGTCAAAAACAAAACAGGCAATGAAGAAGGAAAACAAAGGAGACTTTAAAGCAGCAAAAGAAAAACAGGAGAAACATAAGTAAAAAAAGAAACAGCTGCAAATCCAGGGAAGTTACAGGCAACAAGTTTGTACTATTGAAACTTTGATGAGTGCTGGAAAGAGCAGGTCTTAACATGAGGTGCTGAGCTGAGATGCTACAGGAGAAAGATGGTTTTGATGAATCAACTTGATTTCACTTTACAGTCTGTCCGTTCACTGCTTCTAGCTCACTACATCAGCTCTCTATGGAGGCCCTGCTGTTAATGAGTGCAAGAGAAGTATCTAGGAATATGTGAGGAATATATGAGGTGTGTAAGAGAGACAGGACCACAGGATCACCAAGAAGATGATTTTTTTAGTGGTTTCACTTTTAGAAGGCAGGCTCAATTGTTTTAAAATTCCAGGTCCTGGAAGAATCTCTATTGCTGGAAACCCTATACTCAAAAAGTCCAGCTCATTAGACTGGTATGAGAAATAAAAAACATTCTGTTCTGTTTCATTAGTTGGTAGAACATTCTAGGGCTGGACTTGAGAGTCTAGCAGCTCTTCTTTGTGGAGAATCACATATGCAGAGACATGGTAGGACTGACAAGAATGGCAGGAAACAGCACTTCCTCAGTTTTTAGAGTTAACGTCCCCAAATTAAAACTTCAATCCAGTTGAGTCAACTACATTTTCCCTGTTTTAGACTCAGTTGACCTACGGAAAGCAAAGGAACATAATCAGAGACTGGATGAGGAAATTCTGGCTTTAAGAAATCGAGTTCGATCACTTGACTCAGAAAAAAAGGTACTAGGAGAAGAGGTAAGTTATTTAATTTTTTCTTAGAGTTAATTTAAATGTGTATAGAATAGTAACAGTCAGCAGCTAAGCAAGCTAGATGTATCAATACATCATTTATTGGTCGTTAGTGAAGACTGATTCTGGTGGCTATAGCATCCCAGGTAGAGCTATACTTTGACCTGGATGCTTTCTATCAGTATTTCTATTTTATACATTTTAACTACATATGCTGAACAGTAATGTTACTGCTATTGTGTCAATTTAGGATCTTTTCTTTTTAATAAGGATTTAGATAATAGTTTATACTTATCACATTTATAAAAGTTTGAGATTATTAATACTAAACCCGTAGTTGTGTTATGTTTTTGAATAATTTCTTCTTAGGAATTTATTGATTTTTAATATGTACTTCCATGTTCTAAATATACTATATGTCACTTCAATTTTAATTAAATTCATTTCACAATAATATCTCTAGTGTCTAATACAATGCCTGGCATATAATAAGTGCTCAAGAAATTTTATTCCAAGAATGAATAAATATTCATTAGAATGGCTATTATCAAAACAGTAAAAATTAACAAATGTTGATGAGGAAGTGGAGAAATTGGAACCCTTTGTGCATTGTTGTTAAGAATGTAAAATGGTACAGCCACTGTAGAAAACAGTATGGGACTTCCTTTAAAAAGTAAACATAGAGTTACCATATGATCTAGCAATTCTGCTTCTGGGTATATACCTAAAAGAATTGAAAGCAGGGACTTGAACATATATTTGTTCACTCATGTTCATAGCCAAAAGGTTGAAGCAACCCAAGCATCCACTGACAGATAAATGGATAAACAAAATATGGTATATATATACAATGGAATATTATTCCACCTTAAAAAGAAATATGCTACAACATGGGTGAAACTTGAAGACATTATGCTAATTGAAATAAACAAGTCACAGAAAGACAAATAGTGTATAATTCCACTTATATGAGGTACCTAGAGTAGTCAGAAATCATAGAGACAGAAAGTAGAATGGTGGTTTCTAGGGGCTGTGGGGGAGGGCATAATGAGGAGTTATTGTTTAATGGGTGTAGAGTTTCAGTTTTGCAAGATGAAAAGAATTATGGAGACGGATGGTGGTGATGGTTGCACAGTAATGGGAATGTGCTTAGTGCTACTCAACTGTATACTTAAAAATGGTTAAGGGGCTTCCCTGGTGGCACAGTGGTTAAGAATCTGCCTGCCAATGCAGGGGACATGGGTTCGAGCCCTGGTCCGGAAGATCCCACATGCCACGGAGCAGCTAAGCCTGTGGGCCACAACTACTGAGCCTGGGCTCTAGAGCCTGCAAGCCACAACTACTGAGCCCACGTGCCACAACTACTGAAGCCCACCCGCCTAGAGCCCGTGCTCCACAACAAAAGAAGCCACCGCAATGAGAAGCACATGCACCGCAACGAAGAGTAGCCCCCACTCACGGCAACTAGAGAAAGCCTGTGCGCAGCAACGAAGACCCAACACAGCCAAAAATAAATAAATAAACATTCTTAAAAATGGTTAAAATGGTAAATTTTGTGTTATGTATATTTTATCCTAATTTTTTAAATGCAATCATAAGAAAGAATGAATAAACACTGTTCAAGTTGTCTAAATCTCTGTAAATTTGTATATCTAATACTGGTAAAATATGTTTAATGTATGTTAAACATATGTTTATGTTTTATATATACACAAACATACACATACATGTGAGATAAAGTTCAGGAAGGGTATATCCCAAACATTATTACTTCTGGAAAGGGAAATGAGATTGTGGGGCAGAGTTATGTGAAGGAAAAGATCACTTGTTGCTCTATATACCTATATTTTGAAATATTTATTTATTTATTTTTGGCTGTGTTGGGTCTTCGTTTCTGTGCGAGGGCTTTCTCCAGTTGCGGCAAGTGGGGACCACTCTTAATCGCGGTGCGCGGGCCTCTCATTATCGCGGCCTCTCTTGTTGCGGAGCACAGGCTCCAGACGCGCAGGCTCAGCAGCCGTGGCTCACGGGCCCAGCTGCTCCGCGGCATGTGGGATCCTCCCAGACCAGGGCTCGAACCCGTGTCCCCTGCACTGGCAGGCAGATTCTCAACCACTGCGCCACCAGGGAAGCCCCCTATATTTTGTTTAAATTTTTAACACAAAGAATGTATTCATGTATAACTTATATATTTTTAAAACAAAGCATCCCCCCTCACTTTTGTATTTAAAATGCTTTTGTATTTCAGGTTGAAAGGCTTAAAGGAGAAATTTGTGACTCTCAAGAGAATAAGCAACTTGGAAACCACTCTCCTGGAAAAATGGTGGGTGCTGAACAGAAAGTAGAGGTATTAAAATTATGTTCTTTCTGACTTCTAATTTTGAAGTAAGTTGCATTTTACAAGAGTGCACCAGAGCAATGGGTGCTGAGCATTTGCTATTCTCCTCTTGCCTGCCTTTTTCTATTGCTTTGCCAGTGAGTATGGAGGAAGAAATTGGGGTACAGAGGATATGTTTCTGTTCACTTCTTCCCCACAGGGAACAATTAATATGAAAAATATAATGGGTTTCGTTAAAGAAAAAAAAGACTCTTACAAAGATACAACCAACTTGGGCATTTTTAATCATCAAAATGAAGTTACCTTACAGAATCAACCAGTGACAGGGGAGTGGGTCGTTGGAACCACATATCATAGAGAACTAATATGGTTTAGGCTCCAGTGTGTACAGCATCTAATCTTTTCAGAATGATCAGCCTCTGAAGGGGTGGGCAAAGTGATCAAACACAAGGCAGATGGAAGCAAGAGCCAGTGTGTTGTAGAGAGGGCGATTTCAGATATTCAGCTCAAGGAGCTAGACTGCTTTGCCTTTCCTCTCACACACCTAAGATGAGTGACATCCCTGTTGCTGAGGGATCTCCTTCACCAGAGCTTGTTTTTACTGTAACTCCCTGGGCCCTATACCCCCAACCTCCTCGGTAGCAAGGAAACTATAGCCACCAGATTTATTGTTTCCCCACCCAAGGAGCCTATATCCTTCTTGTCTTCCAGAACTCTCTTGTAGATAAATAATGCATTTTGTAGGAAGGAAGGGAGGAAGGGAGGGTGGGAAGGAGAGAAGGCAGGAAGGAAAGAAGGAAGGAAGGAGGGAGTGGAGGGAAGAAAGAAAAGAAGGAAGGAAGGAAAGAAGGAATTTCCAGGCAAGACTTCAGTAACTTTTACCAAAATTTTTCCCAGAGCACCCAGTGGTGGTGCTCTAATTTACAGAAGTTGACTTATTAGTAACTATTTTTGTTAGCTTCTTATTTATCCTTCCAGTATTTCTTTATTCCGATAGAAGCATTTTGAACGTTTATTCAGATTTCCTCCTTTCTTAGTTTCTCTTCCCTTCCCTTCCTTTCCCTCCCTCCCTCCCTTCCTTCCTTCCTTCTTCCCCTCCCTCCCTTCCTTCCTTTCCCTCCCTCCCTCCCTTCCTTCCTTCCTTCTTTCCCTCCCTCCCTCCCTTCCTTCCTTCCTTCTTTCCTTCTTTCCCTCCCTTCCTTCTTCGCCTCCCTCCCTCCCTTCCTTCCTCCTTTCCTTCTTTCCCTCCATTCCTCCCTTCCTTCTTCCCCTCCCTCCCTTCCTGCCCACCCTTCCTTCCTTCTTTCCCTCCCTTCCTTCCTTCCTTTCTTCCTTCCTTCTTCCCCTCCATCCCTTCCTGCCCTTCCTTCCTTCTTTCCCTCCCTTCCTTCCTTCCTCCCTCCCTCCCTCCCTTCCTTTCTTCCTTCCTTCCAACCTTCCTTCCTTTCTTTTTAACTAAAATGCTCCTGGAGATCCTTTTATATCGTACAAAGAGATCTTCCTGATTCTTTAGAGCAACTAGCATTCTATTGTGTGGATGTACTATAATTTATTTAACCAGTCTCCTGTTGATGGACACTTGGGTTGTTTCCAGTGTTTTGCATATTATTGCAAGTGTTTCTACAGGTTAGAGTCACAGAAATGGGATTGTGAGGTTAGGGGGTAGCTAGATCTGTAATTTTGGTCGATATTGCCAGATACTACTCAGTGGAAATTGCATTATTTTCCTCTTCCATCAGCAATGTATGAGAAAGCTAGTTTCCTAAAATTTCACTAACTGAATATATTGTCAAACTTTTGTATTTTTACTAAATGATAGGTGAGAATGAGTATCTCAGTGTAGTTTTCATTTTCAATCATCTATTTATAGTGATTTTGAGCATTTTTCAAATGTTTATATTTTATTTAACATCAATATTTATATTTCTTTTATAAAATTAACTTTATTGAAATATTTAATACAATATAAACATACATATTTTAAGAGTTGAGTTCAATGAGCTTTGACAAATGCATACATCTGTATAACCACAACCACTGCAATCAAGAAAGAAAACATTCATTAGCCTAAAATTTTCCCTCCCCTTTTGCTATCAATGCCTCCCACTCTGCCACTTTCTATGACCATCCATTTCTAGAATTTCAAATAAATAGAATCATCTGGTATATACTCTTTTCTATTTGGCTTCTTTCACTTATAATAATACTTTTGAGATTTATCCATGTTGTTGTCTATATCAGTAGTTCATTTTTAAATGGCTGAGTAATATTCCTGTATATATGGATATACCATACATTGTTTATCTATCCACTGGTTAATAGATAATCAGATTGTTTTCAGCTATTATGAATAAAGCTGCTACTAGTATTCACATGCCAGTATGTTTTTTTTCCCTCTTGGATTAATACCTAGTAGTGGAATTACTGAATCACAGAGCAAGTACATGTTTAATTTTATAAGAAACTGCCAGACTGTCTTCCACTTTGTAATGAATAATGCTGCTATGAACAATCATGTACAAATTTTTGTGTGAACACGTTTTCATTTTCCTTGGGTATGTACATAGGAGTGGAATTGCTGGGTCATATGTAAATTCTATGTTCAACTTCTTGTAGAACTGCCAGACTATTCTCCAAAGCACCTCCACCATTTAACATTCCCATCAGCAGTGTATGAGTGTTCCAATTTCTCCACATCCTTAGCAGGATTTGTTATATTTTTTCATTTTTTTATTATAGCTATCCTAGTGGGTATAATAAAGTAGTATCTCAGTATAGATTTTTCTTTTTTAACAACTTCATTGGAATATAATTGCTTTACATTGTGTTAGTTTCTGCTGTATAACAAAGTGAATCAGCTATACGTATAGTTATATCCCTATATCCCCTCCCTCTTGCGTCTCCCTCCCACTCTCCCTATCCCTCCCCTCTAGGTGGTCACAAAGCACCAAGCTAATCTCCCTGTGCCATGGGGCTGCTTCCCACTAGCTATCTATTTTACATATGGTAGTATATATAAATCCATGCCACTCTCTCACTTCATCCCAGCTTACACTTCCCCCTCCCCGTGTCCTCTAGTCCATTCTCTACATCTGCGTCTTTATTCCTGTCCTGCCCCTAGGTTCTTCAGAACCATTTTTTTTTTGGATTCCATATATATGTGTTAGCATACAGTATTTGTTTTTCTCCTTCTGACTTACTTCACTCTGTATGACAGACTCTAGGTCCACCCACCTCACTACAAATAACTCAATTTCATGTCTTTTTATGGCTGAGTAATATTCCATTGTGTATATGTGCCACATCTTCTTTATCCATTCATCTATCGATGGACACTTAGGTTGCTTCCATGTCCTGGCTATTGTAAATAGAGCTGCAATGAACATTGTGGTACATGACTCTTTTTGAATTATGGATTTCTCAGCATATATGCCCAGTAGTGGGATTGCTGGGTCGTATGGTAGTTCTATTTTTAGTTTTTTAAGGAACCTCCATACTATTCTCCATAGGGGTTGTACCCACTTACATCCAACAGTGTGGGAGGGTTCCCTTTTCGCCACACCTTCTCGAGCATTTCTTGTTTGTAGATTTTTTGATGATGGCCATTCTGACTGGTGTAAGGTGATACCTCATTATAGTTTTGATTTGCATTTCTCAAATGATTGGTGATGTTGAGCATCCTTTCATGTGTTTGTTGGCAATGGGTGTATCTTCTTTGGAGAAATGTCTATTTAGGTCTTCTGCCCATTTTTGGATTGGGTTGTTTGTTTTTTTGATATTGACCTGCATGAGCTGCTTGTATATTTCGTAGATTAATCCTTTGTCAGTTGCTTCATTTGCAAATGTTTTCCCTCATTCTGAGGGTTGTCTTTTCGTCTTGTTTATGGTTTCCTTTACTGTGCAAAAGCTTTGAAGTTTCATTAGGTCCCATTTGTTTATTTTTGTTTTTATTTCCATTTTTCCAGGAGGTGGGTCAAAAAGGATCTTGCTGTGATTTATGTCATGGAGTGTTCTTCCTATGTGATCCTCTAAGAGTTTTATAGTGTCTGGCCTTACATTTAGGTCTTTAATCCATTCTGAGTTTATTTTTGTGTATGTTGTTAGGGAGTATTCTAATTTCATTCTTTTATATGTAGCTGTCCAGTTTTCCCAGCACCACTTATTGAAGAGACTGTCTTTTCTCCATTGTATATTCTTGCCTCCTTTATCAAAGATAAGGTGACCATATGTGCGGGGGTTTATCTCTGGGCTTTCTATCCTATTCCACTGATCTATATTACTGTTTTTGTGCCAGTACCATACTGTCTTGATTGCTGTAGCTTTGTAGTATAGTCTGAATTCAGGAAGCCTGATTCCTCCAGCTCCATTTTTCTTTCTCAAGATTGCTTTGGCTATTCGGGGTCTTTTGTGTTTCCATACAAATTGTGAAATTTTTTGTTCTAGTTCTGTGAAAAATGCCAGTGGTAGTTTGATAGGGATTGCATTGAATCTGTAGATTGCTTTGGGTAGTATAGTCATTTTCACAATGTTGATTCTTCCAATCCAAGAACATGGTATATCTCTCCATCTGTTTGTATCATCTTTAATTTCTTTCATCAGTGTCTTATAGTTTTCTGCATACAGGTCTTTTGTCTCCTTAGGTAGGTTTATTCCTAGGTATTTTATTCTTTTTGTTGCAGTGGTAAATGGGAGTGTTTCCTTAATTTCTCTTTCAGATTTTTCATCATTAGTGTATACAAATGCAAGAGATTTCTGTGCATTAATTTTGTATCCTGCTACTTTACCAAATTCATTGGTTAGCTCTAGTAGTTTTCCGGTAGCATCTTTAGGATTCTTTATATTATCATGTCATCTGCAAGCAGTGACAGTTTTACTTCTTCTTTTCCAATTTGGATTTCTTTTATTTCTTTTTCTTCTCTGATTGCTGTGGCTAAAACTTCCAAAACTATGTTGAATAATAGTGGTGAGAGTGGGCAACCTGTCTTGTTCCTGATCTTAGAGGAAATGGTTTCAGTTTTTCACCATTGAGAACGATGTTGGCTGTGGGTTTGTCATATATGACCTTTATTATGTTGAGGTAAGTTCCCTCTATGCCTGCTTTCTGCAGGGTTTTTATCATAAATGGGTGTTGAATTTTGTTGAAAGCTTTTTCTGCATCTATTGAGATAATCATATGGTTTTTATCCTTCAGTTTGTTAATATGGTGTATCACATTGATTAATTTGTGTATATTGAAGAATCCTTGCATTGCTGGGATAAACCCCACTTGATCATGGTGTATGAACCTTTTAATGTGCTGTTGGATTCTGTTTGCTGGTATTTTGTTGAGGATTTTTGCATCTATATTCATCAGTGATATAGGCCTGTAGTTTTCTTTCTTTGTGACATCTTTGTCTGGTTTTGGTATCAGGGTGATGGTGGCCTCGTAGAATGAGTTTGGGAGTGTTCCTCCCTCTGGTATATTTTGGAAGAGTTTGAGAAGGATGGGTGTTAGCTCTTCCGTAAATGTTTGATAGAATTCACCTGTGAAGCCATCTGGTCCTGGGCTTTTGTTTGTTGGAATATTTTTAATTACAGTTTCAATTTCGGTGCTTGTGATTGGTCTGTTTATATTTTCTATTTCTTCCTGGTTCACTCTCGGAAGGTTGTGCTTTTCTAAGAATTTGTACATTTCTTCCAGGTCGTCCATTTTATTAACATACAGTTGCTTGTAGTAATCTCTCATGATCCTTTGTATTTCTGCAGTGTCAGTTGTTACTTCTCCTTTTTCATTTCTAATTCTATGGATTTGAGCCTTCTCACTTTCTTTCTTGATTAGTCTGGCTAATGGTTTATCAATTTTGTTTATCTTCTCAAAGAACCAGCTTTTAGCTTTATTGATCTTTGCTATTGTTTACCTCATTTTTTTTCATTTATTTCTGATCTGATCTTTATGATTTCTTTCCTTCTGCTAACTTTGGGGTTTTTTTGTTCTTTTTCTAATTGCTTTAGGTGTAAGGTTATATTATTTATTTGAGATTTTCTTGTTTCTTGAGGTAGGATTGTATTGCTATAAACTTCCCTCTTAGAACTGCTTTTGCTGCATCCCATAGGTTTTGGGTCATCGTGTTTTCACTGTCATTTGTTTCTAGGTATTTTTTGATTTCCTCTTTGATTTCTTCAGTGATCTCTTGGTTATTTAGTAGTGTATTGTTTAGCCTCCATGTGTTTGTATTTTTTACACTTTTTTCCCTGTAATTGATATCTAGTCTCATAGCATTGTGGTCGGAAAAGATACTTGATACGATTTCAGTTTCCTTAAATTTACCAAGGCTTGACTTGTGTCCCAAGATATGATCCATCCTGGAGAATGTTCCATGAGCACTTGAGAAGAAAGTGTATTCTGTTGTTTTTGGATGGAATGTCCTGTAAATATCAATTAAATCCATCTTGTTTAATGTGTCATTTAAAGCTTGTGTTTCCTTATCTATTTTCATTTTGGTTAATATGTCCATTGGTGAAAGTGGGGTGTTAAAGTCCCCTATTATTACTGTGTTACTTTCATTTTCCCCTTTTATGGCTGTTAGCATTTGCCTTATGTATTGAGGAGCTCCTATGTTGGGTGCATAAATATTTACAATTGTTATATCTTCTTCTTGGATTGAGCCCTTGATCATTATGTAGTGTCCTTCTTTGTCTCTTGTGATAGTCTTTATTTTAAAGTCTGTTTTGGCTGACATGAAAGTTGCTACTCCAGCTTTCTCTTGATTTCCATTTGCATGGAATATCTTTTCCCATCCCCTCACTTTCAGTCTGCATGTGTCCCTAGGTCTGAAGTCGGTCTCTTGTAGACAGCAGATATACGGGTCTTGTTTTTGTATCCATTCAGGCAGTCTATGTCTTTTGGTTGGAGCATTTAATCCATTTACATTTAAGGTGATTATCAATATGTATGTTCCTATTACCATTTTCTTAATTGTTTTGGGTTTGTTATTGTAGGTATTTTCCTTCTCTTGTGTTTCCTGCCTAGAGATGTTCCTTTAGCATTTGTTATAAAGCTGGTTTGGTGGTGCTGAATTCTCTTAGCTTTTGCTTGTCTGTAAAGTTTTTAATTTCCCCTTCGAATCTGAGTGAGATCCTTGCTGGGTAGAGTAATCTTGGTTATAGGTTTTTCCCTTTCATCACTTTAAATATGTCCTGCCACTGCCTTCTGGCTTGCAGAGTTTCTGCTGAAAGATCAGCTGCTAACCTTATGGGGATTCCCTTGTATGTTATATGTTGCTTTTCCCTTGCTGCTTTCAATATTTTTTCTTTGTATTTAATTTTTGATAGTTTGATTAATTTGTGTCTTGGCATGTTTCTCCTTGGATTTATACTGTATGGGACTCTCTGCGCTTCCTGGACTTGATTGACCCTTTCCTTTCCCAAATTAATGAAGTTTTCAACTATAATCTCTTCAAATATTTTCTCAGTCCCTTTCTTTTTCTCTTCCTCCTTTGGGACCCCTATAATTCGAATGTTGGTGCATTTAATGTTGTCCCAGAGGTCTCTGAGACTGTCCTCAATTCTTTTCATTCCTTTTCATTTATTCTGCTCTGCAGTAGTTATTTCCACTATATTATCTTCCAAGTCACTTATCCGTTCTTCTGCCTCAGTTATTCTGCTATTGATTCCTTCTAGAGAGTTTTTAATTTCATTTATTGTGTTGTTCATCATTGTTTGCTCTTTAGTTCTTCTAGGTCCTTATTAAACATTTCTTGTATTTTCTCCATCTATTTCCAAGATTTTGGATCATCTTTACTATCATTACTCTGAATTCTTTTTTCAGGTAGACTGCCTATTTCCTCTTCGTTTTTTTGGTCTGGTGGGTTTTTACCTCGCTCCTTCATCTGCTGCGTATTTCTCTGTCTTCTCATTTTGCTTAACTTACTGTGTTTGGGGTCTTCTTTTTGCAGGCTGCAGGCTCATAGTTCCCGTTGTTTCTGGTGGTGCCCTCAGTGGGTAAGGTTGGTTCCGTGGGTTGTGTAGGCTTCCTGGTGGAGGGCACTGGTGCCTGTGTTCTGGTGGATGAGGCTGGATCTTGTCTTTCTGGTGGGCAGAACCATGTCCGGTGGTGTGTTTTGTGGTGTCTGTGACCTTATTATGATTTTAGGCAGCCTCTCTGCTAATGGGTAGGGTTGTGTTCCTGTCTTGCTAGTTGTTTGGCATGGGGTGTCCAGCACTGGAGCTTGCTGGTCGTTGAGTGGAGCTGGGTCTTAGCGTTGAGAATGACATCTCTGGGAGAGCTCTCACCAACTGGTATTACATGGGGCCAGGAGGTCTCTGGTGGTCCAGTGTCCTCACCTACGCTCTCCCAACTCAGAGGCTCAGGCCTGACAGCTGGCCAGAGCACCAAGACCCTGTCAGCCACACAGCTGCTAGTGTTGGAGGGTCTCCTGCAGAGGTGGGGGGTGGCTGTGGCTCACCTCAGGGACAAGGACACTGGCAGCCCAAGTTCTGGGAAGTATTCCTTTGCATGAGCCCTCCCAGAGTCCACCATTAGCCCCAAGAAAGAGCCTGTAACCTCAGTATAGTTTTGATTTGCATTTCCTGAATGACTAATGATATTGAGTGTCTTTTCGTATGCTGATTGGCCATTTCTAGAGCTCATCATTACTTTGTCCAGATCCACGTTTCCATCTGGTACCATACTTCTTCAGCCTGAAGAACATGATTAACATTTCTTCTAGTGCAGATCTGCTAGTGATAAACTCTCTGGTTTTGTTTGTCTGCAAATGTCTTTGTTTTACTTAATTTTTTTTTTCAATTTTTTTTACTGTAATAAAATACACATAACAGATAATTTACCATGTTAACAATTTTTAAGCATCCAGTTTAGTGATATTAAGCACATTCATATTGTTATTCAACCATCACCACCATCTACCTCTAGAACTCACTTCATCTTGCAAAACTGAAACTCTATACCCATTAAACAGTACCTCCTTATTCTGCCCTTCCCTCACGGCCTAGGCAGCCACCATTCTACTTTCTTTCTCTATGATGTTGACTACTCTAAATACCTCATATAAGTGGAATCATACACTATTTGTCCTTTTGTGACTTTCTTATTTCAGTTAGCATAATGTCTTCAAATTTCATCTATGTTGTAGCATATATCAGAATCCCCTTCCTTTTCAAGGGTGGATAATATTCCATTGTGTGCATATATCATATTTTATTTATCTATTCATTTATCTTTGGATACTTGGGTTGCTTTCGTGTTTCAGCTACTGTGAATAATGCTACTATGAACATGAGTATACAAGTAACTGTTCACGTCCCTGTTTTCAGTCCTTTTGGGCAGGGGTCTCCACCCCTGGGCTGCAGACCAGTACCAGTCCGTGGTCTGTTAGGAACCAGACCGAATAGCAGGAGGTGAGTGGTGGGCGAGTGAACAAAGCTTCATCTGCCGCTCCCCATCTCTCTCCATCGCTCACATTACCACCTAAACCATCCCCCCTGACCCCCATCTGTGGAAAAATTGTCCTCCACGCAACCGGTCCCTGGTGCCAAAAAGGTTGTGGACTGCTGCTTTTGGGTATATACCTAGATGTGGAATTGCTGGATTATATGATAATTCTGTTTAATTTTGTGAGGAACCACCATACCATTTTCCACAATGACTGCACCATTTTACATTCCCACCAACAGTGCACAAGTGTTCCAATTTTGCCACATCCTCATCAACACTTGTTATTTTATATTTTATTTGATGATAGCTATCCTAATGGGTGTGATGTGGTATCTCACTGTGGTCTTGGTTTGCATTTCCCTAATAATTAATGATGTTGAGCATTTTTTTATGTGCTTATTGACCATTCATATGTCTTCATTTGAGAAGTATCTATTCATGTCCTTTGCCCATTTTTTAAATCATATTGTTTGTTTTTATGTTGGTGAGTTTTAAGAATTCTCTATATGTTCTACTTGTATTAATCCCTTATCAGATATATAACTTACAAATATTTTTCCCATTCCATAGATAGCCTTTCACTCTGTTAAAGTATCCTTTTTTAATATTTATTTTTACTTGTTATTTATTTATTTATTATAAAGTATCCTTTGATGCACAAAAAAATTGTTTTCATGAAGTCCAGTTTGTCTATTTCTTCTTTTGTTGCCTGTGCCTTTGATGTCATATCTAAGAAATCACTGTCATGTTTAAGAAAATGTTATGAAATTTTTCTCCTATGTTTTCTTCTATGAGTTTTAGAGTTTTGGGTCTTAGATTTAAGTCTTTGATAAATTTGAGTTACTTTATATATATGCTGTTAGATAAGGGTCCAACTTCATTCTTTGGCATGTGAATATCCAGTTATTCCAGCATCATTTGTTGAAAAGACTGTCCTTTTCCCATTGAATGGTGTTGGCACACTTGTCAAAAATCACTTGATCATATAAGCAAAAGTCTCATTCTGGTCTCTGTGTTCTATTCCTTTTGTCTATATGTCTGTCTTTATGCCAGTAACACAGTTTTGACTGCTGTAGCTTTGTGGTAAGTTTTAAAATCAGGAAGTGGGAATCCATCAGCTTTGTTCTTTTTCAAGGTAGTTTTGGCTATTTGTCATCCCTTGAGATTCCATATGAATTTTAGGATGGGTTTTTTTTTTTTTTTTAATTTCTGCAAAGATTGCACTGAATCTATAGATCGCTTTGGGTAGTAATAACATCTTAACAATATTAACACATTATTGACTGGGGGATTTTTCAGATACTGATGCTTGTGGCCGGTGATTTGTTATGTAAGTGAATATTGAAACACCCACATTTGAGTAAATATCAACAACTTTTTTTGCACTTAATGTATTTATTTGAAACTTTGTACATGTCTTACTAAAGGATTCTAATATTTTGTTAGAGTGTGATAGGTGGTATAGTAGGCACCTCTGTGCAGGGGAACAGAAGATCTGTTACAAATACACTGTGTTTCACTGCGCTTTCCCCTGGAAAAGCAGACTCTACACTTTCTGCCAGCATTTTTTTTTTTTAGTCCTGTGGGACATTTCCTCTAGAATATGTTCTTTTATTTATCTGACAGTTGACAAGGTGGATCTTTGCAGAGGGAGCTTTTAGAAATGCCACAAGAAGGACCAGGGTGGGACTACCACTACATTCACCAGAATGGTCAGTTACCCTACTGACCATTCTCTAGCTACGGCTAACAAAAATTGCTTGTAAGTCATTTTATTCTGTGCCTTAAGGCTACAATAAATTTTAAATACATTGAATAAACTGCAATTACTCAAATAGAAACCCACTTTCTTATACCATTTTTGAGTTTTCCAGAGGATTTTGAGGTTTGCCAGATATTGATCAGATCGATTAACTCCTTTCACATATTCATTATACTCCAGTATACAAGTGGGCTTAGTTTTCTGATGGCCAGTCCTCCTGCCTTCCTTTCCTGTAGGTGCTATGGATGCGTCATGAATAGTTGCCACCATGCAGACTAGCCTCTTGTCTTTCCATATAAGAAGAATCACTTCTCCCTTCTGTAAGAATGTCATTTCTCCCCTCTGTAGATTTTTAGATTTCAACTTTAATTGGTTTGGTAGACCATGATTCTCTCTTATAGTCCCACAAACTCTGGTTTTATTTTTCAGCAATATTTCAGATGTGGACACACAGTTGTAATAATTGTCTCGGTAAATATGGTGCCATGAACCAAGATAAGGTTGTAGGACCAATAATATTGTTTCTTGCAGTTTCTTTCCTTCAACCATGTAAATCTCAAGGTTGCATATGTATCCAGTTTCACTTTCTCTAACCATCCTGACCAAAATTCCATATTTTGTAAGTTTTCCGGGATTATAGGTTTTGAATCTGAGTCGTCCTCTCCACTTTATCATTGCCTCCTCAAGTGATAGCTCTTGTTTGGGTATGTAGATTGATTGAAATTTTGGTAGAAAATAATCCAAAAGAGGTTTAGCTTTTGAAATTCTGTCTACAGGAAGTGGAGTTTCCAAGTTATCTTTAAAGTGAAAAAATGTCATTATTTGTTCAAACCTTCTTCTTGTCATAATCTTTGTTCAAACCTTCTTCTCATCATAATCTTTGGTATTTCAAGTAAGGGATCAGTCGACCAATATTTTTTCCAGTGTGACTTTCTTTTTTGTCCCATCAAAATTATTAATCCAAGAAACTTCTTCACGTCATTGGTTACATCAGTCTATTTTAAAGTTTTATACTTTTTATATGACTTTTTATTCTGTTGGTGATTCAATTTTGTTTGAGAAGTGACCAACTCAAAAAAATTGTTACCAAAAATTAATTCTCTTATTTCACTAACACTTTGCAGGTTATTACATTTAATAGTTACATCTGACACACCTGTAAAATCTTTTAATTTTCGTGAAATATTGTCTTCAATCCACTCTTCTGTAGAATCAAAGGAGCATTCTCCAGTACCATGAGTTTCATTTTCACTTTCCGTATCAGAGTCAGTCACTAAGGTTTTTTGTCTTTTTGTTGATCTAATATTCACATCGTCTGAATCAAAACTGTATTCTGAAGAACTATCATCTTCTGAGACACTAGTATATATGTCACTCGGACAATCAGAGAAAGTATCTGCATAAAATTCACCAAAAAATTCTTCACTCAAAATTTCATGATGTGTCATTTTCAAAAATTTTACAGTAATAAACTTGCGTTTATAATATACACAAGGTTGGAACAAAAACCTAATGGAGCAAAATGTGAATGATAATGACAATCATAAGTTGTATAATGAATGCTTGATCAATTTTAAGCTCTAACAACTTCCATGGTGATGTTAATTGTATCATTCTCTAAAAACGTATTGATACGTCTCTGGTCAATAACATTTGGCGTATTAATATGGCTCCAGTCAATAAATTGTTAAGTCTTTCAATCCATGAACATGGAATGTGTTTTTATTTATGTCTTCTACAATTTCTTTCAGCAGTGTTTTGTAGTTTTCATTGTGTAAGTCTTTCGCCTCTTTGGTTAAGTTAATTCCTAAGTATTTTATGTTTTTTTATGCTACTATAAATGGAACTGTTTCTGTAATTTCCTTTTCAGATTGTTCACTGTTAGTGTATAGAAGTGCAACTTATTTTTGTGTGTTGCAGTTGTATCCTGCTACTTGGCTGAATTCATTTATTATTTCTAACAGTTTGTGGAATCTTTAAGGTTTTCTACACATAAGATCATCTGCAAACAGAGATAATTTTACTCTTTCCTTTCCAATTTGGATGCCTTTTATTTTTTTTTTTCTTGCTAAATTGCCCTGGCTGATTCCAGTACTGTGTTGAATAGAAGTGGTGAAAGCAGACATCCTTGCCTTGTTCCTGATCTTAGAGGAAAAGCCTTCAGTCTTTTCACCATTGAGAATCATGTTCACTGTGGGTTTTTCATATATATTTTATTATGTTGAGGTAGTTTCCTTCTATTCCTAGTTTGTGGAGTGCTTTTTAATCATGAAAGGGTACTGAATTTTGTCAAATGCTTTTGCAGCATCAGTTGAACTGATCATTTTTTTTCCCCTTTATTCTGTTAATGTGTTGTATTACATTGATCAGTATTCCTATGTTGAACCATCTTTGCATTTTAGGAGCAAATCTGATGTGGTCATGGTGTATAATCTTTCTAATATGGTGTTAAATTTGTTTTGCTAGTATTTTGTTGAGGATTTTTGCATCAATGCTCATAAGGGATAGTAGTCTGTCGTTTTCTTTTCTTGTAGTGTCTTTGCCTGCCTTTGGATAAGGTTAATGCTGCCCTCATAGGACAACTTAGGAAGTGCTTCTTCCCTTTCAAGTTTTGGGGAAAGTTTGAGAAGGATTGGTATTAGTTCTTCTTCAAATATTTGTAGAATTCACCAGTAGAGCCATCAGATCCAGGGCTTTTCTTTGTATAGGAGATTTTTGATTACTAATTCAATGTCCTTGCTAGTTATAGGTCTATTCAAATTTTCTATTTCTTCATGATTCAGTCGTTTTTGGTTTTGTATTGCTAGGAATTTGTCCATTGCATGTAGGTTATACAGTTTGTTGATGTACAGTTGTTCAGAGTACTCTCTTATAATCCTTTTTATTTCTGTAGAATCAGTAGTAATGGCCCCACTTTCAATTCTTATTTTAGTAATTTGAATCTTCTCTCTTTTTTCCTTAGTTATTCCAGTTAAAGGTTTGTCGATTTTGTTGATATTTTCAAAGAACAAACTTTTGGTTTCACTGATCTTCTAGGGTTTTCTATTCTGTGTTTTGTTTATCTCTGCTCTAACCTTTATTGTTTCTATTTGCTACCTTTGCATGTAGTTTGTTGTCCTTTTTCTAGTTTCTTAAATTGTAAAGTTAGGTTGTTGATTTGAAGTCGCTCTTGTTCTTTAATATAAGTGTCTGTAGCTATAAAATTCCCCCTTAGTACTGCTTTCATTGCATCCCATATGTTTTAGTATGTGTGCTTTCATTTTCATTCATCTCTAAGTATTTCCTTATTTCTCTTATGATTTCTTCTGTGATCCATTGGTTGATTAAGAGCATGTCATTTAAATCTCCACAAATATGTGAATTTTCCAGTTTTCCTTCTGTTATTAATTTCTAACTCCACCTTACTGTAGTTGGAAAAGACACTTTTATGATACCTATTTTTTAAATACATTAAAACTTAATTTGTGGCCTAAGATATGGTCTATCCTGGAGAATGTCTTGTGTGCACTTCAGAAGATTGAGTATTATATTGTTGTTGAGTAGACCTATATATGTCTGTTAGATCTTTTTAAAAATTATTTATTTATTTATTTTGGCTTCACCAGGTCTTTGTTGTGGCACACGGGATCTTTGTTGGGGCATGCAGGATCTTTCATTGTGGCATGTGGGATCTTTTAGTTGCAGCATGTGAGCTTCTTACTTGCGGCATGCATGTGGGATCTAGTTCCCTGACCAGGGATCAAACCCGGGCCCCGTGCATTGGGAGCATGGAGTCTTACCCACTGGACCACCAGGGAAGTCCCCTGTCTGTTAGATCTCATTGAATTATTGTGTTGCTCAAGTCCTCTGCTTCCTTACTTATCTTACATCTGGTTGTTTTATCCCTTATTGAGAGCAAGGTATTGAAGTCTCCAACTCTTATTGTAGGAATGTTTATTTCTTCTTTTTATCTCCCAATTTTTACATTTTGGTTGGTTATTAGGTACACAAATATTTATAATTTTTATATCTTGTTGCTGTATTGAACTATTTATTAAAATATAATGTACTTCTTTGTCACTTGTAACCTTTTTGATTTAAAGTCTGGGACTTCCATGGTGGTCCAGTGGTTAAGACTCTGCACTTCCAATCCAGGTGGCACAGGTTTGATCCCTGGTCTGGGCACTAAGATCCCACATGCCATGGGGTATGGCCAAAAAGAGTTTTAAAAAATAGAGTCTATTTCATCAAATTTTAGTTTCGCCAACCCTGATCTCTTTTGGTTACTATTAGCATGGAAAATTTTTTTCATCCTTTCACTTTTAACCTCTTTGTGTCTTTGGATCTAAAGTGAATCTCTTATAGACAATATGTAGTTGAATCATATTTTGTTTTTATCCATTCTGCCAATCTCTGTCTTTTGATTGGAGAAACTACTCCCTTTATATTTAAAGTACTTATTAAACTAAGACTTACTTCTGTCTTTTTGCCATTTGTTTCTACGTGCCTTATAGCTTTTTGTCCTCCATTTCCTGCATTACTGTCTCTCTTGTATGTAGTTGATTTTTTTGTAATGAAACACTTTAAGTCCCTTTTCATTTCGTTTTGAGTATATTCTATAACTGGTTTCTTTGTGGTTACCATAGGGATTACATTTAACATGCTAAAGTTATAACACCCTAATTTGAATTTATGCCAGTTTAGCTTCAATAATATGCAAAAACTGCTTATTTACAGCTCTGCCCCCATCCTTTTCAGTTATTGATGTCACAAAATTACATCTCTGTATCTTGTGTGTCCAAAAACATGAACTAATGATTGCTTTTTAAAATGCATTAGTTTCTTAAACTATGCAGAAACCAAAATGTGGAATTAGAAACCAAAGTTACAGTGGTACTAGCTTTTAGATAATAATAGTTTTAAAACAATGTATTAGTCTCTTAAATCATGTAGAAAACAAAAAATGGAGTTTCAAACCAAAGTTACAATAATACTAGCGTTTATAATTGCTCATGTATGTACCTTTACTGAGATCTTTATCTTTTCATATGGCTTTGAGTTACTGTTTAGTATCCTTTGATTTCACCATGCAGGAGTCCCTTTAGGATTTCTCATAGGGCAAGTCTAGTGGTAACAAACCCCCTCAGCTTTTGTTGATCTTGAATGTCTTAATTTCTTCCTCACTCTTGAAAGGACAGTTTTGCTGGATATAGGATTCTTGGTTGACAGGTTTTTTTTCTTTTAGCATTTTGAATATATCTGCCCACTGCCTTCTGGCCTCCAAAGTTTCTGATGAGAAATCTGCTGGTAATCTTATTGAAGATCCCCTGTATGTGACGTCACTTCTCTCTTGCTGCTTTCAAGATTATTTCTTTCTTTGTCTTTCAAATAGTTTGATTATACTGTGCCTCAGTGTGGGTCTCTTTGAGTTCATCCTTCTTGCAGTTCACTGAGCTTCTTGGGTATTTATATTTATGTCTTTAATCAAATCATCATTTTCTTGTGTTTTTGATGGTGACCATGATAGTGGCCCATTCCTTGTTCTGTCATCCATAAATTCACCTGAAAGAGGCCACTCTGGGAATCAGGCACCAAGATGAACTTAGAATTGCAAAAGAGTTGTTTGGGGTGGTACCTGTGAAGGATAAAAAGAAGGATTAGACATGGGCAAAACCTTCAGGTCATGATGCAGTCCTGGCATCTCTTAAAGAAGAGAGAGAAGGAAGGAAGATTGGATAAGAAGAGCATCAGACTATATTGCAGCTCTGAGAAGTCTCAGCCAGGCCAGCAAGGGCTTTGGCACAATGATAACCTGTAGAGGATCCACACTGACCAGAAATGACCAGGCTTTAATATCCTCACCATGCTCAGTCATTCACTGGAAGCTGCCTGAGAAGAATGTGGCAAGTTCTTTCTTGAAGGGAGATATGACACCTTGTGGCCCTTTGTATCATAGCATTCTTGACAACAGAGAAGATCCTTGTAGAATAACTGGTTAATCTACCTCCCTCTATGATAGATGTTGTCTATGACATTCTGAATAAATGAGCATCTATCTTATTTTAAAAGATGTTCAGAAAAGAAGATCATACAGTTTTTCTCCCTAATGTTTAATATTAAGTATCAGAAATTTTTTTCTGTGTCTAATCTCAATCCTGTAGGCTGTGATAGAAACCAGTTTTCTTTTCCTTGTCATTAAGACTTGAAATATGTGTGGATTTCTAAAATAATAAGGCTTTTATTGACTCTCACTGATCCTTTCACTTACTTCATCCCATGTAGAGCCAGCTGGAATGAGGTAATGAGGATCATTGTAAGTAAATGTTTCTTCTCTTTAAAGTAGAAGTCTTTAAAACTAGAAAAGGTACTTGATGAATAAGTAGTTATACTTAAATGATTTTTTAAAGTCATTTCCTGAGGAAAGAGGATGTAACTATAAATAGATTTTTGCCTTCACAGTTCTCTCTTAATCTTTCATGAAGAAAAAACCTCAAGCTTCCTTGATTGTGTTTAGCAGCTGGGTGATGGTGACAACAATAAGTATTAAGTAAAGGGTCATTCTCAGCAGAGGAATTAAGTGAACTGAGTGCTGTAACCATTAGGTAAAGAGTAACAGCCCTTTCCCATGAGCTCATTTCCAGATCTTGACCTAGTGCCATGCTTTCCTTTTCATGGATCTTCAGCTTTTAGACAGGTACTTGGGTGTCTCATGCAATTATTCCTGACTTCTAGCTACTTTATTTTCTGTATACTACAAAAAAAGTAAGTGAAAGGATAGAAACTAAGATCTGAGTACCTATAATGTTGCAATGACTCTGCTGGGTGGGGTGTTGGCATAACTCATTTAATGTTAACAGAAATTTGGGGAGGTAGGTATCGTTCACCTTGCTTTACAGATGAGGAAACCAAGATCACAAATGCACAAATGTGGAAGTCAAGATTTCAGATTTCAACTAACTACAAAACCCATATTTTTGCCACTGCAGTTTCCAAACTGTGTTTCAGGGGTTCTTGATGTTCCACAGATGCAAGTCTCTAGGTCTTCTGCCTCCACATCAACCAGAGAGGCCTCCACTTGAGGGCACTCTGTAGACAGTTTCCCCATAAGAATTCTTTCGAGGACTTCCCTGGTGGCACAGTGGTTAAGAATCTGCCTGCCAATGGAGGGGACACAGGTTCCAGCCCTGGTCCGGGAAGATCCCACATGCCATGGAGCAACTAAGCCCGTGCGCCACAACTACTGATCCTGTGCCCTAGAGTCTGCAAGCCACAACTGCCGAGCCCATGCACCACAACTACTAAAGCCCGCGCACCTAGAGCCCATGCTCTGCAACAAGAGAAGCCATCCAATGAGAAGCCCACACACCGCAACAAAAAGTAGCCCCTGCTCGCCATAACTAGAGAAAGCCCACACGCAGCAACGAAGCCCCAACGCAGCCAAAAATACATACATACATACATACATATAAACAATGTTCTAAAAAAGAAAAAATTCTTTTGAATATAAAAGGAAGGGGGGAGTCCTGTGACTTCAAAAGAACAAATAATTTAGAAAATATTCCCTTAAATCAAGCAGACTCCTCAACATATGACTGTGTTCTTTACCTGTTTTTATATGCAGACAGATTTACCATTAAATACGCCATCTTAGTGCTGCTAGTATGCATGTTCTCAGAGAAAATGCTTAAAATGGAAGAAATGCTAGGTATCTGGCAGGAATAACAGTAGTCATGATATGTTGAACATTGGTCGTATGCCATGATCTTGTTTTACAAACATAATCTTATATAATCCCTATAACAGCCCTCCCCAAAGTAAGTGGGTATGTTCCATTTCATATTTGAGAGAACATAGAAGAACTTGACCAAAGTAAGAGGCAGAGCCAGGAATTGATCCAGGTTTGTCTGGCCCTAGAGCTCATTTTCTACATCATACCAAGTCTCGTGAGGATTCATAGGGGGAGCATATTATAACTCACGGGGGTTACAACATGCCCAGCACTGAGCACATAAATCATCTCTACCAGGAGGTGATGACTGGGCAGTGTTTTATTCTCTACAGGGGCTGCAGCTGCCATCTCATCTGACTGTGCCTGTGAGAGAGGACAGCACAACACAAGCACATGGGGGGATGGCAGTAACTCTAGTCACACAGTGCCTGGGAGGCACAATTTGGTTCAGAGTATTAGATGGCCCCCACCTTTCAGACAGTAGAACATTGAGAGTGGAAAATTCTGAACTGTTACACCGTTCTCCACAGTTGTTGGCGGCTACCCTGTGCCAATGAGGGGATTCCCTAGAAGTCCGTTAGTTCTCCTCTTTGCTTACTGCTGGCTGACAGGTGAGGTAGGAGGCTCCCTTCAGCTGCCTAGAGGTCTCTATATCCCATTGCTCATTTCTCACATTATTGCGGCCCCTTCCCTGTGTTTTTCTGCTTTAAACTTTGATCGTCAGTCTCATGAAGTACATAAATTGCCTAAATGCATGACTGTATTTAGTGTGCCACAAATTATGGTAAATTGCAAATATATTTTCTTTTGAAAATCTATCTCTTAAAAGTTATAGCATTAAAATACATGACATTCTTGTCCTGAGAAAACACAAAAGAAATGGGGGGAGTTTTCATTTTTAAGAGTTGAAACATTTCCTGCACTTGGCACTGGGGAATCACAGGTGGTAAGGGTGGGACTAAGTAGCATGTCATGTGTGGATGTGCAGAAACGTTCGCCAGTGCAGATGGCAGCTAATGCAGAGGGAGAAGCTGATCTGGGGAAAAGATATATCCTTCCCTATATCCTTGTGCACTGCTGCTAAGTCAACATGATTTTTAAGTAGGTCTTTTGTCCATACCACTGGACAGGAGGATGTATAAAAGTTACACTTGGGTTTTAGCATCCGTTTTTCCAGTAGCATTCCCCATTTCTTCCAACTCATCAATTTGGGATTGCTATTTCTGTTTTATTGATATTAAACATGAGAAAGGTAAATTATTGATAACCAGCTTTACTAAACTAATGAATTTATTTTTTTAATCTGTAGGTTAAATACACATCTAGCAGTAAGTTATGAACCTAGAAATATAAGCAAACTCCAGAATACTTTCCCCCAAATTAGTTAGATAAAAAGCTTTGGTGAATCAACTCTTTCCTTTCTTCAGCCTAAGTAAAGGAATATTTTTATCTCTGAATTAAATTAAAAACTTCAAATTGAAGTTTCTTTTGAAACCTAATTCTGAATAAAAGTAATAAGTAATATCAATGTTGGTGTCTTCTGTTTCTGAATTACATCTAAATACTCATAAACCTCCTTTGCATTTGTTACTGGGCCAATCAACAATAACAAATTACTTTCGTAAAGTTAAAAAAAATAAGGTAAATTATCAGCTTGATTAATTCAGAATCATCAGGATTCTCTAGTATGTTTCTCTAATAGTACTTGTTCCCTTTCGTTAAGTTGCAAACAGAGCAAGGGCTCAAATATATAATAAAGCAACTCTTCAAAGGATCCAAGATCAGAAAAAAGGTAAAACTTGTTGGTAAGGGAGATTTCAGGGGTGTAGCCTCTGGAAAAGACACTTAAGAAATGTAGCTTATCTTTTCAGTATTTTTTTAAAACAACACATATACGTATGTATTTTAACTGATGGTTTATTTGGATTAAGATTTCCCTCTTAGAGCCTGAATTATCAGTAATATAGGAAGACAGACGAGAAACCAGTATGAAAGGTCAAGAGACAGTGAAAGTACAATATTTGAATGAGGTAAGAAATAAAAAGATCATTTTCAGTTACATTTTCTAATACAGATGAGGCAGACTCCATAAGGTTGCTTAAGAATTACTGAAAATAGACAAAAGGTATGGTAAATCTACATCCTATGATTGTGATCAGTGGTTACAGAAAACCTTCCAGGATTAGTCATTCAGGAAGGAACCCATTAAAAATGTATTTAGGATAAACTAGTATGTTGAAATTGTAAGGATGATTTAAAGGTGTTGTCCAACTAAAGAGTAAATATGAAAATTCAGAACAATCCAATAATAATATAAACTGCCATTTACATACACTTTGTACAGTCGAGGTGCCCATCATTATCCCTATTTTTCAGAGGAGGAAACTGAGACTAAGAAAAGTTAGGTAACTGGCTCAGGGTCCCACTGTTGGTAAATAGTAGGACAGATCTGGTAGGACTCTTTTCCGACATATCATTACACAATTCCCAAGTTAGAGAGTATAGATTTGTCAAGTTCATACTGCTCCCTGACTGGCCAATCCAAATATGCAGTTAGTTCACTTGACAGGTTTGCTCTGCCAGTGGAGAAGATTCTGCAGCTTCATGGCAATATTAAGGAAATTCTCTCGATTCTCACTCTGTATTCACTAGGCTGCATTTTGACCTCAAATTAAGTTCCTAATAGGTTTTTGTACACAAAAGGAAATACACTTTGGCAAGTCTGAATAAAGTAGATATTAAAAGTAACGGCTAGGGACTTCCCTGGTGGTCCAGTGGGTAAGACTCCATGCTCCCAGTGCAGGAGGCCTGGGTTCAATCCCTGGTCAGGGAACTAGATCCCACATGTATGCTGTAACTAAGAGTCTGCATGCTGCAACTAAGAAGTCTGCATGTCGTAACTAAGAGTCTGCATGCTGCAACTAAGGATCCTGTGTGCCGCAACTAAGACCTGGCACAGCCAAAATAAGTAAATATAAATAAATAAATAAATATATAAAAATAAAAATAAATAAAAAATAAATAAAAGTAAGGGCTAGACAGTTTCATTGGTGAATTCTACCAAACATTCAAAGAAGAATTAATATCAATCTTTCTCAAACTCTTCCAAAAAATAGAAGAGGAGGGAACACCTTCAAATTCATTTTATGAAGCCAGCATTACCCTGTTACCAAAACCAAACAAGGCACCACAAGAAAAGAAAATTGCAGACCAATTTCCCTGATGAACATAGATGCAAAAATCCTCAACAAAATATTAGCAAACCGAATTCAACAATACATTAAAAGGATCATACACCATGACCAAGTAGGATTCATTCCAAGGCTGCAAGGATGGTTCAACAGCTGTAAGTCAATCAGTGTGATACAACACATTAACAAAATGAGGGATAAAAATTATATGATGCATCAATAGATGCAGAAAAAGCTTTTGAAAATATTCAACATCCATTTATGATAAAAACTCTCAACAAAGTGGGTATAGAGGGAATGTACCTCAACATAATAAATGCCATATATGACAAGACCACAGCTTACATCATACTCAACAGTGAAAAGCTGAAAGCTTCTTCTCTAAGATCAGGAATAAGGCAAGGATGCCCAGTCTTGCCACTTTTATTCAATGTAGTATTGGAAGTCCTAGCCAGAGCAATCAGAGAAGAAAAAGAAATAAAAGGCATCCAAATTGGAAAGGAAGAAGTAAAACTGTCACTATTTGCAGATGGCATGATATTATACATAGAAGACCCTAAAGACTATGATAAAAAACTGTTAGAACTAGTAAATAAATCCAATAAAATTGCATACAAAATCAATATACAAAAATCTATTGCATAATAACAAATAACAAATATCAGAAAGAGAAATTAAGAAAACAATCACATTTACAATTGCATCAAAAAGAATAAAATACCTAGGAATAAATTTAACCAAAGAGGTGTAAGACCTATACACTGAAAACTATAAGACATTGATGAAAGAAATGAAGAAGACACAAATAAATGGTAAGATATTCCATGCTCATGGATTGGAAGAATTAATATTGTGAAAATGTCCATACTATCCAAAGCAATGTGCGGATTCAGTACAATCCCTATCACAATTCCCAATGGCATTTTTCACAGAAATAGAACAAATAGTCCTCAAATTTGTCTGGAACCACAAAAGACCCTGAATAGCCAAAGCAATCTTGAGAAAGAACAACAAAGCTGGAGGCATTATGCTCCTTGATTTCAAACTATCTTAAAAGCTGTAATAATCCAAACACTATTGTACTGGCATAAAAACAGACACATAGATCAGTGGAACAGAATAGAGAGCCCAGAAGTAAATCCACACATATATGGTCAATTAATTTATGACAAAGGAGCCAAGAGTATACAATGGGGAGAGGACAGTCTCGTCAATAAATGGTGCTGGAAAAACTGGACAGCTATATGCAAGAGAATGAAACTGGAACACTCTCTTACATCATCCACAAAAATTAACTCAAGATGGATTAAAGACTTGAATGTAGGTCCTAAAGCCATAAAACTCCTAGAAGAAAACAGGTGGTAGGCTCCTTGACATCAGTCTTGGTGATGATTTTTTGGATCTGACACCAAAAATAAACAAGTGGGACTATGTCAAACTAAGAAGCTTCTGTACAGCAAAGGAAACTATCAATAAAATGAAAAGACAATCTACCAAATGGGAGAAAATCTTTGCAAATCATATATCTGACAAGGGGTTAATATCCAAAATATATGAAGAACTCATACAACTCAATAGAAAAAAAAAATTGATTAAAAAATGGGCCAAGAGTCTGAATAGACATTTTCCCAAAGAAGACATACAGATGGCCAACAGGCACATGAAAAGATGCTCAACATCACCAGTCATCGGGGAAATGCAAATCAAAACCACAATGAGATATCACTTCACACCTGTTAGAATGGCTGTTATCAAAAAGACATGAAATAACAAGTGTTGGTGAAGATGTAGAGAAAAGGAAACCCTTGTGCACTATTGGTGGAGATGTAAATTGGTGCAGCCACTATGGAGATTGGTGCAGCACATTATGGAGATTTCTCAAAAAATTAAAAATAGAACTACCATATGGTCCAGCAATTCCACTTCTGAGTATTTATCCAAAGAAAACAAAATCACTAATTTGAAAAGATATATGCACCCCCATGTTCATTCCAGCGTTATTTACAATAATGAATACATGGAAACACCCCAAGTGTCCATCAAGGGATGAATGGAAAAAGAAAATGTGGTATATATACACAATGAAATATTATTCAACCATTAAAAAATACTGAAACCTTGCCATTTGCAACAACATGGATGGACTTTGAGGCAATTATGCTAAGTGAAATAAGTCAGACAGAAAGATAAATACCATATGATCTCACATGTGGAATCTTAAAAAAAAAAATTACAAAAAATCATGGATGTAGAGAACAGATTGGTTGTTGCCTGAAGCAGGGGGTTGGGAGTGGGTGAAATGGATGAAGGAAATCGAAAAGTACAAATTATAAAAAAGTACAAGTTATAAAATGAATGTCATGGGGATATGATGTACAGCATGGTGACTATAATTAATAAGATTGTATTACATATTTGAAAGTAGAGGAAAAATCACAACTGTGTGATGATGGATGTTAACTGAACTATTGTGGTGATCATTTTGCAAAATATACAAATATTGAATCATTATGTAGTACACCTGAGACTAATAAAATGTGCTATGTCAATTATACCTCAGTTTTTTTAAAATAAAATGAAAATAAGAGCAAGGGCTTATAAATTAGCCTTGGTTTGAATCCCAGTCCTGACCGTGTGACCTTGCACAAATTACCTAATCTATCTGAGCCTCACCTATGTTCTCTGTAAAAAGAATATAATAATAGTTCTAATGTCATAAGGGTACTGGGAAACAAAATTAGATAATACATGTAAAGCATTTACTATAATGTCTGACATATGGTAAGCACTAAATAAATAGAATAGTAGTTGCTCTCATTATTTTTGAAATTACTATTATTATTATCATCAATTTGGTAAGATAACAAAAATTCCTTGTATTTGGTAGGTGCTTAAAACTTACAAACTACTTTCAAAATCACATTTGACTCCTACTCTGATGGCTATAATGTACATAGGACAAGTATTAGTTCCATTTTACAGTTGAGAAAACAGGCTTAGAGAGGAAAACCTATCTTATGAGCTATGGTACCATGAACTATTTTTTCCCAGGTTTGTCTCTTCCCTAGATGACTTTATAATTGTTTAGGCAGAAAAGTATTATCAGAACTTATAGTATACATGATTATTGTATATAGAATTAATTATGTAAAATACTTTTTGCAGATATTGAAAATGAGCCAAGAAAAAATTGAAATACTTGAAAGTGAGTTGTCAGAAGAGAGAGAAAGGAAAAAGCAATTGACATCTGATCTTAATACTGTGCAGAAGGCTTTGAAAGTTGAAAGTGAGGTATTTTGCCATTCAGGATGTTATTTTCCTCTTTTTGCATTTGTAATTTAGGGATTTCATGTTATTATTCATTTTTATTTTAAAATAAATTGCAGCTATAGAATATTACTTATATCAGTAACAATGGGGTGACTGTTGTTTCTCCAGGCTGAGTTCCAACACTACCCAGAAAGAGTCCTTTAAGTAGAAGGGATTTGATTATTATGGTGGTCATAGTGGCCCGGACTTGTCTCTCCTTTTAACTGCTGGTCCTACCATCTTGGAAAAGTTTATCAGGAGACATACCAGCCTATATTTGGAAGAGAGACCTGGAAGTGAGTTCATGGAAGTCTAGATCACTAATTTAGAGGATGGTGACAATCAGTTTGCAGAGTGGGTGAGAGCTAGCACAATACTCTATATCCCATGCTGATGACTTATAGGAATTTTCCATGAAATGAGGTAGGACATTGATACTACTTGCCCTCTTGCTATGGTTTTGGGTGGCCACTCCCTACCTTCTTTCCTTTTTGCCCAGTGCCTTCCTCATCAACACTTTCCTCCCTCTCTGATCTCAAGCCTTTAGGAATATACCAAGTAACTCCTCTCCTAAATAAATTTTATGTCACCTGTTCCTTCATAGGGCACCATGGCCTGACTCTCAGGCCCCGTCATCCACCAATCAAACACTGCATATTCCATGTCATCAATGCAGAAATTTGATTAAAATCTACATCTAACTAAAATGTTTTCTCTCATGAATATGGGAAAAAAATCAGAGGATTAGAGGAAACATTAGTTGATTAAGTCACTGAATATGCATTATTAAGTAAGAGCGTAATTTGTAGTGAAGAACACAGTGTTTGAAGTCAGTCAGACAGTTTGGATCTCAACTTTTCCACTTCCTGGCTATATGAATTTAGGCAGATCACTTTAGTTCTCTGAGCCTCAGTTTCAATAACCCTACCTTATGGGGTTGTCACAAGATTAAAGGTAAACCACATAGGACCTGTCCTATAAAAAGTAACTTTAAAAAGATACATTTTAAAACAGGTAATATAACTAATGCAGGAGTTGCTGAAGATTTACCTCTATACAAGCCTTGCATAAAGTAGGGTTAACTAGAAACCCAGTCTTTGAACCTATAAATGATAGAAATTAAGAATGCTTATGGCATGTCACCATCCATAACCATTGGCCGGTCCAGGGGCTGCTTTCCGCTGCCTGGGTGCCTTGTCCAGAGCCAGGGCCTTAGGCTTGGCCTCCTACAGGGCACGGAGCCCAGTTCCTGGTTTTCTATGGGAAGGATCTCTTTGACAAGACCAACAAACAACACTTCTTACCCAGCCTGACCCTGTTAGGGTTGCCCCTGTGCAGAAAGCCCCTCTGGGCCGGTTGCTGCTAGCTTCTAGAACTATCTTATGCTGCACCAGCTTTTACTATCAGGCTCTGAGTGGAGACCCCAGTGCCCAGACTTTGGCCACTGCAGGAGGGAGCCTGCTACTCTTGGGCTGGCTTGCCTTGGCTCTTTGAGCTTCCTTGTGTTTAATTTCTGGGTACTTTTTTTCAGAATTGGAGCAGGGAGGGCATTAAAAGAGAAAGGCAAATTTAGAAAAAGAATGCTTAGTTTAATTAATTGATTTAAGGAATCTTTGCTTTACTAAAGAAAGGAGTCTGTCTGCCAGAGGACAGGTTGAAATATTTAAAGCAAAAAATTTGTCAGAATCATTTCAAAGATTCCTTTTTAGCAATAGTATACCTTTTCTATGGAAAGTCTTATTTTATTCTACTAAATATTGTCATTTCTTAATCAGGAATTGCAAAAATCAAAGTCAGAACTTATATGCCTTTATAATGAAATTCAAAGTCTTCCAGGGGCAGCAGAAGACAGAGACGATTTTTTAATAGTGTATGACCTGCTACAAAGAGAGAATTCTGAATTAGAAACAAAGGTGAGACTAAATTATTATGTATTTAAATGTTTGATGTATGACATATCTTTTATGAGGATAAGATAAAAAGAAACTAATTTCAGTAAAAGACAACTTGGAAATTGGAGTTTCTTTTATTATTATAGAATAAATTGCCTTATAGTGTGGATTATAAATCAAGCTGTATTTCAGAATAAATATTCAGACTTCAGCCAGTACTTCACTCTTAGGATTAATCTATAAATTTTTTACTTTAAATAAGCTTCCCAATGGCTCAGTTTTTAAAGCACATATTATAATGTAAAAGGTGAACTCAAAAATAGAACTATCATATAATCCAGCAATTCTACTTCTGGGTATATATGCAAAAGAATTGAAAGCAGAGACTTGAACAGATATTTGTACACACATATTCATAGCAGCATTATTCACAATAGCTAAAATGTGGAAGCAACCCGAGTGTCCATCAATGAATGAATGATGAAGCAAAATGTGGTATATACATACAATGGAATATTATTCAGCCTTAAAAAAAAAGGTATTTCTGCAGTATGCTACAGCATGGATGAACCTTGAGTACATTATGCTAAGTGAAATAAGCCAGTCACAAAAAGACAAATACTATTTGATTCCACTTATATGAGGTACTTAGAGTAGTCAAAATCATAGAGACAGAAAGTAGAATGCTGGTTGCCAGGAGCTATGTGGAGGGGAAAATTGGGGAGTTATTTAATAGGTATAGAGTTTGTTTTACAAAATGAAAAAAGTTATGGGAGTGGATGGTGGTGATGGATGCACAACAATGTGGATGTATTTAATACCACTGAACTGCACACTTAAAAATGGTTAAGATGGTAGATGTTATGTTTTTTATATTTTACCACTATAAAAAATGCAAAAACAGAGGTTTACTAAAATGTCTTCAACTTTAAAGACTTAGAATCAAAGCATCTTTCCCAATTATACTGAAAACTAGGCTTATACTTAGAATCCAGAAAATGTTTAAACGTCCCAACCTCAATTCATTCCCCAAGTATAAAATGGCACTACCAGATGAGGGTTAGTCCAACACTAAATGGAGAGACTGCCAGTAGTGTAACTTCTAGAGTTCTACCTATTAGGTTATCATCAACTCCTGGTTGAAAAAGTCCCTTCCTCAGTCACTCTCTTGATGTTGATTAAAATGGTAGGAAGGACTAAAGGCTTGAACACAACAGTTAAAATATATTGAGTTATATTTTAATACCACATGTGAAGTGGAGGACTAAATCAAGGCCAAATTTATCCTATATGAAGTTGTTACCCTGAAGTCAGGGAGTAAGTTGCTGAGGGATTGGGACATAGATCAAATAGTATGTGACCTAAGGAGGGAAAGGTCCAGCAAATAGGGTTCGCTGCCTGGGAGGATAGATATGTAGGGCACATCCTACATCTAAGCTTTGTTTTGGGGACCTTGTCAGCAAGATGAGTTTTCATCACAATGTACAACTGAAGGATCTTGTCTTTCAAAATATCATCAGAAAACTTAACATAGAGAATGAAATGAAGTGAGAAGAATACAGTATAAAACCAGAGATCCAGATCACTGTCCTGGTAATCTGGTTTTCTCTCCCTCTCTTTTAAAAGACTTTTTATTTTGAAATAATTTCAGACTTACAGAAAAGTTGCAAAATAGTATAAAGACTTTCCATGTACTTTTACCCCTCCCAATGTTAACACCGTACCACATTTGCTTTATCAGCCTCTCTCTCTTGCATCACACACACACACACTTTTCCTACCCTCAGAGATTAGAGACATAATATTCCTTTACCCCCAAATGTTTCCATGTATGTTTGCTAAAAACAGTGACATCTTTTTATCACAGTACAAGTCTCAAAATCAGGAAATTAATATAGTACTATTATCTAATCTACAGCTTGTATTCAAATTTCACTAATTGTCCCACTCTATAGCAAAAGGACGTTTTTTTTTTTTCCTAGTCCAAGGTCCAATCCAGGACTGTACATTGCATTTCATTGTCACATCTCGAAAGCTCCTTGAATCTGCAACAGTTCCTCATTCTTTGTTGTTCGTGACTTTGCTATTTTTGAAGAGTACAAATCATTTGTTCTGAAGAATGCCCCTCAATTGGGATTTTTCTCATGTTTCCTCACAATATAATTTAGGTTACATAATTTTGGCAGGAATACTACAGAAGTGATGTTATATCCTTCTCAGTGCATTGTATCAGAAGACAAAAGGATATCCTTTTGTTCTGTTTACTTTGGGTATGGTACTCACTGCCAGATTTCTCCACTGTAAAGTTATTCCTGTTCCCTTTGCAATTAATAAATATTTTGTGGGGAGGTACTTTGAGACTATATGTATTCTGTTTCCATCAAAATTTTACTCATTAAAAGTTTCAATTTTGAAGCTTTGATTCTTTAGTTGTATTCCAGTTTCTCTTTAGAACATAGAGTGCTTTAGACTTAAAGGTAGTCTTGCTAAGAGTGGCTTTAAAAAATTGTATTTTATGTATTTACTAAAGCCCCTGTTTTATAGGCTGTGGTTTTATTTGGGCTGGAAAGGGGTGTGTTCATGTAGGCCAGCTTCCTCAGTTTACAGATATGAACACCAGACTTGGGATATTAAACAACTACCAAGTTGCCTGGTGATTCTCAGCCTAAGCTCTGTCCTGCCTACTCTAGGGCCTCAAGCATAAAGTGGAACAGTCAACTGAATACTTTATGGTACTTGAATATGGCTGATGATGAGACTGAGCTATGTAACCAGGATAAAATTTTGGTAGGGAGGAGCCTGTGGAACAGAGTTGGTCCTGTTGCACAGCATCTGTGCCATGAAAGGTCCTATGGATTTACCTTTCTTCATGATAAAGAGCAAAGCTGCCCACCTGCGATATCCACCAACTTTGTCCTGTGAAAATCCAATATACCTAGAAAGCACTTAGTGTCAAAGTCACCTTCCTCTTCGGAAACCTTCAGCAAGTCTCAGTTTGCTGGAACATCAAGTCTAAATTCTGTTTGGCTTTCTTTACTTCTTAAGAAACTAATATTTACTATTTTTAATGTTTAAATTTTTACAGTGACTATAAAAATCAGTGACGAAGTAGCATTTTGGAATCTGTTATCCTGCTTACAAAAATAATGCAAGCTCATTAAGGAAATTCTTGTCTTTCAGGTCCCTTCATAATCTGATCCCTCCCCCTCAATCTTATTTCCTCGGCTCCTCATCTTGTAGCCTCTACTCCAGTAAGACCATCCTCCTCACTTCTGCACAAATACTCCATACTCAGTTCCACACTATACCTTTGACCATACTGATCATGCTTAAAATATGCTATAGTCTCTTCTTCACCTGTCCGTATCTTCCCACCGCCTAAGGTCCAGTGTAAAACCAGCTTTCTCCCTGGAGAGGTTATAGTCCGTATAAGATTATATGGAGTTATGAGATTATAACCCGTATCACACACTGTAATTTTTCTTCAGAAAATTGAAAAGGCCTAGGAGACCAAAAGGATTCCTTTAAGGAACGTAAATTGATCTTTAGAATTAAATCCATTGTGTTCTTAGAATCAAACATAGTAACTATTAAAAACTTTGCAGTTTCAGAGAGGCTCAGAATGGGAGTCAGGCAGGTTTTTGTCTATCTTCGTGCAATACTTGGAGAGGGATTCATCTTCCACTCTTGGAACTGTCCCCCATCCACCCTTTCTACTGCCTTCTGGAGGCATTCTTTCATTTTATATGAAGATATAAAGAGCAGTCTTTGAGGAAAGGAATCTGTTTGTCAAAGAACAAAACAAAACAAAAACCTGAACAAATGTTTTGCCGAACCACACAGCAGACCAGTGATTCTCAAAGCATCCACTTGCATCAGAATTACCTGGGAGACTTATTTGAAATACAAATTCCCATTTCCCAGCCCAGATCACTGATCTGAATCTCAGGAGTGGGGTGGCGATGTGAGACTGCATTCTTTTAACTCCTCAGGTGATGCTCTTATTCACTAAAGTTTGAGAATCACTACGACAGTCTGGGAGCCCTTATATGTTCAAGTATTTCCAAACAAATAGGAGCAGACTGGAAGAAATATGTTCTCTGTAATGCATAACTAGTATTCTTTCTAATGTTTTCTTGCAACAGTATATTATTGCTTTTATGAATCAATGAAGTACACTCAAAACTTGAGAACAAAAATATGTGATAATAATGTAAAAGCTCTAATAGAGTATTACATCTTTTTGCTTGTTAAAAGATAGAACAAAACCCTAAACGGCACTCTGGGAAGCCAATCCCAAAGACCAAAAATACCCCCTTTATTTAAAACCATGGACTTACGCACTCTTGTGCCTATGGTAAAAATGGATTAGATTATGTAACAACTGCAAATTGTTAAATTGGAATAAGACTTCAATTTGGATGCCAATTTATATTATTTAAGCCAATAATTATTTAAGCATTTAAGGGAATCAATACACAGGCATGCATAAGAGTATGCAAAATAGAATATTTGTCTTTTCACTTAACTTTACAGGTCTTGAAGCTTTCACAAGAATTTGAGCAATTAAATCATTTTACTGTAGGGAGAAAAACTGCAGCTGCTAATTTAATTACAACTGAAAATATCTGTAAAGATCTTGTGTCTAAAGTACCAATTTTGGAAGTAGAGACTCAAAGCCCAAAGGAAGAGAGAGAGGAGCTCTGGTAAACTGAGAAAATCCCATATCACTTTAATTATTTGGGGGGTACATTTTATTTGGCTTGATTATTATAAAAATTTGACATTCATTTCCAAATGATGTGCATGGAAAAATTAGTTCTAAGAATTCCCCAGAAAGTTTGTTTTTTGGTATGTTATTACATTTTTAAACGTTTTTTCCTGCTTTTAAAAATAAATACATGCTTTTTTAGAAAATCTGGAAAGCATGGAAAAGTATAAGGAGATTATAATAACCCATAATTCCCCCCAGGGAGAGATGTTAATGTCCTAATTTTTCTTTCTTGTCTTTTTTCTGTATACATACATATATATGTATTTTTTAAATAATTAAGACTATACTTTGCAGAGAGGTTTGTTTTTTGCTATTTTTATTTAACATTATGTCTGATAATTGTTTTGAGAATTTTCCTTCCTTCCTTCCTTTCTTTTTCTTTCTTTCTTCCTTTTTTGCTGCTGTTGTTGTTAATCTTGCCCTCTAACTCTTGTATTTCTACTTTTCCACCAAAAGTATCATACACAGAAACTTTTGAGACTTAGACAAATGCATACTGTGTTTTGGCACAAACACTAATAGATGCAATTAAATTTTGTCTGGGCAAAAACCTAGAAATAGATCATCCAATGGAAACAATAGATGTCAGTTTTTACTTATATACCATATTAAAGGATACCTTCTGAGTGAAATGAGAAAATATTGCCTAGGTGTAGCCAAATTTTTATCTTTGTAAATGTTCTAAAATAGAAGAGATTGTTTTGCCAGTTTTGGGCCCCTGAATTTTATGCCCTCTTAAAAACTGGTTTTAAGTTTAGAGTGAGCTCTAAGTCCAAGATTCGCAGTCATGAAACCTAGTTGCAGAAGTGGGAAGAGATACTGGAGAGATGGTGGAGAACAGGTGTAATAGTGGTCACAGGAGCAAAGAGCCAAGAAGCCAGGTCACAACATATAGGTTTGTTGTATGGGGGAAAATGTCTAGTTTTGAGCACAAGAATAGTGTTATAGGGCTTTTGAGGGAGATAGTCCTAGTAACTCTGCATGAGATGAATCAGAGAGGAAAGACAGACCAGTTAATCTGGATATTCACCACAGATGAAAAGATAGTAGTCTAGATTAAGTAAGTGGCACTGGAGATGAAATGGCCAATCTGAACGCTTTTCAGGGAAAAATTTGACATTAATAATCAAAGCTGACAAAAATCCACTCAGCTGATTTGGGATAATTGGCAGAGATACTTGCCCCAGGGAGCAAGGCTGTGGCCTTAATTCATTTGGAGGTGGAGAACCTTGCCATGAAAAAGGTACTGGACTTCAAGTAAAGAAGTCCTTGCTGCCACCTGTTTCCATGACTTGGTCCAAACTGCTTCCCATCACTGGGACTGTGAGAAGTGAAGTCTACATATCTGCCATATGTTTTCCTCTCTCCTCTTCTCATTATGTTTCCCTGCTTGCTTATCTTCTGTGCCCTACTTCCCAGCCCCCCTTATCACAGATCCATTACACAATCACATTCAGCAATAAACTGCATATCTACCATGTGCGACATACTGTAGGTAGATACTGAAGCTACAAAATAAGACACAGATCCTATCCTTAGGGTCCATATTGCCTGATGGGGGAAGATAAACAGTTAAACAAGGGAGTATTGGATACTATGGGAGCACAAAGGAGGGGTTCTGGTCTAGGCTAATGAACTAAAAAATATTCTTAAAGGAAGTGACAAATTGAGTCCTAAAGTATGAGAATTTAAGGGCCAAGGAAAAAGATGGGAGAATAGTTTTCAGGGGAGATAGACATGTGCAAGAAAAAGCTGATTTGTTTGAGGAACTAAAAATGACCTCAATGCTGCTATAGCCTAGAGTGTGAAGAGAGGGAATGAGGAAGGAGATGATGAGAATGAGGAGGTAGTCAGGGACCTGACCATGAAGGAACACGTTTGTCTGCACTAGGGAGTTTGGACAATAGGAAACTCCTGCAGGGTTTAGTAACATGGGAGAGACACAAACAGATTTGTGCTTTAGGAAAATCACTCTGCCTGCTGTGTGGAAAGTAGATGGTTGGTACCAGAATGAAGGTAGCAAGACCAGTTAGGAGGCTGTTATTGTAATGATGTTTGTGAGGATGGTGACAAGTGGATGGAATTGAGAGGAGACAGAGTCAACAGGACTCAGGGATTAATGAGTATAGGAAGTGAAGAAGAAGATACTATAGGCAGAGATTTGAGTATGAGAACAGGTTAAGGAAGACTTAATTTTCTGTTTTGATGGTGTCAAACCAGAGAGAGGAGTTCAGCTTTTGAGACAGTGACTTCGGAGTGTGTTTGGAACAGCCATGTGTGGATGTTCAACAAACAGTTGGATTTATGGGTTTGGAGGCCTGGGCTGGAGATAAATTGGAGAATCATCAATAAGTAGATGGTCAGATGGATAAGATGTTCCCATATGTTGGTTGATAAAAACACTCAAAGGTAGAAACCTAAGGTAAACCTCTCTATGTGGACAAAAGGAGTGCTCCCAACAGGAAAATGGGACAAAACAGCCAGAGAAGTAGGAGAAAAGTCAGGAGAGTGTGTGTTACAGAAGCCAGGCTAAAGAGTATTTCAAGAAGAAAGGAGTAGTCAAGAGTGTCAGGTACTGCCAATGAGTCAAACAAAATAATGGATAAAAAGTGACTGCTGAATTTAGCAACAAGAAGGTGGTTGGAGACTTTAATAACAGTTCCAATGAAGGGCAGAAAACAGATCGCTTCCTAGATCCCATCCCATGGGATGGTGAATGGGAGTGAATTGAGGAGGGCGTGAGAGATGAGTACGTGAAAATGGTGAGTGTAGATAACGCTTTCCAAAAAGTTTGATTGTGAAGAGGAGAAGAGATTATGGAGCCAAGCTAAGAGGAAATTTGTCTATGTTTAATTACTCGTGGGAAAGAGTCCCCAAATGGGCAGGTTTATGACTCAGAAAATCAGAAAACAGCTAGCCTTAGTCAGGAGGTAGGCCACTTTGTCCATCGTATCGGGAGGAAGAAAGGAAGGATGGACAGAGATCCAAATGGGTTTTTAACTTAAGAGGAAACCAAAGGACTTGTTCAATGGTTTTTGTGTCCTTTGTGAAGCAGGAAGCAAAGTCATCTGCTGAAAGTCGGAGAGGAATAGAAATATCAGAGTTTGCAAGAGAGTGAAAAAGTTTGAAATAATCACTGTGGAGAAAGGAAAAGAAAGCTGACTGGGAAGAGCAGGAATGGAAAGGAAAGCTGACTGTGGAGGGTCCAGTCAAGGCCAGAGACCCTGAATTTATGTTTAACAACATTAGTATAGACATGAGAAGACAGTTGAATTTATACAGGGTTGAGGTTCTGCCACATAAATGGAGTGGAAGGACAATAGGGCAAGAGAATTGAATATTTTATTTGGACAGTGAGTAAAATAATGAACTCTATAGACTCTGCATTGGATAAAGAAGCAAGTAAAGGGAGCTGGACAAGGAATTTAAGGTACTTATGATTGCACTGAGAGCAAATTATGTAAAAAGGAAAAGCTGGAATCCAGATGTCTAATTTTAGTATTTCAGAAGTGAAGCAGTTATTGATGATACAACCCTTAGTGTGGTTATGCAAGTAGTTGGCAAAGTGGGAGAGATGACAAGGTAATTGGAGATAAGGAGACTGAGGAAGTGAGATGTCAAGGCATTGGTGGGTGATCTATATGGACCTTGGAATCTTCCAGGATAATGGCAGGACTTGGGGTGAAGAAGATGCCAGAATGCCATGAGCCAGAATCTTCAACTGAAGAGAAGTAGGAAGTGTCACAGCACACCTAGCATGGTCCCGTGCACATAGAAGCTGCTCAATAAGCCAAATTGCTTGATTCTTGTAATACATCTCCTCTACTAGATTTTAAGCTCCTTAAGGTAATGGACTGTGTCTTGTTTTTCTGCTGTTTATAGTGCTTTTGTTATAGAGAAATGGAATCTTAGAACAGGAGGGACCTGCAGGAGATCGTCTGAACTAGTGGTTTTCAAACTTCTACCTTCTGAGCTTTGAGCTGTCTGGGGAGGGGGGCTCAGAAACTACCTTGGGAGATGAGGAGAGCCTGATGAGTGGGACTGTGAGCCTTCAGTGCACATTTCAAGCCGAAGATCCACTCTTAGCTGTTTCATATGTGGAGCTCTATGTAAGATTTTACTTCGAGAAAGGGTCCACAGCTGAGATAAGTTTGAGAACCACTTCATTTAGCTAAGTCTTCTCTTTCCACAGCAGAGGTCTCAGACCAAGAGAACAAAAATGACTCTTTCACTCACAGTCATGCACTTAGCAAGTTATTGGCAGGACTGGGTGAGGTCCCAAGTCTCCTGAGTCAGGAGAAGTTACTACTTTATCTGCTTTGGAAAGGGTATAGTCACAAATATCCCAACGGCCAGAAGGTGCTGGAACACTTGGTTTCTAAGTCAGTTGTTGTGAAGAAGAGCTTTATGCAGTTAAAAACTTGCTCGGGACTTTAGTCTCAGTATATGCATAACATGGGGGTGGGATGGGAGGGAGAATGAAGCCCCAGTCTGTCTTGTTCTGGACTGTCTCCAGTGTATAGAATAATACCTGACACATAGTAGATACTCAAAAATTTTTGAATGAATGGAATTCCCACTATTCCTACTATGTACTTGAGGCTGAAGCCAGAGTTGGACTTCCAGTGGCAACCCCAAACTTACAGAGCATAGCTGAACTCAGCCTGGGTTTGCTGTATTAGGAAGCTTGGGCCAGAACAGCTAGCAGCTTCCCCTTGACGTTAATGCCTTAATGAGTTTTATTTTTTCTAATATGCTCTCATTTACCATCTCACTGCATCCTTACTATCTTTATCAAGAATTGTTTGATAAATGTTCAAGTTGATTTCCATTTCCAGTTCAGTTTGACAGTGAGTTTATATCCATTTCACAAACGTATTTTTCCTCTTCCTCTAAACTATTCCTTCCCCAGCCCAATCCATTTAGTGAATAGCCCCTCCATTCACACAGTTGATTAAGCCAAAACTAGGAGTCATCATTGGTTCCTCCCCACTTCTAACCCATCAACAACTCCTGTCAGTTCTACCATGAAAATATAAAATATTTAATCTGTCTATTTCTAGACACACAGAGGCGGGGCCAAATCCAAAGCTGAAACCCCAGAGCTGTGCGAACAAAGAATAGAAAGGGAAATCTCTCCCAGCAGCCTCAGGAGCAGCGGATTAAATCTCCAGTCAACTTGATGTACCCTGCATCTGTGGAATACCTGAATAGACAATGAATCATCCCAAAATTGAGGTGGTGGACTTTGGCAGCAACGATATATATATACTTTTCCTTTTTCTCTTTTTGTGAGTGTGTATGTGTATGCTTCTTTGTGTGATTTTGTCTATACAGCTTTGCTTTCACGATTTGTCCTAGGGTTCTGTCTGTCTGGTTTTTCTTTCTTTTTTTTTTTTTTAGTACTTAGCACTTGATATCATTGGTGGATTTGTTTTTTAGTTTGGGTGCTCTCTTCTCTCTTTCTTTCTTTTTTTTTCTTTTTTGTGTCACTTTAATTTTTAATAATTATTTTTTATTTTTTATTTTATTAACTTTATTTTATTTTATTTTTTCTTTCTTTCTTTCTTTCTTTTTCCCTTTTCTTCTGAGCTGTGTGGCTGACAGGGTCCTTGGGCTCCAACCGAGTGTCAGGCCTGTGCCTCTGAGGTGGGAGAGCCGAGTACAGGACATTTGTCCTCCAGAGACCTCCCAGCTCCCTGTAATACCAAACAGTGAAAGCTCTCCCAGAGATCTCCATGTCAACGCTAACACCCACCTCCACTCAACCACCAGCAAGCTACAGTGCTGGACACCCTATGCCAAACAACTAGCAAGACAGGAACACAATCCCATCCATTAGCAGAGAGGCTGCCTAAAATCATAATAAGGTCACAGACACCCCAAAACACACCACCAGATGGGGACCTGCCCACCAGAAACACAAGATCCAGCCTCATCCACCAGAACATAGGCACTAGTCCCCTCCACCAGGAAGCCTACACAACACACTGAACCAACCATAGCCACTGGGGGCAGACACCAAAAACAACAGGAACTACAAACCTGCAGCCTGCAAAAAGGAGACCCCAAACACAGTAAGCTAAGCAAAATGAGGAGACAGAGAAACACACAGCAGATGAAGGAGCAAGGTAAAAACCCACCAGACTAAACAAATGAAGAGGAAATAGGCATTCTACCTGAAAAATAATTCAGAGTAATGATAGTAAAGATGATCCAAAATCTTGTAAATAGAATGGAGAAAATACAAGAAACATTTAACAAGGACCTAGAAGAACTAAAGAGCAAACAAACAATGATGAACAACACAATAAATGGAATTAAAAATTCTCTAGAAGGAATCAATAGCAGAATAACTGACGTGAAGAACGGATAAGTGACCTGGAAGATAAAAGAGTGGAAATAACTACTGCAGAGCAGAATAAAGAAAAAAGAATGAAAAGAATTGAGGACAGTCTCAGAGACCTCTTGGACAGCATTAAATGCACCAACATTCGAATTATAGGGGTCCCAGAAGGGGAAGAGAAAAACAAAGGGACTGAGAAAATATTTGAAGAGATTATAGTTGAAAACTTCCCTAATATGGGAAAGGAAATAGTTAATCGAGTCCAGGAAGCACAGAGAGTCCCATACAGGATAAATCCAAGGAGAAACATGCCAAGATACATTAATCAAACTACCAAAAATTAAATACAAAGAAAAAATTTTAAAAGCAGCAAGGGAAAAGCAACGTATAGCATACAAGGGAATCCCCATAAGGTTAACAGCTGATCTTTCAACAGAAACTCTGCAAGCCAGCAGGGAGTGGCAGGACATATTTAAAGTGATGAAAGGGAAAAACCTACAACCAAGATTATTCTACCCAGCAAGGATCTCATTCAGATTTGATGGAGAAATTAAAATCTTTACAGACAAGCAAAAGCTAAGAGAATTAAGCACTACCAAACCAGCTCTACAACAAATGCTAAAGGAACTTCTCAAGGCAGGAAAAACAAGAGAAGGAAAAGACCTACAATAAGAAACCCAAAACAATTAAGAAAATGGTAAAGGAACATACATATCGATAATTACCTTAAATGTAAATGGATTAAATGCTCCAACCAAAAGACATAGACTGGCTGAATGGATACCAAAAAAGACCCATATATATGCTGTCTACAAGAGACCCATTTCAGACCTAGGGACACATACAGACTGAAAGTGAGGGGTTGGAAAAAGATATTCCATGCAAATGCAAATCAAAAGAAAGCTGGAGTAGCAATTTTCATATCAGACAAAATAGACTTTAAAATAAAGACTATTACAAGAGACAAAGAAGGACACTACATAATGATCAAGGGATCAATCCAAGAAGAAGATATAACAATTGTAAATATTTATGCACCCAACATAGGAGCACCTCATTACATAAGGCAAATGCTAACAGCCATAAAAGGGGAAATCGACAGTAACACAATCATAGTAGGGGACTTTAACACCTCACTTTCACCAGTGGACAGATCATCCAAAATGAAAATAAATAAGGAAACACAAGCTTTAAATGACACATTAAACAAGATGGACTTAATTGATATTTATAGGACATTCCATCCAAAAACAACAGAATACACTTTCTTCTCAAGTTCTCATGGAACATTCTCCAGGATAGGTCATATCTTGGGTCACAAATCAAGCCTTGGTAAATTTAAGAAAATTAAAATCATATCAAGTATCTTTTCCGACCACAAGGCTATGAGACTAGGTGTCAATTACAGGAAAAAAAATCTGTAAAAAATACAAACACATGGAGGCTAAACAATACACTACTTAATAACCAAGAGATCGCTGAAGAAATCAAAGAGGAAATCAAGAAATACCTAGAAACAAATGACAATGAAAACACGACGACCCAAAACCTATGGGATGCAGCAAAAGCAGTTCTAAGAGGGAAGTTTATAGCAATACAGTCCTACCTGAAGAAACAAGAAACATCTCAAATAAACAACCTAACCTTACACCTAAAGCAATTAGAGAAAGAAGAACAATAATTCCCAAAGTTAGCAGAAGGAAAGAAATCATAAAGATAGAGCAGAAACAACTGAAAAAGTAATGAAGAAAACGATAGCAAACATCAATAAAAGTAAAAGCTGGTTCTTTGAGAAGATAAACAAAATTGATAAACCATTAGCCAGACTCACCAAGAATAAAAGGGAGAAGACTCAAATCAATAGAATTAGAAATGAAAAAGGAGAGTAACAACTAACACTGCAGAAATACAAAGGATCATGAGAGATTACTACAAGCAACCATATGCCAATAAAATGGACAACCTAGAAGAAATGGACAAATTCTTAGAGAAGCGCAACCTTCCGAGACTGAACCAGGAAGAAATAGAAAATATAAACAGACCAATCACAAGCACTGAAATTCAGACTGTGATTAAAATCTTCCAACAAACAAAAGCCCAGGATCAGATGGCTTCACAGGTGAATTCTATCAAACAGTTATAGTAGAGCTAACACCTATCCTTCTCAAACACTTCCAAAATATAGCAGAGGGAGGAACACTCCCAAACTCATTCTACGAGGCCACCATTACCCTGATACCAAAACCAGATAAAGATTTCACAAAGAAGGAAAACTACAGGCCAATATCACTGATGAACAGAGATGCAAAAATCCTCAACAAAATACTAGCAAACAGAATCCAACAGCACATTAAATCATACACCACGTTCAAGTGGGGTTTATCCCAGGAATGCAAGGATTCTTCAATATACGCAAATCAATCAATGTGATACACCATATTAACAAATTGAAGCATAAAAACCATATGATCATCTCAATAGATGCAGAAAAAGCTTTTAACAAAATTCAACAGCCATTTACCATAAAACCCCTCCAGAAAGTAGGCATAGAAGGAACTTTCCTTAACATAATAAAGGCCATGTATGACAAACCCACAGCGAACATCATTCTCAATGGTGAAAAACTGAAACCATTTCCACTAAGATCAGGAACAAGGCAAGTTTGCCCACTCTCACCACTATTATTCAGTAGGTTTGGAAGTTTTAGCCACAGCAATTAAAGAAGAAAAAGAAATAAAAGGAATCCAAATTGGAAAAGAAGAAGTAAAGCTGTCACTGTTTGCAGATGACATGATACTATATATAGAGAATCCTAAAGACGCTACCAGAAAACTACTAGAGCTATTCAATGAATTTGGTAAAGTAGCAGGGTACAAAATTAATGCATAGAAATCTGTTGCATTCCTATACACTAATGATGAAAAATCTGAAAGAGAAATTAAGGAAACACTCCCATTCACCATTGCAACAAAAAGAATAAAATACCTAGGAATAAACCTACCTAAGGAGACAAAAGACCTGTATGCAGAAAACTATAAGACACTGATGAAAGAAATTAAAGATGATACAAACAGAGAGATATACCATGTTCTTGGATTGGAAGAATCAACATTGTGAAAATGACTATACTACCCAAAGCAATCTACAGATTCAATGCAATCCCTATGAAACTACCAATGGCATTTTTCACAGAACTAGAACAAAAAATTTCACAATTTGTATGGAAACACGAAAGACCCTGAATAGCCAAAGCAATCTTGAGAAAGAAAAACAGAGCTGGAGGAATCAGGCTCCCTGACTTCAGGCTATACTCCAAAGCTACAGTAATCAAGACAGTATGGTACTGGCACAAAAGCAGAAATAAAAACAGAAATATAGATCAATGGAACAGGATATAAACATATGGTTACCTTATTTTTGATAAAGGAGGCAAGAATATACAATGGAGAAAAGGCAGCCTCTTCAATAAGTGGTGCTGGGAAATCTGGACAGCTACATATAAAAGAATGAATTTAGAACACTCCCTAACACCATACACAAAAATAAACTCAAAATGGGTTAAAGACCTAAATGTAAGACCAGACACTATAAAACTCTGAGAGGAAAACATAGGCAGAACACTCTATGACATAAATCACAGCAAGATCCTTTTTGACCCACCTCCTAGAGAAATGGAAATAAAAACAAAAATAAACAAATGGGACCTAGTGAAACATAAAGCTTTTGCACAGCAAAGGAAACCATAAACAAGACGAAAAGACAACTCTCAGAATGGGAGAAAATAGTTGCAAATGAAGCAACTGACAAAGGATTAATCTCCAAAATTTACAAGCAGCTCATGCAGCTCAATATCAAAAAAACAAACAACCCAATCCAAAAATGGGCAGAAGACCTAAATAGACAATAGATATACAGATTGCCAACAAACACATGAAAGAATGCTCAACATCACTAATCATTAGAGAAATGCAAATCAAAACTACAATGAGGTATCACCTCACACCAGTCAGAATGGCCATCATCAAAAAATCTACAAACAATAAATGCTGGAGAGGGTGTCAAGAAAAGGGAACCCTCTTGCACTGTTGGTGGAAATATAAATTGATACAGCCACTATGGAGAACAGTATGGAGGTTCCTTAAAAAACTAAAAATAGAACTACCATACGACCCAGCAATCCCACTACTGGGCATATACCCTGAGAAAACCATAATTCAAAAAGAGTCATGTACCCCAATGTTCATTGCAGCTCTATTTACAATAGCCAGGACATGGAAGCAACCTAAGCGTCCATCGACAGATGAATGGATAAAGAAGATGTGGCACATATATCCAATGGAATGTTACTCAGCCATAAAAAGAAATGAATTTGAGTTATTTGTAGTGAGGTGGATGGACCTAGAGTCTGTAATACAGAGTGAAGTAAGTCAGAAAGAGAAAAATAAATACCATATACTAATACATATATATGAAATCTAAAGAAAAAAATGTTTATGAAGAACCTAGGGGCAGAACAGGAATAAAGACTCAGACATTGAGGCTGGACTTGAGGACACGGGGAGGGGGAAGGGTAAGCTGGGACAAAGTGAGAGAGTGGCATGGACTTATATATACCACCAAATGTAAAATAGATAACTAGTAAGAAGCAGCTGCATAACGCAGGGAGATCAGCTCAGTACTTTGTGACCACCTAGAGGGGTGGGTTAGGGAGGGTGGGAGGGAGACGCAAGAGGGAGGAGATATGGGGATATATGTACATGTATAGCTGATTCACTTTTTTATAAAGCAGAAACTAACACACCATTGTAAAGCAATTATACTCCAATAACGATGTTAAAAAACAAAAAACAAAAAAACCTCTGAATGGCTTCTTATTGCACTTAAAATCCAAATTTTACCATGACTTCTAATGCCCTCTGCAACTTGGCCTCTGCCTGCCTCTCCAATTTCATCATTGTACCATTGATGTACAATGTCTTGTTTATCATACAGTCTTTCAGATCCTCTAACCCTTCAAGCACTTTCCCTCTTTAGGAACTTTGTACTGAAAAGTTCCCCGTGTCCAGAATGCTCCTCCGCCGGCTTTCCATGTGGCTCACTCCTTCCTACCTTTTCAGGGAGACAATCAGTAACTGCCACGTTAGGGAAAATCCTACATCCTGCTCTAGCATGTCACCTTGTTTAGAGGTGACTTATCATGATCTGTAATTACCTTGTTTACTTGTTTATTGTTTGTCCTCATATTCCTCCTTTGTGTGTTCTATGAGAGCATGGACCTGGCTGTCTTGGTCACCACTGAGTCCTTAGTGCATAGAACAGTGCTTGGCATATAAGTGATATTTGATAAATATTTGTTGAATTAATTAACATTTTTTTCCCTTTCCTCTCTGAAAACAGAGTTCTATCACTAGCCACTCTTCTGTTCTACTAGGCTTTAGTTTTAATTGTACCTTGTCCTTGTAGGTTATCAAAATGCCTTCACATTTTACTTCTTAAGATCCCAGAAATCTTATGAGTAGGGCAAGGCCACTTTACAAATGAAGAGACTGAGACTCTGAGAGATTTTGCCTTGTCAAACGTTGCATAAATAATAGGTGGAAGATCCAGGACGAGATCCCATGGCTTCTACTATTATAGTCTCTTTCTTGAATCTCTGTACAGGTTAAAACTGCTATGTATCTGGGTTACTAGAAAAGGAACAGAATAATGATGCTGCCTAGGCACCTCCTACTAGCTGAAGACTGGTGACAATTACAAAATTACAGAATGATATAAAAATAACAGAGGGGGTGAGTTTCAGTCAGAACTCGGTAAATAATGATTAAGAGCTATGTTAGAGGGGAGAAGAAATTTGAGAGTCATGGTGGGTTCTCTAGTCCGTAAGGTGTAGGTATACTGACTGCATGGCGTGTTCTCAGCTCCATGTTATTTTTGTCTGGTAGTCTACTTTTGCCCATGCAACTGTTACATTATTATTATTATTATCATCATATAACATTAATAATAAAGTAATACATAGTCATATGTATTACTTTTAAAAATCTGTTCAGTTTGCCTTTGGTTTCTAAGTCACATTTTCTGTTACACCTTTTGAAAGGATAAAGCCTGTTCTTTTTGGAGAGCGTTTATTTTAATGAATCTCATCCTAATATATTAAGATCACTTTAAATTAAATTACTACATTCTAAAGTATTGCTAATTCTCCTTAATTAACTAATTTATGTGAATGCAGTTCATTTATCCAGACCATTAGTAAAGATGTAAAATGGCATTAGCCCAGGATTATCCCCTGGAGAGCCCTGCTCATCATTCCCTCCAAGCCAAAGAAGACTCACTGACTGCCCTGCTCTAAATATGGGTTTACAGGTACATCTTACTTACCCACCTAAGAGGAGGACCATTTAAACTTTAAACTATGGAAACATAATGAAGGCTACTTCTCTTCTCCTATGACTACATGGCCACTATGCAACTATAGGAGGAAATTATATTAGGTCTGGCTAAATTTACTCTTTATAAAGTAATTCAACCCTCTAATTGTGACAAATCAAGCACCTTCATAAATATTAAACTTACATGACCAGTTTATAGATTTTTCATTTTTTAAAGTAAACTTTTTATTTTTGATATAATTGTAGATTCACATGCAGTTATAAAAAATAATAGAGATCCCATGTATCATTTACTGGTTTTCCCCAATGGTAACCTCTTGTAAAACTGTAGTACAGTATCATAACCTGGATATTGACATGGACACAGTCAAGACACAGAACATTTCCATCACCACAAGGATTCCTCATGTTGCCCTTTTATAGCCACCCTCACTTCCTTCCCACTTCACCCCCTCCTTAACCCCTGGCGCTGTTCTATTCTAACTAGTCTATTCTCCATTTCTAAAAGTTTTTCATTTCAATGATGTTATATAAATGTATCCATACAATAAGTAACATTTTAGGGTTGACTTTTTTCACTTAACATAATTCTCTGGAGATTCATCTAGGTTATTATGAGTATCAGTAGTTGTGCATTTAAGCCCATGATCTATTTTGAGTTAATTTTTGTATGCGGTATGAGACTTAGATAGGATTCTCTTTTTTTGCCTGTAGATATTCAATTGCTTTAGCATCATTTCTTGAAAAGGCTGTCTTTCTTCCATTGAATTGCTTTTGCACCTTTGACAAAAATGAGTTAGGCATTGTGAGTTTCTGCTTCTGGGTTCTCTAATTCTATTCCATTGATCTATGTGTCTATCCACTAATATCATACAATCTTGACTGCTGTAGCTGTATAATATAGTTTTGAAATTGGATAGACTGATTCCACTTTATTCTTTTTCAGAGTTGTTTAGCTATCTAGTTCCTTTGCCTTTTCATATAATGTTAGAATAATCTTGTCTGTAGCTACAAAAAATCTTGCTGGAATTTTGATACGAATTGTTTTAAATCTGTATATAAATTTAGGGAGAATTGACATCTTTTCCTATGTAGAATCCTCCAATCCATGGACACAGTATGTCCTACATTTATTTAGATATTCTTTTATTTCTTTCACCAGCATATTATAGTTTTCAGCAGACAAGACCTATACATGTTTTGTTGATATACACCTAAGTATTTCATTTTTCTGGGCAATTATAAATGGTATTGTATTTTAAATTTCAGTGTCTATGTGTTCATTGCTAATATACAGAAATACAATTATTTATCTTGCATCCTGTGACCTTTCTGAACTTGCTTATTTGTTCTAGGCTTTTTTTTTTAAAAAAAGGTTTCGTGAGATTTTCTACATAGACAATCATATCATCTGAGAATCATGTGATTTCAGATTCTTTCATCTTTTCCTATCTGTATGCCTTTTACTTCCTTTTTTGTCTAATTGCACTAGCTAGAACTTCCAGCAATGTGTTGAATAAAAGTAATGAATGTGAACATATCTGTCTTGTTTCCAATCTTATCAGGAAGGCTTTCAGTTTTCACCATTAATACAATGTTAGCTGTTTGGTTTTTGTCAAATTGAAGAAGTTTCTCTTTATTTCTGTTTTTCTAAGGTTTTATCATAAATGAGTGTCACATTTTATCAAACGGTTTTTCAGTATCAACTGATATAGCTGATTTTCTATCTAGTTGTTCTATTAATTTTTGAGAGGGTTGTTGAAGTCTCCAACTATAATTGTGGATTTGTCTATTTCTCCTTTCAGTTATTCAGTTTTTACTCCAAATACTTCACAGCTCTGTTGTTTGGTGCATACACATTTAGGATTGCTATGTCTTCTTGGTGAATTGACCCTTTTATCATTATATAATGTCCCTCTTTTTCTTTCTTTTAATTTTCTTATTTCTGAAGTCTACTTTATCGGATATTAATATAGATTCTCTTGCTTTCTTTTTATTAATATTTGCATGATATGTCTTTTTCATCCTTTTGCCTTCAACCTGCTTATATTATTATATTTGAAATGAGTTTTTGTAAATGGTATGTAGTTAGGTCTTGTTTTTTAATCCACTCTGCCAATCTCTATCTTTTGATTGGTGTGTTTGGCCAAATTACCATTAATGTAATTATTGGTATATTAGAACTTAAGTTTGCTATTTTAAAAATATTTATTTATTTGGCTTCATTGGGTCTTACTTGCGGCATGCGGGATCGTTGTTGCAGCATGTGGGATCTTTCGTTGCGGCGTGTGGGCTTCTCTCTACTTGTCGTGTGTGGACTCTAGAGCTTGTGGGCTCAATAGCCCCACAGCATATGGGATCTTAGTTCCCCAGCCAGGGATCGCACCTGCATCCTCTGCATTGGAAAGTGGATTCTTAACCACTGGACCACCAGGGAAGTCCCAGTTTGCTATTTTTTCATTTTTGATTTTCTGTTTTTTCTCTCTGTTATTTGCATCTGTTTTCTGTTTTATGCCTTCCTGTGGGTTATATGAACACTTTCTAATAATTCCATTTTGATTCTTCTATAATATTTTTGAGTGTGCTTCTTTTTATAGCTTTACAGTGGTTGCTCTAGGTATTACTTTTTACACACACACACACATTTTACCAGTTTGAATGAAATGTAGAAAGCTTACCTCCCTTTATGTCCCTCTACCCTCCCCAATTTATAATACAGTTTGTCTTAAAATTTTTCTCTACACACATTTAGAACCACATCAAACAGTACTATATTTTTGCTTCAACCATCATACAGAATTTAGGAAACTCAAAAGGAGAAGAAAAATGTATTTATCCAGATTTTTACTCTTTCTGTCCTTCCTTCCTGATGTTCCAGTATGCCTCCTTTTATCATTTCCTATGTGTATAGAGAATTTCCTTTAGCCATTCTTTTAGAGTAGTTCTGCTAGTGGCAGATTCTCTTGATTTTTCTTCATCTGTGAACATCTTGATTTCCTCTTCATTCCTGAAGAATATTTTCACTGGGTATAGGACTCTGGGTTGACAGTTCTTTTCTTTCAGCATATGAAAAATGTTATGCCACTTCCTTCTGATCTCTGTAGTTTCTGATGAGAAGTCAGCTGTCATTTGAATTGTTTTTCCCTTTCTGTGAAGTAGTGTTTCTCTCTTGTTGCTTTCAAGGTTTTTTTATTTGTCTTTAATTTTCAGAAATTTGACTATGATGTTGTGTGGTATGGTTTTCTTTAGGTTTATCCTGTTTGGAGCTTACTCAGCTTCTTGAATCTGTATGTTTATGTCTTTCAGGAAGATTGTAGCCATTATTTCTTCATGTACTTTTTCTGTCCTGCCTATTCTCCTTTCCTTCCACGATCCAATAACAAAAGCATTAGATCTTTTATTTTAGCCCCACAGTTCCGAGAGGCACTGTTTTTTTGTTTGGGGTTTTTTTTTTTTTTTTTTTTTTTTTCCTTTTTCCCCAGTCTATTTTCTCTCTGTTTTTCAGATTGGGTAATTTCTATTCTTCTGTCTTCAGGCTCACTGATTCTTTTCTCAGTCCCCTCCATTCTGCTGTAGATTCTATCCATTGAGTTTTTAAATTCTGGTTATTGTATTTTTCAATTCTAAAGTTTCCATTTGGTTCTTTCTTATATCTTCTATTTCTTTGCTGAGACTTTCTAGTTCTGAGAATTTCTATTTTTTCATTTGTTTCAAATGTGTTCATAATTGCTCATTGAATTATTTTTATGATGTCTCATTTCAAATATTTGTTAAATAATTCTGTCATCATGGTTTTGTCATCTATTGTTGCCTTTTCTCATTCAAGTTGAGATTCCTGGTTCTTGGTATGATGAGTAATTTTAGATTGAAATCTGAATATTTGGGGTATTATGTTATGAAATTCTAGGTCTTGTTTTAACCTTCTATTTAGCTGGCTTCTTGTGATACCACTCTAGCAGGGTATGTGGAGGGGGGTGCTGTCTACCCCAGATTGGGGTAGAAGTCCAGGTTCCCCACTCAGCATCCATGGACACCCAAGGAAATAGGGGCTCCTCATTACTGCTGGTCATGGTGGGAGTTCCTACTCCCCACTAGGTCTCTGCTTGGACTGCTCTGACTGTGATGGTGAAGGATGCCTTGTTACTGCTCTCTACTTGGCCTCCATGATATCATGAGCAGGGCAGCGGTAAAAGTCCTGACTCTCCACTAGGCCTCCTCTGAAACTACCCCAGTAAAGAGAAGGGTATCTCCTTACTGCCAGGTGGGGGTGGAAGTCCAGACTCCCCATGTCTGGTACTGCCTGGCAGGGATGAAAGTCCCTCCTCCCCCCTGGCCTCTGACACTACCCGCAGCAGGGGAGTTGTGCCTCATTATACCTGGTGAAGGTGGAAGTATGGGCTCCCAGCTTGACCTTTGCTGACATGAGTGGGGTGGAGCCACAGTTTTTTCTATGGCGTTTGGCTGGAATAAAGTGGGTAATGTCTGAAAATTTTCTTTCTTTCTTGGTTGTCCTTTTCTTGGTCCTCTGTATAGAGTAAAAAGCCTTCTGTCTATGCTTCTTGGTGTTGTCTAGGTTGCCAGCTTCTTCAGCTTTAAGTCTAGGATATATGAGGCTACAAGAAAACCTAGGAAACCCACAACCATGTCGTTCTTCAGGTCCTGAGTTACCTAACTGATCTGACTTCTTTCTACCTTTCAGAGTCTTCTTATGTTTGTTTTATATATAATGTCCAGGGTTTTTAGTTGTACGTGGTAGGAGAAATAGGGAAAACTATGTCTACTTTATCTTCCTGAATGCAGAAGTCAGTTTTCCCATTAAAAAAAAATAATAGGTGTATGTTTGCATTTTCCCAGTCTTCAAGTATATCTAGCTTCCATTGGGAGTAGGAAAAGGAAAAGAGTTTATGGAGGATGGAAAGAATCGTTATTTTATCAGAAATTTATTTTTAAAGCATTTTACTTTTTATCTCATGTTTTTAATCATTCAAATATATTACCTCTAAAAAACTGCTGAGTTCAAAGTAAAATATTTAATTCTTTTTTATACAGTGTTAAAGGAATTTTTAAAGGGAAAAAACTCCATAGACACAATTTTTCCTGTGTTCCTTTCCAGTTTTTTCTATATTTACATTTCCCATAGTATGTGTTACGTTTATACACATATATATACATATATATTATTTATTGTTCCACCATCTTACTTTAATAAGTATTTAATGTTGATGAATAGTCTTCATACCACTTTCAAGTTGGTTTATCTTTAAACCTCTTAGCCATTTCTGTGTCTCCATTTAATCACTATTTTGAATACCATGGTTCTGAGCATTATTATACAATCAGCTTTTTTCTTCTTGTCAGGTGTTTTATTTCAGTAAATTCATTGGTATGCAATTATTCAGTCAAAAGGTCTGAACACTTATATGGCTCTTCATCCGTATTGCCAAACTGCCTTCTTGAAGAATTTGAGCACCAACTATAATTTGTGAAGCATCTTGGGCTAGGTCCCACAGTACCTGAAACAAATTTAAGATTAAGGGAATAAAAATAAAATAAGCATACTTGTGTTCACTCTACTTTTCATTCATACTCTCTAACCGTGAAAGGTACATTCCCTCCCCTTGACTTCTATGGCTCACAGGCTTTTAGTTTTCCCCCTCCCTCTCTGGCTTCTGAGCCTCCTCTTCAGGCCTCTTCCCTCTGCTTGTTCCTCACAAGTCTTTAGGCTTCTGTCCAGAATGATCCTCCTCCTCTTACTTTCCCGCTCCTCCCTGGCTCATCTTATCTAATCCCAAGGTTTCTGCTCACATTCCTCTGTATCTGTGTCTTCACCCCAGGCATGTCTCCAGTCTATACCTATATTCCCCCTTCTTGGGCTACCATCCACTTGCCCATTTGCCCCAGTCAGAAATCCAGGTGTCACTCATTATTCCTTTTTCTCCTTCACCTGCCACATCCAGTAAATGACAGATCCTATCAATATTGTCTTCTAAATATCTCTAGAATCCATTCCTCCTTTCCATCCCCACCATCCTATTCTAGTCACCGTTGTTTAGTACGCAGATCACAACAATCTCTCAACTGGATTCCCTGCCACACAGATTACAAATGATGTTTCTAAAGCACACTCTCTCTTTTGCCTCTGGGCTTTTACCTATCTTATTTATTAAGTCATCCAACAACCCACCCTCCAACATATACACACACAAGCAAGTATGCACACATCCCTACCTTTACATTTGCCTAGCTTGTGCGTACTCATCCATCAGGCCTCAGATTACTTACTACTAACTTAATATAATCACTTGTTAACTTATCCTTATTTCTCACTAAATTGTAAGCTCCTTAGGGACAGGGATTATGTCCTATTGTAGCCCTAGTGCCTGCCAAAGTGCCTGGTGCTTATTGAGTGATTTTTTAAAAAATCTTTATAAGCTGTATCTGCCCAATGCCATGCTAAATGTTGAAAAAGTGAAAAACTCACTTAAACTGGTTGTTTGTCTATACCGGTAGACAAAAATCTATGATGGGTCATTTCCCTGAATATGAGTAAAAAAGATAAGACTCATTTGTTTCTAAAGTTTATTTCCAAGAATAAGATAACTGCTCTGCTATAGAATTCAAGTTGAAAATCTTGCTCACAGCACTTTCTTTACTGGTAGATATTTTCCCTCCATATTCTGCTACTATAATGAGCATTTTGATAGTCTTTTGTTATTATATTTGTGCTAAGTCCTGAATTAGGAGGAAGTAAGCAGAAGGAAATTCCAGAGGAGGCAGTGAAGGAGGGCACTTTTCCAAGAGAGGGACAGAAGGAGGAGGACTCACAGCAGAACCAAGATATGAAAGGTGAAGAACAGCAGTTGACCTTGAAGCCTGAGGAAGTCGTGAGGCTCAGAGAAGAGCTGAGCTGTATGAATCAGAGCCTCCTTCAGTCTCAGAGCTCTGGGGATAGCTCAGATGACAGTAGCGTCCAGGTAGGTGTTATAAACACCTGGTCTGACTGGCTCCATTTCCTCGGATCAGCTGTGGATAGAGGCTTAATTTTTATATCACTATTAACGTATATTTGTTGAGCAATATCATAACCATGGCCCGAATGTTAATAAAGTAGCAACCAAAATCTCAGCTCAGCCCATCAGTTGATATATTTTATTATAAAGTGTTCTTAGGCTTCTTCTAGGCTCAGCAGGAAGGAATGCTGATTGATTGTCAGTGTCTGCCCTGGGCAGGTGGGATAGAGAATGGCAGGATTTGTGCCACATTTTCTGTTCCTGGTACCTAGCCTCAATATTACAAAATACATTGTTTGTTGAGGGGGAAAGGTCACAGACTTGGAATTGTTTTAAATATGGCTATTGCTATTTACTAGAAATCTGCCTGCAGGAGAAATAAAAGGAGTGACTACACCTCAATTCTTTTACCTCAATTTTATTGGTTCCCTCTTGTACAAATTAAGATTTCCCTGCACACACTTTTCTAGGAATTATTTTGAGATCCTTAGAGGGAGGCTTTGTACTCATATGGAAACCACATTCAAAAGACTGATAATATACATTTGAGAAGTGATTCAAGTGTACATTTAGAAAACAAGGAAGACTATTAGTAAAAGAAGTCAATAATATATTTGAAAAGAGGTTTGGATAGAGTGAAAACTAGGCAAGTCATAATAAACAAGGAAAATATATACCTGAAAGGAGATTCAGATACATTTGAATGAGAAGGAAGTCACTGGATTTGCTCAGAAGACCAAAAAGAAGTATGACATCACATATTCAAAAAGAGGTTGATTTTACATATCCCAGACAATCCCTTTATTGGGCAGTGGGCCAGTGTAGGAGGCTTGGGCAGAGGCTGAACACTGTGGTCACAAAGATGATAAAATCTTTGCTTATGAGCTTAAAATAATCAGTGAACTTTTAGAATAATGAAATTTACAGTATAAGAAGTCACACCCTAGTTAATTTATTAATTTCCTCTAATTTACCCTTTCCCATTATTTGAAGAATCATTTCTCAGCACTTGCGGGGAGGTGAAAAACTATTAAGTATATAAAAACTCTCTGGGAAATCTGGGAAAATAGCCATTTTGTGAAAGAACAAATGTATATACCACATAGCCAGTAATTTTTTTCCATAATATGACTTTGAATTATTGAAAGAAGTGTGTTATTCTTATTCATTTATTCACCCAGTATTAATTATTAATTGAGTATCAATTTTTTTTTTTTTTTTTTTGGCCATGCCACACGGCATGCAGGATCTTAGTTCCCCAACCAGGGATCTTAGTCCCTTGACCAGGGATCGAACCCATGCCCCCTGCAGTGGAAGCACGGAGTCCTAACCACTGGACCGCCAGGGAATTCCCATTAATTGTGTGTCTATGATGTGCCAGGCCCTGTGTTAAGGTACATACAGCAGTAAATGAGGTAGACGTGGGCTGCATGGGAAAAAATAACATATTTGTGTTATTTGGATTCACATTTCCCAAAACACTCACACACGCTATTTTATTTACTTCTTTAAGCAAGCAAGGAAGAAAATACATTTTAGACAGATTTTTGTCTGCAGTGTGCTGTTCAGTGATAATTTCAGAAACTCTTTCTGTGTATGGGGTTCTTTGACCTTCTGATAGCTATAGATTGTTCTACTTTTTTAGTTCTTGTGTGTGTGTAGTTTTTAGTCTTCACCCTGTTGTCAGATTATGGTGCTAATACTTTGCTGCTTTCCCTGTGTACCGTGTCTTATTAATCTCATAATGTGCAAATTTAGGTAACTATATGCTGAACCCAGACACCAAATTTTAAAGAATGCTCATAAATGGCAAATATGTAGGATAAAAACTGTGAGAGCCTCTATTATGAGTGACTATGTGAGCTATATTGTTCATATGTGTTTTGTGACATCATTTGTGGCTGCTGATGGCCTTTGAGGGCTTAATTTCTGTTGTTCAACAGTATTCCTGGTGAGGTTACAGTAGCTGAGTTCTAGATATTATTTTCCCACTATTCTTGAAACATATTTGAACCACCATTAATTATCTTAATTTTATAGGTTTAAAATGTAGTTTCACATTTTTTTACTATGCTCTAGGCACTATACTTAATACTCTGTGTATATTAAGCAATACAATGAGGCAGAAATACTATTGTTGCCACTTTATAGATGAAAAAACTGAGGCTTTAGAGAGCCTAAATAATTGGCCTAGAATGACACTTTGTGGTGGAACCTGGTCTGTCTCCTTTACAGCCTGACCTTTTAACAGTTTTGTCATCTGCTTCCACTTGCTGAGAAACTCAAAGAAAGCATATAGTCCTCACGTCAAGCTAATTTTCTAAGGAAGGGTGGCAAGCTGGCTCCCAAAAGCCCTCCCAGGGTGTATGTCTTAGATTATCTTGGTGAATTTATCTGTGGTTTGCCCTTAGGCTTGCAGTCTCCAAAACTTTGATGTAATAGCCACCCCCCCCCCAAAATAGATCTGAGTCTTGGGGATACATTTACATTAAACCAAACTTTCAAGACTACTGGGTAAAATCAGAATGTCAATTAGGTATTCTTCTATAATAATGAATAAATATCACTTGAACATGTGTAGATGAACCATGCATTTACCCATAGCGAGCTAACCAGGGATCTTAGATACTTGCAGCTCTTAAGACAAGCAAATTGGATCTAGATTGCCTTTCTGACTAAACCAAGACAGGAACTGAAGGGCTAACAGGACTTGGGGAATTCAGTGTGGCAATTCTGTTATAAGCAAGGTAAACTAGAATAATGACGTGGGCTTTTCAGAATGTCATGAACAGGAAGCACACTGGACCAGGACTCAGGAAACAGACAGTATCTTATCTATTGAACTGGAGAAGGTTGAATTCTTTCTCAGCATGGCTGTGTGTGCCTACCTTTCAGAAAATCTAAATAACTCCTCCTTTGGTCACGGGAGTTTTATTGTGCCAGAGAGACCTGGCAGGAGAGTGTGTTGTTGAGGAGTAACCGAAGGAGAATCACTGGGGAGTGAAAGGAAAGTGATGAGGAAACCTGGTAATTTAGTATCTCTCGCTAAATGTTCTCTTCCCCTTTGCCAACAGACACTATGCGCACGTGCGCACATGCAACCCACATACACGTTCACACTCTGCATCTTAATATGTTGACTCTTTGAACTCCCTATTTAAAGCATGTTTTGCTCTAAAACTGCCCACGCTTCTGTTCCCCTTCATTAATATGAAAAATAAGAAAGTTAATTTTCTATGCTTAATTACTTTTGTTCACATAACTTCTTCAATATTTTCACTCTAATATAACAGGAGTTAAACTATATGAACATGTACAACTAGCAATACATGTAAAAGAGTAATTGGCTGTAGTTAAGCTAACTCCAAAAGTATTTACATGTGAATAATCACATTCTGACAGCTGGAACCCATGTTTTACCAACATTCTTTCAAATTGTCCATGTTCCCCTTGTAAAACGTTTGCTTTAGTATCCATCATCTGGAGAAAAACTGAAATACCAGCAGCAAGAGGAGCTACAGCAACTTCGCCAGAATTTGCACCGGCTCCAGATTCTGTGCAACTCAGCAGAAAAGGAGCTTCGATATGAACGAGGAAAGAACTTGGACTTAAAGCAGCATAACAGCTTACTTCAGGAAGAAAGCATTAAGGTAACTCCAGTGGGCGTATCCTTCATTTAAGAGTCTCGGTTGCTCAATTTACCCTGGGAATAAAGGAATCAAAATTCCTCAACTTGATAATTCACGACAGAGTCCCCAGATGGGTAGACAATGTGAGCTATCTGGTAACTCCCTCCTTTAACTTCTCCCTACCGAGTAGGTACACAGCTCAATGGTTTCTCTGCTGCTGAAAGGCTGTGTGTGCTGTCAACCTGTAAATATGAAAAGGTTTAAGTTACGCAGTCTTTTGAAATCATTACCTAGACCTTTTAGCACTTAGTAAATTTCGATGACCTGAACTAAATCACTGGTGGTACTGCCCTAGTTCTATCTCTGGATGTATTAGTCTCTAATAGATGCATTCATTATTATTGGTTGAATCAAATATCAACTACACCAAGGTACAAATCATGAGAGAGCAAAGTTGTTCTTCCTGACATGAGTGCATCAAAAATTTGGGGGAACATCCCCTAAACATGCTTGTTTTAAAATAATCTATATAGAACTGCCATCCACAGATTCATCTAAATTTTATGAAACACAGGGGACTTCCCTGGCAGTCCAGTGGTTAAGACTTCATGCTTCCACTGCAGGGGGCATGGGTTCAATGCCTGGTCAGGGAACTAAGATCCCGCATGTCATGTAGTGCAGCCAAAAAAAAAGAGTAAGTTTTATGAACCACAAAAATGTTCAAACTGAACCACCATGTAAAATAGAACTTTCTTTTAATTGTGGTTCAATTCTGTAAACATATACTAGGAACCTAATATAAGCCCCTATCTAAGATTCTGGAATTCAACATTCAACAAATATTTATTGAGCATCAGTCCTACACAAGGCAGGCCTTCTTGTCAATACTGAGGGTTTAATGATATGCAAAACAGACACAGTTCTTATCCCCTAGTGCAGGGGTTAGCAAACTTTGACCTATGGGTCAAATCCTGCCTGCCTTCCATTTTTGTAAATAAAGTTTTATTGGCACACAGCCATACCTGTTTGTTGACATATTATTGACGGCTGCTTTTGCACTACCACAGCAGATATGAGTAGCTCTGACAGAGACCATATGGCCCACAAAGGCTAAAATATTTACTATCTGGCCCTTTATACGAAAAGTTTGCCACCCCTAGTGTAGCAGGATCAATGACCTTATTCAAAAAGCGACATAAAAATGGATTAAGAAAGGTCCCTACTTTTAAGGAGCTCACAGTCTAGTAGGGGAGATATGGAGGAAAACAAATAGTCATTTATTTCGAACTTCAAAGGAAGCCCTTTTGGGAATTCTAGGATTATTTGGATAAACTTCTCACCCTTCATGGTTTTTTGAATTTGATCATATTCCCTCAAGCCTTTGTATTTTTTTAAATAAATTTATTTATTTTTATTTTTGGCTGTGTTGGGTCTTCGTTGCTGTGCACAGGCTTTCTCTAGTTGTGGTGAGTGGGGGCTACTCTTCATTGCGGTGCGCGGGCTTCTCATTGCGGTGGCTTCTCTTGTTGCAGAACACGGGCTCTCGGCGTGCGAGCTTCCATAGTTGTGGCTCACAGGCTCAGTAATTGTGGCTCACGGGCTCTAGAGCACAGGCTCAGTAGTTGTGGCGCACGGGCTTAGTTGCTCCGCGGCATGTGGGATCTTCCCAGACCAGGGCTCGAACCCGTGTCGCCTACATTGGCAGGCGGATTCTTAACCACTGCGCCACTAGGGAAGCCCCAAGCCTTTGTAGTTTTAAATTAAATTCCAAATCTTTCTCACATTTCAAGACAACCTTTTACCTTTCCCTTCAAACACCTTTCTTAGATCATTTTAACTGTCTACTATGAGCGTACTCAAGCAATGCTACATCTTTGTCAAGGCACAATGACCATAACAACAGATCATGACATCTTATATATGGTTGGCACCCTATAAATATTTGTTGATTAATGAACGAGTCCTTCAGGGATGGGTAAATGAGAGCTTGATAAAAAGAGAAGATATTTTTTGTTCTGTTTTAAATCTCCTTCATGGTGGGGTAAATTATTTGCCATTTCAGTAATGAGACATCATTCTTTTGGCTGGTCCCTTGGGCCAGGCATTTACGCAGAGTCATATGCAATAGCCAACTACCTTATAGTGACAGTTTGTCCACTTTATCTCTTATAAACCTCCCAACCCTGAAAGGTGAACATTTTATAGATGAGAAAACTGTTCAGGGGACTTCCCTGGTGGTTCTAGTGGTAAAGAATCTGCCTTCCAATGCAGGGGACGCGGGTTTGATCCCAGATCGGGGAACTAAGATCCCACATGCCGCGGGACAACTAAAGCCCGCGCACCACAACTGCTGAGCTCGCGCGCCTCAGCAAGAGAACCCGTGTGCCGCAAATTACAGAGCCCATGCACTCCGGTGCCTGCGCACCACAGCTAGAAAGAGAAAACCCGCACGCCACAACTACAGAGAAGCCCACGCGCCGCAACGAAAGATCCCGCATGCCTCAACAAAGATCCTGCATGCTGCAACTAAGACCTGACACAGCCAAAAAACTAAAAAAATAAATTAAATAAATAAATATACATACATATATAAAAAACTGTTCAAGTGGCAAAGCTAACAAATTGTGGAGTCCGAATTTAAACCCAGGTCTGTTTTTGTCTTTCCTGTGTAGAGTTATCTTTCCGTATTATCCCTTTCCTCAATTTGGGGTCATTTTCGAACCTCAGCTTTGCCAATTTAGAGATTACTTTTTAAAATCCACTCAGAGGTAATCGAACTCTGGGTCTCTGGCTAATGTTAGGCGTACTTATAAGACTGGTTAAGAAACCAGAATACTTATTTGTTGCTTTTAAACCTTTTTATTGTGAAATATAGCACTCAGGAAGTACACAAAACATAAATATACAGTTTAATGAATTGTTGCAAAGTGACTACCCATGTAACCACCACCCAGGACAAGAAATAGCACATTGTCTGCATACCAGCAGCCCCTGCATACCTCTTTCCCACCATAATCCCATTTCCTTCCATCTTAGCAGGAACCACTAATTTAAGTAATTACTCTCTTGCTTTACTTTATAGTTTTACCGTCTATGTATGAATTCCACACAGTATGGTTCAGTTTTGCCTGCTTTTGAATATTTTATAAATATAATCAATCAGTATACACACCTTGTATCTGTCTTCTGATGATCTACTTTGTTTGGAAGATTCATCCATGTTGTGGTGTATAGCCATTGTTCATTCGTTTTCTTTGCAGTAGAGTATTCCACTGTAAGGAAATACCATAATTTATTTATTATTTCTGTGATTTATGGCCATATCACCTGTTTCCACTTTGGGAATATCAAGAAGAATGCTATAGGTTTGCAGAGCTTCAGGCTGAGAGTGGTTCTGCCACCACCAATACTGAGACACTGTACTGAATCCTCTTCCTGGTGCTTAAATGTCCCAATCTGAAGCTTAAGAAGCCACTCTAGATGCACATGTCATTGGCCATAACAGTGTTTGCTCCAGTGTTGTCATCTTATTTCATCATTACCAGCATTACCAAAATGCTGAGCATTGTCTCTAAGACCAATGATCATAGATCTCAGAGGCCTTTAGCTTTCTTGGCCTATGGAGTAGGTGGATAATATATTATGAAACCTATATGCCCTTTCTATTTATAATAAGTTTAAGTTTCATAATCCTGAACCAATCCAATGCACCAAATATTCCAACACTCAGTTTCTTCTTTTCTTTAGTTTCTTTGTTTCTTCTTCTATTCATTATAAAAGCCAAATAGAAACCAGTGGGACAGGAGATCAGTGGAAGAAGGGGGATTAACAGGATGATTTTAATCTGGCAAAGGCCACATCATTCGAGGCCAGGCATGCTGGTGGGATATGTTCTCAGAGTGATGGGGAAGCCACTGAAAGATTTAAGCAGGAACGGGGGTCAAGTTGTTCAATTTATGTTTTTAAAAGAACACTTTGGCTGCAGTGTGGAGAACAGATTAGAAGGGAGTAAAAATGGAACTGGCATGACCAGTGCTATTGCTATGGCCCAGGATAGAGATGATGATGACCTAGCAAGGGTGGTGACAGAAATGACGAAAATGGATTGATGCAAGATGTGTTGTAGAGGTAGAGTGACAGCATGTGCTGAATAGGCTCACTTTGGCAAAGGAAGGCTCAAGGATGGCTCTCAGGTCACTGGCCTGAACAAAAGGTTGGATGTTGGCCTCCTTTACTGAAATCAGAAAGACTGAGAGAAGAACGCTTTTGGAGACATAAGCAGAATCAAGGAGTTCCATTTTGGCATTTCCATTATATATTGGCATAAAAGTGGTATTTTTAAATCATGAGAATGAACAGAGAGAGAATGCTTTACTCTCTAGGAAGGCCTAGAATAGTCCAATAATGTTTAGAAGTTGAGTGCACTAGAATAGTCTACAAAAGAAACCAAGAAGCAACAGCAGAGGTAAGTGAAAACTAGGAGAGGTGGGTATCACAGACTCCAAGAGAGGAGAACTTTCTGAGATGGATGGAGTAACTGCTACTAACAGGTCAGCTGTCCACTGGACTTAAATTCTGGCCAGGGAAGGTCAGTAGTGCTCTTGGCACTACTGAAGTAGTGGGAATGAAAGCCGGCTTGGAGTAGACTAGAAAAAAAAAAGGATGGAAACTCTTTAGACCATGCATGTGTAGAGACCCTTAAGTAAATTCCTTTGTCCAGCTGCCATCTGGCTGGATAGACTTTGGCAAACCCTACTAACACAGAGCAGCTCCAGAGAGGTAATCAGCCACATGACGTTGGTATTTGTCAGCTCTTGGGGGACTACACTTCCTTGAAAGCTGCTTATTCTAGCTTACATTCACATTCACTCCATGCTTATTTTTGTCACTTTTATTTATTCCCCACCTCTAGATCAAAATTGAACTCAAGCAGGCCCAGCAGAAGTTATTAGACAGCGCAAAGATGTGCTCTTCACTCACGGCTGAGTGGAAGCACTGTCAGCAGAAAATCAAGGAACTGGAGCTGGAAGTACTTAAACAGGCTCAGAGCATTAAATCACAGAACAACCTACAGGAAAAGCTGGCTCAGGAGAAATCTAGAGTTGCTGATGCAGAGGAAAAGGTAATTATCCTCACACTTAGTAAATAACATGCACTGGATACTACTACTGAAATCCTGTTTCCCTAAGGATTTTAAAAAATAGATACAGTGCAAACCTGATAGAATTCTAGGGGTTTTTTCACCCTCCCCTGCTTTCCTCTTTTGATGTCACCTGCTCCTACGGTTCCAGTAAATCATGTGTTTTTTAAGACTACATGAACTCAAAAAGGTAAATTTCATTAAAGCTATAACATGAACTTAAAGAATTGAGACCAAAGGACTTTATATTATTTATAAAGTATATTATTTATACTTTATATTATTAAGTCAAATTTTAAAGGACCTATTCTCCTCTCATTTGGATTGCCCGTTTATTTGATTTTTATTTTGTAACTTTTGGAGGGATGAGTGTTGTGAAATGAACCATTTTGAAATATCGCCCCTGCCTTTTAGACTGCCTAACACCAGGTGGCAGTAGTATGTCACACTTGCACGTTTTGATCTGTGGGTTTGAGTCAAATCTTACATAAAAAATATTTCATCAAACCACATAAATATAAAACAAACATCAAAATTAGATGATACCAATATGGCTTAAACTCAAAAACCCAATGTTGAGCTAACGAAGCCGGCACAAAAGAGTTCATACTATGTAATTTCCCTTACATGAGGTTCAAGAATAGACAAAACTAAGCCATGGTGATAGGATAATGTCTTTATGAGGGGTATGGAAGGGGACATGAGGGAATCTTCTGTGGTGCTGGAAGTATTCTTTATCTTGGTCTGGAAGAAGTGGTTATATAAGTAAAACTTCATTGAGTATGTAAGATACGTGTACTTTATCATATGTATGTTATTACTTTAAAAAAAAGTAATTGGTAAAATTGATAAAGATTAGTAAAATTTTTAAATTTAGACATACTAAATATTATTACTGGATTTTGTGCAACAGGAATGCATGTTCTGACTGCAGCTGGAAGAGTAAACTAGTATAAACACTTCAGAAATCAATTTGGCATTAGATCTAGTTAAGTTAAAGATGTATATACCGCGCAACCCAACACTTCTACTAGGCATAAACACTAGGGGAACTATTCTACTGAGCATATATATCAGTATACGGGAATACAATCATTTTCATAGTAACATTGTTCCAAACAGCAGAAAGTTGCAAACAACCCAAATGTTCACTGACATGAGATAGAAGAGGTAAACTGCATATTTACACAATAGCATACAACAGTGAAAACGAATGAACTCTAGGTACTTGCTGTAGTTAATACAATATTGAATAAATACCAAATCACCAAAAACACAGTATGATTCCATTAATATAATGGTCAAAATAGTACAAAATAACAACTGAGTCATATAGAAATACATATTATTAAAAGAAAAAGCAAGAAAATGATTAACACAAAATTCAAGATATTGGTTTTCTCAGGTGAGGAGGGAAGGGGAGTGATCAAAGAGGGTCACAGAGTAGACTTCAAACATATCAGAAATGTTCTGTTTCTTAAATTGGGTGGTGGGTTCAAAAGTTTGTCATTTGCCCTTGACAGAGAAGCCAATGGAACAATACTTTCACCTGTGGAATTAAGATTGGCTATCTTTAAGGAAGCATTTGCCCTAGGCAGAACTAAATGCGGCAGCTCAAAGGAACTTGAGCTGGCCTCAGCTAACTGGCTGCCCACTGCCATTGCCCGTGAATCATTCTACATCTTCACCTCTCCTATGGTGAGTGGGCTCTGCAGAGACCTAGGGCTAATGCAGAAAGCCCTTCTCTTAGAAGAGGACTGCCATTCACTGGCATCCACTGAACGTCTGTGGGGAACATGGTGCCAGACCATTGTAAACGATTTGTTGTTGCATCAGGAATACAATAGAGGGAGAACAGCAATTCTGCTGAGAACTATACATCTGCCAAATATTTACTAAGCACCTACTACATACTAGTCACAATTTTAGGTGACATAAGGGTTTATAAAAATTATGTAAACAAATTAAAAGGAGATCTAACAAGAAAATTTTAATGACACTTTTAGTCTAACATGTAAATTCTAAAATAAAATCATATATCTCTCTTTCAAATTCATAAATCTTATTCTTAGTTCTACCAGAGCATTAAAGAATGCACTACTGGGACTTCCCTGGTGGTGCAGTGCTAAAGAATCCGCCTTCCAATGCAGGGGCCACAGGTTCAATCCCTGGTCGGGGAACTAAGATCTCACATGCCGTGGGGCAAATAAGCCCACATGCCACAACTACTGAGCTCACACGCCTCAACTAGAGAGCCTGCATGCCACAAACTACAGAGCCCATGCGCCCCGGAACCCACATGCCACAAGTAGAGAAAACCCACACACCACAACTAGAGAGAAGCCCGAGAGCCGCAACAAAAGGTCCCGCATGCCTCAACCAAGATCCCGAGTGCTGCCAACTAAGACCCGACACAGCCAAATAAATAAATATTTTTAAAAAGAAAAAAGAATGTACTACTGGTGCTAGGCAGTATGCCAATAGGTACTTGGTTTGTAAGAGACTTCTATTTTGTTTTGAGATACTTATTCGTGAATTTAGCCACACCATGGAAAAACTAGACACTCTCACATGTTGCTGTTAGAGGTGTAAATTGGAGACAGTTTGGCATTATCTGTTAAACAAACAAACAAATAATCATAACCTTTGCCCTAGCAAAATACACATCTCATAAGTTATTCTAAAAACATTGTTTGTAATAGTATTGTTTGGAATAATAAAAGATTGGAATCAACCTAAATGTCCATCAGTAGGGGGCTAGTTAAATAAGTTATGGTATATCCTTACAGTGGAATGGTATGCAGCTGTAAAAGAGAAGAAAATTCTATATATTATATATAATATGGAAAAATCACTGAGTGTACTGCTATAAAAAAAGCAAGGTGCATAAGTACATGTAATATACCATCATGTGTGTAAAAAATGTTTCTATGAGGGAGAATAGTATTTGTTTAAATGTGCATAAATAAATCTCTGGAAGAGTACATAAGAAATTAATACCAGTGATTACCTATTTGGTGGAGGAAAACTGGAAGGAAGACAGGATAAGGATGGGAAAGAGACTTGTCACTCTAGCTTAGTTTACCCACGTACACTAAATTATATGAATGTATTACATATTGCAAAAATTAAGTAATTTAATTCTAAAATTAAAAAAATCTAGTTACACTCTTTACTTTAGCTGAGATTTTTATGTTAGCACTACTGCTTGTGTTTTATATGGTATTTCCCTAATTGGAAAATAGGTCACACTCAAAGTTTTATTTGCAAACTCTTTTCATTTCAGATTTTGGATCTGCAGCAGAAATTAGAACATGCTCATAAAGTCTGTCTCACAGACACTTGTATTTTGGGGAAGAAGCAATTAGAGGAAAGGATAAAAGAAGCAATAGAAAATGAAGTTAAAATAAAGCAACAGTATCAGGAAGAACAACAGAAGAGGTAAGAGGAGCAAAGACATCATTTTTCCATGGGCTAACCATGACTGAGTTTATGAGCAGCGTCAGTTTACCACTGCGTTTCCTCTTTGTCCCCAATGAAGTAAACTCAGTCATAAAACTTCATATATTGATATATATATAGCACACTGTATTCTAATTGTTTATTTTCTTGCTTGTCTTTCATACTAGAGTGTGGAATTCTCAAGGGCAGGTTATTTCTTGTTCTGGAACACACTTGATGCACCAGTAAATCTTCTTGAATGAATGGATTGCCTATGAAATATGATACCCTGGGATTTGCTTTTCTAACTCTAACATGATTGGCACAAAATGCACACTAGAATGTGGTTGGTGTTTTGTATTTATCAACTGATTTTCTTCAAAGAATATCCAAGTACTTTACAGGCATCTTAATCATTAATAAGCTGCTACTGGGTAGGAGCTGTCATGTTTTTTTCTAAAAGTATTTTGATTATTATTAGGATTCTTACTTAAATGATCTTCTTGTATATCCTAAACTTCAGTAACTGATGCTTCTTACTTCTATGGGACTCAGAATGATTCACATATGTCTTAAGAAAAATATGGTTCTAACTACTGAAAAGATATATAGATATTCACATAAACTATTAAGCTCAGAAACTTACTTTCAGCTCTAGTTGAAAGCTCTAGCATAGACCCTGGCACTCAGTAGGTGCTCAGCAAATATGTTGTGAATAAATGAATGTTTGAATGAATAATGAATTCACTCAGTTAGGTACGATAGAAAAATACTTGTCTCACTGCCACTTCTACCAGGATGACACCCTCCTCCTGTTTTAATAGAACTAGATCCTGAATAAACTACAATAAGTATACCTTTTAAAGCACTGCTCACAAAGCAAGAGAAAGCTCTAGGGCAAGCATACAATGAGACAAAACAAAAATAATGAATGGTAAACAACCTTATAAGTCAAGGGGCAGATAACACTATCAGCCCCAGGTTCAAGAGAAGCTGAGGTAGTTTGCCACAAGGTAGGACAGCTGAACTAGAGACTCAAGTATCAGCTGGGCATCTTGAAGGAGCTATGGTGTTCCTCAATAGGAATCTCCCTTGCTTCCTAAGAAAATCCAAATTATCTCTGGGGGAAAGCAACCTCAATTTAGATATTAAAGGACTCCCATGTATTAAGTTTAATCAAATATAAGCTTACAAACAAAAATCACCAAATAACACGAGGAAACTGGTTACCATGAATGAAAGTCAGCAGAAACAACAAACATCAGATTTATAACTCCCAAGAAGTTCGCCGATTGGAATTAGGAAAACTAGATTGTAAAACAATTGTGTGACGTTTATGAAGAAACAAAAGATGCAATCAAAGAATTGACCAGGAAAAAGGCTATTTAACTTTCCTGAAACCTGGTTTCTTATGTTTGAAGTGGGAATAGTGATACCAGTTCTATACAACTTTTGTGAATATTGGCTAAAAAGAAATACATAGAAGAGACCAGAGGGCAGACAGCAGAACCAAGAAGAACTACAGTCCTGCAGCCCGTGCAACAAAAAACACATTCACAGAAAGATAGACAAGATGAAAAGGCAGAAGGCTATGCACCAGATGAAGGAACAAGATGAAACCCCAGAAAAACACCTAAATGAAGTGGAGAAAGGCAACCTTCCAGAAAAAGAATTCAAAATAATGATAGTGAAGATGATCCAGGACCTTGGAAAAAGAATGGAGGCAAAGATAGAGAAGATGCAAGAAATGTGTAACAAAGACCTAGAAGAATTAAAGAATGAACACCTAGAAGAATTAAAGAAGAAACAAACAGAGATGAACAATACAATAACTGAAATGAAAAATACACTAGAAGGAATCAATAGCAGAATAACTGAGGCAGATGAATGGATAATTGACCTGTAAGACAGAATGGTGGAATTCACTGCTGCAGAACAGAATAAGGAAAAAAGAATGAAAAGAAATGAAGACAGCCTAAGAGACCTCTGGGACAACATTAAATGCGACAACATTCGCATTATAAGGGTCCCAGAAGGAGAAGAGAGAAAGAAAGGACTCGAGAAAATATTTGAAGCAATTATAGTCAAAAACTTCCCTAACTTGGGAAAAGAAATAGCCACCCAAATCCAGGAAGTGCAGAGAGTCCCAGGCAGGATAAACCCAAGGAGAAACACGCCGAGACACATAGTAATCAAATTGACAAAAATTAAAGACAAAGAAAAATTATTGAAAGCAACAAGGGAAAAACAACAAATAACATACAAGGGAACTCCCATAAGGTTAACAGCTGATTTCTCAGCAGAAACTCTACAAGCCAGAAGCGAGAGGCACGATATATTTAAAGTGATGACAGGGAAGAACCTACAACCAAGATTACTATACCCTACAAGGATCTCATTCAGATTCAAGGGAGAAATCAAAAGCTTTACAGACAAGCAAAAGCTAAGAGAATTCAGCACCACCAAACCAGCTCTACAACAAATGCTAAAGGAACTTCTCTAAGTGGGAAACATAAGAGAAGAAAAGGACCTACGGAAAAAAACCCAAAACAATTAAGAAAATGGTACTAGGAACATACATATCGATAATTACCTTAAATGTGAATGGATTAAATGCTCCAACCAAAAGACACAGGCTCCCTGAATGGATACAAAAACAAGACCCATCTATATGCTGTCTATAAGAGACCCACTTCAGAACTAGGGACACATACAGACTGAAAGTGAGGGGATGGAAAGAGATAGTCCATGCAAATGGAAATCAAAAGAAAGCTGGAGTAGCAATACTCATATCATATAAAATAGACTTTAAACTAAGGAATGTTACAAGAGACAAGGGAGGACACTAGATAATGATCAAGGGATCAATCCAAGAAGAAGATATAACAATTATAAATATATATGCACCCAGCATAGGAACACCTCAATACATAAGGCAACTGCTAACAGCTATAAAAGAGAAAATCAACAGTAAGAATATAATAGTAGAGGACTTTAACACCTCACTTACACCAATGGACAGATCATTCACACAGAAAATTAATAAGGAAACACAAGCTTTAAATGACACAATAGACCAGATAGATTTAATTGATATTTATAGGACATTCCACCCAAAAACAGCAGATTACAATTTCTTCTCAAGGGCACACGGAACATTCTCCAGGAAAGATCACATCTTGGGTCACAAATGAAGCCTCGGTAAATTTAAGAAAATTGAAATCATATCAAGCATCTTTTCTGACCACAACGCTATGAGATTAGAAATCAGTTACAGTGGAAAAAAAAAAAACATAAAAAACACAAACACATGGAGGCTAAACAATACACTGCTTAATAACCAAGAGGTCACTGAAGAAATCAAAGGGGAAATCAAAAAATACCTAGAGACAAATTACAATGAAAACACAATGATCCAAAACGTATGGGATGCAGCAAAAGCAGTTCTAAGAGAGAAGTTTTTAGCAATACAAGCCTACCTCAAGAAACAAGAAAAATCTCAAACAATCTAACCTTACACCTGAAGGAACTAGTGAAAGAAAAACAAACAAAACCCAAAGTTAGTAGAAGGAAAGAAGTCATAATGATCAGATCAGAAATAAATGAAAAAGAAAGGAAGGAAACAATATCAAAGATCAATAAAACTAAAAGCTGGTTCTTTGAGAAGATAAACAAAATTGATAAACCTTTAGCCAGACTCGTCAAGAGAGAAAGAGAGAAGACTCAAATCAATAGAATTAGTAATGAAAAAGGAGAAGTAACAACTGACACTGCACAAATACAAAGAATCATGAGAGATTACTACAAGCAACTATATGCCAATAAAATGGACAACTTGGAAGAAATGGACAAGTTTTTAGAAAAGCACAACCTTCCGAGACGGAAGCAGGCAGAAACTGAAAATATAAACAGACCAATCACAAGCACTGATATTGAGACTGTGATTAAATATCTTCCAACAAACAAAAGCCCAGGATCAGATGGCTTCACAGGCGAATTCTATCAAACATTTAGAGAAGAGCTAACACCTATCCTTTGCCAGCTCTTCCAAAATATAGCAGAGGGAGGAACACTCCCAAACTCATTCTATGAGGCCACCATACCTAAACCAGACAAAGATGTCACAAAGAAAGAAAACTACAGACCAATATCACTGATGAACATAGATGCAAAAATCCTCAACAAAATACTAGCAAACAGAATCCAAAATATAGCAGAGGGAGGAACACTCCCAAACTCAGTCTACGAGGCCACCATACCTAAACCAGACAAAGATGTCACAAAGAAAGAAAACTACAGGCCAATATCGCTGATGAACATAGATGCAAAAATCCTCAACAAAATACTAGCAAACAGAATCCAACAACACATTAAAAGTATCGTACACCATGATCAAGTGGGGTTTATCCCAGGAATCCACGCATTCTTCAATATACACAAATCAATGAATGTGATAAACCATATTAACAAACTGAAGGAGAAAAACCATATGATCATCTCAATAGATGCAGAAAAAGCTTTTGACAAAATTCAACACCAATTTATGATAAAAACCCTCCAGAAAGTAGGCATAAAGGGAATTTACCTCAACATAATAAAGGCCATATATGACAAACCCACAGCCAACATCGTTCTCAATGGTGAAAAACTGAAACCATTTCCACAAAGATCAGGAAGAAGACAAGGTTGCCCACTCTCACCTCTGTTATTCAACATAGTTTTGGAAATTTTAGCCACAGCAATCAGAGAAGAAAAAGAAATAAAAGGAATCCAAATTGGAAAAGAAGAAGTAAAGTTGTCACTGTTTGCAGATGACATGATACTATACATAGAGAATCCTAAAGACACTACTAAATAATGACTAGAGCTAATTAATGAATTTGGTAAAGTAGCAGGATACAAAATTAATGCACAGAATTCTGTTGCATTCCTATACACTAATGATGAAAAATCTGAAAGAGAAATTAAGGAAACAATCCCATTTACCATTGCAACAAAAAGAATAAAATACCTAGGAATAAACCTACCTAAGGAGACAAAAGACCTGTATGCAGAATACTATAAGACACTGTTGAAAGAAATTAAAGATGATACAAACAGATGGAGAGATAAACCATGTTCTTGGATTAGAAGAATCAACATTGTGAAAATGACTGTACTACCCAAAGCAATCTACAGATTCAGTGCAATCCCTATCAAACTATCAATGGCATTTATCACAGAACTAGAGCAAAAAATTTCACAATTTGTATGGAAACACAAAAGACCCCGAATACCCAAAGCAATCTTGAGAAAGAAGAACAGAGCTGGAGGAATCAGGCTCCCTGACTTCAGACTATACTATAAAGCTACAGTAATCAAGACAGTATGGTACTGGCACAAAAAGAGAAATATAGATCAATGGAACAGGATAGAAAGCCCAGAGAAAAACCCACACACCTATCATCAACTAACCTATGACAAAGCAGGCAAGGATATACAATGGAGAAAAGACAGTTTCTTCAATAAGTGGTGCTGGGAAAACTGGACATCTACATGTAAAAGAATGAAACTAGAACACTCCCTAACACCATACACAAAAATAAACTCAAAATGGATTGGAGACCTAAATGTAAGACCGGACACTATACAACTCTTAGAGGAAAACATAGGAAGAACTCTCTTTGACATAAATCACAGCAAGATCTTTTTTGATCTACCTCCTAGAGAAATGGAAATAAAAACAAATATAAACAAATGGTACCTAATGAAACTTTGAAGCTTTTGCACAGCAAAGGAAACTACAAACAAGACGAAAAGACAACCCTCAGAATGGGAGAAAATATTTGCAAACTAATCAACGGAGAAAGGACTAATCTCCAAAATATATAAACAGCTCATGCAGCTCAATATTAAAAAAACAAACAACCCAATCAAAAAATGGGCAGAAGACCTAAATAGACATTTCTCCAAAAAAGACATACAGATGGCCAAGAAGCACATGAAAAGCTGCTCAACGTCACTAATTATTAGAGAAATGCAAATCAAAACTGCAATGAGGTATCACCTCACACCAGTTAGAATGGGCATCATCAGAAAATCTACAGACAACAGATGCTGGAGAGGGTGTGGAGAAAAGGGAACCCTCTTGCACTGTTGGTGGGAATGTAAATTGATACAGCCACTATGGAGAACAGTGTGGAGGTTCCTTAAAAATCTAAAAATAGAATTACCATATGACCCAGCAATCCCACTACTGGGCATATACCCAGAGAAAACTATAATTCAAAAAGACACATGCACCCCAGTGTTCATTGCAGCACTATTTACAATAGCCAGGTCAGGGATGCACCCTAAATACCCATCGACAGACAAATGGATAAAGATGTGGTACATATATACAATGGACTATTACTCAGCCATAACAAGGAACGAAATTGGGTCATTTGTAGAGACGTGGTTGGATCTAGAGACTGTCATGCAGAGTGAAGTAAGTCAGAAAGAGAAAAACAAATACCGTATATTAACGCATATATGTGGAACCTAGAAAACTGGTACAGATGAACCGGTTTGCAGGGCAGAAATAGAGACACAGATGTAGAGAACAAACATATGGACACCAAGGGGGGAAAGTGGTGGGGAGTGGTGGTGTGATGAACTGGGAGATTGGGATTGACATATATACACTAATATGTATAAAATGGATAACTAATAAGAAAAAAAAAGAAATGTGTAGAAGAAACATGTGAACTAAGTATAGGAAAATGAAATATGGAGGGAAGTTATTTTCCACAACAAAGGAGACTATCTAGTACACATTGTTTTGTAACCTGAGGAGAGCAACCCCAATTTAGATATTTATGTTGTAACCTACTTTTTTCACTTAAAATAGTATAATCTGTTTACCTGCCATTGAATCTTCTTCTAGAACATTATTTTAATAATATGCCATAATTTATTTACTCAGTCCTTTATTGTTGGACATCTACGTTTTTCCCAGTTTCTTGCTATAGGAAACAATAACATAATATATACCCTCCTAGCCAAATTTTTATGCATATCCTTTATTTCCTTGGGATAAATTCCAGCAAGTATAATTATAATATAACTGCCTATCATAAAATTTCAAATATTGAAGAGCTATATAAAATAAAAGGCATACGTTCTTCAGAATTTTACCCTTCAGCAATAACCACTTTAAGTGGTTGCTATGTATTTCTCATATATTTTTCTATGTTTATGCATATATTTTTTATTCTAGTTTTATTTTCTTTTAAGTTGAATCATTTTGCTCTGTTGCTTTGGAATTTGCATTTTTAACCTAACAATATAACATGGACATCTTATTAGCCACTTAGTAGCTGTATCACCTTGGGCAAATTTCTTATCCTCTGTGCCTGTCCACGCCTACCTCATAGCATCAGCGTGTGGATTGGATGAGTTATAGCAGTTGGCTTGTATCAGTGTCTGGCACATACTAAGCACTTGTATCAGTCAGGGTTCAAACAAAGAAGTAAAAGCAGTAGGAGGAATATGTATTTATCAATAATAAGAGATTTGTTACAGAGAGCTCGTCTTATACAGTTGTGGGAACAGGTTACACAGTCTGTAAGGCTGACATCTTTGTTTCTTATGCTGGAACTTGAAGTTGCAGGGCAACCAGTCAGGAAGTGAAAATGGATATAAAGTGAGGGAGAGCTGGAACCCATGAGCACAAGCTGAACCGCAGAGGCTGGCCTAGAACCCAGGTCAGTTTCACTGCCTCCAACCTTGATAAAGTAGGGAGAAGCTGGTCCCCCTCATCAAGGAGCTAAAAAGACACCTGGCCCAGGAGATGGAGAAGATGAAGGAGGATGAGAGGGAAGGTGGAGCAGTTGCAGGCCCAGCTGTCACCTCACGCCACGGTGAGCAGCAGATAAGCATCAACAGTATGAGCTGCAGAAGCACCTGCTCTGATTTTCCAAATGTAAAAATGCTTCACTTCCACCCTCCAAATCTTGCACAAATAGATCTCTTGTAGCCCACTCTAACCAGAAACATACATGGAAGGAATTCCTAGCCAAGTTGACACATTTTACAAAGCCACTACTACCAAGGTGTTATTATTGTTGTTATTTCTATATTTGATGTTACTGTTGTCAAAATCATCATCTTCTTCTCTTCAGCGAAGTGGAATATTCATTTTGGCTAGAAAAAAATGTTTGGGGATAAGGGAAGTGGCAAAAAAAAAAAAAAAGAGAGAGACTAGAAAGGTAAGGTAGGCTTGGTCATGCTGAGCCTAACTAGCCACATTATGGAGTTTGGACTTGTTCATGAGTGAGATTGGTCTATAGTTTTCCTTTCTTGTAGTGTCTTTATCTGGTTTTGCTCTTAGGTTATGCTGGCCTCATAGAATTAGTTAGGAAGAGTCCCCTCTTCTTCAATTTTTCTGGAAGAGATTGTAGAGAAATGGTATCATTTCTTCCTTAAATATTTGGTAGAATTCACCATCTGGGCCTAGTGCTTTATTTTTTGGAAGGCTATTAAGTATTGATTCAATTTCTGTAATAGATATAGGCCAGTTCAGATTATCTATTTCTCCTTGTGTAAATTTTAGTAGATTGCATCTTTCAAGGAATTGGTCCATTTTATCTGTTATCCAATTTGTGGGCATAAAGTTGTTCATACTATCCCTCTATTGTCCTTTTAATGTCCATAGGATCAGTAGTGATGATGATGATCCTGCTTTCATTTCTGATATTAGTAATTTGTGTCTTCTCTAGCCTGGCTAGAGGTTTATCAATTTTATTGAGTTTTTCAAAGAACCAGCTTTGGTTTCATGGTTTTTCTCTACTGTTTTCCTGTTTTCAATTTTATTGATTTCTCCTCTAATCTTTATTATTTCTTTTCTTCTGCTTTATTTAGGCTTATATTAGTCTTCTTTCTCTAGTTTCCTAAGATAGAAGCTTAGATTATTGATTTTCAATCTTTCTTCTTTTATAATATTTGCATTTAATGCTATAAGTTTCTCTCCAAGCACTGCTTTTGCCACATCCCACAAATTTCATAAGTTGTGTTTTCATTTTCATGTAAAATACACATAGTTTAAAATAATTTTAAGATTTGTCTTTGACACATGTATTGTTTAGATAGAAGTATGTTTGTTTAATCTCCAAATATTTTGTGATTTTCCACCTTTCTGTTATGGATTTATAGTTTCATAATATTTTAAACAGTTGTATAGCATTTTGTTACATAGATATATCATAATTTATATAAAATGTTTTTTAGACTTTTTGCTGTTATAAAATAATTTTTTTTAATATTTTATTTATTTATTTGGTTGTGCTGGGTCTTGGTTGCAGCAGGTGAGCTCCTTAGTTGTGGCTTGCCGGCTTCTTAGTTGTGGCATGCAAACTCTTAGTTGCAGCATGCATGTGGGATCTAGTTCCCTGACCAGGGATCAAACCCGGGCCCCCTGCATTGGGAGCATGGAGACTTAACCACTGTGCCACCAGGGAAGTCCCTAAAATAATTTTATAATTAATATCCTGACACATAAGACTTTGTAACTATAACGAAGTATGAGAAGTGTTATACTAAGGGAAGTTTAGGATGCTCAGATAACACATAGCAGGGACACCTAATTTGGTCTAGGAAGCTCGAGAAAGCCTTCCTCAAAGAAAGCTATTTAAGCTGAGAGTCAAGTAGTTGTTATGGGAAAGCTAAGTGGAAAATATCAGGCAAAGGAAGGCCTGGAAGAGGAGGATAGGGAAAAGGTTGGAGTTGCAGGGGAGGAATAAGTGTGGAGAATGACTTGTTTCAGGAAGTGAAAAAGTGCATTTCGCCTGGAACAAAATGTTTGAGGATAGAAGAAGTGGCAAGAAAATGAGGTTAGAAAGGTAAGCTAGCTAACAAACCATATTAAAGGAATTCCCACACTGCTGAGGGCCCGGGTGGGTTCAGTCCCTGGTCAGGGAACTAAGATCCCAAAGTCCAAAAAAAGAATTTTTACTTTACCTTAAGAGTAAAGGAGGGCTTCCCTGGTGGCGCAGTGGTTGAGAATCCGCCTGCCAATGCAGGGGACACGGGTTCAAGCCCTGGTCTGGGAGGATCCCACATGCCGCGGAGCAACTGAGCCCGTGAGCCACAACTACTGAGCCTGCGCGTCTGGAGCCTGTGCTCCGCAACGGGAGAGGCCGCGATAGTGATAGGCCCCTGCACCGCGATGAAAAGTGGCCCCCGCTTGCCGCAACTGGAGAAAAGCCCTCGCACAGAAACGAAGACCCGACACAGCCAAAAATAAATAAATAAATTTATTTATTTAAAAAAAAAAAAAGAATAAAGGAGAATGCTACAGCAGTGTTAACATGTGTGCATTAGTATCAATAGTGTTTGTAACTAACAACCCTATATTAAAGCAAGAAGATGATGGGATTCAACTCGTGAAGCACTGAGAACAAGTACAAAGAATATAGAATCCCGGGGACTTCCCTGAGGGTCCAGTGGTTAAGACTCCTCGCTTCCACTGCAGGGGGCATGGGTTTGATCCCTGGGCACGGCCAAAAAAAAAAAGAAAGAAAGAATAAAGAGTTTGGAATTAGAGCCCTACCTCCATCTTTTCCTAGCCGTGTGACCTGGAGCAAGTTAATTAAACCTCTCTGTGCCACAGCTTCCTCTGGTAAATAAGGAAAATTATTTCTTCTTCATAGGGTGGTTTTCAGGAGTGAGAGAGAAAACTAAGGAAAGCTTCTGTCACAAAGGAGTTTCCTTTGATGTTGGTCCCTTTATCTTATGGACACCTACCTTAACTCAGTGAACCAAAAAAATCCCCTGTGCCCAGTGTAACAATTTTAGGTCGAAGAGTTTCTTTTGCAGAACTTTGCAATTCACAGTGTGGTTTAATGTACATTAATTGCCCTCAGGAAACTCCTAGATCAGAATATGAATGAGCTACAAAAGCAAGTGAAAATCTTAAAGGATAAAGAGAATCAACTGGAAATGACCAGTTCTCAGCAACAATCCAGAATTCAGCAACAAGAGGCCCAACTTAAACAATTGGAATATGAAAAAAGAAAATCTGGTGAGGTAAGAAAGCAAATAGGTATGCTTCTCAGTTCCCCTATTCCCTTAGACCTAATTGATAGCTAATAAGAGCTAATAATTATTGAATGCCTAGCACTTTACCCATTAAGTTTAGTCAGGATTCAGTCAGGAAAGCAGAATCTACTCTAGGTATTGCAAGCAAGAAGGAACTTAACACGGGGAATAACATGCTTACAGAACTGTTGGAAGGGAGAGGTAGGGGTAAGTAGAAGGTTGCCAGCTTTCAATAAATCCAGAAGTTCAGAAATCACAGGGAAACCAACTCCTGCAGCACCAAAGTGGGAGATTTGCAGGAACTCTCCCTGAAGCCCTTACAAAAGTCTCATCTGCTGTCTTCCCATTCATCTACCTGGTAGTGTTACCCGGATACTGGATTTGCCTCTTGGTAGGTGTTGAGCCAAAAGATACAGCCAAGCCAAAGAACAGGAGAAGGAAGGATTTGTTACTTGCAGCAAGTAAGAACACCAGGGCTCTCTCCCAAAGCAGTGTCTCCTTGAACAGCAAAATTGGGGAAGTTTTAAGCTAAGGGTACATGCATATTCATGAAGGAGCTTGAGCAGAGGAGAATTCAGCATAGAATTGGGGCAAAGGTCCATAGAGTCCAAGCTTTAGTTGACTGAAGTCATGAGGGTCAACATCATCATTCTGTCCTCCACCTAGGTGGGGGTCTTACTTCCTGTAGAACTCAAAGACATGTATCAAATTGTTATGTATATCCCTTGAGGAGGAACTAGGACTAGATTTATCGCTGAACTATTGTTTCTTGACTGCTTTTCCTTTGTTCTTAAATTCCCTCACTTCCCTTAAGATCATTAATTACTGAGACCTGTTCAAGGACAAGCATTTTGGCCAGGCTTAGATCACAAAATGGATTAGACCAAAAATGGCTTCTGTCAAGAAAGCCATGCCTGGTTCTTTCTCCAGGGACCCCCTACCATATCTGCTTCCAGTAGTGCTAGAGGAGAACAGTGGCTTTTCCTGTGCTTTCTCCCGTGCTTTCCAAACTGTGTGCAGCTGCCTTTCATTTGCAGAAACCAAACTGGAACTCTGCTGTCAAGGGAGTTTGGGAAATGTTTTCAGACTTCCAACCTTGCAGCACAGGGGACAGCTTAGAAAAATAGGGGCCCTGGTAAGCAATGTCACAGTCCACTTTGTATAGTCAGCTTCCAAACAAACCCTTTTACCCAATATTTAACCTTATAAACAATAAGAAGTATAGTATGCTTGAGAAGCAAGAAGAACTACAATTCTCCAGCCTGTGGAAGGAAAACCACATTCACAGAAAGATAGACAAAATGAAAAGGCAGAGGACTTTATACCAGATGAAGGAACAAGATAAAACCCCAGAAAAGCAACTAAATGAAGTGGAGATAGGCAACCTTCCAGAAAAACAATTCAGAATAATGATAGTGAAGATGATCCAGGACCTCGGAAAAAGAATGGAGGGAAAGATCGGGAAGATGCAAGGAATGTTTAACAAAGACCTAAAGAATTAAAAAACAAACACCTAGAAGAATTAAAGCACAAACAAACAAAGATGAACAATACAATAACTGAAATGAAAAATACACTAGAAGGAATCAATAGCAGAATAACTGAGGGAGAAGAACAGATAAGTGACCTGGAAGACAGAATGGTGGAATTCACTGCCATGGAACAGAATAAAGAAAAAAGAATGAAAATAAATGAAGACAGCCTGAGAGACCTCTGGGACAACATTAAATGCAACAACATTCACATTATAGGGGTCTCAGAAGGAGAAGAGAGGAGAAAGGACCCGAGAAAATATTTGAAGAGATTATAGTCAAAAACTTCCATAACATGGGAAAAAAAATAGCCACCCAAGTCCAGGAAGCACAGAGACTCCCAGGCAGGATAAACCCAAGGAGAAACACACTGAGAAACATAGTAATCAAATTGACAAAAATTAAAAACAAAGGAAAATTATTGAAAGCAACAAGGGAAAAACAACAAATAACATACAAGGGAACTCCCATAAGGTTAACAGCTGATTTCTCAGCAGAAACCCTACAAGCCAGAAGGGAGTGGCATGATATATTTAAAGTGATGAAAGGGAAGAACCTACAACTAAGATTACTCTACCTGGCAAGGATCTCATTCAGATTCAACTGAGAAATCAAAAGTTTTACAGACAAGCAAAAGCTAAGAGAATTCAGCACCACCAAACCAGCTCTACAGCAAATGCTAAAGGAACTTCTCTAAACGGAAAACACGAGAGAAGAAAAGGACCTACAGACACAAACCCATAACAATTAAGAAAATGGTACTAGGAACATACATATCAATAATTACCCTAAACGTGAATGGATTAAATGCTCCAACCAAAAGACACAGGCTCGCTGAATGGATACAAAAACAAGACCCATATATATGCTGTCTACAAGAGACCCACTTCAGACCTAGGGACACATACAGACTGAAAGTGAGGGGATGGAAAAAGATATTCCATGCAAATGGAAATCAAAAGAAAGCTGATACTTATATCAGATAAAATAGACTTTAAAATAAGGAATGTTACAAGAGACAGGGAAGGACACTACATAATGATCAAGGGATTAATCCAAGAAGAAGATATAACAATTATAAATATATATGCACCCAACATAGGAGCTCCTCAATACATAAGGCAACTGCTAACAGCTATAAAATCAACAGTAACACAATAATAGTGGGGGACTTTAACACCTCACTTCCACCAATGGACTGATCACCCAGACAGAAAATTAATAAGGAAACACAAGCTTTAAATGACACAATAGACCAGATAGATTTAATTGATATTTATAGGACATTCTATCCAAAAACAGCAGATTACACTTTCTTCTCAAGGGCACACGGAACATTCTCCAGGAAAGATCACATCTTGGGTCACAAATCAAGCCTCAGTAAATTTAAGAAAATTGAAATCATATCAAGCATCTTTTCTGACCACAAAGCTATGAAATTAGAAATCAATTACAGGGAAAAAAAGATAAAAAACACAAACATATGGAGGCTAAACAATACGTTACTAAATAACCAAGAGATCACTGAAGAAATCAAAGAGGAAATCAAAGAATACCTAGAGACAAATGATAATGAAAACACAATGATCCAAAACCTGCGGGATGCATCAAAAGCAGTTCTAAGAGGGAAGTTTTTAGCAATACAAGCCTACCTCAAGAAACAAGAAAAATCTCAAATAAACAATCTAACCTTACACCTAAAGGAACTAGTGAAAGAAAAACAAACAAAACCCGAAGTTAGTAGAAGGAAAGAAATCATAAAGATCAGAGCAGAAATAAAAGAAATAGAAACAAAGAAAACAATAGCAAAGATCAATAAAACTAAAAGCTGGTTCTTTGAGAAGATAAACAAAATTGATAAACCTTTAGCCAGACTCATCAAGAAAAAGAGGGAGAGGACTCAAATCAATAAAATTAGAAATGAAAAAGAAGAAGTTACAACAGACACCACAGAAATACAAAGCATCCTAAGAGACTACTACAAGCAACTATATGCCAATAAAATGGACAACATTGAAGAAATGGACAACTTCTTTGAAATGTATAACCTTCCAAATCTGAACCAGGAAGAAATAGAAAATATGAATAAACCAATCACAAGTAATGAAATTGAAACTGTGCTTAAAAATCTTCCAACAAACAAAAGTCCTGGACCAGATGGCTTCACAGGTGAATTCTATCAAACATTTAGAGAAGAGCTAACACCCACCCTTCTCAAACTCTTCCAAAAAATTGCAGAGGAAGGAACAGTCCCAAACTCATTCTATGAGGCCACCATCTCCCTGATACCAAAGCCAGACAAAGATACTACAAAAAAAGAAAATTATAGACCAATATCACTGATGAATATAGATGCAAAAGTCCTCAACAAAATCCAACAACACATTACAAGGATCATATACGATGATCAAGTGGGATTTACCCCAGGGATGCAAGGATTCTTCAGTATATGCAAATCAATCAATGTGATACACCATATTAACAAATTGAAGAATAAAAACCATATGATCATCTCAATAAATGCAGAAAAAGCTTTTGACAAAATTCAACACCCATTTATGATAAAAACTCTCCAGAAAGTGGGCATAGTGGGAACCTACCTCAACATAATAAAGGCCATATACGACAAACCCACAGCAAACATCATTCTCAATGGTGAAAACTGAAAGCATTTCCTCTAAGATCTTGAACAAGACAAGGATGTCCACTCTTGCCACCATTATTCAACATAGTTTTGGAAGTCCTAGCCATGGCAATCAGAGAAGAAAAAGAAATAAAAGGAATCCAAATTGGAAAAGAAGAAGTAAAACTGTCACTGTTTGCAGATGACATGATACTATACATAGAGAATCCTAAAGGTGCCACCAGAAAACTACTAGAGCTAATCGATGAATCTGGTAAAGTTGCAGGATACAAAATTAATGCACAAAAATCTCTTGCATTCCTAGACACTAACAATGAAAGATCAGAAAGAGAAATTAAGGAAACAATCCCATTCACCATTGCAACAAAAAGAATAAAATACCTAGGAATAAACCTACCTAAGGAGGTAAAAGACCTGTACTCAGAAAACTGTACGACACTGATGAAAGTAATCAAAGATGACACAAACAGTTGGTGAGATATACCATGTTCTTGAATTGGAAGAATCCATATTGTGAAAATATTGGACTATACTACCCAAAGCAATCTACAGATTCAATGCAATCCCTATCAAATTACCAGTGGCATTTTTTACAGAACTAGAACAAAAAAATCTTAAAATTTGTATGGAGACACAAAAGACCCCAAATAGCCAAAGCAGTCTGAGGGGAAAACATGGAGCTGGAGGAATCAGACTCCCTCACTTCAGACTATACTACAAAGCTACAGTAAACAAGACAATATGGTGGTGGCACAAAAACAGAAATATAGATCAATGGAACAGGATAGAAAGCCCAGAGATAAACCCACACACCTATTGTCAACTAATCTATGACAAAGGAGGCAAGGATATACAGTGGAAAAAAGACAGCCTCTTCAATAAGTGGTGCTGGGAAAACTGGACAGCTACATGTAAAAGAATGAAATTAGAACACTTCCTAACACCATACACAAAAATAAACTCAAAATGGATTAGAGACCTAAATGTAAGACTGGACACTATACAACTCTTAGAGGAAAACATAGGAAGAACACTCTTTGACATAAATCACAGCAAGATCGTTTTTGATCCACCTCCTAGAGAAATGGAAGTAAAAACAAAAATAAACAAATGGGACCTAATGAAACTTTAGAGCTTTTGCAAAGCAAAGGAAACTGCAAACAAGACAAAAAGACAACCCTCAGAATGGGAGAAAATATTTGCAAACTAATCAACGGAGAAAGGACTAATCTCCAAAATATATAAACAGCTCATGCAGCTCAATATTAAAAAAAACAAACAACCCAACCAAAAAATGGGCAGAAGACCTAAATAGACATTTCTCCAAAAAAGACATAGAGATGGCCAAGAAGCACATGAAAAACTGCTCAACATCACTAATTATTAGAGAAATGCAAATCAAAACTACAATGAGGTATCACCTCACACCAGTTAGAATGGGCATCATCAGAAAATCTACAGACAACAGATGCTGGAGAGGGTGTGGAGAAAAGGGAACCCTCTTGCACTGTTGGTGGGAATGTAAATTGATACAGCCACTATGGAGAACAGTGTGGAGGTTCCTTAAAAAACTAAAAATAGAATTACCATATGACCCAGCAATCCCACTACTGGGCATATACCCAGAGAAAACCATAATTCAAAAAGACACATGCACCCCAGTGTTCATTGCAGCACTATTTACAATAGCCAGGTCATGGAAGCAACCTAAATGCCCATTGACAGACGAATGGATAAAGAAGATGTGGTACATATATACAACGGAATATTACTCAGCCATAACAAGGAACGAAATTGGGTCATTTGTAGAGACGTGGATGGATCTAGAGACTGTCATACAGAGTGAAGTAAGTCAGAAAGAGAAAAACAAATATCGTATATTAACACATATGTGGAACCTAGAAAACTGGTATAGATGAACCTGTTTGCAGGGCAGAAATAGAGACACAGATGTAGAGAACAAACATATGGACACCTAGGGTGGAAAGCGACGGTGGCGGGGGGGCGGGCCGGGAGGGGTTGGCTGGTGGTGGGATGAATTGGGAGATTGGGATTGACATATATAAACTAATATGTTTAAAATAGATAACTAATAAGAACCTGCTGTATTAAAAAAATTAAATTAAATTAAAATTTTTTTTAAAAAAAAATGAAGAATAGTATGCTTTCCCCTAATAGGATGCACTATCACTCATATAAATGAAAATGAAATCGCACAACTCAGATTGGGACTTGAACCCAGCCAAAACCCAGACTGGGACTTGAGCCCACTGTCTTAATTGAGATCACACACCTGGTCTCAGGACTTAATGAAGCTGAGGTTCTTCTGTCTCATCTCAGAAAGAATTCAGTGGATAACAAAGTGATAGGTAAGAAATGGATTTATTTAGAGAGAAACATTTTCCATAGACAGAATGCAGTCCATCTCAAAAGGCCAGAGCAGCCCTGGGAGAAACTCACTCCACAGACAGAGTGTGGGCCATCTCAGAAGGTGAGAGGCCCCGAAATATGACGTGGTTAATTTTTATAGGCTGGGTAATTTCATAGGCTAATGAGTGGGAGGATTATTCCAACTATTTTGGAGAAGGGACAGGGATTTGCAGGAATTGGGCGACTGCCCACTTTTTGGACTTTTATGGTTGGCCTCAGAACTGTCACGGCACCTGTGGGTATGTCGTTTAGCTAATTACAACGAGCATATAATGAGGCTCAAAGTCTACTGGAAGTCGAATCTTCTGCCATCTTTGACCTAATCGGTTCCAACCAGTTTTTGTCGTATCCTCAACAGCTATGTCATTCTTTTAAAGGTTGTGCCCTGCCTCCTGTTTCACTGATACACTTAACTTCTCAGAGTCCCAGCAGCATCTGTGGTCATTTGGGGGTAATGTTAATTGCTGCTTCTTCAGTCTCAATCCACATGGATATACTAACTTTAAAACTTAATTATAAGTTAACTACCAATAATACAATAACACATGTTTTGCCAATGAGGTATAGGTTTGAAAAGCCACTCCCATTCCAGCTCTTGGTTTCTTTCCCATATTCTGGCTCTGAGAGAAAGAGCATCATATATCAATCAATGGTTAAAAGTTTAGACATCATCTTATCAGACACCACTGAACCTCAAAAGATGTTTTCACCTAGCCAGCATCATAACTACATCTTCCATAGGTCTTTCCACTGTTTTGCAGGTTGGTTTTTTTTACTGGATAGTGGGATATATGGTGAGACCAATGACTCTCATATATATGAGCCTCTGTTTCACTTCTCTTACTGTAAAATGATTTTCTTGGTCAGAAGCCATGTTGTGTGGTATATATCATGACAAGAAATAAAGAATTTGGTAAGTCCACAGATGGTGGTCCTGGCAAAAGTATTGTGGACAGAGAAAGTAAATCCATATCTAAAATGAGTGTTTCCTTACTATGTATAAAATAGATAACTAATGAGAACCTACTCTATAGCACAGGAAACTCTACTCAGTGCTCTGTGGTGACCTAAATGGGAAGGAAATCTAAAAAAGAGTGGATATATATATACGTATGATTGAATCACTTTGCTGTACAGCAAGAAACTAACAACATTGTAAATCAACTCTACTCCAATAAAAATTAATGAAAAGAACAAAAATAAAATAAAATAAAATGAGTGTCTCTTTCACTGAGGACAAATTGTTGTTCTCTGCATGGTGGAAGGGGTCCAGTATAATAAACCTACTACCAGGTGACTGCCTGGCCCCCCAGTGGATGGTGCCATAACAGTTGCTCAACATTGATCTGTGCTTTTAGCATGTTGAGTGGATTAGCCTTGGTGACTCCTTATAAAATATATTCCTGCCCCCATGCACTTTGTACGTGAGCCCACTGAATGAGCAAATAGGGGATAGAAAAAGAGGCTAAGTGACATCCAGAATGTACTATTTTTTCCACCTGATTATTGAGAGCCACCTCTTCTGTGGAAGCCCTCTGCTGAGCAGAAACACATGTAACACATATATGTTCACACTCTAGGCCTGTGCTGTCTAATATTGTGTCAACTAGCCACATGTGCCTATCTAAATTTAAGTTAATTAAAATTACATAAAATTAAAAATTCAGTTCCTCAGACACACTAGGCACGTTTCATGTGTTCAGTAGCCACAGATGGCAAGTGACCACCATGTTGGAGAGTGCAGACATAGAACATTCCCACTAATTGGACAGCATTTCTAGTCCAGGCCCCTTTTCCAGGCCTCTTTTTCATCAGTCCTCCAATATTATGCTTTCCAAATCCCTGATCATCTGGCCAAACTATTAGAAACTTTCTATAAATTAGCATAGGTCCATGCCTCTGAACATCTCCCTTTCCAGGCAAAGTGAACACAAGCTTTGCCCACTGAGACTTCCCTTCCCCCTGGTCTTAAGGGCTACCCCTCAGTTGGGGCTGTATGCCACAGCAGCCCTACTTTTTTTTTTTTTAACAGCTTTATTGGAGTATAATTGCTTTACAATGTTGTGTTTGATTCTGCTGTATAACAAAGTGAATCAGCTATACATATACATATATCCCCATATCCCCTCCCTTTTGCGTCTCCGTCCCATCCTCCCTATCCCACCCCTCTAGATGGTCACAAAGCACTGAGCTGATCTCCCTGTTCAATGCAGCTGCTTCCCGCTAGCTATCTATTTTACATTTGGTAGTGTATATAGGTCAATGCCACTCTCTCACTTCGTCCCAGCTTAGTGGTTGCTGCATATTGTACAGAATCATACGTACATCAGGACCGAATTTATTCTTCCTTGGCTAACTGGTCATAGAGAACTCCCCATTAGGCCATAGGTTTGGGTTGAGAGAGGTGGTGATGCAATAGAAGTAAGTACCACTTGCTAATGCAGCTTGGAACCTTAAGGACCTGCTTGGGCTCAGTATTTTACATAGCAATTCTGTTTGAGGATGGAGTACTACTGCACATGCCCAGCTCAATGCTCAGTGGATAATAGAACACCTCGTTTCAGGAAGGGCAGCTCAGGTTACTTGATACTTGATTTCTCACAGCCAACCATTCAGTCTCCACCAGGGCCAGTCACAAGCAAGGACCTTTCTCAAAAGGCAAAGAGTTATTATGGGAGGAGAGATGACTTTCCTCCCAAATCATAACATTAAACTACAGTTTTCCAGAGGCTCTGTATTGCTTCCTCAGCTGCCATAGGAACTTGGAGCAACTTTGGGTCATAAAGCCCAAGTGGCAAAGCAGTTTGCACTGCAGCCTGGCACAGCACAGATCTTTGTTTTGCTTTGGGCACCACTAAAACCATACAGCCTTGAAGGTTGCTTGATAAATGGGTTGAAGGCAAAGGTGGTATAAGTTGATTCTAGACTCTGAAGAGGCATTCCAAGCACTTGGCCTTTTCTACCATCAATAGCCCTCAGGTCAGAAAGCCAACAAAGAGAATCTGCTATTCCAGATTGTCTAGTTTGACTATACATTCAAGAATTGGGGAATAATCACTGAGGAGATTCACAAACGCACTAGGCCCATCATGAAACCTACACTGAGCTAATGAATCACTGCAGACATACTCTAAGACACTTTGTGTGTTCAAACTCCATTTTCCACCTTACTTCCTTAAGCCCCCACTCTGAATTGTGAACCTTAGTCTCATTTTGGGTTCCAAGGTATTAGTGTTGAGTAAGAACCACTGTACTGTACGTAATTCCCCCAAAGTCTAGATAGTTCCCTTTCTCCAATGCCCAGTCACCTGGGTAAAAGGCCACAGACCTCTTTGGGGAAGGCTTGGGAGAAGATCACATGCTTGTGGCAGCATCACACACAAGGTTCTTCCTAAAGACAACCTAGCAAAAGGACCCTGGGTCTGAACTGACTCAGGTCTGGGGATTGAGTAAGAGGCCATTACTCTCCATTGTTGTCATTCAAATTGGGCCTCTGTTCACCAGACCCAGGTGCATTTATTTATTTATTCATTTATTTAAAAATACAACTCAAGTAAAACTTTAATAGGCTGTTCATCTATTTTAGTCCTGTAATCACTGTGAGCAATTAACTACAACCAAAGATTGCTATGAGTCAAACCATTTGGTTAAATCTCTGGCCCTATTATCTAATAAGAGTAATAATGCCCACCTCGTATCAGGGGGTTAAACATTGCCACTTGACCTCTGACACGCTGCAGTACCATCATCCCCACTAAAATCTGGCCTTCAATTTGGCATCTCCCACCATCATCCTCAGTAGGAGAGCATGATAGAGCATTTCAAGGAATCTGGTGCTCCACTCACCAGTGTATTTGGCAAAGCCTTGGTGAGAGGAGTGTCTTCTGAGTGATGTGTGGGTCATAGTGATGAGGTGGGTGAGCAGGTCACCCATGACAAATCTACTCCAAACTTCCTATCTACTTAAGACTTTGGATTCTTTCCTCTCTTATACCAAGGAAGTATGGCATCTTAATGTCATTTAACACAGGTCACTGTTGAGTCCAAGTTTCAGTCCACCAACCAAGCAAACTATTAAAGTCACGTTAGATGTTAAAATTAACACATTAAATCCTGAATCTCTGGTAAGTGCATCCATGTCAATAAATTCAGCCTATTCAACATTATATTCCTTTCTCCCTAGTATAATGCCCTACAAATACAGACCTACCTGTATTCCTCAGGTTTCTGCCAATTTAATTTGGCAGAATCTTTCCATTCTTTCAATATGGCAGTCCTCCTAGGTCAGTCCCTATACTCAACCCCCACTCCCCAGGATGGGCTGGGATCTGACTCTAGTTGTAGGATTGGAGGCAAAGAGAAGCGGTAGTGGTATAGGGTGGGTGTTAAGAATAATAGGTATCCTTGCACAGGTAGCTGCCTCAGGTGGAGTCAGTAGAGTCCTCGATGCAAGAGTGGTTAATCTCCTGAGACAGCAGGACTGCTTATGCTGATAAGAGGGGCTCGGTAGGATTTCTAGGTCCAGGGTGCTCAAAGTTATTGGAATGCTGTCGGATGTTCTCGTTCCCAATTCTCAGATTTGCATGTATTTCCAAATAAAGCACTATTTTTCACATAAGAGATGTGGCAAGGCTATGAAATCAACTTATGCTGCAATTCTGCAACCTACTTGATGAAATTTGGGTTTTGGATATATTGACCTGCTGCCTACATGAAGGACGTGCTGTAGGTCTCTGAGTATGCCTTGTTCCAATAATTAAATCCCAAGTTGGACATTTTCTCCTCTGAGGCTCATTAACATGGTCAGGTGCGGCTAGCCACCCCACACTCCTTGGAGTTCTCAGTGCCTCTGTAACTTTGTAGCAGTCCTGTGGTCTGCCAAAGCACTTCACCACAAGCAACTATATTATAATTTAATCAACTTTTCTGTCATGGATTACTAGTATTAGTGACAAGATTAAACTGCCTTCAAATCCAACCAGCTCAGATACCAAGTCCAGACTCCCCGGAGCCACTTCTAGAACCAAATACTTTATTAGTCAGGGTTAGGTCAGGAACACAGCTTTCACTCTACTTCAAGCTGGAAAACTTTCTATGTGTGGAATTAAATGCTCACAAAACTACTGGAAAGGTTGGGGGAACAAAAGTCAAGGAAAAGAGCTATTGGCTTTCGGGAATTCTGGAAGTGCAAAGTCACAGGACGCTACTATGATTTCCATAAGCCTTTTTCAGCAGAAAGGCTTTGCCAGTTTACATTTCGTCAACATCAAACCTTTATTCAGCAGAGTATTCCCATTTTTTAAAATGTTTTTCAGCAGCTCAAGAGCAACCAGGAATTGTCAGAGAAGCTGTCTGGGTTGCAGCAGGAGAAGGAAGCTCTACGTGAAGAGTATGGACAATTTTTGAAGCAGCTTGATGTCCATGTGAGGTAAACAAAAACAAGTTCCCTTTAGAAGACTGTGAGCTACTTCTTAGGGAGCCAGAGCAGGGGATGCTCGTAGAAGTGACCTTTCAAGAACGCCAACACCGTTTTCCTTCGTTCCCAGAAGTTCTATCTATAGGGCTTTTCCTAGGGAGATGTGGGACCTCATTTCTTCCCAAGAGAGGGAGGGGGAAGGGAATTACTATTTATTGAGCTCTAGTGGTATCTAACATCTTGCTCTTCCCCAAATATACCCCCTCACTTGCCTTCAGCCTTCTTTTTCCCTCGCGTACTTTCCTCAGTCTGGACCACGCTCTCCCTATTTCAACTCTTCATTCTCAGCCTAGGAGTCACCTCCTCAAGAAGCCTTTCTTGACACCTCCGGCCTGGGTTGAGTGAGGTGTCACTCTTTGTGTTCCTGTAGCCCTTTGTACATGGCTCTCTGTAATTATTTAAGAACTTGCCATGTTGTTGTGAAATAACGTGACACCTGTCTTCCTCACCAGACTGTAGGTTTTAAAGGACATGGGCCAAGGTCTTACTCATCCTTTTATCCACAGGCCCTGGTATATAACAGGTGCTCAATAAAACTTTATGTTCCCAAACTACCTGCTCTTTCTTCCATTCCCTGGTCATCATCCTACCAGATTCCTCCCGCTCTCCTCCTCTCTGAAATGTAGCTTAGTAGTTCAGACTATGGACTCTGGAGCCATATTGCTTGGATATAATTACTGGTTCTACTAGGAACTAGCTGTGACCTTGGGCAAGTTAAATAACCTCTCTGTGCCTGAGGTATCTCATCTTTAATATGGACAAAATAGCCATTCCTATCGCATAAAGTTGTTATGAGAATTAACCGAATGAATATATGTAAAGCGTTTACTTAGAACAGTGTCTAGCACACAGCTGTTATTATATCTACTTATTTTTAGTTTTTCTCCATGACCCACCTCTCTGCTCCGAGCTCTGCGCCCCTCTGCTCTATTCTTTCTATAGGTTGAAGTTTCTTATTCTCTTATGTTCTCACTCACCTACTATGTTGATGGTAGTCATGATAATGATTTAAAAACCATTTTCTGAAACTCCAGACCTTTGGTTGCAAAGCAACACTGTTTTAATCAGTGTATTTCATTCCTTGACCAGTGGTCAGCGCCAAGCAAGAACTTTAGCAAAACAGCTCAGGCTAATTCTAGACCTGCTGGAATCAACCCTCACAACATAGCCCAGATTTAGTTAAGAATTATCCACTGGTCCTGTGATTGATGTTTTCATTCAAAGTAAAAAAAAACCATTTTTGTACATATATTTTTCATTTTAAAAATTATTTTTATAGAGTAAATTCCTAGGTGTGGAATTACTAGTCCAAAAGCTGGAGCTATGGATCATAAAATGTATTATCAAACATTCAGAAGCATCCTACCAAAATTTTCTGCCGTCATTATATGAGTAACAATTTCACCACATCCGAATTTGCATTGGGTGCTACTTTAGGTGGGGGAGGGCTCTGATGAAACTTTCCCCAGTGTTCTTTCTTTTAAGTGAGGTATAATTTACATATACACCGATTTTAAATGTACAATTTGATGAGTTTTGACAAGTGTACTGTTTGATGAGTTTTGACAAATGTATACACCCACCTAACCACTAGCCCAATCAAGATACAGAACATTTCCATTATCCCTTTAATTTCTCTCCTACCTTTTTGCTGTCAGTCTGTATCTCTTGCTCCTCCACCTCCTCCCAGGCATCCACTCTTCTGATTTCTGCTTCTCCTAGAATTTCATCAAAATGGAATTATACTGCGTGTGATCTTTTGTGTCTGACTTTTTTTAAAAAATAAATTTATTTATTTTTGGTTGCGTTGGGTCTTCGTTGCTGTGCGTGGGTTTTCTCTAGTTGTGGTGAGCGGGGGCTACTCTTCGTTGAGGTGCGTGGGCTTCTCATTGTGGTGGCTTCTCTTGTTGTGGAGCATGGGCTGTAGGCACGGGGGCTTCAGTAGTTGTGGCACGTGGGCTCAGTAGTTGTGGCTCACGGGCTGTAGAGCACAGGCTCAGTAGTTGTGGCTCATGGGCTTAGTTGCTCCGCAGCATGTGGGATCTTCCCAGACCAGGGCTCGAACCTGTGTCCCCTGCATTGGCAGGCGGATTCTTAACCACTGTGCCACCAGGGAAGTCCTGTGTCTGACTTCTTTTGCTCAACTTATTCTATGATTTTTAATGCTCAGTTATAGACATTTCTTTGATGGCTAGTGAGGCTGAATAGTTTTCCATATTATTTGTCCAAACCCTTTAGGACAGTGGATGCTAACCCTAGCTGCACATGCATGGGCCCCAACATAGATTAATTAAATCAGAATCTGTGAGGATAGGGCTTAGGGATCAATACTTTTCTAAAATCATCCCCATGTGATTCTGATGGGCACCTAGGGTTGAAAACTACAACTTTAGGAAAGAAAATGGAAGGGATTGTCAAAACTCTAGGTTCATTTTTGTTTTCATTCCCCTGATCCCACTCCTGACCTTTACAAACAATGCTTATTTTTTTCCATGTTTTCCCAGCTAATCTTCCAGAGGAACAAATTCCTTGCCTTTTTGAAATAAAAATAAATGAAAGACCATCTGGTTTTATATAAACATAAGCAAAAGTTGTCCTTAAATTTTAGAACATGAGTATTGTGCTGTCTTATTGTACAAATTAACAAAGCCAAACATAAACTTAGAAAATCCGCATGTTCTTCAGGCAAGTTGGCCAACAGAACTTCTGGCTAAACTAATAGGTGTGTCAAATAACCAGGCTGCTATGGAAGGGAAGGATCTAAGCTCTCCCCAGCTGAATTGCATCCACATACTCTTCAAACCATGTAGCACTACTGAAAGAAGCCTGAATATCAAGCAATAGGATCCAGTTAGGTCAAGTATAATACATTCACTTGATGGAACATAATACAGCTGTAAAAGATGGTGGCCATGAAGACTAGATAACAACATGGGAAAATGCTGTGATACAATAAATGAAAAGAGCATAAGATAATTTTAATGTAGACAGTGTTTTAAAAAAAAAGATGCTTATAAAAAGACTGGAAGGAAATACAAGAATATTATAATACTGATCATATGGGAGTTGGGTTTTTTCCCAAAATTTTCTATAATTTATAACCTTTAAAAAATAAATTAATATTTTAATAGTCCAAATGGCAGGATAAGAGAGACAGCAGCTGTCTGGCATGGAAGCTGCAGACGTGGGTTTTAATATCCCAGGGCAGAAAGGGTAAAAGCAATTCCAGAAATACATGTTGTGTTTCAAATGATGTCAGAAATCAGAGGAACTGTGAACAGCTGGGAAACTCAGAGAACAACAGGTGTACTGTTAGATAGTGTTAAACCTCTGAAGCTATGGACCAGAGGATGCTGAAACCCGGTGATATCTTTTGCCAAGCTCTTCCTAGTATAAGGGAAAATGAGAACATTTATGAGATAGAAATATCTCCCTGTAAAGAACATAAGTCACAATCTGCAAGAATAGGTACCTCATATTATGTAATGGGTGCTGCAAGGGCCACAGAACTGAACAGGTCTAAGGCAGTTTTATGAACCCAGATATCTAGAGCAACTCTATTAATTAGGATGTAGGTTGAGTTGCTGCAGCAGAGACACTGAATAAGAATGTCTTTAAAAAGGGAGGGTTTTCTCTCTTACCTAAAAGTGCAGGATGGATATGGTAGCTCCATGTTTCCGAAGTCTAGACTCCTTCCTTGTTGTTGCTCCAGCATCTTTAGCACTTAGCCACATAGTTCAGGTGGTTCACCACCATATCCACATTTCTTCCAACAAGAAGGGAGAAAGAGGGGACAGCAAGGGCATTCCATTCTCCTGGAAGGCACACTACTTCCACTCCGGCTGTTGGCCAGGACTTATTCCCATAGCCTCATCTAACTGCAAGGAAAGCCAGAAAATGCAGTTCCTATTTGAGCAACCAAGTGCCAAGCTAAATCCGGGGCTCTATAACGACAGAAGAAGGAGAAAGTGGATTGGGGACAATCCCCACAGTCAGTCACTGCCACGCGCACTGACAAGCTGGTGACAAGGCCCTGTATCCATGTCTCTGGCTTACCAGAATTCAAACATCTCCACTTGGCATCTGGCTAACAGCTAAATTAATCTTCTAAGGGAAAAATATACAAAATGATTCTTTTCTTTTTTAATTTTAATTTTAATTTTATTTTTTTGGCTGCATTGAGTCTTGGTTGCTGCTCATGGGCTTTTTCTCTAGTTCCAGTGAGCGGGAGCTACTCTTCATTGCGGTGCGCGGGCTTCTCATTGCGTTGGCTTCTCTTGTTGCAGAGCACAGGCTCTAGGCGCGCAGGCTTCAGTAGTTGTGGCTTGTGGGCTCTAGAGCGCAGGCTCAGTAGTTGTGGCGCACGGGCTTAGTTGCTCCGCATCATGTGGGATCTTCCTCGACCAGGGATCAAACCGGTGTCCCCTGCATTGGCAGGCAGACTCTCAACCACTGCGCCACCAGGGAAGTCCCTACAAAATGATTCTTTTATTTACAATCAGCAAGTAGGAGAGAGAGGGGCACTATTTTGGAAAATGGAAGAGTCTTGCAAAAACACATTTAGAGGTAAGATATAACTTACAAGAACATAAGACTCTCTTGGAGTAGCTATTCCATCATAGTTTGACTAGAATTAGTATCTAAATAAGTCTGCTTTGCTCTTCCCCTCCCATCTGGTTCCTAGTTTTTATGTAAAACAAAATATCTCAAAGAGAAATTGACAATATCCGGTTTGCCTGGCTTTGCTGGTATTATAGCACTGGGGCATAGTCAGAGATCACAGCCTCTGGAGTCAGATTCTTCTCTGTAAAAGTAACTTCCCTCTGTGTCAGGAGTCCTCAAGACCACCCTCAGGTTTGGAGATTCATTAGGACTTACAGATCTTAGGAAAGCTTTTACATTCATGGTTATGGTTTATTACAGTGAAAGGATACAGATTAAAATCATCAAAGGAAAAAAGCGTGCAGCGAGAGTTCAGGAGAGACAAGATGCAAGCAAGCTTCCCACTGTCCTCAGTGGAGTAGTATGGGCAGTACTTAATTCTCCCAGCAACGTTGTGTGACAATATATATGAAGCATTCCCAGCCAGAGAAACTCACCTGAGCCTTGACATCCAGGGATTTAATCGGGGATTAGTCAGAAGGACAGAGAGAGCTCCTGTGATTGACCTTAACTACTTAGTCTCCAGTTCTCCAACCCCTGAAAAGTCAAACTGATCCAGCATGGCCCAGGCCCATGGTGAACAAAAATGCATTCACCATAAATCATTTTGTTAGCATAAAATATCTGGTGTGGCCCAAAGCCACAGGTATACAGAGACATTATTATCAGGTAGGATGTTCCAAGGGCTTAGAGGTTGTCTCCCAGGAGTCAGTCAAGGACTGGAAACCCAGACCCACTGAGTCTACTGCACAACATCCATCTCCTGGGTCATAGAGTGAGGACATCACCTTCACAAGTTTGCTTTAAAAGTACGCGAGGTGTCTTGTGAAAAGCCTGGAGCACACGTTAGTTCCCTTCACTTAGTTAGGACTTCCTCCAGTTTGAGTGTCAGAGCCCCAGACGGTTGACACAGGCAAACTGCCCAGCATCATAGGCCTGAATGACTGTGCCCTCCCATGCCTACACTGGCAGAGAGCAGATGCTTCATTCCTTAAACACTTTTCCTTTCAGTTAAAAAGGCATTATTCAAATTTCTAGGCAATCAGGGAAATCAGAGGCTAGAGAGAGCATTAGAATACTCTTTTGTTTGTTTAGTTTTTCTGTTTTTAAGATATCAGGATGTAATTGACCACAGATAACAAAAAACCTGACTAATATATTTAAACAAACTTTTTTTATTCTTATATAACAAGAAATCTGGAGGAAGGTGATTATGAAGATTGATTCAGTTGCTCAGTAGCGTGCTTAAGGACAGGCTCTTTCCCTCCTTCTCCTCTGCCATGCTTGGCGGGCTGATGGCTTTGTCCTTAGGCTTCACACCTCATGGTTACAAGGCAGCGGCTGTAGCTGCAGGTAACAGCCTCGGCAGGAGGGCAGCCAGAGCAGAGAGAGACCTTTGCTCAAGTTCTCAGCTTTTCCTGAAATGCCCAGCTGGACTTACCTGTCTCACACACCCAATCCCCACCTCAACCCACCCCGCACACACCTGGGGCCCACCCACCTTCCTTGAGATCAAGGGATCCTTATGGATACCTAAATGAACTTGAGTTCTGTTAGCAGAAATGAAGAAAGGCCATTCTGCCCTTACAGCCTGCCACAAGTAGTCTGTTTACAATGAAACAGAAGTAGTGAGGAGGTCCCCCAAGGGTTTCTCCCAAACTTTAGCCTGCAGCAGAACCCCCTGGAGGACCCAGTAAAACACAGATCCTCCTCCAGACCTTCTTATTCTGTAATTCTGGGATAGAGCCTGAGACTTTGCATCTCTAACAAGTTGCCAGGTGATGATGGTGTTGCTGGTCAGAACACAGTTTGAGGACCATTGCTATTGGCTTAGAGCAAACCTAGTTTAGGAACATTAGCTAGAGCAATGGTTTTCAGTAGGGGATAGTTTGCATTCTAGGGCAAGGGGACACTTGGCAATGTGTGGAGACTTTTCAGGTTGTCACACTGTAGAAGGTGCTACTAGCATCTTGTGGGTGGAGGCCAAGGATGCCGCTAAGCATTCTTCAAAGTACAGGTCAGCTCTCTACACGAAAGAATTATCTGGCCCAAAAGGTCAGTAGTGCAGAAATCCTGGTTCAGAGTGATTTTGTGTTATTAGACCTCATAGGTTTGATCTCGGAGAGGCAGCAGTGAGCGGTGGCGCGAAGCTAGATCTTAATTCCCTGCCCAAGATTTGAACCTGGGTAGCCTGAATGAAAACCAGGAATCCTAGCCACCAGACCCCCTGGCTCTTGCCCCCAGTGAAAAATGCATTTCTCATGGAGGCAAAAACTGTAAAAACGGGTACGAAATTTGTTATTAGAGACATACCACAACAACAAGTGGGAGAGCACACAGAGAAACAGTTTGTTTAGTTAAGATAGAAGCAAGGCAGAGATGCACACCCGGAGAGAAAGGGTGTGGGTGTCCTCCCTGATGAGGAGCGCAGTAAAGAGGCGGTTAAATCATTTACATAGGGCAGTTCTTCCGGGTCTTTGTATACCTTTGGCCAATCACCTGGTTTCTTTTTCCACACCTGACCTGCCCTAGCACCCTCCCCAACATGCATGCGCAACTTTTTTCCAAGATGGATTCCAGCCCAGAGGCCTATGGGGCCGCCTTAGCATCACATATTATGGGGTGGTGCCCCCTCCTTTTTGACCCCCAAGGAGGCTTTCTGCGCATGTGTAGTGTCTCCCTTGCTCCAAGGATAGGAAATGTATGACCTCTTGATCTTTTCCTCAAACGGGGTTTAGCCCTTCTCTGTCCCTGCCATGACTGTTATCTTAAGGCATCCACAGGAGACAAAGCCTGACTCTTTACCCTGTTTCTGCTGTTACTTCCATTTCGGAGAGCAAACAGGAGGCTGGCTGTAAATGTCTAACCTGGAGCCCACCTATCTCCTGTCTCAGGAAATGCAAACAGGAGGCTAGTTACTTGTACGTGTCCGGCCGGAAGCCCACCTTTTTCTCGCCCCAAGAAATGTGAACAGGAGGCCAGTTGTAAATGGCCACCCTGGAGCCCATCTATCTCCTGCCTTCGGTTCAAAGTGAAAGTTCTTAATTTTTAATTTGAAGAAGCACTTTCTGAGTAACAATATTCTTATTTGGAAAGCACAATCGTCTTCAGAGCAGTTTGCCTAGTGGTGGTATGCAGGATTTAATCTATTTTCTTGTTTACTCAGGTTAGCTGTTGTAGTAGCTTGAAATGGTAACTCAGATTTTTGTTGTCTTTTTTTTAATAGCAGGTTTATTGAGATATAATTCACATACCATACAATTCACCCATGGAAAGTGTACAAATCAGAGGCTTTTAGTTGTACATCCATCGCCGCATTCGATTTTAGAACATTTCATTACCCCAAAAAGAAACCCTTTAGCTATACCCCCCAGCCCCAGGCAATCACTAACCTACTTTCTTTCACTCTATATTTGTCTCTTCTGGACATTTCATCTGAATGGAATTGTAAAATATGTAGTCCTTTGTGACTGGCTTCTTTCACTTAGCATAGTGCTTTCAAAGTTCATTCATGTTGTAGCATGTATCAGTACTTCATTCCTTTCTGTAGTGGAATAATGTTCCATTGTACAGATACTCCATATTTTGTTTATCGATTCATCAGTTGATGGAAACTTGGGTTGTTTTAACCTTTTGGCTGTTGTGAATAGTGCTACTATGAACATTCATGTACAAGTTTTTGTGTGGACTTATGTTTTCATTTCTCTTGGGTATATACCTAGGAATGAAATTGCTAGGTCATATGGCTCTACGTTTAACCATTTGAGAAACTGCCAGGCTTTTTCCGTTTGCCATTCCTACCAGCAGTGTATGAGTGTTCCAGTTTCTCCACATCCTTCTCAGCACTTGTTATTATCTTTCTTTTTTATTTTATCCATTCTACTAGGTGTGAAGTGGCATCTCATTGTAATTTTGATTTGCATTTTCTTTATAGCTAATGATGTTGAACATCTTTTCATGCGTTTATTAGTGGTAAGTCAAATTTATGTCAGAATCAGAGTAAGAGTCTTGAGCAGAGAGACATATAGAATTGGCATTTAAAAGTCTAGACTCAAGGCAAGGACTGAGAGCAAACCCAGTTATATGGAAAATAGACAAGATAGAAGTAGTGGGTTATATCACTGTCCAAGGGTGTAGCCAAGAACTAGAAATGTTTAAATTGATGGCTGAATCAGTGGAGCAGTATTCCAAATTTTTAGATGTCAGGGATCAGAAGTCAAGGAGTTTCCTGAGTTGGGGATGACTGAATCTTGTGCTATTTAGGAGGTTGTACTTGGTCCATTCCCCCCACTTGGGGGCAAGAAGTCCTGCAGATGTGAGGCAGGACAAGTCTCCATCTGTGGTGCCAGGCCATGACAAAGCAAGAAGAGGAAACCCAAGAAAGGTGCATACTGAGGAGGCAAAATAGTTTTCACTGTGTTCAGGTGCACCTATATTTAAATTTGCTTTTGTAGAAACTATAATGAGAAGCATCACCACCACAAAGCCAAGCTTCGCAGAGTCAAGGATCGTTTAGTTCATGAAGTAGATCTCCGAGATGAGAGAATCAAACAACTTGAAAATGAGATTGGAGCCCTGCGGCAACAAATGGAAAAGGTGAGGGGAAAAGGTGGAGAGCTCACTGGTGATGCTGGTGTTGGTCATCTGGAGAAAGCCCATTCGTTTTTTAATGTATTTGTGGCCTCTTCATAGCCCAGGTTTCCATTTCTTTTCTTTGCACCCTTTTTCAATTTGAGTAATTGTTTAAGCCCTGCCCCAAAGTGTGTAAGACTCATAGTGATGCTAGATCAAATTAGACACTGAAAATATTCTGCACTGCTGCTTAGGACTAGTGTCTTGCCTTCAAATGAAAATATCTTCTTAATCACCCTGCAGCAGAGACTTCCAGACCACCCTCCGTAACTCATTCCTACTTTATGCCACCTTCATTTTGCCTCACACTTCTGTCAGTTTTAAATGGCAGTGAAAACAGGTGACCCCTATTCTTTTATCAGTCCTTGACTGGTGCCTTCAGGCTGTTTTCTAAATATCCCTGGTTTCTTTGTCTTGTCACCCCTGTGACTTTCTAGTGTGTGGGTATAAAGGAAATGGGACAGATGAATGGGATCAAATGACAAATGGCCTTGAGAGCATTAAACTACATCGATTCAAAATGGAGAGCAACTGATTTGGCCAGGAATGTTTCCCTTCTGGAGATCCCCAGCCCATTTCAGAATTTTGAAAACATTGTCCTCGGTCCTAAATTACTCATTTCTTCACCCAACAAATTTTCATCATACCACCACTATGTGCCAAGGATACCAAAACAGTTGATGTAAATTCAGTTATTCCATGGGCTATTATAGGACTCCAGGGTAAGAATCCTTAGATTACACACAGAAAACATCTGAGGATTATAACAGATGGGTCACCACTGTTGTGTTTTTAGTTTTAAAAAATCCTCTTGATACTCTAAACTGTAGTAAAAAAGGAAAATATGTTAGATTTTGCAGTACCCTCCTATTTTGGCACTAATTCATCCAACTCTTAAAGACTCAGATCCACAACTAGGAAGACAATATAGAAAATATAACAGAAGAAAGTAGCAACCCTGGTTCATGGGCCCCCAGAAATATGATCAACTTACTCTGTATTACCCTTCTTCCTTGTGATGCCTGCCTTCCACTTCCAGGCATACATGGCAAAACCAGCCTCCTGCTTTCAGCAGGCATGTTTCCTGACTGTACTGTGTTCCAGTGTACCCCCAAAATTCATGTCTACCCAGAACCTCAGAATGTGACCTAATTTGGATGTAAGGTGTTTTCAGGCATAAACAGTTAAAATGAGGTCATACTGGTTAGCGTGAACCCTAAATCCGATATGACTAGTATCGTTATAAGAAGAGGAAAAGACACACACAAAGACAGACACAGGGAAAGAAGGCCATGTGATGATAGAGGCAGAGATCGGAGTCATGAAGCCACAAGCCAAGAAACACCAAGGATTGCTAGCAACTACCAGCTAGGAGAGAGACATGGAACTGATTCTCCCTCAGCGCCCTCAGAACTAACCCTGTCCACACCTTACTGGCCTCCAGAACTGTGAGAAAATAAATTCTTGTTGTTTTAAGCTGCCTAGTTTGTGGTAATTTGTTACAGCTGCCCTAGGAAACTAACACATCTGCCCAAAAAACCACAGGCCTCCATGAAATTAACTGGAGACTGCAAGTAAGCAGAGGCGAGGAAAGAGTGGTAGGTGTTGGCCTTGGACAGACTTGGATGCAAAGTCTAGCCCTGCCACTTGATAGTTCTGTGACCTTGCCCGAGTCCCTGTGCATCATTTTCTTCCTCTGTAAAATGGGGAAATAATCCCTACCTCACAAGGTTTTCGTGAGGATTAAAATACAAAATGCCTAACGTGGGACCTGGCACATATAAATTTTCATAAATGTTATTTTCTTCTTAGTGTAAAATCTCTTAGAAGCATGTTAATCAGTAGATGTACCACAGTGGTACAAACCTGGAGCTCCTGATTTTACTTATTTTAGGGCCTGTGAACCAGAGCCCCGAGCATACAAACGCTGGGCTCACTTTCTAAGCACCTAATCTCCAGAAAATAATGCCACTTTGGGGGGCTTCATTCCTTCATCCTTCTCTTTATACAGTGAGCCAGCTTAGTCCTCTAACTGTGTGACCACCCAAACCAGATTTCCCCAGATATTTTATCCTATTATTAGAGCAGATGTCCTGATTTTTTGGTTCCAAAAAATTACAGTATTTCCAACGGACAGGGTGTCAGTAGCCTGCCCCACTCAATTTCCTTTCTAATCCAGTTATAACTGCAGAGAGCATTATTTGTGGGGTAGCTGCTTCTATTCTCAATCCTTACCATAAATATATTTAAATAATAGCAGGCAAGATTATTGTTAGACATTGAAGGGTCCTGGATGAAGGACTTTAAGATCTGGAAGAGTTTGTTTCAAAACATATTGTAATCTCCTTCCTTACAATTCCTTAATAATAGATGAACAGCCTTTCTTTCTTTCTTTCTTTCTTTCTTTCTCTCATTTTGAATTATAATTGACATAACATTTTATTAGTTTCAGGTATATAACATAATGATTTGATATTTATATATATTGCTAAATATTCACCACAATAAGTCTAGTTAACATCCATCACCACTCATAGTTACAAATTTTTTTCTTGTGATGAGAGCTTTTAAGATCTACTGTCTTCACAACTTTCTCATATGCAATACAGTATTACTAACTATAGTCATCATGCTGTACATTATATCTTTATGACTTATTAATAACCAGAAGTTTGTACCTTTTGACTGCTTTCACCCATTTCACCCACCCCTCTCCACCTCTGGCAACCACCAATCTGTTCTCTGTATCTATGAGTCTGGTTTTTTTTGTTGCTTGGGTTTTTTTAGATACCACATATATGGACAGTCTTTTCTGAATGATCTATATTAGTACCTTATTAAAAGAAAGAAAGTTGCCCCTCTTAACCCTGTGATTCACCCATCTACCAGAGGTGGTTTTTCTCCTCCCATTCCCACTTGCTCCCACACCTGGCAGGTGGAAACAAACACAAATAGGTGAAGGCACTTGCCTGTTACCATTGACAGGTTCTTGGTGAAGTGAGAAGGGCAGTTCTACACTTGTGAGCTTCTAAACTCCTCACCGACAGTGATATTTACTAATATCTGCTGACTCAATATAAGAATGTTAGTATTTTTTCACAAAATATAATCCTTTATCATTTTAGCTATAACTTCGCTAGCTATTGCTTCCAGGGAAAACTTTGGTAGAAAATGAAACATGGTGTCAAGCTAGAAATCATTTCAGCATCATCACTGCAAGAATATTCTCGGTACCTGGTTTACATGCTGAACTTGCCAAGCCAACTGAGACCCTGACATTGGTTGTCAGGTGAGGTGGCTAGATTCCCATCTTCCTCCCTTTGCCTTAGAAAGACTATAACTACAAAGCAGATGGAAATGTGTTACATGGAAATCTTTCTCAATATGGAGATTCAGAGAATTCAGTTGTATTTGTTAGTGACTCGATACCTATGGAATTAGAATACAGATGAGAGCATTAGGACCTTACTGGGAGTTGAGCGTTCAGATATTTTTAAATGTTAACCCAAAAGAATGAGTAAATGTCCAAACAAAATACGTGACATAAAATAACCAAGATAAATAGAAGAACCATCTAGCTGACAATTCAGCAAACAGACAAAGACAGACTAGAAGACAGGAGAAAAGAAGTTCACAAGGCAATTTGCTGTCAGAGTTTAGAAACAAGTTGATGCTCTTAAATGTGTGATTCTTTTTCCTGCTGGGGTAATTAGGGGGCTTTATTATCCCTAGGAGAAGGCGTTCCAGGACCAGATCACCACCCAAAATGATATCCTGCTCCTAGAAAAGAGGAAACTTCTGGAGCAGCTCACAGAGCAAGAGGAATTGATCCACGGCAATAAATGGATAATATCTTCCGTCCAGAGCAGGTAGGTGCCTGCCTGAGTCACCTGTCAGCTCCACAAAGAGGAGGTTTCTCCCTCCACAAAGAGATCTTTCCAGAGGTAGTCCTTTGAGTTTGTGGCCTATCTGATAACTGTTTCTCTGCCATTCTGCTGTTTTTAGCAGTTCATACAAGTGGCAGAGTTGTGAAATTAAAGAGAAAAATATCATGGAGAAGGCGGGCTGGGCATTCAGATAGGCTCTTTCATGGCAACATTGCCTCCTGAGGACCCAGCTATGCTCATTCGGGCCCATCCCTTTGTGTGTGTTGACACTCATGTTTATCATTTGGGACCTATGGAATCAAGGTATAGACCAAGAGAGAAGCAGGCTGGCATCCCAGCTCAAAGACTTTCTGGTTTTATCTTCTCACACAAGTTACTTTCTCCACTCTGAGCCTCAGTTTCCTCATCTGCAAAATAGGCTTCATAACAGTATCTCTTTTATGGGGTTGTTGTGAGGATTAAAGGAGCTAATACATGAAAAGTTTTAAGTGCTTACTGTGTGGAGAGGTTGCAATACCTAACGTACATGGTAAGTACTTGGTAAATGGTTGCTGCTGCTACTACTATTTTTACTTCTACTACTACTACTACTACTGAAACAAAAGCATGGGATGACTGAGATCAGAACCAGATGTAGGCTGTGTATGAACAGTGTTCATACACAATGTATGGCTGTGTATGAACCAGATGCAACCAGATGAACAGTGTTTGAAGGGATGCAGAGTCCCTCCCCTAAATGGGATCGTATCCTTCCTTAAGTTTCTCGAGGGCTGGAATTGTGCCTTTCGTATTCTTGCATATAGTGTGTCTCTGTTCTCAGTATGTATTTAATGACGGTGTACAAGCCAGAGGCTTATTCATTTTTCACTTGGTCTTGGAATATGGTGGGAATTATTCTGGCAAAGTTGGTTCTAAAATCTGGCAGTGGGCTAAGACTCAGAGCTAGTGGGAAAGGGGAGAGAGTTTTTAGGAAGGATACAGAAATGTTTAGTTATGCCTCTGATTTATGCCATCCTTAGAGTACTTTTCCTGGATAAAGAAAATAAGCAGCTACAGGAAAACCGTCTCCGGCTCACCCAGCAGGTTGGTCTCTTAGAGCGGATCATAAGGAGCATCCAGATCCGCAGAGGGGAGGTAAGGCTTGCTGTTCTCACTTTCCTTCATCTTCTGCACGTAGCTGTAGCCTGCACTTGGCCTCACGGTGGACTGCAGCGAAGAGGCTCGCTGGCTGCACACCGGGGCAGCAGGCCTTCAGACTGCTCTGGACCAGCTTTGCTCTTCACTGGGTCAGCCTTTGTCCAGCGTGCTCCTCCTGTGTGATCCCAAAGCAGTTCGTGTATGCCTCCTAGCTTCTTCCTTAACACCCTGTATTGTCATCACCTTTTCACTTCTCTATCTCATCGTCTCAGCAGCGACATCCTGGAGGGCAAGGGTTGCATCTCATATGCCATTGTATCTGTGGACAGGTACTCCATAAATATTTGAGAATGAACGGATGTTAAATGTCCTCACACAGATGCCTCCTTCTCAGCTATCCTGTTTAACATGTATTATTCTTGCCCCAGCTGAGAGATGAGCCCATCTGAGGCTCAGAAAGGTAAAGTGAAGCTAGTCTGCTCTGGCAAGGAGTCAAGCCTAAGGAGAACATCTGAGTCAGAGAAAAGCAATTATGTTACAAAAAACCGTGCTGGCAAGTAGCCAAGTCCAGAGAGCTGCAGCAAATAAGGCTCTCTGTTCAGATGAGGTCCAGAGTCTGGCTGGTGAGCAGTCAGCCAGAGGGACTTCAGTAAGCAGAGCTGCATTCTGACTCCAGGATGGAGGCTGCTTGCTTTCTTCCCTGGCTTGTATCACCTGCTAGGCGTTTCTTCCTAGGATATTTCACAGTAGATCCTGCTCATTGGGTACTATTGCTATAAGCGTTAAGGCCTACATCATGTTTGGTCTCAGAAAGGTGATAGTTTCCAAGTTTTTGAGTTGTTTTGCAGATTTTCTCAAAAGTAGAACTGCCACAAAAACAGAAATATAGATCAATGGAACAGGATAGAAAGCCCAGAGATAAACCCACACACACGTGGTCACCTTATTTTTGATAAAGGAGGCAAGAATATACAGTGGAGAAAAGACAGCCTCTTCAATAAGAGGTGCTGGGAAAACTGGACAGCTACATGTAAAAGAATGAAATTAGAACACTCCCTAACACCATACACAAAAATAAACTCAACATGGATTAAAGACCTAAATGTAAGGCCAGACACTATAAAACTCTTAGAGGAAAACATAGGCAGAACACTCTGTGACATAAATCACAGCAAGATCCTTTTTGACCCACCTCCTAGAGAAATGGAAATAAAAACAAAAATAAACAAATGGAACCTAATGAAACTTAAAAGCTTTTGCACAGCAAAGGAAACTGTAAACAAGACGAAAAGACAACCCTCAGAATGGGAGAAAATATTTGCAAATGAAGCAACTGACAAAGGATTAATCTCCAAAATATACAAGGAGCTCATGCAGCTCAATATCAAAAAAACAAACAACCCAATCCAAAAATGGGCAGAAGACCTAAATAGACATTTCTCCAAAGAAGATATACAGATTGCCAACAAACACATGAAAGGATGCTCAACATCACTAATCGTTACAGGAATGCAAATCAAAACTACAATGAGGTATCACTTCACACCCAGCAGAATGGCCATCATCAAAAAATCTACAAACAATAAATGCTGGAGAGGGTGTGGAGAAAAGGGAACCCTCTTGCACTGTTGGTGGGAATGTAAATTGATACAGCCACTATGGAGAACAGTATGGAGGTTCCTTAAAAAACTAAAAATAGAACTACCATATGACCCAGCAATCCCACTACTGGGCATATACCCTGAGAAAACCATAATTCAAAAAGAGTCATGCACCAAAATGTTCATTGCAGCTCTATTTACAATAGCCAGGACATGGAAGCAACCTAAGTGTCCATCAACAGATGAATGGATAAAGAAGATGTGGCACATATATACAATGGAATATTACTCAGCCATAAAAAGAAACGAAATTGAGTTATAGTGAGGTGGATGGACCTAGAGTCTGTCATACAGAGTGAAGTAAGTCAGAAAGAGAAAAACAAATACCATATGCTAACACATATATATGGAATCTAAAAAAAAAAAATGGTTCTGAAGAACCTAGGGGCAGGACAGGAATAAAGACATAGATGTAGAGAATGGACTTGAGGACATGGGAGGGGGAAGGGTAAGCGGGACGAAGTGAGAGAGTGGCATGGACATATATACACTACCAAATGTAAAATAGATAGCTAGTGGGAAGCAGCCGCATAGCACAGGGAGATTAGCTCGGTGCTTTGTGACCACCTGGAGGGGTGGGATAGGGAGAGTGGGAGAGAGACGCAAGAGGGAGGAGATATGGGGATATATGTATATATATAGCTGATTCACTTTGTTATACAGGAGAAACTAACACACCATTGTAAAGCAATTATACTCCAATTAAAATGTTAAAAAAAAAAAAGTAGAACTGCCAGATGATGTGACCTAATTTCCAACAGTTTATGTCTTTGCTTGAGCTACAACTGTTCTTAATTGTCTAGTCATTCACTCTTTTAGTTAATCATTCATTCAACAAACATTTATTTATTTATTAAAGGGAACTTTATTATTTTTATCCATTTATTTTTGGCTGTGTTGGGTCTTCATTCCTGCACGTGGGTTTCCTCTAGTCGCGGGGAGCGGGGGCTGCTCTTCATCGTGGTGCGCGGGCTTCTCATTGCGGTGCCTTCTCTTGTTGCGGAGCACGGGCTCTAGGCGCGCAGGCTTCAGTAGTTGTGGCACATGGGCTCAGTAGTTGTAGTTCACAGGCTCTAGAGCGTCAGGCTCAGTAGTTGTGGCGCACGGGCTTTGTTGTTCTGCGGCATGTGAGATCTTCCCGGACCACGGCTCGAACCCGTGTCCCCTGCATTGGCAGGCGGATTCTTAACCACTGCACCACTGGGGAAGCCCTCAACAAACATTTATTAATTCCAAGAACTGTGATAGGTCCTAGGAATACGGAAGATAGTTCCTGTTTTCAGAGACCTTCAGTCTAGTAGAAAAGGACAGACACATACGTGAATAAATACTATAGTATTGTCGGTGCTGAGTTACAGGCCTTAAAGGAGTATTTTTTAGGACCAGTGGTTTTGAGATCCACAATATTGTCATCAAATCAAGATAAGAAATGTCACATGGGTCAGAACTAGAGTACATCAAGCTCAGTATCCCACGTGTGACAAAGGTACCAAGTTGTAACATCTTGACACCTATTGGAATAAACTCCAAAACTGTTTATAAACTTAGAATCTTAAGGATCCTCCAATCCAATCCTCTCATTTTACACAGAAGGGAGATAAAACCCAGAGAAGCTGAATGATATGTCAAAGGCCACGTAGCTACTGCTTACATTTCCAAGATCTGTTGATTCTTGGTGATTACCACATATGCAAATAGCGCAGTATATAGATCCCTGAGATCAGACATATCCTAGCTCGCTTCCTTTCTTGGGGCTACAGTGGTGACAGCTTGACATTCGTTGGGTGCTTACTATGTGCCTGGGACTGTTCTAAGCATTTTATGTATATTATCTCCTGTATTCCACAAGATAATCTTATGTGAAAAGCCTGTCATTCCCACTTTCACAGTTGAAGAAACTGAGACCTGGAGAGGTGAAGTGACATCATTGCCCAAGGTCACATAGCTGATAAATAGGAAAACAAGGACTGAAAACAGCACTCTCTGGTCCCTGCTCTTAGCCACTGTCTCATAATACTCCAGGTCAACTGTTTCCCTTGCAGGGGCATTGGAGTAACCAGGGACATAGCCTTTGTAATAGACCATGTTGCTGCCTGTATTGTAATTCCATCTTTCTTCTCAGTTGGCTTGTAAACTCCAAGAGAGCAGGAACTCTGCCCATCTTGTTACCCATTGTATCCCAAATACTTAGCACCTGGGTCACGGCAACAACTTCTTAACTCATCTCCTTTCAGTCTTTCCTCATCTTCTAATCTGCCCTGCCCACGCCACTAGACCCATCATTGTGAAACACTGCTTGATTTCATAGTACTTCACATCAAAGAGTTTCAGAGACTGCCTTTGTCTATAAGACAAAGTTTATTCATTCAACACATACTTATGGACCATATACAGTGTGCCAGGCCTCATGCTGTTCCCCATGTGGTTTAAATATGATGGTGAACAAGAGATACTGTCTGTCTTCCCAGAACTCGGGCCCAGTGAGAGTGACAATCATGTAACTGGCAACTGCCATGCGCTAAGTTCTACAAGAGCAGTAGGCCCAGAGTGCTGAGGAAGCAGGGGGAGTGGTGTCTCAACCTGTCTGGGGTGGCTAGGGAAGGCTTCTGGAGTTATTGATGTCTAAACCAGAACTGAAGCCACATAAGAACTTTCCATATTCCAAATACCTTTCTGACAAACCTGATCAAAAGAAACTAGCCTATTCACCGTTTCCCCAAAAGCTCTGCCGTTTCCTCCTCTGAATCATGTATTTCCCTTGCTTGGGAAGACACATCTCATCTCCCCTGTCCCATCTTCCCAGGCTTTGTCTTTTGAAGTTCTATGGTTCTTATAGTCTATGGCCGGAGGGGTCTTTAGAAAATACATGTAGTCTGAGCTGATGACTCAACACTGTGCGAGGATTTCCCGCAGTCTTCAGAATAAAACCCGCATTTTCTGACATGGTCTTTATATGCTCTGTGAGTAGGCCTCTGGTCTGTTTTGGTCTACATTTTTCTGAGAAAGAATATTTGGTTTTTAAAGTAATGGAGCTCAAAACAGTTACGTGTTTTTTATGATTTAAAGGGACAGAAAATGTTTACCAGAGTATTAGGAACTCATCAAATAGAATGGAATGATTATATCAGCTAATATGAGGTAATTCATGTAGAAAAGTGGATATAAAAAGCAAGCTAACAGTGAAAAGCACTAATATAAAAAGTATGGCATTTAATTTTTTTGTTGTTGTTGTTTTTTGTAAATAACTGCTTAACTGCTTAAATGTTTTTAAACCTCTCTAATATTTGGTCTCTTCGCTTTTTTTTTTTTTTTTAATTTTTATTTATTTATGTCTGTGTTGGGTCTTCGTTTCTGTGCGAGGGCTTTCTCTAGTTGCAGCAAGCGGGGGCCACTCTTCATTGCGGTGCGCGGGCCTCTCACTGTCGCGGCCTCTCTTGTGGCGGAGCACAGGCTCCAGACGCGCAGGCTCAGTAGTTGTGGCTCACGGGCCTCGTTGCTCCGCGGCATGTGGGATCTTCCCAGACCAGGGCTCGAACCCGTGTCCCCTGCATTGGCAGGCAGATTCTCAACCACTGCGCCACCAGGGAAGCCCAGTTATTATTTTTAAAATAATTTTATTTATTGAGGTAACATTGGTTTATAACATTATATCAGTTTCATGTGTGTAACATTATACCTTGCCTTCTGTATACACTACAGCGTGCTCACCACCAAAAGTTTAGTTTCCATCCATCCATCCATCCCCCTTTTGCCCATTTCACCCTCTCACACCTTCCCCTCTGGTAACCACTACTCTGTTCTCTGTATCTATGTGTTTATTTTTGTTTGGTTTGGTTTGTTCTTTTTTATTATTATTATTCCACATGTGAGTTAAATCATATGTTATTTGTCTTTCTCTGTCTGACTTATTTCACTTAGCATAACACCTTCAAGGTCCACACATGTTGTCACAAATGGCAAGATATCATTTTTATATATGTATAATCTACTTAATCCATTCATCCTTTGATGGGCACTTAGGTTGTTTCCATATCTTGGCTATTATAAATGATGCCATAGGGGTGCATATAGCTTTTCAAATTACTGTTTTTGTATTCTTCAGGTAAATACCCAGAAGTGGGACTGGATTGTGTGGTAGTTCCTAATTTTTTTAGGAATTTCCATAGTGTTCTCCATAGTGGCTGCACCAATTTACATTCTGACCAACAGTATACAAGGGTTTGCTTTTTTCCTTGCCAACACTTGTTATTTCTTGCCTTTATGATAACAGCCATTCTAACGGGCGTGAGGTAATATCTCATTGTGGTTTTGATTTGCACTTCCCTAATAACTGGTGTTGTTGAACATCTTTTCATGTGCCTATTGGCTATCTGTATGTCTTCTTTGGGAAAAAATGTTTATTTAGCTCCTCTGCCCATTTTTTAATTGGGTTGTTTGGTTTTTTGTTGTTGAAAGTATGACATGTATAGTTACCAAATATTCTATAGGTATTAGGGATTACAGTTTTCCCCCCAATTTTGTTGATATAATTGACATATAACATTGTATAAGTTTAAGGTGTACAATATAATGATTTGATATATATATGTATTGCAAAATGATCACCACAATAAGATTAGTTAACATCTATCATCTCATATAGTTACAATTTTTTTTTCCTCATGACAAGAAATTTTAAGATCTATTCTCTTAGCTACTTTCAATATATACAATACAGTACTGTTAAGTATATCATCATGTTGTACATTACATCCCCAGAACTTATTTCTCTTACAAGGGAAGTTCATACCTCTGACCACATTCACCTAATTCCCCCATCCCTGACAACCGCAAATCTGGTCTCTATTTCAATAAGTTTGGTTTTTTTAAACTCCCAGTGTATATGAGTTCATACAGTATTTGTCTTTCTCTTTGTCTGATTTATTTCACTCAACCTGATGACCTCAAGTTCCATCTGTGTTGTCACAAGTGGCAGGATTTCCTTATTTTGTTAAAAGAATTCGTTTTTTGCTGAGTAGTATTCTATTGTACGCATATTCTTTATCCATTCCTCTATCAGTGGACACTTAAGTTGCTTCCATATCTTGGCTATTGTAAATAATGCTGCTATAAACATGGAGTGCAGATATCTCTTTGGGACAGTGTTTTCATTTCCTTCAGATATATACCCAGAAGTGGGATAGCTGGGTCATATGGTAGTTCTCTTCTTAATTTTTTGAGGAACCTCCATACTGTTCTCCATAGTGGCTGCACCAATTTACATTCCCACCAACAGTGCACAAGAGTTCCCTTTTTTCCACATCTTCTCCAGCATTTGTTATCTCTTGCCTTTTTGATGATAGCTAGTCTAACAGGTGTAAGGTGAGGGGATTATATTTTTAACCAAAAATATATATAAAGCATAAGTTCTAGGATCATATCGCCAATGGTTTATCATTATAATTTTTTAATATTCATCCTTTCTTTTCTTTAAGGAAACAACAATTAGTGACATCCCTGAATTTGAAGTATTGAATAAAATTGTGCCCTTACCAAACTCCAGGTGAGTAAAATCAAGACAGTCATCTGCATGCCTGAGAGTTATGGCTGCCTAGCTAGTTCTAGTTGCTGGCTTGAGAAAGCATAGCAGGGACTTTCCCGGTGGCCCAGTGGTTAGGACTCCGTGCTTTCACTGCCAAGGGGGAACTAAGATCCTGCAAAAGTTGAAATTCTTTTGATGCCTTAACTCTGTAACCCCAAAGTGCTGCCGAGAGATCCTGTCTATACAAAGTCCTCACACATGGCCATTCTTAGTTTTTCAGGAACGGGTTTGGTAGAGTCAGCTGGAAGTCTTCAAGAAACTGAAGAACATAGGTCAGAAGAAGCAATGGCAAACCCCAAGTCCCTCGAGTCTCTTTCGTGTTCACAGAATTCTGAAGCTGGATACATAAACGTGGCTTCTCTGAAAGAAACACATCGCATCCCAGAATAAGGCCAAGTCAGAACTATAAAATCACTGGTGTCTAAAACTAGGCTGATCAAAGCTGCTAACTTAAAGCTTGGGCGTGAGGGTGGAGCATGACGTGGAGAAGAGTTATGACAGATCCTCACTGGACGTCAACCAGGAGTCTTCAAAATTGCTGATAAATTCATTAAACCTGTTCTAAAAATGGATTTCTCAAGTTTGTTTGGTATCCTCAAATGCCTTGTATTGATCAATGTTGTGACTTAAGTTCAGTGGTTTAATTAAGGTTTTTTTTAAAGATTTTTTTTGATGTGGACCATTTTTTTAAAAGTCTTTATTGAACTTGTTACAATATTGCTTCTGTTTTTTATGTTTTAGTTTTTTGGCCTCAAGGCATGTGGGATCTTAGCTCCTCAACCAGGGATCGAACCCACACCCCCTGCACTGGAAGGCAAAGTCTTTACCACTGGACCGCCAGGGAAGTCCCTAATTAGGATTTTGTTCAGTAGAGCACATATACAGCTAATTCAGCATTCTTTCTATTCTTATTATAATGGGTATTTTCTTATTTATTTTTTAATTTAAAAGTAAAAACAATGTAATCACCTTAAAGCAAATATTTGAGGAAAAAAAAAAACCCTATAAAGCCCACATTCTTAACACAACTATTTTCATTTATTCTTTTCTGGTTCTTATTCAAATGTATATATTTTAAATGGTTATCATATTGTATATTCATTTTCATAGTCTGATTTTAAATTTAATATTTCATAAAACATTTTCCCATGTTTCAACAGTCTTCATAATTATTCTTTCAAAAGCCACATGGTAGGGCTTCCCTGGTGGTGCAGTGGTTAAGAATCCACCTGCCAATGCAGGCGACACGGGTTCGAGCCCTGGTCTGGGAAGATCCCACATGCCGCGGAGCAACTAAGCCCGTGCGCCACAACTACTGAGCCTGCCCTCTAGAGCCCGTGAGCCACAACTACTGAGCCTGTGTGCTGCAACTACTGAAGCCCGCGTGCCTAGAGCCTCTGCTCCACAACAAGAGAAGACACTGCAATGAGGAGCCCGCGTGCAGTAAAAGAGACCCAGTGCAGCCAAAAATAAATAAATAAAAATAAATAAATAATTTTTTAAAAAAGCCACATGGTATTCTATCATGTTGATGTCCTATAAATTCTCTTGTTGTTTGACCTTTGTTTCTACTCTTTTACTATTTAAGATTATGCTGTGATGAAAGTGTTTGTAAATGTAGCTCTTTTCTTCTCTTGAGTACTCCATAAAACACATTTACAAGATCAGCATAATTGGGCTAAAGATATAAATGTTAATAGTTTTGATACGTCACTTGTCGAATTACTTTAAAAAAAGATTGTTTTCTATAGTTGAACTCTTTAAGCCTCAATTTCTTAATCCATAAAATGGGAGCAATGGTAGTTCCTATCCCATAGAGTTGTGAGGACCAAATGAAATGAAGCATGTATTTAGCACTTAGTAAAAGCTTAACAAATACTAGACATCATTATTTATTTTCACTAGCAGTTTGAGTGTACTAGTTTTTCCACAACCTCATCAACATTGGATATTATCAATTTTTAAAAAATTATTCTAAATAGTTGGTATAAAACTATACTGAAGGATGATTTCTGCTGCTCCTTCCCTTCCTCCCCCTTTCCCTCCTTATTCTCCTCCTCTTTCTTCTTCACCTTCAACTGGAGGTAGAGAGGGAGACCAAAGGGAGAGGGAAAGTAACCAGAAATTTTTTAAAAGACCCCTTAAGTTGAGACACACTGACTTTTTATGTGTGATCCTTGCTTGCTCAGACCACTGAACTAGAAAGGATGGTCAAAGGATATAGAAAATAATAGCTGTGATATTGAATCTAAGCCTTACCCAATTCATTCAATTCACTGGATTCACTGAGTCTATTTATTGAATCCCTACTGTGTGCTATTCAATAGTGGGCACACCTGTGAAGACAGGCAAGGAGAGTCTCGGTTTTTGTCATTGAACCCAAGTCCATGTGCCCGAAGCACGGTGAGGACAAACAAACATTGGAATTTGGAGCAGAGGAAGGCTTACTGCACGGGCCAAGCAAGGAGAATGGGTGGCTCCTGCTCAAAAGACCTGAAGTCCCCAATGGTTTTCAGGGAAGAGTTTTTAAAGGCATCTTTTGGGGTGATGACTTCAGGGTGTATGACTTTCTTCCGATTGGTTGGTGGTGAGGTAACAGGGTGGTGGTCCAGGAATCTCAATCCTCAACCTTCTAGTTCCCACCAGTCTGGAGTCTCAGAAGGTAGTTACCATCCTCCACCTAGGTGGGGGCATTAGTTCCTACAGAACTCAAAATTTCTGTGTCAGATTGTTAGGTATATCCCATGAGAAGGAACTAGGACTCTGTTTTATCACTGAACTGTAATTTCAAAAAAATTTTATTGGAGTGTAGTTGATTAACAAAGTTGTGTTAGTTTCAGGTGTGCAGCAAAGTGATTGAACTATAACTTTTTGACTGCTTTTCCTTTGTTTCTGCGTTCCCTCACTTCCTTAATTAGTATCTGCTCTTTGTAACTCAGGGAAGGTCTAGGAGGCTGAAGCCTTTTTCTACAAACAAGAAATGGGGTACACGGAGAGGGTTTTGTACACGGGAGTGTCCTGCAGGGTCCTGCTCAGTTTTGGCCCCGCCTTTTCTTTGGTACTCCTCAGTCTTCATGGAAACAGGTGGACAAGAAAGGGAATAAAGGTTTGGATAGGTTATTCATAAGCTTGGCACAGGAACCAGGTTTAGGGGGACTCGGTTTCATTTTCATGGAGTTAAATGTGTGTGAGGCTGCATGTGAGGTGGGGAAACCATATAGTTTTGGATGGTGAACGGCATGAAGAAAATAAACCAGTAATGTATCTGAAAGTGTGATGGTGGGCTACTTTAGATTGGGTGCAATGTTCCTGAGTGATATCTGAGCTACAAGACCACTCCCCATCCCCATTAAGATCTAGAAGAATACTAAAGACAGTTAACAGCTAGTACCAAGGCCCTAAAGAGAGTATGGGAACTCCGTGACCTCGAGGAACAGAAGGCCAGAGTCCCAAGAAGGTGGCGGCCAGATAATGTAAGGTAGGCCTTTTATGTAAGAAACTGGATTTTATGCTAAATACGGGGAACCAGGAGTGATTTATAAGCAGGTTTATTTTAAAAGCTCTATCTGCTCTGTGGTAAATGATTTGGAGGTGACGAAAGCGGAAGCCTGTGGCAGAACTGGAATTAAAATCCTAGCGTCCTGACTTCAAGGAAGTGCTGAGTATTTACTGAACAAGCCTGATATGCCAGGCTCTTCTAAGCGCTGAGGATGAACACAGTTCTTGCTTCCGTGGGGCTCCACACTAGTGGACAAGGGTAGAAAACCGCACGTATGACGGTTCACATAGGTCTTAATTTCAAAGGCTGATATGGACCCTGAAGACCGCCTAGTCCAAGCCCCCTAGCCTGAGCGAGAATAATTTGTACTGCACTTAGTGTAGCCAAGTGAGTGGGATGTCCGTTGACCTTGAGCAAAAAATGCCGAGTTTTTCCTCCCGGCTCAGCACCCAGGGAGAGTCAGGTGAGCTAACAGCTGGCTGACGTCCGGGTGGTCAGTAAGGAAGGAGGCGCTGGCCACCCACGCAGCGCCCAGTTTGGCGCTGGAGGCGGAGAACTTCCGGGGGCGGGGCCTGGCCTCGGTCGGCTTTGCCTGCGCCTGCGCCGGAGACGAAACCCTCAGAGCAGGGACTAGGTTCGCCGGAACCCCACGCTCCCGACTTCTGCTTCCGGGTCGGAGCCATGGCGGTGGCAAATTCAAGCCCTGTCAATCCCGTGGTGTTTTTTGATGTCAGCATTGGCGGCCAGGTGAGGTCCTGGCAGCCACCCAGCCCAGCGCCGAAGGGAAAGTGCACGGGGTCTGACAGGCAGATTTCATCCCCTCCCCAGGGGTAACGGACTCGGAAAGCCAGAAAGTGGAATTGGACCAGAACATACTGACCTGCGGGTCGGGGTTGGGGAGGAAGGGAGAAAGAGGAGGAGTCTTTCCCGTCGTGGCGCCCCGCTTGCGGAGGGACTGGGTGGAAAGCAAGGGTAGGCTATGGAGGCGGAAGTGGGAGAGATCAAGCGGCATGTGGGAGGGAGGGTTCCCTGCTCGGTGAGGCCTTCACGGGCTTGGACTGGGCTTTCTGACCGTCTCCCGCCGGTTGCAGGAAGTTGGCCGCATGAAGATCGAGCTCTTTGCAGACGTTGTGCCTAAGACGGCCGAGAATTTTAGGTAAGGAGATGTTCCAGCTTTGCTAGATTAACTAAACCAGAAGCTGGGCCACAGTCTGTGGAATCGTCTGCCTGCCTCTGTCCGTCCACTCACTGCCCTTGAGATCTGATTCCTCTGGGTATCGCTCTGAATAGTCTTGACTGTTCCCGTGTCAATTTATGTTGTTAATCTGTATGCCTGAGTGTCTGGACATCTGACTAGCCGGTAGGTGGGCTTGCTAGCGCCGATGTCTGTGCCCTCCCCTCCGAGGTTAGGAGCGCTCACAACTGTGATGCCATGGTGACTGAATCATTCACTCCTTTCCCTTTCAGGCAGTTCTGCACTGGAGAATTCAGGTCAGTCTCAGACGTGGTTGAGTTCTCTGCTTTCTCCTGAGGGGTGTCCTGGGGCTGCAGTGAGGGTACTGGGGAACCACCGGCAGACCTTGAATGATTGCTGGTGGCAGTAATAGAAGGTAATCCCCCACGGGTCTATCCTCAGTTCATTTGCCTTCTTTATCTCTCTTCTCTGACTCTTTAGGAGAGTCTCTTTGGTTCAGGTGTGTGGTAAACTGGAAAGGCCTATGATTACCTGTCATCATTCCAAGTCTCTTTCTTTTTGGTTATAGAAAAGATGGGGTTCCAATAGGATACAAAGGGAGCACCTTCCACAGGTAAGGCCTTTGGCAAGCCATACTGGGGGGCTTTTAGGAAACAAAATGGAGGATAATTCTTAGATCTTGAGAAGGGATGTTGTTGTGAACTCAGCAACTGATTTGAAGACTTACTAAAAGCCAAAGTGATAAACATTATATTTTGAAATCAATGTTATTCTAAACTACAGAATCTTCTCTCAGGATGCTTTGTTCTCTGTTTCAGGGTCATAAAAGATTTCATGATTCAGGGTGGAGATTTTGTTAATGTAAGTATTGTTCCTTGCCTATTAAGGACTTACACGTTTGGTTTTTTGTTGTTATTGCAGCTGCTGCTGTGTTTACTTCAGGGACCCAGTCTTAAGGCTTGAGAACAATGGCCAAGTTTGATGGGGAGAGGGTGGGAATGGGAATGTCCTTCGATGGCTACTACTCACTGCATCACTAGATGACAGATATCAGCACTTTGAGTCACTGACTTCCAAATCTCAGCCCTTGAGGGCCAGAAAGTGAACTTTCCCAGCATACCAGTAGATGATCCATGACAGACCCAAATTAATTGGCCACATAGAATTTAGCTAGAAATTGGATGCAATTTGTTTTTTCTAAATGGTTGTTAAGTCCCTTTCCAGTGAGCTAAATGCTTATGCCCCATTTTCCTGTCCACTTCTGGAAAGCTGAGTTTTTTTTAATCAGAAGTTCATTAGTGGGAAAGGAATCAGAGCAAGAGAGTTCTGGAAGGATGTTTTCCCTATTCACTGGGAGAGACCAATGAACTAATCCTTCACTGCTAAGCATGTCTTTATTGTGATGACACTGTATGTATCCCCATATCAAGCCTCCTCCGCTTCCTCCAACCTTGGAAGGTGCTGAATAAACCACATTTATGCTTTCTTAAGCCCACTTTTCTCCTTACCCACCCACTTCTGTGCATGATCTTTCTTACTAATATCATTTGGTTAGTCATGATGCTGTTTTCTTGGATCTGGGAGACATTCTTTCTCCTTTATATGTAAATTTAGTTTGACTCTTAGGAGTTTTTTAAGATCTCTCTCTTTCCTATCTAGGTAAGTTTACAAAGTGGCAAATTTGGGGCTGAATCAAAAACAGATCTGTTTTGTTTTATCTGTTTGATGTCGCAAAACTGGGAGATTTTAACCGAAAAATTTTCTCTCTAACATACGGAAAGTAGGTGTACATGAGGCCTGTGTTCCTCATGCAGCAGCAGTTGGTTGGAGTCAAGTAACTGCTCCCTTTAGACACGATGTGTCCTTATTATTAAACCTTTTGCTTCCTTTATTTATGTCATCTGCCCCTGTAGGCATTTAAGTTTGCAACACCTGGTCACAACTGATCATAGTAGGGCTTGGGGTGACCATATACTTTTTTATTGGCTGGTAAGAGGGCTGAAAAGCTATTCTCTGCCTTCTTTCCTTTCTTCCCACAGGCTCCTATATTGCCATATTGTCTTAGCAGGGACAGGACCAGCTTCTTAAGGGTCATTGCCAGAATCTTTGCCAGGCACATTTGATCACTAGCTGCTAGCCCCAGGGTTAGATAGCAGTTGGTCAGCCAGAAGGCTGAGTGTCAGAGAGAAGCAATTACTCAGAGCTACCCTTAGGGCAGAAAAAATGGAATGAGCAAGAGGCAGAAGAAGCAGGATTTGAGACCTTCTAAAGTTGGACCAAGAATATTTGTTTGTTTTAATAATATTTGTTTTTGGTTTTTTTCTGATTGCACAAGAAAAGTACAAAAATGAAAATAAATCATCTCTCAAGGAATCTCGCCTCCCAAGGAATATACTCTTGGCATTTTAGTTTAAAGCTGCCTGTCTTATCATTGCATATATATGTGTGTCAAATATTATTTTTAACAGACTTAAGATCATATGTGTGTTTTAACTTTTTTGTGCTTGATAATTGTCTGCATTTTCCCTTGTCATTGTCTTCTTCCAAAACAATCTTTCTAATAGTTACCTAATATTCCGTGATGAATAGACAATGAATCTATTTGATCAACCCACTGTTATTGAAGATTTAAGTTGCTTTCTCTTGTTTGCCCTACAAATTAATTTTGTCATTTTCCCTACTGTGGCTTCTGGAGTGCAATAGATAGTATGATTATATAGAGAATGATGTGGTAACTGTTCTGTTCTCTAGGTTTATTGGGAAATTGGAAATGAACATGTTTTCCTTCTGTATGTATGTATGTATATATTTATGTGGAGTTAAAGGTGTAATAGCTTACGTTTACATAGTGCTGTATGGATTGCAAAACACTTTTCTCATAGACACTAATTGGATCTTTATGGCAACGGTATAAGGAGTAGGTGATTTCATCCTCACTTGATAGTTGAGGAAACTGGGGCTCAGAGATAGGAAGTGACTTCCCCAGCTCAATAATGATAGTTCTGAAACTCAAATCCAGTCTTTCCACTATACAGAGCTTGGTTTTATTGATAATTTTTTTAAAATAAATTTATTATTCATTTATTTATTTATTTATTTATTTATTTATTGGCTGCGTTAGGTCTTCGTTGCTGCACGCAGACTTTCTCTAGTTGCAGCGAGCAGGGGCTATTAATCGTTGCGGTGCGCGGGCTTCTCACTGCGGTGGCTTCTCTTGTTGCGGAGCACGGGCTCTAGGCGCACGGGCTTCAGTAGTTGTGGCACGTGGGCTCAGTAGTTGTGGCCCACAGTTTCTAGAGCGCAGGCTCAGTAGTTGTGGTGCATGGGCTTAGTCGCTTCACGTCATGTGGGATCTTCCCGGACCAGGGCTCGAACCCATGTCCCCTGCATTGACAGGCGGATTCTTAACCACTGCGTTACCAGGAAAGTCCCAATAATTTTTAGTCAAATAACGATTTGGATTTGAGTTTTCTTTTCTTCCTTGGCTTATGTTAATTCCCTTTAGTAGTCTTTGCTCCAGTAAGGGCCCCTTGATTCTACACTAGGTCAGTGTTTCCACATTCCATCATGTACCCGATATTCTTTTTTTTTTTACTACGTTGGGGCTTCATTGCTGTGTGCGGGCTTTCTCTAGCTGAGGCAAGCGGGGGCTACTCTCCTCTAGTTGCGGTGAGCGGGGGCTACTCTTCCTTGCGGTGTGTGGCCTTCTCCTTGCAGTGACTTCTCTTGTTGCGGAGCACGGGCTCTAGGTGCGCAGGCTTCAGTAGTTGTGACACGTGGGCTCAGTAGTTGTGGCTCGCGGGCTCTAGAGCACAGGCTCAATTGTGGCGCACAGGCTTAGTTGCTCCATGGCATGTGGGATCTTCCCGGACCAGGGCTCGAACCTGTGTCCCCTGCATTGGCAGGCGGATTCTTAACCACTGTTTCACAAGGGAAGTCCTAATATTCTTTTTCTTTACTAACTGGCTGGGAGAGATTGGTCTTTTGGCACTATCTTGATATTACCTTTAAACTCCAGGGATTCTATTTAAGGTACTGCAAATATGGCCTTGGTCAAGTTGCTTTATTACCCTGACTTAAGTTTGCTCACCTGAAAAATGGGGAAGATGATAATGCTTATTCCACAGAGTTACTGGAAAAGCAAAGAGATAACACAAATAGAGCTAGTTTAAGCATAAATTGGGGATTTATGACAAGGTGTTTCCTGGAACCCAAAGGAAGAAATAGATGTAGGAACTAGAGAGCCACAGAACCAATGAGTCCCTTCTCTCTGTTTCTCTAGTGCTCTCTACACATGTGTTGTCTTCTCTTTCTCTTCTCCAGTCCACCTTAAAGAAGATAGTTATCTCCAGCTTCCAGGTTTACATGATACAAGTTCACCCTCAAGAGAGCAGCTATTCTACTTCATGTTTCCCAGAGAAGGAACTCTAGTTGGCCCTGCATGAATTAGGCATCCTCCCCTGGACCTCCCCTGACTTCAACTTTGACCAGGAGGGTGGTATCCTGTTGTATAGATTACACTTCCAAGAGCCCACCCACCTGCATAGTTGGGGGAGTGGAGCCATAGACAGTTAAATAGATTCTCTTATATGACTGCAGACATGAGAGTCTTTGGGAACGGCATCGAGACATCGATTATGTATGTGATCACTGTACTGGTGTCCTCTGCTTTGCTTGTGTCTTAGCCTATCTTTCTAGAGGCCCAGCTGTGACCTGTTGTTTTTTTTCCAGCCCATGAGATGCCCTGGCCAGGTTGTGGGCTGCACGTTCCTTGGATGGGGCTTGCTTTGATTGCAAGATAGGGTCAAAGAGGTGTGGCTCCCAAAGTGACCTGCAAGAGTAAGAGGACTTTAAAGCAGTGAGGCTTGGGGTACAGCAGCTGCTTCCTCTGGGCTCTAGGGGCCAGTGCTCACAAGTTGCTAACACTTCCCTTCTCTCTGCTCAGGGAGATGGTACTGGAGTCGCCAGTATCTACCGGGGGCCATTTGCAGATGAAAATTTTAAGCTTAGACACTCAGCTCCAGGCTTGCTTTCCATGGTAAGTTGGGACCAGTCAAGGTTTTGGGCTAGATTTATAGCCAGCTGACTTCTGGGTCCCTCTTGAGGCCCAGTGCTGTCTCTTGGGATGGAAGCAAATGCTTTCCTTCCCTTGCTTGACCCAGGATTCACCTCTGTACTGCCCACCTCTTTCCTCAATCTGGTTTGATATTGTTGGGCTGGATCCACTAGCAGGCTGGGGAACCAAAATTGAACTCTGATGTGTGTTTTCTTACTTTGTTTGAGCCAGGACGTGTGGTTGGGCACTCAGCCTTGCTGCTTAGAATGTAGCCAGCTGTGCTTTCAAGACCCAGTGTTCACGCCTCTACCACACCACTCACCAGGACTCTCACAGCACCCATTCGTTTACGCTGCCTTCTGGCTGGTCACCCCTTTCAGCTCACTCACCACTCCTCCTTCCCCATCCCAGTACCCTTCCTTCCCATTTATAACCCCACTCACCCATCTCATTCCCCTTTCACCGTCCCCCTGCCCACCTCCTTCAGCCCCTCATCTACACACCCCCACTCGCTCCCCCTTCACTTGCCCTTATTCACCCCTCACTCCTCATTTCCCCTTACCCCTCCCACCTTGCTTCTCTTTCACTCTTCAAGCCTCTCCCTCCCTCCTGTCATCACCCATTTCCTTCTCTCAGTGCCCCAAGTCTCACTCCCCCAAACCCAATATTTACATGCACACATTCTCCGTCCTGCTTGCCCACTCTTCCAGTCATCTAGTCAGCCATTCATCAAATAAAGATTGTTGACATACACTGTTTCAGGCCTCATGGTAAGGCATGAGGATACAGGCCTGATCCCTGGCCTCGTGACATTTAACATCTAGTGGGGGAATCGCACATGCAGAATGACGGGTCCAGTATAGTATAATTCATGCCATCAGTGTAATAAGGGGAGGGTACCTCAGTGTATGTAAAAGTACTGTGAGGGCCCCAAGGAATGAGAGTAATTGCTGCAAGGATCCAAAGAAGTTCTCTACCAGATGGCATTTCAAGTCAAGCAAACTGGCTAGACAAAAGATGTGTGACCATGAAATAGCAGGGTGGCATGGGCAAGGGACAGAAAGTGAGGAAAGTGTTGTGAATGGGGGAGGGAATGACTAGTAGAGACCACCGGAGAGGCAGGTGGGTGTAGGGCTTTAAATGCCAGAATAAGGATGAGGTATGTGGACCTTATTTTATAGGATATGGAGAGCCATGCACTTTTTTGAGCAGGGCTGATCAACTTGGTGTTTTAAAACAAAGACCCTGGCTGCAGTATGAATGGAAGACAGGAGTGGAGAGGGTAGGGCAGAGAAGCCAGTTAGGAGGCTGCCATAATAATTGGGTGAGCCTAGCATCGCAAAGAGTGTACAAGTCTCTCTTAGGAAAGTGAGGCTGGGCAAGCTGGGTAAAGAGCGCAGAAGTGGCTTAAGTGGGCTTGGACCATCGCCGTGAGGACTGCATGCCACTGTGTTAGCATCTGGGGAGGAGTCAGAAAATGGAAGGAAGCCTTGGTCTCTGCTACCTTCAGGCTGACACTAGTTAAGTTGTGCTGTCACACATCTTGTAGCATAATTGTTTTTGCTTCCATCCTCCACTAAATCATGTATTCCTCAAGGGCAGGGACTGAGTCTCATTGCTCTCCAAGCCTTAATACCTGATACAGAAACGTGCTGAGCAGATACTGATAAATGACTGAAAGATAATCAGAATAAAGGCTAATGTTGAGCACATACTCAACAACACTTTATTTGCATTAATTCATTTTAATTCTCTCGTTATTCCTTTGAGATAGGTACAAATGAGGAGACCGAGGCACAGAGAGGTTATGTGGCTAAACTAGATCCCAGTCAGTGATGGATGGGATTCAAGCTCAGTCATCTGGCTCCAGAGCTTATTCCCTAAATCAGTAAGCTATCCTGTCTGGAAGAATGGATAAGTGAGTGGCTAAGGGCAGAGAGTTCCCTGAGCTAAAAACACATGTTGTATGACTCTTTTCCTGCCTGCTTGCTAATAAATGTTTATACATTGAGCAGCAAGATAGATAGATAGATAGATAGATAGATAGAAGAAACAGGAAGAAGGGAGGGAGGGAGGGAGGAAGAACTGGGGCCACTGAGGAGTCCGCCCTCACTGCAGAGTGTAGGTCTGTTCTGACCGGCTCAGGCTGTCCCTTGCTTTCATATGCGAGATGTTCCTGCATACACGTGCGAAACCCCTGATAGCCTCGTCTCACGTGGGGAATTTCTAAAGTATAATGTGACATCCCTAATTAGAGCTTACCCCTAGACAATGTCTTTAATGTATTTCATATACATTTTTATTCCTTCAGTGTTGAACACAGACTCAACCAATTTAATTCCATTAAGCATCCAGTTAACTCTAGTGACCTATCTAATGATTTCCAGTGTTGCCTCTGTAGTATTACTTTGATGAGACCTGTGCTCTTAATAGTACTAGTTCTTTCAGTTTTCCATTTTCCAAAATAATGTAAGTATGCATTGAAATACTCACATAGTTACACAGACATTGTGGTAAGGCAGTGCTGCTGAAACGTGATGTGGGTTTGCTGATTGCTTTGTGTTGTAATTGTAGCCTGTTCTTTTATAATGTATTGTGAAATATAATGCTATAAAGACAATTTCAAGGGAGGAAAAGGGAAGGGATATGGCTGAAGAATTTGAGATTCTTGATTTAAAAAACTTTTACCGATAAAATTCAATAATAAAGGATTTGGGGTGTAGCTGTAAAAAGCAAATGTCATTGATTAAATGTAGTCTTTTTTCTAGCATAGCACTAGCATAGCAGCTTCTTGCCCCTTAAATTTTCTTATTACCATTGTTAAGGGACAGTACAGAGTCATTCAGACAAAGTAGCTTATGGCACAGGCAACAGGCTTTTTCTCAGCTGGTGCCTAATTTGTAAGTGTAATCCAGTTATTACTGGTTTTGGACTAAATACAGCAAATCTGGTTCTATAATCAATTGTTCCCATTATAAAAATTCACACTGTAGGAGAAATGTACATTTATTCAAGGATATAGCTCCTTGAGGGCAGAAATTGTGTATTCTGTTCCTCTGTGTATCCTTGGGTCCTAGCTCAGGCCCTGGCTCATAGTAGATGCTCAGTCAGGTTTGCTGAAAGAAAGCATGGAGGACTCAGGGCTACAGGCTCTTTTGGGGAGTTTTGTCCTTTGGCTGACATGGCCAGGAAAACTCACTGCAAATATATTTGGTTTCCATCAGGCAAACAGTGGTCCCAGTACAAATGGCTGCCAGTTTTTCATCACCTGCTCTAAGTGTGATTGGCTAGATGGGAAGCACGTGGTGTTTGGTGAGTCCTGTTCCTGTCCTAGTCCGAGCCCAGCTCACCCAGAGCGGAACTTCCTATGGAGCCGATCCCCTGACTCTTGTACCAAGAGTGCTCGTCAGATGTAACTGCCCTGGGTAGTAGTAGGAAAGGTGGAAGCCATGGGAAGTGGGGAGGATTTGTGGTTAGAGAGCTAGAGGGGAGGACGAAGGGGCCATCTGATGTAGTGAGTAACCACCTGGGCGATAGGTGTGTCTGAGGGGGGGATGGTAGCACTTAAGAAATACCACACAGAGGCAGCATGGTATAGTGGAGCTTTGCAATTGCTCAGACCTAGTTTTGAGCCCTAACTCTGCTACTTACCACCTGTGACCTTGGGCAACATTTCACTTCCACTGAATATTAATTTTCTGATGTTAGTCTGAGGATCAAATGAGATAATCGCTGAGAATGGGCCTTGGAGGCTGGAAAGTACTGTGCAAATGAGAGTAATAAAGTCCAGCTCATACTCTTCCCACAGGAAAAATCATTGATGGACTTCTGGTGATGAGAAAGATTGAGGTGAGTCCTGTTTTGATTTCCTCTTTCTCAGCCATTCTGGCCTAGTGCTACCTCACTCGTGTCGAGGAGCGGGAGAACCATGAGTGGGCTCTGGTTAGGCCCAGGCTTCACTCCTCAGTTACAGGGAGGAGAAGAGGGAGGAGAGATCATGTACCCCCCAAGTGTTCTGGGCCCTCAGCCTCTCCGGTGCGGTGCCTACTGAGGTTTGGCCTCTGGTGTCTCCTCCATCTAGTTGAGAAGATCCTCCTCGGCATTGTACTCAAGGTCCTTCACGATCGGGTCCCTGCCTCCCTCTCCACGACCCCTTCTGCCACTGCCACTTCCACATTCTAGTCCCATCAGGCTACTAGCCCTCCTCTAAACGTGCATACACGTCCCTACCTCTTGCTCCTTCCTGCCCTCAAGTCTTTGCTCATGCTGTTTCCTCTACTGAAGTGTTCTCCCTTCTTTTCCTCCTGGTGGGATCCCATCCATCCTGCTGGGCCCAGCTCAAATATCCCCTGTTCTGTGAATCCTTCCCTGGCCTGTGCAAGCAGCAGTTTAGTTGCTTCCTCACCCTGTATACAACTCTCTCTTATGACTTACTACATTGTTACATGTCATGGGTTTGATGTTTTCTAAATGTTGTACATTTTCTCTTTGATATGTGTTATATTCTTCCCGTCTGCTAGGCTGCAGACTGTTGTCAGATCAGCCTGTAAGCTCTCAGTCCTTAGCCTAGGGGCCTGCAGGCATCAGTAAGTGTGTGGTGGGGGAGTGTCTGAGTGGAGGAGTCACCACTGTGCTTTCTCTCCTAGAATGTTCCCACAGGCCCCAACAATAAACCCAAGCTGCCTGTGGTGATCTCACAGTGTGGAGAGATGTAGTCCAGAGGAAGACTGAATCAGGTAAGTGTGTCTTTCTTGAGCAGGAGTCAGGACCCCAGAGAAGGCAGCATGGTCTAGTGGAAAGAACTTTAGACCTGAAGACACGGGATTGAGCCCATTTCCTCTCTGCGTGCCCTGGGAGAAGTCACTTCCCTTTCTTGAGCCTGTTTTCTCATCTGCCAAAATGGTGATAATACGTATCTCCTCGGGTCACTGCAAGCATCGAAAGAGAAAGGGTTGGTAGGACACTTTGCTTTTCTAACACTTTATAGTTCACAAAGTATCAACCTGAAAACCATCAGGCACTTTCTGACAGCACTCTTAGACTCTAGTTCCATTCAGTAGTTCCGCTAGGAAGACCTGGCTCCATCCCTGGGTCACTCCCTTCTGGGACCAGCCTGGGCAGCCAGGAGACACCCCAATCATGCCTCTCGCCAGAACCGACGCTGCAGTTCCAGCCCCTGACTTTGTATTTGCCAGCCTCATAGGTGAATGTGACACATTTCTCAGCCGACATAGACTCACTTCCTACCCAGACTTGTCACTCACTGCCTGCTCTGTGCTGGGCATCATTCTGAGCATGGGGATGGGGGAAAGAGTGGAAAGATGCCTCCACCCTTTAGGAGCTTATGGAGAATAAAACACATTCTCAGAGGTGATCACTAGTAGTATGAGTGATGTTGTTAAGGATTAGTAAGAGTTCAAGAAAGAAATTGATCACTTCCAGCTAGGTAAAGGATGGTAGTGCTTTGCCTTTCTTTTCTTTTTTTCTTTTTTTTTTAAATTTTCAAACCTGCAGAAAAGTTGGAAGAGTAATACATTGAACACCTATTTACCTTTCACCTAGATTCGCCAGTGTTTAACATTGTTTTATCATTTTACTTTGACATTTGTTTCTTTCCCTTCTTCCCTCTCCTCCCATTTCCATTCCTCTCCTGCTCCTCTTCCTTCTTTCCTTCCTTTCCCTTTCTTCATTTCTTTTCCATCTGGAAGTTGAGGACTTCTTGACACTTTACCCCAGAATACTTCAGCAAGCGACTCCTAAAAATAAGAGCGTCCTGCATAATCACAATAATATTGTCTAATGTACATGCTCAAACTTACCCAGTTGTCCACAAAGTAACTTTTTTTAGCTCTAAAAAAAGAAATCCAATCAAGGTTCACATATTTCATTTGGTTGTTTATTTTTAGTTATGAAAGCAACATCATCTCCTGAAATGAGGTATGAAAATTTTCACAGAAAACAGTTAAGGCCCCCCCTTAACCGCTCACCCCCATCCACATCTCCATCCCACTGCTCTCCTCAGAGGAAACTTCTTCATCAGTTTGATGTATGTCCATAGGGCCTTTTCTTTGCCCATCTAATTTTGGGAGGTTTTGTTTTTCCTAAATGGCATCATACTATTTGTTCATCACTTTATTTCCATTTGATCTTATGTCCGGAAGACTTTTCCTCCTCCATTCATGTAAAACTATGTTGTATTTAAACAAAACAAAACTGATATAATATGCTATAAGATGTTTGTAGCAAATATTTTATTTTACCTTTTTCTTAATGATTTGAATAATTATACATTCTGAGTCTTAGTTCTTTACATGTTTTGACCATTTTGTCTAGAATATATTTTAAGAAAAAACTGGCAGTGGGTTTCTTGTCTTAACTTTGGTGATATCCTTTGTTAAACGGAAGTTCTAAATTTTGATGAGATCAAAATTTTTAATCTTTTCCCTTGTGTTGTGTTTTATCTTGTTTAAGAAGGTCCTTACTACCTCAATCATAATGCCTTCTGTATTTTTTCTAATGCTTCTATAGTTTTATTTGTATACTTACAAAATTATCTAGAATTTATTTTTCTGGACTCTGCCTTTTTTTTCAAATGGAGATCTAGTCAAATACCAGACCATCTTAATGACTGTGCATACCTCCATCTGTGACTTACTTTGTGTTCACAGCATCTGGCACTTACAGGCATTCAGTTAAAATTTATTACATGAGTTAATAGAGAGGGAGAATGTCAGGCATTTTAGGCAGGGAACTGGTGTGAGCAAATGCCAGGGCAGGAATGCACAAGTGTGTGCTGGAAGCTCACGTGGACTCTTGTTCAGCCAAATGCTCCCTTCTCAGGCCTAGTTGACACTCTGAGCTTTCTTTTCTGCCAGTACTGGGGGCCCCAGGCTCAACGTGCTTTCCCCCTGCCCTCGCTGCTGGCCATTCCCTCTCCTACTCGTTTCTTGGCTGAACGAAAGTTGAGCTCATAAGTCCTTTTCCTTCTAAAGACTGACCACTGATCACCACCAGAGGACAGAAGATCACAAAAACAATAAAATTTAGAAATCCTTTTATGTTTAGGGCCTTTTCTGTATTTTTCTGAGACCCTTACAGAAAGTTACTGGAAATACATGTTAGGAGTTTGTTTTCTGAGGGTGGGCGATCATCAACCCTCCTCTCCTCACCCGCTATTAGCAAAGGTCACGTAAACATTTGCCCCCATGAAAGCCCTTCCTTTTAGCCTACAACCCCAAGCAGAGCAAATTCCATGGAGAACATTTGATGCTCCAGAGGCCCTCTAGACCCGAACTTTCCAGTAGGCATTCCTTTCTGTGATGGTGGAAATGTTCTGTATCTGTGCTGTCCATTATGGTAGCTTCCAGCTACATGTGGCCATTGAGCACTGGAAAAATGTGACTGGTGTGACTGAGGGACTGAATTTTTACTTTTATTTAATTTTAATTAAATTTAAAGAGCCACATGTGGTACCTCCAATTTAGTCTTCTAACCTTGACTTGCTCAGAATTAAATCTTTCATAGCTTATATTTAGAGACAATACAGTAAAAGCAGTTATATCACTTATTGAATATTTCTTGTGCTCAAATTCTGAGCTAAGAACCTTACTTTAATTATCTCATTTAACTTTACCAAGTTAAAAGCTCATAGGTTTTAAGGTGTTAGGGAATCTAGGTGGCAGTCTGACCTTAAGGCATTCCACAGATGGGTTCCCCACTTTGGGTTTCTGAGTAATGGATTTGGGAGAAAGTAAGGAAAGTAAGTAAAAGATTTGGGAGTATGATATCATTTCATCATGTTTCTTCCCAGCTGTGAAGTTACAAGCATCTCTGATTTCTAAAGGAGTATTTCAGATCCCTCAGGTTGTTTGAGGGCAGAATAATGTTTGACAGCCAGTGTAGATGATGTTTTTAAGTCCTACTAGGCAGTATTTCTCAAGCTTTAATGTACATATGAATCACCAGGAGATCTTGTTCAGGTGCTGGTTCTGATTCAGTGGGTCTGGATGCAAGTTAAGATTTTGCATTTCTAACCAGCTCTCAGGTGATGCTGATGCTGATTTGGAGTGGCAAGGCTACAGAGGAATAACAGTGTCTTTTAATTGAGAACCCACCGTATTCCAATCAGAAAAGACCCAGGAGGAGATAATCTCTTGGTGGCATTGGTCCGGCAGGAATCTACTGCATTCACATCAAGAGATCACCTAATCATGCATTTAAGGCCTGTGCCTAGTCACTGGAAATAGAAGATAGGAAGGAGACAGAAGATAGGTGAAGTCACTTGATCAACTGTACCTCCCTATGAAGAACTTCCTTCCTATGAAGAACTTCCTTCCTATGAAGAACTTCCTTCCACAACTTCTTTTGTGCTTTACCTTAGGTCCTGACTTTGGTTTTAGTGAAAATGAAGTTTTCTGTACAACTCTAGGTGTAGTAACCTCGGTTTTATCTCAGTGGGTCCTGTGAAAGCTTTTTACGTTGAATATGATTAGGTATACATAAACGAACTTTGGGCCTCAGGATTCTCCTACCCAGTCTGAACTGGGTTCTTGGCTACTTACAACTGCATGGGGGGGGGGGGGGGGCAGGGGCGTGGAACCTCTGTTTTGAAAACCTGAGAGTCTCTTGGAAAAGAGAGTGGCTGTGAGCTCTGACAGCCTTGCTAATCTCCCTGTGATCCCCAAGCCTGGTACTATCAAGCAGCAGAGATCTTTCTTTAGTTCATTGTTTCCCAAATTTCCCTGAAGATGAGAATCACGTAGGGGCACTTATTAAACCTGCTAATTCCCAGATCCCCCCCTGAAGAGTTTGAGTGAATTTGAGGTAGGATCCAGGATGCTATGTTGCTTCAGATGCTTCTTATCAGAGAAATGTGGGTAACCCTGCTTTAGGTGGTGCTGGTTGAATGTTTTTTAACATTTGTCTCTTAGGAAAAAATATAATTATACAGCACCTAATTTTACAGGTATTATAGCTTACACTGAGGTGTTATTCGAGTTCACATAGTCAGTAGGTTAAAAATTAATTGTACCTGTGGATGGTGGATATGGTAAGAGCTGTGACACTGCTGTTGGAGTGACTGAGGTTTAGGAAATACTGTCCCCCAATCTGGGATTTCCTGTAGATGTGATACATTCCTGTAGAGGAAGATTCTGAAAGACACATTGGTGGCACGTGGGCTGGTCTTTCATTAATTAAGATAGGTCCCACACTGCAGATGAGGCAACAAACTTGGAAAGCCCAGTTCCTGCCTTAAAGGAACTCACAGTCTCTTGGGGAAACTGACAATTACAGTACAGTAAAGCACTGAACTGGAGGTTTTAAGACAAAGGAAGGAAAGTGAATGCCTGTGTCTGCCTGGAGTGTTTGGGAAGACCGCAGAAGAGATGTTTCAGCTGAGTACATGAAAGAATGGAGTTTGTCAGGGTAGCTAAAACTGGAGAGGGCATTCCAGGCAGAGGGAATGGCATGAGCAAAGGCACCAAGCAGGAAACAGCAGGAAGTGTAAGGGAAACTGCAAATAATTCAATATAGCCAAAGCAGGAAGATATGAAAAGCAAACTGTAAGAGGCGAGGCTAGAGGAGGCCAGGGTCAGCTGTGAGATCCATTGCAGGCTGAGGTATTCATATGTTAACCTGAGGATGGGGGTGAGCTTCAGGCAGTGTGTACATCTTTCCCCCCTAGGGTGAGAGGTCATCATGCTCCTGAGATTCCAAAGGGTAGCCTGACCCTCCAAAAAGAACCGGGCCAGTAGGAGCCAGTGAAGGATTTTGAGCAGGAGAACACTGTAATTGACTTTACTTATTCAGATGATTCTAGCAGCAGTGTGGAGGATAGGCTGGAGGCCAGTGAGGTGTCCACTGCAGCAGTCCGGGCCAGAGCAAAGAGGTTCCACATGAAAATGTGCATCTAGGGAGCACCAGAGATGTGGCAGCAAATATTTGCATGCCTGCTGGGCATGTAACACCGTTCCCCGCCCTGAAAGTCAGAAGTCCTGCCAGCTAAAAAGGGCGGGGAAGGGAGAATGGCTCCATCCCAGTCCCTCCAGTACAAGGGCGAAGCTCCCTGCCCTGTAACCAGGCCTTACACACAGAGAGATACATCACGTCCATGGAATACTACATAGCCTTAAAAAGAAAGAGGTAGATCTGTATGTGTTGGCAGATTTCTAAGGTAAATTAAGGGACAAAGTCAAGATGTAGTACTTTATATAAACATGATGCTATTTATTTTGAATTACTCTTTCAGAAATTACTGTAGTGATAGATAGCTGACTGGTAGTAATTGTTACCTCTGCAGAGTAGAGATAGCAAAGAGACTTTCTTTTCAGTTTATATTGTCCTGTATATGCTTGAATTTTCTACACTGGGCATGTATTTTATAATAGAAATACATACTGTATATATGTAGTTTTAACGAATCCTAGTTCCTCCCAGCCCTTCCCAGGAGCATGTAGCTAACATCAGTTTGTGAATCATTCCCTGGTCCCCTCCTGGGTGCACCCACAGTACTTGGTTCATCCCTCTATTACAGCATTTAACACAGTGTATCATGAATATGTTGGTCTGGTTTTCTCTAGACTGAGAACTCCTTGAGGCAGGGGCCATGCTGACTAACACAGTGCCTGGTCAGTGATAGAGCTTAGGTCCCGGAGCACCACGCAACTTGTAAAGTGCATTTATACATTTTTGTACATTCTGCTTGAGGGCCCAGGGTTAAACTTCTGTCTGAGCCTGCAGTATGAGGCCAGGACCCACTGTGCTCTGGAGGAAGAGGGGTGTGGCCATGTTTGGGGGGAGGGGAACAGTAGTAACTGAGTGTACTCACCCTGTTCTTTTAGGACAGCTAACTCCAAGGCCATAAACAGAGGGTGTGGAGTTTCCTTTCTTTATAACCCTGGGACCAAGACCTTCAAGGAAAAGGATTGCTCTTTGTTCTGGAGCTCCACAGAGAGCAATCAAGGTCTGGCAGAAAGCACACAGACTTCGGAGCCAAGTAGACCAGGAAGCCCCATCACTGTCAGGCCATTAAACCCCTTGGAACCCTAGTTTTTCCCTTTGCTTAATTATAAATAATATATACTGCACAGAGTTGTGAAGGGTAAATAATAAAGGAGACAGTGTATTGGCCGTAAGTATTAGTTTCTTTCTTGGTTCCGTGTAACACGCCTCTCAGCTCTGCTCTGGGGCACCAAAGGTCTGGCCTGTGGCAAGAATCAAAGTGGTCTGCTCTTTGGGGAGAGGAGGGTTCGGGGTGTAGAGGAGAGCTGCGAGTGTCTTCTCTCATGGACTGTCCCCTCCCCGTTCCTCTGAGCGGCTTCTCTCTTCCGTCTCTCACAGACCCTCCACATCTGCCATTGCAGGCCTTCCCTTGCTCGGGGTGATGCTCTTGAGTAAGATAAACTGGACTGGCCCCTGTGTTTGCTTCCCTGCCTGCTGCTGCCCCATTTGATCAAAAGACCTTGGAAGTATCACAGACTCAGAAGCCAAGATTTTGTGTTTAAGTTTTCAACTGTAAATAAAGTTGTTCTTTTTTTTTTTTTTTTTGGTTTTGGGTTTTTTTTTTTTTTTTTTTTTTACCGTGTGTTGTGTTCTTTTTAAATGGTTGTAATGATAGCCCTGTCTCCTCACTCCTTAGCTCCAGCTAGGAGTACTGACTTTCCCCAGAGGCCAGCCTGGGCCAGAGTCAGGCCCTTGATATGTAGAGTTGATGCCTCAGATTTACAAGCAGTTGTAGCAGTCCCCTCTTAGGTTCAAGCTGATCGGGCAAAGAAGGCAAAGCCCCAGGGCCTTATGTTCCCAGTAGGTTCATTTTGGTTAGTTCTAGAGCCTGTGGGTGAAGGGTCACTAGCTTGGGATATTTTTGGATGGGAGACCATTTGGTAGAATGTGTCTTGATCATGATGAAGTGGAAATCATTTATTAATAGTTAAAAATCTTGGTTTGAATCCGAAGTCATTTTTTAAACAGTTGAGGTCTTGAGATGTTCACTTCCCCTTCAGAGCCTCGGTTTCCTCATCTGTAAAATGGGGATAATAATACTACTTCATAACATTGTCGAAAGGGTCAAACAAGAGAATGGAGATGAGGGTAACTTGTAGACAGTAACGTGCATTGGAAAATGTTTGTTTTCAAAGGAAATAAAAGGATAACATAAACACATAAAAGATAAAAAGTTCCCATTGAGTATAATGTTCAGGAGGTAAAGGGAGTTCCCTGGTATTCCTTTCATGAGGCAGTTTCTATGTTATCCCATTCCTACTTTCTCCTGGCTCATGGCAGGGATGACTCATAACTACTAGCAGCAGGCTACGGCAGCAGCAGAGTAGCAGAGAGCTGAATTCTGTGATAACATAGAACCAGGCTAAAAGTGCCATTTCAGTGTATTGGGGGACAAGAAAGGTGGTGAGGTATACAAGGGCCCTATAGTTTGGATATTTGCAACTGTCTAGCTAAGTAAACAGGATTCAGGGCACACGGGGAAGAAAGCGTTGTGATCTAGTGGAGGAGAAATCTTCAAGTAACTAAACGGGGTAGAATCATAGAGAGGAAGGAAGATGAGCAGCTGGGATCCTGAGCTGACGTTCTTATGATGGGCCATTCAGTTGAATTCAATTACACTTGGCACCTGCATTCTTTGCCAGTTTCTGTCCTGGGCACTGGAGCTGTAAAGATGAGTAAGATGTGGCCTGTGCTTGTGACAGGAGATAGGCATGGTTTGGATTCAGTGCGGTTGAGTGTTAGAATGGGAGCCCTTATGAGGACAGGAAATTTGGTCGTTTTTGTTTGTTTTTCACTGCCGTCTCCAGCACCTAGTAGCCAGTAAGTGCTCAATAAATAATTTGTTGTGTGAATGATAGTGGTATGTATAAGGTGCTATGGGAGCAGAGCGGAAAGATTGGGGGTGAGAGGAAGAGGCAACATTTGAGGTAAGTATTGACAGATTGGTTGGAATTAGCCAGGAGATAAGGGTGGGGAGGGCTTTCTAGGAAAAGGCAACTATGTTTTGGGGCCCAGAGTCTGTTAGAGATGGGGACAAGGTGAAAGTTTTGCAGAGGAGATTCTTGGAATGAAACCACTTGTCTTTCAGATCACTTAAAGGTAGACACTGGAGCTGTGGTCACCACGCTGGGCTCTCAGGGTGGCAGGGGGACTAGGAGAACTGTGGCTTGGGGAGCTCCCACCTTGGAACAGGAGATGAATTTTGACATGAACTGTTTCTCCTCCAGTGCTTCAGTACCATCTCTGCAGTGGTAGAGAGGGGGCTACAAGGAAACTAGTTTCTTAAATCGCTCATCTTTATGTTCACTGAGCGTGAAGAGAGAGTTTAGTGAAGTAATTGGATGAGTAAGTAATGATACTTTTAAGTAACATTTTAAAGACAAATATTACAGAATTTATATTTCTGCTTGAGAAGCCATCCCTTCAAAGCAGTTACATAAGGAACGTTACTTATTCTCAGAGGTGCTGCTGCCATTATTCTAAGTGTCTTTATAACTCCACTTTGGGGAAAAGCTCTCAAGCCTATGGGGCACACTTTTAAATGTCCGAAGTGTTGGCAGAGTTGCCTTTGAGGAAATATTTTCTTTTTAACAGTCAAAAGTCACCTGGAGCTGGAACAGATGAGTAGCAGCTCTGGGATCCACCTACTTCTTTCCCTCCACACTGTTGCTGCCGCAGACCTTTTTCACCTGGATTACTGGTGCTGCTGCCCAGATGACCTCTCTGCTGCCAGTACCTTCTTCTCCAATCCATTTTCTACATCACATCATTCACTTGACACATTAAGATATCGTGTGTCAGGGACTATGCCAGATGCCTCAGGAACTCATAGTGTGGCAGGGAAGACATGAGTGCAGTACAGTGTGTTAGGAGAGGGTCTCCTAACCTAGTAACATCTGAGGCAAGACCTAGAGGATGAAGAGTTAAGCAGGCAAAGGAGAAGGGAGAAAGGAAGAATGTTATAAGTAGAGGGAATAGTATGTGATAGCTCAAAGGAAGCAGTGGCTAAAAGGTCACCTGGAAGGTTGGACAGGGAATGTGACAGAAGAGTGGGAAGTAAGTTTAGAGGTCATGCAGGGTCCTGCCAACCACATTAAGGAATCTGGACAATCCTGTGGGTGGTGTAGTCACTAAAAGATTTTAAGTAAGACAGTGTCGTGATCAGATGGATGTTTTCAAAAGAACACTGGATATTGTGATGGGGAATATTAGAGTAAGAAAGGTAGAGACACTGGCTAGGAGGCCGCAGCAGTGCTCTAAGCCAGGGGTTGGCAGGCCAGGTGTCACTCCCTATTTTTCAGTGTTTCGTGAGCTAAGAATAAGAATAATTTTTAAATGTTTAAATAGTTGGGGGAAAAAAAGTTTAAATAGTTGAAAAATCTAAAGAATATTTTGTGACATAAAAATTGCATGAAATTCAAATTTCAGTGTCCATAAATTACATTTTTTGGAACACAGATGTACTTGTTTACTGATTGTCTGTGGTTACTTTCAGGCTCTAAATTTGAGTAGTTGAGAATCTGGCTTGCACAGCTTAAAACACTATCTGGCCCCTATTGAAAAAGTGCCTACTCCTGCTCTGAGCAATGGATGATGATGGCCTACACTAAAGTAGCAGCAGTAGGAAGGAAGAATCTCTGGATTGGCATTTAGATATTTTTTAGGACTGATTCAGGGAGGCCTTTAAGGGGTGGAATTGACAGGCCTAGATGATACCAATGGGGTAAGGACTACTGCACTAGCCTCCTAGCTGGTTTCCCTACTTTCATTTTTGCCCCTCTGCAGCCCATTCACTATTCCCTAGCCATTAAAGAAAAAAAAAAAAGTGCCATTCCCTACTTTCAATTCTAAAATTACCCTTCTCACTATTGCCCTTAGGTTAAGTTTCAGATAAAATGTTCCTAATTTAACCCTGCCTACCTCTATAACCCAAATGTCTTCATTCTGGTCTTATTAGACTACTTTACTTGTATTTGCCCCAGACCCCATCTCTTCTTGCCTCCTACGCCTTTGCATAAACCTCCATGTGCTTGGAGTCTGCACTAAACCTTCTTCCCACCGCCACTCCCAAAATGCTTTGTGCATTTGCAGCGCTGGAGTGTTGGGTGTGTTGCATGTTTAAATTTCTGCCTTTATACCTAGACTGAATTTAAGAAGGCAGCAACTGGCGCACTTGTCCATACCCAGCAGATAGTAGACGCTTAATAAAGAACGAACTAAGGTGGACGACTTCATCTACATCATGCGGCAGCCTCAATTACAAATCGTTTGTGAAACGTGCATAGTAATCCCTATTTCACATGGCTGTTGTAGGAATAAAATGCACGAAAAATGTCTAGCGTGCTCAATAAACGTAAGGTGAAATTAAATCTGATTTGTGGCCAATACGAAAAGACGTGAATACTTAAAGACAGTCCTCCTGTGCCTGGTATGATAGATCGGAAGGCAGGTCCCCACGGAGTACATCCCCGCCCTCCATATGCTGGGCAAGGGCTGCCTGATAGCTTGCGTGGTCCCCCCAAGGTGACTGCTCCGCCGTAAACCGACGCTCTTTGAATGCATACGTTTAAGTCCGTTCCAGAAACTCTCAGCTCTGCCGCGAGTACACGGCCATTGTAGAAAAGGCAGCTCCATCTGCAGTCATGGTCTGAGGTCACAAGGACCATATTTGGAGCAGGGCAGGCGGGAGGCCTTCTCTCCATATGGAACTAAGGTGTAATTGGGCCCCGGGTCACGTCGGGTAATCCCGGCTCAGGCGTCTGGCCGTGCCTTTCCTTCGGCCAGGACACAGCCCCGGACTTCGGGCCCGCCCAGGTTGCCGCCTCGTGAAAGTCACGTTCCCTCTGCCCGTCCTCTCGAGTACTCTATGGTTCTCGTGCTGACTCTAATTCTAGTTCCGGTCTCTATGGCGGCGGCGGAGGCAGGAACGGTTGCAGGTCGGCCGAATTAGCTGCCTAAGGGCCAATGACAGTGGAGGAGTGATAGAGTATTAGCCAATAGAAGCCAAGAGTTGAGGTCAGGTGGTGAGATTGACAGCATTGCTGGCCAGTGAACGATCCTTGGGGCGGGTCGATCGCCGGGCTTATCCCGCCCGTCCCGCCATTCTCGCTAGTTCGATCGGTAGCGGGAGCGGAGAGCGGACCCCAGAGAGCCCTGAGCAGCCCCACCGCCGCCGCCGGCCTAGTTACCATCACATCCCGGGAGGAGCCGCAGCTGCCGCAGCCGGCCCCAGTCACCATCACCGCAACCATGAGCAGCGAGGCCGAGACCCAGCAGCCGCCCGCCGCCCCCCCCGCCGCCCCCGCCCTCAGCGCTGCCGACACCAAGCCCGGCACGACGGGCAGCGGCGCAGGGAGCGGCGGCCCGGGTGGCCTCACATCGGCGGCGCCTGCCGGCGGGGACAAGAAGGTCATCGGTGAGGACCGGACGGGGACGGGGGTGGGGCGGGAGGGAAGCTTGGCGGCGGAACCGTTACCCGAAGCGGGACGAGCCTGCGGGCGCGCGGCCGGCGGGGACCGACTCGGCGGCGCGCGGCCACCCCTCCCCCAAGCCCCCCCTCCAAGCCCCCCCCCCCACTCGCGGACGCCGGCCCGCCCGGTCCGCGTGCCCGAGGCGCGCCTGCGCCGCCTCCCGCGCCCCCTGCAGACCCCGCGCGGCCGCGCGCCCCTCCCCCTGAGCGGCCGCGCGCCGCCGACCGCGTGTGCGGCGGGGTCCCTCCCCTCGGCGCCTGCCCGCCCGCCGGCCGCGTGCGCTCGGGCCCGCACGCCGTTGTTCCGTCCCCCACCCGCTCCCTTCCGCGTGTACTCGGAGGGCGCGGCGCGCCGCCTACGCAGGCCGGAGTGGGCTGGGCGGCTTCCCTTTTCTCACGTGCTCGCCGCAGCGCCCGCAGCCCGCGGTCCCCGCGCACACCCAGCTCGGGCCCGCGCCCCGGGCTTCCGCAGCGGTGGACTCACCCACGTGGACCGCGCGGCTGGCCGGCGGGCCCTGGAGAGAAAGGCTGTCAGGTGGCCGCGGGCCGCCGCCGGGGAACGCGGGAGCCACCGGATGCTGATGCGTGGCGGTTTAAAAAAAAAAAAAAAAAAGGATGTCTGGTAATTGTGGGGTTTTTTTGTTTTTTGTTTTTCTCCAGCAACGAAGGTTTTGGGAACAGTAAAATGGTTCAATGTAAGAAACGGATATGGTTTCATCAACAGGTGAGATGACCGCCGCTGAAGCCTCGTCCTGTTTCTTGCATGCTCTGCCCCATCTGTAGGCTTTGCGGACTTGGGATTGTTGGAGCTTGTGTAGGTTGCCACCTCTGGTGTATTGTTAGTGGGATTTTGTTTTCCTTGGTGACTTGAAAGGATTAATGGATCTAGAGATTGTCTTTGTTTTGCAGCTAAATGTTAATCTAAAGCTAACTTGAAAGGTACAAAGCGATTTAAAAGGCAAGCGGAGTGAGCCATCTCTTACCAGTTACGGCAAACTGAGAAAGCTAAGATTTGGTATAATTCCGTTAGGCTCAGGCCCACCACATTTTTATCCTTGTCAAGCTTTTATACGTTACTGAAACTGGTATTTGAAAATGTGAGCCACTAATTATGTAGGTTATTTACAACTTGTTACCCTTTAGAGACAATGATTTGATAATGCAAGTATGTCGTTTTGACTAAGGATATAAATCCTTTGTTTAGTGTTCCACTGTATGCTGTTTTACAGTGCCTCTGATAAATTTCACGTTAGAGCTGTTTTGACAACAGTTGTTTTTATTTGCTCATACTGTAACATCTGGAAGAAAATGAATGGCCCGTTTCCTTTCTTCAATTTTTATTTCTCCTACTTCCATGCCCCCAAATCGTACTTACTAAAGCTTTGGTTGTAGCTTATTAGAGCGGTCTTAGTCCACGGTAACATTATTCTTCGTATTTGAAGGCAGAGCTACAAACTGCATCTTTAGGATTAATCCTTAGAGTTGTTTGTAGCTATAGTGATGGTAACAACGGCAGTTTACTCGCAGTGCTCTTCATGGTCTCCTTGTCAGCCAGGCGTCATATCCAAGACGGCTGCCAAGGCTAGCAGTGCAGTTACCAGGGTGCAGAGCACTGTGCACGCTAACAGCAGTATTGGCCTTACACGTGTGGTACAGTCATCTCAGCATTTTCTGTCTTCCATCCTTACTTACACTAGACGTTTGAAAGAACTTAAGAATAAGAAGTAACACCAAATGTTTCTGAAATGGGCACTATTGAAGGAAGCCAAATGGTCAAGATTAAGCTTAGACACGCAACTGGCTGATGAAAAACCGTTAGTTACTCAACCATAAGGTATTGTGGAAGCATTCAGAGCAAAAGAGATTGTAAGCGTTTGATGGTTTGTTTTCCACGTTTGCAGTTGTGGGGAAACATTTTGTCTCTTCCAAAATCTTTAGGAATTTTCCAGACTGCCTTTGGGACAGGCCAAGGCCACATTGTTTTCATCAGTTTTTTGATAATGGGCTACTAGAGAGGAAGGAAGGAAGGGAATGCTTTGATGCCAGTATTCGATCACTTTTTAGGTGATGTCTGAATTTGTTAGCATTTCCATCAGTATTTCAGTCTTAACTCTGATCCTCCTTATTGGCCTCACCTTTAAACCAGTGGTTTTCAAATTTAAGTGTGCTTACCTTGGAAGGGTAAAAATGCACATTCCTGAATTCTTCCTTCCCAGCTTGGATTCATTGGGTCTGGGGTACATTTTTAAGGAGAATTCCAGGTGATTATGGCTTGTGGGCCTTACCTTGAGGAACACTGCTTTTGACCTTTGACCCAATGTGATAGGATATCACTGGTGTGCACATTAAGAGGGACTGTAATTTGCAGGCTTTTAAGTAGTTTGTGCTTTAGAAATTGTAGCATATGTTTTTTGTTTTGCTGCATTTGTTAAGTGGACTTAGGTTATGATATTTTTCAAGTGAACAGTTGATAATCCAAGATAAAAGTAGTTCTTCATATACTCTAAATTTTTATTCTGTGAGATGCCATTCCTTGAATCTCTCTGTTCTGACTTGCGATCAACTCATTTGGCCATCATACAGGGCAAGTTAAATGTAAGTTGGCTTTTGATGATCCTTTGTTTGGACTGTCTTAACCTCAAGTATTTTGTCACACTAACTGGTTCAGATGTGCTTTACATTTCTAAAACTTGTCGTTTCAATGATTCAGAGACTTGAACAAGACACTAAAACCTAACAGCAGGTAAGTTCAGGAGAGGTTTACCTTACTTAATGGAAAATGTATGTCTTAAAGAACTATAGTTCTGGAAGCTAGCAGGTGGTTCGGGGCTGGAGGCACCTGGCTCTCCTGAGAGAGAAAGTGTGTGTGTCACACACGTGTACTGTTTCTGTATAAAGGAGAGGATGCAGTGTTTGGGATGATTGGTGTAGCTCTAATTTTAACCTTGGAATTCTATGAATTATATATTCTAGGTTCTTCAAGTATTTATAATTGAAATACATTTTTAATTAAAATTTTCCTTTAAAGAAACGTATTTTTATTGTAAACATGTATTTCAGTCTATGTTATTGCCTGCGATAATTGTTATAGCCTTGTTAGAATTATTTTTTAAAGGGTTTCATTGTATGAAAGGTGCTAAATAAGAGTAGAAAGATTTTAACACAGCAAAATTTTCGGTTTTATTTTGTTAGGCTATGTAGTCTAGGAATTCATTGTTATTCCTTTGTGTGCTGTGTCTGCAAAAGATAATTGGATTATGTGACTGGAGGCGTTTATTAACCCCCCAAAATTACTTTTCATTTTATAATGAGAAACTTCACTCAAGACTATTGAAGATGGCATTAGAAGGATGCCACGGGGTCAGTGGTTTCAGGGTTTGATTCTCTGCTTTTAAATCTAGAAACTTGATTTTCTCTTTTGCTTCCAGATGTTGAGGATTAATCCATGCTCACCAAACTTATGAAAGATTGGCATGAATCAGTAACAATTTATTTTACAATCGGACATGCATCTTTTTATAGTGACCAGAATAGGAATACTTTTCTGTTATCCAGAGTACTTAAAATGCTGAATTGTAAGGGTTGGACAAGGTATATGGAGCAAAAAGAATCAAACAGAGAAGAGATCACAAACTGGTGGCCTACCTGATCCAGAGTATCTTCTTTTTTTTAAGAGCTGTATTTTAGCTTTGGGGTCTTTAGTTCCATGTAAATGAAAATCAGCTGGTCATGAGTATTACCACCTGTAAATGGGGCATACATTCTCTTTTTACCACAGTCTGTCAGGCTTAGTTCTCTCCTGTTGTTGACTTCCCTTCCTATATGCATTTATGTGTATTACTTTTTACCCATGGTCTAGGATGATGTTTAATAAACCAAGCCAGGGAAAGGTTTAGCTGTCCCTCCTTAGAAAAAGTACTTAGTCATGGCTGTCAGGTTTAGTCTCCCTTTGCAGGGGGCCTACCTATTGGGGATTCCATGTGTATATAACTGATCCTTCATTATGGTGGTGATAAGAGTAGCTAATGTTTATCAAGTATTTATGCTAGGAACTGTAGTAAATGGTTAAAATCAGCTAATGGATTTAATCCAACCTTTCAGGTAATAGGTACTATCCTGAAACACAGAGAGGTTGAGTAAACTTGCCCCAGAAGTGTAGCTGCTAAGTGGCAGAGCTAGGATTTGAACTCTGTTTTCTGACACTGGAGTTGGTGTGTGCTAACTGCTGTTTTTGCTGTCTATGAAAATAGACCCTAGTCGTCTTCAGTTTGGTTGTTTCTACATGGTTACAGATAATGGGGGCAGGGGTTATTCTTGGCCATTGAAAGGTTCTTCTTAAATGATCTCTAGCTTGTCACTAGAGCTGTATGCTACTAGTTCCCCAGATTTGAAAAGCTTTCTGCTTTTCACTGCTTATTTTCGTATAGTTAGGGATTGCTGTAATATAGTTCTAGTCCAGCGTGCAGATTGTCTTTACGAAGTAAAGGACTTGCTTAATACCTAATATTGGGAGGCAATTAAGGAATTAAAAGAGAGTATTAGATCTTTATCTTTTTTTTAAGTTTCTTTTTTTTTTTTTTAATTTTATTTATTTTTGGCTGTGTTGGGTCTTCGTTTCTGTGCAAGGGCTTTCTCTAGTTGTGGCAAGCAGGGGCCACTCTTCATCGCGGTGCGCGGGCCTCTCACGATCGCGGCCTCTCTTGTTGCGGAGCACAGGCTCCAGTTGCGCAGGCTCAGTAGTTGTGGCTCACGGGCCCAGCCGCTCCGCGGCATGTGGGATCTTCCCAGACCAGGGCTCGAACCCGTGTCCCCTGCATTGGCAGATTCTCAACCACCACGCCACCAGGGAAGCCCTAGATCTTTATCTTTAAACCCATTCTGTTTTTATATGGTCTCTGAACCAAGAACAGGTTTTGCCTTTTTAAGTGTTGTTAAAAAAGAGAAAAATATACAACAGTCTGTGACCCTACAAACCCTGTTAATTTTAACTTTATAGACCTGTGGAAAGATGATTGCCAAGTCTCTTGGGCTGTTAAAGTCAAACTGATAATAACTTGATCGCACAGTAAGAACCAAGAAATCATAGGTAGTCTGTAACCTAAATGAGCAAATGTTGTGGCACTAGGGAAGGCTTGAAGATTTGGTGGTGTGCTAAGGGAGGGATGGGGTGGGGTGGAAGGGGGTGGAGGCATAAAAAGACATACCTTCATTGTGCTATATTAGGAACTTTGAAGAGAGTTCCATTTTCTTTAGATCCCTGCAGGATTTCTTTTTCTTTGGCATTCTCTTAACTTAAAATGGTCTCCCCTTTTTTTCTTCAGTGTCTTGCTATCTGTGTGATTTCTTTTTCCTTGAAGTCACTACTGTGTTATTTGCTGAATGAGAACAATATTATATTTCTAGATAGGTGAGAAAAGTATGTTTTCATTAAAAAATTTTCAGTTGTAAATAATGATGTATTAATACCAAGAGGTGGAGTAGAAGAATACAGCAAAAAGAGTACACTTGACTGCAGGAGAATGGGAGGGCTGGTGTGTGATACATGGAATGACACTGTTGGAACACTTTAAGTCTATGCTGTCCAATACAGTAGTAGGTACATGTGGCTATTAAGCATCTGAGAAACTGAATGTAAGATACTTCAATATTTTATGTTGACCATGTATGTTGAAATGATCAAATTAGTTTTACTTGTCTTTACTTTTTATTATGGCTACTAGAAAACAAACTTAGATATTTGGCTTTACAAATAAGGCACTTTGCCCAAGATTATGTAGTTAGTAATGGGGATAGCCAGGATTCCAACCTTGGCTCCAGTGGTTCTGATAAGGAGCTCTTAACCATTGTGTTCTATATCCCACCTTGCCCCTCTCTCCTCCTTCCTCTCTGATTAGTATGACTTAACATACTATAATATGTAGAAAACCATATTTGGTAATTCAGCTGCTGCCTTAGATTGAATAGTGGTGGCCTTCTAGATAGAAATCCTTGAGGATAGGCCACATCTTATTTTTATTTCTTGTGCTTAGCACAATGCCCAGATAGCTAACTAGCACAAGTAAATACCCAACAGTATTAAAGAATTGAATGAGGCCTTTGGGCTTGCTATCCTTTCATCATCAGCCCAGTGGCTTGTGGTAGATTAGAGCTGGCTAATGTTAATGAATAGTAGACACTCAATAGGTACTTTAAAATTGAGCACCTACCATGTTCCTGCAGTGTGCTAAGTGCTAGACAGAAGAATGGCAGCTTTTGTTTTCAGTGACTTGGCTCCAAGGGGTTGGAGCTCATACTTTCGCTTGTGTCTAACCTTCCACCCTCAGTAAAGTATGGTAAAGGCAGAAGTAGGCTTCTTGGTTCTCAGGAGGTAAGAGGCAGTGCTGGTGATGCCTCCATTCTCTCCTCATTGCATTAATAAATAGTTAAAGGTTAAAACATGCTTCTTGATGAGCCATTTTGGTCATCTTCAATTGCTGCTTTTCCCTCTTCAGTAAGATCTCTAGTAGCCATGACATGCCTTTTTTCCAGTATTACTATAGATCAGGAGTTGAGAAACCCTCTCAGAACTGGTTTTATCTGGCTGGTGAGCAGAGAATGGTTTTTACATTTTTTAAGTGTTGAGGGAAGTGAGGGGGCAACGTGCAGCAGAACCTTGGTCTAATTATACGAATAACTTTGTGTACTACAGGTGAGGATGTAGGGATGCTTGTTATTCATTGTTGTCCTCTCCCAAAATGGGAGAAACCATATGCTGTTATCTGCTTCTACAGCTGAAATATGTAAACATTTCCAAACTGGTCCTTTTTGAGTTCTCAACATGATAAAGCGCAGGGCCTGTGGAATCAAATTCTACCAGTCTAAGCAGATGACCGCATACTTCATTTTCCTAATTTGTAGAACGGGGGGGTTAATATAAAAGCACCTACCTTGGGATTGGTATGATCTAAAGAGTTAAAGCGCTTGGCACAGTATCTGGAACGTAAACCCTCTGCAGTATAAGCTGTTAGGTGTCGAAGCTTTTCCCCTTTTGTGGGTGAAGAAAAAGATCCAGTTAGGAGGGGACAGCTTTCCAAGGTTACACAGCTGTTAATAGTAGAATGAGGAGTAAAAATCAGGTTTCCTATTGGTAGTGCCCTGAACTTCTTGGTAGTCCTTTAACAAGTTGCAACTAGATTGATTTATTGCATCCATACTGTAGTATTATGGCTTGGCTAAAACTACATTTTTTGATCTCTCAAGTTTTTCCCTAAAATCTACATACTTTTTTTTTTTGGCTGCATTGGGTCTTCATTGCTGCGCACAGGCTTTCTCTAGTTGTGGCAAACGGGGGCTACTTTTTGTTGCGGTGCATGGGCTTCTCATTGCAGTGGCTTCTCTTGTTGCGGAGCATGGGCTCTAGGCTTGCGGGCTTCAGTAGTTGTGGCTCGCAGGGTCTAGAGCTCAGGCCCAGTAGTTGTGGCGCACGGGCTTAGTTACTCCGCAGCATGTGGGATCTTCCCGGACCAGGGCTCGAACCCGTGTCCCCTGCATTGGCAGGCGGATTCTTAACCACTGCACCACCAGGGAAGTCCCCTAAGATCTATATATCTTTTGACCATGATATATTCTCTTATAGACTGGTTTAGTGACAACAAAATAAATGAGTATCACCTTGTCTGGCAAGACATCATTAGTGAACATATATTGGTTTCCACATAGCTCTGTACCCAGAAAACCTCTCCCTAAGCTGTTTTCCAAGAGATGATTTATCTTGTATGTACTACCTGTCTTGTACTATCTTTAAGATTGTCCTGACTGGAGAAGTAGTTTTGGTGAATTTTTTTAATACTCCTTTTACAGCCCTGAAGTAAAATTCGTAGATAACTGCTTTTACTTCTTTTTATTGGGGTGTATAATGTTTTCCATCTGTAAATGTCTATTTGCAACTATATTAGAAAAAAATGTTGTATTGGCTACCCAGATACGTGGGTGACATTGTCAGTAATAAAAAATCCCTCTCTTGAAAGCTGCATTTTTTAGGAAATTTTAATGCATATTAAAACTGTAAAATACTATATTCAGAACTCAATTAATTTACTTACATGGAAGTCCAATACCAGCTATCCTTTACCTAGTCATCTGACAAGTCTTATACCCTTCACTCCCTTTAATGGAAGTAGTGCCCCCTGTCTTTGGAACAACCTTAGAGCTTGAAATTCAATCGTGTTGGAGATGAAAGCTAATTAGTGGTGGCTATGGAACTGTTTTTATGTGAGGTATGTGGACCTATATGACAGGTGGACATTATGAGCAACCATTAATACGTAGGTGTTCCTAATACTCAACTAGCTTATAAGGTCAGTTTTCACTCGCCTGCTTTGGGTAGCTTACTCTGTGTGTGTGTGTGTGTGTGTGTGTGTGTGTGTGTGTGTGTGTGTGTGTGTGTGTGTGTGTGTAAGTAATCCTGTTTCCATAAATTAAATGTCCTCATGTTATGATAATCCGAGCTATATGGATTCTTTGGTGCATACATTGCTCCATGGATCAGCAAGGAGCCAATAGTCAGTAAACCAGTCAGGCTAGTTCATTGTAACCTTTGTTCCTTTTGTCATTAAACACTAGAACTATTACTGAGTCCTCTCTCAACTCTGACCTAAAGACAATAGGGTAGGGTAAATCAATAAAGGTCTAGAAATGTTGTTGCTCCTCCAGTGCTTCTTTTTGTTCATAGTATCATCACCGTGACCTGCAATCTCTAAGCTAAAAATTCAGATCATTCACCAGTGCCCCCTGACTTCTAGCCTCCATTCATCCACAAAGTTTTTCCCATATTAATTCAAGAACGATATCTCAAGTCTACTCCCTCGTACACAGCCCCTTAGTCCAGGCCTCCATCAGTCCTAGTCTGGACTTCTGGTGTAGCTTTTATAACTAACAGGTCTCCTCTTGGCTTCAAACTTTTCATAATAGCAACCACTTTTTAACACCGAATAATTTATCCTGTTCTAATTTATCTAATAATTTATATGTCCACTACATAAAAGCGTTTACTGGCTTCTCTACCTACATGATGATTTAGCCCATATTCACCCTTCCACACAGCCACAGCCCTAGCCATATTCTCCAGCTAGTTTGAACCCAACTTGCACTTAATTTGCTCATTGTTGGTTTTACCCATGTCCATGACCTCTCCACCTGGAACATCTTTCTCATTTTCCAGTAAACTCCTTTAAGACTTAGGGCAAATGTTGCCTCCTTTAATAGCTACTTGTAAAGTCCTGAAGCAAATATTTCAACCATATTTCTTTAGAAACAGACTAAAGATTGTTGTAAAATGGTGTCATATGAAGGAAAAAAGGGGGTTGTGTGTGCTAGTAAAAAGTTTCATTCATCTTCACCGCCTTAGTTCTCCAGCACAAACAATGCTTGCCGTGTGAATGATGTCAGTATTGGTGGTGTTCATATTTGTACTTCATTGTGATCTTGTCTCTCTATTTTTAATCAGTACTTTATTTTTAAGAGCAGTTTAGGTTCATGGCGAAGTTGAGCAGAAAATACATAGTTCCCATATACCCCAGGCCTACACATTGTACCCATGACTTCCCCCACTATACTGTACCAAAGGGATACATTTGTTACAATTGATAAATCTACACAGACACATCATTATTATCCAAAGTCCATAGTTTACATTTAGGGCTCATTCCTGGTATTGTACATTCTGTGGTCATCTTTATGATCCTCAAGGAAAGTTGGGAATTGGAAATGGTAAAAAGGAAATGATTGAGGATGAAGTGAGAAGGAAGCTAGTAATTAATGGAAGAGAATATGTTCATGATCTCTCCTACTTAAGTTAGTAACCATGCTCTTAGAGGTAGGAGTGGGTTGTGCAGGAACACTTGTTTAGTAGGATGAGGAGTGACAGAATATATGTTGCTAGTCACTTCTATCCTCTTAATGGCTTAGTAGGTCACACTTTATTAGTCTTTAATGCTTCTAAGGTAGATAGTGAGAGTTATTAGCAAAACCGTTGTGGCTTACTAGTTGTGTTTTTGTTCTGTTTCTTAATTTCCTAATGGCTGGTTGTCAGCCGAGAAAGTCTCTAAAAAGGGGAGGGGAGTGCACAAAAGGACCAAGTGTATTTTTAATCTTTGGCAACATGAAATGCAGTGTTCAATTTTATAACTTGTTCAACTTGGTTCTATCTTGTAGGAATGACACCAAGGAAGATGTATTTGTACACCAGGTGAGTGCTCCTGTGGATATTTACACTTCTGGCTCAAGGCTTGTGGGAAGAAAAGGGTGGATATCTTGTCAACTACTGTTCCTTGCAAAAAGGTTAAGTCCAGTCACCAAACAATTTAGTTCCCACAGGAAGAGAGGTAGTACAGCTTAAATGTATAGATTGAAACATTATGTTGGCAGTTCACTTAATTAAAATAGGTGTTTCACATTGGTATTTTGTTAATAGCTATAGCTTTTTTAAGTGTTGAATCTGCTCTACTCGTTACACTAAATTTTGAAGCCTAATTGCAGATGAACTGAAAACCTCCATTAATCTAAACTTGAACTAATACCGTTGCTATAGATACACAGAAACTTTGACAAGATGCTGTTAGAATTACCTCTGGTAAGGACAAATAACAGTAATCCTGGGAGAAATCGGCCAAAGCTGCAAAATACATTAATTTGAAATGAATGTTGAAAAACTGGCAAATGTAGCATAGGTCTTTCTGTTACAACAGGATAGGTGCTACATGCTGAACTTCCCCCACAAGTACCATTTAAGGAAATTATTTTGGAAAATGCTTAAACATTAAGGAGTTTATTGTTAAAGTAAGCCACTGCCAAATGAACACTAATATTTCAACCTTAAGTATATCATAGGCCCCACTGGACTTAATTATCCTCATAGGAATGCAGTGGGTAGGAAAAATGTTTATAAATGTGTACTTTTATGTACTCTGCAGTTTTTTTTTTTTTTTTTACTAAGACTGTTGAAATATTGTCAACTTGTATTGAAAATCACTCTAAGAACTTTTTAACCACTATACTGTAATGTAGACATCAAAAGACAAAGTCAGTCTACACTCACGCCTTTATTCAGGGAGGTATGAGTTTGGCTGGCAGCATACTTCATAGGAAGGGCTGTCTTAGGTTGGTGTTTTGTAGCTCTCTGAAGTGTCCTGTACAGCACTCAGTGGCAATCAAGGGGGAAGCCAGATCAATTTCTAGATACATCGAAAACCCTGTCCAGTAATCACAGGGTCACACATAAGCATGGAAACTTTTAAATTCTAAACAAATACAGGACTGCTCAGGCAAAGTGTTATATTAAAACAAATGTTTATTTTATAAAATTGAATACAAACACTTAACCTGTTCCTTACTTCCCTTTTGCATGTTCAAAGGAATTTGCAGAATTAGGTGCACGAGACAGCAAGCTTGCCAGTCTTGCTACCTGTCAGCAACAGTAAAGGGTTTGGGAAGATTGGGGAGGGCATTGAAAATGCTGACCAAAATAAGAGTTTGGGATTTTAATTACCCATACTTCTGCTATCCCCTATGACTGCAGATAATTGAGTTATATGAAAGGTATGAAAACTTTGTGACAGTTTAGATGACAGATGAGATCAATTATTTGGCTGAATGCATATCACCCGCTTGTACCAACCCACAAGGTGTCGCCAATATGCTTTCCTCTTTATTTTGGAGGTGGTTTCAACATTTAGTTGTTTCTTAGGACTTTGGCTGCTCAGGTCTTGGTGGTGTATCAAGGAGACTGCAGTTCTGGGCAACTTAGCTTAATTGGCTTCAGATTTGTTGGTTGTCCTGCCTCCTCTGGAATGGAAATGCATGAGTGATCCTGTAATGGATACTGCTGTGATGTAGTAGAATGAACATGAGATTTGGAGTCCCAAGAGACCTGGATTTAGAAAAGTCCATACTCTGCCACTTACTGTGTGACCTTGGGCAAGTCACCTAACTTTAAATCCTGTTTATTACCTTAAAAGAGGAATAATAACACCTCACATCATCTGTCATAATGAGATTGAGTGGGTAATGTGTGGAAGAACTTTATGGAAGTACTACAAACGTGAGATATTATTCTTCCCCTTTAACTTTGTCGTAGAAGTCTGGAGAACAAGTAACAATGTGAGATTTAATGTATTCTGGGGAGGTAATAACAAACTGTCCCAGTCAGTCGGAATATTAAAAGTGGCATAGTTAATTCACGTGAATTGCATTTCCATCGAAGTATTACCACAGTCAGGTTGGAAGGGATTTTGGTTGACATTTGTAATTGAGTTTGATATGGTAACACAGGGACAAAGTTGGTTTGGTCAACTTTGAAGCATGCAAAACTAAACTCGCCTGTCATCTAAACTGGCCCTGTGTGGGGCTAGCTTCTACTATTAAGTGCAGTCTTTGGGGATAGATGGATATCCTCATTTTGTTCAAAGCTACATACAATGCTTTTTCAAAAAGCATTTTAAAATATATATCTATATAGTGTCTGTCTTGAGTGTTAAATTACTTGTTTTAGTTTGGAAAATAGTGGTAAAATGCTGGGGCCTTGTAAGATTGGAGTATTTTGGTTGAGGTTGGGGGTAGCATTGGTCCCTGTTTTCCTAAATTTATTGATGGTTTGGTCTTATTTAAAGCTAATTTTAAGTGTATATCCAAGCTAAAATATTGTTGACTCTGGTACATTTTAAATGAAAAAGCACATTATTCTCCCCTGTTAATCTATTTTTGGAATGTGATATTACTAGACTGCCATAAAGAAGAATAACCCCAGGAAGTACCTTCGCAGTGTAGGAGATGGAGAGACTGTGGAGTTTGATGTTGTTGAAGGAGAAAAGGTGAGGATGCTTTTTGTGTAAAGGTTTGACTTCAGTATGGAAATATTTTGGAGATCTCATCCATTAGGATGGTGGCTCTAATGTGGATGGATGGGTCAGGTGACCACTTGAACACAGGTGCATCAATCCTAATGTGCTGGCTGCAGTTAGAGGGCTATCTCTTCAGAACAGTGAGGAACTAATATTTAATCATTTCTATGCACCCCTGGCCACAGAGACCCTTTTTTATTTGCTTTGTGTAAGTTTTGTTAAGTGTACTTAATTCCATCGTCACTATCAATATATGATGGCTTTTGTAGGGTGCGGAGGCAGCAAATGTTACAGGCCCTGGTGGAGTTCCAGTACAAGGCAGTAAATACGCAGCAGACCGTAACCATTATAGACGCTATCCACGTCGCAGGGGTCCTCCACGCAATTACCAGCAGAATTACCAGAATAGTGAGAGTGGGGAAAAGAATGAGGGATCGGAGAGTGCTCCTGAAGGCCAGGCCCAACAGCGCCGGCCCTACCGCAGGCGAAGGTTCCCACCTTACTACATGCGGAGACCCTACGGGCGTCGACCACAGTATTCCAACCCTCCTGTGCAGGGAGAAGTGATGGAGGTAAATGTGATTTTATTTATTTTTAACTGCTGTGGTATTCAGACTTCTGTCTGGTTGGGTTTTTACTGGTCCACATTGGCTTGATTTCCATTGCCTTTTCAGGGTGCTGACAACCAGGGTGCAGGAGAACAAGGTAGACCAGTGAGACAGAATATGTATCGGGGTTATAGACCACGATTCCGCAGGTATGGTTTGTATTTTAAAATTTCTCAAGCATGTATTAGGACTCAGCAGTATCATGCTTCTTCTGCAGGCTTTTTCAGTCATTTATCTGTTAACACTTCACATTTTCTTTCATCAGATGCCTAAGAGGTGAACCTGAAGTCAGTTATCTTTGAGAATGTGTTCTTTGCATCTTTGCTGGCACTGGTTAAAAAAACCTTTATAGATGTGGTCTACTTTATGCAGTTGGTTTTGTTGTTGTTTTTCTCTAATGAGGGTATGGAATTTCACATTTTCTGTCCTTTAACAGGTAAGAATAGTAGTTTAAACCGCATTGTATTATAACTGTAAGACCTGGTTCATTGGGAGGGAGAAAGGTAAAAGGTAAGCATATCTTTTTAACAGAAGGTATTTAATTATTAGAGTATAGAGTAATTAGGGAAGAGCTCCATGAGCCAGACACGTTTATACATATATGTAGCACACTGAGACAGTGTTCCCGGTCCCACAGTGTTAGGATTGACTGGTGTAGCAGTTATTTCTTTTAAGGGTTTTAGAGCATTGGGTCTCCAGATGTGATCCCGGTAGTATACTATTTTAAACCTAGACATAGATACCTTGTTGAAATACTGCAAATAATCACACTATGTTTTTAAATAGTGATAATGTTTATCTGTAATAGTGATAAATGGTCTAAAATAGGCTTTCATGGCAGTCTGTCCATTTAAATTCCAAGGGCAGAATCCTTGGTCTACTTTTTCTTACATTGTAGCTGCTTAAATTTTCTACCTAGTTTCATTGGTGTTCTTAAAAATAGCAAATGAATTTTTGTTGTCAAGTGCTTCTGTTTTACTGTTTGCCTTTTGGTTTAAGTTAGACTAAATGGTCTCATTTGAATGAATAGACTAGTATTACAGTGCCAGATAATTGCTATGGTGAGATAGATAAGGTAGATAGATTGATTTGCCTTAAAGTTTATAGTTTATCTCAACGAATGCAGGGCTGTCCAAACTGTTTAGCCAGGAATTTTTTGTTCAAAGTAGTAAATGACACATGCTACTTATAATCCATGGGGTGAAATTCTGATTGATGTAGATCCAAGAGCAAATTGTAAGAAATCTGAGACCTATTATAGCAGGAGTTTTGCTGAGAAGGAGACAGATGAGGTGGCAATAAAGGGAAATGTGTCATCAAGAAAGGATTTTTTTGTTTGAGAAATAAACATATTTGTAGGCTGGAAAATGTAGTAAAAGAGGACAGTTGTTAGGGAAGTAACTGCTGGAACTGTCTTCAGTTAGGATAGGGTATGGTCCACAAATAGTGGGTTGGTCTTTTGCTAGGAACCATGGGCATTGCACGTGTAAGAAGCCAGAGTATATGGGCCCCGGTGTGTTAGTGAAGTCAAAAGGAGAGGGGTGAGAGAGGTTTGGGGAGTTTGGGACAAAGATGTGAAATTATCTCTAGAGAAATAGACAGGGGAAATCAAATAATAGTGTTCACAAACTTAAAGTGGGTCCACCCAACATAGTTGTACTTTTCCAGCCATTTTGAGCAGCAGCCTCAGATTAGGCAGAGAGTTAGATTTGTTCAGCATTTGTCTACACAAAGATGACTGAGTTTGAGATTAGTTATAATGATTAATGGTGGACTTTATACTTGGAGAAAGAGGGGAGAAACAGATTAAGGAAGAGTAAGTGACAGAATGAGTGATAGGATCATTGGATTATAGGTCCTAGTGGAAATAGAGTGGGAGAACAAGACACCTGGAATAAACCAGGAAAATAAGTAAGGGGTGATTAGAGAGTGGAATGCTTGAAGTCGAGAAAACCTAGGTAGCAAACAAGAATTGGATGGGAAGTAAAGAATCTAAAAGCCCATATTATTTGGGACTGTCATGATAATTACAACAGGAAAAGTGTAGTAAATGGAATATGGCATAACATAAGATTGGAAAGCTTGGGGTTTTAGAATTCACTTTAGAAGCCGCAGTGATAGGGGTGGGACAGCCACCACTTGAAGGCTACAGGGGAAAGACAAGGCAGTTTTGCCGAAGACTGGTCATGAGTTCACAAAATGTGGGGAAACAGTTTCAGGAGAAGGGGTGGGGGGGTTGGGAGAGGTAGGTGGGAGATTGGAGGGGTTAGAGGTGAAAAATGTAATGTACAGATCTAAATAGGAAATTAGAGCTTATTATGACCTATAATAGGTATAAAAGGATGATACTAATCTTGGTGTTCATTTAAAGCATGCAACTGAGTGGTATTTAGTATATTCACAAAGTTATGCAGCCATTACCACCGTCTAATTCCAGACATTTTCATCACCGCCACGCTTTCCCCAGTCCACCACCCACAAAGTCCTGTATTCATTAATAGTCACTCTCCATTGCCCTCTGCCCCAGCCCTTGGCTACCACTGGTCTGCTTTCCCTGTCTCTGGATTTGCCTGTTTCGGGTATTTCTGTGTCTAGCTTTCAATTCACATATTTTTAAGGTCATCCATGTTGTTGCATGTATCAGTACTTGATTTCTTTTTATGACCAAGTCATGTTCTATTGTATGAATATCACATTTTGTTCTTCATTAACCAGTTGATGGGCATTTGGGTTGTTTTCTTTTTTTGTTGTGAATAATACAGTAATCACATAATGGACACTGTTTTGGCTATAGACCCAGGAGTAGAACCGCTGGGTCATATAGTAACTCTTTGACATTTGTTGCCAAGCTGTTTTGCAAAGCTGCTGCACCATTTTATATGCCCACCAGCAATGTATTGAGGGTTTGTTTCTTCACATCCACCCCAACATGGTTATTTTTCAGCCTTTGGATTACGGCTATCCTAGTGGGTATGAAGTGGTTTTGATTTGCCTTTCCCAGTGACTAATGGTTGCTGTATACTTTCATTTATATGAAGAGAGCATCTTTTCTCTGGTTTTGACTTCCTGCCTTTTTAGCAAGTGTTCATCTGTAAAGGTTAGTTAGCACTTGTTCCCAAACCTAGTTACCTTAAAGCCCATGTTTTTAAATGACATCAAGGTGTTGATAGTGTTGTACCACCTTTAGTCCTTTCATGGCTAACTTTGTAATAGATTATACTATGGGTAAAAGTTTACGAGACTATTAAAACCAGTTTTAAACGTTCATCTTCCAGTTTATACTTCCAAATCCTTTTCCCAAGTCATACTCAATTTGTGAAATAAAAGCCAAATTTGCTCTTTTGATTTTGCTAAATTGCCTGCAGACCACTTGATAAACAGAAAGGCCAGGTGTGTTAATACGGGTGGCTAGGTTAAAGAAAGAATGTTTTATCATTGCAAGTTTGCACAATGTTCATTCCAGGGGCCCTCCTCGCCAAAGACAGCCCAGAGAGGACGGCAATGAAGAAGATAAGGAAAATCAAGGAGATGAGACCCAAGGTCAGCAGCCACCTCAACGTCGGTACCGCCGCAACTTCAATTACCGACGCAGACGCCCAGAAAACCCTAAACCACAAGATGGCAAAGAGACAAAAGCAGCCGATCCACCAGCTGAGAATTCGTCCGCTCCCGAGGCTGAGCAGGGCGGGGCTGAGTAAATGCCGGCTTACCATCTCTACCATCATCCGGGTAAGTAAGCGTAGATGGCCTTCTGGCCTCTGAGCAGTCATGAGTGGTGTCCATTAATGAAAGAGAAAAAAACCCAGTTCATCAGGTAAGGTAAGCCACTTAAACATACAATGTCTTCTACCCAAACTAATCATAACCTGACCTGAATATCCCATTTTGGTAATGGGGTGTATCAGAGCCATACTTTGGCTCACTGACACTTGAAGGCCTAGCTTTACATTGTATCTTGAATATGAGAGCCTTTTGTCAACCTTTTTGGATGATTTTACCAGTAAGCAGAGGAAAGTCTTGCTAACCTTACCCTAACAAGTAATGTTAATTACATTGCATTATTTTTCATTTTTCAAAAATAAGTGGGATAGCTACTAGGATTAATAACCTAGGTGATAATGACCAATATGGTTGGTCTCTTTGGGAAAAGTGACAACTTTGGCATTGTATCATCAATTCCAAAATTCAGGGATTCCCTTTTTACTTGATTCTGGGAGGCATTTGGCTCTAGAATTATTATTTTCAGCCACTGATAACTTTTTTTCCCCTCTATACTATTTTCTGAGTGTCAGAAGGTCATCCAGAACCTAGGAGTAACCATTCTTGTTACACAGCAGGGTCCACCCCTGTTATGAATTGCTGTGTTAAAATAAACCAGTATGAGATTTGTTAATGCCTTCCCTGCTTAGCTAATTTGAATCTGGAGCAGTTTGGTGTACTAAAAGAAAATTCCAGTGAACTGCGCAAGATAATTTAAAAACTTTTTTTCTTTTACAGTTTAGTCATCCAACAAGAAGAAATGAATACGAAATTCCAGCAATAAGAAATGAACAAAAGATTGGAGCTGAAGACCTTAAGTGCTTGCTTTTTGCCTGTTGACCAGATAACTAGAACGATCTGCATTGTCTATGCAGCATATGGGGTTTTTATTATTTTTACCTAAAGACGTCTCTTTTTGGTAATGACAAACGTGTTTTTTAAAAAAAAAAAAAAAAGCCTGGTTTTTCTCAATACACCTTTAAAGGTTTTTAAATTGTTTCATATCTGGTCAAGTTGAGATTTTTAAGAACCTCATTTTTAATTTGTAATAAAAGTTTACAGCTTGATTTTTTCAAAAAAGTTAACAAACTGCAAGCACCTGTTAATAAAGGTCTTAAATAATTGTCTTTGTGTATATTTCTGCCTTGTTTCGTTTTAGTTTATAAGCACTTAGCTGGTTATAGGACCCTTATTAGCTTACATCTATCTGTAGATAGGTGGTACTCATTGGTATTTACTCAGGAAATTTTTTAGAATGTGTAATCCTTTATTGAGTAGCATGCCTGTGGGCCCATACTGAAAATTAGAAAGTATTTACTATGGTAATCTGGCCATTTTCCTTTCTGTGTGCTCTTTTTACTGGGAGGCAGTGGTAAAGGAGAAGAGAGAGTGCATGGTCTAGTGGAGACTAACTGGACTCTAATCCTTAGAAGCCATTTATTTGTGCCCTACTGTGAGTGAGTTCAACCTGTGGATTGAAGGATACCCACCTTAGTTATCAGATGCCTGCCACAGAGACTGGTGTACTCGGTTAACACAGCTCAGCTCCTTTGCTTGGGCACTGGAGATGGTGACCACAAATAATGGAATGCTTGTGTGAAGTCTGCTTAAAGAACATAGAGGTCAGTGACATTCATTTTGTTCTCGGCACCCTTGTAACCTAAGCCTGTTCTGGCTGTTCTTTTATAATGTCTTATTAAATGCCCTTTGGCTTCCTTTGTGGAATAGTTAATGACTGCTATCTAGAGACTAATTCTGGATCATTCTGGCCAGCTTTTGAGGCCTTGGGGTTATAGAGTAGGCTAGAGTGGCATGTCCGGGAGTCATGCAGTGCTGTGTGCCTCTCCAGAATGGGCTCGAGCACAGAACTGAGATTTGCATTGCACTGATAGTTTTAATTCAGGGGACTGATGAATAAAGTGGGGAAAAAATAGGCAAGTGGGTTAGGCTAGTATCAGTCAACACTTTGAAATGCTTTTCTGAATTTGGGACCAACTCTTTGGATGTTGAACACTGCTGATGGTATGTAGTGTTTTTTTTAATAGTTGCATACATTAGGATATATGTTGTGGAAATGATGCCAACAGTTCTTACATAATCCAATAATGTTGGAATGTGATTTTGAAAACCGTGGCAAGGAAGAAAGTTTTTTGTGATGCAGTCTTGCTGCCAGTGTTGCAAACAACATTTTTTCATGTGTATTTGTCTTGTGTTGTTGCCCAGTATTTCATGTGTGAATTCACTATGTGTAAGGATTAGGTAGCCTGTGAGTCTCTGACAGCTGAGAGAGTGCATTCAGTCTTGCAGCCAGTCTGCAGGTTTAGAACCTGGTCTACCGTTCAGATGCACCAGCATGAGACTCTGGGGAAGTCAGTACTGTTTACTAGAAGAGCGGTGGTAGAAGCAATGCTTTGCAGCAGTAGCAGCAGTGAGTTGCTCTGTGACGACCTTCCTTAGCTTTTGACACTTAATCCTTGAGTTTGGTTCTCCAGCTGTAAGGGTCATGAATACCTCATGTTCTTGGAGACCCATGTGACTGGAGCAGAGAGCATGGAAAGTGCTAAGGGCATGTTGTCTTTCTTTCGTTCCGTTCAAAATTAGGTGAGGATGCTTATGGTTTCTGTTGAACCTTGTACTAGATGACCTAGGCAGTGAGGTAAGACTTAAGGAATAGGTGGTAGTGGTAATAAACCAAAAAAGCTTGCAGTTAAGGATGGATAATTTGTTAGTAATAGTAAATGGCTAAAGTTTATTTTGTATAATAAATACAGTAGTATTAAGGAAATATATTTAGGACTAACATTTTCCAAATCTCTGGGAGGAAGCGAGACCATTGGAAGACATTAAAGAGAAATGGACGTTTACGTGTTCATGAATATTGAAAATGATGTCAATCCATCTATTCAAGTTAGGTTCAGTAAGGGACTTCCCTGGTGGTCCAGTGGGTAAGACTCCGTGCTCCCAATGCAGGGGACCTGGGTTCAATCCCTGGTTCAGGGAACTAGATCCCGCATGCTGCAGCTGAGACCAGGTGCAGCCAAAATAAATTTTAGAAAATCTTAATTAAAAAAAGATTAGGTTCAGTAAAAAAAAAAAAAAAAAATTTTGGTGGGCTTTAGAAAAGGAAGAAGAGAGGTTGGAGTTTAGAGGAGAGAAAAAGGTGTAGTTGTCTTGGAGAATGGGGAAAAGGTATACCAGGGAAATAGAATTGCCAGCAGGTGGAGGGTTGGGTTTAACCAGAGCTTGGCCAGCTGAATCTAACAGGAAAAGAGCAAAGGTAGTGAAAGTGAATGCAAGGTTATAGTTGGTGCTATTGTCCCCCAGCATCCACTTCCCCCATCCCCAGATCCGGGGGTGAATCCTGGGTAGCCAAAGTCAGTAAGAGTACAACGCCACCTTTGGTGATTGGAATTGTCCAGGAGTTGGCAAGTATTCCAAATTGGCCCAATGGAGTAAGAGTACTAATTTAAGGGAGCTGGAAGAATATGAGGTGGTGGCCTTAGCCTGGCATACTCAACCTGGAGACATGTGGCAGTTACTGGTAGTGGCAGTTCAGGTTAGGATCATGTGAGTAGAAGACAGGAGGAGGAAGACAGTACTAGATGTGAAGAGGTCAAAAATAGACCATGGTGTTCAGTGAGTGTTGCAGTTCCCACAAGTGTTGGTAGAAGTGGGTGTGGAGAAGGCCCAGGAATGTGAAGGAATGCTGCTAGATAGTGGACTTAGCTTGAAAGCATGGACTTCAAGAAAATTTGTGTTTAGAAGTGACAGTGGTGTAATAGACTTAGCTCACTACCAGACACCACAGTACTTGGTGTTGAAGAAGAAAAAAATAATCACCGAAAGGGCTCCGAGGGAAGTAGCATCCTAGGCGCGAGTCTGGTTAGAGGTAGAGTAAGAACATTCAGAGAAAAAGCCAGTGACTGAACCCAGAGGTCACAATGGAGGGTTTGGGAAGGGAGCAATGTTGGGTCAGGTTAGGAGTAGGGGAGAGCTAATGGGAATTGTAGTGGCATTGAATGGGAATCTGGTAGAGATAAACAGGCAAGTGTAGCCCATGACAGGCTTAGACCTGAGGTTCTGCTAATGGAAGGATTAGTCTGACACTAAGGCTGGTAAGCTGGTTTGTGGCTGGGGAAGGAGCGTTTTTGTTAGGAATTCTGCCTCTCCCTGCTCTGAATGGTGCCTCAGGTATTGTAAGGCCTGCTTACATCCCATCAATCTGGCTGCCTGGTTTTAAAGGCTGTAAATGATACAAAGAAGTGAGCCAACTTAACTTGCACAATATTTACACCTATCCAAGTGATGTTTTAGTACTTCTTACTGGTTCGGGGCAGCCAGCTATACAGCCCTTCTGTCTGGGCTGAGAAGCTGGTGATAGGGGATCTGGATGATTTTTATTTATACCTTTTTGGCAAGGTGCAACTTGCAGGGATCTCAGTTCCCTGACCAGGGATCAAACCCAGGCCCTCAGCAGTGAAAGCATGGAGTCCTAACCACTGGACCACCAGGGAATTCCTGTGGATGATTTTTAAATAGAATGATTTTCATTTTAGATTACTCTGGGACAAAATAGTGGCCAATTTGGACATTGCTATAGAAGTCCAGATAAGATGAGACCATAGATAAGGCAGTAGGAAAGAACATCAAATTTGAGATGTTCTCAGAAATGGGGTTGACAGATTGAGGTGACTAGTTGAATGTGGAATGAGGAAGAGGGAAGAGTGGGGCATGATTGCAGAGTGGTGCTACAGATAGTGCCACTTGCTGGAGTAGAGAATGCACAAAGGGGAGGAGCCTGTTTGGTTTCAGATACACAAAGAGTTTGAGGTGTCTGGGGCATCCATAGGGAGTATGTGGGAAGCAGATTTGGAGCTAAGGAGTGAGGTGTAGGCTGAAGCTGAACGTTTGATGCTCATCAGGTGGCTATTGAAAGCTGTGGTCATGGAGGAAATCACATCAGAGCATCTGTGGAGGCCCAAAGATGTGGGGAATCCAGGAAGGGGGACGTCACAGAATCCTAGAGAACAAAGTGACTCAGTTGGCATCAAAACCAAAGGTCCAAGAAGGTGGAGGCTGAAAGGTGTCCACAGGGCTTAGTGACAGGGAGACTAAGGGTGAGAGCAGCCCTGTGGAAATGGGGTGGCCCCAGACTCAGCAGGTTGAGGGGTGACTAGGGCTGCTACTCCCATAGCCTTCCCCATCTCAGCAACAGCCAGTTCATCCTTACAGGTCCCAGCCAAAACCCTCAGAGTCTATCCCGACTTCTTACTTTTTAGAACACTCCACATCCAATGGGTCTGCAAACCCTGTTGATTCTGCCTTTGATATATCCAGAATTTGACCACTTCTCACCACCTCCATCCACATGGGTCCAGACCTCTGTCATCTCTCACTTGGATTATTGTAGTACCTGCTAGGTGAGCTCCCTGCTACCTTCCTTTTCCTGTCCCACCCCTCTCCAGTCAGTTCTCAACATAGCAGCCAGGGTGTCTGTCCTCTTAAAAGCCATGTCAGACTTTGGGTCACTTCTCTGCTCAAAACCTTAGAGGTTTCCATTCTTTCTTACGAACAAAAGCCAGCATCCTGCAGGAGGCTTCACAGTGTGTCCCCATTTGTCCCACTCCCACTTTCACTGCTCTCCCCCTGGTTTACTCCCTTCCAACCTCACAGGCCTCTTTTTCCTTGAATGTGCCAGCACATTCCCACCTCAAGGCCTTTACACTTCTGCCTTTTGACAGGAAGACTGTTTCCCCAGAGAACTCTAGTATTATAAATGGCTTTCTCCCTCTGTTATTTTGGGGAAGGAATAGGAAAGCCTTCCCTGACCACTCTGTTTAAAATAGCAGCCCCCTCCATGCCCAGATCTTTTGACCACCTGCCCCTGCTTGATTGTTCTCCATAGTGTATATAATCATCTGCTAATCAAAATTGCTTATTTTCTGTCTTTGCTAGACAGTAGTCTTCAGGGCAGAGATTTTTGTTTTGTTTGTTTGTTCTGCTATATCCCAGGATCTGTAACAAAAGAGTACAGAGTAAAAACTCAGTGTGTCGAAGTTGGGAAGTGGGATGAAGGAAGCAAGGGCTGCTGCTGGAAGGGCAGATAAACTAGTTATGTTAGACTATATAATTTATGTGTTAGCTAAATAGGATGTTCTTGAGAGTGAAAGGGATTTGGTTGTCAATTACACTGGGATGAAAGGACTGCCCTAGAATGACCAGAATGGGAGTTCTGGTCACTCCAGAGATAAATCTGAGGGAAGGGTCTTTTAGGATGAGACATGTTTATGTGGGATTGAGGGAAAAGGAGCCAACCAAGAAGAGCTTTATGATTATAGTAAAACCAAATGCCTCATTTACCCTGTGCATAAAATTCAATTTTCATAGATTTGAGACACCAGGATGGAAAGTGATTTGGAGTCAGAAAACCTGAGTTCCAGTCCTGCCAATGAAACTTCACCCCCAGAGCTTCAATTTGGAGCTACCACATTCAGTACTGAACATTGAAGTGTTTCTCAAAGTAAGGTCTATGGACCACCCACAAGAAAATCAACAGATTCCTGGATCCCACCATCAAACTGCCTAATCCAAATGCAGGGGAGGATGAGCTTTTAAAATCTTAGATAGAAATAGTACCTGCTCCCTAAATTTCTTGCAAAGATTAAGTGAGAATACCTTACATTTTGTTAGTGCTCAGTAAATGTTGACTTACTACAGGACTATTTTAAGGATCAACTTAGATATGAGCTCTGAAAATTGTAAACAAACTGTGGTGGCCATGAGATTATGACTCGTAGATCTCTAACTACAGATAATACAATTGATCCAAGATGCTTCGCTCTGAAATCTACCACGTTTGTCTTGTGGCCATGCTTTCCAAGTGCTCCCAAGCCAAGGAGTAGGCTCAGCAGAGATTCTAAAGCAGTCCTGTACCTGGAAGACATGGAACTCTTCTGACAGCCAACTTTGGCTCAAGGACACCCATGATGGCCTTGCCGAACTTCCCTTAGGCTGCATGGTAGTCTATGACTCTGCTACCCAATATTCCTTCACATAGGCTTGATGGCTCCCCTAGCTCCCTCCCCTATTTTTTGAAAGGTGTTTCCCTAATAAAATCCTTGCATTTTAATCCTATTTGGGAGTCTACTGCTTTGAGAACCCAGACTAACATCATAAGCATCACAGAAAAGCAAGGAGGTAAGGATTCTGGGAAGATGGCTGCATATGAAGCACCAGGAATCCGTCCCCCTAACTTCGACAACCAGTACACAGGTAATATTGGTCTGATGTAACTATTTTGGTACTGTGGAGTCTATTGAAGGCTTGCAACATCTAGGGAAGACATAGTAAATTGAGATTTATTTGGGGAATTTCAGCTCTTAGCTCAGCTGAGGCTACCCATCCCCCACCCAGCTCAGCCCCATGGCAGGCAGTTGTGCACATGTTCCTGGAGCACCTTGCACATATCTTGCAGCAGCCAGGGTGAGCAATAAGGACCCTGTCCCCCAAATACTGGGGCTCTGTGTTCTGACTAATCAATCAGCTGCTTCTGATGAAGGAGGTGCAAACACAGATAGCAGCCATTGTTGTTGCACTTACCCCCGCTGTTGCAAGCCCCTCCCCGCCAGCTGAAGTGACTTCAGGGGATATAAACGGCTGGTGCCTACCGCCTCTTCATTTTAGTCTTTTTCCCCTGTTGAGAGCCAGACATTAAAGACTAGGACAATCAAAAGCAATCACATATATGGGAGAAATTAGAAAGTCACTGCACATGCACAGGCTGAGAAGAGACCTGAAAATACCTTAAATTTACACCTCAAGCTGATGGCCCAGGGACAGCCTAGAGCAAAAGAGACAATACAGCAAACTCTGGAGGACAGCCTAGAGCAAAAGAGACAATACAGCAAACTCTGGAGAAGAGAGACAACCTAATTTCCAGGGTTACCACATTATTAGATTCAGTGTCAAGTTTTTAACAACAATAACAAATCATAAGGCATACAAAGAAAAAGGAAAATATGGTCCAAAGGAAAGAAAATAAACCAACAGAAACTATCCCTGAGAATGACCTGGTGGCAGATCTACTAGACAAGGATTTTAGAACAAATGTTTGAAGATGCTCATAGAACTAAAGAAAGATGTGGAGAAAAGTAAACAATGTATAAACAAAACAAATACCAGTAACAAGATAGAAAACCTAAAAAGAAACCAAAAAGTTCTGCAGCTGAAAATTACAATAACTGAAAGTATTCACTAAAGGGACTCAAAGGCAGATTTGAGCAGGCAGCAGAAAGAATCAGTGAACTTGAAGATAGGAGAATGGAAATTATTGAGTCTGAGGAACAGAAAAAAAAATTTGAAGAAGGGTGGACAGAGCCTAAGGGACTTTGTGGGGCACCATCAAGCAGACTGACACATACCTTGTGGGAGTTCCAGAAGGAGGAGAGAAAAAGGGGCAAAGAGAATGTTTGAAAAAATAATGGCTGAAAATGTCCAAAATTTGATGGAATACGTGAATATAACCATACAAGAAGCTTAACAAACTCCGAGATGAACTAAAAAAGACCCACACCAAGACATACTAAAAACAAACTGTCAAAAGAAAAGGACAAAGAACCTTGAAATCAACAAGAAAAAAGCAGTTCATTACATACAAGGGATTCTCAATAAGATTATCAGAAGATTTCTCAGAAACTTTGGAGACAGAAGGAAGTAGCTGATATTAAAAGTGCTAAAAGAAAAAACTCATCCAAGAATCCTATATCCAACTATCACAAGAGGACAGATTCCGTATGATTCCATTTATATGAGGTACTTAGACAAAATCGCAGACAGAAAATAGAATAGTGGTAATGAAGAGTTATTGCATAATAGGTATAGTATTTCAGTTTTGCAAGATGGAAAGAATTCTGGAGATGGGTGGTAACAATGTTTGCACAACAATATGAATATACTTAATAGCACTGAACTGTACACTTTAAAATGGTTTAGACAGTAAATTTTGTTATGTGTATTGTACCACAATAAAAAATTGAAACATGATGGTAAAGATGCTGAGGAAAGATGTAGAGAAGAGTAGGCTTGAAACAGAAAACTATTCAATAGTTTTAGGGTCTTACAGTGATTGTCAGATTCTGTACAAAGGGAAGTTAGATGGCCTAAGGAACAAAAACTTTAGTGGAAACAACCAGTATTTAAAGGCTTTTTCATTTGTACGTCATCTTTCCCATTTTTGTAAAAATGTCACAAAGCAAGATTCATGTACTCATTATACAATTTTTGGAGTATATATTTAAATTAAAACTTAAAATTTTTTAAAAGAGATGATATAATAATTTTAAACCAACTGTGGTATTTTAACATCTAATATTTTTTTGTTAATTTTGATTGTCATGAACAATCACTTTCACAGAACAGGAAATAATAAAAATGTTCTACTACTTGAGTAATAATTTTTAAATGTATTCTAAAATTATGTGAGGGCACTCTGACAAGATGACTCTTCCACTTCTGGTAACGTTGGACCAACTCTTCTGCTGAAGACTGCCAAGAACACTAGGCAAATAACGTATGCTGCCACAATTCCGAGAACTGGCCTCAGGGAAATGGGAACAAACCGACCCTGGAACTGAAGGCTAACTGTACTTAATCAAGATGACGCTGATCAGACCATTCATCTTGATGACCAATTTCAAGATGACTGTCAGAGCTGACTGCTGTTTCTGCATGTAGCTCCCTCCCTTCACCTATAAAAGCTCTTACCCACTGATTGTCAGTAGCGGGGGAGTTGGCCTTTGAACAGGCGTCCACTCCATCCCACCCACTTCTGGTTGCCGACATCTGAAATAAAGCAAACTTTCCACCAAAAAAAAACACACTAGGCAAAATGTTTTTAAAAATCTTTCTAAAAGCAACAAAATACAACAAAATACTGAGACTCCTAGGCTAGGTCCAGGAGAGGATGACAATGTAGAAAAGTAAGTGATTTTCAGGGCTACCTTTCCCCTGGATATGTTTGAAAACCTCAAAGAGACAACTGAGAGGCTGAGTGCTGATCTGGAAGTTTAAATGTTTGCTGGTCTGGACGAGGCAGCTGTACTGTGCTAGAGGGAAAAATTTGGAGTCCGGGCCCACCAATCGTGCAAACCCTTGTACACTACCCCATGATTTGAGTGGAGGACTTTGAATGGTTGTACCGTGGTAGTAAATTAAACCAACCCTCACATAGATTGTAACCTGACTTGGAGTCGGGTGGGGGCCCAGAAATCTCAAGCCCTAAATTGGATAAAGGTGATCCTGAATTGCTGGTTCCACTCCCCCCACCCCAGGCACCAAGCTAAAGCAAATAAAATACTATTTGTGGAAAATTATATAATCCTAGGCTTTGAATTATTTCTACAGATATTTTCCAAGTGCCAAATCAAGCATATATTCAAAGATAACTAGGTCTACAAGGAGACAAGTCATCATGAACAAGGACCAGCAGAGACAGCAGACAATGGAAAAAGACCCACAGGAAGCCCAAATACCAAAAATATCAGACACAGAATGTAAAGCGACTATGTTTACTATGTTCATTAGATAAAAGGAGAAGCTTGAACGTTTTAGAAGGTGTTATGGGCTGAATTGTGACCCTCTTCAACCCAAATTCATGTATTTAAATCCTAACCCCAGTACTGCCAAATGTGACTTATTGGGACATAGACCCTTTAAAGAGGTAAGGTTAAATGAGATCACTGAGGTGAGGCTTAATCCAATATACCTGATGTCCTTATAAGAAGAGGAGATTAAGACATGGACACACACAAGGAAGGACCATGAAGGCACCAGAAGAAAAAAGGCTTCTACAATCTAAAGAGAGAAGCTTCAGAGTGAAACCAACTCTGACACCTAGATCCTGAACTTTCAGTCTCCAGGAAGGTGGGGAAATACATTTCTGTTGTTTAAGCCACCCAGTGTATGGTAATCTGTTGTAGCAGCCCTGGCAAACTAATAAAGAGGGAAACAGAGACTGTTTAAATTGACACAGCAGATTTTAAAAGATTAACCAGGTGGAAATCCGAGAACATAAAAATACAATACACCAAAGAAATCAATGGACAGGTTCAGAAGCTGATTAAACACAGGTGAAGATAAAATTAGGGAATTCCCTAGTGGTCCAGTAGTTAGGACTCAGTGCTTTCACTGCCAAGGGCCTGGGTTCCGTCCCTGGTCGGGGGACTAAGGTTGTGCAAGCCGCGTAGCACGGCCAAAAAATAAAACTTAAAAAAATAATAAATAAAATAAAATTAGTTAACTGAGTGATAGTTGAAGGAAATCATTTTTAATGAAGTACAGAAAATAAAAAATGTGGAAAATAGAGGATAAAACCTAAGAGATAGAGAATATAGTAAGAAAATCAACCAGTCTGTATCTGGAGTCACAGAAGAAAGAAAAAATGAGAAAATTGAAGAGATAATGGCTGAGACTCAGTCAGAAATGACTGGGGTGGGGAAAGGGGGAAACACCAAAAGAAAGAGTCAAGAATCCCAAAGAGGTTAAATAAAAAGAAATCCACATCTAAACACATCAAAAATGGTACCACAATTTTTAAAAAAAAAAAAAGCAAAAGAGGATATATTACAAGGAACCAGGAAAAAAAAATTACTTTCAGAGGAGAGACATTTAAGCTATTTCATTTCTCAACAGAAACAATGGATGCCAGAAAACAGTAAAATTATAGTTTCAGAGTAGTAAAATGATATCTTCAGCGACCTGAAAGAAAATAATTATCAACTTAGGATTCTATACACAGTAGGATATGAAGGTGAAAAAAAGACATTTTGAGACAAAAATGGAGAGCATTCACAAGCAGTAGACCTGCACTAACAAGCTGAAGATAATGACCCCATTTGGAATATTAGGAGATAAAAAAGGAATGAAAAGCAAAGAAAGAAGTCCTAAACCAAGGCTGCCTACCTCTGAGATGGGGTAGAAGCAAAAGCTGCCTGACACTAGAGAAAAGTAGGAAACTCATTACTAGGATCCTGAATAGATACAAAACAGAAGTCTGCTGCCTGATGGGAGGGCAGGAAACTCCCTCCCCGCAAGCCCCACTGTCATTACAAGGCAGAGTTCAGACGCTCACGTGCACAGGGCCTGTCTATGACTAAGGCTGAAGCAGAACTGAGAAAAACTCCCTGCCACCAACATGAGCCTTGCGTCATAAAGCGAGCAATGGCAAGCTGCTGCTGGGGAAGGGGCAGGAGCATGGAGACAGATTCCCTCTTGTGCAGGCATGCAGGAAGTGTTGAATGCTGAAGCTCAGGAACACTAAGAAAAACTCTGGATTCCAGGTCTCAAACTAAGCACAAGGTATCAGCAGCCCACTATCATCAGAAATGAGGAATTGATTAGATGTGCTTATCAAATGATGACACAGCAGAGGAAAAAGTCATGAACTTGATGATAAGTTGGTAGAAATTCTACAAACAAAAACACAGAGAAAAACATGGAAAAAACAACAGACTATCGAAGAGCTGTGACACAATATCAAGCATGTGACTGAAGTAGCAGATGAAGACAAGAAAAATGTAGCAGAAGAAATGTTTGGAAAATAATGGCTGCAAATTTTCCAAAGTCAGTGAAAGGTAACAAACCACAGATCCAGGAAGCTCGGAAAACCCCAAGCAAAATGAACACAGAGGGGGCTTCCCTGGTGGCACAGTGGTTGAGAATCTGCCTGCTAATGCAGGGGACACGGGTTTGAGCCCTGGCCTGGGAAGATCCCACATGCCACGGAGCAACTAGGCCCGTGAGCCACAACTACTGAGCCTGCGCGTCTGGAGCCTGTGCTCCACAACAAGAGAGCCCACGATAGTGAGAGGCCCGCGCACCGCGATGAAGAGTGGCCCCTGCTTGCCGCAACTAGAGAAAGCCCTAGCACAGAAACGAAGACCCAACATAGCAATCAATCAATCAATCAATCAATAAATCTTTAAAAAAAAAAAATGAACACAGAGGAAAAAACACACCCAGGCACTTCATGGTCAAACTTCTGAAAACCAGAGATGGAGAAAATATGACAAGCAGCCAGAGAGAAACAAAGGAGCAAAAATAAGAACTATAGCAGAGTTTTCATTTAAAAACTACGTAAGTTAGAAAGCACTAGCATGACATCTATAAAGTACTGAAAAGGATGGGGAAGTCAACCCAGAATTATATACCCAGCAAAATCATCTCTCAAAAATGAAGGTGAGGGCTTCCCTGGTGGCGCAGTGGTTGAGAATCTGCCTGATAATGCAGGGGACACGGGTTCGAGCCCTGGTCTGGGAAGATCCCACATGCCGCGGAGCAACTAGGCCCGTGAGCCACAACTACTGAGCCTGCGCGTCTGGAGCCTGTGCTCCGCAACAAGAGAGACCGCGATAGTGAGAGGCCCGCGCACCGCGATGAAGAGTGGCCCCCGCTTGCCACAACTAGAGAAAGCCCTCACGCAGAAACGAAGACCCAACACAGCCAAAAATAAATAAATAAAATAAGTTTAAAAAATAAATAAATAAAACTAACAATTCATGCTTTAAAAAAAAAAAAATGAAGGTGAAATAAAGATTTTGTTTGTTTTCATCATAGGTGAGTTCAAAGCTTTCATTTCCATCTCCATCTTTGGAGGCATTTTCAAGTGCCCTCTTAGAAGAGTGGCTTTCCAGTATTCTAGCTTTCCCTTAGACTTTTATAAAAAAACTTTCAATCTTGAAATAATTTCAAACTTTAGAGAAAAATTGCAAGAATAGGTCAAAGAATTCCTGCATGCCCTTCACTTAGATTGCCCAATTAATATTATACTGCAACTATTTGCCTTGTGACTCTTTCTTCATGTGTATTTATGCATATTTTTTTCCTGATGCCTCATTATTCTTCTAGTACTTGTGTGTAATTTCCTAAAATACAAGGACAATGTCCTACAAAACTATCTGTTCACAGTGAACTAACTTTGATATAGTACTATCATCTCAACCACAGACACCATTCAAATTTCACTGGTTGTCCCAAGAATGTCCTTTATAGGTCCAGAATCCAATCCAAGATCATTCATTGCATGTAGCTGTAATATCTCTTCAGTCTCCTCGGCCTTTGCTGTCTTTCATAACTTTGACAGTTTTCAAGGGTACTGGCAGTTATTTTGTAGAATAACCTCGATTTGTATTTGTCCGTCTTAAGCAGATTCAGTTTATGCACCTTTAGCAGGAATATCATATAAATGATGCTGTGTTCTTCTCAGTGCATTATATCAAGGGACACACAGTTTTGCCTTGTCCGATTACGGGTGGTGTTAACTCTTATCACTTAAGATATGCCTGCTATGTTCATCACTGCAAAGTTAAATATTTTGTACTTCTTAGTTAATAAATTACTCATATTACTTGGCATTTTACTGTAGAGCTTTTTCTTCTTACCCACTTATTTATTTAATTATTTATATCAGTAGGGACTAGTGGATTCTTATTTTTTTATTCACGGAGTTAAAATCCATTACTGTTAATTATTTACTTTGATACTCAAATTGTTTCAGATAAAGCCAGAGGGAACCCCTTTAGTCTGGCTTCTGTATCCTTTAGACATGTCACCATCATTCCTTGAGCATGTTCTTACTTTCTGGAACGAGATGATCCAAGTTTATTTTGTACTCTCCTTACCCCAGACCTCGAATCAGCCATTTCTCCCTGGAGTTCTGCTACCTTTTAGTAGAGAATGGTATTCAGAAATCAAGATATGGGTTTGCCCCTGAGGCTCATTGTTCTTGGCCTGTCTAGGGGATAGAGCTCACAGATATATGTACAGTCGACCCTCAGCACCCACGGGGGATTGGTTCCAGGACACCCAGCCCCCTCACCCGCCAACCACAACCATACCGAAAATCCCCAGATGCTCAAGTCCCTCATATAAAATAATGTAGTGCAGTCGGCTCTCCATCTTTCCAGGTCCACATCCATGGTTACAGAAGGCTCTGTGTATGTATATCGCACACATGTACATACACACACAACTATATCTATTTCTACATTTATCTACGTATATAAAAAACTGTGTGTTCATCCAGATACCTCCAATTCCAATCCAACTCCACAAGATTTATTCTAGTCTTCCTCGTTTCCATCTTTGTAAATCGTTCTCTGACAACGAGAAGCCTGGCTCCCATTACTTTCAGTGTATTTACTTATTTGTTCAATCCCCTTATACGTAACCAATCTCTGACCCTGCCAGCCAAGGACTCTTCAGCTTTGCGGTGACCACATGGGCCACTGCACAGAGAGGGAGAGGCAGTGCTTCAGGTTTTGACTCTGTGATTCCATAGCATCGTGTCAGCCCTTTGATGCTTTGAAGAATTGTTTACCCTTTCCTCAACTTTTTTTTTCTTTTTAAAAAAATTTTATTGAAGTATAGTTGATTTACAATGTTGTGTTAATTTCTGCTGTACAGCAAAGTGATTCAGTTCCCTCCACATTTTTAGTTGTTTTCAACAAGACTGTTGTCCAGAATAAAATTGCCTGCAATAGTCTCATAAATTAAATTAAGTATTGTTTTTATGTGCTCTATGAGGAGAAAAGGTCAGGAAGCACTGCTTTGGGTGTTGTCCATTCTCCATGTCCAGTGTTGCCTGAATCAGGTTTCGTTGTGGTTCCCCATGAGCTTGGCCAACTCTAGGCAAAATCTTAAATTGAACCACTTTCATTATATCCAGTATTCAATGGTAGCTCAGTTGCAATTCTCAGTTGAAATCTAGAAAAGGAGAAGAAACACACAGCCCTCCCTAGCCCAAACTTCAGTATGTGTAGGAGTCACCTGGAGGTCTCCTTAAAATACTGAATCTGTTTCACCTAGTCTGGGGTGGGGCCTGAAAGTCTGTATTTCTAACAAGTTTCCAGGGGATGCGAATCTTGTGGTTGGAGAACTGTGCTCTGAGTAGCAAGAGTCTCTATTCATCACCTTTATTCCAGTGGTCAGGAGGGAGGATACTAAATTATACAACCAGTAAAACTTAGACGTATTTTTAACCTTTAGATTTTTTTCATTTGCACACACACACGCACAGAAGAGCGGAGTGAAACCCTAAGTACCACTGGCATTTACCAATCTTATTTTATAATTTCTCCTGCCCCTGACCTTTCTATTCCTAGAGTATTTTAAAGCAAATCCAGCCATTATAGTGTTTCAGTGTGCACCTCTGACAGACAAGGCTTAAAAAAATAATAACCACAGTGTTGTTATCACATAAAATGAACAATACGTATAACCCAAAATTAACCATAATTCCTTGACATCATCTAATACTCAGTTCCTGTCCATATTCTCAGGTTCAGGCAATAGATGAGTGTACTGGTCAGCTGCTCCAGCTCCCAGTTCACGCCCCTTAGCCGAACACCTGTTGCCACGGTACCTGGGCTTTCCTTCGGGGCTGAGGGCACAGGTATATCCCTCCCCAAACTGTCTTTTATGGCTTGCCAATTTCATTCTTGGAGGAACTCTGCTAATAAACAACAGGACAAGCTTTAGGATCATGTCCTTTGACCCACCTTCCTGGGTCTCCTCTCAGTCCTCTAGCCTTGAGGCTGGGACAGGAAACAGGAGAGCTGGACAGTTGGCCCTGTCACAGGTTGGCAGCCAAGGTGACCGTGGTGTAGACATTTGAAAGAGGAGAGGCCGGGAGTTGGGGGGAGGGGATCAGGCCTCCCAAACTCTTCTAGCAGCAAACTCTAAACTTTTCCCAGGCATCCTCCCATTGCCAGGGCCCCACTCCGATGTTAATCAGTGTACTGATTGGGTTGTGAGTGGTCAGCTGACTCTCCAGCTCTCCAATCTCTGGCTATAGCTCCAAAAGTCTTCTCTTCACGAAGGATCACACGGAAGCTTGTTTCCACCCTGCCTTCATGCTGCCCGCTGGCCCAGAGCTTGTCTCTCTCACAGCCTATCCCTGAAGCAGCCAGCACACTCTATCCCGACATTTTCCTACCAAGTCCCAAGCCTCTGGTGGTCCCTGAACCGCAAGAGATGACACGTGGTTTCCCAGCCAACCGCTTCCTGACCAGATAGTGAGGGCGTCCGAATCCCCCGCCTGGGACAGAGGCCAGCCTCTGGGCTCCACACCCCACCTGCTCAGCGACCCCTGGAACAGGAGCCCTCACTGTGACGCTCACTTTCTAGGTTCCAAATTTGGCATTAGTCAGGGCTCTTCTGGCTGTGTGTGACAGAAATCAAACGCACAATTGTTTCAGCCAAAAGGGGTTTATTTCTTGAGAGGGTGTGGGGATCTCATGAAACGGCCTGGTCCCAGGAAAGGCAGAGGGAAACGGGCTTCCTCTTGTCTGTCCTGCCTCTTCTTGTACATGAGACCCCCTCAGAGGGGCAAGAAATGTGGCCCCCCCTAGCCCCAAACTTCAGGCCTCAGAGAAGTGCTCTCAGTGCTGCTGACCTCAGATGCCCAGGTCCACCTCAGGCCCATTAGGTTGGGACGCCTGGGGTGGGGGGTGAGCTGGGCATCAGCTCCCCAGGGGACTCGAATGTGCGCACCCAGAGCCAAGAACCGCTGCGTTATAGCATCAGGCACCCAGAGACACTCTTCTGTAGTTCTCGTTCATAGTTCGGGGGGCAGGGCTCTGGTGACCCCACTTGGGCTCAGATTGCCCACCCCCTCCAGCCCCTGAGGCGCCCCTGTGTACGTGCAGCCGCTGCCACGCTGGGGCGCCTGTGGATGATCCCACAGCAGCTCTGCCATCTACTTCTCCCCTCCCACCCCTACCTTCTCCTGGAGAGTGTATGCGTGATAGTCATTTTGTCTGACTTCACCTCTCAGAGGCACGTCAGGGGACAAGGCTGAGCTGTGTCCTTAGGATCTGGTGACTTGGTGGAAGATGTCCCAGGACAGGTGGTGGAGGAAGCCAGGACAGAGCTGGCTGAGGAGGGCGGGGGAAGGCAAGGGACAGTTCTTTCCAAGAGCTGTGGTCAGCTCTTTCCAGTCAGGAGAGACAGAGGGCAGAGGCCAGAGAGAGACTCAGGGTCCCGGGAGGATGTCTGGGATGGAAGAGGCCTGAGCATGAGGGCAGGGGCTGATCTGGGTTAATTTTCCCTTGACTGGGGGTCTCCAATCAAGGAGGTCCTGGTGCCAACCCAAGGACAGGTAGGGAGGTTCCTGATCAGCTTGGATGTGCTGTGTAACCCACACTGGGTCTGTCTCCCTCTCTTTGTGCCCAAGGACCCCAGGGACCAGCTCTGACCTCTCTGTGCCAGGCCCCACCCTCATCATACCAGGGACAGATCAAATGACACCACACTCAGGGCTGGATGTTCACTTTTCTTTCCAAAAGACACCAAGCACCCGGTCTAGGTGTGGCAGGGGGACAGAGCCAGGCTGGGGAACCTGGACACTACACACCCAGGGGGCCCTTGGTGGAGGCAGACAATTTAACAACTGGTCTGAAAGTCAAAAGAGAGGAGAGCTGGTTAGCGAGGGGAGCAGCAGGCAGTGGGGGGTGGCAGGGGCTATGGGGTTCAGGCGCGGACCCGGGGACTGGCCAGTGCAGCTCACAGCAGCCCCGCCGGGGCCCATTTCCGGGGCAGGGGTGACATGGCCTGGCTTAGCCATCTGTGTGGGTGTCCATGCAGCGCTAGGCATACTGCGAGACCTGAATTCAGAGGCAGCGGGGCCAGGCCTCCTGGTCTCTCTGAACCTGTTTCCTCGTGTGTAAATCGGGGACATTTGTCCCCCGGCACTGCCTCCTTCGTGGGGTTGCTGTGAGGAGCCCATGGGCCGGGGGAGGCGATGGGGTCTGGTCACCCCAGGGCACTGGGCACCCAGCTTCTCTCTACTGCTGTGTCCTCGAGGCCCAGCACAGAGAAGACACTCACATAGCCTGTCAGTGAGTAAAATAAGTGGTCGTGAAAGGGACTGCAGCTGGCTGGGGTGTGGACAGGTCTGTGCCCGTACCTGCACCTGCATTGGCCGTGCGTGTGCGCCTGAGGGCTGGGGCCTGCCTCCCACCTCTCTCTGAGTGTCTGGGTCTGAGTCTCAGAGCGCAGGGTGGGTGCCTGGGTTGGGGACAAGTTGCTCAGAGCCTAACCGAGCTGGGGGGACACCCTGCGCCCTCCTGGCCCCGCCCGGGGTGCTGCAGGGGCCGGCGGATGCTACTCGGGGCTCAGACATACTCTCGGGCAGCCGCCGAGGGGCCGGGCCGGTAGGGCTGCGGGCTGCTGTTGGATCTCTCGGGCTCCTGGCACGTGCAGCAGAGGAAGGAGCCGCCCAGCATGGCCAGGCCGGCGGCGGCCCAGCCCAGAAACAGGGCTGGACCAAACTCGTACCTGCAAGGGGTGGAGGACGCCATCAGGTGTGCCTGCGCCCCCGCCCCGCCCCGTCCTCGCCCGGGGGCCCCCGGCCTCCGCCCTGGCAGAGCAGAGGGCGGGCTGGACGTGGGGAGCTGAGGCTGGGGCCTCACAAGCCTCCTCGGGCTCGCCTGGTAAGTTGGGATGAGCGTTCACCCTTCCCCCCGCCCCTGCCGCAGCACATCAACACCACCCGGGGCGACCCAGCTCAGGCTGGGCTGCTCCGCGCAACCTCGAGCCCCTTTCCTCCTCCGGCCAGATGAGGGGGCGCGGCGGGGCCCGCCAGGCCCGTCGGGGAGAGGAGGAGAGGGGCAGTCCTGCCACCTCTCTCGGTCACGGTCTGGCCCACGGAACTCGCCGCTGGGCTCCCGCCGCCCTCTGGAGAAGGCCACACTCCTCCGCCGGCTCCACCTGGCACTTCGGCCTCTCCACCCACAATCCCAGCGGGCCAGCCCGGCGCCCCCTCTGCAGCGCCCGGGTCTCCCCACCTCTGTGCCTTTGCACGAGGCGCCCCCTGCCGGAGCGTCTCGCCTCCTGTGCTCCGCCTCCAGGGCCCAGTTCAGATGCCACCTTCTCCGAAGGCTTCCCCTGACCCCAGCTCCGCTCGCCGCCTGGCGCTGACTCTCACTGGGTGGCTGATCAGTTCCTCGTTTGTCTGGCTCCCTGGGGAGCAACTTGAGGGCAGACAGCACCGGATTCATCAATGTCCCCAGGGCCCAGCACAGGGCCTGCAACTCAGGCAGCTTTGTGGAGTGTTGAAGGGACAGGAGCAAGCGCCAGCATGGCATCTCTGAGCAGAGCTACCTCTTGCTTGGCAGGTTTTCATGGCTAGAGCTGCCAGCCCCAGGGAATGAACCTCACTCCTGAAGTCTTCATTTCCTCCCCCTCTCCACTCTGCTGCCTCCTTCAGGGAGCCCTCCTGACTGCAACAACCCAGGCATCTCTTTTCTCATTCTCCCTCCAACCCCAGGGCCCAAGGCCTGTTGGGATGTTTGGGGTTGAGACTATCCCATTCTCTGCTCCCCGCAGAGCTGAGAGGTAAGGGAGGGTCCAGGCCCTTCACAGAGCCCCCTATTCGGCCCCCATACCCTGGCCTTACAAGTCCTGACCACTCTAGCTCCTAAATATCTCTGGGCCTACTCTCCACTGCTAGCCCCCAACCCCAAGCCCTATGCTCCAGACCTTTGCATCAGCACCTTACTGGCCTTGCTCCCTCCCCACCATTCTGCACACCACAGCCAGAGGGACTGTCCTGCCTTCCACACCAGGACACGGAAAAAAACCTTCCTATGGCTGCAAGGCCCTCTGCCATCTGCCCTTAGGACTTTTCCAGCCTCATCTCTCCGGCCCAAAGTCACTGTGCCTCCTACAGAAATAACAGCCCAGGCACTGTGCTAAGTCCCTTACCTGCACCATCTCACAGAACCCTCACAACCACACTGAGCTCCGTCCTCGGTCCTAGCTGCCTTTTACAGGGGAGGAAACCAGGCACAGAAAGGTTAAGGAACTTGCCAGTCACACAGCCAGCCCATGCAGAGCTGGGATTTAAATCCAGAGCCAGGGCATTTAGCTCCTGGGGTGGCGTTCAGGGCCCAGCCACAGCTGCTCCGCACTCCAGAGAGCTTCTCAGTGACAGCACCTGGGGCTCGTCCGTCCCCTGTTTCCCCCTCCAAGTGCCCTGCTGGACAAAGGCCAGTGGTCCCAGAGGGGGTGGAGTGGGAGGCCCAGCCTGTTCCCCGGCCCAAGCCATGCCCTGGGGCTCACCTGGCATTGACGGGTGTGCTGGGGTTGAAGAACTCCTGGGTCACCAGTGTGGCATACCACGAGACGGCCGTCAACGTGCAGAGGCCTAAGGACAGGGCGGGGGGGTCTCAGCTCTGCTCTGGCCTCCAGAGGGCCCCCCGGGATGGGGCTACCTGCCACGGTCAAGAGGCTGGAGGAGGAGCCGGGCACTCACCCGCCAGGAGGAAGAGGGCACCCCCAGCGATGGCCACTCGGCCCTTGGCGATGGGGTTGCTATCTCCGACCCGGGTGCACTTCATACCGACGACACTGAGGACCATGGCCACGAAGCCCAGGAGCACGGCCACCACCATCAGGGCTCGCGCTGACTGGATATGACCTGGATGGGGCGGGAGGGACTGAGCGGGGGGGCGGGAGAAGTGGGCGGGTGGGAGGAGCCCAAGATGGGAGGGGCTGGAGCTAGAGCAGGACGCTCCTCCTGGGCTACTACCTGCGGCAGGTGTGAGGGGATCCTGGGGGCTCAGGTGACTACAGGGTGTGAGGGCAGAGTGCGGAGGCTGAGCCTCACCGTTTAACCCCACCGTTCGCTCTCCCTCGCAGGTTCTTCCAGGTAGTGTGTGGTGACAGGGTGGTATGAGTTCTCCCATCAGCTGCTTTCTGGCCAGGCGCCTCCCTTTGGGGCCCACCCCTCCCAGACAGCGGGGGGCAGCTTCTCCTCAGGCCTTTCAGATTCAGCAGAAGGAGGAGCTACAGTGTCTGAGGCTCAGCTCAGCCCAGGTTGGCCCTTGGACAGGGATGCCTCGCCCATTGTCCATTCTGACTCTAGTTACCTTCCCCTGCGCCCTTTGAGTCACCCATGGTAGCTGTATGCCTGCTGCCGGGGTCAGTCCCGGGGATCTGGGTCCCTGAGGGAGGCTAGATGACCTGCCTGGTCCAGAGTGGCGGGGGCCATGTGACAGCAGCCCAACTCAGGCCCGTGCGGCCCCGGGGCGGAGGGCGGGCGGGTCGGCCCCCAGCCAGGGGTAGAGCTGCAGTGGTGCCTGTTTACAAGCCAGCTTGTCAGGCTCAACCCCTACACCCCAGGGGGAGGAGAGCCACCCTTGTGCCCAAGCGCCTGGGTGTGGACGTGCATGTACACGTGTGTGGCTGTGTCTGTGCGTGTGGGTAGGTGCACCTGAGTGCCAGCATACTTGTCTACATGGAGGGACTGGCAGGTAGGTGTGTGCGCACAGTGTGTCTGCAGAGTATGGAGAGAAATGGAGGGAAGGGTCTTGACTTAGGGCCTCTGAGTGCCGGGCACTCATCTCCTGTGACCCTCCCAGAGTCCTGTGAAAGTCCTAGTCCCCTTTCCAGATGAGGACAGAGAGGGTCAGTGACTCCTTCAAGGTTACAGTGGCAGAGCTGGCATGTGGACCCATGGCTGCTGGAACCTAGAGCCCCTGCCCCCAGCAGGGCAGCAGGCTGGCCTGGATCTTCATGAGTGCACGGGGGGGCAGGGGCTGGAGAGGGCAGTCCAGTGCAGACGGCAGACCGTGGGAAAGCTTGCTCCGGACCTCTCGGCCCCATATCCCACCTCCCCATCCCAGCGGGCATGAGGCCTACCTTCCAGGGCAAGCAGCGAGTCATAGAGCTTGCACTGCACCTGACCGGTGCTCTGGGAGGCGCAGGACATCCAGAGCCCTTCGTAGAGGCCCACGGCGGTGATGATGGCGTCGCCTGCGTAGGAGGACTGCTTCCACTGCGGGAGCGCTGTGCTGGCGATGATGCCCACCCAGCCACCCAGGGCCAGGAAGTAGCCCAGGAGCTGAAGGCCTGCGTTGGCCATGGCCCAGGGGAGGGGATGGGGGTTCCAGGGCTCAGGGCTGGGCCAGGGTCCCTGCGGGGGCCGAGGTCATGGCCAGGTGACAGGAGCAGCTGGGTTGGGGGTGGGGTGCAGCAGGTGGTCAGAGGCTGAGAAGGAGAGGTGACAGCCCTGCAGTGGCAGCAGCAAAGGCAGTGGCTGCAGGCTCTAGAATGCTGGGGGAGGCCCGAGCTGGAAAGGCCAGGGGCCCGCCCACAGCCGCCACCTAAGCCAGGGCAAGGTCCCCAGCAAAGCTCCTGCCCAGCCCCCGGGGGGTGGGGCGTGGGGCGTGGCCAAGGTGGTGCCCCTCCCCAGGGATAGAGAAGGGAGGGGCTGGGAGGAGTGACCCCCGGCTGGCCCTCAGGGTCTTTCCCCTAGGGAAACCCCTTTAGGAGCCTGATACGAGTGCCCTAAAATTCTCCTAATTCCTATCCCAAACACCAGCCCTGAGATGATGGACTTTGCCCTTGCACTGCTGATGTGACCCTTGGGGTTTTCTGTCCTCTGACCACAGGACAGAAAGAAAATGGAATTCCAATTTGCAGGAGGTAAGACTAGGGTTAGACACTGGGGAGAACTTTTTGGAGCGGGTTCTGAGGTCAGCTATGGAGAGACTGGGTTGGGGAGGGGTGTTGGGGAGTGGGGGTCCTTGGTACCTGGGGCCCATGTGTATCAAAAACAGCGGAGGCCAGACTCAGCATGGGATCTGTTTGAGATCTGAGGGGGGCAGAAGAGGGACCCCATGAAGGCTGGGACAGGGCTGGCCACCAGCCAGCAAGGAGCCTGGCAGGGAGGTGGGAGACAGCACCAACCTTCAGGGATCAGCCTGAAGGAAGGCAGACTGTTCAGCCCCTTTAATCCCCTTGCTGGCTGGCTTAGCAGCTCCTGCTGGGGCCTGAGGCACAGGCCCCTGAGCCCCTGGCTCCAGAACAGCCTGGTGGGGAGCAGTGGCCTCTGCACATTCCCGGGGTTCAGGCTGCCCCCTCCTAGCGCCCCACCTCCCCTCCTCTCTCCCGTCCCAGCTCAGCCCCCTGGAGCAGGGGAATGTTTAACTCTCCTCGACCTCATTAGCAATCCCCTCACGTTCAGTTCGGCTCGCCAGGCGTGGGTACAGGGGAATGTCACAACCCCGCTCCCGCCAGCCCCCCGGCGCCCCCTCCAACCCCAGCAGCCCACGCGCCCTTTGCCGGACTGCACTGGGGGAAGGCAGGGTCCCGCCTCAGACCCTGGCCTCCTTGCACCCCCGACCCAGACCCCCTCCGCAGGGACAGCCCCGCCCGCTCCCTCCCTCGCATTCTTCACGTGGCTATGCAAACGAGAGGGTGCCCGGCGCTGCAGACAATGCTGCCCTGTGCGCCCGCCCGCGCGTGGGCCCTGGTATGGCCCGCGGCCCCGCGGCGGCCAGCTGGGGGAGGGGCCTGCCCTCGAGGGGGCGGTGGGCTCTGCTGGGCGGGCCTGCGGTTCCCGACTCTGCTCCCCTTCCCTCCCCACCGCCCCCCCTCGCCCCGGCCCTCCGTGCTGGGGAGGCCCGAGCCACGTGGATCTGTGCACACGCAGACCTGCTTCCTGGGGCGGCCTGCGCGTCCCCCAAAGCTAGCGGGGCCTGGATCCGTGGTACAGAAGCCAGTCCCGAATTCGGATTCCTCTACCACGGACGGTGAGAGACTGTGCGATGGGGACGAGCAGAGGACACAGCCGGAGCCCAGAGTGGAGACTCCGGGGCCGCAGGGAGCTCCATTTCTACGCGTTTAACCGTCTAATCCTCAAGGCAGCCCCCCCTCATGATGGGCGTCCCTTCACGGATAAGGAGCCGAGGCTGAGAGAGGTGACCTACCCCAAGCTAGGAAGCCAGGGGCTGGGGGGCTTTCCTATCAGATCTGTCCACCCCACACCCCGCCCTTCTCAGGAGCACTGGGAGGGGCGAGGCTGAGCTGGCTGTGGAGCCTCGCCCTCACCTCTGAAGGCGACGTCGGCTTCACGGAGTCACCGAGGGAGCTGCCCAATGTCTGGGCGAGTGTGAGGTGCGCGCAGGGGGCTGCCGCCCAGCACAGTGATTCCCGGAGGCCGGGTGTCCCTCTCCCAGCCTTCCGCAGGGCTCTCTCTGTAAGGAGGATACACGGGTCATTCTGGTCCTGAGCACCTGAGTCAGGTCTCTGAGCCTCGGGATCTTCAAGGCCACACAGAAACAGAGTGCCAGAGCCACACAGCCCTGGAGACCGGGGACTGCAAGCCCCTCCGTTGAGGGACTCGTCAGCCCCTCAACTGACGAGCTGAGAGCCAAAGAGGGGAAGCTAGCCTCTTAGGGTCACACTGCTGCCCCCAGGGCCTGCTCACTCCTCTATCCTGGGCACCCCCAGGGCCCTCCCCCACACCGAGGACCCGGAGCCACTTTATGGTCCAGAATGAGGCTCACATCTCCCTCGGAAGTGCTTCTTTTTAAAAAAAAAATTTTTTTATTGGAGTGTAGTTGATTTACAATGTTGTGTTAGTTTCAGGTGTACAGCAAAGTGAATCTGTTATACAGAAGCTCTTCTGTTTACCCCTTCTGTTGTTTGAGGTCTTGAGTCTGTTCTACCAAAACATCCCCTCCTGCCCTGATGGCCTTCCCTCACCAATGTTCCAAAGCCCTTTGGAATTCAGATCCCGCTCCTGGAGTAGAGTTCCCTAACCCTGTGTAGCTTCTGCATCAGGACTCCGACCACCCCAGTGCCCCCCTGCAGCCCAGCGACTCCCAGGCATGCGGGGAGAGCAGGGAGGCTCAGGACCCACCCCAGCCTCCATTAAGAGCTAACTAGAAACCGCCCTGCGGTGTCACGCTTCACTGTTTAAAAGATGCTTTCACTTACATTACGAGAAGCTTAGGGTTGTAGCTTTACCTCTGCCACTGAAAAGCTGTGTGATGCTAGGCAAGTCCCTTAGCTTCTCTGGCCCTGGTTCCCAAACTGAAAAATAGGGATAAAAGCATTCATCTGTCTGGGTCATGAGGGAGTTCACAAGAATCCAGATGGGCGAGAAGTGCTTTTGGAAAACATAATATGCCTGAAGAAATGTGGCTAATGAAAGCTCCGTTCCAAAAAGACTGCCTCCTGGGCCGTCTCCCCCTTGTGCCCGCACCCTGGGTGCGGGCGACTGCTGGTGGCTGACGACCCGCTGCCCCTTCCTGCCTGGCAGTGCCTGGCAGGGCGGGTGCTTTGTAGATGGATCTCTGCTGACCACTGACTGATGGGTGTGAGGATGAACTGTTTCTGCATCCCTCCCAGAGAAACCCTGGAGCCCCCTCCCTGGTCCTTTCCCACTGCCAGTCAGGAGGGTCCGACTCGGTTCTCGTCCAGCACATTCTCTGCGGCCACCACCTGAAACGTTGGAGGCTCAGGAGGTGGTGCTGGTCAAACTCCCCCCAACTCTGAGTGTGACTTTCCCACGGAATCCCAGGCTCGGAATGGAGAGGACTTGTCCAGGTGGCACAGCTAGAAAGCAGTGCAGCCAGCGGTGTGGCCACCCCAGTGTCCTGCCTGCCCCGGCAGGGTCAGGTGCTCTGATCTGGGATCTGTAATGCTCTTTGCATATTTCCTTTCACAGCACTTGGTGCGTTGTTCGTTTGCCTCCTTCCTGAGGACTGAAAGCATCTCCCAGCCCTACCACTGGCCCCATTTTTGTGTCCCACGCCTAACCCAGGGTGAGGGCATCTCTGCAGCACACGTGGCTGTCTGGTAGTGCCCTCTTCTCTTCCCCAAACAACCCTGAGCACTGGCTCTCTTTGACACCCCCGCTGAGAGCTCTGCCAGCTGCCTGGGGTGCCAGAGATGGACGTCTTCCACGTCCACATCTCCCCCGAGTTTGCTGAGTTGCCTCCCGTCCCCTCTAATGCTCCCATGGCTGCTCTCCCTTCACCTCAAGCAGACTTCCCCAGGGCCGACCTGCTCATGCCTGTGTTTTACAAACGGGCCAAGCAATCACAGCATCTCAGCCCGGACCCCGCCATCACCCCCTGCTGCTGGGAGGACTCACCCACCATAATTATATTCACTTATCCCAGTTCTGTTGCGCTTGAAAACATTTGGCCTTTCATGAGCTAAACTGATAGTCTGCTGTCTCTCTGGGCTTAGCATACTTTGAAATTGTGAAGGTCACCTGCCTTGATGTGGAAACTTCTGGAAGACCAGAATCAGGCCGATGGAGTTTTCTGTAATGTTGAGTATCTCCTGTGGGCTAAGCATTGTGCCAGGCTCTCTCTGAGTATTCCCTCATTGATACTCTCAGCCATCCTGGGAGGAAAGGACTGTAATCTCATGTTACTGGTGAGGAAACACACTCAGAGGTCACACAACTGCAAGTGGTGGAAGTGAGAGTCTTGCCCAGCTCAGCACGTGGGTGAAGCTCGTGCTCTTTCCATTAACGTGGTCCTCTCTTCATACGACGAGTGGGTCATCCAAACAGGACACGGGATCACCAATGACTAAAGGAATAGTGACTGTCCCTATGGGATCATTCCCATGAGCATACTGTCTCCCAGCTTGAAAAACAACCGTTCCTTCACTTCACATCTCCCTCCAGCTCATCCTGCCCCCCACGGAGAGCCAAACTCCTGAGAAGAGTTGTCTATACCCACCAACACCACTCATTCTCCTCCCCTTCTCACTTGAACTCACTCCAGTCTTTCGTCGACCGGAACATCTCTTGCCAAAGTTCTCCCTGATCTCCATGTCACCAAATCCAAAAGCGGGTTCTCAGTTCTTATCGTGCTCAACCTCTCAGCAGCATTAGACACCGCTGCTCAGCCCCTCCTTCCTGAAACACTCTCACTGGCTTCCAGGACTAGGCCTCTTGGTTCCCCTGCTCACGGCTGGTCCTCGTGTCCTCTGTTGGACCCCACTGCCTCCGGAGCCCCAGTTGCCTGCAGCCCGGCCCAGTCTTCTGACTCTTCCTCTGTCTACACTGACCTTAGTCTCCTGGCTTTGAACACCCCTCAAAGGCTGATGGGGACCCCCAAAGTTCTGGCTCCTACCTCCACCTCTCCCTGAACTCAGAAACCTTTTGTCTCACAGGCTCCTCGAACTTGCGCATAACACATGCAAAACCAGACTCCTGCTTTCCACGCCCCATAACCATCTCACCTGCAGTCGGCCCCGTCATGGGAAAGGGTGGCTCCACTTCCCCAACTGCTTGGGCTGAATCCTTCTTTTTTATTTTTTTATTTTTATTTTTGGCCGTGCCCCTTGGCATGCAGGATCGTAGTTCCCCAAGAAGGGATCGAACCTGTGCCCCCTGCAGTGGAAGCGCGGAGTCCTAACCACTGGACCGCCAGGGAATTTCCTAGGCTGAATCCTTCTTGTTGCTCCTCCTCATACCATCCAACTGATCTGCAACTCCTGTCAGCTCTACTTTAACGAGACCCAGAACCTGACCTTTTCGCTGCCTTTGCTGGCAACACCCGATCCACAACACCTCTCTCTCCACCCGGGGTCTTTGCAGCAGCCTCCGTTCTGCTCTCCTTGTCTCCGTTCTTGCCCTTGTAGCCCATTCTCCACATACATTCTTCACTGAGGCCTTTCAAATGTATGAGGCCTTTCAAATGTAAGTCAGATGCTCTCACCCCCCTGCTCAAAACCCTCCAAGGGCTCCTGTCCCACTGGGTCAAAGCCCAGGTGCTCTCAGTGGCCGACCAGGCCCCAGGGACCCTGACCTCGATGGCTGCTCTGTGTCGGCACATCGGCCTCATTGCTGTTGCCTTCTCCTCAGGGCCTGACCTGCCTTCTTTTCTACCTCAAAGGATTACACACACACACATTTATGTGTTTGTTACCTGTCTCCCTTACTAAAATAGAAGCTCTATGAGGACTGGGGCTTGTTTGGTTTGACACCGTATTCCCAGCACCAGCACTTAGCTGGTGCTCAATAAATAAACACTGGTTGATTGAATAAATGGGCTCTCAGGGTGCAGGTTCCCAACTCACGACTCCACTGCACCTCAAGCCCAGGAGGGAGATGGGCTTGCGGCCCAAGGAGCTGAATCTCCAGGTCTGCTCTTACTCCGTCTCCTAGAGCTGAGTGTTGTCCTGCACATGGAGGCCCTGAGGTATGAGGACCCTGAGGCCAGACATCAGAGCAGGATGCATGTGGCCGACACGGGGGCAACATGCCAGAGCACTGCTGACCGCTGCTAGCTGCCAGAGAAGGATTAGTAATAATCCCTGCCATCCACCCAGAGCGTTCCAGTTTACAAAATGCTGTCCCATCGGCGTCGCATGTGGGCCCCACAACTGCCCAGGCAGAGCAGCGATTATGGTCCCCGTTATACATATGACAACCCTGAGGTCCCTGAGGTTAAGGGTCTGGCCTGAGACTGCACAGGAAGTGGCCGAGCCGGGTACAGAGCTAGGCCTCTTCACACCATGCCTGCCACTGCATCCTGCCCAGAGCAGTTTTTATCAAGTGAGACCCCTGGCACCGATGGGCATATTTCCACTCTGAACAAACCACCGAGTAAAAAAAACCACAAATCATTTATTCTTTGGTGGTCTACACAGGCACTTAAATACTGTATTGCTGTCACGTGGCTGCCTGTGCAGGCCCCCGGAGTGGCTCTGGGCCTGCGTCCTGAGCCCTTGGTCAGGCCCAGGGGGAGAAGGCCGTCCTGCTATGTCCACTCCAAGAGCGGCAGCACCATGTGGACGGCTATGAGCAGAGTCCCCTCAGCGGGGGCAGACCTAAGCTCCCCACTGCTCCTCACCCGAGGCTGGCCAGTCCAGGCTGCAGGACGGAGCTCCTCACGTGGGTGATCACCGTCCACACGTGAGCTGTCAGAGCTCATCCTTGTGCCCTGACTCACTGCTGGGGACAGACCCCTGTACGGGCTCGGGGGGGCCCTCCTGGGCTTCTTGGGGCTGCTCATGTGGGAGGTCCGTCTCTTCTGGGCTAAAGAGCATCTTCACCAGGTCATCCGCCTGCACCCTGTCCTGCAAGGACAAACCCCCGGCTGTCAGAGAGGCCTCTGTACCAGGCACTCACCATCTCTCAGGTGCTACTTCCTGGAGAACAAGAAGGCTCTTCTCCAGTGGCCTCCGAGCTCATCCTAATCCCAGCAGGTCCTACTCTTTGGGCAGAGGCAGCAGAGGTGGTACCCAGCGAGGGACCAAGAACCAGGATCACTCCCCTTATTGTCCCCCCTGCCCCCCACCTGAGCCCCATTCCCAAGGAACGAAGAAGGGCCGGGGACCACGGTGACACAGTGCCGAAGCGAGGAGTCTCTCTGGACTCCCAAGCCCAGGGCTTCTTCCACGTCTAAGCATCGGCAATGGGACTGGGGAAGGCGGAAGCAGAACAAGGGCCCTGCCAGGAACAGGTCACGATGGGCGCCAACTGCTCTCACCCGCTCGCTGTGTCGAGCATCCAAAGTGAACCACAGGGCGATGGCACAGCGCTGCCCTCTGGTGACAGCCTTCACTCCGTGAGGGTTTTCCGTGCCTGAAGAGAATCCCACGGCCCTTCCGCACTGGGGCTGCACCTCTGCCTAAAGGGAACGACGAGGGGGGTACACAGGACAGAGACCATAACCTGCCTTCAGAAGGGACAAGGGGTCATTCAGGTCCAGGAGGGGTTGGCCCCTCTGCCTGGCTTCCCAAAGACCAGAGCTGAAGAGAACAGGTGACTGGTCAGAGGCCCCCTGGTTTGGGGAGGGGAGTGCTGGCCACCAGGAAGACCAGCTGGCCATTCTGCCCACTGCACCTTGAGGTTTTGTCTCCCCTCCCAGGGATGGGGACAAGGGCGCACTCACCGTCACGGTCTTGGCATCTAGTTCAGTGAAATAAAAGTTTCCTCCGTCGAAGTCTGCGTTCAGGTAAAGAATGGCACTGGGAAAGGCAGAGAGCACCTCGACACCGACTTCCTCTTCCCGCCCCTCAGACACCCACGGCTCCAGTGCCTTTATCTCCAAGTGCTCCCAACCAGCAGCAGGAGGCGGGCCTTCTCTGAAGCCTCACGAACACGACTCCTGACCTTCCCGCCTCCCTACCCTCGCCCCTGAGAATCCGCCATGCCCTTCTCTGGGGTGCTTCTGTACCAAGTCTACCTTTTCCTGTCCTACTCTCACACTGCACTGTAATGATTCCAGTTTTATCTGACTCCCAATCCAGAGGGTCCTGGACGCTGGGAAGAGCTGGTCCCAAACATGCATGTGTCGGGGGAGGGGGCAGGGCACAGGGCCCTGGGGGCGTCAGAGCAGAGCTGGCACCTGTAGTCCCGGAAGGTGTAGGCGGGGGGCTCCTTGATGCACACGAGGGCCTCGGCGTTCAGGATGCAGTTGTCCACATGGACGGGGTGGCTCCCGTCCTTCCTCTCAGCCTGTGCCTCTGCGGCCAAGGAAACACACGTTAGCACTGGGGCACCTCAGGGGACACTGCAGCTCTCCTGCTGGCATGCGAGGGGAGGGGGTCACTGCCGACCAGCTTCCCTTCCTCTGGTTTGATCCACGTACTCCAAGTCTTTAGACACATAGCAGCAAGACTAACCTTAAACCCTTAACCTTGGTGAGTAAAAACAAGGCCTCACCCAGCCCTTCACTGCCTGCCGACTCTTCCTGGCTTCCTGGCTTCCCGCTGCCCAGGCCCCAGGGCCCCCACCTGGAGGACGGGACACACACAGTTGCGAGTCTGGCACATTCCCTGGGTGTGCCCAGATTTTGATAGAATTCCAAACTTTCTGAGGGAGAGTAAAGTCCTCTAATCTCTGCTGCCCATCAGGGTCATATCGGCACCAGGGGCCGCTGAAGGCTCTGGCATGACAGACCCGGCTGTGGATCACGCGTGGTTCCTGGACACTGGCCGTGCCTCACCCCTCCTAGGGAATGCAAAAGGGAATGTGACAGAGGGAGAGTGAACGATGAACAACCTCCAGCCTGCCCTAACTTGTAAAATAAGTAGTTCTCTCAGAAATTTGGTATTTAACGATTAGTGACAGAGAACTTGCAACGCAGATCGTCATTCACCTAAGGACACCTGTATGCCCAATACCAGCGCTGAGAACCACTGACTTACAGGATGCAAAATACTCTTGAATGCAGCGCTCCGTAATTTGGCTTCTGAGGACCTCACCAGTCTTACGTGGCTGCCCCCCGTCCCCCCTTGACCTTACGCTCCAGAAACGGCCACTTTCTTAGTCCCCCCAGCTGCCGGTTGCTCGATGCCTCCACTCCTTTCCTCATGCTGCTCCCTCCGGCTCGAACGTCCTCCCGCTGCCCCGTCTACTCCACAGCTCCTATTCATCCTGCGCAGCTCTCATCACCTCCTCTGGGAAGCCCTCCTGACTCCCCGGGGAGACTGACTCGAACTTCCTCTGCTGCACTCATTGCACTGGTTTACGTTGGTTCCCCAGCAGGATGAAAGGGACCATATCCTGCTCTTCTCCGTGTCCTCCGCATCCAGCTGGTGCCTGGGTGGGCAGCGTGTGCTGCACGGGGGCTGCGGGTTGAGGGAGGCCCACCTTCGATCGCGGTGCGGCACACCAGGTGGGAGTAGGAGAAGTAGAGGGGGCTGTCCAGGCGGAAGTAGGACGCCATGACACGCCGCACCTTCTCCGTCACGTTGTAGTACAGGTGAGCGCTCTGCAGAGGAACCTTCCCTTCCTGTCCCAGCTGCCGAGGAGACCAGTGGTCAGCTACGCTGCACGCTCCTCTGCGGGCCAACAGAGACCACAGGGGCGCCAGGCCCCATTCCTCGTGCCCACCAAGGACCAGCCCCTCTGCTTCCCGTACACGACTCTCTGCCATCGCCCCCTCCCCTCACCTTCACACTCCTCTTTATGAGTAACCTGCTCAGAAGTACAGCGGTTCTTCAGAAAGCGCTCTCAAGCTTGGGGTATCAGTCTTGCTTGCTTGCCTCATTGTTATTACACTAATAGCCATGGTTCAAAAGTCAAGCTCACCCAGCATGGTTTATCCTGCCTCTGTGGCAGCTGGGACGCTGACAGGCAGACACTTTTACCTTTCCTACCACCATCTCCAACTCCTCCCCAGAGCCTGCACGTCCCCCTCCCCCTTCTCCACACTCTAGAACACAGTACTGACCTACCTTGAGGGCCTTGAAGACAGTGACGCCATAGAACTTTTCGCTGGGAGTGTGTGGGGAGGTCTGACCCCGGTAGCCATCTCCTAAAGTTGCTGCTGCCTACGAGGCCCCAAAAACAGGTGGAGTTAGCCAGGCAGCTGAGGGCCCAAGAAGAGGTGGTCGACTGCCCGCAGCAAGGGGCAGGCAATCGTTCAGCACCTAAGAGGCACCTAGTCGGGGGAGGCTGGGCCCTTAGGGAGATGGTATGGTCACCGGGTTCCCTCACATTGGTCAGTCTCTGCAGCTCCCGGCACTCATCGTCAGAGATGACACCATCCATCACCACCCGCTGGGAACCGTTCAAGACTTTGGAGGTCATGGTGAGTCTGACACCGTCATAAAGCAGGGGGCCACCTGCAAAGCAATAACACCGGCTAAATCCAGCAGTAGTTCTGTCCAGACACTCTCCATCAGATATTGCCTTGCTGTAAGGAAGAGAAATTCCAGTTGTTTCCTGTTCACCAGAGAAACCTCCCGTTTGGTCGCTTACAAAGGTAGGGTGGTCCAGAGGATGGAACTTAGAGCTGAAGGGCAGGAGATCCAAGTCCTGGTCCACAGCTGTTGGCTCCTGGGCTTTCACGCATTGTTGAGGAAACATCATAAAGACATTCCTAAAACATGAGTTCAGGACCAGAAAGAACTGGGTTTGACTCCTGGATCCTCCACTTACTAGCTGTGTGACCTTGGCAAGTTACTTAACCTCCCTGAGCCTTATCTCATCTGTAAAACAGCATCTACCTCGTAAGTTTGATGTAAAGAACAATATGACAACTTAAAAGTTTAGCACGATACTTGGCACCTAGTAAATGCTTAAAAGTTTAGCTACCATCATATCATCATCTATTTAAAATGAGGATCTTACAATCTGCCCAACCCACTTCCCAGGCAATTATGAGAATCAAGAGAAATAACAGGGTGAAAGCTCTCTGAAAACAAAGGAATGCTGGACAAATTCTTTAACGTGCTAATCTCATTAAATTAAGCACTTGTTAATTGAAGCAACTGTAGAGTAAAGGCCAGCCTTTCTCTCTTCTATTTCTCCTGGTGTCTCTCTGTGCTGGGGACATACCAGAGACCCAATTCGACTCCACCTATTATTTACTGAGGCCTCAGCGTGTGCCAAGCACTGTGCTAGAAAAGGCAAGGGATTAACACCTGAAGACAGCACCTGTTCCAACAATTACACAAATGACCAACACAAGGCAGACCCTGTGAAAGTCCAAAGTGCCTTGGAAGTTCAACAGACATGGGGGTGGGGATCCCAACTGGCCTGGAGTTTAAGAAAGGCTCTGTAGGGTGGATCTGAGACGCCTCACGGGGAGAGATGATGGGAAGTGTATAGGTGGAGGCACAGGCCTGAACAAAGACTTGTGAGCAGAGAGAGGCTCAAGGACGAAGAGAAGGTATAAATGGGGAATGGTAGAACATACGGTTAAAGGGGCAGGCAGGGAGGACGGCATCAGAGTCCCTGTGTTTGGAAGACTGGTCTAGCCCCCAGGTGGGAAGGGGCAAGGACAGATTGGAGGAGAAAAGATGAGTGCAGAGAGGAGGGGCTGGGGACCTGATGCACGCCTGAGGCCATGGGACAAGAAAAGGGTTGGGGAGAGAGAAAGAGAGCAGAGTCCTAATTGGCAGGCCCCCCCCGGAGGACTGGAGGGGATGGACAAGGGGGGACCAAAGGAGACCTGAAGATTTTGAGGCTTGGTAACAGGACAAAGGATGGCAGCTGGGAGAAAACAGTTTGGGGGTAAGGAGAGAGGACAAGTTTTCTCCTATAAATACTTACTGAAGCAAACTAAACTAGTGTCACTGTGACTCAGGAGCCTTACTTCTTAAACAAAGGCCAATTCTCAGTGCTCTTTGCAGGTGGAAGTCCCGTGGGTGAGTGAAGAAGGGCCACGGCGGGGGTGAGCCCTGACCCGTGCCAGCTCGGATCCTGAGGCTGCTTTCTAAGGGGAGCTGCCCAGCTGACATGGGGACCACCAGCCTTGCTGCCCCCATGACAGCCGAGGTGGCCCCACGCTCGTCCTCTCACCTTCCCGGGTCAGCCTGCTCACGTCCATTGACTCCTTGGTCTTCTCTTCCACGAGGGTCTCAATCTCCTTCATAAGGTTTCCGATCTCCTGGGAGATGCGGGCGGCTGTTTCCCGTTCTGACCTGTGAGCACAGCCAGTCTGAGGGCTATATTCCAGGGCCAGCCCAGGCTCCCACCCCAGCTTCCCAGACTGGACCTGCCCACCCCTTGCCAGGAGTTCACATCTGCCTCTGCCTGGGCTCAGGAAGCCTCAAGTGCTTCATCACACCGATCCAATCATGCAGTCTCTTCAAGGCCCTCACTTCTGTTTCTCTTGCAGTCTCTTGGGAATCACCTCTTCTGGAGTCCATGAATCCTAAAAGCAGAGCAGGAAAAAATGAACAGTGTCGGGTGACCTGCTGAATCGTCCAGGTCTCGATGCACATACTAGGGCCTACAGGGAATCCACCTTCTCCCCGGCCTCCTTTCAGGAGATAAAGTGAGAGGTCTCTGGAACTGAGTCACCTGTACCTGGCTGCCCAGAATCTCCCGTCTCTCGTCCACGCAGATCTCCCGTTTGGCTCAACCCCCGAACGGCCCTCTCCCCAGAGGCACACGGTGTACAGCTCAGCCCATCCCTTGCATCCCCGCCCCACTCCCCACTCCGGCTCCCTGCACCCTGGCTCACCGGGTCAACAAAGGGAATTCCGAAAACATCATAAGCGAAGAAGAGCAGTTCTTTCTCCAGCAGGCTTCGCTGGTGGTACTCCTGGGCACTCTGAGGAAACGCAGTGGGAGGGACGCCCTGGTACTCAGCCCTGCCGCTGGCTCTAGCCCGCACCCCCCGCCCCTGCGTTCCACACTGTTGCCCCCAGTGCGACCCAAGGCTTCCTCTCCCACTATCACTAGTGTGTCCGTCCCCCCGTGTGGGACAAGTCTCACGTCTGTGCTCAAGGGTTCCTCTTGCCTGACACAAGCAGCCCCTCTGAGGGTGGCACAGCCAGGCTTCCCTTATAGGGAAACAGCCCCCCTTCCTTTCCCTGCCGTTAATCTCTGAGACAGAAAACCTGAGGATTCTCAGGAAATACTCTTTAAGAAAGGAAAATTCCTTCTTGACTTCTGCAGGAGTTCAACACGCAGGGGAAGAAAAACCTAGGTGTTAGGTGACTCCTGCGTTATTCATTTAATCTTTACAGCCATTTTTGAGGTTGATAAGATTATCCTCATTTTACAGACGAAGACACCGAGGTTACAGAGGGGATATGCAACTTGTTTGAGGTGACACTATAGGAGATGGTAGAGCAGGGACCTACATCCAAGCCTGGGTCTCTCCAATCCTAAAGCCCACGTGCTTTTTCCTATGCCATCTGCCTCCCCTCAGACTTGGAGTGGACGGTATCCCTCCCAGGAGTTGGGCCAGTGCAGGAGCAGCTGGGTCCAGCATCCGGCCATTCCCACACGTGCTCAGTGGTAGGGCTCACCCAGGGCAGGGAAACTAAGTACCTTCTGGGGTCACATCTTTCCCTAGGTGCCCTGCTAGTCTCCCAGCAGCAGAAGAAGGAAGGAAAAGAAAAAGAAGACATCATCAGTTGAAATAAAAGATGAGGGCAATAAGGAAAACTTTAAAGGTGTCAATGAGGCCTATATCACCTGTTATATTTACCCAAGAAGAAGATGGAAATTTTCTCCTAAGGAGTTTAAATAACTGGCCTCCCTCACCTAGTGCTGGACACCAAGCTAGGTATGTGTTATCTCCTTTAACGCTCTCCAACTGCTCTATGAGCCTGCCGGGAAGCAAGTCCCACTTCTACCATTTACTCATTCAACACCGATTTACTGAGTATCAGCTATGTGTCAGAACTGTGCCGGCACTGGGATAAAGCAGGGAAACAGAGATTCCGGCCACCGTGGGCAGCCATAGGCTGCTGTGCAAGTTAACTCACTTCCTGGAGCCTAAATGTCCTCATCTCGAAAATGGCAAGAATAGTGCCCACCTCACAGGGTGCCTGTGATGATTAAATGCGATGATGGGTATAAACCATCTAGCTCAGTGCTTGGCCTGGGACAGGGCTCAACAGATGTTAGTTACCTTCTGTCCAGAAGGGCAGTTCTAGTTAGAAATGGTAGACTGACCACTTATTTTCCCTTTCTGCCCCAGACTCACTAATATGACCATAAAGGGTCAGGGGGAGGGGTCTTAACCAAGCAAAGAGACTAGGAGAGGCGCCATCTCAAATCCAGACGGTCACTATCTAGCAGCCAAAGAGGACAACGACAAGGTCACCAGTCTCCATATGGGAGGGGGTGGCAAGAGGAGCGTTATTTCTATTAGAGACTCTCAGGATTGCAGATCCAAGAAGGAAGAACCTTGGTTTTTAACTTCAGGGTAGGTTGGTGACCCCACCTCACTGGGTTGTTATGAGAATCAAACGAAAGAAAAGCTATGAAAAAGTTTTGTAAACTATAAAATGCCACACACATTTGAAGGGTGCTTATTTTCCACAGTAAGCGCCACAACAACCAGAATGGGAGGTCTGCTACTGCCGCATCATCCACCTGCTTCTCCCAGTGAACAGAGGAAAAATAAGCCACCCTGGGCTGGAGTGCGGGCAGGGCAGGAGGCTGTGAGGGCGGTATCCTGCCACCCGTGTGCCCCGGGGCCAGCGCGGTGCACGTGTCTCCCAGGCTGGGAATGTGGTGCCTAATTAGACATGGAGAGGAGGGAGGCATGAACCCCCTGCCCCACCGCCAGTTCCACCTCTCCCCTCCACCTGGTCAGCTCCCCTCCTCCAGCCCCCCGCCTCACTCAGGCCTCAGCAGCTCTCTCTGCTCCGTGACGGCCTCCAGCACCTCCCATTCTGAGCCCTGCCCCATCACGTCTCGTCAGGCTGCTTCAAACCCTTTGAGGGCTCACCACTGCCTGCTGCACACAGTAGGCTCCAAGGTCCTGGAGAGGCGCTCAAGACCCCTCAAAAATCTGACCCTCCCGGGCCTCATTGCCTGCAACTCCCCAGCACCATCTTCCGTTCACATGGGACTGTTGTCCAGGTGGTTTGCATATGCTGTTCTCCATCTAAAAGGCCCTTCTCTGACTCGTTCACCTACTAAAAGCTTTTAAAACCAATTGTCAACACCACTGCCTCTTGTGAAGCCTTCCCGGACCCGCCAGTTGCTTACTTTTCCTCCGTGCTCCCACTCTAGCTCGCTGACCCCTCTACTATGATATTCACCACAGCATTTTACAAATCTTGGATTGTACACCTTTCCAAGGTGGTTTTAGATGGCATTCAAAAAGACATGAAAGTGGTACAAATGTAGCTAAAAGAAACTCCCGGAGTATCGATAGACATAAATAGAAATGTTCAGTTCTCCCCCGCTCAGCCCCTGACCCACAGGCCCGTGCCTGGGGGTGCGGGGGTTAATCCCGATGAACAGTTTCTTACCAATCTGTGCAGAAAGTTAAAAAACTTAAAAGTATATATGCATTACCAAAAAACGTAAATAGAATACCACTACAGTTCTATGTCTTCTTTCTCTTTACCTAAAATTACATCACGGAGACAATTTCATATTGGTGCGTAGGAATCTACTCAAGCAACATAATGGTTATCTTGTATGTTACTGAATGAACGTGCCATATTTTATTTAACCAGTTCCCCAAATTGATAGCATTGAGCTTGTTTCCAGTTTTTTGCTTTTAGCGGCGGACTTCCGATGCACACCTGTGCACATGTACCTTTGCACGCTTGTGTAGTACAGCCAAGGGTGAATCCCCGGCAGTCAGATCGCTGGGTAAATGAACAGTACAGTTTGCAGCCCTACCAACAGCCCAGGGGTGTGCCTGCTCCCCTACATGTGTCCAATAGACTTGTTGCACACACAACTGAGGGGCCTCTAGAGTAACTGTAGCTATGTATCTTTTTTTTTTTCTTTGACAAAAGGAAAAACTGATCCAAAGTTACAGCTATTTTTATAGACTGTAAGATTGGGTTTTGGAGAGGCCAGCAGGACACAAGTGATTGAGGGTCACAGTGACAAGCCACCCCATCTCAGGAGGTGGCTGAAGTTGGAGGTAAGAAAACCCGCCGCCTGCTACTTGTGTACCGTCAGCAAGACCCCTGTGACGCCACCTGTCCACACAACACTCTGTACAGCACCTGTCGGCTCACTACCTCATTTGACCCTCACACTCGTCCTGTGTTGAAGACAGAGCAAGAACCGTAATCCTATTTTACAGAAGGAGAAAATGAGACTCAGAAGGGCAGTGCAGCATGACTAAGATTCCACATGATGTGTCAAAAATCACATGGTTAGTAAGTGGAGGAGCCAGGACTCGAGTCCAGATTAGTGACTTCAAATCCACCTCATTGTTCTGGGCTCAAGAAGGAGAGGATCTAGGGCCTGTGCGAGGCATATGTACAAATATCGAGGTTCACAGTATTGAACTTCACTAAGTTAAAAACAGAGAACTTTTCATGTTTTTAATACAAAAATGATACCCGTTCACCGCAGGGAATTTAGAAAATATAAAGGAGCAAAACACAAAAATCACCCGTAATTCCAGAAATAGCCATTGTTAAATGAACGGCACAAAGTGCAGTCCCCCCAGCAGTGCAGGCGTGGGCCTGCTTTCACTTCAGTGCCTTCCGTTTTAGTCTTTCTATTACATAGATTTTTTTCCCTTGTTTTGGAGTGAGATGGGTATAATGCTGAAACAGGGAGAGATCGAACAATGGCAGAAAGAAGCGGGGGCGGGGAAGAAAATGGAGGCAGAAAAGAGGTGAGTGAAAAAAAAATTTAGCATGAAGTAGAAAACGATAAATCTTGGCCAAATCAAGTCTCAAAGTGGAGGTGCTGAAAAAGGGAAAGAACATGGCTGCTTTGCAGTTCTGCTTTTCCTTGCCGACTCGGAGAACAGACTTCTGGGCCCAGATCGTGCTAATTAAGGTTCTGGCTTATTCCCCGCTTTCTGTGCACTCACACCCACCCAGGCAACCTGCCCCCACCCTGCCCGAGCAGCCCCGGCTCCTTCTCCTCTACCCCACTCTCTGCTTTCTGGTCTGGGTTCAGCTGGCAGCCACCCGAAGTAATGCAAGTCTCTCACCTCACGGGGGCCGATGGATCTGGCTTGTTCTTCTCCAAGCATGGCTGTATAGTAGGCCAGATTCTGGCTCATCACCTCATCATTGGGGAAGAAGAGGAGATAGGTCTTGGCACATTCAATGGCCTGTGTGTAATTCCCAACTGCAAAGGGGAAAAAATGGCTGAGAAGAAAGCGTCGAATCCTGGGTACCGTGAACCGCCTCGTGTTCAGTCTCAGCACAGCTCGAGGCAACGATGACATGGCAAGGTGGCACCAGCTACATAACACGACTGCCTGATTTGGCGGGAGAAATTACAGAATAAATTATAGAATATATGATTGATTTTTAAGGTGCTCAGTGCCTGCAAGTAATTCAAACATTGGCCTTAATACTCCCAATCATTAGACCAATTTCAGGAATATTCCCCTGTCTTCCTACTTTTTTTTCCCTATGGATTATCAGAAGAGAAGGGAAGATTACCATAGCAGCTCGTCTCTTTGGCAGAGCTCTTGTTGATATGTGTTGGTCTCCTCAACCATAAAAGTGTATATTCTTGAATATGCTGTAATGCTTAGCACACAGTGGGGACTCAGTAAAGACCCGCTGACTTGTTGCTTTTCTGGATACTGACAGCCCCCTCACCTCACCCCAGAGCGTCAGTGCTACATGAGGGAGAAGGGTGGGGAAATGCCCTGTGAGCTGGTTTAAATGGAAGCACACCCTTGCCTTTACTATAACTTAACTCAGGTGCAAAATGAGATTATAAATGTTACAGAGGGGACCAGAGGGTGAGGTCCTAGAGTCTCCCTCCCCCAGCTTTTCAGGCTGCTGGTACTGCTTCTTGGGAGGTGGCTTGTAACAAGGTATTCAGGGATCACCTGGCATGGTGCCTGCCAGAGCCGAAGAGAGAAACCAAACAGCCTGAAGAAGCACAGTGGCCATAATCCCTGCCTTCCTTGCTTTTGGCTTAGCGCAAAGCAGCTGAGAAAGAGAAAGGAGGCCTTACTGTTATAGTAGGCAAACTGCAGATAATTATAATGCGATGGGAGGAAGTCTTCAAAGGGCTTCTCTCGACTTGGGTGGGAAGCAAGCTCCGTGACACAGTTCTGCTTACAGCTGAGGACCTGGATGTAATGGTCTGAAAGGAATCGAGGAGGGGGAAGAACCGTAAGGTCAATTTCCAGGATTCAAATGCTGCTTAAGATGAACAAATTCAAGTGGAAGCAATTTTCAGTCAGATTCCCAGATTTAAGAGATTCAGGAATGAGGCTGAAGATGCTGTGTCTGCAGAAATCACGTTGTCGCCCTCAGAACCCAGAGGCCTGGCCGAGGGCTGGGTTTGGGCCCCGCACCTGTGATGGCCTGGAGGAGGTCAGCGTTGTACTCCAGGTAGTTGTAGCCGTCGTAGTCATAGGGCCCTTCACAGAGGGCACGGCACTCGTCGTCGGCCACGAAGTACTCCCGCAGCGCCGTCTCCAGGTGGGGCACGGCTTCCTGCAGCTGCTCCTCGGAGTAGAGGCGCACTCCCAGCCGAAACTCGTGCTACTGGGAGGAAGGGGTACTCAGATGCAGGGCAGGCTGCCGACAGCCCTCCCTCCTTGCCCACGGCCACCTCCGCGGGCATCCCCGTGGCCCTCTCAGGTTACGGATGCAAAGGGTGCCTGCTACACAAAGAAAGCCTGCTGGAAACGGTCTTTACTTAGTCAGTCTTTACATCTGACTTTCTTTGGAAATTTGAAAACATTTAACTCAACCTACTTGAAAGATATATGGGAATTCACTGTCATTTTCTTGCACTGTTTTTGTAGGGCTGAAAGTTTTCAAAATAAAAATTTAATAAAAAAACATTTAACTCTTAGCTATCAGAATGTGGTTTGAGGTGATGAAAGCAATCTTTCTAGCAGTAAGGAGTGATTTGGGCTGCTGCAGCTGATTATGGACTTTGCTTCTGCTCTCTGTGGGACACGGCTCCCTTCTTGCGGACAATAACCATTTTCATTTGTCACAGAATCACTAAAAAAGAAAAAAAAAGAAAAAAACCCAAACTGTGTAGATTTGTATAATGTACTAGATGTACACAGTTTACTTTTAAAAGTCATTTTGATGTTGTTTCTAATATGCCTATTTCTAAACTACAACATAAGCCCTTTATGAAAATGCTATATTGGGACTTCCCTCGTGGTCCAGTAGCTAAGACTCTGTGCTCCCAATGCAGGGGGCCCAGGTTCAATCCCTGGTCAGGGAACTAGATCCCACCTGTGGCAACTAAAGATCCCGTGTGCTGCAACGAAGATTCCCCGCAGGCCACAACTAAGACCCGGCGCAGCCAAATAAATAAATAAATAAATAAATAAATATTTTTTTAAAATGCTATGTCATCATAGACAATACCTCCTATGGGACACAGACTTTTCCTGCTAAATAAATAAGAACATTGAGGAATACTGTACCACTCACTGTAGTGAAAAGCAAAAACCTACATGACCAAAAAAATTTGACAAGTAAACAAATACAATGTGTGCATAAGACGGATTGTCATGCAGCCACTAAAAACTGTGTTTTCAAAGAAAATTTGAAGACATGAGAAAAGACGCATCATATAATGTTAGTTCAAAAGAGATGATGAAAAATACATACACAATATGATGCCAAATTAGGTTTAAAAATTAGAAATACTGAAGACTTAAAAAAGAGGCCAAAATATCAACTACTGGTTTTCTGAAGGTGGCACTATTATAGATGATTACTTTCTGTTTTTTACGTATTTGCATTTTTCTAATGTTGTACAATGAACATACATTACTTCTGTAATCAGAAAGCAACCCTAGTGAACGTCACTATAATAAAAAGAAAGAGCGAGAGAAAGGGATAGCGTTTTTTGTTTGTTTTTTGTTTTCACCATATGGGGTTTGGCCTCAAGATCCTTGAAGTCGGCTTCCTTCACCCCAGACATGGTTTGGTAATAGTCCAGGTTCTGACGCATCTCCATGTGCTCAGGATTGCCCACGAAGAAGGTATGAGCTGCTGCTACAGCTTTCTCCAACTTGTTTATCTACGGGTGAAGAACAAGAACATGGTTGTCACAGCCAAACCTTGATGGTTTGTGTCCAAATGTGCAGTTCACAGTAAACAGGAAATCCCCGCCTTCCTGAGCCTTCCACTCTGTGCCTCGGCCCCTGCCAAGCCCAGAAAACACACCTATTGCAGGAACTACATACCAGAGATTAGAAGCACGGGGCCCTGGGCAGGTTTTCAGCTATTTCCCAAATCAGCATTAGGGATTCCTCAAATTACAGGAGGCAATGCTTCAGAAGTGTAAACATTCTATTCTAAAACAAAGGTGGTATTGTAGGGGGAATGCTATGGAAGACTGACTGCCTAAATAATATACTCTCGAAATTCAGATGTGGTGACTAAGCTGAAGAAAGTCTAAGGAGTCAAGGATTAAGGGGTAGGAGAGAAACAGCAGTTAACAATTAGACCATGCCGGAGAAGTTGCTTAGGGGGAAAAAAAAAAAAAAAAATATATATATATATATATATATTTTTTTTTCCCCCCCCTGCATACGTGTTTTTGACACATTCAAGGAAAAGGTGGGTGGCTGAAAAGTCTTAAGATCCTATACAAAATCCAGACATGGCATCTTCTAACTTTTCAAAGCCCAGGGCTCATGAGGTTAAAACAAGTGGCTATACAGAAATCTGAGGGGGGAAATGTGCTACAGGTCACAATCATGCCCATAGCAATGGACTCCAGCATATCAAAATTACACAGCTTCATATGCAGAATCCAAAATAAATCACTAGGCGGGTCCGTGTGGGTCTCCAAGCCGCCTGCTTGGCAGCGGAGAGGTCACGGCATGAGGCCACCGCCACAATTGCCGCAAGGTCGGAGCGCTGGGCTGCACTGTGGCCTACTGCCGGCAGGAAGGGAAGGATCGAATCGTATTTGTGACCAAAGAAGACCATGAAACTCCAAGCAACGCGGAGCTGGTGGCCAACGACCCCAATGATCCTTAAGAGGAGCACTGATGGATCCTGCCCAATGGAGACATCAGCTGGAACTGGCTGTGCCTTGGGGGCACGGCCAGCGGCCCGTGTGGGGAACAGTTCAAGGCGGCCTTTTCCTGCTTCCACTGCAGCAGAGATGATGTCAAGGGGTTGGACTGTGTAGACCAGTTCCAGGCCATGCAGGAGTACTTCGGTACCCGTACCTCTATCCCCAGGAGGAGGAGGAGGAGGAGGAGGCGGAGGAGGAGGAGGAGAAGAAGCCAGCAGATCGATTAGAGGAATCGGCTGCCTCTGAGGTCACCGTGACCAAAGAAGAGGAGGGGTCCAGCTAATGAAGGCCTGGAGTGCTGGGCTCCAGCCTCCTTCAGAGCGTATGAACCTCTCCAAGAAAGTGTCTCTCCCTCTGTTGTTCTGTGCATGTAATGTACAAAATAACGTATTGTGCTGATCAGGGGTCTTGGCCCCTTGACATATACACTGAAAAATGGGGTGTATGTATGTGTACCGCACATGAACCTAACAGCGAATGTAGCTGCCGCTTCTGAATTCTCTTCTCAGATTGTCCTGAATTTTGCCACTTTGAAATAACGTGCTGAATAATCTCAGCAAACAAAAATCATTATCTGAGAGTGTCTCTTGTGAGCGAGCTGATTTATTCTGATTCCTTGTATCCCTTTTAGTAGATTTTACACCCAGTTGGAAAGTGAAATAGAAACAAAACATCTTCCTTTAAAAATGCTGGAGTGGGGCCGTTCCTTGTAGAAGGGGCAGGATGATCAGCCCCTGAGTATTTGATGAAGCACTATGCTTCATTTCTGATATATTTTGGTTTCCAGTTTGCATTGAGCTCCAGGATTTCTATATTTGGAAAACAGGGCTTTGGACCCTCTGAGTGACTCCCTTTGTAAGTGAAGAGAAAGGCTGTTTTTTTCTGTTCTTTTTATTCCAAAAGCCCTGGTTTGGGGTCTGTGTTCACACTGGCTCTGTCTCAGCCTGTTTAGATGCAATGTTCTTGAGAGGTGGGGACCTAATCATTATCAAAGTAGCACCGAGAGAGGAAACGGTGTCAATTAAAAGGAAAACATGATTTTTACCTGGAAAAAAAAAATCACTGATGATCTAATGATTAATTACATGGGTTGTGGTGTCGGACTGGTGACAAAGGTAGGTTTAATTATTCACTTGTTGGGGCTTTAGGCAAGTTAAAGTTTACTCTCTAAACTCAGTTCTCTAATCAGTCATCTGGAGATAGTACTCGCTACCTCACAGGATTGCTGGGAAAGTTAAATGAGAGGATATATATTCAGCTTCTAACACATGGTGCTGGGCACATATTAAGTGCTTAATAAATGTTAGCTCAATAAATATAAATCCTAGCACGTTAGTAATATGCTAAGAAAAATATTTTTTCTTTTCTGATCATCAGTACTAGTAAGTGCACACTAAACAACAAGTCAGCCCTGGCTGTGACCCCCAAATAGCTAGGTGACCCACTGTCAGCAATCCCCATCTCTGTGCCTCAGTTGCCTTAATTATAAAATTAGAAATTCTCTCAAGTCTGTCCCTTTTACGGATTGATTCTCTCTCCCATATCTTTCAGCACTGCTCTTGCCTTTCTCTGTTCTCCTCCATCTCCACACCCCTCACCCCACCCCCAGACCTTCTTTACCCACTAAGCACGATGCACCTCATTTCTTTCTCTTATGTGGACAACTGCAGTCATCTCCTAATGGTTCACCCTGTCACCACTTTCTCCTTCTCCCAAGGCCTACGTCACATGGCTTCCAGAATAAGCATTCTACAACCCAGTTCTGATGATGGCTCCTTGAAGCCTGCAGAATTCTCTTCCCACTCTGGCCCCACTCTATCGTGAATGGTCATCCTTCCTCTCCTCTAACAATATTTGGGATCAGATTCAAATGTCACCTCTTCTTTCAAGTCTAACTTCTCTGACACAAAGCTAGATTCTTCCTCCTTTGTGTTCCCACAGCTGGATGTACATACCCTTTTAGTAGCCCTTACTACTAAAGTGACTCTTAACAGCAAAGCAAGGTAACACAAAAAAATATAAGGTCAATCATTTTAATTACCTGTACAAGAACTGGGATGTAGTAAGTATTCAATAAATGTTTGTCAAAGAATTTTAAAAAGTGCTGTTAAGTGACATGACCAAAGACATAGCCCAGTTATTTTGGTTTCAAGTCCAGCACACTTCTGGGAAACTAGGAGGAATGGACCAGAACTGTGTAAGCATAATGCCTGTGGAAAGGTGAAAATTTGAGGTCCCCAAGATTTTCTAAGTCTCTCTTCAGGTTGAATTGAAGGTCTGTTAAACTATGGATATAATAGATACCCGGTACAGCTCCTTCTTCCTTTTTTTAAAATAATTAATTAATTAATTAATTAATTTTTGTCTGCGTTGGGTCTTCGTTGCTGCGCACGGGCTTTCTCTAGTTGCGGCTAGCTGGGGCTACTGTTTGTTGCGGTGCGCAGGCTTCTCATTGCGGTGGCTTCTCTTGTTGTGGAGCATGGGCTCTAGGCGCGTGGGCTTCAGTAGTTGTGGCATGCAGGTTCAGTAGTTGTGGTGCACGGGCTTAGTTGCTCCGCGGCATGTGGGATCTTCCAGGACCAGGGAACGAACCCATGTCCCCTACATTGGCAGGCAGACTCTTAACCATTGCACCACCAGGGAAGTCCCTCCTTTTTCCTTTTTTCCCCAACAAAATGGGCTAATAACAGCAGTTACTTTACAGGATAGTGCCAGGATCTGGGCAAATGAATTAATAAACGCAAAGTACTTAATAGCCTGAAAGTATGTGTTGGCTCTCATTATCATCATAAATCAGAAGCACTCCAAATCTATGTATACACTTGGACTTAAGGCACTCTGGAATTCCTAAAAATACTCATTTTCTTTGGAAACCTGACCGACCAGCCAGAGGGTCCCTTACAGGGAGGGGCCAGACAGCCTCTACTGGCGACGTGGCAACCTCATGTCCTGAAAGAAAGCTGCTGCACTCGGGCAGCAGGAAAAGCATCACTGAAAAGCGAACAGGAAGGAAGATACTGTAGAAAGGTCCTAGCTTCTCACTCGGTAACTTACAACAAAATTAGGATCAGAGACCCAAGCTGCCGCTGTAGTTCCCTCTAAGAGGCCTCTCGGGGAACACAAGACCAAGTTTTGCTTGGTCTGCGCCTTAACCGCAGCTGGATCTTTGGGGTCACCATCTGCCTATGCGAACCGGCGAGGCTGGTCTCCCGGCAGGGTCTCTGCTCTCCCTGGATCCGGGAAGAGCTCCTTGGCCAAGACGCCACTTTCCCTCTCCGCGAGCACTTCCCTGGCTCCCCAAGTTCCCCCAGGCCAACCACACCCAGAAGGATCCCGGCCGCCCCGAGGCCCAGGCAGATCTGCACCTTGAAGTAGGCGACCTGTAGGTAGTTGTAGGGGCTCCGCTTGCTGAACTCCAACTCCAGCTCCTCGCTGAGCGGGTGGGTGGCCGACGGCCCGAGGCAGCGGCGCAGGCAAGCGGCGCGGCGCAGCAAGCCCCCGAAGAAGCGTAGGTCGTGCAGGGCGGCGGCGCCCGAGGCCTGCGCCAGGCTGGGGGGCGAGTCCGGGTCCAGCTCCCATGGGAGGTCGGCGGCACACCGCGTGCGGCAGCGCAGGCGAAGGGCGCGCAGGGCGGCCCGCGAGCGCAACGCCCGCTCCATGCTCAGAACCACCCCGGCCCAGTCACCGCGAGCATAGGCCGCGGCCCCCTCCGCGAAGAGCAGATCAGGCGCCGTCATGTCCCATTCCGCCTCGGACTCCGCCTCGGCCCGGCAGGCAGTGGTGGCAACCGCCAGCAACGTGGTCAGCAGCCTCAACGAGCGCGCCGCCATGACCGCTCAGACCTAACGGGACCGCTGGTTACCGGCCAGGGAGGCCAGGGAGGCCCGAGTCCCACCCCCGGGAATCCCCGCCCCGGAGTGAAGCCCCGCCCCGAGTGAAGCCCCGCCTCCCAAACCCAGCAGCGCACGCCCAGGAGGCTGCACCGCCTCTTTGGCCTTCCCCCAGCTTGGACCCCGCCCCTCAGCGGAACCATGAGCGTCATCCGCAGCCACGCCTCCGAGCTCCGGGCAGCTCCGACGCCCAATGGCCAGGGAACACGGAAGCTCCGCCCATGGGCCTTTTTGCGCAGGCTCCGTAGCCTCGCGCCGCCCGGGAAGTAGGGAGAGGAAGGTGCTGTCATGGAAGACGGTGCAATGCCCGGGACGGCCCAGGGAGTCATAGAAAACCAAGGAGTTCTGTCGGCGGCAGGTTGGGGAGGTAGGCGGGGCGGGAGTCAGATGGGGAAAAGAAGCCCCCCCCGGAGTAGCTAGTCTGCCGGGCTCCGCGGGAGGCCGAGGGCGGGTGCTCATGGCCTGTGTTCCTGGGTGTGTGTCGCAGGAGCCCTGGTGGAGCTCACCCCGACCCCCGGCGGCCTGGCCCTGGTGAGCCCCTACCACACCCACCGGGTCGGAGACCCCTTAGACCTCGTGGCGCTCGCAGAGCAGGTGCAGAAGGTGAGGAGGCGCGGCTGGGGAAGTAAATGACCAGCTTCGTGCACGTTTGGTCCTCCAAGCCACTTAGTGTGGGGTAGCATTTGTTCTCGTCTCCATTTTACACGCGGGGAAAACTGATGGTCATGGCGAGTCGGTGGCCTGACTCCAACTGATCTTCTGAGACCAAAGACTCCTTCAGCTGCAAATTGAGTGCCCATAATCTCCCTTCGTGGGAAGGTTTGCACAGTACTTTCAATATTCATGATTTCATTTGGGCCTTAGGACAGCCCTGTCAGGGAGGCAGTACAGTTATTCTTCCTATTTGACACGTGAAGGGAAGTTTCCAGGGACCTTTCAAGATCACTCACTCTAACGCAGTTCTGCAGGGATGCATAGCCCGCTGACTTTAAACTGCTTCCCTAAGATCTTTACTTCTGACCTGAGGGCTTGTAGAGCTTAATATCTTTTAGAAGGGCAGGGACTCTAAGTTTTGCCCTCTGTCTTCATTCACTGGACACAGTATTCCCAAGCCCAGTGCTTAGACATTGATTGCCAAAAGAAGTAAAATAAGGAGGAAATATGACATAACAGAAATAGCACTGGGAGTTTGGACACATGCGTTTTAATGTCAGTTTTGATATTAACTTGCATTGTGACTTGAGATAAATTACTTTTTTCTGGACCTCAGCTTCTTTATCTGTAAAGTGCAGGGTGTCGGACTTCCCTGGTAGCGCAGTGGTTAAGAATCCGCCTGCCAATGCAGGGGACACGGGTTCAAGCCCTGGTCCGGGAAGATCCCACATGCCACGGAGCAACTAAGCCCGTGTGCCACAGCTACTGAGCCCGCGAGCCACAACTACTGAAGCCCACGTTCCTAGAGCCCATGCTCCGCAACAAGAGAAGCCACCGCTCACAGCAACTAGAGAAAAGCCCGCGTGCAGCAACGAAGACCCAACGCAGCCAAAAATAATAATAATAATAATAAATAAATAAATTTATAAAAAAAAAAAAAGTGCAGGGTGTGAACTAGGAGAGCTCCTAGATCTAAATTTCTTGAAAAACGATTTCATCTAATCTTTCTTACCAAGACGTCCAGTTGTAGAACCCTCTTTGATATGTACAGGTACAGGGCCTTGCTACTTTAAAGCTTATGCTATCCCGCTCGTCCTTGTATACACGATCACATTTGGCCTTGGTTATGGTCAAAGGCCTTCGTTTTGCTCAAAAAAATTTAATAATTAATGTGCTGAAATTCCCTTACATGTACATCTCTCTACTTCAGTTTTGTTTTTTTTAACTAAGAAATTTTCAAATGCTTAGGAAAGCTCCTTTGGTTCAAATCGTGTGCTTTCTCTTTTCTAGAGAGGTGGGAAACAAGGTATAACTTTTATGGATTAGGAGAACATTATGTGTCTGTTTAATCAGATCACCTATTGGGAGGGAGGCTCCCAAAGTCAGATCTTAGGCAAAACATTTTCAGTGGGTTACTGAGTGACCATTATGTGTATTACAATGGCCTGAAACAAAGAAAGAAGGAACACGGTTTTTGTCCTTTAGCCTATAATCAATCTAGTGAAATACAGAGGACGCATTATTGTGCTGCTTCCATTTTTCCAGTATTAGTCTTTGAGAAGCTGAAGAAAAAACACTCTGGAGATAAAGAGAATCAAGCATATTTCAATCTGTGTACTGAAATGTACTTTCTAGCAGGACTGACTTCTTAACATGCCATTTAGGCATTCGTGTGTGAAAGCTCGGGAACCCTGGTTTTAAGGCATGAAATTTGGGATCGGACTGATCTGTGTTGAAATCTTTAACTGCCATTTATTAGCTATGAAACCTTGGACAGGTTGCTTCACCTCTCTTAGTCTAATTCCTAAAATGAGAAAGTGAAGTTGGAGTTCATCATCTCCAACTTCATAAGGTGTTATGAGAATTAAATGAGACAATATGCAAAGGGCCTCAGAGTGATTAGGGCCAGAGTTTGTGCTTATCATTATTGGTACTCTTTCTCTCATTTCTGTTTTAATTAGGCTTATTTGTGCACAAATGACAGATTTGTTGCCCCCTTAAGAGAAAGGAGATTTATTGTAAGGCCACTCCTAACCCAGAACTATCCTAGCTCTAGGAACCACCTATTCTCTCCTTGGCCATAAGGTGCCTTATTGTCCTTGGAACAAAATGCAAATTCTTGTGTCAAGGGCCATAAAGCCTTACATGATCTGGTCCCTGCACTCTTTTTTACATCTCCCCTCACTGACTACTCTTAAGCTGCGCTGGCCTTAGAAATGCCTGGAAGCTGCTTCTCTGGTTTTTTGCATGGCTGGCCCTTTCCTTTCCTTCAGACCCAAGTCAAATGTCACATCCTCAGTAAGGCCTTCTTATCTGTAGAAGGCTATACCCCACCCCATCCAAATGACAGTATTATTAAATTGAATTTGAATGCCTCTAGACTACACATGCATTCTAATTCCTGCAGTCCTCACCACTCCCTGTTATTAAACCAGTTGCTTCATTCGTTATCTTTGATCTGCCTCTAGCACGTAATTATGGTTATTTCCTTCATAATAGTGCATCATTGTTCCAAGTACATACAACACTAATTATCTTTCTTTTTGGCGTCTGTATCACTCCCCAGGGCGGTGCTATGCAGTATGGTAGCCACTAGCTTCATATGGCTGTTGAGCCTTGGAATGTGTGGTTAGTGCAGCTGAGAAACTGAGTTTTAAATTTTAATGTAAATTTGTTACCGAGCCCAAGCTTGCTCTGCTCACTGCACAACAGGCCAATAAATCGGGAGACGAGGTGTTCAGGCAAGGAATAGTGACGTTATTCGGAAAGCTGGGCATCCGAGAAGCTGGCAGACTAATGTCCTATAGTGCCATCTTATCGGGGTCTGGATGCCAGTTTCGTTTATAGAACAGAGAGAGGGAAGAGGTGAGGAAGTAAAGAGGCCATAAGTCTTGCAAAATATCTCCTGGCTTGGCTAGTTTTGGGGAGGGGATGTGTTAATTTCTTCTTTTTTGCAGCCATTCACAGGTGGGCAGGGTCAGAATGTCTCCTTGTGAGCTGAACAAAAGCACTTTAGTTTAACATTCAGGCAGAGGGGCAGTGTTCCTGAGGCAGGCCATTATGTATGCTTATGCTATAGACAGCATCCTTTTAGTGATTATAGTAACAAAAGCAATGAAAAGCAAAGGTTAAAGTAAAAGAAACAGATTCAACATGGAGTCAGATTCTGTTCTTCCCTGTAACAATTTTAATTAATTTAAATTTTAAAACCTGGTAATTAATTCAATTACTGGAAACTTTTAAGTATATTTGGAACAATTTGAGTATGTGAATCAACTCTTTCAACTGTAAATTTTATGAAGTCTCAATACAGATCAAGTTTTTCCAATGAAAATTTAGCATCCAAATTGATAGGTGCTGTGAATATAAAATATACACTTAATATGAAATGTAAAATATCTCTTAACAATTTTTATATTGATTACATGTTGAAATGATAATTTTTTTTGATATATTAAGTTAAATAAAATATTAGATTTTTTTTTTTTTTTCTTTTTTGGCTGCGCCATGCAACTTGCAGAATCTTAGTTCCCTGACCAGAGATTGAACCTGGGCCACTGCAGTGAAAGCGCCGAGTGCAAACCACTGGACTGCTGGGGAATTCTGTATATTATTAGAATTAATTTTACTTATTTATTTTTACTTTTAACATGGCTACTAGAAAATTTTAAATTACATATGTGACTTGTTTCATATTCTAAAGAATAGTTGCATTAGACTGTAATCTTAACGAAGGCAGGGACCTCTTTCTCATGTTTGCCAATGTGTCCAATGCCTAGCATGGTGTCTGACACACAGTAATTGCTAAGTGTGTATTCGTGGAACAGATCGAGGCTTGACTCAGCTTACTCAGTTGTTTCTATTCACTCATAACATGGCTTATACCTGACCTTTACCTTAAGCTTCCACAACTAACCAGCAAATTCTCTTAATATTTCTTAGTTCAAATTTAACCTCTTACGTTCTTTTCCTTAACTTAATTGTATACCACTAGAAGTTAATCAGTTTTGGGGGGAATTCCCTGGTGGTCCAGTGGTCAGAACTCCGTGCTTTCACTCTCAGGGCGTGGGTTCAGTCCCTGGTCAGGGAACTGAGATCCCGCAAGCTGTGCAGTGTGGCCAAAAAAAAAAAAAAAAAAAAAAAAAAAGTTAATCAGCTTTTTGTGAAAAGTAATCTGGAAGTTTCTGATGGATTTCTGATGTCTGAGTGATAGTCCTTCCCATTACATGAATTGGTCACACCTGTCTCTCCTAGTTTTGAAAGTTATTTATTTTAAGCAATTTCCAGTGCCTTCAGTTGAATTTCCTAGCACATGGCGGACAGTCCTCTGTGTATATTATAATCGTTTCAGGTCTACATCATAGTGCAATCTTTTAAAAATACATTTTAAGTAACAATTAGGAATGCAAATATAAGTTAAAATATAATTAAGTGTGATGTAAATAATTCAACTGAGGTAATGGTCAGATTAACAGATACTTTCTATATATAGTTAGGTTCCTATATAGCAGGTGATAAGAGGCATATACCACAAGTGTCTTTGGATTTTCATCGTAAAACCCATCCCTGATTTCAGAAATGTTTAAATGTGAGAAAAAAAAATGGAGACCTGAGGAATAAGTGGGGTCAGTCAGGCAAAAGAGCAAGAAGGAAACATATTGGGTGGAGGAGAGGGCATATTCCATATTATTTGGAAGCAAGAGAGAGCAGGGCATGTTGGAAGACTGAAAAATTTGAGTGTGACTAGAATCTAGAGTGAACAAGGTAGACGCTTTGGGAAATAGAAAAGGAGCACTTATTTCTGTGGTGTGGGTCGTGTCAGCATTGGCTTTTTGTAAGCAGTACTGTTTGAGCTGGGCCTTGGGATGAGTAGGCGTTCATGGGGGAATGGTGAGAATGCGAAGAGTATTTTAGGCATAAGCAAAGATGTTGACATAACTTTACATTGGGATCTAAATAAGAACATCGTAGAAGTCTTATCCTTTTTTTGACCCACAGTTCAGTTTTTTTCTCACCTTAGGCTAATGAATTTGTCAGAGCAAATGCCACCAACAAGCTGACAGTCATAGCTGAGCAAATCGAACATTTGCAAGAACAAGCCAGGAAGGTAAGTAGTGGCTTTTAGGTAAGCGTTCATTTTCTTTACTTAGTTCATAGGATTGACTGAACTTGCTTATAATCATTGTAACTTACTTGTTCAGCACCTCCTAGAAATATAGAAGTGTTGAGTAAAACGGAATAAGCCCAAGAGGTTAAGTATAAGTGTTTTCACTGGGAGAAAGCTCAGTGAGATAAAGCATTTTGAGGGGAAACTATGTTTTCAGTTATAAAAGAAATGTACTGACCACAGAAAAATTGGAAAGAAATGTAAAAACCATTCAAAAGCCAGTAACACTCAACGTTTTGAAATACAATTTTCCTAAAGGCATTTTTACAGCACAGTAGCGTAACATCGTGTAATTTTTCTCTTCAGTATCGTCTGGGTCTCAGTCATGATTCACTGCTGCGAGGGAGCAAGACCCTAGGCATTGAACTGCTTCCAGATTTTGAGTGGGATGGTCATTGAGTATGAGTGCCTGTTACCTAATACCTAATTGGTTACATCTCTGCGGTTCTTAGGTATTGGAGGATGCTCGCAGAGATGCTGACTTGCACCATGTAGCTTGTAATATAGTGAAAAAACCTGGCAACATTTACTACCTTTATAAACGGGAGAGTGGTCAGCGGTATTTTTCCATTATTTCTCCAAAGGTAAGAACATTTAATTTTTGCACAAAAATCTACTCTTGTCTTTGAGAAATTCTTGGGTGTGTGTGTGTGTGTGTGTGTGTGTGTGTGGTGTGTGTGTGTGTGTGTGTGGTGTGTGAGAAAATATAGGCATAGGGGTTGGGAAGTGGTTTTCTAGAAAACTGGAGGTGGCATGAGCCCAGACATGACTCTGAAAAATACGCATGTGCTTAAATTATTTCACAGTCATTATCTCTGTTTAGGGAGGTATCTGATGTGTAATGTAATGGTTTCCAAGATGATTCTGACTGGTCTGGAGTGAAAAGCTAAAAAAGAAAATTGTGATAGAATTAGGACGTGAGCTCAGTTTCTTTATCTCCTGCCCTGATCAGAACTGACTCGTTTGCCTTCTCTAGGAATGGGGGACAGGTTGTCCACATGACTTCCTTGGTGCCTACAAGCTACAGCATGACTTGTCCTGGACTCCGTATGAGGACGCTGAGAAGCAGGATGCTAAAATCAGCATCGTGAACAAGTTGCTAAGCCAGCCAGTGGCTCTGCCTTCAAGCACTGAACCCAGCTTCCAGGGCTTCACTTCCACTGAGAGTGGACTCTGACAAAGGCTGTCATGGCTAGGACCTGTCACCTCCTTGTTGCCCCAATCTCTGCCCTGATGGGAGGTGGCACGAGAGTCGAGGGCATGTAGGTAAATCATGAACTTCTTTGAAGGTGGTCCTGTGTGAATGTAAACGCTGTCGTTATTACTTTTAGTTGGGATGGTAAAGAATCACATCAGTCTCTTTTGGGATCCTCTCCAGGTCACAGATACTCAACTAGTCAGTTTCAGAGTACTGGCCAGTGTACTTTCCTTCTCCTTTATCTCCATCTGTTCTCCCATAAGTCAGAGCATTAGAGAAAGAAGGGTTTCTTCTTCCCTCGAAAAGATTGGCAAGTCATTTTCCAGAGAGGTCTGTTGTTAGTCTCTTAGTAACTAGAAGTGTTTGAGATTGGGGTTGTGGCTGTTTAACAGGTGGTGCAACTCCAGCTTCAGATTCGTCTGGGAAGCAGAATGTTGGGTACTGGCGGATGATGAACAGCTTGGCTTGGCTAGCGAGCGAGTGTGTGGTTCTGGTATTTCTGCACGATTGATAAGGTTTGGCTTGTCCCATTCTGCTCTTTCTGCTGAGCTAGGATGACTGGAGAATTTGAGGCAGCAGCAATGGCCAGGTTTTGGAACAGTCAGCCTCTAAACTCATAGAATTTTAGACTTGGAAGAGATTTTGCAGGCTGCCACTAACAATGTTATGAATCCACTCTCTAGCCCGACTGAGCAGGAGATCCAGAGTTCCGCCATCTGCAGCAGGAAGAATCCATTAAGTGGCAACTTTAGAATATTGTGGAAAAGAGAATAGGACAGTGGGTAAGAAACAAGAAAAACAGCCAACCTGTTGATTATGAGTTAACTCAGATTAAAATTCATTTTGACCTGAATTATTCAGGAACTTAACAGAAGCTTTTGGCTGAGTTACTCTATGCTGATTCTGACTGAGCTCTTGTGGGACTCTACCTCACTTCCTGTTTGTTCAGTGGAATTAGCTAAATTGATAGCATATCCAGCATTGCTGTACTTCCTTCAGTGCCATATAATCTATTACAACATGCTGTAAAAGGAGTGAGAGATCTGTACTTGAAATCAAATTGTCCAAGTTCCTTTCTGGGGATGAATGTCCTTTGTGTTGATCTGCTTGGTAATGCCACAATCTCATCCTGGTGTTAATGGCCTTTCCTTATAAGCTTCGCTCCTTGTGAGCTGTAAATGGTCCACAAAGGCCTAGCAGAGGTTGGGACTAGATTCTGTCAAGGTCGCACAGATGATACGTGGTCACTCAGTTCACAGGAGGATGCTCTGTGGAGGCAGCCGCGAAAGCCTCTGGCTGGGAGGCTGCAGGATATGGGACACACACACACACTAGTGCCATAGTAGTTGATTCTTACTACAGAAAGTTTCTCAGATTTTCAGAAGGTTTTGACTTGCGTGATAATGACATTTTGAGTACGTGCTTTGTTATCCATTACTGCATTAGTTACCACAAACTTAGTGGCTTTAAACAACACACATTTATTATTTCAGAGTTTCTATGGATCAGGAGTTCAGGCACACTGAACTGGGTCCTCTGCTTCAGGGTTTCTTTTCTCACAAGGCTGCAGTTGAATTACTGGCCAGGCCTGTGTCCTCATCTGAAGGCTCAGCTGAAGAAGGATCTGTTCCAAGCTCACTTAAATTTTTGGCAGAATTTCAGTTCCTCAAGGGTTTGTAGGACTGTGGAGCTCTGTTTACTAATGAACTGTTAGCCAGAGGCTGCCCTTAGTTCTTTGCTACATGAGTCTTACCAACATGGCAACTGTCTTCATCAAAGCCAACAAGGGTGAGAGTCTGCTAGCAGGATGGAAGTTATGGCAGTGACATCTCATACCTTGGCTGTGCTCTGTTAATTAGAAATAAGTCACTAGGCCAGCCCACACTCAAGGGAGGTAATTACCTAAGGGTATGAATACCAGAAGGTGGAAATCCTTGAATCTTAGAATCTGTATGCCGCAGTGCTCAGTTGAGAGGGAGAAGGAAGGCGGTGGGTAGAAGAGGCAGTATTACAAAGTGGTTAGGCTTGGTGGCTTTTGAAGTCACAGATCTGGATGCGACTCTCAGCTCTGACAAAATAACCTCCCCCTAGTGTCCCTGCTTCCTCCTCTGGTCCCTTCTCCAGTCCATTCTGTATTCAGTCATCAGCTTGATCTTTTTTTTTTTTTTTTTTTAAATGTGGACCATTTTTTTAAAGTCTTTATTGAATTTGTTACAATATTGCTTCTGTTTTTATGTTTTGGTTTTTTGGCCACAAGGCATGTGGGATTTTAGTTCCCCAACCAGGGATCAAACCCACACCCGCTGCATTGGAAGGCAAAGTTTTAACCACTGGACCGCCAGGGAAATCCCGAGCTTGATCTTTTGAAAATGCAAATCCACCTCACCCTTGACATCTATCCTAACCACTGGAACAGAGAGCAGTGTGATTCAGGAGCAAACTTTCTTCCGTTCAATAAGGTGTGCTCCTGGCACTGACCACCAGGTGGTGTCATTGCAATTTCCTGGTTGTCTTGAAAATGCAAACCGACCTCACTTTAAAAAATTTTTTTACTTTGTTACAAAGGATATTGCATTTTTAATTTTTGTGAATACTGCTACAGATCCACCTCACCCTTGACATTTCCTAACCACTGGAGCAGAAAAGAACAGTGATTCAAGAGCAAACTTTCTTTTGTTCAATAAGGTGTGCTCCCTAGACTAACCACCAGGTAGTGCCATTGTGCTTTCCTGATGAAGCCAGTTACCAAGCTTAGAGAAAGTGGCACTGTGAAGTGATTTTGGAGATAGCATCTCCTAGGGGTACTAGGACCCAGTGATTATAAACAGTAACCATTTTTCATTCATCCATCCATCTATCCATCCATAAGTGAGTAATACTTAATTACTGAGTATTAAGTGCCTTCCAGGTTCCAGATTCTGGAGAATGACACAGGTGAGTAAGACAGGTCCCTATTTCCAGGAAGCTCACGGTCTAGTGGGGGAGAAAGCAAGTCAGCCATTACAACATGGTATAAGAAGGACTGTGATAGAGGTGCACATGGAATATCATGGAGCAGCGGGGAGGGCTGCCTAACCCAGCCTGGAGAATTTGAGAAGACTTTTTGGAAGAGCTGACACCTGCTTGGGTGTTGAAAAAGAAACAAGAGTTAGAGCTTGTTTGGAGGCTCCAACTGTCGTCTCTGTAGGAAGGTTGTCTTTGGGGGTTAGGGTAGGGTTTATTTTTGGATGGAGTTTATTTGTGAATGAACAAAGGGATATCCACTTAACAAGCCATATCAACCAGAGTAATCCTGCCAGTCAGGAAGGGTGGAGTGAGATAGGTCCCAGCCAGAACACTCTTACTTCTAACAGCTAGGAGATAGGTAGATGAGGAATAGGATGAAAAGCAATTCTAGACAAAAAATAGCACGTGAGGGGCACTGACAAGAAGCAATATGACATTTGGGGAATTGCAGCTGAAAGTGAAGAATATTGGCCAGGCGGGTATGAGAGGAGAGCTAATTGAAGGGTTAGGGGTAGGGAGTTGGTAAAATTGGCCTTTTTAGAAAGCTCATCTTGGCAGTGGAGGATGAGTTGGGGAGAAACCACTGGGAGCCTCCAACCCAGTCCAGGCAAGAGATGTTGGAGGTCTGAACAAAGATGGTGATGGACTGAGAGGTGTTGTATTTCATCAACTGTAAACGTACTTTTCTTCCCCCACGTTTTAATCTCTCAGACCTAGATGCTTCTAGATGTCAGTAGTATGTCATCGTTTAATAATGGTTTGTCTTAACAGTGGATGGCATCTTAGGCTTGATGAAGTATGGCATTTTGAAAGTACAATAGATCACCATCTTGTTAACTAATACGATGTGGCAGAATGAGTGGAAGGAAAGAATCTTAGATAATGCTTGAATTTCTGGCTTGAGAGTGTGGATGGTGGGAATCCACTCAACAAAATGTGGAAGAGGAAGACATCCCTGCTATTTTCCAAAATAATTAGCAATCTGTATTTGCCTCAATAATCCACCATGCTGGCCCTGCCTGGTTCACTGGGTGTAACAGCTGACACTACCTCCTTTTCTCCACATTAGCATTCCAGAAGGAGGGAAAGAAGGCTTGTGTCCTTACCTTCTCATATCAGTCAGTCCACAAGTATTGAGAGTATTGGTGGTGTAGACACAAAGATGATAAATACTGTTTAGTGAGCTTTTATTCTGCCAAGCATAGCCACTGTTTGATTTAATCTTTATATAATCCACCATCTATGAGGTATTATACAGTATTCCTATTTTACAGAGCTGGGACATCTCAGAGATTAAGCAGCTGGCCCATGGTTACACAGATAAAAAGTGGCAGAGGTCAGGCTCAGACATTCCTATTTGATTAAAGTCTGACCATAGCTATAACCATAACCTGTTTTGGCCGATTAGGACAGTCCTAGAATATCTCTACATAGAGGTGTGAAGAAGTTAAAATACAAAAGTGACAGAGTAACATGTGCATATGGGATACTATAGGAGTAGTTCACTTGAGTGTTTAGTGATGAGCATGCAGACGGTGTATATCAAGGTCCAGAGAAGATAAGTAACTTACCTAAGGTCACACAACTTAAAAACAATTGAGCCCACATCTCTGGCACTAAAGCCCATGTGCAAACAAACCCCCCACATACAAGAGAAGGTTCATTCCCTAAAGGAGCCAGAGCTTGGGAGGAAGGAGCTACCAAGTGCCTGGAGTAATTAGACTTCTGTGGTCCAAGCAGCATTTGATTCAGCAGACTACTTCCTACTCGAAAGCTTTGTTCTTCATTTTGATTTGGAATATTACCATCTTCTGCTTCACTGACTGCATCTTTCCTGTCTCCTGACACTTATAGTTTGGACTGCTCTGGGGCCAAGTCTTTGGCCCTCTTTTCTTTCTCTACTAGGTGATCTAATCATTTCCCATGGCTTTAAATGCCACCCGTATGCTCTTGACTCACATGTGTGTCTCCAGTCCTGATCCCTCCCTGAGTTTTATGCAGACTTCATTTATCCAACAGCTTCACTTGATGTCATTACAAACCTAACGTGTCCAAAATGGAAGTCTTGAGTTATACCCCAAACCTGTTTTGTTACCAGTCCCTCTGTTTCCATCAGCACCTGTGTCACACTGCTGTTAAGGCCAGAAACCCAAGTCATCCTGATTCTGTTTGTTCTTCCCACACCAATCGGCAAGTCTTCTCAGCTCTGTCTTCAAAATACATCCCACATCTGACTGCTGCTCACCACCTCCACCCCTCCTCCCTTAGTCCAGACCACCAACATCTCTAGCCTGGATGAATGCAGTAGCCTCCTAACTTGCCTCCCTGCCTCCATTCTCACCCTCCTTCATTCTGTTTCCACAGAGACTGTAGTCATCCTTTTAAAAATGTGAGGTTATAATACCTCTGTAAAAAATGACCCCCAAGTTTCTCATTACACTTAGAATAAAGTCCAGACTTGCCAAGGTTCTATGTGATGTACCATTCTCAGTACTCACCGTGTTCCCACTGACTGTGCTCAGCTCATCAGCACATCAAGCCTGTTCCTGCTCCAGCGTCTTTACATTTGTAGCTCCATCTGCCTGGAATATTTCCCCCAAGGTCTTTTCATGGTTTGTGTCTTCTCAACATTTAGGTCCCTGCTCAAATATCACTTCACTCATTACCCTGTCAGAAGTACCAAATCCTCTCACATCAAAATACTTCTGACCCTGTTTTGATTTCCATGACACTTGTTGTGACTAGACATTATTTGTTGCCTTTGCCCCATACTTGAGTGTAAGTTCTCTGAGGGCAGAAACAGTGTCTGTCTTGTTTATTGCTATATCCCTAGCACCTAAAATAGTGCCTGGCACATAAATACTCTAATGATGGATGGATGGACATCTGCAGCTCTGTACTTATATCCTGCAGGGCGTCTAAGTCAATGCAGCTAAGAGAAATAGAATGTGAGCCACATGTGTGATTTAAAATTTTTTAGCAGCTACCTTAAAAAATAAGGAAAAACAGGTGAAATTAACGTTAATAATTTACTCTAACCCAGTATATAAGAATATTAACATTTTAACAAATAATACTGAAAATTAGTTATTTTACTTTTTTTTTTTAAAACTCAGTATTCAAACTCTGGTAAATGTACAGCTGCCTCAATTCAGACTAGCCACGTTTCATGAACTCAAGAGCCACACGTGGCTAGTGGCTATCATGTTAGTACAAGTGTAGACAGTCACCCTACTGTTCTTGTTCTCTACTTCTGTGAGATCCAGAATGGGAGGAAGCTAGAAACTTCTGGTGGTTGGGGAGGGGGGTGTTTCTTAGCTCTCCCTGCTTCATCTCCCTCTTCTGAAGGAAGCCTTGGGGAAGCCATGATCATGTCCTTAGAACGATGATGATGATGATGATGATGATGATGATGATGATGATGATGATGATGACTGAGCTTCTGCGCTGTGCTGAGCATTTCATGTAAGCTCATTTAATTCTCACGGCAATCCCATTTTACACATTTGGTTGCAGAAACCAAGGTAACTTGTTCAGATTTACACATCTGCCAAGTGTTAGAGCTGGAATGTAAATCTGGCTAAAAGTTAAAGCCGGTATTATAATCATTATGTGACCGTTTTTATTTTGCCACTTTAATGGTCCATGTAGCCTGGACAAATGAAGAGAAATAAAAATGATAGAAAGGAGCTGACCTGACTCTTGGGCTTGGACTCCCAGCACAGCTGAAGTTGCCTCCATCCTGATTCTCCCTTTTAGTTTCTCAAACACCTTAGGTGTGACTTCAGTGTCAAACTGTGTTCAGGTCTCAGATCCACTAATTAATAACGGTGTAACCTTCAGTAAAATCGAGTAATGCCCATTTCCTCTTCTGGAGAACGGGAATGCTAATACTAACATCAGGGGCATTTGAGAAAACCCAGTAAGATGACTATAACGTCTGTAAAGCGTTGGGCACAGTGCCCGGTGGCCAGTAGCCACTCAGGACAGGCTAGGTCCTATACTTCTCTTCCCCCTCCAGGCTGCAAGGTGAGGCGAAGAGTCACTTGACCTCCTAGCTCCACCCCTTCTGTTCGCATATTCTGTGGGGCCCTGGAAGCTATTGCTGCTGGAACTTAGCAACTGGGTAGGTTAGAGAAAGTGGGGCAGGTATTAGAACTGGTGCTTGGGATCCCCCAGTACTAACACGTTTCTCTCTCTGGCACATATTCATCCAGTTGCGGAACCTAAACACCTCAGGAGAGGCTCTTACCTCCTCCCTCTCACTCCTCTCCCACACTCTTGACATTCCATCTCACAGTGGCTCCTGGTCCGACTACTTCTCATTCCTTTCTGCTGCTGTCCAACAGTATGTCTTTGCTCCAGCCCCCCTCAGCTCATGCAGTGTTACACAGCCTTCCTACACGCTGGCTGCCAGGATAATCTTTCTAAACCAACCTGACCATGTCACTTCCCTACTTAAAATTTCCTATTTTCAGGACTGAGTGTCAACTACTTAGCTTGTCATTGATCCAACAAGTATGGGGGCTGGGGGGATGTACTTTATGCCTAAGCGTTCTTATGGGCATAAAGATACAGCAGTACATCAAGCACAGCAAAAGCCCTGCCCACACGGAGGGGGCTTACAGTCTAGGGGCCCTTCACAGTCTGGACCCCAGCATCCCTTTACAGCCTTATCTCCCCGCAACTCCCTTCCAGCCCACCTCCCACACGCCGGGCACTCTGGTCTCTTCGCCTGCCAAGCCTGTCCACGCTCCCCATGTTAGACTAGTCCCCTCCTCTCAGATCCCTCCATTCCCCCTGCCGCGCCGCTGCAAGACCTAGGGCTCCCCGGCAAACTGAGGACCCTCTTCCTGCCAACTAAAGCCGCGTGGCCCCACCCCTGCCTCTCGGGGATTGTGAGCTAACAGCCGGGGGGTGAGAGGCTTGGGACGCCGCGGCTCCCCCTCTCCTGGGCTGGCCCCTCTCCACCGCCCAGGAAGCGGGGAAGGAGTGCGGGCGCCCACCCCCATCTAAGAATGTCTGGTCGCCAGGTAAGTAGCCGCAGCGTCGCACGCGCCTCCCCCAGGGTGCTGTCGGCGACCACGGCCCTGGGGGGAAGGAGCTGTCCCGAAGCGCGGGCGCCCAGCCCCGGCTCCGTCTCTTCCACCTTTTCGCCTGGGCGTCGTCGCCGTCGCTGTCGTCCAGAACCGACGCGGTACAGCGGGCAGGGGAGGGGTGAGGAGGGGAGCGCCGGTGTCTCCAGCTCGGACAGACGGGCGTCGGCAGGAGGCCGGCTCCCTGTTGGGCTGTTGGCCTCTAGGGTGGCGGGATGGAGTGGGGGCGGCCAGTGGGGGGCGGGGCGTTTCTAACCCGAGGGGCTGTGCGCGTGGCTCACCGCCCACCGCCCGCGGGGGAGCGCCGCCCGGGGCCTGCTCGCTCCAACGCCGCGCGGGTTTCCAGGCAAGGCACCGACTTCGCCACGCCTTGCCTCTCCTGAGGAATGGCCGAGTCCCACGCAACTCTCCCCTCTTCTTCCGCTAGCAGCCCCAGCGTCGGACATTTCTGCTCGCTCACTTCGTACTCCTCACTCACCAGTCTCATGGCTGGTTTCCTTTTCTTCAGCCTCCCCCCTCGAGACCACCCTCCATCCCCAACCCACATCTGATCAAGACACCCCCTTACCAAATAAACATCACTGCCCGTCCACAGCGGCAAGGCAAGGTCACAGCAGCTATCACAACCGTGGCCTCCCTGCCGGCTTTGCCTCCCGGCAGCCCTGTCTCCCTGGGACCCAGCCTCCCCACTGGGCTTCCGCCCTTGCAATTTCCTTTGCCAGGAAGCACCCCCCTTTGTTTATGCCCAGAGACCCTCCGTAAATATCACATTGGCCAAGCCCTCCCCTGCCCCCACCCCAGACTTAGTCTTCCCTGGACACCCTCAGCAACCGGACAACCCCTTGTCTAACAAGAGTTGCCACACTGCCGTCACCGTCCCTACACACATCTGCCTCCCCTACCAGACTCCCAGCCTCCTGAGGGTGCCCAGAACACACAGGCCTGGCGCACAGCAGGCATGGGCAAATCAAGATCATAAACGTTGGGTAGAAGCTGGGTGTGCTGAGGGGCTGGATTGTTCACTTGAGAAGGCTTCTCACAGGACAAACGAGACAGGCTTTGAGTGATTCCGTGCAGGGAGAGGATCTCGGGCAAGCACCAGAGTGCTCTATTAATGTAACAATATCATTGAACAACTTCTATTGTCAGGCCTCATGCCGGGCACAGGGGACCTCGGTCGGCACTCAAGTTCCTTCCCCTGTAGTAGAGAAGGAAGACCACGTAGGCGGTGCCAATACAGAGTGCCAAGTGTCACACGGCGAGCACAAGGAGATGTGGCAGTGCAGAGGAGGAGCAGCTCAAGACTTGAGGGGGTGTCAGGCTTCCCAAAGAGGCCCACCACCCAACCCAAGACCAGAGGGGGGCAGAGAAGGGGTCAAGGGGCAATGGAGAGAGGAGGCTGAGAGTCGAGCAGGGCTTCATCACGAAGGGCTTGCATAGCACATGAAGGAGCTGGACTCCATCCTGAGGGTGTTGGGGAGCCACTGATGGCTTCCGAGGAGCCGGGGAGTGACGTGAGCCAGTCTTGCAGGCCCCTGCTGGGCAAGGCCTCAGCTCCGACCCCCTCCTCTGAGACGCCTCCTCTGAGCCCCCTGACGGGCGGGGCCCCTCTTCTGTGCTCCCTCAGCAGCCTTGTCACCTCTTCTCTTCTGTGCAGGGTTGAATGCCTCTGCCAGACTGAGCTTTTTGAGAGACGAGACCAGGTCTTAATCTTCTCTGTCCCAAGACCAAATGTTTGCTGAATAAATGGATTTTTCCTTTTTTCTCTAAATTTCAACAGCTCTTACTCTCAGCTCCACATCCTTCCATACCTGGGGCCTGTGCTGCAAATGGCTTTTAATTGGGAAAGAGGAGGCCCAGTTCCAATCCCGGCTCCACAATTTGCTGGAACAAGTTGCTTCACTGTTCTGAAACCTCAGTTTCCCCATTGTTAAGATGAGTTACCACCATGAACTGTCTATAAGTCTCCACAGGCATGCATGAGTCTTGTTTTCCTGAACAGACTGTAAATTCCATGGTCCAGGCAGGGACCAAGGGCTTTCCCCAGCACCTTGCTCAGTCTGAGCTTACAACGAATACTACGATCAGTCCTGTTGGTTGGTAGACAGCAGAGTACACAGGAAAGAACACTTACGGTGAAGTTGGAAGTCTTGTTCTGCCACTTCCAGTGTGACCTTGAACAAGGTTCTTCCCCTCTCTGAGTCTTCTTTGCCTTACCTGGCAGACCTCACAGGGCCATTGGAAACCATAGTGGTGAAAGTGCTTTGTGAATGAAAGAGATACTATAGTAGACAATTAATTGCACATTAATTAAAAAAAACCAAACCATGTAGTAGTATAGATGAGGTGTGTCTCGTACTTGGTGGACATACCCCAGGTATCTGCTGACTGCCTCTGAGACGCTGGGATGCTGCTCTTCCAGGTGCAGACTAGGCTGGAACAGAAGTGCTTGGTCTTGCTCGGGTCAGCCCTGAGACTCAAGACAGACCAGGAGGGAAGGGTTGATAGGGAGGGAGCAGGCATCCAATCCTTTGCCCCCCTCCCATCCCAGATTTCTCGGACTAGCATTGCTTCCTGTCTTAGGTTTTGAGGGGACCTGGCATGACAAGGTCTCAGGAGTCCCAGTGGCTTTGGCATTGTAGCTACTGATACCCTTTGGTGAATGAAGCTGGCCTATGGGAGCAGTTAGCTCCACCGTGCTGCCTGATAAACTCCCAGCCCCAAATTCCAAGTCCGGCCCCCTCTCAACCTCTGACATACTGGTGGCAGTATTTATGGGAAAGGACCATGATTTGTCTTAGCTCTTGCCCAGACCAGAAGGGCCTGGGGCTGTACAGAGGGGCTGTATGGAGGCAGAGTCTCAGCTTCCTCACCTCGAAAATGAGTGGGGATTAAATGAGAAAACACCTTGGAACTTGTACATTTTACTCACGTGCAAGATTGCTATTTGTGGGTAGTGTGTTTACAACCAGTGGGGCCTCCCTGTTTCAGAGAGCGCTGGGGCTCTTTCTCCAAAAGAAAGTTTCACAGACAGTTTACGTGTAAGGAGTGCACATGTTTGGTCTTAGAGCGAAAACGGACACAGAGGGACTGTGAAAATGGCCAGGGCCAGCTGATTCCCTGCTGCTGAGACAGGCTGAGGGGAGGGAGGAGGCCCGGGCAGGGAGGCCGTAGCTGCCCAGCCAGACTGGCCATCTGGGCTCCCTCAGTGCCCGCTACCCCACAGACCTCCTCCTGCTGAGATTATGCCCCCGTAAGAAGCACCAGATTTAGAATCAAACAGGAGGGATTGATTCTACTCACCTAATGTGTGACTCTGAGCAAATACCTCCGTTTCTCAGGACCTCAGTTCCCTCATTCATGAAACGGGGAGAATTATAGCACCATCTCCTAAGGTTGTCAGGATCAGAAGAGAGAACGTGGTGAAAGTGCCATGTGAACTATTTAGTGCTGTCCATATGCATCTGCATATGCAGACGTTGCTCATCTCTTCCCCTGTCGACGCTTGGGGCACCTCAGCCACAGCCCTGTCCTTCCGAGGGAGTGAGCGTGGCCTCCGGGACCAAGGAGCCTGAGTCTGCAGCGGGCCCTTTGTGCTTCCTTCCCGTCAGGTAGCCTCTCTCCCCCTTGGCCACTCCTGGGGGTGAGGGGGTTACCCCTTCCCAGTGTTTTTGTTCCTGTGGGGCTCACTCCAAAGTATTAAAAGTAGCTTTATAATTAAAAAAAAAAAAGAAAAAAAAAGGAGGGCTCATTTATGATAAAAGTCTCTATGACAAGGGCTCATCTCTCAGATGGGGGAAGGGCGCATACCCCTTGGACCCTGGGCCATGGGAGTGCCAGGAGGGTCAGCGTATGGGCTACAGGGAGGTCTGTGCTGTAGGGCAAGGGGTGTAGTCAGAGAGGGGTGGAAGCTATGGTCGTGCCGGTTCACTCACTTTGCTATTGAACTTTCCCAGGCGCTCATCTTCGGCACCTTTGTCTTACCTCCTGGGTCTCCTCCATCTACCTGCAGTCTCCCTGATTCCAGCCAGTGAAACCATGTTGGGAGAGCACAGCTCTGGGATGAGGTCTAGGGGAACAGGAGCTACTGGGTCCCTGGGAGCCTCTTTTGGGACTCTTTGACCTTGACAACTCCTTGTCCCTCTCCCCTGGGCCCCAGGTCAGCACACCAGTTTCTTCCTGACCAAAGAGCAGAGCCACGCCCAGATGAATGAATTTTCCTGGAAGGATGTTGCCAGTGCCTTGTCCCTGGCCAACATGATCCTGGGGCTCTTCTCCATCTTCTGCAGCTTCTGCAAGTAGGTCTGGGGCCCAGCAAGCTCTTAGCCAAAAGCTGGAGCCAATGGCATGAGGGAAGGAGTGGGGAGTCTAGAGAGCCAGGCTCCGAGGCGTACAGATCAACGGGGGGCAGGAGAAAGTGCAGTAGGTTGGGAGTCAAGGGGTCAAGATCCTAGCCTCAGTTCTACCACCAGCCTGATATGCGACCTTAGCTAGGTCATATCCTGAGCCTCAGTTTCTCCATCTTTAAAACAAGCAGCTCACACTATGATCTCTATAGTTCCTTCCAGCTATGGCAATCTAGAATGGTTTCTATGAGAAAATCAAGATTTTGAGATTTCTGTTCTGGTAGCCTTTGCACAATCCTTGGGTAGGCAGGCTACCATTATATTTTTTTGATTCTTAAATTAGAGCATATGATCTGGCAGAATATTTGAAATTAGCACTGTTCTGGAAACTCTGAGACATGTATATGGGCCCCCAAAAAAGTTGTAGGCAAATTATGTTTCTGTAAATTGAATCATATTTCAATGGCTTTGGGAAATCAGCTCTTTAAAGATAAGTCCTTTATAATGCAAATAATATCCTCCTAATCTGTTTGATTCTTTATAACCATGAGCAAGTGACTTCTCTGGATCTGTTTCTCAACCATAAAATAAGAGGATTTTACCTGATGATGTTTAAGTTCCCTTCCAGTTTGAAAATTGTATGATTCTCTAAGTCTGGGTTTTTGGGGTCTCATAAAGTGGGGGTATACCTGCAGCAGAAAATCGCTGTCTTCTTAGTTCAACCTAATCTTCTGGGAGTGTAGTTTTTATGCCATGATGGTGGGCCCAATTCCCTTCAGACACATAGGTATGGGTCTAAACAAAGGAAATACTAAGGTTGTTTGGGGACAGCTGAAGTCTGGGGTCAGCCTCTCTGTTTGCTCCTGCTGGGCCACCCAAGCATTGCAGTCAGGGTGTCGACTTGCGTATGGCCTCCTAGGGCAGTTTGGTCTGAGATTGTGGTAACTGATTTCAGGGGAGTCTGGGAGCATATGCTGGAAAGAAACATAGAATCCTTGAATGTAGGGTCTGAAAGACATCATTCAGAGCATCAAAATACATGAGACAAAAACTGATATAACTACAAGCAGAAACTGATGACTCTATTATCATAGCTGGATATTTCTATACCCCTTTATCAGTAATTGATAGATCCAGCAGGCAGAAAATCAGTAAGGATATAGTTGAATTGAACAGCACCGTCAATCCACTGGATGCAACTGATATTTATAGAATACTTCATCCAACGATAGCAGAATACACATTCTTCTCAAGCTCACCAAGATAGACCACATTCTGGTCTGTAAGACATACCTTAACAAATTAAAAAAAATAGAAATGATACGAAGTATGCTCTCAGGCCATATGGAGTTAAACTAGAAATTAATAACAGAAAGATAACTAGAAAATTCCGAAATACATGAAGGTTAAACAACTTCTAAATAATACATAGATAAAAAAAAGGAGTCTCAAGAGAAATTTTAAAAAAATATTTTGAACTAAAAGAAAGTGAAAATACAACTTATCATAATTTGTGAGATGCAGTGAATGCAGTACTTAAAGGGAAATTCATATCATTGAATGCATATATTAGAAAAGAAATCTGCTCTGTAAAAGACCATGTCAAGAGAACTAGAAGACAAGCCACAGACTGGGAGAAAATATTTGCAAAAGTACATCCGATAAAGAACTACAGTCCAAAATATACAAAGCTTAACACTCATCAATAAGAAAACAACCCAATTAAAAAAGGGCCAAAGACCTTAACAGACACCTCACAAAAGAAGATATCCAGATGGCATTTAAACATATGAAGAGATACTCCACATCATATATCATCAGGGAAATGCAAATTAAATGACAATGAGATACCACTATACACCTATTAGAAGGACCAGAATCCAGAACACTGATAGCAACAAATGCTGCTGAGGACGTGGAGCAACAAGAACTCTCATTCATTGCTGGTGGGAATGCACAATGGTACAGCCACTTTGGAAGACAGTTTGGTGGTTTCCTACAAAACTAAACATACTCTTACCATATAATCCAGCAATCACACTCCTTGGTATTTATCCAAATGAATTGAAAACTACGTTCAAAACCTGTACTTGGATGTTTATGATGTTTTATTCATAGTAGCCAAATCTTGGAAGCAACAAAGATGTCCTTCAGTAGATGAATGGATAAATAAATTGTGGTACATCCAGACAATGGAATATCATTCAGTGTTAAAAAGAAATGAGCTATCAAGCCCTAAGAAGACATGGAGGAACATTAAATGCATATTATTATGTGAAAGAAGCCAATCCAAAAAGGCTACATATTCTATGACTCCAACTATATGACATTCTGGAAAAGAAAATATGGAGAAAATATGTGTCCAAAAATATGGAGACAATAAAAAGATCAGTAGTTTCCAGAGGGGTTGAGGAGGACATAAATAGGTAGAGCACAGAGGATTGTTAGGACAGTGAAAATGCTCTATATGATATTATAATGATGGATATATATCATTATACTTTTGTCCAAAACCATAGAACGTATAAAACCAAGAGTGAGCCCTAAGGTAAACTATGGACTTTGAGTGACTACAGTGTGTCAGTGTAGGTTCATCCTTGGTATGTACCAAGGCCAGAATGCACCATTCTGGTGAGTGATGTTGATAATGGGAGAGGCTATGCATATGTGGCGCTAAGGGGTATATGGGAATCTCTGTATTCCTCTCAATTTTGTTGTAAACCGAAAACTTCCCTAAAAAAATAAAGTCTTAGAAAAAATGGAAAAGAAGGAAGATCTAAAATCAATTATGTAAGCTTCCACCTTAGGAAGCTAGAAAAAGAAGAGCAAATTAAATCTGCGGTAAGCAGAAGGAAAGAAATAATAAAAATTAGAGCAGAAGTCAATGAAATTGAAAACAAGAAATCAACTTTAAAAAAATCAATGAAACCAAAACCTGGTTCTTTGAAAAGATCAATAAAATGGATAAACCTCTAGCCAGGCTAACCAAAAAAAAGACAAGACACAAATTACCAGTGTCGGAAATGAAAGTGGAGGAATCATTACATGGACATTAAAAGCATAGTAAAGGAATATTGTGAACAGCTCTATGCCCACAAACTTGATAGCCTAGATGAAACAGACCAACTCCTTAGAAGATACAAGCTACCAAAACTCACACTAGGAGAAACAGATAATCTAAATAGGCCTATACCTATTAAATAAATCATTTGGTACAAACCCCTCATTTTATAGATGGAGGAACAGAGACCTATAGGAAGGAGGAGTGGTTTATCTGAGATGGTCGTAGAGGTTGGACTAAGGCCTAGGACCCCCCTTGCCACTGAATGTGCCTGGAATTTAGAATTGAAAGGGACCTTAGTGATTACCGAGGGGGTTGAGGGCACCCCTTTAAGACTGTGGGTTGAGAATGAGAGTATGGAAGGGATGTAGATATGTGTGAGGGTGTGTGTGTGTGTGTGTGTGTGTGTAAAGCAGCACATATCAGAAAGGATGTGAGTGTAGGGAACACGTACGGGTGTGTGTATGTGTGCTAGCGTAGGAAGCGTATTGGGGGAGGGGGGTGGAGCCCAGTGGAGACTATGAAAGAGCCGCCCTTTGGGGCCTGCTGGCCTGCTTTTTAGGAAGTCCCCATGTGCCTCCTGGATGCTTTTGGTCAGCTTTCTATTAGACATGGCTATCGGGGCAATGACCAGACACCTCAACATCTGCTCCACATCGGGTGAGTCCAGGCCTCAGACTCATAATCCCTGACCCCAGGAGCACCCATTCGGGTCAGCTCCTCCATCCCCTGAAATACAGCAGGCTTCCTTCAGTCGCCACTCCTGTTCACATCCCTCTGAGTGTAGCAGAAGCAGCCCTTGAACAGGAGTTTGTGAGCCCCACAGTCTAGATCTAGCTCCTCTGCTGGTTCGCTTATTGATCGCTGGCTGTCTTTGTCCCGGCCTTCAGTGGGCTTATCTGTCCCGTCTCCCTCTTCAGGGTGGATCTGGGAGTGGGAGTGGTGGGTTGTGGTCATGGGGGAGTGGGGAAATGAAAAATTACCCCAAGCAGATCTGCTGGTTTAAAATATGACAAGATATTTCCATGCAAGATTTTGCTTGAAAAAACAGGTTCCACAGCTTATCAATTTGTTCCCAATTGTGGTCCAACCCTTGCATGTTAAAGGATGGGAAAACTAAGACCTAGACAGGGAAAGACTTGTCTAAAGCCATGTGGTCAGTTTGAGGCAGAGCCAGAAGGAGATCCCTGGGGAGCAGCTGTTGCCCTCTGGCCCCTCAGGGACCTGACAAACAGGATCCTGCTTTTCCCCACTCCAGCTCCCCCACTAGAGGGGACTAAGGTATAAGACATATGAGTGTAAGTTCTTCTAACCTTGGCCTTCTGGAGCAGGAGCCAAGCTGAATGACCTTGCTGTCTTCACCACCTTTGGCCTGGCCTCAGCCCTGCTTCTAGGCATGGATGGGCCTCTGAACGGGTTCCTGGCCATCATCTATGTGTTGGCTATTTCAGTCCACCTCTGTTTTTATTCAACTGGTGAGTGGAAGCCAGCCTTATGGCTGAGGGTAGGGAACCATGGAGGGGAGGAGCTGTTGGATGCTGGAAGCGTGAGGTGCAGTAATTGACTCCTTTCCTTCCTTTTATGGAGGCCCCCTTCCTTCCTTCTCCCCTGCTCTAGGCCCACTGGAGACTGCAGGCTGCATTGGCAGAGACCTGTTCTAGGGGGCGGGAACCCTTGGTTCTTGAACCAGCTGTGCCTTTTTCTTGTAGTGTGACCTTTGGATGGAGCACATGAATTCACAGACTCTAGAACTAGAGGTCATACTCCAGTTTCCCATAACAGATGGAGAAACTGAACTCTGGTGAGGGTAATTACCTTGCCTAAGGTCACAACGCAAGGGATTGCAGATGCAGACAGAAAGATCTCAAAGGACCCTTCTACAGAGGCTTCCTAGGGGCCAAGGCATAGGCCTGGTCCTAGCTGCCTGCTTTACCTTGAGGATCCAGTGCAAAACCCACACATCATCTCTAAATAACTAAGTGCTTTATGGCTGGCCACTGCCCTGGGATTAGGGGATTTGGAATGTGGGGCAGGGAAGACCCAGAGAGAGAAGGGCTTCCTCTGGTGGGTGCTTTAGAGCAGTGGGAAGCAGCAAACCCCATCTTTTCTTTCCCTGCAGGCATTCCCTTCACATACAAGGGCCTACCCTGCCCCTATGCTTCCTGTGTTTTGGCCTCCACCTCCCTCCTGACCAAAGGCAACACATTCATTCTCTCTTGCATGGCCTCACTCATGATACTATTCATGATGGACCAGAGCTACTACCCACATGACGAAATCCTGGAGTCTGAGAACTGGAAAAAAATGGTCTATCTGGGAGGTGAGTGAAAATACTGTTCTTAAACGTCACTAGTGATCATTTATTATCACTGCTGCTCATTGCCACCCTGTACCTCGCCCCCCACATTCCCTCTCTGTTTCACCCTGCTTTACTTTTCTCCATAGAATTTATCATCACCTGATGTGTATTTACTTGTTTGTTGTCTATACACACTAAACCTGCCCCCCCCATAGAAGACTCTTTTTTATTTGTGCTATAATTCCTAGTACCTAGGATTGTGCCAATCACATAGTAGATGCTCAATAAATATTTGTTGGATATCACTAAGTTCAATAGAAATTTAGGGAACACTGACCGTATGTCAGGTACTAGGAATCAAATTGGTAAACCAGACAAATACTTCCTGCCTCAGGATTTACAGTCCGATAGGGGAGACAGACACCAAACAAATCATGGCAGAAATAACTAAAAATATATAGTTTTGATGTGTTGTGAAACTATAGGGTGCCCTCAGAGGGCATCAGAGGGTGACCTAATTTAGACTGGAATGCCTTAAGGATGGGAAAGGATCCTTAAGGAGGTAACATTTAAACGAAACCTAGGTGAAAGTGGTCAAAAGGTAAAAACTCCAGTTACAGGATAAGTTCTGGGCATGTAATGTACAGCATGGTGGCTACAGTTAACAATACTGTATTGTCTTTTTGAAAGTTGCTAAGAGAGTAGATCTTAAAAGTTCTCATCACAAGGAAAAAATATATAACTATGTGAGGTGATGGATATTAAGTAAATTTATTATGGTTATCATGTTGCAATATATACAAGTATCAAATCGTTGTTGTTACACCTTGGACTAATAACAATGCTATATGTCAATGATATCTCAATAAAGCTGGAAAAAAATTTTAAATACATGAAAACTGCAAGATGATTGGCCAAGTGGTGGGAAGGATGGTTCAGAAAAGGAAACAATTTTTGAATGCTCTGAGGCAAGAACAGCTGGATGCATTAGTGCACCAGTGTGGCTGGACTTGCTGAGGGAGGGCTTGTGACAGACTGAGGCCAGCGAAGTGAGCAGACTGGGCAGGACTGGGGATTGGATCCTGAAGGCAAATGAGAAGCCTTTGAAGGGATTTCTGAGCCACAGTTTTAAACGATCACTTGGCCTGTAATGAAGAGAATAGATTGTAGGAGACTAAGAATGGAAGTAGGAAAACCAGCTTTTTGTCAGATGAGAGGTGATGGTTGCGGTGGAGATGAAGAGATTTGGCATAAATGTCAAAGTGACATAGTTAATTCATGTGAACTGCATTTCCATCAAAGTATTACCACAGTCAGGTTGGTAGGGATTTTGGTTGACATTTGTAATTGGGTTTGATACGGTAACACAGGGACAAAGTTGGTTTGGTCAACTTTGAAGCATGCAAAGCTAAACTTACCTGTCATCTAAACTGGCCCTGTGTGGGGCTAGCTTCTGCTATTAAATCTCACATTGTTACTTGTTCTCCAGACTTCTGCAACAAAGTTAAAGGGGAAGAATAACATCTCACATTTGTAGTACTTCCATAAATTTCTTTCACACATTACCCATTCAATCTCATTATGACAGAGGGTGAGAGGCATTATTATTCCTCTCTTAAGGTAATAAACAGGCTTTAAAAAGTTAGGTGACTTGCCCAAGGTCACACAGCTGATAAGTGGCAAAGTATGGACTTTTCTAAATCCAGGTCTTGGGACTCCAAATCCCATGTTCATTCTACTACATCACAGCGGTATCCATTATAGGATCACTCATGCATTTCCATTCCAGAGGAGGCAGGACAACCAACAAATCTGTATTCTGGGGGGTAATAACTAACTGTCCTAGGCAGTCAGAATATTAAAAGTGTCAGTGTAGGGAATTGTTTACTATTCAAGTTTCCAGGCCCACCTTGCAAGCAGGCCTTTCTAAGGATAGCAGTCTCAGGCCTGCTATGTTAACTCTTTTCTGCATGCGTATAATATTTTATTGACCCTTATCTCATGTTAAACTTGAAACAATTAGGAATATATTTTTTTCTTTTTTTTTTTTTTCTAACAAGAGATCTGGGCAACTCAAATTTATTCTTGGCTAAGACTGACTTTTGATCTGAATTTGACAAAATGGAGCCTGAGATTGCATTAGATTGTAATTGTCTAGTTACACAGGGACAAACTCTGCAAAGGCAGGGATCATGTGTCATTGGTTTTAGTGTCTTAGGCTCTGTGAGTAAAAACTGAAGGCTGGAAAGATGGGAATGGGAAGTAGAGGGTGGAAAATACACATAAGACAGCTTCATAAAAATTGAGTGTTTGCCTTTTTTCTTCCAGGTGTCATCCTGGTGTTTTTGTCTCCACTGTCGCTAACTGCTTTTTACTGCCTGATGTGGTCACTCTCCTACATCTTCTTTCCGGATGCTCTGTGGGGCAAGGCAGCGTGTCTTAACTTGCAGCACCGAAGATATTAAACAGCCTTACCCACTCCCGCTGGCCTCTGTGGGGTTTCTGCCAGCATGTTGGGCCAAGCCTCGCCTTACCCTTACTAAATGTTTCCTTGTCCCTATGTTGTGCATGTGCTAGATACATGTTGCCTTGAACCAGAGCAACCCACAGTAGGGCCAGCGGCCTATACGTCTTCCTCTTTACTCAGGGTTCTGAATCTCTTGGGGACAAGAGTTGTTTATGTCATACAGAACAGAATTTTTTTCCAAGCTAAATTTGGGCTGGGCTTGAGTTCCATCCCTGTTACCAGCTGGGTGAACTTGTGCACTAAGGTTAGTCCCTTGGAAATGAGTGAAACCCTTCAGAGTTGGTATAGCCTCCACCTTGGTCCTGCCTGAATGTAATTACTCCAGTGGTGAGGTGGGGCTTACTAATACATTTCTTAAATTTACAGACTCTGGCTCTGTAGAGCAGAGCTGATAGCAGGACAATCACGTTGCCCAATTTGTGTGTAGGATTTTGTAACTTAAAATTCCATATTTCCACAATCAAAGCTTCTGACTTTTGCTTTGTTTAGAGATTAGACACATTGGCATCTTGAGGGCATCGTCTGGTCTCCGGGATCTCATTATGTGTTCTTTTCCTAAGCTCTACAATACTAAACTCTAGATATTCAAAGGGCATTTCATATTCTAAAATCCAAATTGAATAGAAGTAAAATTGTATGGAGCCCTAAAGTGACACCTCACAAAGAACTCAGGCCCACTGAAAGCCATGCCCCCGGCACTGCCTCTGGACTTTCCACCTCCAGGTGGTGAACCAGATTATTGGCTAGTTCTGCCCCTTCCTCAACTAGGGCACCAGAGCCCCTTTACCTCAGGTCTAACTTCTTGAAGTTTGCAGAACAAAGTATATGGCAAATATGCATTAAATCTAAAATTAAACGAAAAATAAAAGTCCAATGAAGTCCACATTGCTATGATTGGACTCTAAAGGAACAGACAGCACCCTCCTCTTCTCCATGGCTTTCTGTTTGTATCTCTGTTATATCATTTGTGTTTTTTTCATGGTTAGATGAATATGTCTGTTTCCCACTAGATTTTAAGCTCCTTCAGTTTACATTTTCATATTTCTGCTGCCTACCACAGTGCCCCACACTCAAAAACATTTACTTTGTTGATGAATTGATTTGGTTGTGCATTCTAGTGAGTTATATACAAGGTTACTATAATGTAGTAAGAATCTTACAGATATACATGGGCTCAGACATTTCAGTGTGATGTCCTTCAATGCTGAACCCTCATTTCACTGATGCTATCCTTCATCAAAATATTTTAGGAACTCCAGGTCGAGAAATGTCTTCACATAAGCTCTTAGAGGCCAGCACCTAGCACAGTGCCTGGACATAGTAGGTACTCAAAAAAATACTTATTTTACTCTGAACCAACCAAATTTAGTCCAAAAACCTAATACTCAATATTAGCCAATGATGTCCTCTTCTTAAACCAAAACCACATCAGCTATCAGATTTGGCCTCAAATGATTTTGGGCTATATCTAAAACTTGAACTACATTCAAAGGAAAAAGATGCAATTCTGAAAGAGGATTTCCATGTCCATTTTGAGCCATAGCAGCAGAGCTAAAATAAATATGTAGACTCCCAAGAGGACTGCTTTGAACGGGAAAATACACATTTGATTGTATAAATTGTACTTTGTTTATAACAATAATCATACTACATTGCCTCAAAAAAAAGTTTAGGTTAGCAATATGAAGATAGTTATAGGTCAGCTAAGAGCCTCTTGACTTAACAGAGGGACATGTGCATCCTTCTACCTATATGAAAGTAAGGCTACACTTCTACTCTGGCTCTGGGGTCTCAGGATGCTAATGCTAACCATTCAATGTCTTTACTTCCTTAGTCAGGAATCAAAATAAAAAATAGAACTAAAATAGAACATGTTATAAGATTAAATAAATAAATAAAATAAAATATTTTAACATATAACAGATCTTAGGAACAAGTGGGAAGGCCAAGACTTAAAAAACATACTTCTCAAGCATCTTTTCTGATAACAATGGTATGAAACTAGAAATCAACTACAAGAAGAAAGGTGGGGAAAAAAATCACAAATATGTGGAGACTGAACAACATGCTACTGAACAACTATTGGGTCAACAAAGAAATCAAAGGAAAAATAAAAATTATCTGAAGACAAATGAAAGTGAAATTTTGACATACCAAAACCTATGAGACGCACCAAAAGTGGTACTAAGAGGGAAATTTATAGTAATACAGGCCTACCTCAAGAAACAAGAAAAATCTCAAACACTCTAACCTTACACCTGAAGGAACTAGAAAAAGAAGAACAAATAAAGCCCAAAGTCTGCTGAAGGAAGGAAATATTAAAGATCAGAGCAGAAATAAATGAAATAGAGACTGAAAAGACAATAGAAAAGATCAGTGAAACTAAGAGCTGGTTCTCTGAAAGATAAACAAAACTGACAAACTATTAGCTAGACTCACTAAGAAAAAAAGAGAGACGGTAATGATAAATAAACTCAGAAATGAAAGAGGAGAAATAACAACAGATACCACAGAAATACAAAGGATCAGAAGAGAATATCATGATCAGCTATACATCAACAAACTGGACAACCTAGAAAGAATGGACAATTTCTTAGAATCATATAGTCTTCCAAGAGTGAATCATGAAGAAACAAAATCTGAATAGATCAATCACTGGTGCAGAGATTGAAACAGTAATCAACAGCCTCCCCCAAAACAAAATTCCAGGGCCAGATGGCTTCACAGGTGAATTCTACAAAACATTCAAAGAAGAATTAATACCTATCCTTCTCAAACTATTCCAAAAAGTAGTTGAAAAGGAGGGAACGCTTCCTAACTATTTTACAAGGCCCACATCACCCTAATACCAAAACCAGACAAAGAAAACACAAAAAAAGAAAATTACAGACCAGTATCACTACTGAACATAGAAGCAAAAATCCTCAACAGAATATTGGCAAACCAAATACAACAATACATTAAGGATCACACACCACGATCAAGTGGGATTTATCCCAGGGATGCCAGGATGGTTCAACATCCACAAAGCAATCAATGTGCTACACCACATTAACAAAATGAAGTATGAAAACCATATGATCATCTCAATAGATGCAGAAAAAGCATTTGACAAGATTCAACACCAATTTATGATAAAAACTCTCAATAAAGTGGGTATGGAAGGAATGTACCTTGACATATTAAAGTACACATATGACAAACCCACAGCTAACATTATACTCAATGGTGAAAAACTGAAAGCTGAAACAAAAGCTTCATGAAACAATATCCTTACCACATGTGATATTTTACAATCTGTTCTATTACTTCATTAAAAAGAAAAGCTGGTCACAATTTATTCAACTGATTTTACAACCACCTACAGTTTGCAATACTAACACTTCTCTAGGATGAACTATATCCAGGGCTGCGACATGTTAATACAAGCAGTTCCCAACTAAGGATCAGAATCTTTCCAACCAATGCTCATATATTAATTGGTTATTTGAAATTTGAAACATATCCCATGAAGTAAGGTAGTTGGGAAGGGAAGTAATATTTACTGAGTAGTTATTACATACATTATCTTACTTATTTCTCAATGAATGATCTTGAGAAGAAGAAAATATTATTCCATTACACAGATGGGAGAAGAGTGAGGCTTGGAGAGGTCAATAACTTATCCAATGCAGTAAAAATGGCACTTGACCCCAAGTCATCTGACTCCAAAAACTGCTCTTTCTAGCATACTAATACATCATTTCCTTAGGTTTATGATGACAGCTTACTCCAAACCCCCATTTCTCCAAAACACAAAACTGAAAAATCCACATTCAACCCAAATTCAGTAGGATACTATAGAACCTAATTACTACTTATGGGGATAATCTATGTAGAGGTAATCCTTGACTATAATTTAGGCTCTCAAAACACATTCTCCACAGGGATAGCAAGTTCCTTAACTCCACAGTTTATTCCTAAAACGAGCACAGCAATGGGAACAGAATTCTCAGTGACTTCAGAGCGGCAGGGAGACAAAGGAGATGGGAATTGCTGGAGATATTCCCAGCACCACTAGGGAAAATACAGGTATTCCCAGTGTGGAGAGTAATGGAGGTGGCAGTGTTGGCTCTTGTGCCCTCGCTAAGCGATCTGCCTCATTTCCATATGTGTTCTGCTTCTAGGCCTGATAAAGTGAAAGATGAAAATGAAAAATAAAAAAACAAAAACTAAAATGAAAAACCAAAAGCGCCTCACTCCCCTCCCCCTGCTGGTGCAAGCTTGCCACTAGCTGTCCACATTCATAGGGTGACAGGAATCCTATCTTCAAGCCTCTATACCTGAGTTGTGGCTCATCTGGGAGCAGAGGCCACATATTTATACCCGTGTGGCTAAAAACATAGGGTCTGTAGGGTCTGCAGAGCTTTGGGCCCAGGAAGAATGAAATCTGGAAGCAGCCATGTTCGCTCTCTCCTCTCCTCTCCGCTCTCCTCCTGAGGGAGAGAGGGTCCCCTCTGCTCACCTCAACTTTGCCTGCCTAGTACGTTCTTTTGGACTCCACCTTCTATGGCTAGGCACCCCGACGCTAAAGTACGAGCAAACAAACATCTTATTAGTATTTTATTTGTAGCTTTGGAGATTTACAGTTTCACAGGACACACTCATTTTTTTTCAAAAAATAGAAAAAGTTAAAAAAAAAGAAAAAAAATAATCTATTGTCTTGGAAGAATAGAACAAGTCTCTTCAGCAAGCAATGGGCCAATTCAGGTCGGAGGAACTAGTGAAGTAAGTTAGATAGAGGAAGTTCCAATTTATCCAGTTTTAGGAATAACACAAAATGTCTTCTTGTCCAGTTGTGTAAGGCTCCAAATGGGCCATCTCAGCTTAAGACTGGTAAGACACAAACAAAGCCTGCAGGGTCCCATCGAGTGTGAAGGCAGGGGTAGCTCACTCTCCAGGAGGCTGCATCTGTTTACAGAACTCATCAAACTGCTGCTGCTCCAGTTCTGTCATGACTCTGTTGAGGGCATAGATCTGAACGGGAGAAAAGACGTGTTAGCAATGGAGGCAAATGCTCAGTGTATCTTCAGACACAGAGGCTGTGTCATCTGAAAATGCCAGGACTGCACTGGTAACGCAGGGGCAGGAGAGGTAGACAGTAACTCCACTGGGGAATCAGGTAAGAAGCAGTGAGGCAGGTGGCTGATCAGGCCTTTAAAGGATCCGTAGGATTTGAACAGGTAGAGACTGGGGAAAGGACATAGGTGATGGGGGAGTGGATATTATGATTAAATAAATATAATGGAAAAGTACAGCATTAGTTCTGGAAACTTCAAGTATGCTAATATGAAAGATATCATGGAATGGGGTTTGGGGAGCTGGAGAAAGCAAGAAAAGTATGTTAGGGCCTTATATGCCATGCCAAGGAATCTGGACTTTATCGGGCTGACTCTGGAGAGAGAAGCGTGCAGGGAAGCTACTTGATTATATCTGTGCTTTGAGAAAGAAAACTGGAGACCATGTGAGGGATGGATGGAGTCGGGGCGGAGAGATGATAGGCATTAGGAGCCACCTATTACAATGGTCCGGGAGGAGGTAGTAGGAACACGACCCAGGGCAGGCAGTGGGGTGGAAAGAAAACTGTGAGAGACATTCTAAGGTGAAAGGCAGGGTGTCTACCTTATTGCTCACCTTGCAGTAATCAATTAATCCACCAAGGAACCAGAAACAACATAAAACTTCCACATTTGTATAGAAAAAAAAAAAGAAGGGCCATGTTTGTGTGTAGGGGATAAAACTTGAGTAATCAAAAAGAAGGGAAAAAAACCTGAGACGTGAGACAAATAGAAAATACAAAATAAGAGCAGAAATGAATGAAAAAGCAACCAAATATACAATAGAGAGGATCACCAAAACTGCAAGATGGTTCCTTGAAAATACTAAAGAAAACCCTGCAAACCTCTGACAAGACAGGTCGAGATAAGAAGGGAGAAGGCACAAACGAACATTATTAGAATTTAAAAGAAGCCGTAATTACTGATACAAGGAGATTAAAACAAAACTTACGAACTTTGTGTCAATAAGTTTGAAAACTTAAATGATCAAAACTGACTAAATAGAAAGCTTGAATAATCCTACAATCTTTTTTTTTTCCAATTTTAAAAAATTTTGATAAGATTCTATAATCTTGGGACTTCCCTGGTGGCGTAGTGGTTAAGAATCTGCCTGCCAATGCAGGGGACACGGGTTCGAGCCCTGGTCCGGGAAGATCCCACATGCCACGGAGCAACTAAGCCTGTGCACCACAACTACTGAGCCTGTGCTCTAGAGCCCACGAGCCACAACTACTGAGTCCATGCGCCACAATTACTGAAGCCTGCACGCCTAGAGCCTGTGCTCTGCGACAAGAGAAGCCACCGCAATGAGAAGCCCGTGCACCACAACAAAGAGTAGCCCCTGCTCGCCACAACTAGAGAAAGCCCGCGCACAGCAACAAAGACCCAACGCAGTCAAAAATACATAAAAAAAAAAAAAAAAAGATTCTATAATCTTTAAGTAAAACGGAATTCCACACAGTGATGAAAATAGTCTCAAACAACAACACAAATGATTCTCAAAAAGCATAATACTGATAGTTAAAATGGTCAAGTTTTATGTATGTTTTACCATAAAACAAACAAACAAATAAATAAATCTGCATGGTTAAAAAAAAAAAAAAAGATGCTGAGTGAAGAGAACCAGGCACGGAATATGGTAACATATATAAAGTTCAGAAACATGCAAAACTAGACAATATATTGTTATGCTATATTATTTAGGGGTACGCACAGAAATAGTAAATTAATACAGAACAGCAAGGGAGTGATTAGCATGAAATTAAGGACCGAGGGTACTGCTAGTGGGAAGGCTGGGGACATGACCAGAGTGAGGCCTGAAGAGCTTCTAAGTTACTGGTCATGTTCTATTTCTGTAGTTGGGTGTTTGTTTTATTCATCTTCTTTAAGTGCACAAACACATTTTATATATATTATTTATATGTATTATATAATTAAGAATATATTAAGTACGAATATACTTAATATATTAAGTATTATAAGTATTAAGTATTATGTATTAAGAATATATTAAGTAATACATTAAGCAGAGAAAGAAGAGACTCAAAATGGGTCAAGGGTCCAAGCCAAGGAATGAGACTTTCAAGGAGAAGATCACCAACAGTGCCAAATGCTGCTTCAGCTGCCAAATGGGCCTCTGTTCCCATTCACCCCTCCCATCTCTCCTTCTCATCTCACTTTCTGGAATGTGGCATCTATACAGAACTGAAGGGAAACTGTGTCTCTGCCTCCCCACAAGGGCTCTTGTCACATTCCTATCTTAGGAAACTGCATTCCAGGCAACACAGACAAAACAGCAAGGCAACTGTGGGGCAAAGCAGGGAGCAGGGGAGAAAGTCGAAAGACCTGTTGAGATGGCAGTCCTGCCCCTCAATCCCTTACTACCTAGGAATTCTGGACATGACACTTCACTTGAAATGAGGATAATACTTTCTACCTCACAAGGTCATGTATGTTGTATCCCCCTTCCTTATTGCAGGAAGGATTTACAAAGGTGAGAGTGGGAGCAACAATAATACACCCTGGTGTGAGGATTACATGCGGTGATGCATGTGCCTGGCACATCTGAGGAGCTCAAGATGTGCCAGCTGCAACGACAGTGCAAGTCCAGGATGACATCTTGGCAAATCAGCACAATTCAACTTCAAGTCCGCACAATGAAAACACAGTGACTCCTGATAACAATCAATCGCTGCCATTTTTGAGTGCTTTCTCTGGGCCAGGCACTGTGCTTTACATACAACATTTCTATTCCTTACAACAATCTTGTGTGATTGATGTTATCCTCATTTTACCAAAAAGGAACTGAAGAGCTGCGGTTCAGAGAGGTTAAGTATCTCGTCCAGGGTGACTTGGGAAGAACTGGAATTTATGGAGGAGTTGGGGTTTGAAGTCAGACAAGTAAGTGTAACCTGTGCAACCTCACCGGCAGGGCGTCAGTAAACACATGAACAACGTCCTCAACAACATTATCGCTGCAGTGTGCACAGAGGACAGTTTCCCAGGGCTGTTTCTTATAGCGGCCCTCCAACTTTCACCAAAGCGCTGAGCAGTAAAACCGTCTGGGGGCCTGTGTCCAGGTGAGGATGGGGAGGTGAAGGAAAGAGGGGCACAATCTGTTAGAACCCAGGTCCACAGCTCTCAGACAGTCTGCCTTAATCCAAAGGCAGATTTCAGTTTATGGATTAATTTCAAACACACTATTAAGTTTACTTATTATGTTTATGTCGGCCTCCCCCACTGAATGCATGCTCCACAAAGGCAGGGACTCCTCTGTTCCTACAACAGTGCCTGGCATGTCGTAGCAGTTCAATATTGTGAGTGAATGGATCAGATTAACAAAAATTTAAAGTCTGACACTATTAAGCATTGGAAAAGAAGTGAGGAATGAGAACTCTCTCACACTGCTAATGCAGGTGCAAACTTGTACAATCTCTCTGAAAACAATTTGGCAACATCTAGTAAACTTGAAAATGTACCCAATAATTCTACTTCTAGTTATATACGCCCTTCAGGAATTCCAGCACAGGTGCCCAAGGAGACATCTAAAAGTTTTTCACTACAGCATTGGTTGTAACAGCAAAAAAAAAAACCCCTATAAATTATTTAAACATCCGTTACCGGAGGACAGGGTAAATATACTAAAATGATTCATAAACTAGACTACTATTAGCAGTGATGAGGAATAAACTAGATTCTTACATTAACATGAATAGTTCTAAAAAACATGAACAAAATGCAAAATAAAACACGTGGAATTAGTTTAATGTAAGATTTTAAAACACAAAAGAACATTTTATATTGTTCAAAAATATCTACTAATACTTGAGTGTAAAAGTATAAAAAAAAATGGTGGTTGCCCATAGGGAGGGGAAAAGGAAATGGAGAAAGGGGACTTCAAATTTTTATGTAATTTTTATTTATCTTATTTAAAAAAGACTCCAGGCAAATATGACAAAATGTTAAACACTACCAATCTGGGGTGCTGAGTACCCAGGTGTTTGTTATAATATTCTGCTTTTCTGTATTTTTAAATTTCTAAAAAAAAAAAAAAAGAAAAGAAACAAGCAAAAGCAAAAGAAATAGAAAGAGGGAAAAGACTGCAGTAAGCTTTTTCCTGATATTAAATGCTAAAATAAAATATTCATGTAAATAGGTTGATTTTTAAGTGCAGACTGAACAAAGGAACACAGTGTTGGGTGTAGAGCTTGGGCCTCTACTTCCCAATTAGGAGGAGCAACTCTCCAGGCCAAATCCAGGACATCTGTACTAGGGTGTCTGACACTTGCTCTCTCTCACTCCCTTACAGGACCCCTCCCTTACATGTCCCTTCTCTTTTTCCTTTCTTCCTTCCCTCAGGTCCTACCACAAAAGCTCTGCGCCAGGAGTCATCTGGAGACAATCTGGTACTGGTCGGGGTTCTGACACTTGGCATGTGACTCTGGGCTGCCACCTCACCATGTGAACCTCAGTGATCTCCTCTGGAAACCTGGGAGAACACCTGTTTTGGCTGGATTGGCTGGAGGCAGGTAGGGCTCCCCGTCACAGCTCTCCTCTCTCGTATCTCTCTATACCGGCATCTCCAGCAGACTACAGCTACACAGGCCCGCCTTACTCTCACCTCTGCTCTCTGTCTTTGCTTCAGCTCCTGCTGGGCTGATTTCTGCTTGGCCTTCTCAACTCTGCTGACGGCCTCTTTAACTTTGGATTTTTCTTTACGTGCAGGTGGATCCATGACTTGGCTTCTGTATACTTCTTAGTCAGCTCTGACCTGGATGGTACAGAAGAAGGCGGATCTAAAAACAAAAAAAGAACGAACGAACGAACTTCCATTCACTAATGCCCTACCTCAGCCCCTTCCTTTGGCAGGGGAGGCAGAGGGGCCCGGGGGAAAGGGCGCTGCATTGGAGGAGTAAGGCCTGAGTCCCACTGCCACCACCTCGCTGGGTGTCTCTAGGCAAATCTCCTCCCCACTCTGAGCTTTAGTTTTCTCCGTCTGCACAATGGGACAACAGTCCATCCCCTGGCCCCCTCCCACGAGCTGCCGTGTGAGCACCAAATGCGAAGAGCCCGGTGAACGGTTTCCTACACTGTAGCGCGCTGCATCCAGCGTGGGACTGCCAGAATTACGAGGACACCGCGGCCCAGAGGGACCGACCGGCCGCGGTCTCGAAGCGGGTTGGCGGGGAGCCCAAGCCTCGCGCGGCCGCCAGCCTCCGGACCAGGGCTTTCCCACCTCTACCCTCCCAGAAGGTTACGGCCCGCTCGGCCCGAGGGGCCCGCCCTCCGCCACCGCCCCGCCCGGGCCCAAGCCCGGCCCCAGGAGAGCTCCCCTCCCGCCGCCGCCCACTCCCGCTGCAAAACGGCGGCTGGAGGCGAGCGGCGCTCGGGAGTCGGGGCTTTCCCTCCCGGGCCTCGGGACTCGGACAAGGGCCCAAGGGGGAACCCCCGCCTTCCCCTACCTCCCAGCCTGCAGCACAAGCCTGCCGCGCCTCGGATTGGGCGGGGCCGGGAGGCGGTGGGCGGGCCGGCGCGGCGAGGCCCCGCCCACAGGAAAGGGCCGCGCGTGCGCAGAGAACGTGTCTGGACGCCCCGCATCGGTGCTGGAGCTGGGGCTGGGGCTGGAGCTGGGGCTGGGGCTGGGGCTGGGGCTGGGGCACGGGCAGGGGCAGGGGCAGGGGCAGGGGGAGGAGGAGGGACAGGGGCGGGGGCGGGTGAGTGGGTACCAGTAACAAAAGCTTTTCCCTGGAATACTTTCTGGGACAGACGCTAGGCTTTGAAAGGTGAGATCTGAAACCTGGGACTAGAATTGTAACTCTCTGAGCCTCAGTTTTCAATTCGGAAAGTAGGGAAGATGATTGCCGCCTTCTTTTTTTTTTTTTTTTTTAATATAATTAAGACAGTAAACATGGTCTATTTTTGCTTCTTTCCAGTAGAATACATTTGATCACTTTTTTTTTTTATACAGCAGGTTCTTATTAGTCATCAATTTTATACACATCAGTGTATACATGTCAATCTCAATCGCCCGATTGCCGCCTTCTTGATTCAGAAGCTTGTTAGAAAGATCAAGTGAGCTCCTGTTTGCCACAGTGCTTTGAAAAGGGAAATCATGATGGAAGTATAAATAGCCAATATAAACAAAGAGAAATGTTCAAGTTCACTGATAATCGATAATTTTAAAATTACAATTTTATAACTATTTACAATAATTTTACAAATTGAAATAGCTGGCTATCATTTTTCATTTATTAGATAATCAAGGATTGGACAAAATGGTAGATAAGTACTTTGACGGCAGAAATCTTGTACAGTCTAATAATAACAATGACAATAATAACCACCTCTCTTCTGGACTTATAGGCACTGTTCACAGAGCTTCACATTTATTAACTCATGTATTCCTCGTAATAAGTACATATAATAATGTAAATATATAATAATATACTATTATTGTCCCCATTTTACAAATAAGGGAACAGAGGCACAGAGAGTTTGTGACTTGTCCAAGGTCACACAGCTAGTAAGTGCCCTAGCAAGTATTTCAGCTAGGATTTAGGATAGGACAATGGCCTATCCAAAAGAAAATGTGTTCAAGCCCACTCCTTTTGTTCCTCTAAGGATTGGGCAAGAATTGAAACAAAGGATGGATTCTAAGCAACAGCGAAAGTGTAGCCAGATGGACACTTATATTTTCAGTCAAAGTGTAAATTATCACAACCTTTTGGGAAGCCAGTTTAGCACTGCATTTCAAAAGCCTTGAAAATGAACACGACCCCACAAAAAGACAAATACTGCATTATTCCATTTCTATGAGATATCTAAAGTAGTCAAACTCTTAGTAGAATGGTGATTGCCAGGGGCTGGGGGGAGGGGAAAAGGGAATTGTTCAATGGATATAGAGTTTCAGTTTTGCAAGATGAAAAAGTCCTAGAGATCAGCTGCACAACAATATGCATATAGTTAATACCACTGTACTGCACACTTAAAAATAATTAAGATGGTAAACCTACCTAAGGAGGTAAAAGACCTGTACTGGAAAACTATAAGACACTGATGAAAGAAATAAGACACAAACCGTTGGAAAGATGTACCCTGTTGTTCATGGATTGGAAGAATTAATATTGTTAAAATGATCATTCTACCAAAGGCAATCCACAGATTCAGTGCAATCCCTATCACAATACTAAGGGCATTTTTCACAGAACTAGAACAAATAATTTTAATATCTGTATGGAAACAAAAAAGAGCCCAAATAGTTAAAACAACGTTGAGAAAGGAGAACAGAGCTGGAGGAATCATGCTCCCTGACTTCAGACTATACTACAAAGCTGCAGTAATCAAAACAGTATGGTACTGGCACAAAAACAGACACATAGATCAATGGAAGAGTATACAGAGCCCAGAAATAAACCCATGCACTTATGGTCAATTAATCTACAACCAAGGAGGCAAGAATACACAATGGAGAAAAGACAGTGTCTTCAATAAGTGGTGCTGGGAAAACTGGACAGCTTCACATAAAACAATGAAATTAGAATATTCTCCAATGCCATATACAAAAATAAGCTCAAAATGGATTAAAGACCTAAATGTAAGACCACAAACAATAAAACTCCTGGAGGAAAACATAGGCATAACATCTTTGACATAAATTGTAGCAATATTTTTTTGGATCTGTCTCCTAAAGCAAAGGAAATAAAAGCAACAACAAACAAATGGAAAATAATTAAACTTAAAAGCTTTTGCATAGCAAAGGAAACCATCAACTGAATGGGAGAAAATATTTTCAAATGATATGTTCAATAAAGTGTTAATATCCAAAATATATAAACAGCTCATACACTCAATATCAAAAAACCAAACAACCCAGTCAAAAAAATGGGCAGAAGACCTGAATAGACATTTTTCCAAAGAAGACATACAGATGGCCAACAGGCACATGAAAAGATGCTCAACATCATTAATCATCAGAGAAATGCAAATTAAAACCACAATGAGATATCATCTCACACCTGTCAGAATGGCTATCATCAAAAAGACACAAATAAAAAATGTTGGTGAGGATGTGGAGAAAAGGGAACCCTTGTACACTGTTGGTGGAAATGTAAATTGGTGCAGCCACTGTGGAAAACAGTATGGAGTTTTCTCAAAAAACTGAAAATAGAACTACCATATGACCCAGCAATTCCACTCCTGGGTATATATCCAAAGAAAACGAAAACTCTAATTCGAAAAGATACATGCACCCCAATGTTCATAGTGTCATTACTTACAATTGCCAAGACATGGAAGCAACCTAAGTGTCCATCAACAAATGAATGGTTAAACAAGATGTGTTATTTATATATACAATGAAATATTACTCAGCCATAAAAAGGAATGAAATTTTGCCATTTGCAGCAATATGGATGGACTTGGAGGGTATTATACTAAGTGAAATAAGTCAGACAGAGAAAGACAAATACTGTATAATATCACTTATATGTGGAATCTAACAAATAAAACAAACTAATGTAGTGACTATAACAAAAAAGGAACAGACTCACAAAATAGAGAACAAACTAGTGGTAACCAGTGGGGAGGGGCGAGATAGGGGTAAGGGATTAATAGGTACAAACTATAAATAAGCTACAAGGATGTATTGTACAACACAGGGAATACAGTCAGTATTTTGTAGTAACTATAAATGGAATATAACCTTTATAAATTGTGAATCACTATATTTTACACCTATAACATGTAATATTGTACATCAATTATATTTCCATTAAAAATTTTTTTTAAAGCTTAAGATGGTAAATTTTATGTTATGTGGGGTTTTTTTTAACCACATTGAAAAAAAAATAAGCACAGCTTTGACTCAGCAACTACACTTTTAAGTTATCCTAACTAAATAATCAGAGATGGTGCTATTCCTAAGAGTAAAAAACCAAAACAACGAAAATATTTATAAATGGGGTCAATTAAATAAATTATAGGATAGCTATAATAGGATTCTATGCAGTCATTAAAATGACATAGAAGAATTTTTTATGTAATAAAATGTTTTTATTTTAATAAATGAAAAAGTTACAAAGAGGCATATACAACATAGTCACAATATTTGTTTTATTGTTTCAGAAAAGATTATTATATACACATGAAAAAGAGACTGGATGGAAACACACCAAATTGCAAGTTGAAATTAAGAATGGAGATTATTTTTATCTTCTTTGTGCTTTTCTATATTTTCCAAAATTTCTACAATGAACATTTAAACTTTAGCAAGATTTATACTTTCTTTTACATTTTTGTTACATTGTACACTTTATAAAGTTCATATAAGCTCTGGATTAGATTACAGCTGGAGACAGGGCAAGGACTTTGGAAGGCTTTACAAAGCCAACAGAAACAGACTGGATATAGGGTATTAAGTAGTGGAAAAGCCAAACTGGAAGATTGGAAAAAGAGTGGAGCCACTGATAAAAGTGAAGGTATGATAAGTTGGCTTGGGAAAGGATGAGGAAGAGGATAAGTCAGAGGTGTGTGAGTGTGTGTGTGTGTGTATGTGTGTGAGAGAGAGAGAGAAAGAGGGAGAGAGAGACAAAGAGAGACAGAGACAGAGAGACAGAGACAGAGAGAGCTAGTTTACACTTCCAGGTGGCAAAAGCAAGAAGAGTTGTCCAATAAGTATAGGGCTGCAGAAAATCACAGGTGTGTAGATACTGGTTTGGGATTCTTCATCAGGAAGGTGAAGGCTGGAGCCAGGAGGAAGTGAAAGTCCCCTCTCTGTTCTTCCTCCATGAGTTTATGATCTCTCTCTCTCTCTCGACTATCAACAGACTCTTGGCCAGTCTACAAAATTCCCTGTTTGATTGAGTCAGTGTTTACATGAATATAACTATTCCTAAGAGTAAAAAAGAATATTTTTACAGTGTATACTGTACTAAGATTACATTCACTTTATTAAACAACTCTAAACAACTCTACAACTCTTTTTTTCCTGGAGTCAAAAATTGCCTATTTTTTTCATTTGTGTAATTATCTATGCATCTACTGTTAATTATTCCATAAACTCTCCATCAGGACTATAAAACGTCTTTCTATCTGGTCACATGAATCCGATACTTTTCAACTTTTTTTTTTCCCTTAGAGACATTCTTCCTTAGGCCTATCCTCCTCTCGCTCCAACCTGTCGTCTTGGCTTTGCTATCCAACTGTTGTCCTGAGACTTCCCATAACCACATTCTGGGGACTTGCATCTCCTCTCCTGTGCCAAATCCCCTGTCTCCTGGATATTCCTATTTGTGGCTTATTCTCTCATTTTGGAGGAGCTCATTCCCCAGTAATTTCCCCAGAATAAGTTCATGGGAGGTACATTTTTGAAACCCTGCTTGTCTAAAGATGGCTTTATTTTGCTCTCACACTTGATTGACAGTTTGGCGGGGTACAGAGTTCCAGGTTGGAAATCATTTTCCCTCAGAATTTTAAAGGCATTGATCCACTGTTTTCTAGCTTCTCATGTGGCTAGACTCTTGAGAAGTCTGATTTATTCTGATTTCCGTTACTTCTTATGTAATGTTTGTTTGTTCACTTGTTTCTGGAAGCTTTTAGGACATATATTTTTCCTTTATCCTTGATGTTTCGAACCTTCATCATGATAAGTAATAATAATGTAAGGCTATTTCATTCATTGCTCTAGGTACTCAGGGGTCCCTTTCAATCAGGAAACATACAGTCTTCAATTCTGGGAAATTTTCTCTCTGTTAGATTCCCTTGTTTTTTTCATCATTTTCCTCTCATTTTCCATCCCTTGGTTTTGTTTATTCTAACTTTATAAGAGATTTTTTAGTAGTTACATTTTTATGTATGCATGTATGTATTTATTTACTTGGCTGTGCCGGGTCTTAGTTGCGGCATGCGGGATCTTTTAGTTGTGGCATGCAAGCTCTTAGTTGTGGTGTGCGGGATCTAGTTCCCTGACCAGGGATCGAACCCGGGCCCCCTGCACTGTGAGTGTGGAGTCTTAACCACTGGACCACCAGGGAAGTCTGTATGAGAGATTTTTCTGAAATTTATCCTGTAGTTTTTCTGTTGAATTTGTTCATTTCTGTCATAAAATTTTAATTTCCAAGTGTTTTTCCTGGTTCCCTGACTTTCCTTTTGGTAGCCTCTTGCTTTTGTGTTGTGGATTCAGGATCTTCTCTTATTTCATGTTTCTGAGGATATCAGTTGTAGTTTTCTGCAATTTTCTTCCACTTCCTAGATTGTCTCTTGTTGTTTATTTTGGTCTCTAGCTTTCAAGTTAGAGACTTTCCTCAGATAATAATACTAGCTACAATTTATTGGGTGTAAAGCACAGTTCTAAGTATTTTACATGTTTTAACTAATTTAATCCTTACACCCAATGAGTGAGTTACCATTCTCATCCTCAATTTACCAAAAAGGTAGAAACTACTGTGTATAAAATAAATAAGCTACAGGATATATTGTACAGCACAGGGAATAGAGCCTATACTTAATAATAACCATAAATGGAATATAACCTTTTAAAAAAGTGGTTTATTTATTGTTCTGGTGTATGAGACTATGATAAAATTCTAAAAAGTCAATTTTCCTGAAAAAATCAAGAAAAGTGTAAAAAAAATTTACTAGTAAGGAGAATTCCTTGCTAGTCCAGTGGTTAGGGCTCTGAGTTTCCATTGCAGGGGGCATGGGTTCCACACCTGGTCGGGGAACTAAGATCCCGCATGCCACATGGCGCAGCCAGAAAAAAAATTTTACTAGTAAGGAAACTGGGACACAGAAAGGTTAAGGCTCTCATTCAGGTCACACAGCTCAGAAGTGGACCTGAATCTAAACAAACCTGTAGCTTTCCAGTTTCAGAAATCTGAGGGATAGAGAAATAAATTAAATGTTACCGCAAGAACGCAACTGGCCAAATCCAGAATGCAGGACATTGTACAAGACAATTTACCAACAATCAAGGGTGTAAGGAAAACTTTTTTTAAAAAATAATTAATTAATTAATGTAATTCATTTTTGGCTGCGTGGGGTCTTTGTTGCTGCACGTGGGCTTTCTCTGGTTGTGGCAAGCAGGGGGTACTCTTTGCTGCAGTGCATGGGCTTCTCATTGCGTGCCTTCTTTTGTTGTGAAGCATGGGCTCTAGGTGTGCGGGCACGCGGACTCAGTAGTTGTGGCTCGAGGGACCTGGAGTGCAGGCTCAGTAGTTGTGGTGCACGGGCTTAGTTGCTCTGCGGCATGTGGGATCTTCCCAGACCAGGGATCGAACCCACGTCCCCTGCATTGGCAGGCGGATTCTTAACCACTGCGCCACCAGGGAAGTCCCTGGTTATCCTTTTTAAATATAGCAGCTTGTACATGTCAATTCCAAATTCCCTAACTATCCCTTATCTCTACCCTTCCCCCTGTGGTAACCATAAGTTCATTCTCTAAGTCTGTGAGTCCATTTCTGTTTTGTAAATACGTTCATTTGTATAATTTTTTTTTAGATTCTGCATATAAGCGATATCATACGATATTTCTCTTTCTCTGTCTGACTTACTTCACTCAGTATGACAATCCATGTTGTCTAGTGTGTCCATCCATGTTGCCGCAAATAGCATTATTTCATTCTTTTTTATTGCTGAGTAATATTCCATTGTATATATATATACCACATCTTCTTTATCCATTCATCTGCTGGTGGACATTTACGTTTCTTCCATGTCTTGGCTATTGTAAATAGTGCTGCTATGAACACTGAAGTGCATGTATCTTTTCAAATTATAGTTTTCTCTGGATATATGCCCAGGAGTGGGATTGCTGGATCATATGGCAACTCTATTTTTAGTTTTTTAAGGACCCTCCATACAGCTTTCCATAGTGGCTGCACCAACTTACATTCCCCCAACAGTGTAGGAGGCTTCCCTGGAAAAGGAGCATTTCAATCACCTCAGATAATTGTGGATATTTTTTTTTGATGCAAGAAGAAACTTGACAAGTGGTAGTTGCTTAAAGGTTAATGCAGCATGGAATCTAAAACCATACCAGTGAACTTTTCCTTTCTTTCCCTGCCCATCTTTATTGAGATATAATTGACATATAACATTGTGTAAGTTTGAGGTATACAATCCATTGATTTGATACACTTATAGATTGCAAACTGATAACCATAATAAAGGTAGCTACCACCACCAGCACGTCACATAATTACCAATTCTTTTTTGTGCTGAGAACATTTAAGATCTACTCTTTTAGCAACTTTCAAATATATAATACACCAATGAACTTTTTATACTCTGTTCCAGTAAAATCCACCAGATTGTCTTGCATATTGGTGGCTCTTTTACTTATGCATAGTTGTCAAGACATGTATTAGTCATTTAGAATTTATTGGTTCACTGTGCAGATATTTCAAATGTTGACACATTTCATTGTATAACATAAAAAACTCGCATTCACTAATGTCACTACCAATTTCATCAGAAAAATCTTCCTTTACTGGGAAACTATCAAGCTCACAGTAGCAGATAAAACTACTAATTTCCAACCAAAATATCAAATCACTTTGGCAACAAATACTGTCAGTTGTTTTCCTTCAAGCGACAGGTGCCCTTTGTTCATTTTAGAGAAAACACCTGCCAAATACCCAAGTCTGAATAACAATAGTTTGTCTGTTGGTTATACTTTCAGATAAGAATGAAGTTCATGGGGACTTCCCTGGTGGCGCAGTGGATAAGACTCCGCGATGCCAATGCCGAGTTTCAATCCCTAGTCAGGGAACTAGATCCCACATGCATGTTGCAAATAAGAGTTCGCATGCCACAACTAAGGAGCCCGCGTGCTGCAACTAAGGAGCCCGCCTGCTGCAACTAAGACCTGGCGCAACCAAATAAATTAAAAAAAAAAAAAGAATGTTCATAGCAGCACTGTTTGTAAAAGCAAAAGCCCAGAAACAACCCTCACTTTTATCAGTGAGGGAATGGACAAATTTTTGGTATATTCATACAATGATCTACCTCACAGTGGTGGATGAACGTCCCAGAGTTCTATCAATCAATACGGATAGATTTCAGTGTCTTAATTTGTACTCCACACAAAGCAGGGTGTGAGACAAATTCTTCAGTGCAAGAGTTTATTTAGGAGGTGATCCCAGGAATCAGAAATAGCGAGTGAGAAGAAAATGACGAAAGGGACTTCCCTGGTGGCACAGTGGTTAAAAATCCGCCTGCCAATGCAGGGGACACAGGTTCGAGCCCTGGTCTGGGAAGATCCCACGTGCCGCGGAGCAACTAAGCCAGTGCGCCACAACTACTGAGCCCACATGCCACAACTACTGAAGCCCGTGCGCCTAGAGCCCATGCTCTGAAACAAGAGAAGCCACAGCAATGAGAAGCCCACGAACGGCAACGAAGAGTAGCCCCTGCTCGCCGCAACTAGAGAAAGCCTGCGCACAGCAATGAAGACCCAAGGCAGTCTAACGTAAATAAATAAAATAAATAAATAAATAAATTTATTTAAAAAAAAGAAGAAAAGGAAGACAAACCAATAAGATGTGCATTATTGAGCTACTGATGACAGTGGGCCACTGAGCTCATTCCCACTGAGAACTCCCTGAGGAATTGTGTGGAATACAGCTCAGAATTGTCCCTCTGAAGATGTGGGGACTGGACCATTTTCCACTTACTTCCACCCCCCCAACCCCTGCCCCAAGCCCCATTGATCGATCCCCTGGGGCAATAACTTTCCTGAACTCCTGGGTTACACACAGGCTGAACAGCCTTCTCAAGCTTTGTAAAGAGCCCCGGTCAGATAAGCAAAGAGCTGCTGTGGCCTGTGAGGTGGCATGCTAGCAGCTTGCCTTCAAGTCTCAGCTACCCCGAAATTGAGTGGGTGAGGGGACATGGTGTGAGCTACCATAGGTGTCAGCTAGACTCAGAAACTAATGTTGAGTGAAAAAAGGAAATCACAGGGAATTATGTACAACGTGCTCCATCTTTATAAAGTTCAAAAATACATAAAAGTATATAACGCATGGTTAAGGAAACAATTATGGATATTATGCATATGAAATTATGGATATTCTGAAAGCAAGATAGGCGGGAAAGGGTTTATCACATATTGGGGGACAGTCAGCAAGTTTGTTTATCAGAAAGCACATGTCAGGGTGCAGTTGGAGATAAAGGCAGTGCGTTAAAGAAGGTGGCTAATTGGTGGGTGTCTTTGAAACCAATCTTCAGTTTCACTCTGATTTGGAAAGTAAGGAGGAGCAAGCTTTTAAGAAAGGGTGTGATAGGATCAAAATGTATCAAAAGCAATCACTCTGCAGTTGGCTTGGACAGGAGAAGGAGCTGAGGCGCAGAAGTCCCTTACCCTGGCAGCACGGGGAGGCTTCCCTGCTTTTAGGGAGCTTCCTCTTGCTCTGTTCCTTTATCGGGGCAGACAGGCAGGGCGTGGCTTGTCGGTGTATAGGAACAGCTGGAAGGGAGTCTGCCGGGCAGATGGAGCCCCTGGCTGAGGGCTTCAGGCATTAGAATAAAAGATGAACTTTTCCCAGGCCCGCCTCCGGAGTCCTTCCTGATGTTCCTGCCTGATGCCTCATCTCCCTGAACGCGCAGAGGGATGTTCCCAGCTTGGAGACTCCAGCTCAGCCGGTGAGGGACAAAGGGCCCCTAATTCCAAAGGTGGTGAGTCCTCCTGCCTCTCTCCTCTCTTCGTTCTTTTTAGTCCTTTGTTTTTCTCAGGATCCTCAGGTTTGTTGAAGAAACTATCCCCTTTCTTCATACTCACAAGAACATTTTAGAGGATGAAATGGAGCGACAGGAAACGAGGAGTACTAAAGGGGACAAGTGACAAGGGGACTGGATAGGTTTTGTCAAAAGACTCTCCTTTAGATATTATCGTCATCATTAAGTAGGACAGCTGTCACTTATTTAGCCCTTACTCTTAGCCAGGTCCTGGCTGTGTGCTTTCAGACAGAACAGCTGTAGATTTGCCGGGTCTTCTTAAGCTGCTTGAAGTTATCGAGGGAATTTCCATTGAATGTTTTTTTTTTTTTTTTTTAAGAAAGAAACACTTTTTAAAAAATTAATTAATTTTTGGCTGCATTGGATCTTCGTTGCTGCGTGCTGGCTTTTTCTAGTTGAGACGAGCGGGGGCTTCTCTTGTGGCAGAGCATTGGCTCTAGGTGCGCGGGCTTCAGTAGTTGTGGCACGCGGGCTCAGTAGTTGTGGTGCACGGGCTTAGTTGCTCCGCGGCATGTGAGATCTTCCCGGACCAGGGATCGAACCTGTGTCCCCTGCATTGGCAGGTGGATTCTTTTTTTTTTTTTCTGCTTTTTAAAAAAAATTTTTAATTTTATTTATTTTTTTATACAGCAGGTTCTTATTAGTTACCCATTTTATACATATTAGTGTGTACATGTCAATCCCAATCTCCCCCACCCTCCGCCACTTTCTCCCCTTGGTGTCTATACGTTTGTTCTCTACGTCTGTGTCTCTATTTCTGCCAGGCAGGTGGATTCTTAACCACTGCGCCACCAGGGAAGTCCTTACTGCATGTTTTTTTCTGCTTTAGAAGTTTTTGAAATTAAACTGTTTCAGACTTAAATGTAAATGACTGCCTGTGGGGAAAAATATTTCCAACATATGTAGTAGAAAAAAATTTGCTACTATATGAAAAATTTTACAAAACATTAAAGAGACAAATGCCCAAATAGAAAAATGGACAAAGTATAGACAGGTAATTGACAAAGTCCAAATGACAAAGGAATAATCAAAGAAATACAAATTAAGATGAAACACAATTAATTATTTTTAGAGAGATACTGTTACTCATTAAAATAACCAAGATGTAAAAAAAAAACCCAGTTTTGTTACTCATTAAAATGACAAAGGGACTTCCCTGGTGGCACAGTGGTTAAGAATCCACCTGCCAATGCAGGGAACATGGGTTCAAGCCCTGGTCTGGGAAGATCCCACATGCTGCGGAGCAACTAAGCCCGTGTGCCACAACTACTGAGTCTGCACTCTAGAGCCCGCGAGCCACAACTACTGAAGCCCGCGTGCCTAGAGCCCATGCTCTGCGACAAGAAAAGTCAGTACAATGAGAAGCCCATGCACCGTAAGGAAGAGTAGCCCCCGCTCGCCGCAACTAGAGAAAGCCCGTGTGCAGCAATGAAGACCCAGTGCAGCCATAAATAAATAAATAAATAAATAAATAAATAAATAAATAAATAAAATGACAAAGATGTAAGAAAAAAAAAACACCCCAGTAATGGCAAGGTTGTGGAGAAACAAACAATTTCATACACTTTGGTAAATGGATATGACCTCTCTGGAGGGCGGTTTGGCAATGCAAATTAAAAGTCTCACCATTTTAAAGGTGGAAAACTCAAGGCCTAAGAGTTTAAGTGACTTCCTTAAAGTTACAAAGTCACACAATTAGGAGCCAAGCCAAGTCTAGAACTAAGCCTTATAACTTGGCCCTCAATCTACTATCAGTTGTAGTGATAAAGCTTATAATAGCAATGCATTGGGAAAAAACCTGAATATTCTACAATATGGAATTATTTTTTAAATTCTTGCATATTCATGATGGAACACTGAAATCATTAAAAGAATATTTGATGGCATGGGAAAACTACATAATATAGTTCTTGGTGAAAATGTTGGGTATTAAAACAATATATACAGTATAGTCCTACTTTTAAAAAAAGTTATATACATACACAGAAAAAATATTTGAAGAACCATATTGTCTTCAGGTGGAGGAATTACAAGTGATTTCAAATATTTTTGTCCTTTTATTCTTGTAATTTCCAGATTTTCTATAATAGCTAGGATAGAAAAAGCAATAAATTTTATTTGATAAAAATTGTAAAACAACTGAAATGCCATAGGGCTATGCTGGAGGTGACTTGGAGCTGGCTGACCGTGGGTGCCTGTCAGGGCAGGGAGCGTCCATCCCGGAGGGCAACGAGAGGGGCCCCAGAGCCTGAGGGAATTTGAGGCCAAAGACTAGGGCACTTCAGATGGCCAAAAAGCACATGAAAATATGCTCAACATCACTAATTATTAGAGAAATGCAAATCAAAACTACAATGAAGTATCAGCTCACACCAGTCAGAATGGCCATCATCAAAAAATCTACAAACAATAAATGCTGGAGAGGGTGTGGAGAAAAGGGAATCCTCCTGCGCTGTTGGTGGGAATGTAAATTGGTGCAGCCACTATGGAAAACAGTATGGAGGTTCCTTAAGAAACTAAAAATAGAACTACCATATGACGCAGCAATCCCACTACTGGGCATATATCTGGAGAAAACCCTAATTCAAAAAGACACATGCATCCCGATGTTCGTTGCAGCACTATTTCCAATAGCCAAGACATGGAAGCAACCTAAACATCCATCGACACAGGAATGGATAAAGAAGATGTGGTACGTATATACAATGGAATATTACTCAGCCATAAAAAGAACAAAATAATGCCATTTGCAGCAACATGGATGGACCTAGAGATTATCATACTAAGTAAGTCAGACAGAGAAGACAAATATCATACGATATCACTTACATGCAGAATCTAAAAAGTGATACAAATGAACTTATTTACAAAACAGAAATAGACTCACAGACACAGAAAACAAACTTATGGTCACCAAAGGGGATAGAGAGGGAGATGGGGAGAGATAAATTAGGAGTTTGAGATTAACATATACACACTACTGTATATAAAATAGATAACTAATAAGGGCCTACTGTATAGCACAGGGAACTCTACTCAATACTCTGTAATGGCCTATATGGGAAAATAATCTAAAAAAGAGTGGATATATGCATGTGTATAACTGATTCATTTTGCTGTACACCTGAAACTAACACAACATTATAAATCAACTATACTCCAATAAAAATTTAAAAAAAAAGACTAGGGGAGAGTGAGAAGAGAGGGCTTTTAGTTCCTTGAAGTAGGATGGATACAAGAAAAAATCAAAACCTTATATATAGCAATGAAAAAATATATATTTATATATAAAAATTTTGGGACCTAGTGTCCTACAGGTGACTTACAGCAAAGGTGGCATCTAGACAGCTGATGGTGGAAAACTCTCACTCACCATCTGTTCACCCTTTTATTTTTTCAGTCTTTTTCTTCTACCCTGTTTCCCCTCTACCATCTTTTAGTTTCCTCTCCTGTTCTTTGGTTTCTTCTCCCCACGCGGCTTGGAAACTTCCATTGAATACCATGGTTCTCCTTCACTGTTGCTCTGCCCATGGAAGGCACTCTCAGAAATAGAATCTGACTAATCCTCCTCTGAACGCAGTAATTTTGTAATCTGAAGCATCAAGTTTCCAAATTAGGTTATTTCTAGTGGAGAACTGAAAGTTAGACAAACACTCTTGAAATGTTATTTTTCCTTTTCATGAAGCAGAATTATAGCATATTGTAGCTGGAAAGGAATTTAAAGCTTCAACTTGTCAAAATTCTTTAATTAAATAAATTTCATTTTTGCTAAATTTAGTTTCATGTTGCACATTTGTTCATCAATATATTACACTTTATCAATAAGTTAGGAAATAGAGGTGAGAAAAAATTGCCCATATTTCCAACCACCTTAATTATTAACAACTATTCATATTTTATAGGACTTACTTTTAGTTCCTTTCCTACACACTATTTAATGTAGTTATAATCATTGTAAATGTATTATTTTGTATTTTGCTTTTAACACATCATTAGTTTTCATTGGAAACATAGGTTTGATGAACCATAATTTAGTCATTTCCTTATCGATGTACCTATAGATGGTCCAGTTTCTCACTATTATACAAATACTACTGACATCATGTAAACTTCTGTATTTCAGAGTCTTTCCTTAGAGTAGATTTCCAGACTATTTCTCACTGGATCAAAAGGCAAATACATTTCCTTACTTCTTGTTATTTCCCAATTTACAATGAACTCAGCAAATGTAAATGAATCTCTCAATTTAAAGATGGAAAATCAGGGCCTAAGAGTTTAAGTGACTTGCTCCAAGTTACAAAGTCACACAGATAGTAGAGACCAAGCCAAGACTAGAACCAAGCCATCTGACTCCAGTCCTCAATTCACTAGGGATATAACCCTTTCTTTACCTTTTGGTTTTATTTAGCCTTAGATTTTTGGGAATGTTGCCACTAGCTTACTCTCTGCTCTTCTCGGATGAGATTATGAGGAAGGAAATTCACACCTTTAATAAAAAAGCTAAGATCTCATATCACATTAGTCACACTCTACCCAACAACAGCAAAATACACATGAAACATTTACCAAAATAGACCATATGCTAGCACACAAAGCAAGTCAATAAATTTAAAAGGATTCAAGTCATACAAAGTATGTTTTCTGGCCACAGCAGCATTAAATTAGAAATCAATAACAGAGGCCTGTCTTCTTCCTGACTGGTCCTGGTGGTTTCTGTCTGAGAACTGCTGATAGCAATATGTTTTCAGGAAATGCCAAAATTGGGCACCTTGCCCCCCAGTTCAAAGCAATATCTATTATGCCAGATGGTCAGTTAAAAGATATCAGCCTATCTGACTACAAAGGAAAATGTGTTGTGTTATTCTTTTACCCTCTTGATTTCACCTTTGTGTGCCTCATAAAGATGATAGGGCAGATGGATTTAAGAAACTCAACTGCCAAGTGATGGGTGCTTCTGTGGATTTTCACTTCTGTTATCTGGCATGGATCAACACACCCAAGAAATAAGGAGGACTGGGACCCATGAACATTGCCTTGATATCAGACCCCAAGCGCAACATTGCTCAGAACTATGGGGTATTAAAGGCCGACAAAGGCATCTCATTCGGGGGCCTTTTTACTATTGATGATAAAGGTATCCTTTGACAGATCACCATAAATGACCTTCCTGTCTGCCACTCTGTGGATGAGACACTGAGACTAGTTCAGGCCTTCCAGTTAACTGACAAACATGGGGAAGTGTGCCCAGCTTGCTGGAAGCCTGGCTGTGATACCGTTAAGCCTGATGTCCAGAAGAGCAAAGAATATTTCTCTAAGCAGAAGTGAGCGCTGGGCCATTTTAGGGCCAGGCTCTAGTAGGCGGCCATAAAAACAAAACCTCTTTTGTACTATTGTCATGCTTAAAATACAAGACCTTACACTCAGCCCAGATGTGGTGTGGGACAGGACAGGCCTTTCATGCAGGTGTTGGGGAGGCCAGCCTTTCTTCCTCTGGGGGGAATAGTCTGAGCTGTATTATGGGGCAGGCCAACTGATGTGTACAGTAGTAGGGTATCACTTTTGATCTTTTGCAGTTTCTATTAAACTTGAACTGAGGAAAAAAAAAGAAATCAATAACAGAAAGTTATCTTGAAAATTTTCAAATATTTGGAAACTAGATAACACATTTCTAAATAATCCATAGGTCAAAGAAGAAATTTAAAGGGAAATTAGAACATATTTTGAATGTAATGAAAATGAAAACGACTACATATCAAAATTTCCAGATGTCACTAAGGTAATGCCTAAGGAGAAATTTATGACTAAGCAACTAATGACTATATTAGAAAAGAGGACAAATAAAGTCATCTGTATTGTACTAAATGACAGTATTAGGAAAGAAGATCACAAATCAATGACCTAAGCAACAAGGAAAAGAAGAACAAATTAAACCCAAAGTAAGCAAAAGAAAGGAAGTAATAAAGATCTGAGCAAAAACTAATACAATAGGAAACAGAAAAACATTAGAGAAAATCAATGAAACCAAAAGCTGGTTCTTTGAGATCAATAAAATTGATAAACCTCTAGTCAGACTGATCAAGAAAAAAGAGACACGAATTACCATTATCAAGAAGGAGAGAGGTGACATTATTACGGATTCTATATATAGTAAAAGAATAATAAGGAAATATTATGAACATACTTATACCAGTTAATTAAACAAATTCCTTGAAAGAACTCAAACTACCAAAAATCACTCAAGAAGAAATAGATAACCTGAATAACCTTATACTTATTAAAGAAATTGAATGTGTATTTACAAACCTTCTCATAAAGAAAACTCCAGGCCCAGGTGCTTTCCTGATGATTTCCATCAAACATTTGAGGAAGAAATAATATTAATGCTGCACAAACTCTTCCAGAAAATTGAAAAGGGGGGAATACTTCTTATTTCATTCTTTGTGACCAGCATTACCCTAATTACCAAAGTTAGAAAAGGATATTACAAGAGAAGTACTGACCCATATCCCTTATGGACATAGAGGCAAAAATTCTTAAAATTTAAAAAAATTTTATCCAAAGATATATAAAAAGGACACTACCTCATGACTGACTGGAGTTTACCCCTAGAATGCAAGGTTGGTATAATATTCAAAAATATCAACCAATGTCATTTACTATATTAACAAACTAAAATTAAAAATCATATGTAAAGAATAGGCTCTTCGGCCATTTGCAGGACTCAGCTACAACTGTTGTTCTCAGGATAGTGATCCGTGTGTACATTGCACGTTCCTCTGGCTCCATGGTGATTAAGAAGAAACAGCAAGATGCGCTTGGTTTCTTAGAAGCTAACAAAATAGGATTTGAAGAAAAAGATATTGCAGCCAGTGAAGACAATTGGAAGTGGATGAGAGAAAACGTTCCTGAAAAGTCGACCAGCCAAAGGGTACCCCCTGCCACCTGAGATTTTCAATGAAAGTCAGTACTATGGGGACTAAGATGTCTTCTTTGAACCCAGAGAAAATAATGCAGTGTATGCCTTTTTAGGTTTAACAGCCCCACCTGGTTCAAAGGAAGCAGAAGCTCAGGCAAAGCAGCAGCCATGAGCCTTAAACATTTTGCCTTAAGAATCCTGAAAAAGGAGTCTCCAAAATTATCTTGGCTTCAAAAGAAATAGCCTTAATGTTGAAATAATAGATTAGTTGGTGTTTTCACATGCAAACAATCAAAATGAATACATAATTAAAATGTGAACGTTATGATGAGAAGAATGGGAGATGAACATAAAATTTTAAGTAGATGTCATGGAATAGTATTGTTGTCTGCTGACATTTTATGTACTTCAGTGATTTTGAAAAGCAAACACCTGTTCCCTTTTTTGGTATTATTATTGCAGCTTAAGCATATCTGTAGCTCTACACTGAGTAATTTTGAAAGGAGAGTGAGAAAGAATCTGTGTCTTGTTGCCAAATTGCCTCATTAGTTTTAGTGAACAAAAATATGTACCTTTCTGATGTGAAATAGTTGTGATTAAAAACTAGTTGCAAATAATGTTTATGATATTCCAGACATTATAATTTCCTATAGTAATTATAACATTCCTATTCTTTTGAAGTTGAAACTTCTATGTACTGAACCACAGGTTTTCTAAGCTTCTAAATGTAGCCTTTCATTGCATATTTCAGTGGTCAGAACAGATGACCTCACACACACACATACACACACACACAAAGTTGTATTCAGTTGACAAGTTTCTTGATTAACTACACAGCTATGATGCAATCACGTTACTAATTTGCTTGCCCAGTGAAATATGCTTATAAACGTTATGGAAGTGGGATGGTAAATAAGTTTAAAATGGCACCCTTTTGCAAAGAGTTCAGACTTTTAATTAACTATTTTAAAATGGGTTGGAACTGGGAAATCCCTGGCATTCCAGTGGTTAGGACTCCACGCGTCCACTCCAGGGGGCACAGGTTCGATGCCTGGTCAGGAAACTAAGATCTCGCGAGCCGTGTGGCATGGCCAAAAAAGAAATAGGTTGGAACTCATTTTTCCCCTTTTAAAACAACTTGTGATCATGAATGCCATTATCTCTCAGATATTTGACCTTTTTGTTTCAGCTTAGGCGTATATTGTATGAGTACGTTAATCTAAGCAGAGAGAATCTTTTCTATGCCTCTATTCCAGCGAATAGCAGATAAAAGGATAGTAATAATCCTTTTATATTTAATAATAAAATTTTATTATAATTTAATATTATTAAATATTATTTTATTTAATAATCAGATAAAAGGATCAATTTTAAAACTGTTAATTTTGAAAACTTCTAAGAAGCCAAAACATTATGGCCTAAATCACCCAGAAGACATATATATTGTATTTTAATTCCACGTTAACTTTCTATCGATACTTTAGTTCCACAGTACTAAAAGCGAACACCTTTTACTTTAAAGTACTTTATCCTATCATTTGATGTATGCAAGTCTGTGCTCTTTGCCAAAATCAACATATAATGAAGACATGGTTTTGTTTACTGAGATTCAAACTTGATGCAATGCTTTAAAATAAACTCAGTACTTTCAGAAACATAAAAAAAATCATATGTATAAAATAAATAAGCTACAAGTATATATAGTACAACAAGGCAATATAGCCAATATTTTAGAATAACTATAAATGGAATATAACCTTTAAAATTTTTGAATCACTATGTTGTACAACTGAAACTTATATAATATTGTATATCAACTATACTTCAATAAAAAAAGGGGAAAATTGTGTGATCATCTCAATACATACAGACATATCAGTTGACAAAATTAACATCCATTCTTGATAAAAACTCTCAGAAAACTAGAAATAGAAGGGAATTTCCTGACCTTGATAAAAGGCATCTATGAAAACCTTATGGCTACCATTATACCTAATGGTGAAAGAAGGAATGTTTTCCCTAGGATCAGGAACAAGGCAAGGAGCCAAGACAACAAGGCAAGATAAGGAAATAAAAGACATTCAGATTAAAAAGGAAGAAGTAAGAGCTTCCCTGGTGGCGCAGTGGTTGAGAATCTGCCTGCCAATGCAGGGGACACGGGTTCGAGCCCTGGTCTGGGAAGATCCCACATGCCGCGGAGCAACTGGGCCTGTGAGCCACAATTACTGAGCTTGCGTGTCTGGAGCCTGTGCTCCACAACAAGAGAGGCCGCGATAGTGAGAGGCCCGCGCACCGCGATGAAGAGTGGCCCCCGCTTGCCACAACTAGAGAAAGCCCTCGCACAGAAACGAAGACCCATCACAGCCATAAATAAATAAATAAATAAATAATTTAAATAAATAAATAAATAAATAAAAAGGAAGAAGTAAGACTGTCTTTACTCATAGGTGATGTGATCTTCTATACAGAAAATCCTATGTAATCTGCAGAAATGCTAGAATTAGTAAATGAGTTTAGCAAGGTCAGGGATATAAGACAAAATATACAAAAATCAATTGTATTTTTATATGTTAGTAATGAAAAATCAGAAATTAATAACTTAATACTATTTATAATAACATCAAAATATTAAATACTTATGAATAAAGCTGACAAAAGATGTGCAAGATCTATACACTGAAAACTATAAAATACTGCTGAAAGAAATTAAAGAAGACCTAAATTAGTAGAGAGATAAACTGTTCATTGGCCAGAACACTCAATATTGTTAAGATATCAATGGTCCCCAAATTGTGTCATGTACATTGAACTTTAGGAAGTGAAATTATGCTTTATATTTATTAGGGGAACTTTCTTCATAAAGGAATTTCATGATAACCACTCTGAGAAGTGAGGAGGTGATTTGTGCATTTTGTAACTCATGATACAAGGCTGTGCATTCATTCATTCACTCATCTATTTATCCATGTTTTACATTCTACCTACTTCCAGAAAGGATCCCGTCAGTTTGCTTGCATGATGCCCTGATATGTGCAAGATTGCCTTGTTCTGAGTGTAAAATGAGGACAGTAATACTTATTTCTCAGGGTTGTTGTCAATAGCAAAGATAATATATGTAGAGTACCCACAGATGCAATAAATTGGAGCCATTATGGATATAGAACAATATTAATAACTCAAAAATATATTTATGATTTAGTATTAATTCAATCTTACAGTAACATAATGTTGATATATTATAATATAAGTTAACTGAGGACATGATGGAAGAAGACCATCCTGGTCAACCAGATCAGAAGAATAGATCTGGAGATCAGTACGGTGACCAGATAGAGGGTTATTACATCCATGCAAGAAAATAGGAAATAAAAGATTTGGCAGCACTTAATTTTCCACTCAAAGCTCTGAGAAGAGATGCTGTAAAGCAACTGTGGCTGTGGCTTCTGATTTTGGACCTCGGAGGCACTTCCTGCTGTGCTTCTTTGCCTCCTGGACTGTGTGTGCCTTTGCCCAAAGTGGATTCTGTTTCTTCTCTTTCTCCATCCCTTCCTGGTCATCCTCCTCCTTCTTTTAATATATTTGATTCCTGGTAATCACAGTTATACATGTTCAAGGTAGAAAATTTAGAAAATACACAGGGAAAACCATAAAGATCACCTTCATTTCCCTCTCCCACCCTCAGAAATAACCATTGCTTAATATCTACATTTTTGCCTTTTTTCTAAGCATATTCTGCCTAAATTGTATCATCCTATGCATCGTTTTAAAAATTTATTGTTTGGGATATAGTGAAAATTTCCCAGTGCTATTAAAGATTGTTCTATCATGTGATTATGAAATACTGCATAGTATTTAATTGCAAGAATGTACCATAAATATTCATTCCCATTTTAGTGGACTTTTAGGTTGTCTTCAATTTTTTCTTTTCGTAAATAACTTTGTAATGAGCATCCGTGCCATCAAATCCTTATGCATATCCTTATTTATTTCTGTAGTATTCTTTTCTGGAGGTGAAATTACTGGATTAAAACTTTTGCCTACGTGTAAACCTTTTGATACTTATTGCTAAATTATCCTTTAGCAACGAAAGTTGTTTAGCAATGGACAAGGGAGTCAGTTTGCCCACATGTGTGCTAACTCTGGGTATTTTTCCCCCTGATATTTGATAATTTGAAGGAAGACAAAGCATATCTAACTGGGTCTTAATTTGCATTTCTCTAATGACTAGAGAGTGAAATTCCTGTATCTGGTGTCATCCTTTCTAGCTCTCCTCCGGAAGCCACCTCACCTGCCCTCATTACTCAGACAGACAATTGGATGGAAGGACTTCATTTGCTTTTTTTTAAAAATAAAAATATATATTACATTTATTTGTATTTTAACAACCCACATTGTCAGTTTTTAATTATTCTTCATTTATTTCCAACTTTTTTTTTTTTTTAATTTTTGGCTGTGTTGGGTCTTCGTTACTGCACGTGGGCTTTCTTTAGTTGCGGCGAGCAGGGGCTACTCTTCGTTGTGGTGCGCGGGCTTCTCATTGCGGTGGCTTCTCTTGTCGCAGAGCACAGGCTCTAGGCGCGCAGGCTTCAGTAGTTGTGGCGTGCGGGCTCAGTAATTGTGGCCCGCAGGCTCTAGAGTGCAGGCTCAGTAGTTGTGGTGCACGGGCTTAGTTGCTCCGCGGCATGTGGAATCTTCCCACGGCTCGAACTCGTGTCCCCTGCATTGGCAGGCGGATTCTTAACCACTGTGCCACCAGGGAAGTCCTACTTTTTTATTCTTAGTATCTGGTGCAGACCATTGAACCGCATGTTCTCTATGAAAGCTCACTATAGCCCTATCTACGAGGTGGGTGCTATTATTAACTCCACTTCATGTGTGAACGAGAGGAGACTTGGAGTAAACTAGCCTGTCCAAGGTCACACCAGGGAGGTGATGGCAGAACCAGGGCTTGAACCCAGGCTGACTCTAGAGCCCATCCTCTTAATCACTTAATAAACTATCTGAATCTAGGAAGATGGGGCCCTGGGGGTCTCCTCTTATTAAATTTCAGGCAGCCCTGGTTCAGCTTGCAGCTCCACATCACTCTGGGCATGGCTACCCAGGTTGTGTTTCAAAAATACCTTCTCATTGAGGGTTTGGGGATTGGGCTAATTCCAGGGCATCCAGGGCCCTGCCTACTTCCACCTTCAACCTTTAATTGATAAGGTAGAGAGCCTTTCTCATTTACCTAACTTGTCCTGTTCACTTTCTGAGTAGATGGTAACCTGCAGGAAAGTGGGTGGGATAGAGGCAAAACAAACAAACAAACAAACAAAAACAACAACAACAAAACCATCCTAAACATATTCCTAACCTTACAATGTCCTAGCGTTATGTTGCCACTTGCAACATCAGGGGATTAGAGGGATTGTTATATGCATGCATCATGATTTTAAAACAACAAACAAAGAAAACAAGCCTAAAGCAGTGTGCTGTTTGCTGTGAGAAAAACAGAATTGGAAATGTGTTCAAAGCTTGAGTCCATCTTCAGTTTCCCCATCTTGCTTTGACTGCCCCACCTCCTCCAAGCCCCACTTTGCCATCTTCCAAGACCTGCAGAGATCTGGCCTTACGACTTCCATAAAACTCTCCTCTTTTTTTTTTTTTGTCAGTGCCACGCGGCTCGTGGGATCTTAGTTCCCTGACCAGGTATTGAACCCAGCCCCTCTGCAGTGAAAGCGCTAAGTCCTAACCACTGGACTGCCAGGGAATTTCCAAAACCCTCTTCTTTGGAAAGTATTTGAAGTCTTGGAGAGAATGTAAGAGACAGTTTCTCTCTTCCTTGAGTATTTGCATTTGAACTTCAACCCCAGGGGTGGCATGAAAGATTTGTTTCCTGCTCAAGGAATTTCAGACAATAGCAAGTAGGAGGGGAAAGAGTCGTACAGGAGGGAATCCCTTAGGGTCTCCCTGTGGTTAGTGCACACAGTGACCCACACCTCCCAGGGATGATCGTCCTCTTTTAGTTTAGTAATAATAACAACAGGCATATGTGGCAAGTGCTCCACATGCATCATGTCCTTGAACCCTCACATTTGCCTGTGAAGAAGGTTCCCCATTTATACATTAAGAACTGAAGACCCACAGATGTCAACTTTCCCAGGGACACAGAACTAGGACATGGGTGGAGCTAAGACTTGAACCCAGGTCTTTCTAACTCCAGACCCTGAACTTGTAGGATTAGTGCCTTCATAATGAAATGGAGGAACTTCACTGCCTTGATTTCTTGTTTCAAACTTGAGTCAAACTTGAAAAGCTGTCAGGGAAGAGCTCCAGGCTACATTGTGGGTCCACGATTGGCTTGCAATAGGCACTTCCCAAGCCTGACCTGGGACACTAAATGCAAAAAGAAGCCAGTCCTCCCGTGTTTACCTGGTTAGTTCTGGGTATAGGTTCTCATTCTTCTAGACTCCTCCCTGTGCCTTCTAAATCACACTCAGAGTGTCACCCTCCAGTGCTCACTCATGGCATTTATACACTTAACCATGATGCCAGCCTCTGTGTTGAGCACTTACCTCCTTCAATCCTCACAATGATTCTGCCAGGAGGCACAGTTATTATACCCATTTCAAAGACGGAGAAACTGAGTCCCAGAGACTCAGGCCACATGGAGGTAAGCAGCAGAGCTGGGATTCAATACCTGGCCTGTGACTCCAGAGTGTACCCAATGCAGCCTCCATCTCTGCCCCACCTCCTGGGTGGTACCCTTTCTCCCATCAAGCTCGCCAACTCTTTCTGATGTCTCCCTGTGTCTGTCCTCCTAGTTTGGATGAAGATGGCAAGTTCCTCAGGCTCCTGGCTCTCCAGATGCTTCATCACACTCATCTTCCTCCAGTTGCCTTTGCATGTGTCAGGTGAGAGTTTCTGTACCTCTTTCCCTGCCTGGGACATCTGACAAAGGGGTTCCAAGAATAAGGAGGCCAGGCCCAGGGCCTTATTTCTTCTTGGTTGCATGTTCCAGAGGGCAGGCCGGGCTTGGCGAGCCTCAGTCTCTCTCCGGGGGTCACACAGTGCTGAGCGAGAATTCACATCCAGCTTAGGCTCTTTGCCACTTGTCATAGAGCCTCTTCTGCTGTTATTTTCTTCGCTAGTTCTTCTTTTCGTTCTTCTTTCTCTCCTGTCTAGACGTTCGGCTTGTTGCTGTAACACCATAGAAATTGTTTTGCCCCTGCTGATAGGGCTCAGGGCAAAGAGTTCATTGACTGCTGTTCTATCCCAGAGTGAGGATTCGAAGGGGCAGCAGATGGGTGCTCATGAGAAGACTATAGCGGTTCCTGAGGAAGCACCTCCAGCTCTCCAAAGTCTGGGGCAGGATGAGATTGTGGTTGAGATGCTGAGTTTGACTCATTGTCTTCAGGCAGGACCATTGAAACCAATCCTGAGAGATAAACATCTCACTTTAAAGTCATCCCTGGGTCATCTGGGGTTTGAGTCGCTGAGAGAAGCAGAGAGCCTCACCAACTTGGCTGGAGGTCTCTCTCAAGGTGATGGAGGCAGTTGGGATGTGCCTGAGTCACCTGCCATTTGAGGTGGGGCCCTTGGCATGGAGAAGGTCTCAGAGGGTGGTCACAGGTGGTTTCTGTTTCAGCCCCATCTCCAGGGAGGTTCTCCTCATCAGCAGTGGCTCTTGCTGTGATCCTGCCTGTCCTGGGGATTTTCATCTTGGTGGGCATTTACATCATCTGGAAGCAAAGAAGGTCAAAAGGTAACTAAGTGGTAAGGGAGCCCAGGCTGGCAGGAATTGGTACTGCAGCCTCTCTAGGAAAAGGCTGGGAGGAAGCAGACATAGACCTAACAGTTATCCATAGGTTGTCTGGGAGAAAACTGGTAGAGCTGTGTTCTGGGGACCCACATTGAAGAGAGGATCAAAGAAAGTGCAGAAAGCTCCTGGGCAGAGCTGTGAATTAATTAGAAGACTGGCATGATGCCAGTCTTCTAATTAATTAAGAAATCCAATCATATCCATTGGATAAAACCCTCATTAGTATGGTTGCATTTCATGGCTCGCAGGGTTGCCAAGGACCTTGAAAGTCACATAACTGAACAGTCCTCTCCCTGTCTGATGGTTTGAAGACCCTCTAATCCTTTCTGATGGTCACACACCCACAGCGACAAGGAGCAAAGTCCTGCTCAGGCAGCCTGTGGTCCCTTGGACAGCTCTGCCTGTTAGAAAAGGCCCTTCCTTAAGCCGAGGTGATATCTCTCTCTCTCTCTCTCTCCCTTCCAGAGAGGCTTCTCTATGAACACGCAATGGAGGTAGGTGAGTGTCCTGGGCTGGGCAGGTATGTTTCTCCGTTTTGTTCATTTTTGTGTCCCCAGGGCCCACTAATCTAAATTCCAGACCTGAAGATCCCAGCATCTGCTGGGTGGTGACGGTGGTGGTGGTGGTGTCAAAACCTGTCGTTCCCAGTTTCTGCTGACTCTTCCTTGTAATAACTTGCCTTCCAGCATGTTTGGTGATTTTGTCTCTGAGCTCATGGCTTGATCTTATCCTGGGGGAGTTGTGTAGGTCTAAGGTAGGGGACCCGTTTAGTCATTCAACAAATAATTGATAATTCCCTGCTAAGTGGTGCAGACTATACCAGATGCTGGGGACACAACAGTGAGTGAAAGCGGACACGGTCTTTGCCTTCTTGGAACCTTCCGTCTAGTCAGGGAGGTATACGTGCATTAAATAATTACACAAATAAATATGTACAAAAAACCACAAAAGGAAGTTCTGAAGGCTGGGAAGACGGTGACTGGGTGGAACCAACCAAACTTCAGGGATGGCAGAGGAGTTTCCAGATGATGTTCCCAGTGATGTTTGATCTGGAAGACGGACAGGCATGGGGGAAGGGGGAATAGGAAACAACCAAAGCAGAACAGCTTGAGAAAGATACATGGTGCAAAAGTGAGGGGAAATGTGGCAGAAGGTACTGCTGCAGAGTTAGGCGGGGATCAGCATGTGAGGCCTTGCAGATCCCATGAAGGGTTTTCGTCTTTCTCCTCGGGGCTGTGGAGAAGCTGCGAATGGGCTATCCTGACCAGAATTGTGCTTCCAGAAAGCTCTCTCTGGCTGCTGTGTTGAGAGGAGGCCAGAGGGAGCGAAACAGAATTTGAGGGCAATTTGGGCCGCTCTTTCTGGCATCCAAATGAGAGAGATGAGGGCCTGGATCAGGGAAGTGGAGGTGGAGATAGAGGGGGACAGGTTCGAGAGCCCATAAATTCAATAGGAAGCAGGGACCCTCAAGGTAATGGCACAGAATCTCATTTTCTTTTACTTTCCTTCCTCTAGAAAATCTTCTCTCAGACCATGCAAAAGAAAAAGGTAATTATATATATAGAATAAGGGGTAGGGAACAAATAACATTTTTTCTCCTACATAAATGCCGATGGTTGTTATACATACAATATATATGTGGTGTATGTGTATACACACACACACACACACACACACACACACACACACCACACATATATTCTCTGTTAATACCATTGGAATTTATTTTCTAATATCAAGGGGTTATAGGGTTGGTAGCAGTGGCCAAAGGGATGCCTGGGGTCAAAATTCATAGGTTCTGTCATTGGCTTTCCCACCAATCACCTAAAAAGAAGATCCGTATACTATTTTAACATATATTAAAATGGTATTATAGGAGGATCTATACAATCTTTGCATTGAGAGAGGTGGTATGATACAGTGGGAGGGGCTTAGGCTCTGGAGTCAGCAGCACCTGGCTCAGACCTGCCACTTACTGGCTGGGTTAAGTTGCTTTACTGCTCTGAGTTTTGGTTTCCTCATCTGTAAAATGGGGATAATAGATCTCTTCACCCGATTATTTTCAGGATTAAAAGAGACAACTTAAAAAAAAACCCACAAAACTCCTACTACAGTGCCTGAAACCTTTCCCTTATTGCCATTTTGTCTTCATTAATTGAATGTTTGCTCTGGGCCACTGAGGGTAAAAGACAGACACCCCAGGTACCAAAAAGCAGGTAGGGCTCTGCCCTCTGAAAGTCTAGCTGGGAAGACGAGTCACTGGCTCAGAAATGGCTCCACCTGCAGTGATTTCGGCATCTCCTCCCTTCCCCCCTCACATCTGCTCCAGGCTAGTTAAAGCATGGGGGTGCACACCTCAGGGACACAATGACCGTCGTGTCCTAGAAGGGAAGGAACAGTGTGGTGTAGTGGGGAAGGCCTCCAGCTAGGAATCAGACAGACTTGGGTTTGAATCCTGCCTCCTTGGCCACTTACCAGCTGGATAATCTGGATAAATTTCCATGTCCCTCTGAGCCTCAGACCACCACTCTGTAAAATGGGAATAATAATTATATGCACCTCACATTGTTAAGCGGATTCAGGGCCTACGTCATAAAAACAGGACACACTAAATGGAGGCTGTTGGTAGTGGGAATGGTAAAAATAAACCGTTATCTTGTTAGGGGCCATATCATATTCAGCTTCACTGCCCCAATGCCCAACACCTAACACATGCCCAGCCCTTAGCACAGGGCCTGGCAGTGAACTCAAATGTATAATTTCAACTCTGCGGCAGGGCCAGTGCTAAGGGGAAATGTGGGCAGATGACCCTTCCAGAGAGGCTGCAAGTACTCCCCCAAAGCACAGAAGCATATGCACACGTCCCAGACCTTCTGGGGTCTCCAAATTTGTGTTTCTCCACAGTGCTTCAGCGGGGTGGGGGGAGGTTAGTGTAGAGAATAACAGCCCACATCAGTAAGTCAATGGTAGGCCTTCAGCTGGTTTTACACCATAGATATTATAAACAGTTATAAAAAGGCGGCAAGGCATACACTCATGGACACTCAGTTACAAACATATTGGAAACACTCATATGAACAGTGGAAATGAAACCAGACAGACAAAAGGAAGGGAAGAGGAACCAAAGTCAGGGTAGTCCAGGTCATCTGGAAAGTGGCACCAGCACCGGTGAATCCCCCAGTCTGCCCTTAGGGGGATGTGACTGTATTGGGGGCTGATAGGATTGTCATCATTCTTTCTGCCGGGGGTGGGGTTTGGAGGCTGGGGGGCATGGGGGTGGAGTGATGAGACTTCCTGGGCCCTGGGGAAAAAGCGGCAGGATCTGCTCACTTGTGCCTCTTTCTGTGTTTTTTTAGGACGTCTCTATAAAGCCCTCAGTAAGTTCTGCTCCTCATCCGTGCCACAAACCTCCTTCTGCTGACATCTTTGCTTTATGACGAGAGTCTCAGATTCACCTCCTGGGGCAGAAGAGAGGGGGCAAGGATACTTCAAGCATGAGGGTTGGGAATTTCCTGGCTCCCTAAGGCCTCTTTTTTCTCAAATATTCTGTGCTCCTCTTTCCTGCACAACTGTTATGTAGTCTCTAAATGGGAAATGTTTTAGCAAGAAGAGAGATACCTTCCATAGGTGAAGCCATCTGGGAGACGCTTCTGTCACTCAGGCATGATGTTCCCTTCAGTGGGACCCAAGGTAGATGGATTCTCATTCAACTGAATATGTGGAACAGTGCTTTTCCACCTGTTCATGTATGAGAACCTCTTCATAACAACAACAACCCCAAATCCTCAGACATGTGATATGTCTATTTGATTTTACATTGAGAAAATATGCATAAGAAAATCTAATGGAAATTAGTAATAGTTTTAAATGAACTTATATTTTATTCTTCTCCCTCAACATCTACATACGTTTATGTTGCCATCACTTACATGTGTGAGATGTGTTGTTGATTCAATCTGCAGGTCAGGTTTGGCTCCCATAGGGACTCGCTGACCCTCTAGAGTATCTCTGGGGACCCCAGGCCCATGGCTGGGAGCCACTGCTGTTGGAAACACTGTCATGGGGAAAGTTCAGGGTATTGCTAGTGGGGATCTGCTCTGGGAATGCAGTTGGGATGGGACCGGAGCATCACAGGCACGTACAAGCCCTCATTCTGATTTGTCAAATTGTTATTCTTTAGAGAAACTCCGGCGTGAACTGAGTAAGTTCCCCTGTTCTTATAACTTCTATACCAACTTATCTCCTGTTGATTCTATGTTTCCAGTGAAAGCTCACTCCCCTTGTTTCTTCTTTTGTAGAGTTAAAGAGAGCTGCAGCAAACTCAGGTGAGGTGCACTCACCCTGTCCCCCCACTCTACCTGCCCCCACTCCACCTGCACCAGGAGGTCTCCATTTCTCCATCACTTTAACAATCCCTTTTTCTGTCTTTCAGGCTGGAGAAGGGCCCGGCTACACTTTGGTAAGTTACACCAGTTTAATGGATCCACATTTCAGAGCCCATTGCTCTGTTCCTTTGGAAGGCAGACTGTAATTAAAAAAAACATTTAAGTCAAATCTGTTTATCTGCTTATCAAATTTTAAAAATCTTTGATTCAGAAAGTCTCCCTTCTTTTAGAACACTGATAAATATTTGGTTTACTCTTCTTATGGGTTTTCTATGATTTTTGAGATTTTTCTTAAGTTCATTGATTATTTGTATTTTATCTTTTTGGCTTGTCTGCGCCTGTCCTATTCTGGCTACTTTTTGATTTGTGGGGACTTTTTCTATATTCACTCTTGGTCCTATTTTTCACAAAATATTTTTCTGAGTTTTTCATTTGCATGTTAATTTCCTTTTTTTTTTTTTTTTTTTGGATGCATGAGTGTTTTATTTTTCTGTAGTCCAATCTATTCATCTTTTCCTGTGTAGTCTCTTCTGTGCTTTCAGGTTGGGAAGTCCTTCCTTTCCCGCTGTTGGATAGATAGATAGCCAGTGCTCCTGTCTCTTCTTTCTACGCATCTGCCACATCCTTCTTTCTCTGAAGATCAGTTTCCTTGGGGGGTGGTGATTCTCAGAGAAGGGAGTGAGTTGGGCAGATGCCCCAACAATGTAGACTACGAAAAGTTTTCATAGTTTTCTTCAAAAAGACTTGCACATCTCTTTTCAATTGTTTCCTAGTTTGCATGTTTTGCTGCTGTTTGAACGAGACCTGTTATTTTCACTGCTTTGCAGTCCTTCTCCACTTTGCAAGCTGCTCATCCCCCTTCCGTTCACAGGGTCTTCCTTCAGGCAGGAAAAATATAATCCATGAGTCGGCCACTTGAGAAAACACCAGGTCACCTTGGTTGGAATTCTGGGAACTTACAAACACTTTTCACTCTCACAGTCTGACTCATTCCCACTACTTTGACCGAGTACACATTTCATGTATTTAACTCTCCAAGAAGAGCCTGTTTTCCGTACTTGGGGAAGGAGGGAGACTCACTGTGACCCTCATAATCCACAATTTTAAGGAAGAATCCATCTCTCTATTTTAACATTTTTATTTTATTTATTTTTGGCTGCGTTGGGTCTTTGTTGCTGCGTGTGGGCTTTCTCTAGTTGCGTGGAGTGGGGGCTACTCTTCATTGCGGTGTGCGGGCTTCTCATTGTGGTGGCTTCTCTTGTTGCGGAGCATGGGCTCTAGGGCACACAGGCTTCAGTAGTTGTGGCATGCAGCCTCAGTAGTTGTAGCACGCAGGCTCAGTAGTTGTGGCTTGTGGGTTCTAGAGTGCAGGCTCAGTAGTTGTGGCGCACGGGCTTAGCTGCTCCGCGGCATGTGGGATCTTCCTGGACCAGGGATTGAACCATGTCCCCTGCACTGGCAGGCAGATTCTTAACCACTGCGCCACCAGGGAAGTCTCTCTATATTACCATGTTAAAATGATAGTGATAAGCAATAATTTTAGCTAAGAAAATGAGCGTCACACACTCACTGTGTGAACAAGGCACTATCTCATGCATTAGCTCATCAAATCAGCACAACAGCTCTCCAACATAGGTGCTGCTATTATTCCCACTTTACAGATGAAGAAACTAAGGTTTGGAGATGAATAACAAGCCCAGGGTCACAAAACTAGCTTGTGGCAGAGCTGGGACTCAAAACATGCTATCTAGCTACTGGGTCTAACATCAAAGCCTGTTTATTATCAGGAATTAGATTTCTTTGGACTAGCAAAGACAAAGGCAGTATTTCCTAAGGATTAAGGCAGCTTCACAGATGGGTGAGAAACGTTTCCTCTTTTACTTAGTAGACCATCAGCAGATCTAGGAGACTGGAAGACAATTTTCTTTAGTTCAAGGACATGTGACGGTGAGGGCACCATAAACTAAAATGGGCCGATGACAGTGGTTGCAGACCTAGGGATGATTATTCCCTCCAAAGCTACTCAGAGATCCCTTGAGACCTAGCTGTCTCAAACCTCACCTCTCTGTGACTCTCTGCAGTGACAGTGACCCTGGACCCAGACACAGCGCATCCCAAACTCATCCTGTCTGAGGACCGCAGGTGCGTGAAGCTTGGAGACACAAGGCAGCCTGTGCCCAACAACCCTCAGCGATTTGACTTCGTCGTCAGTGTCCTGGGCTCTGAGTACTTCATAGCTGGCTGTCACTACTGGGAGGTGTCTGTGGCAGACAAGACCAAATGGGCCCTGGGGGTGTGTAGTGAGTCAGTGAGCAGGAAGGGGAAGGTCACCGCCTCGCCCGCCAATGGACACTGGCTCCTGCGACAGAATCGCGGGAATGAGTACGAGGCCCTCACATCCCCGCAGACCTCCTTCCGCCTGAAAGAGCCCCCGCGGTGTGTGGGGATTTTTCTGGACTATGAAGCAGGAGTCATTTCCTTCTACAACGTGACCGACCAGTCCCACATCTTTACTTTCACCCACAGTTTCTCTGGCCCCCTTCGCCCTTTCTTTGAACCTTGCCTTCATGATGGAGGGAAAAACATGGCACCTCTAATCATCTGTTCTGAACTCCAAAAACCGGAAGAATCAACTGTCCCCAAGCCAGAAGAAAAAGGCCTTGCTAATGGAGATGTGGCCCTGCAGGTGGACCCTTTTCTGCTCCCCGCTCAGGCACCAGAGCTCCTCCCACTCAGAGATATGATCCTGTCCTGGCCCTCTGACATTGGCCCAGCTCTTCAGGGGCTCAAGGTTCCTTCTTTTTAGGGATGAGCCTCATCTCCTGCTCCCCGGACCCTCCAGCCCAGTGCCCTGGATTTCAGTCTCTTGGCCTAACCACCTGATTCTGGACCGTCTCTCCTCCTTTCCCCCAACCCAGGCCCCTTTGTGGTTTCTCTTGTACCAACTTTCTCCCAGGGCTCAGTTCTAAACCATGTCTTCCTTCTGGGGACTTGAAGTTTGCATTGCTCTGGAAGAATTCTTGAAAACCAAATGATGGGAATTCCCTGGCGGTCCAGTGGTTAGGACTCTGTGCTTTCACTGCTGAGGGCCCAGGTTCAATCCCTGGTTGGGGAACTATGATCCCGCAAGCTGTGTGGTGTGAGCAAAAAAAAAAAAAAAAAAAAAAAAAAACGGGAAGAAAACCAAGTGAACAATCAGATTAGGTTTAGGTGGTGGTGTTGAATGTGTGTCACTGAGATACAGGGGCTCTTTACTCGAGGGGCTGTTTAAAAGCACTTCATCCTGCCTCATCCTGCACTCAGGCTTGTAGTCATGAAGTTATGATGACCGGTACTGACTTCTTACTTATCCCGTCAAGAACTGCTTTTCTCCTTTTCTCTGTTCAGGCCTCTAGCCCCCATAGCCAGCTTTTTAAAAGTAAACATGTTTTGGATCACACACTCTTCCTTCTTTCTTCTAGAATATAGGGCAGAAGCCCAGAGGAATTAAAAAAAAAAAAAGCCACCCTTTTCTATTTCCTTGATGCTGTTTACAGCATAGTTTGGTGACATTCAGCGCTAATGTACATGTTTTCAAAGCTAACTTGGTGATAACCAGGTATGGGGACTTTAAACGTGGTAGCCGTAATCCTGAAAAACCTCAGGAGCGCAATCAGGAAGCTGGGAGGTATGGCTTCAAACAGAGCAGCTCAGCTGTGTGTGGCCTTGAAAAGGCAGCAGTGGGTTAGGCCATCTGTTGCACTGGCCTTTTTGAATCCCCTCTGGGATGCAGAGAGGTCCAGCTAGAAAAAGTGGCAGTTTTAACCACCAGTGTAGAAGCTTTTGTTCTATAAGACCATAATATTGGAAAACTTGACTATTTGTGAAGCAAACAGCCTCTTAGATCAGAGAGTACGGATCTCACATAGGAAGTTGGTAGACCAGGTGTGAGGATAAAATAATGAACTTGCTTTTTTGGTGTGGGTTTCAGAAAGAAACCTAATCACTCTCAAGTCACACCACATATGTGATCTGACCTCTTTGTGGTGATGTAAGCTATCAGTTTGCAGATGGGTACACAGTTCTGCCCAACAGAAAGTGGATCTATCTGGCTGTCAGAAGTTCTCTTAGTGCCTGTATTAGGGTTCTCCAGAGAAACAGAATATATATTTTATATGTGTGTATACAGACACACACACACACACACACTCACACAGCAGGAAGAATATATATATTTATTTATTATAAGGAATTTGCTCACACCATTATGGAGGCTGGCAAGTCCCAAGATCTGCAGGGTTAGTCAGCAAGCTGGAGGCCCAGGTGAGCCAATGGTTTAGTTCCCATCCAAGTCTGAAGGCCCAAGACCCAGGAGATCCCATGGTGTAATTCCAGTTTAAAGGCTGACAGGCTTAAGACCCAGGAAAAACCAATATTTCAGTTTGAGTCTAAAGTAGGAAAAAGGTTGATGACTCAGTCTGAAGGCTGTCAGGCAGGAAGAATTCTTTCTTACTTGGGGGGTGGTCAGCTATTTGGTTCCATTAGTCCTTCAACTGATTGGATCAGGCCCACCCACATTAGGGAGAGCAATTTGCTTTATTCAATCTACCGATTTAAATGTTAATCTCATCTAAAAACCCCTAAAGAAATACTCAGAATAATGTTTGACCAAATATCTGGGCACCCTATGGCCCAGTAAAATTAACTATCACAGCTCCTGAATGGAATTTTTTGTTTGCTTTTGTACAGTCCTTAAATAAAAGTTTGTTATTCATTGTTTGGCATGCTCTTATTTTCATTGTGAATGAGAAGTTGTGGGGAAAGGCTTTGGGCTGGTAAGAGAAGAGCACGTTATGGGATTGGTTTTGAACAGCCTTGATTCAACCCATGCAAGCTTTAACTACAGTTAAAAATAAAGCCACAGTTTTATTTCTGCGTCTGCCTTCTCCGTATTTCATTTATATCAGTTTGTAAAGTAATAGCGTGTATGGGGTATTTACATTTCACTCATCCATATTAAATTTCAAACATACTTTTGTGAATATCCCAGTCTTAAAACTAATTCACATTATTCACATTGGCTGCACCCAAGGAAACTTACCAGCAGGAAAGAGAACTGACATTTATGGAGACAGAAGCATTACATATGTTAACTCTTTTTCTTCTTCTTCTTCTTTTTTTTTTTTGGCTGCAGTGCACTGCATTGCAGGCCAGACCAGGGTTCGAACCCATGCATCCTGCAGTTGAAGCGTGGAGTCTTAACCACTGGACCAGCAGGGAAGTCCTGACTCATTTAATCCTTACAATAAGGAAATAATGCTCTAAATGGCTAGGTAGTAGAACTGGGAGCATAAATCTAGTGTATCTAGCTCTGAAGACAATACCGTTTTCTCTTTGCAGTGAAATACCTCGAAGATATGAGAGGCGTGTAGAATTTTAGCATACATATTTGATTAGACTTTTTTTTAAAAGTTAAACCTGAAAAAAAAATCCTAATCCTGGATATGCCTTAGTGGTCTTGTTGTGTCTGAACTGATGAACAACAGTCAGGTTTAATTAAATAGCACTCAGAAAAAACCCTGCGCAGGGGCTTTGGGAAACCGGAGGTGGTTCCTTGGACAGAGAACGTTTAGCTTCTCTGACAAATGTATTGGATTAGTTGATCTTTGAACTCCCTTCCAGGGGGAGGGACAAATTAGGAGTATGGGATTAACAGATACAAACTAGTATCCAAAAAATAGATAAGCAACAGGGATTTACTGTATCATACAGGGAATTATACACAATATCTTGTAATAACCTATATAATGGAATATAATCTGCAAACAACTACCCCAAATCACTATGCTGTACACCTGAAACTAACACAACATTGTAAATCAACTATACATCAATATAAATAAATAGACTCCCTTCCAGTTCCACAATCCTTTGGCTTTAAATTATAAACCTCCAGTGAGGCGCGGGACTCTGGCTTCGCGGGATGTCTACAGGACCATCAAGGGTCGCCAACTCAGAGTAAAGAAGCAGCTCTGAATTCATAACCCCTTGGAGGTCATGTGGGTTAGCTCTACATATTCTACAACTTCCCAGACCGGTGGCCCTGCACGTTGGGCTTTTAACGCCAGAGTGCAGAAGGAAATCCGACGACCTTAAAGGGAATCCAGTCTCCACCACTAAATTCTAAACTCGAATTTCTTCTCTGCGGCTACCATCTTCCACAGGACTACAACTCCCAGCAGGCCACGCCCGAGGCCAAAGCTTACTGGCGGCCCTGCCCGGGTTTCTTGCCTTGTGGCAGCCAGTATAGCCAATAGCAAGGAAGGGCAACCCTCAGGAACCAGTCCTGGAGAGGCAGGGCGGATCCTATCAGGGATCCGGTTCCGACTCCTTCCCCCGTCCCTCCGAGGCGGTGCTGTCCCTGACCGTACGGCTGGAGCTAGGTTGGTCGGCGTCGGGCCCGGGGTGGCGGTTCGGGGGAGGCGCGCATGGCGTCGCGGGGGACTCTAAACGTGGCCCCTTCCCTCTCACCGGGCAGCTGGGGCTGTGGCTTTGCTCCCCGGACCCAGTGGGGAGCAAACGGGGCCCTGTGGTCCCTCCGCCCTAACTCCTGACCCCTTCTCCCGGCCTGCACGACCAGGCTGCTGGCCCCAAGCCTCTACCTTCTCGCCCTTCTGTTGGCCTTTGAGTAGTCCAGCCCCGCTTCCACTGACCATACCTTTGGGGTCAGCTTCTCCTTTTCTCCCACCGCTCCGGCCCCAAGCCCGCCGGCAAGTCTGAACCCAGCTCCTGTGCTCTAGAACGCTCGTGCCCTCAGACTCAGACTCCGCCCCGCTGCACACGACCCAGCCTCTTGGGCCGGGTACCCTGACCAGTTTCCTCGGACCCTCTGACTCTTTTGGTCCTTCTCTATCTCTCACCCCTTATCCACCTCCCCTGTACAATTCCCAGTTCTTTAACACAGTTTCCCTGATCTTTCCAAGCTCCTCTCTCCCCTTCCTCCCCCCCAGCTCTCGACTTGATCCTAATGACCCCGAACTTCGGCCCTTCAGACCGCTTTCCAGCTTGGCCTCTTCCCTCTAACCCAGGCCTTTGGTCTTCAGCATCTGTGATCAACAACCCCACCTTCTTGGCGCTAACTTCTTAGACCTGGCTCCTATTCCACTGCCTCAGGCCCTTCCACCTTTGGTCCTCCCTGTACGTCTGAGCCTCCTGGGAAGACAAGCCCCATGGGCCCCTTTCTCCTCTGAAATCTCTGAAATGTAATATGTACGAGCCTCTTTACTTTACCTGCCACTGTCTTCTCAGTAGATGGTGGGCTCCCCATCTCGGTAAGTCCCAACGTTGCTCACCCATCCTGCAAGTCCTAGCTCAAAGACCACCTTTTCCGTCAGGCTGCTCATCCCTGATCTCTTCGGGGAGATATGCCTGTGTCATCAGAACTACCGTGGCCCTGTTCCTTCTTTCCTTCCTTCCTTCCCTCTTTCTCTCCTCTTCCTCCGATACTGGTGTAGTGCTTAAAAGCACTGGCTTTGGAGTGATGGGCATGGCTCCCAGTTCTGCCCCTCACTTGCTGTGTGCCCTTGGGCAGATTACAATTTCCCTGCTTCCACTGGAACTTAACCTTCTACACTGTATGAGTTTCTGGAGTTCATGGTCTATTTCACTGCACTGTACCATAAACTCTTTTAGGGTGGTGACTATAATCTTAAATCTTTTTGCTCTTTTTTGACCCAGCATTCAGCCCTGGGTAGAGTCAGAGCTTGGTATATTGTGGGTTCTCAGGATAGCAGGATTGGTAGTGAGGAGGCCATGTAGCTCACTGCATAAAGACAGACGTTGGAGCCCTAGGTGGGATGGGCAGCGGTAGGAAGTAAATTAGATCATATCCATTCACTTGTACTTAAAAAAAGTTTTGAGCACCAGGCCTTGTGCTGGAGAGATTACCAGAATGACCCAGTCCCTGCCCTCAAGTTGCTTATAAACTAATAGTGGAAATAGACATGTAAACAGATAATTGCAAATCACTGTAAAAGCAAGTACAAGATTCTGTGGGTGCATAAAGGAGGAAGTGGGCAGGAATTAGGAGATTGCTAAGGAATAGTGGGTGAGAATAGACACAAGTAGGCATGAAATGGGTTCTGGAGACAGGCCCGGCCTTCATTCAATTCATTCAGCAAATATTTATTAAGGATCTACTAGGTATGACTGCCACTGCTATAGGAGTTGGGGTTATATTAATGAATAAAGCAAAGAACCTGGCCCTCATGGGACTTACGTTTTGCAGGGGGGAGGCCGATACTAAATAGTAGACATAAAAAACAGACTGTTAGGAGGCGAAGTGCTGTGGGGCAGGGGGGACTGAGTGAAGGGGAAGGGGTCGTAATTTTTAAATTTATTTTTTTGGAGGGGTTGTAATTTTTAAAAGGATGGTCAGGAGACAGTGAATAAATATCGGAATAAATTGTTTCTGATTTTTTTTTGCATTTTTGAAAGTGAAGCAAGCCTATTATTTTTCACATCACTTATCTAGATTCTTGAAAAAGCACTCTCTAATAGAGATTGGTAAATTGTACTTCACCTCCTTTTTTTTTTGTTTGTTTGTTTGTTTGTTTTTTTGGTTTTTTTTAATAGATCTTTATTGGAGTGTAATTGCTTCACAATGCTGTGTTAGTTTCTGTTGTACACCAAAGAGAATCAGCCATATGCATACGTATGTCCTCATATCCCCTCCCTCTTGAGCCTCCCTCCCATCCTCCCTATCCCACCCCTCTAGGTCATTGCAAAGCACCAAGCTGATCTCCCTGTGCTATGCAGCAGCTTCCCACTAGCTAACTATTTTACATTTGGTAGTGTATATATGTCAATGCTACTCTCACTTCGCCCCAGCTTCCTCCTCCCACCCCGTGTCCTCAAGTCCATTCTCTATGTCTACATCTTTATCCCTGCCCTGCTTTTAAATAAAGTTTTATGAAAACAGACACACCCAATCATTTACAGATTTTCTGTGGCTGCTTTTATGATACAATGGCAGAGTTGAGTAGCTGCAACAGAGATCCTATGGCCCCCAAAATTTACTAAATATATACTCTCTGGTCCTTTACAGAAAGTTTGCTGACCCCCCACTCCTTAAAGATTTAAGGTACTGTCCGTATTTCACATTTTAGATTATATGTACTGTACCATTTTTTAATTGAATTTTTTTCTTTCCTAACAAGATCATGTAAGGGATCTTTTTCATTCTTGCATTCTTTACAGGACTAGCATGTAGCGTCTTCCACAATTATAGTTGCAGCTGTCATGTACTGAATGACTAGTACTGCCACACTTTACACTGAGCATATTATAGGCATTTTCTCTAACAAAGTCCTGCTGTGTCGGTCGGTGTCACAGTTTTAGTGATGTGGAGGTTGAGGCTCAGGGTGGTTGAGTAATTTGCAGAGTTGTAAAGACAGTATGTGTCACTATAGGAATCCAACCCTAAATTTAGTCGGTGTCCCTTCCATTACCAGACCCCACCTGGAGCAGTTATCAAGCTTTCATTTTCTATCATCAATGCCCCATCACAGTCTGTGCTTCCCTCCCTCATCCCTTTGTTCATGTCACTCTGTACAGTATCTGCACCAGCCCACTCTGCCTTTTGAAATGCTGTTATTTCTTCAAGGTTCAGAGGAAATACCACTCTCCTCTTATCAGTACTTTCTTCCCCTCATTCCCTGTCCTTGGCTGTCAGAACTCAAAGGAGTCTGTGCAGCTTAGCAAGCATTTGCTGATGTTTGCATAAGTAGGCCCTGTGCTGGGCACTGTGTGTGGGGGTGGGCAGGGAATGTGTGTCTGGGAGACTGTGTGTGGTGTGTGAGTATAGCTGGATGTGTGTATGGTGTGTAATTGTATAGCCATGAATGTGGCTGTGTGTGTGGGAGGGCTGTGTGTGGCATGTACGTGTGTGACCGTGTATGTGTGACTGTGTGATATGTGTGTGTGTTGTGAGAGTGGCTGAGTGTGTTTGGTATGTGAGTGTGGCTGTGTGTGGTGTGAGTCTCTGTGTCAGACCGTCTGTGTACACACTGCTGTGTGTGGTGTTTGAGTGGAAGTGGGCACTGACCAACCAGAACAGACACAGCCCAGGCCCTCAGTGGGTCTTGGAGGACCCAGATGTTAAGCCTTTATTGGCTAGACTGTGGTGAGGTCTGGGGAAGGGAAGGAGTGCACACGTAAGAGGATTCACAGCTGGGCCTTGTAAACGAGTAGGAGAGCCTCAAGAATTCGAGATTCTGTTATCTTCATTTTGAAAGCAGGCAAATAGGTGGATACTGTTAAGGAAGGATTTTCAAAAAAGATTAAACATAATGGGAATTTCAGTTAACTTACAGTTAGGCAGAAAAATTGAACTCATCCCCAAATGGAAGCTCCTTTACTTGTAGGTGAATTAGAGTCTAGACTGTCATTGTTTAGTGGTATTAAGAAAAGTGACATTATGCAAATCATACAAATATCTTTTGGGGGTGGACAAAGCTGGGGCCTTCTTTTTGCTCTGGTGGGTAGCTTTAAATATCTGTGGAAGTTTGTCACTTGAAAGTAAGTAAAGGCATTCTATCCAAGTATTCCAGTTAATTGAGGTTATTTCTGACGAATGGTTCCATAGGGATGGTGTATACCCACCCCTTCAACCAGGATGAAAGATTCCCTGGGGTCTGGCCTGACCCAAGGAATAAAGGTGTTGGCCGTTTGTGTTCATTCTCAGGGTTCAGAGATGGGCAGTGAGAAGGAGCAGAGCCCAGAACAGCACCTGCCTGAGGAAGGGGAACGGGGTAATAAGCCCTGGAGAGTGGATGACTCAGAGGGTTCTTGGATCCCAGATGGGGAGAAAGAGCATGGGCGAGCAAGCCTGTCAGAGGGGCCACGAGGGCTCTATCCAGAGAAGCCACCACAGGACGCCACTGTCCCCGCTGGAGAGCCAGAGGACCTCTCTGCTCATCCGAGGCCCGAGGCCGATGAGAAGCCCTTTATATGTGCCCAGTGTGGCAAAACCTTCAATAATACCTCCAACCTGAGAACACACCAGCGGATCCACACAGGCGAGAAACCCTACAAGTGTTCTGAGTGTGGCAAGAGCTTCTCGAGGAGCTCCAACCGCATCCGGCACGAGCGCATCCACCTGGAGGAGAAGCACTATAAGTGCCCCAACTGCGAGGAGAGCTTCCGGCGGCACTCGGACCTCACCACGCACCAGCAGGACCACCTGGGCAGGCGGCCCTTCCGCTGCGACATCTGCGGCAAGAGCTTCAGCCAGAGCTCGGCGCTGGCCGTGCACTACCGGACCCACCTGGAGCCGGCGCCCTACATCTGCTGCGAGTGCGGGAAGAGCTTCAGCAACAGCTCCAGCTTCGGCGTGCACCACCGCACCCACACGGGTGAGCGGCCCTATGAGTGCGCCGAGTGCGGGCGGACCTTCAGCGACATCTCCAACTTTGGGGCGCACCAGAGGACCCACAGGGGCGAGAAGCCCTACCGGTGCACGCTGTGCGGGAAGCACTTCTCCCGCAGCTCCAATCTCATCCGCCACCAGAAAACTCACCGAGGAGAGCAGGCTGGGAAAGATGCCAGCTGAAGAGGGCGAGGAAGAGAGAGAGCAGAGCGTGGGACCCCAACCTAGCGCAGAAAGATCTGTAGGATCTCCTGCTGCCCCCTTGACCTCAAGCCCTTCCTCCCACTTTGGAGAATGGTTTTCTGTTGCCTCTGAAGCCAGGATCTCCAGGAAGTCCTGAGAAGGGACTCTTGAGTAAAAATCTTCACTTTTTTCCAGGCCGATTTCTTGTGGTAGAAAGTCAGAGGACCCCGTCTTGGCTTCACCTCCTTGGGGTGAAAGAGAAATAAGGTAGGCTTAGGACATGCTCGTATCATTTGGGCAACCGTCCCCTGGCCTTTGAGGAAGTGCCTGTGAGGTGGGCATCCCTGTCTGGAGGTCCTCTGTGTAGTATGTGGACCGCTTAGGGCACACGGCAGTGGGCCACTAGTTCCCACCTGCTGTGCCTCAGCTGGGCTGGGAGGAGCAGGGGAGGAAGGGGCCCCCTTGGCCCAGAGAAGAGGTCTGAGGTCCTACTTTCAGAATGAAAGGGAAGCCCTCAAGGAGCCATGATCCAGGGACCCTCACACTCCCTCATGTTTCTGACTTGTCACCCCCGCCCCAACATGCATCTGTTTCCCCAGGGTTAGCAGTAAAACCCTTTAATGAAAAGGACCCGTGTACTTATTTGGGGGCATCGAAGAAGTGGGGAGGTGGTTGCACCGCAGCCACTCTGGAAGGGAGTTGAATTCCCGGAAAGAACGGGTGGCTGCTCTGAAGAGCAAAAGGAAGCAGCTGACTCTGAGGTCTGTGAGGAGGAAGGGGAGAGGGAAGGCAGGAATATCAACTGAGCATCCACTCTGTGCCCTGGATTCTGCAGGTCACTTTCACATTCTCTATCTCATTTAGTTGTCGCAGCAACCGCAAGGGAGTAAGATGAGACAAGTGAGGAAAGGTGAAGTCACTCGCTGTGAAGTCGCACAGCAGGTGTGTGGCGGAGCCAGAGTTCAGACCTGGGCCTCCCTTGATTCTGAGCTGGTGCTCTTTCACTACATTCACCTTGCTGGCTTCCGAAGGAGGAGCCACGTAGGGGGCTGGCCTGGGACCAAGTGATTCCCTGCAAGTGGGAGTTAGCGTGGCCTCTTGATACAGCCCTGGACCCTCTGCCCTGTGGGATGTCAGTGCCAAGCATGAGAACCTTTTCAACTTTAGATTGATTATTGATTGACACTTATTCGGTGCCTAGGAAAAATGACAGTGACAGGGAATAGGGGGTGAAGGGTGGGACAAGATGAACCTAAGGCCTTTGCCCTTAGTAGCAGTAGTTCAGTTCCTAACGGAACCACTTGTTAGGGATAGCTTGTTAGGGATCATGCCTGGCTTTCTGCCCTTCTGAAGGCCTGGCTCCGCATGGCAGTGTTCAGTGTTTTCTGCATGGAAGTTTAGTGTTCATCCAGATTTCCTCCAACAAATACAAAAGACCCCTCTCTATCTCTCTGGCCAGTCTGGAGCCCTGCTCTTCCAGAGTGAGGGGCCCTCCTCATTTGTAGCCAGTTGGCAGAATGTGACTCTGGCACTGCTGATGACCTGACCTATCACACGGGATCTTGCCGCCTCCCCAGGAAGGGATATGCCAGTCATCATCCTATTCTCACAACAACCCTGTCAAGTAAGATTTACCCACATTTGACAGATGCAGAAACAGGCTTACATGGCCAGTCAGTGGCAGGGTCAGGAACCTAACCTACTTCTACCCAAACCCAAAACCTGTATTTTTTCTAACCGTAAAAGACGACTTCCCAAACAATTCCCTGACATTTTGTAGGATCCTTTTCAGTTTACAAAGCACTTTTATTTCATATACATTTTCCTGCTCCTTGAAAATCTCCATACAAAATATTTTAAACATATAGTCACCCAACTTGCGTGTATGAATTGCTCCCTAATAATAGAAGTTGCCAGGGGCTTCCCTGGAGGTCCAGTGGTTAAGACTCCGTGCTTCCACTGCAGGGGGCACAGGTTCGATCCCTGGTTGAAGAACTAAGATCCCGCATGCCATGTTGCCAAAATAAATAAATAAAACTTTAAAAAGTTGCCATCTAACAGCTACTGAATGCCAGTTATTATACACCATTATTTCTGATCTCCATGACTAGTCTGCAAAGTAGTAGTATCCCCATTGTCAAGATAAGGAAGTTCTGAGGGGTTAAATGACCTGACCTAATGGCTGAGCTGGGATTCCAATCAGGTGTGTCTGATTCCAAGGCCAGCTCTTCATTTTGCTCATTACCAAGCTAGGTCTGCCGTTCTCCTCTCAGTCTGGGGAGCTTGGTAATCCTTCCAGACCCAGAGCCTTAGTGACAACTGCTGTGATTCTTTTGGAGTCTGCTGCCAGTGAGACCCAGGACCTGCTTTGATCTTGGGACGTAACTTGCTGGCCGATCTCATTTGCCCTTTTTTGACCAAGTTCATAGGCTAGGTTTTCTGTGTTGGTCCAGGCTATTGAGTCCTGACTAGTCCATTTATTCGCTCTCTGACTTCCTTTTTTGCTAGCTTCCTTTATTTTCTCCTTCATTCCCTTTTCCTCTTCCCTTTCTTCTCCCTTTCCTCTCCCCTTCTTTCTTCCCTCCCCACTTCCTTCCTCTCTCTCTTCCTCCTAGTTTACTAGGAATACTGACAGTGAAGTTGTGGCTCCTGTGTTCTCTGATGTGGAGTGGCTGTCAGGTTTCAACAACAGGCAAACCTGGAAGGGTGGGGCCCTCATCAGCTCCTGGCACTTGATCCTGGTGTGGTGGCCACCCGCAGGCTCCCTGCCCCTAGACTGAATTCACATGAAGCCCTTTCCCTCCCGTCAACCTTATGGCCTTCATGCAATTCAGTTCCATCCACCAACATTTATCAAGCGGCTGTTATGTGTCAGGAAGCAGGGGGTTCTCCCCGCCTCACCTAAGGGAGTTTTAACTGGATGCCCGACAGGGTCCAGAACAGGGAAGGGAGGTTGGGGGTAGGCAGGGAGAAGGGAAAAGCTGTGCACACTTAGCCTATGTTCAGGCCCTCTTTCTTGCCTCAGCACTGGAGGAACTTGACCCCTGAACTCTATCCCCCGTGATAGGAAAGGTACAAGGGACATCAGTACAGCCATAGGCAGAGCCCCTGGACCCCAACTTCTGTTGGAACAGGCAGTCATGCCTGGTCTCTTTCTGCTCTGAAAGTTCTGGGTTCCTTCTGCTATGAGATCCCAGATGAAAGGAGAGACCCACGTGCACTTTTACCCACAGGCCTTGCCACCTACCATCCAATACTCACTTCTTGGAATCAAGGCATTTCCCCAGAGTCTCTAGTCAACAGGGAGACATTAACCCATTACTGTTTGGGTAACATAACTTCTTTCCCATTCACGATCACAATACAGTAGTGCAGGCAAATTACAGGATTGCTTTTGTCAGAGCCTGGAAGAGAGGCCTGGAGCCAATCCTACACACGTCTGGGTATTGGAAAATAGTGATTATAACAGCATTTACTATTGAGCCTAATTTCTAAATCTTCACAATTCTGCAAGGTAATTATTGTTTCCATTTTGCAGATGATGAAATTGAGGTTCAGTTAGATCAAGTGACTTGCTCATTTAAGGTCACATGGCTGCTAGGTGGCTCACCTGGGATTTTAACCAACCCAGGCCTCATACTAATGCCTTCTTAATGACTGCATTGTCGTTAAGCCTTGCTCCCTGGACCCCCGCTCCCTGTCAGTTCCGGCTACTCCTTAGAGTGGTCCCATCCCAGAAGGATGTAGTTCTGTCACATCTCTCTCATGGTTGTTTGGCTGGGCCTAGGAATCGACGCTCCTGGGAAAGATGGGGTGTACAGAGCCAAGGCAAAGCTGCTGAGGATAAGGTCTGCTGGGGAGAAGTCTGGACAAGGACAGAGGGATCGGCTGGAGCCCTGTGAAGCTCCTTCTTGTTCTCCCTCCCCATAGGGCATCTCCAGGGCAGTGCAATGTCCTGCTCTTGTCCCCAGGGTGTTTCGGGACCCTAGGACAAACGGGGCTTGCTCTTCTTTCTCTTTATCTGACTCTGAGAAGCTGCAGGACTTTCTCTTCCCCCTGCTCTGGGACACTGTCCAAGGCCTCAGCCTACTGGCCTGAGGCTCCCACCCTGGGTTTAATTTCCACCAATAATGCTCTCAAGTCCTGGGTTGAGACGCCAGACCAGGGTACAGCCCACAGAGCTCCTTCACCTGCAGTAGCGGGCTAGTGACAGGTGGGAGAGGGGGGAGCCTCTCGGCCCCAGGTAGCTGTCCCCCTTGTAGGGGGTGAAAAACAACTGTCCCTTTACCCTTCAGAGTTCTTGGCTGAGACCCGTGTAACAAGAGACAGATTAACAAGAGAAAAACAGAAGTTTATTCATGTGTATACCTCACGTATACCTGGGAGACACCCAGGGAAAATAAGTTAACTTGCCCAGGTGGCCTAAACCATCTTTAGCCAAATATGAAATAAAGAAAGGTGAGGGTGGGAGAGGAAGCAAGTTATGGGAAGTTACCAGGAAAAGCAGGGTAAACAAAGGTAAGATTTGCTATGCAGATTAAGTCTCTGCCTTCTCCATTGATAACATTCTCTTATGATTTAGTCATCTCCTCCTCCAAATGCGGCGAGGTAGACACCCTTAACAAATGGAGATTTCCTTTTTAAGTATAAATTTCCCTCTCAAAAAAGTAATTTCTACTCTGTTTTCCCGAGTTTCTCCCTTTGAGTGCAGGAGATTGGCACTTAAACCCAGAGTTCCAGGGCAGGATGATAGGTGTCATTACAGTTGTGCCCGGGGGGCTGTGGGAGCCCCGGGGAGGGCCCTAACCTGGCCTGTACTAGTCATTGGGCCCCAAAAGTGAGAAAGACACAGTCCTTCCTGCAAGGAACTCAGAGGAAGAGAAACTCCCTTCTGATCAAGGTGTTGGGGGAACAGAGGTGGGATGGCTAACTGCAGGGGAGGAGAAGGCTGAGAGAGGGATTGAATTTGGTCTTGGAGAATGAGTAAGTGTTTACTAGGTAAAGAAGAGGAAGCCTATTTCCGATGGAAGGGAAGCCTTAGTGTTTTAGGGAATGGTGAAACATTTGAGGTAGTGAAGATTGTCCTGTGTGAGGAGGAGATGAGGCTTGTTAGGTAGTTGGAGGCCAGGTCATGAAGGGTGTTGGATGCCAGGATAAAGAATTTCAGATTGTGGACGGTAGAGAATTTTAAAGCCGAGGGATGGCATGATCGCATTCACCCTGTAGGAAGAACACCAGGCTAGTGTGGAGTATGAACTAAAGGGGGCAAGTAAGTCGGGAACGTGTATATAGAAGCCAGGTGCCAGCTGGGGCCTCCCAACCCACAGAGAGCTCTCTGATTGCCTCAGAGCCTTGCCAAAGCCACAGCACGGGAGAGTCCAAACCCGCCACAATTTCTGCAGATTCCTGGCCCTTATGCTCTCATGGTCTCTTGCCTGAGGTTCCTGTGGTCCGTGCAGTCCTTCTCTGTGTTGACAAAAAATTAATCAGTCGATCTAAGAAAGAAATGGAAAATTTTATTAGAGCCGAACTGGGTATTATGACCCGGGAACAGCCTCTCAGAAAGCTCTGGGAACTGTTCCACCCGTTAGAGGTCAAAGCTCAGTTATATAAGTTTCTGAGACAGAGGGCTGTACATTAAGTGACGTATTATTGACAGTTTACACAATCCAGATCTACGTGTACAAAGCAAGTAGTGGGTCATGGGTCATCATGGGCCCTTACAAGATTAAGAAGGAAGGTTATCTCCCAAGGAGTTATGACCCTTAATGAGATTAACAAGGAATGTTATCTCCTAATGAGGTCTGGTTAGTGCAGGTGCACGACACACACTAAAGGGGAGGGAGGAGGAAAAAAGAAAAATGTTATTTTAATTTTTCTTGTCTTACCATAAAATATGAATTTTATTTCATCATCTATTTTGTCCCCATTTGCCTTATCACAGAACTAAGCACCTTCATGGGTTCCCTGAGAAGTTATGTCATACCAAGCATTTTGTACGTTTAGAATCCCTTGAAGAGATTGGGAGTCTTGGGGAGAGGTCACACCATGGTGTGTGACTAACTTGCTCTTCTTTTTTTTTTAAAAAAAAAGTTTATTTATTTTGGCTGTGCTGGGTCTTAGTTGTGGCATGCAGGGTCTTCGTTGCGGCATGCGAAGGCATGAGAACTCACAGTTGCGATATGCGGACTCATAGTTGCAGCATGCAGGATCTAGTTCCCCGACCAGGGATTGAACCCGGGTCCCATGCATTAGGAGTGCAGAGTCTTACCCACTGGACCACAAGGGAAGTCCCTGCTCTTCTTTCTTCCCATCGCTGTCCTTACCCCTTCTCCCCCACATTGCCATGGAAATTCCAGGTTGTTTTACTCTATTATAAAAAGCTGTTTAGCTTTCCTCAGCCTCTGATACTAATTTGTATACAAAAACACATCAAGGGGCTCAGCAGAACAAGGTCTCACCACTTAACGGTGGTACACCCACCCCAAAAAAAGCAGCTGTAAAAAACCCAAACAAATAAATGCCCTTGAAGATTTGCAAAGCATGTAAACATATTAAAGTTCAAGACAGTAGTGTGAGCACAAGTGGTTGTTTCCCCTTCCTTTTGAGACCTTCATTAAAATGACAGAATAGGAATATTAACACGTAACAGCAAAGAGAATGGCAGGGAAGAGGGGTGGCAAGTGTAGAGACTTCAACAAATTTCTAGAAGTAAATGACAGTACACTGGTTGCTCAACAGAGTGGAGGAAGCCATAGCCCAGAAGGTAGGCAATGGGAGTGAGAGCCAGTCTTTCTGGCAAGATCCCAGAGAGGCTCTGAACTCATAACCAGCAAGTGCTGAGACAGACATGAAAAGTGGACCTAAAAACAAGGGCATCTGTAGAAAGTCTGTCTATGCAGAAGCTTGTACCCGTCACCCCCTAACCCCTTTACCTTCAAAATGGAGAGTGATTGGCACTTACTTCCAGACAAGCAAAACACACACACACACACATACACACACACACACACACACACACACACACACACACACACACACAGCAAAACCAAGAAGGCTCATTCTATAGAAATCCAGGAAGTCCCCAGGAGAAATCTAGGGTGTTTAATGTGTTGACATCCCAGAATAAAACTTTTGTTATTGTGACATTTATAAACCCTCCCCCCACCCTTTCCCCCAACAATCACCCACACACTCACCCTACAGTAATGCCTGCCAGAAAACCCTACTACCAAAAGTCCTTCATGTTCTGTCTCAGGGAAACAGATACAGGGAAACAGAGGAAATATACAGCAACAGAAGACACCAGCTCAGTTACTAAGATTGTTGGTCTGTTATTCCATAAACATGCAACCAGGAGGACCAGAATTATAAAGACAACTAAAAGCATAAGAGAGAGACAAGATAAACAGAATAAGTGACTCTAGGCAACAGAAAGTTTTAATGGCACAGTAGAATCTTTTTTTAAAAATTGAGGTATAGTTGATTATAATATTATATGAGTTTCCAGTGTACAACATAGTGATTCAGAATTTTTATAGATTATACTTCATTTAAAGTTATTATAAAACATTAGTTATATTCTCTGTGCTGTACAATATATCCTTGTAGCTTATTTACTTTATATGTAGTAGTTAGTAACTTAATCCCCTATCCCTATCTTGCCCCTCCCTCTTCCCTCTCCCCACTGGTAACCGCTAGTTTGTTTTCTGTATCTGTGACTCTGCTTCTGTTTTGTTATATTCATTCATTTGTGTTATTTTTTTAGATTTCACATATAAGGGATAACATACAGTATTTGATTTACTTCAGTAAGTATAATAGTGTCTGAGTCCATCCATGTTGCTGCAAATGGCAAAATTTCATTCTTTATGGCTAATATTCCATAGTATATATATACCACATCTTCTTTATCCATTCATCTGTTGATGGACACTTAACTTGTTTCCACACCTTGGGCATTGTAAATAATGCTGCTACAAACATTGAGGTGCATGTATCTTTTTGAATTAGTGGGTTGTTTTTTTTTTTTTCAGCTATATATCAGGAGTGGAATTGCTGGGTCATATGGTAGTTCTATTTTTAGTTTTTTTGAGAAACCTCCATATTGTTTTTCACAGTGGCTGCACGAACTTACATCCCACCAACAGTGTACAGGGTTCCCTGTTCTCCACATCCTCACCAACATTTGTTATCTGTGGTCTTTTTGATGATAGCCTTTCTGACAGGTGTGAGGTGATATCTCATTGTGTTTTAATTTCTTTGATGAGTAATGATGTTGAACATCTTTTCATGTGCCTGTTGGCCATCTGTATATCTTCTTTGGAAAAATGTCTGTTTAGGTCTTCTGGCCATTTTGAAATTGGGTTGTTTGTTTTTTTGATATTGAGTTGTATGAGCTGTTTATATATTTTGTATATTAACCCCTTATTGGTCATATCATTTGCAAATGTCTTCTCCCATTCAGTAGGTTGTCTTTTCATTTTGTTGAGGTTCCCTTTGCTGTGCAAAAGCTTTTAAGTTTAATTAGGTCCCATTTGTTTGTTTTTGCTTTTGTTTCCTTTGCCTTAGGAGATCCAAAAAAATATTGCTATGATTTATATCAAAGAGTGTTCTACTTATGTTTTCTTCTAGTAGTTTTATGGTTTCTAGCCTTAAATTTAGGTCTTTAATCCATTTTGAGTTTATTTTTGTATATGGTGTTAGAGAATGTTCTAATTTCATTCTTTTACATGTAGCTGTCCAGTTTTCCAGCACCACCTATTGAAGAGACTGTCTTTTCCCCATTGTATATTCTCACCTCCTTCGTTGTAGATTAATTGACCTTGAAGGTGTGGGTTTATTTCTGGGCTCTCTGGCACAGTAGAATCTTTAAAAACTTTAATGATATCCTCAGGAAGATCTGGGAAGAGACTACCTCCATAGAACAAGAAAGGTTGCTAGTGGAAAGAGACCAATTGGAAAATCAGAAATAACTTTTGGATATTAAGCATATGATAGCTAAAGTAAGATATTCAAGAAACCACTTGGGAGATAACATCAAGAAAATCCCCTAAAATATAAGGCAAAAATACAGAGATAGGGAAAGAAGAAATAAAGGACACAGAAAATCAACTTCTTATGATGAAGACTGCTGGTTGTCCTCCAAAATCTGTTCACCTTTTTTATTGGGCGCACTTAACTAACTAACATTTCCTAGTCTCCTTTGTAGTTAGGTATAATCCTATAATTTAAGTTCTTGCCAATGGAAAATGAGCAGAAATGGTATATGACATTCCTGGGCCTAGACCCTCAGGAAAGCAGGCATGCCTTCACATTATTTTCTTTCCCCTTTTTACCAGCTGTAACCTGCAGGAGCCCAGCTTTGATGGTTGCAGACTATACAATGTCCTAGTGTAGACTTGCCAGATAAAACACAAGGTACCCAGTTAAATTTGAATTTCAGATAAACAATGAATCATTTTTAGTATAAGTATGTCCCAGATATTGCATCTTAGTGGATGGCAGAGCAACAGGATAAAAAGAACTGGGTTTTTGAATTTAGCATGTAGCAATGCTACCCCATTCACTTGGATACACATTTCAAAACTGTTAGTGAGAGAGAAACACACTTTTTTTGTACTCCAAGCCACTGTGTTGTCTGGTCTCTTTATTACAGCACCCTAATCTTTCATCCTAATACTTAGAGGTGAATTTCTGCCATAACAAGACTGTGGCTCATCTTACTATATATGATGTCTTACTCTTGCCATTGGTCATTTTTCCTCCACATTTTAACATCTCCAAAATTAGATGCTGTTTTAGATAAAATACCATATTACAAGAAAGAGATAAGGCAGTGATTTCAGCAAGATAGTGGAATAGGAAGTCCCAAATGTCAGTCCTCAACAGAGATGCCAGCTTAACAACAATGTATGGACCAAAATAACTTTTCGAGAACTCCAGAAACCCACAAGCAGGCACAGCTCAACTTGGGTTGTTTTTCAAGGGGTTGGGGTGAGGGTGGGAAGAAGAGTGGGATATGCATTCAACGTTCTGGCTTTTCAGAGGGTTGCCCGAGGGACTGGTTTCTGTCTCTCTTGATTTGCAGTACTGATGGGGAGCCAAAATACTTCGGATGCCACTAAGCACAACATACTTTGGGATGCTGCTGAGTGAGGTGGCTTGACGCTGTAGCACCAGAGAACTTTCAGTACCACAGACAGACACCAGAGGGAGCAAGAGATTATGAAAAAGAAACCTGAAAAAGAAACAAGCAGACCTCTGTAATTGGAAAATTAGCTGCACAAGCTCAGAGAAGTCACATCCACCAAAAAAGTTTTCAGAGATTCCCCAGAATCTCTAGTCAGGTTAATTATTAAAGGTCTTCCCCTGACAGAAGCCCGTCCAAATGAGGATATCAACAAAGAGACAGAAACTATTAAAAAGAACCAAACAAATTCTGGAGCTGCAGAATACAATAAGTGAATTGAAAACTTATTAGAGGGGTTCAACAGCACACTTGATCAAACAAGAAAGAATCATCAAACTCAAAGAAGGTCATTTGAAATTATTTAGAGTCATAGGAACAAAAATTAAAAAGAATGAAGAAAAGTGAAGAAAGCCTAAGGGACTTATGGGACACCGTAGAGTAGACCAATATATGCATTATGGGAATTCCAGAAAGAGAAAAGAGAGAGAACAGGACAGAAAGCATATTTGAAGAAATAATGGTCAAAAATCTCCCAAAACTGAAGAAGGAATTAGACATCCAAATTCGAATATGCTCAAAGGACTCCAAGTATGATGACTCCAAAGGGGCTTACACCAAGACACATTATAATCAAACTGTCAAAAGTCAAAGATAAAGAGAGAATCTTGAAAGCAGCAATAGAAAAGCAACTTGTTACATACAAGGTAGCTCCCATAAGATTACTGATGTATTTCTAGGAGAAACTGTACAAACCAGAAGTGAGTGGAATAATACATTCAAGGTGCTGAAAGAAAAAAAGAAACCTGCCAACCAATAATACTGTATCTGGAAAAACTGTCTTTCAGAATGAAAGACAAAGACTTTCTTAGATAAACAAAAGCTGTGGAAATTCATCCCTACTAGTCCTGCCTTATCAGAAAAGCTAAAGGGAGTCTGCAAGTTGAAACAAAAAAGCATATAAAAATATACAGCTTGTTGGTAAAGATAAAAATATAGACAAATAGAAAATTCTATAATACTGTAGTGGTGTTATGAAAAGCACTTTTAATTCAGTATAGAATTTAAAAGACAAAAGCATAAAAATAACTGTAACTATAAAACTATGTTAATGGATACAATTTATATAAAGATGTAATTTGACATCAGTATAAAGTAGGGGTGGAGAGATGCAAAGGAGTTTTGTTTTTTTTTTTGAATTTTTATTTTATTTTTTTTTCAGCCGGTTCTTTTTGGTTATCTATTCTATACATATTACTGTATATATGTCAATCCCAACCTCCCAGTTCATCCCACCACCACCGCCCCCCCACTTTCCCCCCTTGGTGTCCATACGTTTGTTCTCTACATCTGTGTTGCTACTTCTGCCTTGCAAACCGGTTCATCTGTACCATTTTTCTAGATTCCACATATATGCGTTAATATTCCATATTTGTTTTTCTCTTTCTGACTTACTACACTCTGTATGACAGTCTCTAGGTCCATCCATGAATCTACAAATGACCCAATTTCGTTCCTTTTTATGGCTGAGTAATATTCCATTGTATATATGTACCACATCTTCTTTATCCATTCGTCTGTCAATGGGCATTTAGGTTGCGTCCATGACCTGGCTATTGTAAATAGTGCTGCAATGAACATTGGGGTGCATGTGTCTTTTTGAATTATGGTTTTCTCTGGATGTATATGCCCAGTAGTGGGATTGCTGGGTCATATGGTAATTCTATTTTTAGTTTTTTAAGGAACCTCGATACTGTTCTCCATAGTGGCTGTATCAATTTACATTCCCACCAACAGTGCAAGAGGGTTCCCTTTTCTCCACACCCTCTCCAGCATTTGATGTTTGTAGATTTTCTGATGATGCCCATTCTAACTGGTGTGAGGTGATACCTCATTGTAGTTTTGATTTGCATTTCTCTAAAAATTAGTGATGTTGAGCAGCTTTTCATCTGTATGTCTTCTTTGGAGAAATGTCTATTTAGGTCTTCTGCCCATTTTTTTATTGGATATTTTGTTTTTTTTTAATATTGAGCTGCATGAGCTGTTTATAAATTTTGGAGATTAATCCTTTGTCCGTTGATTCGTTTGCAAATATTTTCTCCCATTCTGAGGGTTGTCTTTTCATCTTGTTTATAGTTTCCTTTGCTGTGCAAAAGCTTTTAAGTTTCATTAGGTCCCATTTGTTTATATTTGTTTTTATTTCCATTACTCTAGTAGGTGGGTCAAAAAAGATCTTGCTGTGATTTATGTCAAAGAGTGTTCTTCCTGTGTTTTCCTCTAAGAGTTTCATTGTGTCTGGTCTTACATTTAGGTCTTTAATCCATTTTGAGTTTATTTTTGTGTATGGTGTTAGGGAGTGTTCTAATTTCATTCTTTTACATGTAGCTGTCCAGTTTTCCTAGCACCACTTATTGAAGAGACTGTCTTTTCTCCACTGTATATCCTTGCCTCCTTTGTCATGGATTAGTTGATAGGTGCATGGGTTTATCTCTGGGCTTTCTATCCTGTTCCATTGATCTGTATTTTTGTTTTTGTGCCAGTACCATATTGTCTTCATTACTGTGGCTTTGTAGTATAGTCTGAAGTTAGGGAGTCTGATTCCTCTAGCTCTGTTTTTTTTCCCCTCAAGATTGCTTTAGCTATTCAGGGTCTTTTGTGTCTCCATACAAATTTAAGATTTTTTGTTCTAGTTCTGTAAAAAATGCCATTCGTAATTTGACAGGGATTGCATTAAATCTGTAGATTGCTTTGGGTAGTATAGTCATTTTCACAATATTGATTCTTCCAATCCAAGAACATGGTATATCTCTCCATCTGTTTGTGTCATCTTTGATTTCTTTCATCAGTGTCTTATAGTTTTCTCAGTACAGGTCTTTTACCTCCTTAGGAAGGTTTATTCCTAGGTATTTTATTCTTTTAGTTGCAGTGGTGAATGGGATTGTTTCCTTAATTTCTCTTTCTGATCTTTTGTTGTTAGTGTATAGGAACACAAGAGATTTCTGTGCATTAATTTTGTATCCTGCAACTTTACAATTAACTTTATTGATTAGCTCTAGTTGTTTTCTGGTAGCATCTCTAGGATTATCTATGTATAGTATGTCATCTGCAAACAGTGACAGTTTTACTTCTTCTTTTCCATTTGTATTCCTTTTATTTCTTTTCCTTCTCTGATTGCCATGGCTGGGACTTCCAAAAATATGTTGAATAATAGTGGTGAGAGTGGACATCCTTGTCTTCTTCCTGATCTTAGAGGAAATGCTTTCAGTTTTTCACCATTGAGAATGATTTTTGCTGTGGGTTTGTCATACATGGCCCTTATTATGTTGAGGTAGGTTCCCTCTATGCCCACTTTCTGGAGAGTATTTATCATAAATGGGTGTTGAATTTTGTCAAAAGCTTTTTCTGCATCTATTGAGATGATCATATGGTTTTTATTCTTCAATTTGTTAATATAGTGTATCACATTGATTGATTTGCATATATTGAAGGATCCTTGCATCCCTGGCATAAATCCCACTTGATCATGGTGTATGATCCTTTTAATATGTTGTTGGATTCTGTTTGCTACTATTCTGTTCAGGATTTTTGCATGTGTATTCATCAGTAATACTGGTCTGTAATTTTCTTTTTTTGTAGTATCTTTGTCTGGTTTTGGTATCAGGGTGATGGTGGCCTCATAGAATGAGTTTGGGAGTGTTCCTTCCTCTGCAATTTTTTGAAGAGTTTGAAAAGGATGGGTGTTAGCTCTTCTCTAAATGTTGATAGAATTCACCTGTGAAGCCATCTGGTCCTGGACTTTTGTTTGTTGGAAGATTTTTAATCACAGTTTCAATTTCATTACTTGTGATTGGTCTGTTCATATTTTCTGTTTCTTCCTGGTTCAGACTTGGAAAGTTATATCTTTCTAAGAATTTGTCCATTTCTTCCAGGTTGTCCATTTTATTGGCATAGAGTTGCTTGTAGTAATCTCTTATGATGCTTTGTATTTCTATGGTGTCCATTGCAACTTCTTCTTTTTCATTTCTAATTTTATTGATTTGAGTCCTCTCCCTCTTTTTCTTGATGAGTCTGGCTAAAGGTTTATCAATTTTGTTTATCTTCTCAAAGAACCAGCTTTTAGTTTTATTGATCTTTGCTATTGTTTTCTTTGTTTTTATTTCATTTATTTCTGCTCTGATCTTTATGATTTCTTTCCTTCTACTAACTTTGGGTTTTGTTTGTTCTTCTTTCTCTCATTCCTTTAGGTGTAAGGTTAGATTGTTTATTTGAGATTTTTCTTGTTTCTTGAGGTAGGATTGTATTGCTATAAACTTCCCTCTTAGAACTGCTTTTGCTACATCCCATCGGTTTTGGATTGTCATGTTTTCGTTTCGTCGTCATTTGTCTCTGTGTATTTTTGATTTCCTCTTTGATTTCTTCAGTGATCTCTTGGTTATTTAGTAATGTATCATTTAGCCTCCATGTGTTTGTGTTTTTTACGTTTTCTTTCCCTGTAATTGATTTCTAATCTCATAGCGTTGTGGTCAGAAAAGATTCTTGATATGATTTCAATTTTCTTAAATTTACCGAGGCTTGATTTGTGACCCAAGATGTGATCTATCCTGGAGAATGTTCCATATGCACTTGAGAAGAAAGTGTAATCTGCTGTTTTTGGATGGAATGTCCTATAAGTATCAATTAAATCTCTCTGGTCTATTGTGTCATTTAAAGCTTGTGTTTCCTTATTAATTTTCTGTCTGGATGATCTTTCCATTGGTGTAAGTGAGGTGTTAAAGTCCCCCACTATTATTGTGTTACTGTCAATTTCCTCTTTATTATAGCTGTTAACATTTGCCTTATGTATTGAGGTGCTCCTATGCTGGGTGCATATATATTTATAATTGTTATATCTTCTTCTTGGATTGATCCCTTGATCACTATGTAGTGTCCTTCCTTGTCTCTTGTAATGTTCTTTATTTTAAAGTGTATTTTATCTGATATGAGCATTGCTACTCCAGCTTTGTTTTGATTTCCATTTGCATGGAATATCTTTTTCCATCCCCTCACTTTCAGTCTGTATGTGTCCCTAGGTCTGAAGTGGGTCTGTTGTAGACAGCATATAGATGCGTCTTGTCTTTGTATCCATTCAGGGAGCCTGTGTCTTCTGGTTGGAGCATTTAATCCATTCACATTTAAGGTAATTATCGATATGTATGTTCCTATTAGTATTTTCTTAATTGTTTTGGGTTTGTTTTTGTAGGTCCTTTTCTTCTCTTGTGTTTCCCACGTAGAGAAGTTCCTTTAGCATTTGTTGTAGAGCTGGTTTGGTGGTGGTGAATCCCCTTAGCTTTTGCTTGTCTGTAAAGCTTTTGATTTCTCTGTTGAATCTGAATGAGATCCTTGCTGGGTAGAGTAATCTTGGTTGTAGGTTCTTCCCTTTCATCACTTTAAATATATTGTGCCACTCCCTTCTGGCTTGTAGAGTTTCTGCTGAGAAATCAGCTGTTAACCTTATGGGAGTTCCCTTGTATGTTATTTGTCATTTTTCCCTTGTTTCTTTTAATAATTTTTCTTTATCTTTAATTTTTGTCAATTTGATTACTATGTGTCTCGGCATGTTTCTCCTTGGGTTTATCCTGCCTGGGACTCTCTGTGCTTCCTGGACTTGGGTGGCTATTTCCTTTCCCATGTTAGTGAAGTTTTTGACTATAATCTCTTCAAATATTTTCTCGGGTCCTTTCTCTCTCTTCTCCTTCTGGGACCCCTGTAATGCAAATGTTGGTGCGTTTAATGTCCCAGAGGTCTCTTAGGCTGTCTTCACTTCTTTTCATTCTTTTTTCTTTATTCTGTTCCATGGCAGTGATTTCCACCATCTGTCTTCCAGGTCACTTATCCATTCTTCTGCCTCAGTTATTCTCCTGTTGATTCCTTCTAGTGTATTTTTCATTTTAGTTATTGTATTGTACATCTCTGTTTGTTTGTTCTTTAATTCTTCTACGTCTTTGTTAAACATTTCTTGCATCTTCTCGATCTTTGCCTCCATTCTTTTTCTGAGGTCCTGGATCATCTTCGTATCATTACTTGGAATCCTTTTTGTGGAAGGTTGCCTATCTCCACTTCATTTAGTTGTTTTTCTGGGGTTTTATCTTGTTCCTTCATCTGGTACAAAGTCCTCTGCCTTTTCATTTTGTCTGTCTTTCTGTGAGTGTGGTTTTCGTTCCACAGGCTGCAGGACTGTAGTTCTTCTTGCTTCTGCTGTCTGCCCTCTGGTGGATGAGGTTATCTAAGAGGCTTGTGCAAACTTCCTGATGGGAGGGACTGGTGATGGGTAGAGCTGGGTGTTGCTCTGGTGGGCAGAGCTCAGTAAAACTTTAATCCGCTTGTTTGCTGATGGGTGGGGCTGAGTTCCCTCCCTGTTGGTTGTTTGGCCTGAGGCAACCCAGCACTGGAGGCTACAGGCTCTTTGATGGGGCTGATGGTGGACTCTGGGAGGGCTCCTGCCAAGGAGTACTTCCCAGAACTTCTGCTGCCAATGTCCTTGTCCCCGCAGTGAGCCACAGCCACCCCCTGCCTCTGCAGGAGACCTTCCAACACTAGCAGGTAGGTCTGGTTCAGTCTCCTATGGGGTCACTTCTCCTTCCCCCTGGGTCCTGATGTGCACACTACTTTGTGTGTGCCCTCTAAGAGTGGAGTCTCTGTTTCTCCCAGTCCTATCGAAGTCCTGCAGTCAAATCCTGCTAGCCTTCAAAGTCTGATTCTCTGGTAATTCCTCCTCTCGTTGCCAGACCCCTGGGTTGGGAAGCCTGACGTGGGGCTCAGAACCTTCACTCCAGTGTGGACTTCATGGTATAATTTTTCTCCAGTTTGTGAGTCACTCACCCAGCGGTTATGGGATTTGATTTTATTGTGATTGCGCCCCTCCTACCATCCCATTGCGGCTTCTCCTTTGTCTTTGGATGTGGGGTTTCTTTTGGTGAGTTCCAGTGTCTTCCTGTTGATGATTGTTCAGCAGTTAGTTGTGATTTCGGTGCTCTCGCAAGAGGGAGTGAGCACACGTCCTTCTACTCCACCATCTTGATCCAATCTCAAAAGAATTTATATATGCTATTAAAGTTAAATTGTTATCAGCTTAGAACAGGTTATTATAAGATGTTTTGTGTAAGCCCCATGGTAACCACGCACACAAAACATACCTATGGAAGATACACAAAAGAAAATGAGAAAGGAATCAAAGAATGTCAATGCAAAAAATCAACAACACACAAGAAAGGCAGAAAGAGAGTAAAAGAGGACAAAATAGTCACAAGACAGGCAGAAAACAATGAACAAAATGGCAATAGTAAGTCCTTTCCTTTTAGTAATTACTTTAAATGTATATGGAGGGACTTCTCTGGTTGTGCAGTGGTTAAGAATCCACCTGCCAGTGCAGGGGACACGGGTTCAATCCCTGGTCTGGGAAGATCCCACATGCTGTGGAGCAACTAAGCCCATGTGCCACAACTACTGAGCCTGTGCTTTAGAGCCCATGAGCCACAACTACTGAACCCATGCCCTGCAACTACTGAGCCCGTGTGCTGTGACTACTGAAGACTGCATGCCTAAAGCCCGTGCTCCACAACAAGAGAAGCCACCTCAGTGAGAAGCCCATGCACTGCAACAAAGAGTAGACCCCCTGCTCGTAGCAACTAGAGAAAGCCCACGCGCAGCGATGAAGACCCAGTGCAGCCAAATCAATAAATAAATAAATGTAAATGGATCAACTCCCTAATCAAAAGACATGGAGTGGCTGAATGGATTAAAAAAAAAACAAAACCCTGTACTCGTTGTATGCTGTCTACAAGAGATTCATCTTATGTGTAAAGATACACATAGGCTGAAAGTGAAAAGAAGGGAAAATATTCCATGCAAATAGAAACCCAATGAGAGTAGAAGTGGCCATACTATGTCAGACAGAATAGACTTTAGTTAAAAACTGTCACAAGAGACAAAGAAGGACATTATATAATGATAAAAGGGTCAATTCACCAGGAAGATATAACAATTATAAATATACACACAGTTAACATTAGAGCCCTGAAATATATGAACTAAACATTGGCAGATCTGAGGAGAAAAATAGAGAGTAACACAATAATAGTAGGATATTTCAATACTCCACTTTTGATAATGGATAGAACAATCAGAAGATCAATAAGAAAATAGAAGACCTGATCAACACAATAAACCAAACAGACCTAACAAGTATAAACAGAACATTCTGTCATGTTCTATCTATTCAACATCAGCAGAATACACATTCTTCTCAAGTACACATGGAACATTCTCCAGCATAGATCATGTTAGGCCACAAAACAATCATACCAAGTATCTTTTCTGATTACAATAAAATAAAACTAGAAATCAGTAACAGAAGGAAAATTGGAAAATTCACAAATATGTGGAAATTAAACAAACCACTCTTGAGCGACAAATTGGTCAAGGAAGAAATCATAAGGGAAATCAGAAAATATCTTGAGACAAATGAAAATGAAAACACAACATACTAAAATTCATGGGATGAAGAAAAGCAGTACTAAGAGGGAAGTTTATAGCAGAACATGTGTATACTAAGCAAGAAGAAAGAGCTCAAATCAGCAACCTAAATTTATACTCTAAGGAACTAAAAAAAAAAAAAGAACTAAACCCAAACTTATCAGAAGGAAGGAACTAATAAAGATTAGAGCAGAAATAAGTGAAATAGAGATTAGAAAACAATAGAAAAAAATCAACAAAACTAAGAGTTTTAAAAAATATTTATTTAGTTGTGCTGGGTCTTAGTTGTGGCAGGTGGGCTCCTTAGTTGCAGCACGTGGGCTCCTTAGTTGCACCTCACTGGCTTCTTAGTTGCAGCTTGCGTGCTACTTAGTTGCAGCTTGCTGGCTCCTCAGTTGCAGCACGCAGGCTTCTTAGTTGTGGCATGAGAACTCTTAGTTGCGGCATGCATGTGGGATCTAGTTCCCTGACCAGGGATCAAACTCTGGTCCCCTGCATTGGGAGCGTGGAGTCTCAACCACTGTGCCACTTAGGGGAAGTCCCTAAGAGCTGGTTTTTGAAAAGAGCAACAAAATTTACAAAACCTTATCTAGACTAAGTAAGAAAAAAAGAGAGGACACAAATAACAAAAATCAGAAACGAAAGAGGAGACACTGCAACTTCTGCCACAGAAATAAGAAGACTCATACGAGACTTTTGTGAACAATTATATGCCAACAAATTGGATAACCTAAAAGAAATGGATAAATTCTTGGAGACATACAATGTACCAAGAATGAATCATGAAGAAACAGAAAATCTGAACAGACCAATAACTACTAAGGAGATTAAATCTGTAATCAAAATGCTCCCAACAACAAAAGGTCCAAGACCAGATGGCTTCAAAGGAGAATTCTACCAAATATTTAAAGAAAAATTAACACCAATCTTTCTCAAATTCTTCAAAAACTTGAAGAGGGAGGGACACATCCAAACTCATTTTATGAGGCCAGCATAACCCTGATACCAAAGCCAGACAGGCATTACAAGAAAACTATAGACCAATATCCCTCATGAATTTGCTGCAGGAATACTCAACAAAATACTAGGAAACTGAATTCAACATCACATCAAAAGTATTATACATCATGACCAAGTGGGATTTATCCCCAGGATACATGATGGTTCAATATATGAAAATCAATACATGTATATACCACTAATAGACAAAGGACAAGAATCACATGAGCATCTCAGTTGATGCAGAAAAAGCATGTGACAAAATTCTACATCCTATCATGATAAAAACACTCAACAAACCAGGTATAGAAGGAATGTACCTCAACAGATTAAAGGCCATATATGAAAAGCCCACAGGGAACATCACACTCAGTGATGAAAAACTAAAGCTTTTCCTCTTAAGATTAGGAACAAGGCAAGGACGCCCACTCTGAACACTTTTATTCAACATATTACTTGAAGTCCTAGCCAGAGAAACTGGATAGATAGATAGACAGATGGATAGATAGATAGACAGATATAGATAAAAGGCATCCATTGGAAAGGAAGAAGTAAATTTATCTCTGTTTACAAATGAACTGATCTTATATGTAGAAAACCCTGAAGACCACAAAAAAACTGTTAGAAGTAATAAATTCAGTACAGCTGCAGAATTAAAAAATCAGCATACAAAAATCAGTTGCATTTCTAGAATAATGAACTAACTGAAAAGAAAATTAAGAAAACAATCCCATTTACAATAGCATCAAAAAGAATGAAATACTTAGGAATAAGTTTGACCAAGGAGGCAAAAGACTTATACACTGAAAAAAACAAAACATCACTGAAAGAAATTAGATGCAAATATTGATAAATGAAAGACATCCCATGTTCATATTGGGGAAGACAATATTTTAAAGATGTCTATACTACCCAAAATTATACACAGATTCAGTGCTTTCCCCATCAAAATCCTGACATTTTAAATAGAAATGAAAAAAAAATCCTAAAATTCACATGGAACCACAAAAGATCCCCAAAAGCCAAAGCAATCCTGAGAAAGAAAAACAAAGCTGGAGGCATCACACTTTCTGATTTCAAAATATATTATAAAGCTACAGTAATCAAATAGTAAGGTATTGGTATAAAGACAGACACATGGAACAATGGAACATAATAAAGAGCCTAGAAATAAACCCACACACATACAGTCACCTGATCTTTGACAAGAGAGCCAATAATACCCACAGCCAACATCATACTTAATGGTGAGAAGCCAAAAGCATTCACTCTAAGATCAGAAACAAGACAAGGATGCCCACTCTCACCAATTTTATTTGACAGTTTTGGAAGTCTTAGCCACAGCAATCAGAGGTGAAAATAAAAGGAATCCAAATTGGAAAAGAAGTAAAACTGTCACTCTTTGCAGACGACATGATACTCTACATAGAAAATCCTAAATGCAACTAGAGATTATCATACTAAGTGAAGTAAGTCAGAAAGAGAAAGACAAATACCATATGATACCACTTACACGTGGAATCTAAAATATGGCACAAATGAACCTACTTACGAAACAGAAATAGACATAGAGAACAGACTTGTGGTTACCAAGGGGGAGGGGGGGAGGGAGAGAGATGGACTGGGAGTTTAGGGTTGGTACATGCAATCTATTACATTTAGAATGGATAAACAACAAGGTCCTAATGTATAGCACAGGGAACTATATTCAGTATCCTGTGATAAACCATAATGGAAAAGAATATATAAAAAGCACGTCTCTATGTGTATAACTGAGTCACTTTGCTGTGCAGCAGAGATTGGCACAACATTGTAAATCAACTCTACTTCAATTAAAAAAAAAGGAAAGAAAAGAAAATCCTAAAGATGCCATCAGAAAACTACTAGAACTCATCAGTGAATGAGGTAAAGTTGTCAGATACAAAATTAACATACAGAAATCTGTTGCATTTCTATACACTAACAATGAAATATCAGAAAGAGAAATTAAGGAAACAAGTCCATTTACCACTGTATCAAAAAGAATAAAATACCTAGGAATAAACCTACCTAAGTGGGCAAAAGACCTGTACTCCAAAAACTGTAAGACACTGATGAAAGAAATTGAAGACAACACAAACAGATGGAAAGATATACTGTGTTCTTGGATTGGAAGAAACAATATTGTTAAAATGACCATACTACCCAAGGCAATCTATGGATTCAATGCAATCCTATCAAACTACCAATGGCATTTTTCACATAACTAGAACAAATAATTTAAAATTTGTATGGAAACATGAAAGACTCCAAATAGCCAAAACAATCTTGAGAAAGAAGAACAGAGCTGGAGGAATCACTCTCCCTGACTTCTCCCCTATTACAAAACTACAGTAATCAAAGCAGTATGGTACTGGCACAAAAACAGACATATAGATCAATGGAACAGGATAGAAAGCCCAGAAATAAATGCACACATTTATGGTCAATTAACCTATGACAAAGGAAGCAAGAATATCCATTCGAGAAAAGACAGTCTCTTCAGTAAGTGGTGCTGGGAAAACTGGACAGCTACATTAAGAGAATGAAATTAGAACATGCTCTAACACCATATACAAAAATAAACTAAAAATGGATGAAAGACATAAATATAAGACTGGATACTATAAAACTCCTAGAGGAAAACATAAGTAGAACACTCTTTGACATAAACCACAGCAATATTTTTTTGAATCTGTCTCCTAGAGTAATGGAAATAAAAGCAAAAATAAATGGGACCTTATTAAACTGAATAGGTTTTGCACAGCAAAGGAAACTATAAACAAAACGAAAAGACAACCCTCAGAATGGGAGAAAGTATTTGCAAATGATGCAATCGACAAGGGATTAATTTCCAAAATATATAGACAGCTTATATAGCTCAATATCAAAAAACCAAACAATTCAATCAAAAAGTGGGCAGAAGGGACTTCCCTGGTGGTGCAGTGGTTAAGAATCCACATGCCACAGTGGTTAAGAATCTGCCTGCCAATGCAGGGGACGTGGGTTCGAGCCCTGGCCCGGGAAGATCCCACATGCCGTGGAGCAACTAAGTCTGTGTGCCACAACTACTGAGCCTGCACTCTAGAGCCCATGAGCCACAACTGCTGAGCCTGTGTGCCACAACTACTGAAGCCTGCGTGCCTAGAGCCTGTGCTCCGCAACGAGAAGCCACCACAATGAGAAGCCTGCGCACCGCAACGAAGAGTAGCCCCCACTCACTGCAACTAGAGAAAGCCTGCGCGCAGCAACGAAGACCCAACACAGCCAAAAATAAATACATAAATAAAAATTAAAAAAAAAAATGGGCAGAAGACCTAAATAGACGTTTCTCCAAAGAAGACATACAGATGGCCAATGGGCACATGAAAAGATGCTCAACGTTGCTAATTATTAGAGAAATGCAAATCAAAGCTACAATGAGATATCACCTCACACCAGTCAGAATGGCCATCATCAAAAAGGCTACAAATAGGGCTTCCCTGGTGGCGCAGTGGTTGAGAGTCTGCCTGCCAACGCAGGGGACACGCGTTCGAGCCCTGGTCTGGGAAGATCCCACATGCCTCGGAGTGGCTGGGCCCGTGAGCCACAATCGCTGGGCCTGCGCGTCTGGAGCCTGTGCTCCGCAACGAAAGGCCGCGATGGTGAGAGGCCCGCGAGCCGCGATGAGGAGTGGCCCCCGCTTGCCGCAGCTGGAGAAAGCCCTCGCACAGAAACGAAGACCCAACACAGCCAAAACTAAATAAATAAATAAATAAATAATAAAAATAAAAGGAATTCCTTTAAAAAAAAAAAAAAGGCTACAAATAATAACTGCTGGAGAGGGTGTGGAGAAAAGGGAACCCTTCTACACTGTTGGTGGGAATGTAAATTGGTGCAGCCACTATGGAAAATAGTATGGAGGTTCCTCAAAAAACTAAAAATAAAGATATCATATGATCTGGCAATCCCACTCCTGGGCATATATCTGGAAAAGACAATTCGAAAAGATACATGCACCCCAATGCTCATAGCAGTATTATTTATAATAGCCAAGACATGGGAGCAACCTAAATGGCCATCAACAGATGAATGGATAGAGAAGATGTGGTATATATACAATGGAATATTACTCAGCCATAAAAAGAATGAAATAAGGCTACTGCATTAATATAGGTGGACCTAGAGATTATCATACCAAGTGAAGTAAGTCAGACAAAGACAAATATCATGTGATATCACTTATATGTGGAATCTAAAAGAATGATACAAATGAACTTATTTACAAAACAGAAATAGACTCACAGACATAGAAAACGAATTTATGGTTACCAAAGGGGGCAGAGCAGAGGAGGGAGGGATGAATTGGGAGTTTGAGATTAACAGTTATATACTACTATATATAAAATAGATAAACAACAAGGACCTACTGTATAGCACAGGAAACTATGTACAATATCTTGTAATAACCTATAATGGGAAAAATCTGAAAAATATATGATGTGAATATATGTATGAATCACTTTGCTGTACACCTGCAACTAACAACATTGTAAATTAACTCTACTTCAGTAATAATAATAAAAAGAGAGAGAGCTAAGAATACACAATGGGGAAGGATAGTTTCCTCAACAAATTGTTTTGGAAAACTGGGTATCCACATACAAAATAATGAAATTGAACCTTTATGGATTAAAGACTTAAATATAAGACCTGAAACTGTAAAACTCTTAAAATAAAACATAGGGGAAAAGCCTCTTGGCATTGGTCTTCGTAATTTCTTGGATATGACACCAAAATCACAGGCAACAAAAGCAAAAATAGACAACTGTGACCACATCAAACTAAAAAGCTTCTGAACAGCAAAGGGACACAGTCAACAAAATGAAAATGTAACCTACAGATTGGGAGAAAATATTGCAAACATTATACCTGATAAGGGGTTAATATCCACAATATATAAGGAAGCCCTATAGCCCAGTTGCAAAAAACAAAAACTCAATTAAAAAATGGGTATGGACTTGAATAGACATTTCTACAAAGAAGACATACAAATGGCCAACAGGTATATGAAAAGGTGCTCAACAACACAAATCATCAGGGAAATGCAAATCAAAGCCACAATGAGATGTTACCTCACACCTGTTAGAATGGCCACTATAAAAAAAGAAAATGAGGGACTTCCCTGGTGTCAGAGTGGTTAAGAATCCGCCTGCCAATGCAGGGGACATGGGTTCAAGCCCTGGTCCGGGAAGATCCCACATGCCATGGAGCAACTAAGCCCGTGTGCCACAACTACTGAGCCTGCGCTCTAGAGCCTGCAAGCCACAACTACTGAGCCCGCATGCTGCAACTACTGAAGCCCGTGTGCCTAGAGCCCATGCTCCACAACGAGAGAAGCCACCACAATGAGAAGCCTGTGCACCACAATGAAGAGCAGCGCCCGCTCGCCACAACTAGAGAAAGCCCGTGTGCAGCAACAAAGACCCAACGCAGCCAAAAATAAATAAATAAAATAATTTACATTTTAAAAAAAGTGAGAATTTGGAGAAATTGGAACCCCTGTACACTGTTGGTGGGAATATAAAAATGGTGCAGCCACTGTGGAAAATAGTACAGAGATTCCTCAAAAAATTAAAAATTGAACTATCATATGATCTAGCACTCCCATTTCTGGGCATATATCTAAAATAATTGAAAGAAAGATCTCAAAGAGATATCTACACTCCTATGTTCATTGCAGCATTTTTCACAATAGCCAAGATGCAGAAACCACTTAAATGTCCATTAATGTAGCCTAGATAAAGAAAATGCAGTATATAATACAGTGAAATATTGATCAGCCTTAAAAAAGAAGAAAATTCTGCCATGTGCAATAATATGGATGAACCTTGAGGACATATGCTAGGTGAAATAAGCCAGTCACAGTAGGACAAATACTGCATGATTCCATTTATCTAAAATAGTCAAGCTCATAGAAACAGAGTAGAATGGTGGTTCCTAGGTGCAAAGGAAATGGGAGGTATTGTTCAATGGGTATAAAGTTTCAATCATGCAAGATGAACAAGTTCTAAAGGCAAATATAGTGCCTTAGTAGCAACAGTACAACATAGTACCTGTACAACACAGTGCCTATGGTAACAATACAATTTGTAAGCTTAAAATTTAAGAGGGTAAATCTCATGTTAAATGTTCTTACCACAATAAAAAATAAATAAGATGTACAGATACAGAAAGATCGAAAGTAAAGGAATTTAAAAAGATATCCCAGGCAATTACTTACCAAAAGTAAGCCAGTGTGTAGCTACATTAATATGCGAAATCACAGACTATAAGGGAAAAAGTATTATTAGGGTTAAAAAGGACCACATAATGATGAATTATAATTCATCAGAAACATATAATGATCCTGATGCTATGAGAACCTAGTAAAGCCTCAAAAGTTAGGTGTGGCCTTGTTACTTCTGGGTGGAAGCTCTAAGAATTAGTATGTGCTTTGCCACATGCCCTTGTTTTCCTCCACCATGGCAATCAGGACTGTCCAGATGGTACCTTCTCCATCAGCCTGGGTCCTAGAGTGAGGATAATGAAAATACTACTAGCAATTCATGATGCACATGGAGCATGAGTAAGAAATAAATCTTTAATGGGCTGCTTGTTTTTGACAGCTTTATTGAAGTAAAATCAGCACACAATGAACTACACATATTTAAAGTCTCAATTTGTTAAGTTTTGGCACACATAAGCACCTGTAAAGCCATCACCACAGTCAAGATAATGAACACACCCAATATCCCCCAAATTTCTTCATGTCCTTTGTGATCCTCCCTCTCATCTTCACCCTCTGCTTGCTTCCACGTGACCACTGGATCTGCTGTGGTCATTGTAGATCACTTGCATTTTCTGTAATTTTATATACATGGAATCATACAGTATGTACTCTTGTTTGTCTTTCAATCAGCACAATTATTTTGAGATTCATGCATGCTGTAGGGTTCATAAATAGTTCATCCATACTTATTGTTGAGTTGTATTCTGTCATATAGCTGTACATTTATGTATTTATCCATTCACCCATTGATGGACATTTTGATTGTTTTTGATTGAGAAAGCAAATAATCCATAAACATTTGAAAAAAATTTCCAGTTCATCTGAAATCAGGGAAATGAAAGTTGAAATCATAATAAAATCCAATTACACAGCCACCAAATGCAAAACTTAGATAATAGTGAATGTTAGCTAGAATATGGACTAAAGGGAACTTTCACGTGTTGCTGATATTGGTGTAAACTGGAAAAGTTCCCTAGGAAAATAGTATGTCGTTACCTTAATAAGTTGAACAATGCATACACTCTACAAGCTAGGAATTCTACTATGAGGTATATTTCCTAGAGAAACTCTTGCACATGGGCAGCAAGAGACTTGTAGAAGAATGTTTATAGCTGCATTGCCTATAATAGCAAAACATACAAACAAATGTAACAAAAATGATGGCTTCACCGTTTTGAGATTTATTTATGTTATTGCATGAAGCTGCATTTGATTTTCACCACTCTATTGTATGAATACTGTTGTACTGGGGGAATACCACAACTTATTTACCTATTCTTTTCATTAAAAACACTAAAGCCAGGGCTTCCCTGGTGGCGCAGTGGTTGAGAATCCGCCTGCCAGTGCAGGGGACACGGGTTCGACCCCTGGTCCGGGAAGATCCCACATGCCATGGAGCAGCTAAGCCCGTGCGCCACAACTACTGAGACTGCGCTCTAGAGCCCATAAGCCTCAACTACTGAAGCCTGTGTGCCTAGAGCCTGTGCTCTGAAACAAGAGAAGCCACCACAATGAGAAGCCTGTGAACCGCAAAGAAGAGTAGCCCCCACTCGCCACAACCAGAGAAAAGCCTGCGCGCAGCAATGAAGACCCAACGCGGCCAGAAACAATAAATAAAATAAAATAAAATAATAAAATAAATAAATTAAAAAAAAAAAAACACTAAAGCCAGACTGTTTTACTGGTGAATCTTTACTAAACTTTCAAAGGAGCAGATAATTCTTATCTTATACATGTTATTCCAAAGGGGAGAAATTATCCAACTCATTTTTAAGAGGTTAATATAATACTGATACCAAGACCACTTAAGGGCAGTAGAATGGACAACCTTATTTGTGAACATGGAGGGAAAATTCTAAGTAAAATATTAAAATTTAAACCCAGTAGTAAATTTAAAAATAATGTATTACATACAACCAGAGTACAGCTTATTCTAGGAATGTAAGGATTTTTGAAAATTAAAAACTATCGGTGCTTTTGGCTTCCTAACCTAGTCCCACTACTTCTTTGTAGGCAATAAATAGCACAGGCAAGGAGAACAATCCAAGCAGTAAGCCACTACAGTTACTGTGATCCAGGCCAAATTATATGGAGGACCAGGGAATGAATGTCTGGGGTTCATTCATACGGCAAGGCTAATGATTTCAACATATGGATAAAACAGATGTGCAACTGCATGATTTATTAACTTTAACTAGGTTGAAGTTGACAGGAAAAACAGCTGTCTTATGGATCCAGAACCCAGAAGCTCTCCTGGGTGTAAAGGCTCAAGATAATGTTTTTCTTTCAGGACATCATGTCTTTGTCCTCTGCATAAATCCCTTGTAGGTGCCTCCCCAGATCTTCCCCCAAGGTAGAGTTAACATCTCTAACTTCCACTTATTTCATTTGCAGGTGGTATTATTGCCTTAGAAGATCACAATTTTACAACCATCATGTAATGAATAGATTCAGGTAAGGATCATCAATGTATACTAAAACTATTGGGTGAAAGATTGTTGCAGAACAGGAAATTTACGTGGTTTCAAAGTATCATTCCATAGGTTAATTGATTAACTATAAAGAGGAAAAGGTAACTTTAAAGTAGAATTCTGATGGATACCACCTGAAACAAATGATCAAATTTACCATCACCAATAACAAGGCAAACTGACATTATGTGCCTCTTGATGTGATGTGATGGGAGGTACACAACATCACACATATAGTATTTTTGCCAAAAATGATTAACCTAAATCTAATTGTTGGGGGGAAGGTGACCAAATCCAGATTGTGGGACATTCTAAAAGACAACTTCCCTGGACTCTTCCAAAGCAGTAGAGTCATGAAAGACCACCTATGTGTGTGCATTGCATGCATGCATGTGTATGTGTACTGTTCTAGATTAAAGATAAAGATGAAAGGATACTAAAAAGGCTTGACAACCAAATGCACTGTGGGATCCTTAATTGGATCCTATATCAAATAAGAAAAAAGTTATAAAGGAAATTGGTGATAATTGATGAAATTTTACTATGTTATTGTATATTAAATATATTAATGTTAAATTCCTTGGATGTAATAATGGTATTGCAGATATTTAGGAGAATGTTCTTGTTAAAGAGCTACATGCTGAAGTGTTCAGGCATAAAGCGTCGTCATGTCTGGAACTTTCAAATGGTTCAGCGAAAAGAGGAAAAAGTACATATATGGATACCCAGATAAATAAAACGTGGCCAAACGTTAACAACTGGTGAATCTAGGTAATGGATAAGCTATTAATTCATTATACCATAAGTTCACCTTTTCTGGGGATTATTTTTCAAAATAAAAAGTTGGGGGAAAAAGCAAAAAGAAAAAACTAAAAAAAAAAATGCACCTACTACAGTTGGCAAAAGGCAAGGGCAGCAAGGGAGAAAGGATATGCAGTGCAAAATTACAGAAACTTTAATCTTACTTGGTTAATCACCCACTGTGTTCTTGAAACCCTCACTTTTGTGGTCACAAAAATGGAAACATTCCATACTTTTTGTTTTTCTCCTCTCTCTTCATAAGGCCTGACTCATCTGAATAGCTTCTCCTGAATTTACTTAGTGAATTTATTTCTTGGTAGTTAACCTTGATGCTTTTCCCACCTCCTATATAATAAACTCCCCTTCTCAATTTCCCCCCATTGATCAATGCTGTCCTTTCAACAAGTGAAATTCACCTTAATAGCTTAAAGGAGGAAAACTATATGATTGTTGCCCTCAGTGCAAGGAAAGCACACAATAAAATTCAGTGCCTCTTAAAAAGTGAGAAAAGAATTTCCTTAATATGAAAAGGAGCATCTGTAGCAAAACCTCCATCAAACCTCATACATTAAAGTACAAGTATGCTTATGAACCTTAGAAGCATTTCCTTTAATAGTGGTAATGAAGTAGGCCAATAAGATGCAGGGTACTTCTATCACCACTAATGTTCAGTGTGATATTGGAGGTCCTGACCAATACAATAAGACCAGAAAATGAAAGAGTAACTCTAAGGATTGGAAAGGAAGAGATTTATTTGCAGATTATATGATCATTTGCATAAAAATAATCATAATAAGAATAGCTAATGTGTATTGAGTACTTAATATATGCAGGAGCTGTTCAGTAAGCATTACATGTATAAATGCCACTTAATCCTACTTTAAAACAACCCTAGGAGATAGGTATAACTATTATCCCCATCTTACAGATAGTGACACTAAGGCACAGAGAAGGTAAGAAATTCGCTCAAGATCAACCAAAGCAGTCTAATTCTAGGCCCTTAAGTTTTCATCACTCTTCTATATTATAACTTTACTGTCATCAACACAACTTGCGACAGACAAAGAGAGGTATGAGAGGTAGTCAAGAGCCAATGCAATAAAATTAGTACGTCTTTAGAGCTAGAGGAGAAGGCGTAACAGTGGTTCTCAATGTTGGCTGCATACTGGAATCACTTGGAGAGCTTTGAAAAATCCTGATGCCCAGCCTGCACCCAGACCAATTACATCTGAATCTTGGAAGAAGGGTGGAAAGGCCTCAGTAGTTTTTAAAGAACAGTTGCATTAAAATGTCTTAAGAGAACTCAAGAATCCATTCAAATTGTGGTGTAAGTTTCCTTTCTTGAAAGCTGGGTGAGGTTGCACACTCTGAGCAGATGAATTACAGAGGGTGTAATTTGAACCCAGGAGAAGGATAGGGACTAGAAGTCCCACATTGTGGTGGAGACAGTAAAAAGGTCTCAGTGTATCCACATGTGGCTCAGATAGAGTCATCCTGAAGCCTGCAAAGCTCAGGTGTCAAATCTCTGATAGTGACTTATTGTGCTAATAAACTGTCAACCCAATAGCCTCGACTTGTTTAATGTGTCAATCTCAGCTTTCCTAAGAAGGTAACTATATCACAGCCAGGAACTGTTAAGCTGGTTACCTCAGTGTGGCCTCCCTAGATGGTAACTCTATCATGATTGTGAATTGTTGACCCAGTAATCTGAAATCCCTGGAGATGGTAGAACTTCTTTCTCAGTGCGTAAGTGGCTTTTCAAGTCTGAAAAGGCTTAGAATTAAATACAGAAATGGGGACTTCCCTGGTGGTCCAATGGCTAAGACTCCGTGCTCCCAATGCAGGGGGCCCAGGTTTAATCCCTGGTCAGGGAACTAGATCCCACATGCTGCAACTAAGAGTTCTCATGTCGCAACTAAAGATCCCACATGCCACAAGTAAGACCCAGCGCAGCCAAATAAATAAATAAATGTAGAAATGTTAAATAAATCAAACCTATCATATAAATACTTTTGTGTTTAAAATAATTGTGTGTATGTGTTTGGTACTTAAAATGTAATTTTGAAATAATATGGCATATTGAAGAATCTAAGAGATTAGCCTAGTTTGGTAGATTAGACCTATGAAATATAAGGAAATTTAATTGTTTGTGAATAATAATATTATTAAAAAAAATTTTTTTTTGGCCATGCCGTGCAGCTTGTGGGATCTTAGCTCCCCGACCAGGGATTGAACCCAGGCCCTTGGTGATGAGAGCGCAGAGTCCTAACCACTGGACCGCCAGGGAATTCCCATGTAAATAATATTAGAATACTAGATCTACTAGATCTATATGTTAATTATTTTAAAATTTATTTATTTATTTATTTACTTGTGGCTGCTTTGGGTCTTCGTTTCTGCGTGCAGGCTTTCTCTAGTTGCAGCGAGTGGGGGTTACTCTTCGTTGCGATGTGCGGGCTTCTCATTGCCGTGGCTTCTCTTGTTGTGGAGCACGGGCTCTAGGCACACGGACTTCAGTAGTTGCAGCACATGGGCTCAGTAGTTGTGGCTCGCGGGCTCTAGAGCGCAGGCTCAGTAGTTGTGGCACATGGGCTTAGTTGCTCTGTAGCATGTGGGATCTTCCCGGACCAGGGCTTAAACCTGTGTTTCCTGCATTGGCAGGAGGATCCTTAACCATTGTGCCACCAGAGAAATCCTGATCTATATGTTATTTATATATATGTAACAAATTTTTGTTAAGTACTTGGGAAGAATTTGCTCACTAGAGATGAAACTTGATTGAGCATGCATATGATGGGTGTAAAATGAAAAGAGAATACATGAAATTTATATTCAGTTTACAATGTTTAATGAAATTACATTTTATAAATTTAAAAATGGGATTGTTTAACAGAGTTTAATTGTTCTGCCTGAGTTACCCGAACAATAATAAAAGATCCCCTTAAGCCTAATCATTATTTTTATATAAATATAATCAATTTATAAATAGAATAATATATTTGTAAGTTGAACTTTTAAGTTTTAAATAAAGCTAAGGTTTTGAGTTTGTAGATGAAAAAATTTAATATTAATTTAGAACTTAAAATGCTGTAGTCTTTTGTGCTCACAAAAATCTGCCCTCAGACATGAAAAAAAATCACATCAACACTATTATTATCTGCATTTAACTGATGAAGAAATGGAAGCTCAGAAGGGTTAAGAAAACAGGAATCAACTCCATGCGTGTGTGGCTTTTAAAGCCAGTGCTCTTAACCATTGTGCATGTGGTTTCCCTGATGGATCAACCTCCTGAAAAGTCAAATGACTTCGGAATAATTAAGTAAACTATTTAGTGACTTAATCAATGTCTGCTCATATGCATTATAGGTTGACTTCACAGCTAAGTGGTCAATTTCAGCTCAAGGAAAGAGACTTTACTGGCTCATGTGAAAGAAAATTCTGGCTTCAGGCAGGGTTGCTAGAGACTCAAACCCTGCTTCTCTCTGTCCATCTGTCTGTTTACTCCATTCAGACACAGGCTTTCTTGTGGAGCAAGATGACTGGTGCTATCCCTCTGGGCTCAAGGACAGCTAGAAAATGTGGCTGCCTCTCTCCCAGTGTTCCCACAAAGGAATCATTGCATCTCACTGACTCTGATTAGCTCATGGGTCTATTCTGGAACTAATTACTGTGACCGAGGAAATGTGATGTTTTAAATGGCCATGCTTGGGGTCTCAGGTTGACCCCTAGAGTTGGAGGTGGAGTCAAATCCACCACAAACACGTGGGCTGAGAGTAGGGAGGGAGCAGTCCTAGAGAAGGGTGATTGGATGACAGGCGGCAAAAACAGATGTCCACTACAGTGGGCAAACTTCTCTCTTACTTAAGTACCTCACTATATCATTCACATGTACTGCTGACATAGTCTCTTCCTTTTGGCCAGGAATCACGTTACAACACTATAACTTAACTGTGTATCCTTTATTCTTCCCATTATTGCATTTTGAGAGCAGGGATATCTGTCTTTCCTTTCATCAGTGACCAAAATAAAAGCTGTTCAGGCATTCATCTAAATGAATGAAACCCAGATTACAGGAGCCTGGGTTACCTCAGAAGAGAAATAAGGAAGATGGGCAAGTGTTTTTATGTTTTTATGGTATTGTGGGTGGTAGCTATGTAGTATAAGGAGGGTAAGTCAAATTCACCAGACACTTATTGATAACTTCTTTGTGTTAGGCTGATTCCTGTTGGGGACAGTGTTCCAGTGGCCTTCAAGGAGCAACCAGCCTAGAGGAAGAGACAGATGGAAGGTGTTGGTTAATGTGATTTGGTTTCGGCCCAGATCCATGTTAGAATGGGCCACCATAGAGCCCTTGGTAATGGGTTGAGTCCTGGAGAGGCTTGGGGTTATCAAGTGTAATGTTGATTGGGTTTAAGGTTTTTAGTTTCCATTTATTGAGCACCCCCATCAAGTTACTTATACCCAAGGCCTGGGGCTTGGGGAGTAGGCAGGTCAAAAGGCTCCCAGAGCAGGCCCAGGTCCTGGCTCAGGGTTAACACCACCACTTCAGAGTGTGAAGAACCTAGTCACAAACAGACCCAGATACCCACAAAACCACAGATATATGGGGCAAATTGGGACAAAGCAGAGACCATGCTTCCAGACACCCAAAGGAATGGAGCATTGTCCCAGAAACAGCATGTCTACAGACATGGAAAGGGTACTGCTTAGTTCCAGAGGGAGGGTGTGCAGGGTGCCTGAGCTTGAGACTTTGTGAAATAGAGTTGATCACACTTTTTACTTTGGCTGTTCAGAGGAAGGCATCTTTATCAAACTTCACCCATTCTGAAAACCTGACTGTGGTCATTCAGAAGCCAAGGCTTGCATAGGAAGTGTGGGAAAACAGGAGTAGAGCTGGAGAAGGAGCCATCCAGGCTCTATGAGAGAACAGCTCATTCCTTTTCCCTCCTACCTTCCTGGAGGGAGAGGCTAGTGATAGAAGGCAGCCCACCATGATACTTGTTTCTCAGTGTATGTGGGTCTGAGGTAAACATGGAGAGCTTCTTGAGGGTGAAGAGGGAATAGCCTGCCCTCCTGGTCAAATGGTAACCCTGCTGCTGTTACATATGGGCCCAGGACGGCTGCCCATCACTCATCACTCAAGGCCTGCCAGACAGTTCCCTTGACCCAGATGCCCCAGGTAGGGGATGGAAGAGAACCTGAATAGGGAGCTGGCACCCTGTCAGCACAACAGGGGCAGAGTTAGAAAACACAACCCCAAGCGAAGCCAGAGGAATACTAATCTGGACCCTCCAGAAAAGTTGTCTTCAAACTGGGTGTGCATACCCCTGGGGGTTCACAAAAACTTTCCAAGAGGTATGTGAGCATATTTAGCTTAAAGGGAATCAATGTAAAGATCCTCAGCTTCCAGGTGTACTCTTTACAAAAATTAATCTAAGAAGAGTGATGACAGCAAGATGGTAAAATAAGAAGCCCAGACTCCCTTCCCCAACAGAGACATTGACTTAACAATAATATACAGTCCAAAAAGCCTTTATGAGAATTCCAGAAACCAGTTAAGAAACTCACAGTACCCAGGCAAACTAAAAGCCAAGAACAGCTACATTGAAACAGATAAGAGGAACCATTTCATTTCACTCACAATAGCCCTTCTCCCAAGCTGGCACGGCTTGGAGCACTCAGGAGTAGAATAGAAATCATAGAGTGAGTGCTCTCAGACCACAGTGGAATTAAACTAGAAATCAACAACAGAGAAATGGCTAGACAATCCCAAAATACATGGAATTTAAAGTATTAAATAAACTTTAAATAACACAAAACTTCTAAACAACACACAGGCCAAAGAAGAAACATCAAGAGAAATTTTAAAATGTTTTGAACTAAATGAAAAACACAACTTATCAAAATTTGTGGGATGTAGCAAAAGAAGGGCTTTGATGGCACTGAATAGCATATATTAGAAAAGAGGAAAGCTGTAAACTCAATAATCTAAGCTCTACCTTTGGAAGTTTAGAAAAAGAAGAGAAAACTAAATCAAAAGTAAGCAGAAGAAAAGAAATAATAAAAATTAGAGCAGAAATAAATGAAATTGAAAACAGGATATCAATAGAGAAAATGATCAAAACCGAAAGCTGGTTCTTTGAAAAGATGAATAAAATTGATAAGCCTGTAGCTAGGCTAACTGAGAAAAAAGAGGACACAAATTACTAATATCAGAAGTGAAAAAGGGGGCATCTGATCCCATGGACATTAAAAGGATAATAAAGGAATATGAGCAATTCTATGCCCACAAATTTAATAATCTAGATGAAATGGGCCAATTCCCTGAAAGGTAAAAACTATCAAAACTCACATAAGAAGAAACAGGCAATCTGAGTAGGCTTATATTTATTAAAGAAATTGATCAATATTTAATAACTTCCCCAAACAGAAAGCACCAGGCCCAGATGGCTTCATTGGTGAATTCTACCAAATATTTAAGGAAGAAATTATATCTATTTTCTACAATTCCTCCAGAAGACAGAATCAAGAAGGACTACTTCCTAACTCATTCTATGATATCAGCATTATGCTAATACCAAAACTAGGCAAAGACCTTACAAATACAGAAAACTACAGAAAAATATCTCTCATGAACATAGATGCAAAAATTCTCAACAAAATATTAGTAAATGGAATCCAACGATGTATTCAATATAAAAAGAATTATAGAGGGAGGATTCTGGGAAGATGGCAGAGTAGGAAGCACCTGGAATATGTTTCCCCACCAAGACAACAATTGAACTGGCAGAATCTGTCTGATGTAACTATTTTGGAGATCTGGCTGGAGTCTGCTGAAGGCCTGCAACTTCCAGGGGAAGGCTTGGATGATAAATAGCAGTTAATTTTGGTCAATTTCAGCTCTTAGCACAGTAGCAGGTACTCATCCTCCACTGCAGCCTCATGGCAGGCAACACACACATTTCTTGGAGTAACCTACACAGAGCTAGTGGGAGCCATGGTGAATAAAAAGGACACTGTCCTCCAAATATTGGGGATCTGTGCTCTGATTGCTGCTGCTTCTTTCTTTTTTTAAAATAATTTTTATTGGAGTATAGTTGATTTATAATGTTGTATTAGTTTCAGGTGAACAGCAAAGTGAATCAGTTATACATATACATATATCCACTCTTTTTTAGATTCTTTTCCCATATAGGTCATTACAGAGCATTGAGTAGAGTTCCCTGTGCTATACAGTAGGTCCTTATTAGTTATCTATTTTATATATAATAATGTGTATAGGGGCTTCCCTGCTGGCACAGTGGTTAAGAATCCGCCTGCCAATGCAGGGGACACGGGTTCGAGCCCTGGTCCAGGAAGATCCCACATGCTGCAGAGCAACTACTGAGCCTGTGCTCTAGAGCCCGCGAGCCACAACTACTGAGCCCGTGTGCCACAACTAGTGAAGCCCACGCACCTAGAGCCCGTGCTCTGCAATAAGAGAACCACTGCAATGAGAAGGCTGCGCACCAGGACAAAGAGTAGCCTCCACTTGCTGCAACTAGAGAAAGCCTGTGCACAGCAACGAAGACCCAACGCAGCCAAAAATAAATAATAATAAATAAAATAAATATTTTAAAAATCTTAAAAAAAATACTGTGTATATGTCAATCCCAATCTCCCAGTTTATCCCTTCTCCCCTTTTCCGCCTGGTAACCATACATTTATTTTCTATGTCTGTGACTCTATTTCTGTTTTGTAAATAAGTTTATTTGTACCATTTTTTTTAGATTCCACATATAAGCAATATCATATTTGTCTTTCTCTGTCTGACTTACTTCACTCAGTATGACAGCCTGTAGATCCATCCATGTTGCTGTAAATGGCATTTGATTGCTGCTTCTGATCACAGAGGTGCAAACAAAGAGAAGGGCAGCTATTGTTGTTGTATCTTCCCCCACTGTCACAAGCCGCTCCCCCTCTGGTTCAAGCGACTTCCAGGTGACTTAAAGGACCAGCACCCTTTTCCTGCCTTTCATTTTTCTTTTTCGCCTTTTGGAGCCCAGACATTAAAGACTAGGAGATTCAAAAACAACTGTATATATGGGGAAAATTACAATGTGACTGTACATACCCAGGGAAAGATGCAGGTCCAGAAAAGACATGAGGAGACCTTAAGTTTACATCTCAGGCTGATCACTGGCACAGAGACAGCCTACAACAATAAAACAAAAACAAACAAACAAATCCATCAAGTCCTGGGGATGGGAGAGAATATGATTTCCAAAGTTACCACATTATTAGATTCAAATGTCCAGTTTTCAACAACAATAAAAAATCACAAGGCATACAAAGAAACAAGAAATCATGGCCCATTCAAAAAATAAAAATAAAAATAAAAAAATTTTAAAAACCAACAAAAACTGTCCCTGAAAAAAGCCTGATGGCAAATCTACTAGAAAAGACTTAAAACACTTGTCTTAAAGATGCTTAAAGAACTAAAGGGAGATGTAGAGAAAGTCAAGAAAGTAATCTATGAACAAAATGGAAATATCAATAAAGAGATAGAAAACCTAAAAAGAAGCCAAAAAGAAATTCTGGAGCCAGAAGGTATAATAACTGAAATGAAAAATTCACTAGAGAGATTCAAAGGCACATTTGAGCAGGCAGAAGAAAGAATCAGTGAACTTGAAGATAGGACAATAGAAATTGTTGAGTCTGAGGAACAGAAAGAAAAAAGGTTAAAGAAAAGTGAACAGAGCTTAAGGGAACTGTGGGACAACATCAAGCAGACTGATTATATGCATTGCAGGAGACCCAGCATGACAAGAGAGAGAAAGGGACAGAGAGAATATTTGAAGAAACAATGTTTGAAAACTTCCCAAATTTGGTGAAAAATATGAATATAAACATCTAACAAGCTCAATGAACTCCAGGTAAGATGAACTCAGAGACTCACATTGAGATATAAAAGCAGCGGGACAGAAGCAAATCATCACACAAAAGTGAGCCTCAATAAGATTTTTGGCAGATTTTTCATGAGAAACTTTGGAGGCTAGAAGGCAGTGGGCCAACATATTCGAAGTGTTCAAGGGAAAAAACTGTGAGCCAGAATCCTATATCTGGCAAAACTGGCCTTCAAAAGTGAGGGAGAAATTAAGACATTCCCCAATAAACAAAAGCTGAAGAAATTAATCTCTATACTTGATCTGCAAGAGATGCTCAAGGGAGTCCTGCAATGTGAAATGCAAGGACATTAAACAATAACTTGGAGCCATATAGAGAAATAGAAATCTCAACAGAAGTAAATACATGGGCAATCACAAAAGCTAGTATTATTGTAACAATGGTTTGTAACTGCATATTTTGCTTTCAACATGATTTAAGAGACTAATACATTTAAAGAAAAAAATCCAATTAGTCTAAAAGCTAGTATTCTTGTAACTTTGGTTTGAAAGTCCAAATTTCGTTTTTGACATAATTTAAGAGACTAATGAATTTAAAAGAATTATTAGTTTATGTTTTGGGGCACACAGTATATAAAGATGTAATTCTGTGGCATCAACCATCAAAAGGGGTGGGGATGGAGATGTAAAGGAGCAGAGTTTTTGTATCTTATTGAAGTTAAGTTGTTATAAATTAAAATTAGAATGTTATAAGTTAAGGATGTTAAATGTAGTTCCCATGATAATCACAAAGAAAAGAACTATAGAATATAAACATAAGAAAATGAGAAAGGAATGCAAATGTTTTGCTACAAATAAATCAACTAAACACAAAAGAAGACAGTAACACAGGAAATGAGGGACAAAAAGCTATGGGGCATATAGAAAACAAGTAGCAAAATGACAGAAGTAAGTCCTTCCTTATCACGAATTGCTTTAAATGTAAATGGATTAAGTTCTCTAATCAAAAGACAGAGACTGGCAGAATGGATAGAAAACACATAATCCAACTATATGCTGTCTACAAAAGACTCACTTTATTTATTTTTTATTTTTTTAAACTTTTTATTTTATATTGGAGTATACATATACATGTATCCATTCTCCCCCAAACTCCCCTCCCATCCAGGCTGCCACATAACATTGAGCAGAGTTCCCTGTGCTATACAGTAAGGTCCTTGTTGGTTATCCATTTTAAATATAGCAGTGTGTACATGTTGATCCCAAACTCCCTAACTATCCCTCCCCCCCCTTTCCCCTTTGGTAACCATAAGTTTGTTTTCTATGTCTGTGAGTCTGTTTCCATTTTGTAAGTAAGTTCATTTGTATCATTTCTTTTTAGATTCTGCATATAAGGGATGTCATACAGTATTTCTCTTTCTCTGTTTGACTTACTTCACTCAGTATGACAATCTCTAGGTCCATCCATGTTGTTGCAAATGGCATTATTTCATTCTTTTTAATGGCTGAGTAATATTCCGTTGTACATATGTACCACACCTTCTTTATCCATTCCTCTGAAAAGACTCACTTTAGATCCAAGGACACAAATACAGTAGATTGAAAGTGAAAGGATGGAAAAAGATATTCCATGGAAATAGTAAGCAAAAGAGAGCAAAAAGACAAAATAGACTTTAAATCAAAAAAGGTTACAGATTACTAGGGGTATTAGCAGAGGTAAGGGTGTAAGAAAAAGCAGGCCAGAGAGTACAGAGTTTTAAATGGCAGGCTAGGTATTCTTTCCGCAGTGTGCAGTCATCAAGGCCATTCAGCAGGGAGGAGCCATAATCCCAGACCTGAGTGTGAAGGATGAAATGAGAAGAGTGTGGAGGAAGTCAACTTGGTTGAGGAGTTATTTCAGTTTACTCAGAGAACAATACACCTTTTTCCATAAATGTCCTGATATAAAATACCCCTAATAGGGCCTGCCTCTGAAAATATGTCTCAAAGAGTTAGACATGATTTTTTTCTTTTTTTTAATTAATTAATTTATTTTTAGCTGTGTTGGGTCTTCGTTTCTGTGCGAGGGCTTTCTCTAGTTGCAGTGAGCGGGGGCCACTCTTCATTGCAGTGCGCGGGCCTCTCACTATCGCGGCCCTCTCACTATCGCGGCCTCTCTTGTTGCAGAGCACAGGCTCCAGACGCGCAGGCTCAGTAGTTGTGGCTCACGGGCCCAGTTGCTCCGCGGCATGTGGGATCTTCCCAGACCAGGGCTCAAACCCGTGTCCCCTGCATTGGCAGGCAGATTCTCAACCACTGCGCCACCAGGGAAGCCCTAGACATGATTTTTGAAAGTATAAAATGAAAGGCTAAAGCTTGCCCAAGCTCCAGCACCTATTGCCCCAAAATAAAAGAACAAACAAATGTACAGATTTTGACCAAGTTGCTTTTGTTCTAATTGGTTTTTAAGAGAGCCAACATAGGTTGGCTGTATAGTAATACAATAATAATAAAACACAACATTGTAAATCAATTATACTTCAATTAAAAAAAGAATTAAAAACAAATAAACAAACAAAATGATTATAGTAACCATTGAATGAGCACTTGCTATGAGCCAGGTACTATAAGTCTTTCCTCATTCAATACTCACAAACCTGTGATGTAGATTCACTCATTATCATCATTTCATAGATAAAGAAACTGAGTCTAAGAGAGGTCAGAGTCAATATGCAGCATTACTTAGATTAAAATGCTGTGCTTTCTATTTCAAAATCATGTCTTTACCCATTGCACTTCATGTGCTTAAGCAGTTGTGCTTGGCAGACAGCATATAGCATTGCCCCTGGGGATGATGATGTGACAAGAAAAGAACTGCTTGACTTCTTTGTGTCTTGATTTGTTCAGCAATAAGTGGAAATAATAACTGCCTTTTTATCAGGCAGAGTAACGGGAGATAAGACTGTTTTTCTCTCTTGGTTTGATTGCAAAAGAGGCCATGTCCACCCATAGGTGTGAATGGAAATAAGAGGCCACTTACAGAGTGTGGTTTGTGTTGGTGGCCCAAGTGCAGCTGCCTCATCTATACAATGGGTATAATAGTGTCCACCTCCTAGGGTGTTTGTAAGGATCCAATGTATTCATACATATCACAGATTTAGGACAGTGCTTGACAAATAGCACTCGCTATCTAAATACTAGCCATTACTGGTATTAAAGATAGAAACTTGGCTACCAGGGATCACTGTGGCCATAAATATATGTAACCTCCAAGCAGAGATAGGGGAGAAGCCTCACTCACCCTGGCTTTTTCCTAGTAGGCATTTAGTTAGGAAGATTAGCTAGCTATAATCTTGGCCAATAGTAAACAGAGCTCAAAGAATATGACAGGGATGGAGAAATAACGTTATCAGAAAATAAAAATAGCTCCTAATTTTTACCATTTCTATAATCAAGCACCACATTAAGAGTATACCAACTTGGTCTTGCCTAATCCTCACAGTTCTGTGGGGTACGTGTTATTAACTGTGCCCTCTGTCAGCCTCCACTCCCACCTCTGTAAAAAGACAATAGAAGGTGATGGGAGAGGTGGGGGGGAGGGTGGTCCTGCTGGGCTCCTGGCCGTGCAGCTTCTCTTGGCTCTCTCCGAGGCAGGAAGCGCCTCTTCCACAGGACATCAGTGTAAGCCTGAATAAGAAAAAGAATTTCTCCCTCCTAAGCCATGGCACATCAGTTGTACAGAAATACCACTTCGGGAAACAGTCTTCAGGAGAGCCTCGATGAGCTCATACAATCTCAACAGATTACCCCCCAACTTGCCCTTCAAGTTTTACTTCGGTTTGATAAGGCTATATATTCAGTGTTGGTACAGAAGGTCAGGAACAGAGTCAATTCCAGGCCTATGTATGTTTGGCTACCTTCCCTAAAGAGTTACTGAGATTTCAAATGTCTGAAACATTATCTGCAGGATTGAAGGGCTCTCTAAATACGTACAGATTCTGCGATAATGTGTGGACTTTTGTATTGAACGATGTTGAATTCAGAGAGGTGACAGAACTTGATAAAGTGAAAATTGTAGCCTGTGAGTGGGACCTCTCTGGTGGACAAGTGGCTAAGACTCTGTGCTCCCAATGCAGGGGGTCTGGGTTCGATCCCTGGTCAGGGAACTAGATCCCACATGCCACAACTAAGAGTTGCGCATGCTGCAACTAAAGTTTCCGCACGCCGCAACCAAAATAGATCCTGCAGGCTGTAACTAAGGATCCTGCATGCTGCAACAAAGATACTGCACACGGCAATGAAGATCCCATGTGCTGCAACTAAGACCCGGCACAGCCAAATAAATAAATAAATAATTTAAAAAAGTGTAGGCTGTGATGGTAAAAATACTGGCTCCAATACTACAGAATGAATAGAAAAAAATTGGCTTTTTAATGCCATCCTGTTATTGTTCATCTCTTTTCGAAGAGAAGCATAGGAGACTTTTTAACAAATTTATTCTAGCATTGCAGAAATGACTACACTGTGCCGTACTATCAGAGAATTCCAGTAGAAAGAAGCTTATAACTCTGTACCCTCTTACATTACATTTATTATACATCATGAAGAAACAGAGCTTTCTTTTTAATGACAAATCAAACACTGTTGCCTTCCTAAGACTATTCTTTAATAAATTAATTTTAAAACAAACAGACAAAAAGTGATGGGGATTCTTGCCTGGGCAATATGACCCCAGAGCCCACACTTCTAACCTCTACCCTCAGCTTCTTTGAGGGTTTACCACTGGGAACCAGACGTCAAGATGGGGGGTCAACAGGCTGGGGTGGAGGTGGGGGAACTAAGACATGCCATAATTACACCACAGTCTGCAGTAGGGTTTAAGGAAATAAATTATAGGCCCCGAGTACTTTGAGTTTCCTCGTTTAAAATTAGATTTTAAACCCTAGGCCACGAGTATCAATGGTACTTTCTGAGAAACTCTGAGTGAAGCCTGTTGACACAAGTGCTTTTGAAAGTTCAAAACACCAATAGATCTTGTACCCTCTGCTTAGAAAGAAAGGAGGGAGGAGAGAGAATATCTACTTCCCAGTTCTTATAAAGGTTAGGTTAAATTTATACTTATTCTTGTTTTTTGGGGTTTTTTTTTGCTTTTTAATTGCTTTATTAACTTCACATTTTCCATGCAAATGGGTGAAACTCTACTGTTGACAGAAACTTAGATTGGGTGCCAAGGCAATCTCCAATTAGAAGCTGGTAACACAGAACCCACCTGACATGGAAATTACGTAAGGTTCACAGCAAATGGATCAGAAAAGGCGTATCAGGAAAATGCAAGAAAAAAGAGAACAACAGTGGGAATCGCAGTATTAATCTAATGGAAAATGGCAGGAGTCAATGCATAAGGCAAAATTCATCATGATGGTCATGGTGATTAGAGAGCTCCCCCATAAGGATATGTAGACAATTCCTCAACTGCAGCTCCCTAAGTTTTCTCCTGATTTCGCTCATCTCTTCATGAACATTTCCATATAATCTCCATCTCCACCCATCCCATCTTTGACCTGCCTATTGGGTACGGCCCATCAGAAATTAGGGGCAAGTTGGCGAGCCTGTCCCCGTCTATTATTTCCTGCTGGCTGGTGGCCTTCGCCCCCTCCCAAAGGGCGGTTTTCCTTTCCTTTTTGCACAGGCTGCTCCATTTCTTCGTTTTCATGGGCCTATCCTTGCTGTCTCCTGCTCCTCCCGATTCCCACCACAAGTGCGCCGCTGTGAAACTTAGTACTTATTCTTTATACTTATTTCTATCTTGCAGAGCAGTAGAAATTTCCAAGACTCGTTACTGGGAAAGGCAATGAAATTTCTGTAAGAGTCAGAGGTTTGTTTTCATAATTATCTTCCATGGGTTGTTTTCACCTTACAACTGTATTTTCATTATAGAAAACTATATGTGTTGCAATATAGGTCCCCTCCAAGTTGTAAAGTATGTCATAGGAGGGTGGATTTGCTCACTAACTCTATGATAACTAACCTGCTGAGCATAACTGCATATTATAATGAACACAAACAAAATATCAAAACTGGGAAGTTTCTTCTTACATTAAAAAAAAAACCCAAAACAAAACCCAAAGTCCTCATGTGATATATGAGGCCCTACATGATCTAGCATCCTGCCACCTCACTGCCCTCATCTCCCTGTCACCCTGGTCCAGCCATCCTGGCCTCCTTGCTTGTCCTTCAACACACCAGACATGGTCCTGCCTTTGTACCTTTGGACTTGCTGTTCTCTTGGCTTAGAAAAGCCTTTCCCCCAGATTATGTGTACGATTTGCTCCCTTACTTCATTCACATTTGTTCAAATATCACTCCCTCAGGGAGACCGTCAAATTATCTCATCTAAAATCAAGCCACCCACCCCACCCTCACATCCATCATCTTCTATTCTTTGGTTTGCCTTTTCTTCCCCATAACACAAATCACCATCTCATACTTTATTATGCATTTGTTGATTGTTGATTGCTGGGTTTTCCCCACCAGAATGTAAGCTCCATGAAGGCAAATCTTTGTTTTGTTTGCTGCTGTATCCCCAGCCCTAGAACAATGCCTGGCGCCCAGCAGGTGCTCAATAAATGAATGAAGTGAAACTAATGAAAAGATATGGGTTCCATGACAGGAAAGAGCTTGCACTGGGAACCCTGCACCAGGCGGTTTAGGAGATGCCGACCATCAGAGCCAGAGATGACCCTGAGAAGGGAAGAGATCCCTGGGAATTCACAGAAACCTGGGGGGTGAGTACCAGACTTTATGAAGGGGGTGGAAGGGGGAATATGGAGTAACTCTAACTGACACCTGCATCACACACACATTATCTTATTTCATCTTAATATCACAACAGATGAGGAAATTGAAGATCAGAAAGGTGAAGTGACTTACCCATGGTTATTCAGCTAAGTAGCAGAGCCTCGATCTGAAATCAACTCTGTCTGACTCTAGAAACCATGTTCTTTTCAAGACACCACACAGCTGAGGAGAAAGTTTGGCAAAGAGTGTGTGTTCAGTTAAGTAACAGTTGAAGGAATGAACAAATGCTTCATAGAGAAAGTGACTGTTAATTTGGTCTTTTTTTGAGATCAAACAGCCTTATGGAGAGACCAAAGGCAGACCTGGAGAAAGAAGGAGATTGAACAAAAAGTTTTAAGATTAGATAGTTAGGTGAGGAGCTGTCCAGGGACCGCTGAGTACATCAGCTTAGCTGGATCTTAGGGTGTTAAAGGAGCATTTTGGGAGATAAGGTCTCCAAGGACCCAAATGTGAAAGATCTTGACTGCTTGGTTATGGAATTTGGACTTTACCATGAGACAGTGGGGAGCATTAAGCTGTAGAGTAATGTGCTCAGACACTGCTTTAGGAAGTCATTCTAGGGTGCTGGGGATGGGATTACCAAATGGATTTATTGTAATAGTCCCAGTGAAGGGTTATCGCCAAAGCAGTCAATTCTCTCTGAACCCATGAAAGGTTGAGTTAAAACCAGCCCTGACCTAAACATTCACACAACAGCCACTAGTTGGCAGCAATGTCCCAAGAAACAGGTGGGCCAGCCCCCAAGTAGGAGCTTCCTCAGCCAACTCCTTGGGCTGTGATGGGGTATGGTCACCTGGTGGAACGCAAGAGTAGCTGGGAGAACAGCCTGTGCGGAGGGAACCCCAAAGACCCACAGGGGAAGGAGTATGTGGAGGTCAGAGGACAGGGTGATCAATGCCCGGAGGATGGTTGCGGTGGGGTGGGGGGCAGGGCTGAGAGGGGAGGCTGCATCTGAGAGCTAGAAACTGATTGCAAATGGCCTTGAATTTCCAGGCTAAGAAAGCTGGACATTATCCTGAGGGAAATGGGAACCCAGGAAACCCATGTTTAAGTAGAAGAGAAACATGACTAGAGTTGCCTTTTAGAAAGATCACCAAGATTGCAGTGTGGAGAATGAGGGGAAAGAGACAAGAAGCAGAGAGAACAGTGAGGAGGTGCTGCAGTGATCCCCAGAGAGATGATGAGTGGTCTGAACTAGGGTCAGCGATTGCAGTGGACAGAAGGGGTCAGATTTGTAGGAGACTTAAGAAATAAAAATCATAGAATGAGAAAGAGGGCATTAAAATGTAGTTTTCACAGAAGAGAATGAATATTCTCTCACCATTATTAAGAACACTTGCTGAATTGTTGGATTTTCTCCCTAAAACTGCAGTGGAAGAGCTCAGATCGTGGAACTTCTTTAGGTCTAAATTCACTCAACAATCCTATCAGTCTGTGGTGGGAACTGGCGACAAAGGAATGACTTAGCAGTTGCCTCCCCACTCTGGTGGAATAACAGTCAACTGCACAGTGTGGAGAGGGCTTTGATGGAGGAAATACAGGACAGTGTGGGGTCCAGCGGGAGAACCTGATGCAGGTTTCCAGGGAGAGGAGACTTTTGAGCCCAAGATATGCAAAGGATCTCACAGAACTGTCAGTGAGCTAAGCACTGGAAAAGAAGGGAGTCTGGGAGCAGCCCCGTTACCTATTTACCCCTTTTCGTCACAAACCGTAGACGTCACCTTATGCGCGATAAGGTGTCCCAGGTGACCTACATTCCCTAGGATGAAAGCGCTAACCCAGCCACGGTCGCCAGCTCCTGGAGCAAACAAACGCACTTCCCAGAAGACAGACATGCTTAGTGTGCCTCAAAGGCTCCTGGACCGCCGCCCAGGGTAGACAGGCTGTGATTGGTAGGAGCCTGGGGCCCGCCCCTCACCAGCCCAACACTGCGGTTCTGATTGGTGGAGACACAGCGTGGCCCCGCCCCTCCCGCCAGTCGGCAAAGGAGGCTAACCAGGTGGGTGCGCGACTGCTGAGGGGGCCCTGGAGCACCGCTGTTACGGTCTGGGGGAGATGGAAGGTCGCCCCGGCCCCAAATCTTCTACACCCGCGATGGACTGCAGTCCCTAGAGAAAAGGCGTCAAGGGACCGGAAGCTGTGCTTCCCGGAGCATTGTGGGCCCAGGCTGGGGTGGGCCGGGTCTTCCGGCGCCTGCGTGCACCTAGCAGTTTGGGAAATGGTGGCCCCCGGCACGTTGGTGCAAGCCCTGTGAGGGGCGGGAACCCGGGAGTGGGTTCTCGGGCATTTTCAGACCAGGGTGTGGAGCCCAGGGCTGGGGTGGGGCCGGGATGCTTCCGGTCTCCGCCCCGCTTTGGGGCCTCGGGCGCCATCTGCTTTGCATCCTTAAAGCTCTGGCCTGTAGCGTGCCCCTTCCGCCCCAACCCCACCCCTAGTCCGTTTCCTTCCATCCGGTGGGAACAGCAGCCAGAGTGCCACCACAGGATTTTAAGAGCCCTGAGTGCACACCTGGCATCCTGGGCCCCTGACTCCTCTTTGCATTACCCCTCCCGGGGCCCCTGCGAAGCTTAAAGAGCTAACTCCTTTCAACAGAAGTCTGCTGGGGCCATGTGATAAGGCCTCCTCCATCGCACCTGGTCCCAGCCCTTCATCGTAACCACCCTGCCCCAGGCTCAGGCGAGGCACACCCTTCTCCGAGCATCACTCCTGATTTGTGAGATGGGGATGGCTAACTCCTCAGATTCTCTGTACCTAATGATAATACACACAGGCGCTGCCAATTACGATGTACCCGTTTTCCCTTCTCATCCTCTCCGTACAACCCCGCTTCATGGCAAGCAGATTTTATAGTTTAACCTGTGTGCAGTTATGAAGGCTTCGACAGGCATATCCACCCCCACCGCCCCGATTTTGTCAGCTGAGCCTCTAGGGACAAATATCCTTGGTGCTTTTATTTCAACTGTTTTCTGAGTGCCTGCTCTGTGCCAAGCACTGTATTTAGTACTGAAGACCCAGATGAACCAAATTGACTTCTTTCCATGAAATTGAGACTAGCGGGGGAAATAGGAACTTGTGATAAAGGTGGTCATAAAAGACGTGATAAATATACAGTGCCACAGGAAAGGAACTAATGAAGTGCTCTTGAAATTCAGGGATTGGGCGAAGGGGGTTAGAAGTCTTTAGAGAGTGTGCAGTAGCCTATAAGCTGGATCAGAGGGGGCATTCTGAATTAAATAGATGGGAGAAGGCAGCTTGACAGCTCACTCTGCCCATGCAGTGAACATGGTTCATTTTGCTTTGGATGGGCTGGGGGTTTGGGGGGAGGAGTCGGGTATAGGGTGGGGGGTGTGCAGTATAATTTTTTTTTTTGTTTGGCCATGCGGCTTGCGGGATCTTAGTTCCCTGACCAGGGACTGAACCTGGGCCACCACAGTGAAAGCGCCGAGTCCTAACCACTGGACCGCCAGGGAATTCCTGCAGTATAATTGTTAAAAGCAGGGGTTTTAGCATATTTGCTGTGAGGTTTCAGGCACATTAACCTCTTTGAGCCTGTCAGATGTACAGAGATAGTACCTACCTCACATTCAAGATAATGCATATCAAGGCCTGAGCATCAAGGTCAGCACATAGCTATCATTTTTTTGAATACCAGCTATCATACGTGAAGGAAAATGGGAATGCCTCGAATACCAAGATTTTTAGATTTTTCTCTAGGTACTAGAGATCAAACAGATTTTTAAGCAGTAGAGGGTGTTGATCAAAGGTGCTTGGAAGTGACTGAATCTTGGCATCAAAAAGTCTGAAGCCCCTCTAATAGTTGCTTCTTTCCCATTCCCATCCAAATCTGCCTACCCTCAACCCATATGCATTTCAGAACCATGTTTCTAAAAACCAGCCATTTATATCTGCTTAGGTAAGTTACAGAGGGAGTAAGGTGGTGTATTTACAAGTTGGTTTGTCCAGATATACTATAACTTAGTGTCTGTATTTAATATTGACAACCAAAAAATATATATAAATATCTTCCAACTATACACAGCAGGGCAGGAGTGTTCACGTCTTCTTGAATAGTGAGTTCTCAGTTTCCCATGGCCCTCCTCTCTTGGTGATCGTCTGGCCCTCAGTGCAAAGGAGACTAGCACCTGGCAGCCCAGTCTGGCCCTTCCCCTCTCCTCCCTGTACTCCAGTGCTCCCAACTGGTCTCAGGCAAGGGAAGATGAATTTGAGTGGTTGGGTAGGAAGAGACAGGAATGGGCGAATCCTAATGGAGCCTGATCCCTAGGTGGGGAGACCCAGGCCCACAGAAGGAGTGGCCAGAGCCACCTCTTGGGGTAGACGACTCATGGTTCGAAGTTCGATTAGTGTGTCCTTGGGTCATAGGTCCGGCCCTACAGATTAGCTTGGCAAAGAAGGCAAGTGTCTAGGCAGGGCTTGGTCCCCACCCTCAGGCACTGAGCCACTCAGGGTGAAGCCAGGGATGTGGATAAAGGAGACTCTGGCTGATAAAAAAATAATAACAAAATCAGTAATAAAAAAATTATAAAACCTGCTGCTTGTCTGAATAGATCTGAGCAACAGTCTTTTGTTAAAATCCTGGAGCCGTTAAAAGTCCTGAATATTCTTCTGGACATCACTACTGGCTGAAGGAAGGAGCCCCAGGCCCAGCTCTGCTGAGATCTTGTCAGTTTGAAAGTCTCCTCCAGCTGCCTGTGCTCCGAGAGATCCTTGGGCTGCTGGGAGCAGACCGGGCTGGTGGTGTGGGGCACCTCACACTTGTGAATCAGCTCCCAGGGGGTGGAACAGCTCCTCGGGTGTCTTGTCACTTTGGCTCGCTCCCCCCTGCCGGAAGCCGGAAGCAATCTCATCGAAGGTCCTGCCTTTCGTCTCGGGAACTTTGAAGTAGGTGAAGATGAAGAACAGAACCAGGAGCACGGTGAAGATGATGAAGACATAGGGACCACACAGTTGCTGAAAGATACACAGAAACACTCGGTTGGAGACCTGACCCTACATCGGGCCGTAGGACCTTGGATAAGTCACTTTACCTCTGGGCCTTTGATCTGAAAAAGGGAACGCCCACCTACAACCCAGGAGCACTGGGATGTTAATGTTAGACTCTGCGGCACCTGGCATGTGATAGGAGCAGGTTCCCACGGCAGAGCAGAACAGAAAATTCAAAGATAAGGAAAGAACCCTGTGTGACTTGGGCTTCTGAGCCTGTTTCCTCCCCAGCATGATTCCCGTAAGAACGGCAGGGACAGCATTTTGCACAGTACTATAGGGTCCTGCATGCAGGAGAGAAACGCTGAGTGTGGGGACTCTGGGAGTTCTCACCTCCACATACTGGAAGCACATGCCCACAATGAAATTTGAGGTCCAGTTGGAGAAGCCAGCGACAGCAATGGCAGCTGGGCGAGGGCCCTGGCTGAAGAGTTCAGCCACAATGAACCATGGGATGGGGCCGGGGCCCACTTCAAAGAAGGCCACGAAGCCAAAGATGGCCACGATGCTCAGGTAGGACATCCAGGGCAGCTGCTCCTGTTGAGGACGAGAGAGCAGAGGAAAGTTAGATTGGGCTGTGCTGGATCCTCAGAAGAAACAAACTGCATAGGCAGCCCAGGGCAGGCCTAAGGGCTCTAGGCTGGAAAGCAGGAGGCCAGGGTTGATCCTGGATTTGCCGTGTGACTTAGGTACCCTGTGCCGGGTCTTGGATTCCTCATCTGAACAAAACAGTTTAAGTCCTGCATGGTCTGCCCTCCCAGAATGGTCATGTAGTTGCATGTGGAAGGTGCTGAGAAGAGGTCCCTGAGGTCCCCTGGCTCTGGCTGCGGAGCAGTCTGCTTACAGTAGGAGGATGTGGAAGAACATTCCTGGGGGTGGGTGTTAGAAGGCTTGTAAGGTGCCCTACTCAGGACTGGCACAGAGCAGGCATGTGGTTTTACGTATAATCATTCTCGAGGAGGCTGCAGTAGAAAAGTTATATGGGCTTTGTTCCAGATCCCAGATCCGCTGCTCATTGCCTACGTATTGCCAGGCCTCTCGGCCATCACCGCGCTCTCTAAGCCTTGGTTCAGCTGTAAAATGAGTGTACTGGTGCTTTCCTTGCCCAGATGTTGGACAATCAAGTGTTGTGTGTGAAGTGCCTGGGACAGGATTATCACAGAGATTACAGTCACGGGCTTGGGGCCAGCAGACTTGAGGTTGATTCCTGGCTTCGTCCTTTATCTGCTACATTACTAACCTCACTGGGGGAGGTTTCCTCACCTGAGAAATGGGAATATTGACTGAACTACACCTGTGCGTCGTGAGGACTGAGTGAGATGAGGCTTGTTTCCACGCCTCTGTGATGAGGAGGGCATTACTTTCTAGGGCTGTTCCGAAGATGAAATGAAGATGCAGAGGAAGACTTTGAAAACTTTAGTATCGGGCAAAGTAGCTCCTGGGGGGAGGGAACTTGAAGTCTGGGGCTGGAGGTGCGGTGGTGAGAAAGCACCAAGCAGCGAGGAGCCGGCTGAAGACAGGACGGGAGTGGGATGGAAGGAGCCAGCCTAAAGAGGCAGAAGGTCAGGCCCAAGCCCGGGATTGTGAGGGGTGCAGAACCAGGGCGAGGGCAGCACCCCCACCCCACCTGGCCTCCAGTGCTGCTCGCCAGCCTGGGGCTGAGACAGGCACTTTGGGGTCTGATGCCCATGTGAGCTGCCCCCACCTGCCGCCTCGCCCCCAGAGTGCGGCAACTCACCAGCAGCGCCAGCGCGATGGTCATGAGCACCGCACAGCCTGCCATACCGGCCAGGCCTATGAGGTGCAGGGTCCGCCGGCCAGCTCGTTCCACCACAAACAGCTGTGGGCAGAGAGGATGTCAGTGCAGCCCGCCTGGTGCCCCTCTGAACACACCCCTTCCTCCAGGAGGGTGGCCCCCAGTGCTGGGAAAGCCACGTGGCACTGCAGAGATGGATGCCTCCTCCCTGGGGCTCAGCTCGGGGACTACATAGGATCTGAGGGAACGAGAGCTGGCCCCCGAGAGCCAGACAGCTGAGCATTCTGGCGGTGGCCTTGGGCCAGCCATTGCACTTCTCTGAGGTCAGTGTCATCAGCTGTTTGATAGAGTCATGAACTTGACAAGTTGTCGAAGATGAAATGAGAGAGCACTTAGGGAGCCCGTGATGCGTGCCTGGCTCGCAGTAAAGGCTGCTGTTTGGTCATGAGGCCCTGAGGCCCCAAGCTGGACCCCAGCTGCCAACTGGCTGTGAGCAACGATGCAGAAGACTCACCGACACGACAGTGAAGGCTGTGTTGACGATGCCGGAGCCGATGGTGGCATACACAGGCTGCTGCACCCCCGCCTTCTCGAAGATGCTTGTGGAGTAATAGAAAACCTACGGGACACAGAAGTCGCGGGGCTCGGCCAGGTGCGGTGGCTCTTCCCTGGCCTCTGTCCCAGTGGGGGCAGGACACACGGTCAGTAAAGAATGAAGGGGACACTGCACCAGTGCCCTCATGGGTTTTGGTTCTAAAGGAGAGCTGCTCCTCTGGCAGGGGTTCGTCTGTTGTTTTAAGTGTGGGACCTGTCCACAGCACACACTTGACCGCAGGGTTTGGCTAGGGCCACAGGAAAGGGTGGGTGAGGGCACTCACAGCATTGATGCCAGACAGCTGCTGGGACAGCTGCAGCACCACGGCAATGAGGATGGGCTGACGGTAGGCGGCCGAGCGGAACAGCTCCAGGATGGTGACCTTCTTCTCCCGCATCATCTGCCGGCTCTCCTCCTTCATCTCCTGCAGGTCGCGGGTCACATCCGAGGTCCCGCGCAGCTTCTTCAGCACTGGGGGGGCCGGAGGGAAGGCGGGGGTGGCTCAGAGCAGGGAGGAGGCCGGGGCCGGGGGCGGGGAGGGGCAGGGCCCGCCGTACCGCTCTTGGCCCGGTTCTCCTCGTTGCGGTTGATGAGCAGGAAGCGGGGGCTCTCAGGGCAGAAGGGCAGCAGGATGCACTGCAGCAGGGCTGGGATGAAGATGACGCTCAGCAGCAGAGGCCACAGCTCCTGGTTGCCCATGATGGAGTCCAGGCCAAACACCTGGGGGAGGCAGGGCCAGAGCAGCGGCTGTGAGCACCTTGCCCTGGGCCCACTCGCGGCCCCAATCCACCCAGGGGCCTTCTTCGCCTGCTTTGTGGCAGCTGCTGCTTTCGAGAGAGGGCTCTAGTTCTCAGTCTAGTTCTGCCACTAACGTGAGGCTTAACTTCTCTGAATCTCAGTTTCCTCATCTGTGACAAGGGGGAAGTAGGACCTACCTCATGGCATTAGTGGGGGATAAGATGGCAGGGCTACAGACATGTCTGGCAGGGGGATGGGGGCTGCTACTTTGCCACAGGACGATTTAGGGATGGGGCAGGGAGAGCCTCGAGAGAGGGGAGTGCATATATATATATACAGGCATCAAGGTGTGGAGGTGTGAGAGAGTCGGCATGTTGAGGAACCAGTGGGCTGCCCTGTGGTTGGATCCCCACGGTGAGAAGAAAGGACGCAAGGCTGAGTGGGCTGGGATGAGAAGGGTCAAGGCCTCTGGACTTGCTCTCCCAGCGGGGGGCCCCGGGAGAATGGTGAGCAGTGTTGTTCTCGGGACCTGCGCCTAGGATGTGTCTACGAGGCTGTCCTTTGCAGGGTTGTGGAAGGCCAGGTGAGGAGTTGAATCTGGACACACACCTGAGGCACTGGAGCCATGGGTGGGGGCTTACCTGGGCGATGAGGATGCCGATGACGATGCCCAGCTGGTGCAGGGTACCCAGGGCCCCACGAAGGTCCGTGGGGGACACCTCCCCCACGTACATGGGCACAAAGCCAGTGGTCAGGCCGCAGTACACACCAATGACGAAGCGACCCAGGATCAGCATCTCAAAGGACTTGCCCAGTTTTGAGAAGCCCATGAGCACAGCGGACACAAAGGTCAGCAGGTTCATCATCAGCATTGAATTCCGCCTGGGGGGCAGGACGGGGAGGAGGTCACAGGTCAGGCAGGTCCCTGGATCCCCCTGGAGGCCCCAGGGGCTGGGTCATAGGTAGGCCCTAGGACAGCCAGGGAAGGCCCCCCACCTCCCACTCCCTGGGCAGGGCCAGGACCCCTTCTGCTCACCGGCCAAAACGGTTAACGAAAAGGCCCACAGAGAAGGAGCCAATCATGCCCCCCACGGAGAAGATGGCCACAGAGAGGGACCAGAGCGTGGTCAGTGTGGCGGGCAAGATGCCCTCCTTATAGCGGTGGATCCACGTCTGGTTGTAGAACTCCTCAATCACCTGCAGGAGGAGAAGCAGCCTGATGGGCAAGGCCAGGACCCAGTCATCCTTCTCCCTTGCACTCCCCGCCTCAAAGAGGACCATTTTATCACGGGATGCTAGAGGGGGCCCAGGGGCCCAGCACCAGGCCCAACCCCAAACTCGCTGCTTTCTTAACGCCGGGTGCCGCCCCTTTTGTGGGCCTCAGCCACCCACACCACCGAGGGAGAGTGGTGCCGGCTCTCATACCTCCCCCAGGGGTGGTTTCCAGTGCCCTGTAGTTTCAGGCGCTCAACAGGACTTTCTGGGGATGATGGCAAGTGAATAGTGGTGGAAGTTCAGGCATAGCAGAGGGGCTCAGAGAGAGAGTGCTTCTTCCCGCATGCCCCTCCCCAATCCCCCTTGCTGGGGAGGAAATACAGCTGGACAGAGGCCCTGCGAGGGAGGGAAGGGCAGGCTCACTTTGCACTCAGGCCTGGTGTGAGCAACTTGCACACAAATGCTTGTGAGACCCACGCTGCCACTTTCTATCCCCCAGGCCCAGCCCCTCCTGGCTGGCCTGGGAGTTCCCCTCTGAAGGACCCATGGCCTCGTCCCCTCTCCCAGGTGCCCAGTTGGGCGGTACAGGGAAAGCTACAGACAAGGAAGCAGTTCCAGGAACTGGAGACACCTGTCCTAGAACAGGCCTCCCGCTAGCCCTGCCCCCACCAAAGGGAGGACCTGGCTGGCCCAGGCCCAGGAATGTGGCAGGCGGGCAGCACCGGTTCTGCCTGCTCACACTCAACCCCTCCTCTCAGGTGACGCAGATACATGCCCAGTGCCTCGGGACAAGCCAGACCCACCCAGCCACATGCGTAGCCACAGGCCCAACGTACCCAGAAACAGCTTCCTGTGTACACATGCCATGACACACACGTACTCGCGCTCATGTAATCTGAATAGTCTCGGCTTCAACCAGTCACAAACCTGCATGCCCCTCTTCCCCTCCCCACTTGCAGCTCGAACTCAACTCCACGCACCCATCTGGCACCCCTCCCCACTGCAAGTTTGTGTGCACCGGGCAATATGCAGCCTCTCATACAGTACGATCTCCAATGGCACTGCTCTTGGCCCCCCGTAAAACCCTCCCAAGCTCCAGGGGTCTAGCAGAAGAGGAGGCTGCGGGTAGCCACAACAGCCAAAGGGGGAATCAAGGCCCACAGCCCCAGGAATGCCCACTGAGGTATCTGCTTGTCTGTCCCAGGGAAGCTGGACAGCTCAGGGTTGAGGAACCTGGACGCAACCAAGTTCAGACCCAGCTCCACCACTCATCTCCAGTGCGACCGAGGACAAATGATTTCATCTCGAATGACATTAGCAATATCCACTTCATAGTGTTGCGGGGAGTTAATGAAATACCCTTGGCAGTGCTCACATGGTGCTTGGTACCACCACTGAGCTGAGGGACCCCACCACGTTCCGGTACTGACCCAAGGGCAGTGCAGGCCACTGACAAAGGCTAACAGAGCCTGCGTCCCATAATTCAAAGTCAAGGCTCCTGCCAGATATCAGTCCCACCTCCCCACCTCCCAGCATCTCTACCTTTGCCCTATGCACCCTTTCCCCCACTTCCACGGTTACTCCTCCTGGAGGGCCCACCTGCTTTACCACGCTGAAACCTTTTGAGATCCAGCTCAGAGGGTCCCAAGAGTCTGTCCTTCCTGAGGGCAGGGACCCCAGTGGATTCACCCCAGGGCCCGTCCCAGAGCTGCTGCAGGGGTGCCTAGCAAGTGGATGGAGGAGGCAATGAAAGGGGCTTAGGCTTCCCTCCTAGCCGCCCTTGCTTCTGCCATGGGCAGAGAAGGCAGATTTCAACAAAACAAACACAAAGTGCTTGTGTTCTTCACGGGACAAAACCAACCCCAGAGGAGGACTGGCTGGGAACAGTAATGCTCCACTTATCAGGCTCTGCAGAGAGCAAGCTGTCCTGGATAAGGGAACTGCCCAGATAAATGGCCCTCACCCCTTGGAGGGCCCATCATCTGGCTGGAAATCTTTCTCCCTCCTGTGCCTCACACTGCCGCTCTGAGCAACCAGACCTACAAGCAGGGCTCCGGGGCACTGATGTCCTTGGGGCTCTCTGCAGGGGCAAGGAGAGGTGTTTGCCCCAGATGACACTTAATTTTTGCATGCTGTAGTTCTCAGGCTCACCCCCTGCCCCTTGTGTTTCAGATGCTTGTCTCACAGAACTCTCCACATCTCGTTTTAAAATTTGCCAAGTCAGCTAATGGAACTTGTCTGAACTGTACGCAGAGCCAATACGTGTAGTATTTAGGTAGTAAGTGCTTACTACCTAAATGGGTTTAAGGGTGTGAGGCTGAGGTCTTTAACCCTCTCCTTGGGATCTGGCTGGAGATGTTGAAGAACCATGTGTAAGTGAGGTGTTACCAGATCCTCACCAGTTAAGTCTCCTGCATGTGGTAACAAGTCAGAGGGGCCAAACCCTGGCCACGGCTAGCTCCTTTATGGCTCCTGAGCCCCTTGCTGCTTAGACCACTTTATGGGGTTGAGGGACGGTGAGCAGCCAGCACCCTCCACCTTGGCCCCAGGCTCATCCTCTTCACCCCCCAGCAGCACTTCCTGGCCAAGCCGAGGTTGCCCGCTGGGTTCCTCCCTCTTGATCTGGTGCTTGAGATTTGTGGGAAGAAGCTAAGCGTGGTTTTCCTTTCCTGCGGGCGGTGTGTGGGCTCTCTGTCCTCTCCCCTCGGGTCCATGCCCTATGTGGGGGGTGAAGCTGGCCCTTGGCCCAGGAAAGGCGGTGGGTCCCTGGAGAACAGGAGAACCCTGCGTGGGGAGAAGTTCTGGGGTCACTTCTTCCACCCAGCCGCCGCCTTGAGCATCATCCAGCAGCGGCTGGGTGCCTGTCATGGAAGAAGAGCCGCCTTACTGCTCTGCTCCTTTAACAGGATCCCACAGGCCCAGTCTCCACAGCGAGCTTCCTGGCAGCCTCCGCAGCCCCGGCTCATGTTTGAGGCGAGGCCTCACACATGCTTCTTCTGAATGCTCTTTCCTCACATTCTGGTTACAAGCCTGGGAGCTACCCTTGATCCTGCCACTGCCCCACATGCAGTCACTCACCAGGTCCTGTCCATAAAATTCTACCTCCTAATCAGTCCTCCTCTCTACTCACGCAGCACCTGCCCGAGGTCTCACCTGGATTCTGCTCCGGACTCCTCCCATCCACCGAAGCCAGATTCCCATTCCCACCATTATTCCCTGACTTGGCAGTCGAGCCCTGGACATCGAGTGCACCAGGCTCAGCCCTCCGTTTGTCTCTGCTTCCTTCCCAGCCCATTCCCAACCCCTCTCCCTGCCAAGGGTCGGTGTGAGTGCATGCATGCTGGGGCAGGTCCTGGTCAGCCATGGCATCAGGCTGTTGGAAGTTGAGGGGCTATTAGAGCTCTCTGTCCAAGCATCCCCTCATTGAACCTAGAGGGCAGAGGCTCACTTGACGACACTGTAGGGGCCAGCATGGAGAAGCAGGATGGCCCTGGGCAGCTGCCATCCCTTGGACTGACTGGTTTCCAGTAAAAAACCATTCCTCATCCCAGCAGTTCTCCTGCGGGTGAGGGTGAGGAGAGGCTTGTGTCATGTCTGTCATCCCCCCTCCCTTCCCTGCCTGGGTAACTGTGGCTGAAGGACCACACGTCTGCCTGTCTAGAGCGGAAGTTCTGACTTCCTCTGTGTCAGGGCAGCGTCTGTAGTGAGGCTCTGGGTGTGAGGCGGAGCCCACTGCCTGGCACATGGAGTAAGCTGTTCCTTGTGTCACTGTTCTCTCAAGAAGAGAAGCCATCTCCTTGAGAGGAACATTAAGGACAGAGTTTTCCATTTTTTTTTTTTTTTTAAACTTATATAACTGTGCCTTGATTTCTTCTTCTTTTTTTAAAATTTATTTATTTATGGCCGTGTTGGGTCTTCGTTTCTGTGCGAGGGCTTTCTTCTAGTTGTGGCAAGCGGGGGCCACTCTTCATCGCGGTGCGCGGGCCCCTCACTGTCGCGGCCTCTCCTGTTGCGGAGCACAGCCTCCAGACGCGCAGGCTCAGTAATTGTGGCTCACAGGCCCAGTTGCTCCGCGGCATGTCGGATCTTCCCAGACCAGGGTGCGAACCCGTGTCCCCTGCATTGGCAGGCAGATTCTCAACCACTGCGCCACCAGGGAAGCCCAGAGTTTTCCATTTTTAAATTACTGCAAGACAAAGCATTAACCTAGGAATTTATAGTACAAGAAAGAACCTGAAGGAACTAGAGGCTTGCCTTGGGGAGTAAAGCTCTATCTTCAGACCGTGCTGGCTGCCCCAGGCTGAGGGACCCAGCAGGTCTGCAGAGCCCCAGGGCACAGACTTCAGCTCAGGGGAAAGAAGAGCTTTCTAGGCGTCAGAGGATGAGATGACCCATGTTACAGGTAGTGAGTCCCCTGTCAGCAGGGAGCATACAAGTCAAAGTTTGGATCAGGGATTGATATAAACAATTTATGTAAAAGGCTAGATAGAAAATATTAGAGTTTGCTGACGACATATGGCCTCTGTTGCTTATTTTTCTTCCCTTCCCTCCCCCAACCACCCTTTTAAACACGTAAAAGCCATTCTTGGCTCATAGGCCATACAAAAACAGGCTGCTGGCTAGATTTGGTCCCCCTGCCAACCCGTGTTCTAGAATTCCAGACCACTGCCAAGAGAAGGGGTATATGTTTTGAAATTTCTGGCTGCTCTCCACATCTTCCCTGGAGAGGCCTGGTCTCCTAGATCAGCTGTCCCCAACCTTTTTGGCACCAGGGGCCGGTTTCGTGGAAGACGGTTTTTCCACGGACCGGGCGTGGCGGTGGGCGTGGTTCAGGCGGTAACGCGAGCGGTGGGGAGCGGCTGATGAAACGTCGCCCAGTACCGGTCCCTGGCCCAGGGGTTGGGGCCCCCTGTTCTAGATCATCCTGAGAGGGAATCAGCTCTCTCTCAACCCTTTCTTCTCTCTCTTAGATATACTGTGGGGATGAAGGGGTTAAACAGCCGCCCAAGCTTTGAGGTCCAGTCGGGAGGAAGTAAGGGCCAGCTTATCCAGTTCAGCCCCTCAGCCTGGCTTTGACCCCTATTTCCTGTTCCCTACCTACCCCTCCCCCACAGCTGGGGCTGCCCCCGCCCCTCAGCCCAGATGGTATGTCTCCATAGCAACTCAGCCACGCCCCAGGGTCAGCTGGGAGTTCAGAGACAGATGCTACAGGTGGGGCTGGACAGATAACTTCTGGGTTCCTCAGGGCCTCTCCCTGGGGCCTGGTGAAGAGGCCCAGGCAGCCAGATGGAGCTAGAAGCTGGGCCCCAACCCCAGAGCAGATGATCGGACCACCCTGGCTGCTTTGGCTGCTTTTCTGGAAGAGCCCTGATATGGCTTCTCTCCAAGCCTTTGCTCTGACCTTCTCACTGGTCCCTGGCCTCTGGGGTCTCCCCTGCAAACAGAAGAATCTTCATTTCCCCTGCTCACAGCTTTTCTTGTCTCCCCACCACCCTCAGGATGAAGTGTCTCTTCCCACCCCACATGGCGACGCCCCCACGCTGCCTGGGCACCCCACGCCTCTGCACCTTCGCTTTGCTGCTGCTTCGCCACCTGCCTGGTGAGCTGTTGGTCGCTTTCCAGAGCCATCCCTCCTCTGGAGAGCCTTCATAACCTCCTCTTCATTACTGCAGTGGTTCCCAAACGGGGACAATTTGCTCCCCCCCGTGTCTGGAGACATTTTTGGTCATTACACTGGCAGGGGTAGAGGCCAGGGATGCTGCTAAACATCCTACAATGCATGGGACAGCCTCCGTAATGCCAAGGAACTATCTGTCCACAAATGTCTATGGTGTTGGAAAAAACCCTCCTCTATGGGCCAGGTACCCTCTCCCTCCCCCTCGTGGGCTTACACCAGCCTGTCTGTGTTTCCATCACCGCCCCGGACAGCTAACTATGAGGCACTGTGTGCTCCCTCTAGACTAAACTCCAACAGGGGGACAGTCTGGTTCATCTGGGTCCCAGCACAGGGCTGGAGGCAGAAAGCTTTGTCACTAATTGATAAACAGGCCATGAACCGGAAAGGCTTAAGAGATGACAGAGCTGTGGCAGGGTGCTGTGGTGTAAGAGGCTGTGCAACTGTGTGTGGGAAACTGAGATGTCTGTGCGTGACTCAGCTTGAAGTAAGAGCAGGAGAGAGCAGCAGGGTAGCAGTTGTTGGCATGTAAAAGGGTGTTTCGGTGCCTGTAAGTGTAACTGCCATTTCTTCTGTGGTGGTCAAGGACGCAGACTGGAGCCAGACTCCCTGGATTTAAATCCCAGCTCTGCCACTTACTAGCTGTGTGTCCTTGGTTTAATTGCTTAACATCTCTGTGCCCTAGTTTCTTATAAAACAGGGATTATAGTGTCTCCCTAATGGGGTTATATTATATGGAACAATTGAATTATTGTTTCTAATGCATTTGGAACAATGCCTGGCACGTGACAAGTGAGCTGTAAGCTGTGAGAGTCCGTATAAGCGGAGATGGGCGAAGGGGAGAGGGGGCCCAGAGCTCTTTGGATCTAGGCAGAGATAAGGAGAGGCTGCCTGGAGCCTGGGCTGGGAAGCCCGTCTTGCCTCCAGTACTTTCACTCACCAAGCAGGTCGTCCTGGGCAGACCTCGCCTGCTCTCTAGACCAAGTTCTTCCTTTGGCAAACAAGGAACGTTGAGCCAGCGGACTGTCAGGCCCCTTCCAGCCCAAGCGGTCTGGTTTCTGAGGATCCCTCAGACATGCCTGACACTGTCCCTTGGCCAGTAACTCATGGTTCCTCAATGGCCTTTAGTCACCTCTGTTGGCAGCTCAGCCATTTGGGGAGGGGAGAGGTAGTTCTCTCCACTCAGTATGATGGTCAGGATGCCCTTGCTCATTTATCTGCTCTCTGTGTGGCTGGGCTCCCCTCCTCCCCTGGAGAGGCCGGAGGCCTGGCAGGGATGTCGTCATCAGGCGTGACGTCCATCAGGCCTGGCGTCCATCTGTAACTAAGCCTCTCTCTCCAGGTGACCTTTCCCAGCCTCGGTGCCTCCTTTATGAGGGGGAAGATAACCCCAGCTCTACCCACCTTGTGGGGCTGCTGTGAGGAGGTAACTTATTAGGAGGTGCTTTGTAAACATTTAAGATAATGTTATGATTAATTAACCACTTCCAAGAGGAAGCCCTTTGGGGCCTGTTTTATGGAGGAGACCAAGCTTCCGGTAATTAACAGCAGTACTGGCACCCTCACCTCTAGTGGGGCAAAGTCTCCATTGGCAAGCAGGCCAACGTGGCCAGTGCAGTGCAGTTTCCTAAGGGAAGTGCCTCTAGACAGACAAGGGGGGTCGGCCTGGTCGGTGTGGGCCGTGAGCAATTCCCCATCAGTGGAACACTTCATGCCACCGCATCTCTGCACAAGCCTTTCCTATTGCCTGGGATACCTGCCCCTCCTTCCCTCTGGGACTGATTTGCCCTCGAAGGTCTAGCACAGCTGCTAACTCCTTCGCGAAGCCCTTTCTGTCTCTGCCATCAGCCCTACCTCCAGCATTAGTCATTCCTTTCTCTTCGTTCCCATAGCACCGGGAAGCCCTCCGTTAATAATACTGTGGCTTTTCCCAAGGGGTCTCCCCTCCCCACCCCGCCCCTGCACTCTGGATGGTTGAATCTCTGGAGGGCAGGGACAGGGCCCAGCTCTGACCATGTGTCAGGCAGCTCCCTGAGGGCCAGGGTGAGCCTGCTGCGTTCTCGGCTCTATCCCTCTCCACCATCTAGGGCAGTGCCTGGCACAGTCCACGATGAGTGAAGGTGTTGGCACAATCACTGGGCCGTCCCAGGACAATGGCTTTGGTGCCTCCTGAGGCACGGCCGTTGGCTCTGAGACCCGCTTTCATCTCTTCCTCTAGTGTTGTCCTCTCCCCTCTTCACATGTTAAGTTTATCACGTTTTTTCCCGGTTGGAAAAACTACGGCCAGGCTTATGAGAAGTGTCTGTAAAGTACAAGAGTAAACAGGCGGAGTGCCTGAGCGCGCGCCCCCGGAAATGCCACGCAGGTCTCTCGCCTCAGTCCTCAGAGGCCGGCTGCCCAGGTGACCTTTGGACAGGTGCCCGCAAATGCTCCTATAAATGTTTACCGCTGGGCCCTCTGTGCTGCCCGGAACCGCTGCCCGCTGCCCCGCCCATCTTCCACTGTAATTCTCACCTTTCGCCTGTTTCTGATTAGATGGGAGGTCCCAAGAATTAGAGAACACTCTGGGTTTGTCCACATCTGCACCCTTGGAAGTGTCTTAGTCCCTTCCGGCCAAATGCAACCCCTTTGCCTCTGCTCCACCACCACCGGCCTCCTGAAGGACCACCCCCACTCCTTATCTTCACCCTCTCCTCCTCTGCTGATTCCTTACAACCCATTTAAAAATGAAGTCTTAAAAAAAAAAAAAAAAAAAGAAGTCTTCGTATTAAAAAAAACCTTAGCCAGACAACCCCTCTGGCGACCACCCTTCTTTCTTCCTTTTCTACCGAGTCCCTTGGAAGGGCTGTCTTTGCTCTCCCCCATCTCCCTTCTCCCTGTTCAACCCACTGCAGGGAGGTCTCTACCCACAGGACTCCACTTGGACAGCCTTTGCCACGGCAGGGTCACCGGAGGGTCTTTTGCCTTCGGCAGTATGGAGCTGATCTGCCCAGGTCAGCCTCCGGAGCACCGGATAGCATCGCTTCACTCCGTCCACATCCGAGTGCCTGTTCCTATGGGCGGGCACTGCTCTAGGGACGAAGGACATGGCCATGGACGCTCATCCTCAGGCGCTTCCATTCTTCCTCTGGCTCAGAAGGGTCTTGTCTCCTGGCGTAGAGATGCCAGCTCTCCTCCTCCTTCCCAGGATCTTCTGTCAGTGGGTGTGCTCTCCAGGGCTTGACCCTTACTTCTCTTTTTACTACTCTGCAGTTCCTCTGGGAGATCCTTCTCTATCACTATGGATACCGGTGACCAACCTATCGGTCTTCTCCCGCTGACTACCCTCCAAAGAAACAGACCCCCGTGTCCAAGTGCTTGTCCGCTGTGTCACCAAACCTCAGTTCCTGCATATCCCATGGCACCTCCCTGCTCCTCCTCCAGACCCCACGTCGCCCAAGCCAGAAACCTAGAAGCCAGTTTTAAACCCTGCTCTCTCATCCTCAGGCTGAACTGATGACCAGCTCCTGCCCATTCTTCCTACTCAGTGTTGGTTTTTCTACCCCTATTACAACAGCAGCCTTCTCACTATTTCCCTGTCTCTAGTTTCACATTCTCAGACCCATCCCACTGCACCAGACGCCTGAATCATTTCCCCAAAATGCAAATCTGATCCTATCTATCCTCTTCGACGGGGCCCTACTGTCCTCACTCTGAAGTCCACACTCCCCAGCTCGGCCTACGCATTGGTGCCCACGTGCCCATTCTCGCCGTGCCATGCCCTGCCAGTGGCTGGAGATTCTGCAGATGAAACTACCGACCACAAGAGCCCTTTGTGGGCAGCTTCTGGCTTACCTCGTCGCCCTTCCTTCTCCCTCCTCCCATTTACCCTAGTGACACACAGACTTTCTTTCCTCTGGGCATTTTATCCCCACCTGTGGGCCCCTGCTTACCACAACCCCGTTCTGTTTCTGGAAAACACCTCTATTCTGTTCTTAGAGTCCTAGTTCTGTCACCGTGCGTAACTCAACTATGTGATCACAGTCAAGTGATCACCCCTGACTGTGATCACTTAATCCAGTGCTTCTCATCTTTTGACTGCACATTAGAATCAATTGGGGAGCTTTAAAAATTTGATGCCCAGACAGCATCCCAGACCAATGAGGTCAGATTCTGTAAGTGTCAGGGGACACTTACTGACGTGCAATCAAGTGGAGAACTCAACCTCTCTCTAAGACTGTACACACTTTGCATCTGTAAGGATTCCCAAAGGGAGCCAGCTCCAAGGCACACACCTTGGCAAGATCTGCTCAGAGCACTTAGCGAAAGCAGGGCTTGGAACTGTTTCAAGCATGGGCCCACGGTCGCCATTTCCCACAAGCTTGGAAAAGCCCCGTCACGTCCGCTGCAGCTGAGCATGACTCAGCAGGCCTGGCCGCTCTGGTGACCTGCTCCCCAGCATTGGGCGTGGCCCCCACGGCCACCCTCCGCCTATGTGGAGGAGGCCCAGCTCCCCCAGACAGGCCCCAATCCTCGGAAAGCAGCCACACTCACTTCCTGGCCTCACCTGTCTGGACCATGAATGTGGCCTTGACAGGACGGTCCACTCTCATTTTGTCCTGCCCGGGAAGGTACAGACTTTTAAAATGACCAGGTGGCTGGTCCGGAAGACAGCCTGAGGTTGTGTAAACAACAGAGTTTGGCTTCTGACTCCACCATCCCCTAGCTATGTGACCTTGAGCCCATTGGTCATTTCACCTGCCCTGGGCCTCGGTTTTCGGGTGTATAAAATGGAAATCACCGCCCGACCTTATGAATGTACACAAGAGGCCTGGCGTAGAGGAGGGACTCGTTACAGTCTCCTTTCCTGCCCCCGTCCTCTTCTCTCCTCCCCAGAGCTGTGGGCTGGCTACGCTGGAGGCACTCACCGGGACCCCTCCCAGTCCTGACACTCAGGTGAACACGTGAGGACAGATCTGGGTTGTGCTGTGGGGGGAAGGGAATAAGCGCACACTTGCACCCCTCCAGTTCCCTAGGGCAAGACGCTGTTTTTGCTTTGCCTGGCCCGGGGCCTCCAGGGAGACAGGCAGTTTCAGCCTAGAATGGGCTCCCTTACAAGGGAGTGTGCTGCGTGTGGATGGGTGAGAGCACGGGCTCGGGGACCACCTGGCAGGGAAGGCGCCAAGGCAGACTGCTGTCGCATACCAGCTCCATCCCTGACTAGCTGGTCATGCTGGGCAGGTTCTGGCCATTCCCCGCACCTGCAGGGTAGGAGTGGGCACAGCTGCCTGCCTGCCTTAGGGCTCGGTGTGAGCAGCAGGTGAGAAAAGCACCACGGAAGCCCTCTGTAGCCCCAGAGGGCCGCACGAATGCAGCATCACTACACCGAACACGGCTTCAATTTTTACAAATGTCTGTGTCGGGTGGGAGGTTGGTCGAGATGACCTATAAAGATCCCATGGTTCTGTGGGCCCCAAGATTCCAAGGCCAAAGCTAAGAGTCTCTAACCCGTTCAGGGCCAGAATATTGGCTGGTAAGGCAGATGGTGAGTTGATGTAAATGACTGCAACGTCCAAGAGGCAGGGTGAGCGTGTGAGCGCGCGCGCGTGTGTGTGTGTGTGTGTGTGTGTGTGTGTGTGTGTGATGCGGGCGGGGGTGCACAGCAGAGCCCTCTGGTCTCGAGAAGCCTAGGACGGCACAGCACTCACCTTCTGGGGGGCATTGATGACTCCAGTGTTGTAGCCAAACTGCAGGGAGCCGAGCACTGCCCCTCCCACAGCCAGCATGAGGCGGCCCGTCAGCTTCTGCAGAGAGAAAACCCCACACTGTTAGAGGCACGTCAGGCCCAGGTTACTAGAGGGCAGGGCCTGGGCTGGCAGGTTCCCTTGTTCAGATAGCTTGCCTGACTCCTGGCACCACACCAGCCCTTCTCTGAAGAAACCTGGCCACTTCCCGACCTCAGGTGCCCAAACCAGCCCTGCCAACTTCTAGACACTGGGCTGGCCGGACTCATTCCTGGGGAGAGAGGGTAATTAGGGTCTTCCCCCTCTCTGTAGCCAGGGCTTGGCAGTCTCTGGGGTCTCATTCCCCTGTTGAAGCCATGCCTGGGGTTGAGGTGGCTCCAGACTCTCTGACTGGGAGGCCCAGGAACCAATGCAAGGGGGGCCAAATTACGTGGGAGGAGCGGCATAGATGGGCGAAGTGCCCTGGATTTGGAGCCCAAGATGCTGGCTTCTAATTCCAGCCCGTCTGCCTCCTTGCTCTGTGAATTCCAGCAGGTGAGTCCCCTTCCCCACTCCTCCCGGACCGTCTGTTTGCTTGTCTGCAAACCCTCGCCTCCATTCACAGGGCAGATACTGAGGCAGAGACAAGTTCCAGCTCACTCAGGGGTCTGCAGAGAGCCAGGCTGAAGCTCGGGGCAACCATCCCCAGACCACGAGCTTCCCAGGGTTGTCAGGACACAGATGACATAGCAGCCAGGAATGTGCTTTGGAAAAGTACACGACACAAGGCGAGTAAGAGTGCTGGGTCAAGGTGTTTCCAATGGGCAAAGGGCTGGGGGAGAAAAAGGGCAGTGGGATTCTGTCTCCTGGAAGCCAAGGGCCGGAGGCAGCAGGAAGGGAGGAGGCCAGCAGGCAGGAGGGCCCGGGGAGAGCAAGGTGCCTTGCTAGGGAGAGGACTTTTGTTTTCTTTTAAAATGAAGAAGCCAAGATGTATGACAGTTAAGGCAGGCCCTTAACTGACCGAAAGAACGGGGCCTGGGGGGAGGGATGCCAGAGAAATGACGGGCGGGCATTCACCAGGTGCACGACACCGGGCTGGGCACTGGAGGGGAGGGGTGTAGGCACAGATCCTGAGCTGCACCTACCTGTGGAGGGGAGAGCCTCAGCTTGGCGATGGCCTTGGTCTCCCCCCCCCCACCCCCACCCCTGGAACCCAGAAGCAGCCCTGACTTCAAGATCCTCACAGATAGCGCTGGGCTTAGCTGTTAATCAGACACATTCCTAGTATGGTCTTTTCATTCTCTAGAAGCCTCAGGCCAACGATTGCGAAAGCTAAGGTTCTCACGTCAGAGGCTAAGAGGAAGGTTTCAGCCAGCAGGAGTTCAGAGCCCATTCCTTGTCAAGGGAGAGCTGGATCCTCCCTTCCCACGGGCTCCTTCCTGGCCAAACTCTGGACATTCATCCTAGACGCTGCGGCTTTCCTCCCAGCGGGCTGCACTCCCTGTAAATCCTGTCTGTCACGGCCCACCCTGCCCAGCACCCCTCAGAGCCTCCCTCTCAACTCCTTAGGGAGCCTTCAGACCCAACGCTGTTGGTTCCGAGTGGGTGGTGAGCACCTGACAGACCTCCTCTGGTGGGCCCCGGCCAAGCCCAACTCCTCGGGTGACCACTGGGATTAAGTAAGAGGATGTCACAAGGACGGCACGACAGCGGCTGTTGAACCCCCATGTGGGGGCTTTCTGCCTGGTGAGTCACAGGCGTCACGGCTCAGGGTTGGCTTTGAGGTTGGCCATCGTCTGATACTAATGGTATACAAGGTATATATTTTTCTAGTACACACTCGAATAAATATAAAACTAGCAATGCAAACCTATGATTTGAAAAAATGTGGCATAACTATATAATGGAGTACTTAACAAAGAAAGCTCTTTAGGTACTGATTTGGCATACTCCCCAAGTTATATTAAGTAAAAAGCAAAGCTTCAGAACAGTGTGTTGTATGCTACCCTTTGTGTGGGGGAAAAAAAAAAAAGGCTAGGATGGGGGAGAATATACACATCTACTTCCTTAAAAGAATGCACAAGAAAGGTAACAGTGTACCTTGGGGATCTGGGTGGCAGAGGCAGGGTAGAAGGGAGAATTTTAATTTTATATCCCTTTGTACACTTTTGAATTTTGAACCACATGAATGTATCACCTATTCAAAATATTTTTTACAAGCCCTGTGGTTTCATATTATTTAGAACACAGCAATTTAAATAAAAATAGAAGTGAAAAATGATACAGATGATATGCGGATCTGGTAAAAATCGTGCCCTTGCATGAATGCCCTCGCAGAAGGGGCTCTGCTGGGGGGCAGTACTATTACTACAGCCCTGTCTCCAGTCTGGCTCTGGTGTGCCAGGGGTCTCTGGGCCTCTGAAGTCAGTCTTGGGGCCCTGCTGAGCAGCTGTGCCTCTGAGAGCGGGGGCTGCTGGGAGCCAAGGACAAAGCCCTCTGCTGGACTTTGCCACTTGGCAGGTCAAGGTCAAACTCTGCTTTAGAAAACCTGCCTACCCACCCGCTGGGTTATATCCACATCCACCCAGGCAGGCTGCTGCATCAGGACCTACTAAAAGGCTCAGTGACTTGTGCCCCGGGCCCCGGGCCTGATATCAAGGAAGAGGCATCAGGTCCATTGGGAAGGGGAGGCTAGTGTGGTCTGAGCTTCAACCGGGGCACTGCGGGAGCCCTGCAGGGACAGACTTGTAATTTTGCCTGGGACAGTCAATCAAAGGTGGGTTCCTGGGAGGTGATACTGGAGTTGGGCCGTGAAGGACATGCAGGGAGTCTGCCAAGTGGAGAAGCGGTGGCAAGACTGCATTCCAGGTAGACAGAACAGTACGTGCAGGGGGAAGAAGGGGGGGGCCTGCAAGGCCGGATCTAACGGGGTGCTCAGTGTGGCTGGATGCTAGATCCAGGGGAGGAGCATGGCCCCCGCTCCTGGGTAGGCAAGCGGCACCCACCACCTCTCGCCCCACCGCACCCACCGCACCCAGCACGCTCACGACAGGACTTGGAATCAGGAGGCCCAGGATGAAAGGCATCGAGCTGCTTCCCTCACCTTGGAGTTGGGATATGTGGTAGCCCTGACTCTGGGTCTCAGTTTCTTCACATAAGAAATGGGGATAAGAGTGCCTTCCCTTAAGGCTTGCTGTCAAGCTCTGCGTCATGGAGCTGGCAGGGTTCACTCGAGAGGTGTTTGCTGAATCAAGGAGGGATGGGAAGTCCCCATGGCACCATCTCCCCTCACCAGTCCCGTGGCTGGAACTGAAAGGCGGTGATGAAGTCCATTCATTCAACATGTATATATTTAGGTGCCAAGCTGATGGACTAGTTGGTGATGCCTTAAAGAAGGGGTACAAGCCCCACAGCTCACGGCTTTCTTGTGGAAGCCTTTTATAGGGGTGGAGGAGCAAGGGAGAGTCCAGAATCTGGGACCACGGCCGCCCATCACCACCCCTGGGGATGGGGCTACCTCCTAGAACATCCCGTGCTGTTCCAGGCCTTTGCCCTTGCTGTGTGCTCTACAGTCTCCAGCTTCTGCTCCAAGCAGTTGGGAATACCCATCTGCTGTCTACCCACCACACTGGGAACTCCTTAAGAATGGCACCTAGGGTGCCCAGAGTAGGGTGCAGCGCTGAATATTTGTACAAAGCAAACGTGTCACTTCTGAAATTAGCTTTTTGGGCAGAACTGGCTCTGCGTGTATCTGTTCTCTGAGAACAGTGTCCATCCTAACAGATTCGAACTCGGCCATGTAGCAAAGCCAGGAGGAGTACTGGAACATCAGCTCTGAGAGCTGGAGACAGCCTAAAAGTCACTCTCCAGGCCCCCACCCCAACCCACAGGGCTGTGGAGGAAAGACCTCTGACCCGAGTTCAAATCCTGATTCTCCTAGGGGTGCCCCAGGCTTCACAATTCAGCAAGTGCTTGGGCTCAGGGTCCTGCACGAGGAGGCTCTCACGCCCTCACCCCTCACCACCCCATCCCAATTCTGGGGGTCCTGAGGCCCACTTAGAGCTCTCCTTCTCCCAGGAAGCCACTGATGAGGTGTTGGCTTCAGAACCTCTCCTCCCACACACGGGGATGCCGGGTGGCCTAGTCAGGTCATGTAACTTGCCAAGCACCGTGCGTGGCCTTTCGACCTGCGTCCGTGGGCCGGGCCTCTCCCTGGCACGCACTCCGGCTCCGGGCTCTCCCAGTCAGTACTGGCGGAGGGAGGGCATGTGGCCACACCACTCAGAGGTAGGTCACTCCCAGTGGGAGGAGGGTCCGCGAGGAGGGTCCTGGAGGCGGGATGAGCCAGATGTCACTCACATCCTTTCCTCCTCCCACAGCTCCTGAGTAGCCCTGGGTGCACTGGAGCATGGGACAAGGACCTTGTAACTGCGTGGTCCCCAGTTCTAAGCAGGGTGGAGCAGGGGTTTATGGGATCCGTGACAGCTCCCTTTTTATTTATTTATTTATTTATTTTTTACTTTAATTTTCTAAGATTTCATTTGAACAAAGTTCTGGGAGATGAAAAAAGAAGCCCAAGAAACTGCAGAATTGCTGTAATACCCTCATTCGATTGATGGGGAGCCTAAGGTCAGAGGGTAGGGGCCCAGGATACTCGGCAAACAAAAGCCAATTCTGGGACTTGAGTTCTTTGGATTCCTGGACAAGGCGTTTTACCCTCTGAACTCTTCCAGCCTGTCAGGTCTTTTCAAGAAGAAGAGTAATAACCATGTGAAGCCTGACCTTCAAGTGACCTCAGGCATTTACTCCTCTCAGCCATCTTCTTCAAGTCCTCCAGTGATGTCAGGACTTCTGCATGGCTGAGCCTCCCCTGCACCCCGCAGTGGCCCTGGAGGCAGAAGGTGCTCGTCAGTCTTCAAAAGCAGAGAGGAGAGGGAGCTGCCGCTTTTATCAGCACCAGCAGCACCGGGCAGGCCCTAGGCAACGTGCCAGGGGCTGCATCCACATCCTGATTTAACCACCATCACCAGGCTCTGGGGGAGAGATGGCTCCCACTTCACGGATGAGAAAACGGGAGACTCAGAGAGGAAAAGGCGGATGATCAGGAGGCCTTCAGCTGCTGGAAGCTTCAAACTGAGGGGTCTCTGCTGCCAAACCCTTCCTGCTCACGTCCTCCCCCTGCTTCCGGGTACTGGTCCCCAAAGGAAGCAAGGTTTCTATCTGCTCCTTCCTTCCTATGTAGGTCAAATTCCGTTCCAGCAACTCGCTGGGCCTTGCCCAGTTTGAGCCAGGACAGCCCAGGCCCAAGCTCAGAAACCTCTCGGTCGCTTGGGTAGATTTTGCTTTAAGCCCAGGTTGGTCAACTATGGTCCGTGGCCAAATCCAGCCTGCCAGCTAAGAATGGGTTTTACATTTTTAAGTGGCTGGGAAAAAAAAAAAAGGAAGACTAATATATTGTGATACATGAAAATTGTATTAAATTCAAATTTCAGGGAAGTTCCCTGGCAGTCCAGTGGTTAGGACTCAGTGCTTTCACTGCTGTGGGCCTGAGGTTCAATCCCTGGTTGGGGAACTAAGACCCCACAAGCCGTGTGGCTCGGCCAAAAAAAAAAAAAAAAAAAAAAATTCAAATTTCAGTTACCATTAATAACATTTGATTGGAACACAGCCATACTTGCTTGTGAAGACTATATTGTTTATGGCTGCCTTTGTGCTACAACAGCAGACCATATGGCCCACAGAGCCGATGATATTTACTTACAATTTAGCCCATTACAGAAAAAATTTGCCCATCTCTGCACTCCCAGGTGCTCTGAATTGCCAAGTGCAAACCCAACACACGAGCTGCACAGGACTTTTCAAAGCCTTCCAGGCAAAACCAAATCATCTTCCAAAAAGGTGTTAAATGCAAACAAATGACTCCCTGAGTCAGCACCCGGGCATCTGGAGAAGCTGACACCCCAGAGAGGTACCCATTCAGCGGAGAGGTGGGCACCAATTTGACTATGATAAGAGTAATTTGATAAGACCATGGGAATATGTAAAGGTCCCCAACACTCTCAGCAGACAAGTTGAAGTACCCCACTTGTGTGACCTTGAAAAATCCTCTTCCCCTAAGACCTCCTGTTCTCCATAAGAGAGGTTTCCTAAGAATAAGAAATTATATTACTAAGGAAAGACAATACCTGAGTGCATGTTCCCAACACTATTCTAGTCAATGGGGATTCAGCAATAAACTCAACCGAATCCCTGCTTCATGGAACTTGATATTTTAGTTGGGGGCTGGCAGCGGGGGGTAAGGTGGAAGAGTAGAAAATAAGTACCTAAAATACATCAGGTGGTGAGTGGTATGAAGAAAGAAAGTGATGAGGACAATCACTTAATTCTTAATCACGGTGGGACATCTTGTAATGGAATATATGCAGCTATTGGAAAGAATGCAACACATCTGTATGTACTTGATACGAAAAGAGTGCCAGGTAAAAAAGCAAAGTACTAAACAACGTATAGAATGTACATTTTGTGTAAGGAAGGAGGAGATAATGAACTTGTATAATGGCACTTCCTCATATGTGCAGAGAGAAACACTGCAAGTATTGGTAGGTGACCAGGATGGGCTGCACTGGGCTGCACAGAACTATGTAGAAAGTGTGATCCAATTACACTAAATTCCATTTACAGGCACACAAATACACATGCACAAAAAGAGGTCTGTGAGGGTAAACACCAAACCATTGCAACTGGGAGAAGATGTTTACTCTCTTACTTTGCATGCTTCTCTATAGTTGGCTCCATTACAGTACTTCTGTAATTAAAAAAAAAAAAAACCCTGCAACCTGACCTAGAGAGGTAGGTATTATCCCTGTTACAGTTGAGGAAATTAGCTCCAACAGGAGCTGTGGCTGGTCTGAGGTCAAATGGTAGAGCTGTTTCTGGTGGAGCCCTTTCCTCCTCACTCCCCAGTGCCAAAATAGTGGGGGTGAACTCTGGGCTAGGCGCTCTGGGCAGATGACCTGTCCAGCAGAGGCCTCAGTAGCCAAAGGCTCGATAAGCTGGGGTCTGGCGACAGCTCTCTCCCCTTCCAGGGTACCAAGGCCCTGGGGAGGCAAAAGCCAGCAAGGTGGTGGTGCTGAAGTCTTAGAAAGGGTGAACACTGCCCTCATTCTGCACGAGTTCAAGGTCTGGGAGCCCTGCTCCGTTACTGCAAAACCCCAATGTTTATGCATTAGCTATTGAGCTACTCCCTCCCTGGCCTGGAGGCTGGATGGCAGAGCCTTAGGCTCCACTCCATGCCTCCCACGGAGGAGGCCAGAGGCCGGTAACAACTGGAGGTTTGTTTTGGTGACCAGGCCTAGACACAGCCTCTCTGAGCCCATAGTTTCAACCAGGAGCCTTCTCAACCTCTACCATTCTGGGACGCAGGTTACCAAACTGAGTGGCTTTGTCACCTCTCTGCCCAGGAGTGAGGTGGGGGAGGGGTGAGGTTGCAGGTCCCAAGCCAATGCTGCACACCTCCCCTTTGTCCCAGGCCTCCCCAGCTCTGCCAGCTAGGGTGGGAGGGGGAGACAACTGGATGCCTGTACCCTTGGAGCTCGAGCAAAGCTCTAGGCCCTGACATCCTGTGACCAGGAGGCACTGGGTAAAGCTGAGCTCCTTGAAGTCACAAGCTGATTACAGGGGGATTGGGGGTTGACCCAGCTCCAGGCCAGGTAGGGTTGGTCCCGGAACGGCTCAGCATGGGACAGGGATCATCATGGAGATGTTTACGATGTCCGTACACCCAAACTGGACGTGCAAAGGGTCCTTCCACTGAAAATAGCCGCCACCCTGCTTGAGGGCACTGGGCAGTCTCGCCACAACCACCATGCGGAGTGAACCTCCATTTTACAGGGAAGAAAACCGAGGCTCTGAGGAAGGCCACTTCCCCAAGGTCATAGTCTTATGAGGATGTGTTTTGTTTCCATTCACAGAAGGCTTTCAGTTGTCAAATTATATCTAATCCAACTATTAGACTGCACCCAGAAAGAGGTTGGAACGTCTGGGAGTCTGGGAACTCCTGCTCATTTGGGGTGAGTGGAAGGTGGCACATAGGACAGGGGTGTGCAGAAAAGAACATGTTTTTTAAAAAAATACTGAAGAACATCTCAAATTTTTTGTGACAGCCTTATCTTGGCTAAGCCTTTTTCCTTCTCTGGCCTCAGTTTCCTATTTGTCAAACAGAGGGCTGGGCCATGCACGGGAAGGTTCCTTCCTGCTGGGGACTTTTTTCCTTTATCCTCTTATGCCATCCTAGAAAGGCTGGCAGGTGTTTTGTGGTGGGAGGCTAGTATGTGACCTTGGAAAAGTCATTTTCCATTGGACTGTGACATCATCATGACTTGTTATCACCCTCACAGGGGAGGCAGGGCAGCCACATCGGTTGACCCATCTCTGGGCCTGGCACTCTCACCCACGGGCTACTCTGCAAACCAGCTTCCTGACAAAACCCCTACTGGAGAACTAGCCAGCGGGAACTTTAATGATTTACCCAACCAAGCGATACAGCCCGGGCATCCTGGGACTCCCCAAAAGCTCATGTTGCCCGAATGCCAGACTTCTGGACAGAGGCTGCAACCCAGGTAGCAGGTCACCTGGGGCCCAGGTAGGTGCAATGCATCCTGGGAATCCAGAGAAACAAGGGATATCTATGGAGCATCCATGGGGACAGACACATTTATTTCTGAATTCTTACAGACACTCTAATGACGAAAATGACATCATTCTGCAGACGTGGCAACTGAGCTAAGCTGGAATTCAAAACCACAAATGCAGGACTTCAAAAGCCTATGCTCTTCCGTACCACTGAGGGGCTGAGGAACCCCACGGGTTTCTCATTTCTCCTTTGTCTGGAGGGCGGAGCGGCAGAGTCCTGGGGCACCACTGGGGCGCCAGGAGGGACTAGTTGGGAGTTCTTCACAAAGGGCTGGGTGAGACATCTGGGGGCAGGGCTCACCCTCATCTGCTGCCCAGGACGGAGCATGAGCAAAGCGCTGGCTGGGACAGGAGGGTCTTCAACCTGTCTCCTCCCTACTTCCTACTCAGTTAAACTCAGCACAGTGAGACGCAGAGGAGCACGACAGAACGCAGGAAAGTCAGCTGAGTCAACTGAGAAGATGAGGAGGAACACAGCCGAAGGAACTTCAGAACTAGACACACCTGGTTTTAAGACCTTGGGCAAGTGATATAACTTCTCCAGGCCTCAGTTTAACCTCTTGCACAAAAGGGCTGGGCTTGCTGAGTGAATCAGCAGCTCCAAAGGAAAGAGCTTTTTTCTACAATGTATACAGGATGATTCATAGAAAGTTCAGCAAAAAAATAAAATAAAATAAAAAATAAAAATTTTTTACTATAACTGTTATCTGTATTTGTCTTTTGAAATTTCTACTTTATGTAGACATACAATCTATTATTATAACAGTGCACATACATGAATTTATAAATACAGGTAAACCACTGGGAAGGAGGTGCTCCAAAATTATTTATTGATGGAGCCGGCAATCAAAAGTTTGGAGGGTACTGCATGAAAAACACCTACCTGCTACAGAAATGGCTGGCACATGGGCACCCTGGAAGTTAGGCAAACTCTCTCCCCTCGGCTCAAAATTCAAGAAAGTCTGTGGTGAAAAGGGATAGTGTAGACTGAAAGCCCTTTCTGATTGGCCTGGGTTCAAATCCAGTTCAGCCACTTACTAGCTGTGTGACTTCAGGTAAGTTACTTCCCTTCTCCGAGCTCTAGGCCCCCGAACCAGCAGAGCTATATATGGAGGGTCAGTGACACTGAAAAGCATTTGAGCCCAGAGCCTAGTGAACTACAAGTGACTGTTGACTTTCTCCTCCACTTTTCTGTCTCCTCTCAGAATATTCACTTATCCACTCAACAGATGAACACCCAGGTCCTGCATCACATGCTGAACAGACATTTCTTACCCTTGAAGGAGTGAAAAAAGTTTTCCCTCTCTTACAGTGAAACTGAGGCCCAGAGAGGTTAAGTGACCTGCCAGAGCCCTGAGGTAACACAGCAAATATTTAAGCTTTGCAGTGGCAACGTTCTTACCACTAGCTAAAATAGCTTCTCATCTTATTTTTATTTTGTTATATCCCAGCATAATGGCTCACCTATGACTGTCAGGAAATGTGTTCTGGGCTCAGGGTCTCCCTTCAGGCCAGGGCGGGGTGGTGAAGCAAGTTGTTTGGATTCATCAGGCATAAAGGAGCCTTTTCCCGCTGAGGGTACAGCCTGGCGTCACTGTCACGCACCTCACCGCCCAGCCAAGACCTTGCTCAGTTCCACCGGACACCTCCACAGCCCATAGAAAGGGCAGTGCAGAGTTCAGCGCTAACCCCCCATGCCAGGTGGAAAAACGGACATCCTCGTGCCTTCCCTGCCGAATTTCAAAGAAAAAAGTCACTTGAAAATATTCTATAGAAAGGGGAGGAAGGGAGGGAGGAAAGAAACAATGCCCTACAACACACAAGGTGGGGTCCAATAAATATTTGTTGGAAAGGAACCGTTCTGGGAAACTCACAAAGATCCCCTGTAGGACAAGTCCGTTTACAGATGAAAAAATGGGATCGTATCTAGGCAGTTGTTTGCTCCCGGGGGAAGGAAGAGTCCTCATATATTCAGTCCCGCGTCCCTCAGCTCCCTGGCCCGCGCTACTCCCACTCCACTCCAGCAGGGGCCCCTTCCCGACCCTCCGCCCCCCCGGGATCGCGTCTGCGGCCCCTGGGGTCCTCTCTCCGTCAGGCCCTCACCAGCTCCGCCCGAGCAGGGAAACGTGCCACCTCAGAGCACATCTCCCCGGGTCTTGGCAAAAGCTCTGGGGCCTGCACTACGCGGAAAGAAGGGCCTCGGAAGTCAGGCTTTTCGCCTCAACCCTGTAGCCAGGCACCCTGGGGTTGGAGCCCGGGCCTTAAGAGAGTGCCCTCCGCCTTGGAACCCCGGAGGACCGGCGCGGGGACTGCGCGAGGCCGCGGAAAACGCCCAACACCAGGCCGCGCGCCCAGTGTGGCGCCCAGGAAAAGGGAGCATCTGTTCCGAGCCGGCCGAGCGGGGGCGGGTCCCTCCTCCTCAGAGCGCCCGGGCCGGGGCCCGGCCGGGGGCTCGGCCGGCTCAGCCAATGGGCGCCGCGCTCGGGCCCCCTCCCCCGCCCCGGGAGAAGTCGGAGCTGGGCCGCTGCTGAGGAGATCGTGAGCGACGTGCCGCGCCCGGGCCCTGGGTCCCCCGGCCCTGCGGGGCCGCGTGGACGGCGCGGCGCCCCCGGAAGGAAGCCAGCTACTCAGTGCGGGCGCCAACAACGCACGCGGCGCCCACGCGCCGGCCAGATCCCGACCCCATCCCCGCCCGCGTCCCCGGCAGCGGCAGGGCGCTGCGCTCCAGGCCCGCGCAAAGCATGGCTCTGAGAGGCGCGCCGCCGGCCCCGGGCGCACAGAGCGTCCGGGCCGCCGGGGAGGCCCGGGGAGGCCTAGGCCGGCGGACGGGTGACCGGGGGTCCGCGCCTTTGTTCCAGGCGGGGAGGGCCCGCGGGCGCGCGACTCACCTTGCTGCTGGGCTCCATGGCCGCGCTGTGCCGGTGGCTCTGGCAGCGCTGGGTGCGCGGGCGGCGACGGGCGGGCGGGCTGCACTCTGCGGATCAGGCTCCGGCTCCGGTCCCGAGACTCCGACTCCGACTCTGACTCCGGTCGCTTGGCCTCCCGCTCCCTAGCGAGCTAGCTCCTGGGACCTGCGGCCCACGATCTGAACGCTCGCTGGGGTTACCTCTGAGCGCTGGGACGTTCGCGTTTATAGGACCCCAGCCATTGGCTGGCGCGGCTGGGGTGCGCGGGGGAGGAGGGTTGGGCAGAGCCTTGGGGGCGGGGACTGGGGCACGTCCGGGGCGGGGCTCCGCGGGGAGGGGGCCAGGGCCGGGGTAGGGGGGCGGGAGGGCAGGCAGGAGGGCGTCCCGCGGGGACCTGTCTGTGGCTGAGCGTCTCCCCTGCTCTCTGGGTCCCGGGAGTTCCCTCGCTGTGTGACCCTCAGCAAGTGTGCGCACCTCTCTGAGCCTCGGCGGCCTGTAGCAAAATGGAGGAGCTCGTACCGGCTGTGAGACAAAATAGGAGCGGCATAAGGTAGCGCTTAAGAGCAAGGACTGGAGTCCTCACTCCGCCACCGGATAACTTCGGGAAACTAGCTGTAATGATAGAACCACCTCATAGGTTTGTTATGAAGATTAAGTGAGTTAATATTTGTAAAGTGTTTAGAACAGCTTCTGTTACGTGGTAAGTGGTATTTAAGTATTTGTTAGACTACGGGAGGTCTCGCTCCGCGATTTTCTCCCTTCCCCTCTCCATCCCCGCATTCCTGTTTGTAAGCCAAGCCTTGCTTTAGCACAGGCTGGGCCCTCTGCCTGGAAATCTATGCCCACCTCTTCTTTGCACTTTAATATCACCCCCTTTGTGAAGCCTTTCTCCACTCCTGACAGTACATGTGACTCTATGGTGACAGGTACGTGTGAAAAATATGAATGGTAGGAACATAGGAGAACTTGGGTTTGAACCAGCTCCACTGTAGACCACCCCTCAAGTGATCCTAGGCGGCAAGGTGCTAGCCTATGAGGCTCAGCTTTCTTCTGGGTTAAACGGAATGAACATGACCACCAACTTCATGTGCTATCATGAGAGATACAATGTCCAGATAAGCTCATGAAATACTTAGCACATGCTTACTCGCGGTAAGTCCCCCTTTAGTGGTAGTGGTATTATTTCACCTTATTTCATCTGATTTCACCTCGTTTCTTCTTCTAGACCCGTGTCTTACATGAGATACAGTGAAAGGAAAGACCCCCCAGTCCAAAGGTCTGGACAAAATCCTGAGGTTGGTTTGAGGGTCCCTTTCCGTATGGAGGGGCCCAGGGAGGGGCTACTTTCTGTTGGGAAGGAGGAGCCTGAGCTGACCCCATGACCCCTGGAGTCCTCTGTCTGGGCTGTGGGTCCAGTGCTGGCCTTGGGAGGGGGCACCCTGGCTGACCAAGAAGCCTGCCCCTTCTGGGCACACCCCTGCCCATGGCTCCTATTTCTGTGGTCTCCCAGCTGCTCAGCCTGGAAAGCTGAGGTCCACCTCTCTCCTCATCTGGTGCCAAGGGCCCCTAAGTCCTGTTGATTTCACCTTCTGTACCACCTCATCCTCCTTCCCTTCCTTCTGTCTGCAGGGCCTCCAGCGCCTCTGGCCTCGTGTCCTCTAGTGCTGACCCTCACTCTCCTGTTCGTATGTCCCACGTTGCCATAGAGGCAGCAGGGTCCAGCCTGGCTAGCAAGGCCCTCAGGGCAGCAGTTTACAGGCTCAGCCTCACCCCTCACACCAGCACTTTCCACATCTGTACCTTTGCTCAGATTGTTTCTTCTGCCTGACTCCCTCCACCTCACCAAGCCAAAATGCTTCTGATGGCACAAAGCACCCCTAGAATGGGGCCCCTTCCGGGAAGTGTCCCTGAGTCCTCCAAGAGCTTGTTCTCTCCTTTACCCTTTGATGCTTCTTAGTGTGCTGCAGTCCTTTCTGTCTCCCTCCAGACTGAGCATCTTGAGGATGGCTTCTGTAGCTGAGACACAGGGGTGAAGGAGTGAAGGAAGAAGGCAGGAATGAATGAACATATGAGCAGCTAGTCTGCCTGTTTCCTGCCAAGACCAGTGTTCCCTTAAGTACCTTTTGGGTTTTGCCACGTCCCTGCTCAAAGTCTCTCCATCGCTCCCTGTTTCCGAACACATCCAGTCTACTGCGTATGCCTCCTCCCAGCTGTGGGTACACCCCACCCAGCTCATGGGGCACACTCACCATCAGGCTCCCTTTCCTTCTCCAGGCCAGCCCTGTGCTGGCCACTTCCCCAGGGACAGAGGCAGGCAAGCCTATTGCTAGCCTTATGGAGCCCCCAAACTGGAGAGGATGAAGCGGCGAGATGCACAGCAACAGTACCAAGTTGGGTGTGCATGGTTAAGAATGTGTATGGGAGAGAACTTGTACTACAAAGGAAGGAGAGGGAGTGGAGAGAGCTTCAGGAAAGGGAGAGGGCAGGCTGAGCAGGGTTTAGAAGGCTGAATATGAGTTCACCAGGTGGGTCAGAGGGAAGGCCATCCTTGGCAAGGGGAAGAACATGTGCGAAGACAGTAGACGGGCAGAGAGTGACTGCTGAAGGGGAGAAAGAATCTCTAGACCACACTCAGAGACTGATGGTGGAGCCCTGGATTTGGACTCCTGAGTCCCAGCTCTGCTATTTACTTGTCAAACATCACCAAGCAAATCCTTTCTCTTTTCTGAGCCTCAAGACTCACATCTGTAAAATGGGTGTAATAGTCCCCTCCTGACTTGGCCAGAGGAAAAACGGATTGTGTATAAAAGTTTATCCAAATAAACAGTACTAATTCATGATGTCAGAAGTTCAATCAAACCCCCTTCCTATGGTCAGGGTGGGACTTGAAGACAGAGCAGAGTGGCTAGAAAAACAGCTTTACCTTCGCCCTACCCCATCATACCTGCCCCAATAGACTCCCATTATCTGCTTGAAATTGCATTTCTAGATGTTCTTTGTGTAAAAGCTTTATGATCCCTGGAAGGCACAGTATAGAGGTAAATTCATCAGAAGTTATTGACACTGATCAGATATTAGATTCACAAATGGGCTAGTTTAGTTTTTGGATGGCTGAATCCTGGGCAACCGGATTTAACTGCAACCAGAGAAGGAACACCAGAGAAAGCCTAAGGAAGTGAGCCTGGAAGTTTGGGATGCCTGGGAAGAGAGAGCAAATGCCCAGAGCGGGCTCATGGAGGTGCAGCTTAAGCCAGAGAGCCAGACTAAGTAGCCCCTGCGGTGGGAGTGCAGGGGATTGGGAGCAAGAAGAGATGAAGTTAGGGGGAATTTGATGGGAGAAGAAGCTGAGGAGGGGTCCAATGCCAGGTATAGGAGTTAGGGCTTTATTCAGTGGGCAGTGGGGAGTCATGGAGCGTTTTTGAGCAGGGAAGGACCTGAGGAAGTGTCAGCCTCCTCTCAAGCCTTCCCTACCCCGAGGCTTTAAAGGGGAGTGTGAGGAGGCTGGGGTGAAGCCCTCGGGCTCCGCTTGGAAGGACCAAGTGCCCACCTCGCCAAGCTGCTCTCACACTGGCAGCTTTGTTCCCTGGAGGCTGCCTTTAGCCCAGGAAGGAACTCGGACTTTTGGATTCCAAGCAGTTCTAGCCCTAGCCAGTCGGAGGAAAAGAGGTCCCTGGGACTGGCGGGGCGGTGCCAGGTGGCCAGGCGGATGCCGGCGGCCTGGTGCGTGCCTGCACGCACGCTCGCACGCTCCGGGTCCCCAGCCGTGCTGGGCTCGCTGTGCGCGCTGGGGGCGGGGCGGGGTGAGGGGGGTAGGGGGTGGTAGCAGCAGCTCCCGAGCCTGGAGTGAGTAAGGGCTGCCGGGGGAAAGGCGCTTTTTTTTTTTTTTTTGCCTTCAAAGGCAAGCGTCTCTGGCAGCCAGGAGAAAAGGCTTTGCTGAGTCAGCTGCCGCTGATGCAAGTGGGGCTGGCAGGGACTGGGGCGGGAGAGCCCCTGATCCGCAGGATATTCTGCAACCCTCACAGGCTGCAGGTACACCCTGTGTTGGACTCCTGGAAGTCCTGATGGGCCAGGGAGGACAGTTTTGTATGTTTAATATTTTCATTCTGATTTGTGCACCAGATCACACCACCTGCTCTCAGAGAACTTTTCAGCTTCCCTCCTTTATCCTTTCACAAGCTCCTCCCCGGCCCTCTGCACACGCTCTCATCAGGGCCACCACCTGCTCGCCCAATGCTGGGGCATGTTGAGGGAACACTTCCTTCCCCCCATTCTCTCCCGCACCAGGCTTGTCTGTCCAGCTGCCTCCAGGACAGCCCTCTGAATGCCCCACAGGTACCTGGCCTTCACCATGTTTAAGTCTAAACTCATTATCCTCTCCCATCCCTCCTGGTTCCCACTGCAGAGACGGTTCCTCTATCCACCAAATAGCCCAAGCCAGAGATTTGGCATCTTCCTTGACTCTTCTCTCTCCCTCATCCCCAATATCCAGTCAATCCTGTGGACTCTGCCCTTCCAAAATAGCACTGGACTCCATCCCCTTCTCTCCATTCCACTGGTCCTGTGCTAGCTCTGCTCATTCATCCTCCCACCTGCCACCTCCATGGTCTCTCTCAAACATCCAGCCAGCACATTGTCATTTCCTTGTTTAAGCATCTTTCCCTGGCACACAACAACGTGGCTACAGCTCACAGACACAATGTTGCGTGAAAGAAGCCATATGCAAAGGAGTGTGATTTCATGTATGCAAAGTTCAAAAACAGGCAAAACTTATTTATAGGATTAGAAGTCTGGGTATTAGTTACCCTTGGAGGGATGAATGACCCTCAGGAGGTCTGGTAATCAGGGCTGGGACTAGGGTGAGGCAGATGAGGCAGGATCAATATTACTGATATTTCCCTTTTGCCCTGAGCTTTAATGTGACTCAACCCAGCATTGTTCCTAATCCTGTCTTTATCTAAAAGTTTAATATTTTGTCATCATGGATTTTCTTGCATTAGTTTTGATTTTTAAAAAATATTGCATTAAAACGTTATTTATCTTGATGGCTGAGCTTTTCGGTACCCCCTTAAATTTTACTCAGGAGGTGAGTGTCTCACTTGCCATGTCCTAGTCCTGACCCTGCTGGTGATGTTTTGTAATCAGAGTGCTGGTTACATGTGTGTGTTCAGTTTGTGAAAACTCATTGGGCTGGGCAATTCCAGTTTTTACACTTCCCTGTGTGCATGTTATGCTTCAATTAAAAAAATTTTTTTTTACTTAAAAAATTCTTTCTGTGGTTCCAAGCGAATGACTGCTGTCTGCTTCTTCCAGCATCCCCAGCACCCAAAATGGTACCTGGCTTCTTCCAGTTAATTTAATCCCCACAAGACCTCAGTGAGATGAGTCTTTTTCTCTCCATTTTCTAAAAGAGAAAACTGAGATTTAGGGAAGTGAAGTGATTTGCCCAAGATCACACAGGTAGTAGGTATGAGTTCCAGCACCTTGATTAAAAAAAATAAACAAACAAAAACTCTGACCTGCAGCACCTGGTTAGGCACCTGGCCCAGCACCAGCACCAGCAGTGCACCAGGGCCTGGCCCTTTACCGCTGAGATTACAGTTATTTGAGCCGTATCTTTCTCCCGATAATGACCTCCTTGGGGTAGGGGCTCAGGCATCTCTGTCTTCCCTCTGTCCAGCTAGTTACTTATAGCACAGAGAAGAGGCTCTAAATGTTTAATAAATGAATGAAGCAAAGAACGAACGAGTGAGGAGGCCGGCAGTGATATACGGTGGGTGGCATCAAAATGCCCCATGACACTTGTCATCACAATGCTCCATGGCCTTTGTCATCACAATATTCCATGGTCTGGGGAGGCAGATCTGCTAGCTGTGTGTCTTTGGGCTTATTGCTCAGCCTTTCTGAGTCTCAATTTCCCCAACTGTAAAATGGGAATAATATCAGTACTTACCTCAAAGATTTAGTGAGAATATGAAGTGAGAAGATGACTGTCAGGTGACTGGCATATAATAAATTCTTGAAAAATGGTAACTATTGTTATTCTTTCCAGTGTTTCACATTCTCAAAGCCTGATTTACTTTAGGGTGGCAGGGATCTACCTCTTTCGATTTCCGTGTATTGTTGGAAGGAGGGGGCCTGATGCAGACCCCAGGGGACCTGATGCAGACGCCAGGAGCTTTCCTCCTTGAACCCACAGAGAAGACCAGTGCCGGAATAGTCCGCAAGTCTGGCTTTAGGGCCCAGCTCTACCCTTCCGGTGGTGCCGTCTTTGATGAGTTGCTTCTTCTTTGCTTCTTTGCTCACTTTCCTCTATGTAAAATGGGGCTCAGAATAATCTTGACCTTGTAGGGCTCTGGGGAGGGTTCAAGTGGCTTGTCCCTGGGCCTAGTCCACAGTACGCCCTCCATTAAGGTTGGCGCCCTGGGGAAGAGCAAGGAGACCAGAGGCTCTCAGACCCTAAGAAGTCCAAGGACTGATGGGAAAAGCAAGTAAATAGCCTGGCTGGGCTCTGTTTTGTTCTTAGAACTTTATTTCTCCCGAGAAGTGAAATAACAATGCCATTTATGCTGGTGCAACTTTTTAACTGTGCAAAACACCTTCTCAGTGTCATTCCTTGGGTCCTCCCCACACCTTGTGCGGAGGTCAAGACCAGATTTATTCATGTGCCCATTGGACAGGTGAGGAGACCGAGGCACACCAAGGTTAAAGCCATTTGCTTGAGGTCACACCAAAGGAGGAATTGGGTAGCAAATGGAAGGTGTGAGACCTGGACCTCTTAACCTCCAGATACCACCATGCAGCAATTTGGAGCCAAAAGAAAGCACAGACCTCACCTCCTGAGTGAGCGGCCATGGCCCAGCCGGCATCCGGCTGTGCCCACTTCCCCCACTCCCAGCCCCACCTGGTTGCCACCTGGCAGTCACATGTACATTCATCACGGAGGAGCCGGCTGACTCACCGCATTATACCGGAGCTGACTCACGCTTTAGAAGATGGAAAGTGAGACACTGAAAGCCTGGAGAAGCCCTCCCTTCCTCACTGAGGCTTGAAATTAATGCCCCAATCCCACGGCAGTTTGGCTCTTAAGAAAGGGAAAGCACTGGAGGCGGACATCCCTGGACTCAGACGGCAGTGGTTCTACTCCACTCTGGGCGGTTACCGGTTTGCTGGGTGACTTCAGGCAGGTCACTGTCCCTTTCTAAGCCTCAGTCTCTTCAGTTTCATAATGAAGGGGTTGCAACAGGTGACTTCCAAGACCTTTCTAGCTCTGGGTTGAGAAGCCTTGTCATAATAAGTGCTAGACCTTTATCCTGCTAGACCTCAGCGTCCTCATTTTAAAAAACTGGGATAAAATACACGTAACATGAAATTTACCATTTTAACCATTTTTAAGTGTATAGTAGTTCAGTGGCATTACATATATTCACACTGTTGTGCAACCATCACCACCATCCATTTCTGGAACTTTTTCATCTTTCCAAACCGAAAGTCCTTACCCATTAAGCAATAACTCTCCACTCCCCCTGTCCCCAGCCCCTGGCAGCCACCATTCTACTTTCTGTCTCTTTGAATTTGACTACTCTAGTGCCTCATTTAAACTGTCCTTGTCTTTAAACTGTGATAACAACAACAACAAAACTGTGATAACCAACGTCGAGGGTAATTTGATCCTTCTCCCAGTGGGCAGTTGGCTCAGACTTGGATTTAAGTTTCAGTTCTTCCATTCAACAGCTGTGTACCCTCAGGCAGGTTGCTTAACCTCTCTGTCTCTCCCATTTCCACATCCCTAAGATTGGCCTAATGAGTCCGGCCTTGCAGAGCTGTTGGCAGGCTCACAGGAGACAGTGGAGAGAGAGGTGTTTGGAAAGTCCAATGCCCCTTCTAGAGCTTGTTATATATGCCCTCTTCCTGGCATGCTGGGGCTGGGACCCTGGCTTAGACTTGTAGGTGTGAGAGCTGGAAAGACGTTAGAATTGTGCTTTTCAACACATTTACAGATGAGAAGACTGAGGCCTGGAGAGGCGGATGTGACTTGCCTAAAGTCACACATGGAACTTTATACATCGTGTGCATCTATGCCTCTCGCACAGTGCCCTGCATGTGGCAGGTGCCCAACAGACGTTTGCTGCTGAGGCTGGAAGGTGGGGGCCGTGTCATTGAGGGAGGGCCCTGACTGCTTGGCTCTAGAGCCCTCCCCTCAAGCAGCTGGCATTCCAGCCTGTGTACCCAGTATTGGAAAGTGGCTTATAGAAAGTGCTGGGGCACTAGTCTTCTATCTTGGGTGTTCATTTTATTGGTTCCCAGAGGCCTGGCCTTGTGGCTGAGAGTCCCATCTGTCTTATTTCCTTAGAGTAATCATTGCTAGGAATTTTTTGGTTGCCAGTGTCAATATATTTAAGCCAACTTCAGCCAATAAAGGAGACTTCATTAAAGGCAACAGAGGTGTCCGGCAAACAGTGGCAGGGGTGCAGTCAGATGCTGACTAAGCTTGGGACTTAGTAGAGTGCCACCAGGATGGTCTACATCCCTCATCCTTGCTTTATTTCTCTTTCTCTTCACAGACAGGCATGTTCTGCTCCACGTGGTAGGCTATAACCACCACACAATGCCAGAATTTACCTGGGACCACTTCAAGGCTGACTTGACTCTCTCCTGGTCTGGATTCCAAGTTTCTAGACGAGAGAAGCGGATTGGCCCAGTTTGGGTGAGATGGTTGTCCTGGGTCCTATTGGCTGTGGTTGGGCGGTGGGGTCATAGAAAACGAACAAGGCTGGCAGGGCTTATATCTGCTGTGAGGGTGGGGTGGAGGAGGGGTGTGTGACTCCCCGATGGAGTCACACAGGCAAACACATGCATGCGTTAAAAATGTGGAACAGAGATATATGTTCATTGACATGGAAAGAGAGTCAAGATATTTTTGAATTGAAAAAATGGGTTACAAAACAGTATGTTTATCACATTTAAAAAAGTAAATATGCATATATAATGTAACTGAATTTCCATACATAGATGCTAAATGTTAATTGAAATTACGGGTAGTAGAATTAGGGGTAATTTTTCATTTCTTCTTTTGTAATGCCTGCATTTTTCTGATTTTTCTCTAATGAATGTCAGTTGAGTAATAATAAAATGATCACTTTTACCACACAGGGCTGCAGTGTGTGTTAACTAAGACATTTATTCACTTATTCAATAAATATTTATTAAGCACCTAGTACGTGATGGTGCTTGTGAAAGCTGCACAATGACTGGCCAGCAGTAGAGGTTCAGCCATTGGGGTCACCCAAGGCTCTCCCTCCAAGGTTTGCACAGCGGGCTGGGTGCTCAGACACAGGTGCTTCTGCTCTAATGGTCTGTATGCGTTCTGAAAATCTAGGAACTGAAAAATGGGGTGTTTCAGCTATCTACTGCTGCCGAATAACCACTCCAAAACTTAGTGGCTTTAAACAGCAATGATGTATTTCTCTTGATTTGGGGGATTGGACAGTTCTGTTCCCCGTGATGCAGCTGAGGTTTTTCTGCAGTTGCATTCGATGGGGTACTTGGCTGGGGCCATTCTCCACACATGGTGTTGCATCCTCCTCTGTCTCCAGCAGGATAGCCTTGACTTCCTTACAACATGGCGGCTGGGGCCAAGAGGGAGAATTTCTCAAGAACAAGCCCAGGTGTGGAAAATCTTATCAAGCCTGCTCATATCAATGCAAATCATTCTGGATATGACTTGCTTTGTCTCTTAATCTATAATGAGCATTTTCTCTTTGAGTAAATATTCTTCCCAGCCTGATTTTTAATGGCTGACTGATAGCCCATCATTGATTTAACCAATCCCCTACTGACGAATATTTAGGTGGCTTTCATTTGGGAGCAGTTATAAACAACACCGTGAAGATCAACTTTGTACCAAAAACTAGGTACAAATCCTTGTAGGAGAGGGATTACAGGGTCAAAGGAGACGGGAATTTTAAAAACTTTGCCAAATCGCCCTTCAAAAACATAGTATTTACTTGTTGCATTTCTACCAGCTGTAAAGGGACCTGCCCTTTTCGCAATCCTCTGGCCAATCCTGGGTGTGGTTTATCTTTTTAGTCTTTGTCAGTTGGATGGGTGAGAAATGGTATCTCATCTTTGTCTTCAAAGGGTGAAAATTAAAAGTAAGTTGCCCAGAGCCAGATGTTTAAGAAGAGTTTTTATCTTTCTCTGGGAAAGTGCCCTAATAAATCAGCAGGGAGAAGGCAGTGCTCTGCGGTGTGTCTCTGCACGCTGACTCAGGCTGTTAAAAGGAACACAGGGCTGACAGCGAGCTCCTGGCTGTGGAGATGAGGTCACTGTGTCCTCACAGTGTGGATCAATTGGGACAAGCCCGCTGCTTTCATTTCCTGTGTCTGCGGGTCTTCCGGTGTGCACAGGGCACACGGCCCCACCTGCCATGCCCGCCAAGTCCATCTTGACTCTGACCCTGTCCACTCTGACCCACTCGGGAGGGCCTGATGCTGAGGTCTGGAACCTGGCCAGCCATGACTAATGACGGTTGTAAGGTGAGGCGTATAAAGCAGGACCCTGAGATCGGTCCTTGGCCTTGAGCATCCAGAGCCATACCTCCTGGCCTCACAAATTCATGAACCGGGGGACACCTTCCTGTGTGGAAGCAGGGGTCCTGGACTCAGAGTCAGCCCTGCTTCTTACTAGCTGTGGAACAAACAATAGAGCTTTTCTGAGCCTCAGTTTCTTCATCTAGAACATGGGGGTGATAGAGCTATATGGATTCTTACGTATTTCCTCTGTGCCTGATCCTTGTAACTCTCACAGCACCCTCAAAGGTTGGGAGTATCGTGCCCACTTTGCAGACGAGGCAGAGTGAGGCTCAGAGAAGAGAAATAACTTTCCCAAGATCATGCAGCAAATAAGTGGCAGAGCTGGAAATGAGCTCAGGTCAGCCTGGAACCAAAGCCCACGCCAGCTCCTTTTACAGGCTTTGTAAAGGATTGGAGGAGAAAAGGGCATGTGAAAAGAGTTCTGCAACGTGTGTCCAAAACAGCTGCAGTTACAACCTGCCGTCACCCTCTGGACGGTTAGAGTCATGCTTAGTGGGTGGGATGGCTGCGCTGGGGACCGACCTTGGAGAGCCAAGTTTCCCATCGAGTCCTCCAGAAAGGTGCCTGACTGCACAGCTATGCTTCGGCTTTAGTCTGCTCTCTCCACAGACAGAGGCAAGGCCCTTCATTTAATAACTGCTGCTCTTTACTTATGGAGCTGTTACTCTGTGAAGTACCCTTTATATGCTTTGGTTGTGATCCTGTTCTTTAGCAGGGGCACGGGGACGTTAGGAGGGCAGGTAACCACCAGGGCGGCGGAGGTGGATTCCAGGCTGACAGGGGATGCCACCCTCCTATCCAGGACTCAGGAGTGAGGCAGTCAGGGCTGGACCACCAGTGTTTACCAAGCCTTTTACCCCAAGATCATCAGAGCCTCCTTTCAGCCCTGCTATTTTCTGCCCAACAGATGGAGAAACTGAGGCCCAGGGAGAGGAGGGGCCTTGCTCCCCCTACCGCCTCAGCCTGCTCCGTCTGGAATGCGGATGGGGAAGTTGCAGGGAAAAGCTTGCCAGCAGGGCTGGACCTTTGCCTGCCAGCTGAGTCGTGACCTCTGCAAGGGCTGGGTGTTCGTTCCAGGGAACTCAAGGTGGGGCAGGCTGGGTAGAAGTGAGAGCAGAGGGCAGGCCAGTCTGGGAAGAGGAGAGGACAGATCTCTGGGGGGTTGTGGGAAGAGGAAGGGAGCCTGGAACAGGCCAGGAATGGGGCATGGTCTGGGGATTGCTTAGCAGAAGGTTTAAACTGGGGCCATGTGGGAATGTGGAGCTCTGGGTCAAAGGCTCCTGGGTGCAAATTATGATTGTGCTGCTTATGAGAATGTTGTGTTTGGGCAAATATTTCCCTGAGCATCAGTGTCCTTATCTGTAAAAGGGCTGGAACATTCCCTGAGTTAGATCCTGGCTCTACCACTTATCAGTGTGACCCAGGGCAAATGAATTCACCTCTCTGGGCCTCAGTTTCCTCATGTGTAAGATGGGCCTAATAATAATGGTACCTACCTCACCCAGGTATTGTGACGGTTTATGGGTCTAGCAGCATTTGTAGGCTTCCAAGCTTTTCACCTAATCAATCTTTGCTATCATCATCATCATCATCATCTACCTCAAAGGATTCCTGGGAGGCTTAAACAAGGCTGCTGATGCAAACTGTCTGGCAGAGGCATTATTAGATACATCGCCCCTTGGTATCCACAGGGGATTGGTTCCTGGACCCCTGTGGATACCAAAATCGGAGGATGCTCAAGTCCCTTATATAAAATGGCATAGTATTTGCATATGACTTACACACATCTTATCACATGTTGTAAATCATCTCTAGATTACTTATAATACCTAACACAATATAAATGCTATGTAAATAGTTGCTAGCATGTGGCAAATTCAAATTTTGCTCTTTGGAACTTTCTGCCATTTTTTTTCCGGAATATTTTTGATCCGCTATTGGTTGAGCCATGGATGTGGAGCCCGTGGATTGGAGGGCCAACTGTAATTATGGGGCAGAGTGACAGGTGCTACGATGTAGATGGTAGGAGGTGCTGTGAGACTCAGGAAGAAGAAGAAAGTTCTGCCTGGCTGGAAGATAGGTGTGGAAGGCTTCCTGGGAGAAGTGGCATTTTCTGGGCCTCGAAGAAAGGACGTGTAGAAGTTCTCAGGTGGAGGAGGGGAAAGGCAGAGAGATGAACTTGAGTGAAAGCTTGGTGGTGAGAGAGCCTGAGCATGTCTGGGAACGTGGAGCCTTTTCATTAGGCTTCGTGTCTGGGGTGAGGGGCAAGGCATGAGGCTTCCCCGGGGGAGGGGGTAGGTGCTGGGTGCAGAATGCCTTGCCTGGGGGTTTAAACTCAGTCCAGTAGGTGGGGAGTTCCTATGACTGTCTACATGGCAGAATCACCTGAGACATTTAAAAAGCACAGAATCCGGGAATTCCCTGGTGGTCCAGTGGTTAGGACTCCGCACTTTCACTGCTGAGGGCCCCGGGGTTCTATTCCTGGTCGGGGAACTAAGATCCCGCAAGCCGGGTGGCGTGGCCAAACAAAACGAAACAAAAAACAAACACAGAATCCATGGTCCCACCTGGCAATATTCTAAGTAGCAGGCCTCAGCTGGGACCCAGGACTCTATACTGTTTAAAGCTCCCCAGGAGATTCTGATGCCCACCCACGTATGGGGACAGGGTGTCTTTATGCAGGGAGGGGCCCAATTGGAATACCAGATTTGAGCAGAGAGCTTGAGAAGATGCGGAGGGGATGTGAGAGACCCCTGACTCTGACCCCCAGCCTCCCACCCTTCCCCAAGGAAGTCCACACTCTGATGGTCACATTTGCCACCAGGGATGGACCCTAGAGATGCTACTGCCCTATAGCCCTCTAGCTCCAGGAAGGACAACCTTCTTTCTCTCTGCCCATCTGTCCATCTGTCCATCCATCCATCTGTCGATCCATTCAATACTGTTTTTGTGTTCCCCACCCTGCCATTTGCCAGGCATGGTGCTGGGTCATGGAGGTACAGGGTGAATGAAGTGGACACTCCGTGCCCCCCTAGAGAACCTCCCATCAGTCCTGACTCCCTCAGCTGGCTAGCCTGGAGTGCACTGGGAATGTGGCTGAGCACAAGAGAGCTGGGACAGGAAACCCACCCGGGGGCTCAGACAGCAGCAGCAGTGGTCCATCCTCCAGGCCCCTTGGCTTCCTGGTTCCCCTCGTCTCACAGGCCCAGTCTCCTCTCCCAGGTGGCTCAGGCCTTGCCTACCCAACTCCCAGGCCATCCCTGGGATACCCCCTGCCAGTAGGGTCCTGGTGGTCGGGAGAGGGGGTGGTCTGTGCAGTCCTCACCTCACCCCCCCCCACCCCCGCCCACAGAGAAGGCAACAACCTTGGGTAAGGCCTGAGCAACTCACGGAGCATTTCCTCACAGGGGCAGCAGAAATAACAAACAGGAGGAAATGACAGGGATTCCCAGGATTTCAGAGCACGCAGCTCCGGTACAGGATGGACCCATGCAGAGAGATGGAGTTAGAACCGTGTTGCAGCAACTTCCTTGCCTCCGTCTTGGAGCCGTCTCCTTGTGGCTTCATGCTTTTGTCCTGTTCTTCTGTTTCATCATCATCCCTTGCCCACCCCAGCCCCACCCTCACCATCCCCAGTGTGGGTGCTGCGGATGTCACTGTCACTCACTGCCATCCGTTCATTTCTTCCCTCATTCGTTCAGCACGTAGGTACCACGTGCCAGACAGTGAGGATGAAGCTGCAGGCACAATCGGGCCTCACATGGAACTCCCAGCGGGTAGGGAAACAAACACAGTCCAAGAGCTCTAATACTGATACAAGGTGATTATGGCCACTGTGGAGCTGTGCGCAGGCTGCTATAAACCCAGGGAGGAATGAAGGCAAGACTGATCCTTGACGAATGAGCAGGAACTTAAGGAGAGCGTGCCAAGCAGTGAGAACGGCACGCGTAAAGGAGGAGTGATGTTTGCAATGACTCCGGCACCGGGAAGGGTCAAGGGACAGAGGAAATGGAGGCTGGAGAGCTCAGAGGGGCAGTCCATGAAGGGCACTGAAAGCTGGGCTAAGGAACTAGAACTTTCTGCCATAGGCAATGGGGAGCCATTGGAAGATTGTGAGCGGGGGAGGGACACGGTCAGATGTGCATCTCAGAACGTGGTGTGGAAGCTGATTTGGGTGAATGGGCTGGAGAAGAAGAGGCCGGGCGGGGCAGCCAGTGAAGAGGACCGGACATAGTCCAGGGAGGGGCAGCCCAGGCAAGGGCAGGTGGCTCAGCAGGCGTGAGCACCTCTGGGTGGAAGAACTGAGGTGGGCACGGGGCAGATGGGCTGCAGAGCTGGCCCCACTCAGGGCAGCTGGGCATTGCCAGGGCTCGAGGTCAAAGAGAGGCTGAGGCAGGCAGGAACTCCAAGAGCTCCTGGGCTTTGGGCTTGAGCAGGCTCAAGGTCAGCAGATGCAGCTGGGTTGTGTCTAGAGACTTAAGAGGTCCACAGCAGGACCCCAGTCCACACATAGGAGTCAGGGCCAGGTCCAGCCCTAGAGAAGGGTTCCCATGAGCCAGGCTGGGTGTCAGATGGTGCCCTGGTCCTGAAGGGAGAAGAAGCTACAAGTCAGAGCAGCAGAGGATGCCTGGCTCCAGCACCTTTATTTCCTGGACCACCTCCCTTCTCCGGCTACCTGTGAAGATGGACTATGGGGGCACCTGGGGCTGTCTTCCTGCCCATGCCTGGCCCCCTCACATAAGGCTCCCCTCAGACTCCTCATCTTGATTCCAGTTACCATCTACTCCTGGCCTAGGGACCCGAAGTCTTCACGGATCTGGCCTACCCCTGGTTCCAAGGTTCTTTGAGGATGAATTCTGGCTTGGCTTCACCTGCTCAGGTGCCTTTGGGAGTGTGCCCACCTCGCCAGCCCCCCATCAGGATACAATCACAGGATGATGATCTCAGGGTGTGTGGCCGGAGGAGCTCACTACCTAGAGCCCGCTTGGCCAATTAGTCACTTGTATTTTAGGCATTTATTTAAGCACCCACAGTGTACCAGTCCCTGGACTGAATCAGATCCAGTCTTTGTCCTGGCAAAGTATAATGGAGGCAGACAAACACACTAAACACAACACAACCTATTGTAACATAACAACACAACTCAACAGAACCCAGCTCAACTCAACCCATCTCAGATCTCAGGTCTGTTTTCCAGATCTCTGGGGCCTGAGCTGGAAAAACGCTCAGCTCATAGGCAAAAGGGTTGTGAGGGACAAAGATACTTGAAGGAATGCCAGCAGTAGAGGGCACAGGTAAGGAGCCTCCACGGTCAGAATACCTGGCTTCAGTCCTGCCTTTGTGATCTGGGACTGATGACTTAACTCTCCGTGCCTCAGTTTCCACATCTGCAAAATGGAGAGAATAATGTGTATCTCATAGATTTTGAGGATTAACTGAGATAATACAGGTAAAGTGCCTGGCACAGTGCCTGGCATGTGGTAACACAGTAGCATTGGCTGTGGTGGTAGTGGTTGTTGCCTTAGAATTATAAAACTGTGTTATACTCTTAGATTCTTGGAGTCATAGAACCCTAGGATCTTACAGCCTTAAGAATAGAACCTAAAGAAAACATGGAGCCTGAATATTAGCTGGGTGGGTCTCCTTGTTCCTTCAGATGGAGGTGAAATTTCCTCTAATGCCTCAGGCCAGGGCTGTCACATTCAGTTGCTCAGGTCGCGCACTATATGCCTCTAGAGAGAGCCATCCACATAGACTTTGATAGGAATGGAGTCCCCTAGATGCCGTTTGACCCCTAGATGTCTGCCCCACCACACAGGGAGGCCCCACTTTCTCCAGAGAAGCCTGCTAAATGTCAGGGGGTTCACACTAACCCCTGTACTCTCTTCCCCCAGCAAACCATGCTGGCTTTGTCCTGAACCACACTGACTTGAATGTGATAAAACTCACACTTTTATTTGGATTTCATATAAAAAACAAAATCATTCCTCCCAAGCATTCCTGAGAGTAGACTTTACAGAGGTTTTGGAATGCTCCAGAGAAGGAGCACATCTTACGGAGCACAGCCTACTGGCATCTAGAGAGTACGATGGGTCATGTGCTCCCTTTCCCCACCTTACATCTCCCCCCCACCCCACTCCCTCTCTCCCTTCCAGTTCATTCCTCAGGAGTCCAGGCGCTCTATGGGGTCTCTACCCTTATCACATCATTGCCCCCACAAAGATAGTTCCTCCTCTTCCCAAAAGGACTTCTGGGCCATGTGTTAGGTAATAATTTTTGTATACCTCATCACATTTAGTACCCCTTATGAAACCCAAGACTCAGAGAACTTTAAAATCAAATAATCTTAGAAGAAGAATCTTGGAATAATCTAACCTAAGGATTGTAAATTCTGAGACTCATGGAGAATTTTAGAATCCGCCACATCTTGCAGTTGGAAGGAAACATAGAGGGTCCTGGAGTCCACACCTTATTCGGTGCAGGCATCTCCTCTATAACAGCGTGGCTGGCAGCTGTTCTGACTGCCCGGCCGGCTCTACTGAAACACAGCTCGCACTCTCTAACCAGGTGGCCCATTCCATTGTTAGATTACGACATCAGCTGCCTGTAGAAATGCTTGCAATGAGGAGGTCCCTAATTAACTTCCTTCTGTACCTGTGATAACACAGGTGGACTCCAGCTCAAGGTGTGCCGAGTTTTTAGAGCAATGACAATTGGGAAGACCAAGATGCAGTAAACTAGCTAGAGCCGAGAGCTGGGACCTGAGTGATCCAATGCGTGATAATCATGGTGAGCTCAGCTATGATTGGGGCAGGGCTGCAGCCAGAGAATGAGGATAATGGTGATGGCTCACGTGTATTGATAAGTTGTATTTTCATTTATTTCAAAATATTTTTAAATTTCTCTTAAGATTTCTTGTTTGACCCATGTGTTATTTAGAAGTGTGTTGTTTAATCCCCAAGTAATTTGGGACTTCCCTCCCAGCTTTCTGTTACTGATTGCTAGTTTAATCCCATTGTGGTCTGAGAACAGATCTTGTATGACTTCTATTGTTTTAAATTTGTGAAGGTATGTTTTATGGGGTAGGATGTGGTCTATCTTGGTGAATTTTCCATGTGAGTTTGGGAAGAATGTGTATTCTGTGTATTCTTCTCTTGTTGGATGAAGTAGTTGATAGATGTCAATTATATCCGGCTGATTGATGATGCTATTGAGTTCAACTGTGTCCTTACTGGTTCTCTGCCTGCTGGATCCATCCATTTCTGATGGAGGGATGTTAAATCTCCAGCTGTAATAGTGGATTCATCTATTCCTCTTTGCAGTGCTATCAGTTTTTGCCTCATGTATTTTGATGCTCTGTTGTTAGGTGCATACACATTAAAGATTATTATGTTTTCTTGGAGAGTTGACTCCTTTGTCACAATGCAATGCCCCTCTTTATCCCTGATAACTTTCCTTGCTCTAAAGTTAGCTCTGTCTGAAATCAATATAGCTGCTCGAGCTTACTTTTGATTAGGGTGAGCATGGAATATCTTCCTCTATCCATTTACTTTTTTTAAAAAATTTATTTATTTTTCATTTTTGGCTGCGTTGGGTTTTCGTTGCTGCACACGGGCTTTCTCTAGTTGTGGCGAGCGGGGGCTACTCTTCGTTGCAGTGCGCGGGCTTCTCATTGCTGTGGCCTCTCGTTGCGGAGCATAGGTTCTAGGCACACAGGCTTCAGTAGTTGTAGCTCACGGGCTCTAGAGCACAGGCTCAGCAGTTGTGGCACATGGGCTTAGTTGCTCTGTGGCATGTGGGATCTTCCCGGACCAGGGCTCGAACCTGTGTCCCCTGCATTGGCAGGTGGATTCTTAACCACTGCGCCACCAGGGAAGCATATCCATTTACTTTTTTTTTTTTAATAGGAATTATTTATTTACTTATTTATTTATTTATATTTTTGGCTGTGTTGGGTCTTCGTTTCTGTGCGAGGGCTTTCTCTAGTTGTGGCAAGCGGGGGCCACTCTTCATCGCGGTGCGCGGGCCTCTCACTATCGCGGCCTTTCTTGTTGCGGAGCACAGCCTCCAGACGCGCAGGCTCAGCAATTGTGGCTCACGGGCCCAGTTGCTCCGCGGCATGTGGGATCTTCCCAGACCAGGGCTCGAACCCGTGTGCCCTGCATTGGCAGGCAGACTCTCAACCACTGCGCCACCAGGGAAGCCCCCATTTACTTTTAATCTATGTGTATCTTTATATTTAAAGTGGGTTTCTTGAAGGCAACATATAGTTGGGTCTTGTTTTTTGATCTACTCTCACAATCTCTGTCTCTTAATTGGTATATTTAGACCATTGATGTTAAAGTGACTACTGATATAGTTGGATTAATATCTACCATATTTGTTACTGTTTTTTATTCATTGCCCTGTTCTTTGTTCCTATTTTTGTCTTCCACTCTTTTTCTGCCTTTTATTGTTTCAGATGAACATTTTATATGATTCCATTTTTTTCTACTTTCTTAGCATATCAATTATAATTTTTAAAAATATTCTTAGTGGTTGCCCTAGAGTTTGCAATGTACATTTACAACTAATCCAGGTCTACTTTCAAATAATATTATTCTGCTTTACAGTAGTGCAAGTACCTTATAATAACAAATATTCCTAATTCTTCCTTCCCATCCCTTGCATCATTGCCATCATTCATTTCATATACACGTTATCATCATCAGACACATTGTTGCTGCTATTATTTTGAAACTGTTATCTGTTAAGATCAATTTAAAAACATTAAATTTATTATTATTTTACCATCACTTATTCCTTCTCTGATACTCTTCCTTTTGTAATGCAGACCCAAATTTCTGACCTATCGTCATTTTCCATTTCTCTGAAGTTCTTCTAATATTTCTTGCAAGGCAGGTCTACTGGTAACAAAGTCTCTCAATTTTTGTTTGTCTAAGAAAGTCGTTATTTCTCCTTCACTTTGAAGGAAATTTCACAGGATACAGATTCTAGTTTGTGTTTTTTTTCTCTCAGCACTCAGTTTCACCTCATTCTCTTCTTGCTTGCCTGGTTTCTGGGAGAATTTGGATGTAATTCTTATCTTTGCTCCCCTACAGATGAGGTGTTGTTTTCCTCTGGCTTCTTTCAAGGTTTTTTCTTTATCTTTGATTTTCTGTGGTTTGAACATAATCCGTGCAGGGTTGTTGTTTTTTGGGTGGGGGGGTGTTATTCTGCTTGGTGTTCTCTGAGCTTCCTGGATCTGTGGTTTCGTGTCTGACCTTAATTTGGGAAAATTCTCAGTCATTATTCCTTCACATATAGCTTCTGCTTCTTTCCCTTCTTCTCCTTCAGGTATTCCCAGTACATGTATGTTACACCTTTTGTAGTTGTCTCATAGTTCTTGGCTATTCTGTCCCATTTTTTCCCCAGTCTTTTCAGTTTTGAAAGTTTCTATTGAAATATCCTCAAGCTCAGAGATTCTTTCCTCAGCTGTGCCCGGTCTACTAATGAGCCCATCAAAGGCATTCTTCATTTTTGTTACAGTGTTTTTGATTTCTAGCATTGCTTTTTGTTCTTAGGAATTCCAACTCTGTGTACATTGCCCATCTGGTTGTTTTTTTTTTTTTTTGGCCATGCTGTGGGAGCTTAGTTCCCCAACCAGGGGTTGAACCCAGGCCCTGGGCAGTGAGAGCGCGGAGTCCTAACCACTGGACCACCATGGAATTCCCTGCCCATCTGTTCTTGTATGCTGTCTACTTTTTCCATTAGAGCTCTTAACCTATTGACCATAGTTGTTTTAAATTTCCAGTTTGATAATTCCAACATCCCTGCCATGTCTGAGTCTGGTTTTGATGCTTGCTCTTCAAACTGTGTTTGCCCTTTAGTATGCCTCGTAATTATTTGTTGAAAGCCGGATATGATGTACTGGGTAGAGGGCACTCCAGTAAATAGACCTTTAGTGATATGGTGGTAAAGGTATGGGGGATGAGAGGCATTCTGTAGCCCTATGGCTAGGTCTCTGTCTTTTAGAGAACCTGCACCCCTAGACTGTGAACTTCATAAGTGCTTCTCAGTTTTCTGCCCTTAGGTGGGACAGGATAGGATGGCTGGAGGGGCCTGGAGTTGGGTATTGCCCTTCCATGCAGGTTAGGCTCTGATAAAACTCCAATAGGTTAGGCACTGGTAAAATAGTTTCTCCTGAGGGCAGGTCTTGTTAAGGAGAGCAGGATGTTCATTTTCCCTTGCCCTTGCCAGAAGCAGGAGGGGCAGAGCTCCGGAGGTAAAATTCACAAATACGTGGGGTCCCCCTGTGTTTCGGCCCCCCCCCCTGGGCTTTTAAACGCTCCATGTCTGCACGGAGTCTTCAGCAGTTCTTCAATGACAGCTTAGCTTTTCCCATCCAGTGCTAGTTTTGTGGAAGTGTCTACACATGGGTTTCTACTGTGGCAGATTGTGAATCTCTGCATTCACCTGTCTGTCTCTCCAATTTTCAGTGTATTGGTTTGCCCTGTGACCTCACTTCTCTGACAAGTCTAAGAAGAGTTGTTGATTTTTCAAAGTTTATCCAGCTTTTTAACTTGTTTTTAGTATGCAGCGATGACTTCCAAGCTCTTTGCACGCTGGACTGGAAACTTTTTTTTTGGCCATGCCCCCTGGCTTGCGGGGTCTCAGTTCCCTGACCAGGGTTTGAACCCGGGCCACAGCAGTGAAAGCACCGAATCCTAACCACTAGACCACCAGGGAACTCCAGTAAGTACTTTTCAGAAATATCTCATTTAATCCTCACCTCAATACTGTGAAGTAATACCATTATTTGATTTTGTAGTGGCGATTCCTGTGGCTTAGCAAGAGTACGTGACTTCCTCAAGTTCACACCATTAGAAAGTAGGATTTGAACTTGGGTCTGTTTGATTACAAAGCCAGTGTGTGTCCCACCCATCTCCCCCCATGTCACCTCCCATAACTAAGCAGGTTCCAGATTGGGCTTCAGGCCCAGAGGCAGACACAAGTCAGAACTAGACACAGGAGCCCAGGCCAATATGGAGGCTCTTTCCTGGAAAGCAAGGCACCAGGTCTCTGGAGGTAAGTGCTAAACCGTGATTCTGCCCCTTCCAGCTATGTGACCTTAGGGGAGTCACTTTATATCCTCCAGCCTCAGGTTCTTACTAAGTAGCCCAGGGTCAGGAAAATGGCAGTTGCTTTAAAGAAGGAAATTCTTACTGTTGTTGCTAGGTAGTAATTAATGTTGCCAGCTTGGAGGCTGCAGGTGCCAACCCCTTCCAGCCCTGGCCAGTAACCAGAGAAGAGGTCAGAGTTGTCAGAGACTCCAGCTGGGATGGCAGAAGGAGGGGAAGGCATTGGAACCTCAGTGCGGAATCATTTTGTTGACAAAGTTATAATGAAATACTCCAGCTCGACTTCCCATGGGGCATACTGGTTACCTCCTCTTCCTGGCTACTGCTCTGGTGGGCACCCAGTGCCTGAGAGCTTGAGAGCACAGTAGGATCAGCCCTTCCCTGGGGCCAGCTGTGCCACCTGGTGTAAGAGAGGAAAAACCTCCTAGATCCAGCTCAGAGCCAACCCTGACCAATTCCAGTACCAACTCTGATGACAGGAATTTCTGCTTCTGATTAAGATGGAGTAACAGAGACTAGATTTACCTTCCCATCTGAAATAACAACAACAAAAGACCCCCCACACACACATACACACAAAATGGCACTCAAGACAATGCACATCAGGCAATGACAAACAGTGATCATACTGCTTGGAGAAAGTTGCCAGGCCATGGCACAGGGGTAGGGGAATTCAGGCAGAGCCTGACAGTCTCCTGAATTAAGGAGACATAACTGGGAACCTGGGGGATGCCAGAGAGGCTAGAGTTTGTAGGGAGAGAGCCTGCAAGAGTGAGGGCCCTGGAGATCTGCAGCGGGTACCCCTCCACCCTTTAGTGGAGTATTAATCAACTAGAAATTATCTGAGGCTGCAGAGAGACCCACCCAAAAGGATAAGAGGGAATAGTGCTCAGGGCTCACATAAGCCTGAGAAATAGATCCTGTTCCTCATAGCCTGATAGCCAGAGTGGAAAGTTTCATAGTTCAAGGGGCATCAATTAGAGTACTAAGAAGGGTCTTGGCTGAGTACTGGGGAGCAACCCTAATGAAACACATTTCTGGTCCCACCTATCAAAAAGATGAAATTGTTTCCAAGTAACTTAATTGCTTCCAAGAACAAAACTCAAGATTATTTATAGAAATACAAAACTATACAGAACCCAAAAAGGTAAGATTCTGGCATCCAATCAATAATTACTAGGCATGCAAAGAAGCAGGAAAACACCACCCATAATGAACAGATAATCAATCAATTGATATTGACCCAGAAGCAACACTGATGGTAGAATTAATAGATAATAACATTAAAATAGTTATTACAGATGTATTTCATATGTTTTTTTTTTAAATAAATTTATTTATTTATTTATTTTTGGCTGCGTTGGGTCTTCGTTGCTGCGTGGGCTTTCTCTAGTTGCGGAGAGCAGGGGCTACTCTTCGCTGTGGTGCGCGGGCTCCTTTTCATTGCTGTGACTTCTCTTGTTGCAGAGCACCGGCTCTAGGCGCACAGGCTCAGTAGTTGTGGCGTATGGGCTTAGTTGCTCCGCGGCATGTGGGATCTTCCCGGACCAGGGCTCGAACCCGTGTCCCCTGCATTGACAGGCGGATTCTTAACCACTGCGCCACCAGGGAAGCTGCCCATTTCATATGTTTAACCAGAAGAAAGGTTGCCTATGTAGAGACATAAATCAACTTAAAAACAAAAACAAAAAAGTGGCACTTCTAATTTTAAATTAAAAACTTTTTTTTAATTTTAAAAAAGATCCAAATAAAACTTCTAGAGATGGAAACTACAATGTCTGAGATACATAATACAGTGGATGGAAATAATGGCAGATCAGTCGTTGCAGAAGAAAAGATCGGTAAACTCAAAGACATAGTTATAGAAACTATGCAAAATGAGACACAGAGAGAAAAAATACTTTAAAAAAATCCCCAAGATTTTAGTGAACTGTGGGACAACTTTGAACAGCCAAATAGCTATACAATAATATTAAAAAAAAAAAGGCAACTAAGATTGGAAAGGAAGAAGTGAAACTATCTTTACAGACAATATGATTACGTTTGTAGAAAATCCTATGGAATCTACAAAAAAAGGCACTAGAACTAATAAGTGAGTTTAGCAAGAATGTAGGCTATAAGATCAATATATGAAACAATTATATTTCTACACATTAGCAATGAACAGTCTGAAATTGAAATTTAAAATATTTCAGTGGCATCAAAAATATGAAATATTTAGGGAGAACTCTGACAAAATATATGTAAGATCTATACAGTAAAAATGATAAACTATCGCTGAGATAAATTAGCACCATCCATAAAAAAATTGATAAATATGACTTTATCAAAATTAAAACTTACCACTTGAAAGACATTGTTAAGAAAATGAAAGGTAAGCTGCAAACTGGGAGAACAAAGACTACATATCTGGCAAAAGACTTGTTTGCAGAATACATAGAGAACTCTCACAAATCAGCACTAAGAAAACAAAAACTAAAATACGGGCAAAGATTTGAACAGACACTTCACCAAAGAAAATATATGGTTGCTAGTAAATACGTGGAAAGAAACTCAATATCACGGTCATTAGGAAAATGCAAATTAAAGTACAATATGATACCACTACAGAGCTTTTAGAATGGCTAGAATCAAAAAGACTGACCATACCAGGTGTTGGTGAAGATGTGGAGCAACTGGAACTCTCAGATGTTGTTGGTGGGAGTGTGGAATGGTTTGACCACTTTGGAAAAACAGTTTCTTAAAAAATTAAATGTATACCTACCATATGATTCAGCCATTCCTCTTCCAATTATTTACCCAAGAGAAATGAAAGCTTTATAAAAACTTGTGCATGAATATTCATAACAACCCTATTTGTAATAGTCCCAAACTGGAAACAATTCTTGTCCCAGGACCAGGAAGAAAGAAGGGCTAGGCCTGTGGATTACTAAGTAGAAGTTTTAAACAGGGGCCTTGTGGGATCAGCGGCTCCTGGGTGCAAATTATGACTGTGCTACTTAAGAAAATGTTGAATTTGGGCAAATTATTTCCCTGAGTGTCAGTGTCCTTATCTGTAAAAGGGCTGGAGCATTTCTTTTTTTTTTTTTTTTTAAATGTTTCCAGGTATTTCTTTTCTTTTTTTTTTAATTAATTAATTAATTAATTAATTAATTAATTAATTATGGCTGTGTTGGGTCTTTGTTTCTGTGCGAGGGCTTTCTCCAGTTGCGGCAAGCGGGGACCACTCTTCATCGCGGTGCGTGGGCCTCTCACTATCGCGGCCTCTCTTGTTGCAGAGCACAGGCTCCAGACGCGCAGGCTCAGTAATTGTGGCTCACGGGCCTAGTTGCTCCGCGGCATGTGGGATCTTCCCAGACCAGGGCTCGAACCCGTGTCCCCTGCCTTAGCAGGCAGATTCTCAACCACTGCGCCACCAGGGAAGCCCTGGAGCATTTCTTGAGTTAGATCCTGGCTCTACCACTTACCTCTCTGGGCCTCAGTTTCCTCATTTGTAACATGGGCCTGATAATAACAGTACCTACCTCATCTGTCTGTTGTGAGGATTTAAGGGTCTAGCAGCACATGCAGAAGGACTGTAGCAGGCTTTTCACCTAATCAGTCTTTGCATCATCGTCACCATGACCTACCTCAAAGGTTTCTTAGAAAGCTTAAACAAGGCTGCTGATGCAAACTGTCTGGCAGAGGTATTATTAGATACAGTCTTCCCTTGGTATCCGCAGGAGATTGGTTCCAGGACCCCTGCGGATACCAAAATCAGAGGATGCTCAAATCCCTTATACAAAATGGCACAGTATTTGCACATAACCTATTCGCAATCCTCCCGTATACTTTAAATCATCTCTAGGTTATTTATAATACCTAATACAATGTAAATGCTATGTAAATAGTTGCCAGCATATGACAAATTCAAGTTTTGCCTTTTGGAGTTTTCTGGAATTTTTATGTTCTAATATTTTTGATCTGTTGTAGGTTGAGCTGTGGATGCAGAGTCCGGGGACAGGAGGGCTGACAGTAATTTCAGGGCAGAGTGAGTGACAGATGCTATGATATAGGTGGGGGTGGTGCTGTGAGACTCAGGAGGAAGACAAAATGTCTGCCTGGCGGGGGGATGGGTGTGGAAGGCTTGGGGTAGTGGGGAGTGGCCTTTTCTGGGTCTCAAAGGACTTGTAGAAGTTCCCTGGGTAGAGAAGGGGGAAGGTAGAGAGATGAGTGAAAGCTTGGTGGTGAGAGAGCCTGAGCATGTCTGGGAACGTGGAGCCTTTTCATTAGGCTGCATGTCTGGGGTGAGGGGCAAGGCATGAGGCTTTGGGGGTGCAGAATGCTTTGCCTGGGGGTTTAAACTCATTCCAGTAGGTGGGGAGCTCCTTTGCCGGTTTACGTGGCAGAATCACCTGAGACATTTAAAAAAAACACAGATACCTGGCCTCACCACGCAATATTTTCAGTAGTAGGTTTCAGGTGGGACCATGTTTAAAGCTCCCCAGGGGATTCTGATGCCCACCCACATATGGGGACAGGGTGTCATTATGCAGGGAGGGGCCCTATTGGAATACCAGATTTGAACAGAGAGCTTGAGAAGGTGGGGAGGGGGTGTGAGAGACCCCTGACTCTGACCCCCAGCCTCCCAACCCTCTCCAAGGGAACTCCACACTTGGAACACCACATTTACTGCCAGGAAGTTTCTTGTGAAGATATACACTAACATTACACCTCAGCAATCCCACTCGTCGGTATTTCCCCAAGACATATGAAAGCAAATGTCCACCCAAAGACTGGTAAATAAAAGCTCTATTTGTAATAACCCAAACTTGGAAACGATCCGTATGTCCACCAACAGGTGACTGGATAAACACATTGTGATATATCTATATAACGGGGTACTTCTCAGCAGTGAAAAAGAAGGAACTGTTCATATATGCAACAACATAGATAGATCTCAAAATAAGGTGAATGAAAGAAGTCAGACCAAAAAAACAAGCAAAAAAGAGAGAGTACCTAATGTGTGTGACTCCATTCATATGAAATTCTAGGAAATGCAAACTAATCTCCAGTGACAGAAAGCAGATGAAGGGTTCCCTGGGATGGAGGGTGGTAGAGGGATGAGAGGGCACTTTTGGGGGTGACAGATATGTTTGTTATCTTGGTGGCGGCGGCAATGGTTTAAAGTGTGTATACGTGTGATAAAACTTGTCAGATTGTATAATCTAAACATGTGCTCTTTATTGAATGTTAATTATACCTCAATGAAACTGTTTAAAAAATCTGATGCCAGGTCTGAGCAGTCACGGCCAGTCTGGTCTTTACACAGCATCCCTCGCCCTGTATCTTCATCCTGACTGCCAGTGTGCATTGAGTGGGTTATTATGCACAAGGTACTGTGTGCTAAACACTATATGGAATTTTAAATTTTACCCTCACAATAGTCTTGTGAGGTGATGCTATGTTATTAACTCTGTTTTACATATGAGGAAACTGAAGCTCAGAGCAGTTAAATTACTTCTCCAAGGAAATGTCATCTGACTGAGTCCTCGCCCCAGCATTTACCCCTAATCTAATTCAAACTCTGTTCTGATTGGTTCTTATGATTATACAAACATTGTGATATTTGTGGAAGACAAAATTAAAAAATTTAAATTGTTTTCAATCAACCCCCGTACATTATTGACTATCGTCACACATCTAATGATTTTTATTTTTCCATGTTTTTTATCCTTATGAAAAAGTATTATTACCACCATAATTCAATAATGTACATAAAAATTTGTTTTCCCTTTCCCCGATCCAAACCTTAAATCTTTACATGTGGTCTTATATTCTTCTACATAAGAAACACCACTAAGAACAGCTCTTAGGTGATGTTTTGTTTTTAGGCAAAGTCTGAAGAGTAGGCTGCAGGGTGCAAAGTGTAACATGTTTTTTTCCAACTTATCTTGATCTAAAAAAACACAACCTTTTCACTGCTTTAGCGTAAGCCGGAGCCTTCCTGGAACTCCAGTCCAGACCCTGAAATTCCTTGTGACATTTATCATTTTTGACCACCAAGCACCCATTCTCCCTATGTCTCTAGGAAGCAGTTCACTCCCCAGCACCAAGGATAATAGGTTCTGATTGGTTTTAGCCAATCCGTATATCCACAGCAATTGTTCAGGGTTGGCCCCGAACCAAGTCAGAGACAATGAAAAACAAGGAGACTTTTTCTGATTCTTGAGAAAGTGCTACCAGGGAGACTCCCTTTTATAGAACAGTACAGGGAGGGACAAGGGGGCTTTTAGTAGAATGATGGTGGGTGGTAGGAAGGCTTTGACTGACACTGCAGAGCAGAGAGAGGGAGAGACCCCTTCCTCATTCTTGATGATATTATTTGAGCCACCTGAAGCCAACTATCAGATTCCTTTTGTTTAAACCAGTTTTCATTCATTTATTTATGTGACGGATTTATACTGACACTGTGTGTTAGACACAGTTTTAGGAGCGATATCTACTAGGTTTTCCATGAGCATAATCCTCAATTTAACCTTAACCTAATCCTCAGTCATAAACTAGAACTCTGGCCCTTTTCTAGTGAAAAGCTTTAGTGTCAAGAAACAAAGGACAAAGGGGGCATTTGTATAAGAGTATGTAAGGTGCAGTAAGTGAAATCCCCTGACTATTACAAAGACTCTATAGCATGGGCTTCAGGAGGTCTACGTGGAGGTGGGCCCCTAAAAATGAGGAATGCAGCCCCCCTCTCATCAGCAGAACTCCATGTCAGGTGCTAAACGTCAGAAATCTCAATGAATGAAGAGATTCTTAAATGACTTATTCCCTGGACAAGCTATGTGACCCCCTTTATAGATCTTTGATAGGTAATCTTCACTGGGCAAATACTATAACCCATATATATTTTATTGGAAAAAAACAGTAAACTCTTTCAAATGTACAGTATATTAGAACTCCTTTCAGATTTAAAATTTTTGATAATTAGAGTGCTAAGTGCACTTTCCTCTTCTTGGTTAAATTCCCCAAGTTGTCATTTTTCCTACCTTGGTGTTATAAGGCTCCTCCTCCACTGCTGACCCCAAGGTGAATCTTGGAGGTGGTATAAAAAGAAGCCTGTAGTTTTTAAAAAATAGTCTTTGTTTAGGTACAACTTATAGAAATAAAAATTCCTCAGTTTCAAGTATAAAATATCATGAGTCTTGACAAATGTATGTAGTTGTGTAACCCCTTCCGCAATTGAGATATAGAACATTTCTGTCACCCCAAAATATTCCTGTGCCCCTTTGAAGTCAGTCCCCTCTTTATCCTCCCAGCCCCTGGCAACTACTAATCTATCACTGTAATTTTGAATTTCCTGGAATTTCTTATAAATGGAATCATACCATATGCATTCTTCTGTGTCTGGCTTCCTTCACCCCGCATAATGATTTTGAGATTCATCCATATTCTTGAGCAGTTTGTTTCTTTTCATTGCTGAGTAAATTCCATTGTATGGATGTACCACAGATTGTTAACCCATTTACCTCTTAATTGGCATTTAGGTTACTTTCAGTTTTTGGCTATTATGAATAAAGGTGCTATGAACATTCACTTGTAAGTCTTTAGGTAAATACCTCTCCTGGTAAGTATGTCTTGGGTAAATACCTAGGAATGGGATTACTGGGTTGTAAGTGTATATTTATCTTTACTAGCAACTGTTTTCCAAAGTTGTGCCATTTTACATCTCCACCAGCAGCTTATGAGACTTCCAGTTTCTCCACATCCCTGCCAACACTGGTATGGTCAGTTTTTAAAATTTTTTAGTCATTCTAATGGATGTGCAATGGCATTTCATTGTGATCTAAGTTTGCATTTCTCTAATGACTTGTATCTTTCTGTGTGCTTACTGGACATTCATATATCTTCTTTGGTGAAGTATCTGTTCAAATCTTCTCCCATTAAAAAAACTGGTCATCTTCTTACTTTGAGTTGTAAGAGTTCTTTATATATTCTGGATAAAAGTCCTTTATCAGAAATATGTTTTGCAAATGCTTTCACCCATCTGTGACTTGCCTTTTGCTTTTTTAATGGTGTCTTTCAAAGAGCAGAAATTATTTTTTTTGGTAAAGTTTAATCTTTGCATTTTTCAAATTCTATGGTTTCTGACTTTTGTGCCTTATCTAAGAAATCTTTGCTTAGCCCAGGGTTTCTCAGTTTCGGTACTGTTGTTATTTTACGCTAGAAAATGTTTTGTTGTAGGAGGCTGTCCTGTGTATTGTAGAATGTTTAGCAGCATTCCTGGCCTTTTCCCACTAACTCAGTGGCATCACCCCTCCAGCTGTGACAATTGAAAGTGTCTCCAGACATTGCCAAATGTTCCCTGGGGAAAATTGCCCCAAGTTAAGAAACAGTGGCCTAAACTAAGATAAAACTAATTTTCTCCTACATTTCTTCTAGAAACTTTATAGTGTTAACTCCTATGATTTTTTGGACATATTTTGAGTTAATTTTTGTATTTGATGTGATGGTTGAGATTTGTTTTGTTGAATATGGATACCTAATTGTTTCAGCCCATTTGTTGAAAAGACTATCCTTTCCCCATTGAATTCTCTTGGTCCCTTTATAAAAAATGAATTGACTACGTATGTGTGGGTTTGTTTCTGGACTCTGTTTTAGTCCGTTGATTTATATATCTATCCCTACATCACATCAATATCCATCCCTACATCAAAGTGATTACTGTGGCTTTATATTGTCTTGAAATCAGGTAGCGTAATCCTCAAACTTTGTTCTTCCTTTACAAAATTGTTTTGGTTATGTTAGGACCTTCCCATTTTCGTATAAATTTGGCAATTAGCTTGTTAATCTCTGTAAAAGTATTCTGCTGGTGTTTTATTGAGATTGTAGTGAATCTATAGATCAATCTGAGAAGTGATTTCTCAACAATATTGAGTCATCCCATCCATGAACATGCCTTATCTTTCTTTTTTATTTATCATCAGTTTTTGTTTTTTAATTTATTTATTTTTTATTTATTTTATTTTTGGCTGCGTTGGTTCTTCATTGCTGCGCGTGCGCTTTCTCTAGTTGCAGCGAGTGGGGGCTACTCTTCGTTGTGGTGCATGGGCTTCTCACTGCGGTGGCTTCTCTTGTTGCAGAGCATGGGCTCTAGGCACGCGGGCTTCAGTAGTTGCAGCACGTGGGCTCGGTAGTTGTGGCTCGTGAGCTCTACAGCGCAGGCTCAGTAGTTGTGGCGCATGGGCTTAGTTGCTCTGCGGCATGTGGGATCTTCCTGGGCCGGGGCTCAAACCCGTGTCCCCTGAATTGGCAGACGGATTCTTAACCACTGTGCCACCAGGGAAGCCCAGCATGCCTTATCTTGCCATTTAAAAATTTCTCTCAGCAATGTTTTATTGTTTCCAGTGTACTGGTTATGGTGATTTTAAAAGTAAGTCCACAGATTATTTGATACACCTCCTTTCCAGAGGTGGAGATGAATTTCCCTCTCTTGGAGTATGGGCTGGACTTAGTGATTTGACTTGCTCTAACAGAATAAAGCAGAAGGGACAGTGTGGGACTTCAGTGACTAGGTCATGAAAAGCACTGTGGCTTTCTAACTGGGTTGCCCTTTCTCTCCTGGATCATTCATTCTGGGAGAAGTCAGCTGTCATGTTGTGAGCAGTCCTATGGAGTATTTCATGTGATGCAAAACTGAGGCCTCCTGCTAAAAGCCACATCAAGCCTTCAGATGACTGCAGCTCTGGCCAACATCTGGGTTGCAACCTCATGAGAGACCCTGAGCCAGACCATCTAGCAGCTAAGCTGCTCCTAAATTCCTGATCCCTGGACACTGAGATAGGAAATGTCTGTTGTTTTAAACCACTAAGTTTGGGATAATTTGTTATGTAGCAATAGATAACTAATATACATATCTTGCATCTATCTTGATAAATGTGTCAACTAGTCTTTGATGGTTTTTTGATACTATTTAAAAAGATGTTTTAAAAATTTCAGTTTCCAATTGCTTATTGGCAGTAGATAGAAATATAACTGAACTTAGAGTATTGATGTTATATCCTGTGACCTTGCTGAACTCAGTCCTAGTAGCTTAGAAGTCTGTAGATTTGATATGTTAAGAAACTAGCGTGGTTGGGAATTCCCTGGTGGTCCAGTGGTTAGAACTCCGAGTTTTCACTGCCGCCCGGTTCAATCCCTAGTCGTGGAACTAAGATCCTGCAAAAGAAAAAAAAAAAACAAAGAAAAGAAAAGAAACTAGCGTGGTAGTCCTCAGTTCTGGTTGGTGAGCATTTCTTCCTTCTTCCCTGCAGTGCACTTTGAATAAATAGAGTTCTTACTAATTCTAAGTCTGAGGCCTTTCTCCTCCAGTGCTAGAACCCTTTAGGACAGCCAGCTGCAGGAGTGCATGGCCTTTTACTTTCACAGCTCAACATTAACACATCCCAGTGTGTTAATGGGACTTAACATTAACTTGACTTGACTACCACCCCAGTTTGCTTCACCTCATTCTGCTGGCTACTAACTCACTTCGTTTAATTTCTCTTTTCAGTCACTGGCTTGACCAGGCTCGGATCTCTGCACTTCTCTATAGTGTGACTTCTTTGTCTCCATTTTCCTATCACGTTTTCCCATGTTTCCCAGTTCAAGTTCCCAAGTACGACAATGTGGTGGCCCATCTCATCTTTTCCCTCCATGTCATTGGTTGCCGGGCAGCTCTCTCCTCAGGTGTCCCCTTCTTCCAGTTGGTTCTGTCCACAGGAGACAAAGTTCCATGGTCCGAATGTAGCCACTTGGGCTGCGGGGGTTAGAGACCGAGCAACCTCCCTGGAAAGGGGTGTGACAGGGTGGGCCTTTGATGGACACCTCTCATGCAGACCTCTAACCCCAAGTGCTCCTTCCTTCCAAGCCTTGAATCCCTGTGTGACACTACTTCTCATCCAATCCACGAGAGAAACCCAAACCCCGCTTATAGAATTGAACACGTTTACGCTCGGCACTGATTATCTTCCTCCTCCCCCAAACCCTCCCACCCCTTTCTCTGCTCATTCACAGTCAGAGCTGCACGTGCCCAGGAAAATCACGCACTTCAATCCAGGCATCGGCAGATGAGAAAACTGTGGCCCGGAGAGCTCAAGTGACTTGCTCAAGTTCATAGAGAGGCAAAATTTAAATACAGACCCCCTAACTTTCCCAAGTTAGTGTTTTTTCCCCACTAACCCATACTTGGCCCCAGGAGGCACACCACCTCCCACTCCTACTGGGGTCTGATGGCGCAGAGAACTGGTGCTGAGTCCAGTGGGTTCAGGTGGCAGCTGTGACTCAGTCTACGCTCTGGGTGGCAGATGTCCCATCCCACTTAGGATTGGGCTTTAGGGCTTAGTGGGTGAGTGCCTGGGGGGTCCAGGTCCAGGTGTGGCTAGGAGATGAAAGGTACAGAGGCAGGGGGCTGGCTGAGTTGGAGGCAGGACCAATAACCCTATCTTAGTTACCTGTGGCTGCTGTATCATAAGCTGGTTAGCTTACAACAATAGACATGTATTCTCACGGTTTTGGAGACCAGAAGTCTGAAAGCAAGGTGTTGGCAGGGCCCCACTACCTCCCGAGACGCTGGGGAAGAATCTGCTCCTGGCCTCTTCCAGCCTCTGGTGGTCGCAGGCGTTCCTTGACTTGTGACCACATGGCTCCAATCTCCCACTGTCCTCATGCTTCCTTCTCTGTGTACGTATGTCTTCTCCTCTCTCTGTCCCTCTGCCTCTCCCTTATAAGAACAGTTGGGATGACATTGAGGGCCCACCTGGACAATTCAGGATAAGCTCCTCTTCCCAAGATCCTTAACTTAATCACATCTTTTGCCCTATGAGAGAACACTCACAGGTTCCAGGGATTTGATGTGGATATCTTTGGGGTACCAATTTCACCACCCGACAGCACTACGTTCCTTCCAGTGGCCTCTGAACTGTGGGGGAAAGTGCAGCAGGTTCTTTCCTTATTCCATCCTGAGAGTAGAGGGGAAACTGGAGACGTCAAGAGGGAGAACAATTATAGCCTCCTACTTATTTAGTCATTGTAGTAGATTGGGCTGCCATAACAAAATACCGCAGACTCTTTGGCTTAAACCACAGAAATTAATTTTCTCACTGTTCTGAAGGCTGCAACTCTGAGGTCAGAGTGCCAGTGTAGTTGGTTTCTGGTGAGAGCTCTCTCCCTGGGTTGTAGACAGCGGCCTTGTTGCCGTGTCACCCGCCACATAGTCTTTCTTCTGTTTGTACTTGGGGCGGGGGGTGGCGGGGAGGCTCTTTAGTGTCTTTTCTTTTGGCCGCACAGGCACGGCTTGTGGGATCTTAGTTCCCTGACCAGAGATTGAACCGGGGCCCTCGGCAGTGAGAGCACGTAGTCCTAACAACAGGACTGCCAGGGAATTCCCTAATGTCTTTTCTTTTAAGGACACTAATCCTTATCAGATCAGGGCCACCTTATGATCTCATTTAACCTTAATTATTATACTTCCTTAGAGTCCCATCTCCAAATACAGCCCCACTAGGGGTTAGGGTATCAACATAGGAATTCTAGGGAGACACATTCAGTCCATAACAGACACTTTTGCTTATGTTCTTATTGAATCATCTCAACTATATTGTCAGGTAGATATTAGTATTCCTATATGACAGCTGAGGGGAACTGAGGCTCATGGATGAAGTAACTTGCCAAGTCACCCCCCAGCTGAGCGTCAGAGTCAGGAGTCAAAACCAGGCTGGCCTGGCTCTGGAGTCCATGCTGATTCCACTGCCCCGGGCTCCACTGGGAACTTCCGAGCTAAGGCTCCAGTTTTCCCCTCCACACGCTGCTGTCACTGCCGCTGCCTTCCACTGAAGTGCAAACTCAGACTTCACAGCTTCTTTACAGCAGGACCTCGTCTTCAGCCCTCAAGAACCCCAGATACACTCATGACTCTCAGGTGTCTGGAAGAAGGCAGTCACTGGAGGAAGGAAGACTGGGCCCTTCCTTCTGGGCTTCCCTGTGTCTGTGCTGGCTTGAGCCCAGCAGGGGAGGGGGCGTGGTCTGAGGAGAATGACCTGGCAGTCTTTTCTGGACCTCGGTTTCCTCATCTGTCTAACGGGAGGATTCAGTTAACCTGTAAGATATGTTCATGTCCTGAACCTCTATGATTTAAATTACTGTCATAATGACCAAAGCCCTCAAATTCGCACAGCCCTGTCTGGTTAACAAAATGCTTTCGTTCATCACTTACCATTCAAGGAACCTTTTCTTCCACTCACTGTCACGTGCTTCACCATGTGTTGGGCATTGCTGGGCAATAGAGGGCCCAGAGAGACAGAGGGAGCCCCAATTCCTGTCTTCGGGGAACTGCTAGTGCAGGTACAAAGGCAGATATAAAGGGAGCGGTGGGTAAGAGGTGTGTAGGTGAACAAAGAACGCTGGGCGCTGAGTGAGGGCACTCAGAGAGGGGTGGTGCTGCAGGTGACCCCGCATCCTGTAAAGCAAAGCAAAGAAGGCCTTTTTTTATTTTCCAAAGAAGGCATCTTGTCTCCATTCTTCAGACAGGGAAATTAAGGCTCGCAGAGAGAAATGACTACCTAAGGCCACCCAGCCAGGAAGTGGCCAGGCCTGCCTTCATTCCAGGTCCTTCTCTTTTGGCACAGTTGGCCCTTCACTGTAGGGGACACTGGGGTGGAGGATGGGAAGGAACTTGAGCCGGATACTGAAGACTCCTGTGAAGAGTTCTCAGTCTGGTGGGGAGGTGGACACATCAACACCCACTCTTGATTGGCGGTGAGCACTGCTTGGCCACCTTATGAATGTCTGGCCTTAGGCTGGGGCTCAAACAAAGGGTTTTCTGGCCCCCGGGGGAGCTGTAGCCTGCTGGGGTGATGACACATACTAGGGCAAGACCAGTGACGAAACACAAAAAGTCCCAGCCTGGGCATGCCGAGGGTTTTCCACCCAAATAAATTAATGGCCTCGGACATTCATTCATTTATCCACTGAATTCACCCACTCATTTGTTCTTTCATTCAGTCACCAGATAGTATTGAGGGTACCTGTGTACCCAGCCCTGTGCCTGTTTGGGTGGGGGGCGGTCTTCCCTCCCTCTCTGAACACTGGTCCTGAGCCCTCAGCACCTGGGTTGCAGCCCCGCGCCTGCATGTGTGTACGTGCTGTTATTCATGGTCTAAACACCCGCAGGGCAGGGGCCTGGTCTCACTCCTCTCTAGCTGACAAAGGGGAGACTATACCAGGCTGTTTGGCGCCTTGCCTCAGAGCTTCTGTCTGCTGCTCCCAGGGTTCCTCCTCCAGGAATGGGGGCTCTAGGCCAGGTTGCAAGGGTGGGGGGAGTGTGTGTGTGTGTGTGTGTGTGTGTGTGTGTGTGTGTGTGTGTGTGTGGGCACAAGGGCTGCACTCCCTGGGTCTGCTGATCAGCTCCAAAGCAGAAGGGCAGAAGTGGAGGGGCCCCAATCACAGGGAACAGCCCTCACCCCACTGTAATGATTAGAAAAGTGAGGCAGCCACTCCCTCCCCTCCCCTACAACTGGAAGGGGGCCTCGTCTCTTAGCTCCCTGTTCTTCTGTGGCTTTCACACCTATCCTGGGTGGTCCTCTGGCCTGCTTTGATGGGGGATGGGAGGTCCCTCTGCACTGGGCTGGTGTGGTGGGGGAGGGCAGCCGCTCCCATCCAGGGGACATTTCCTCCCAAAGCGCTTTTGATCTCCAACTAGCCTGGCCCAATTCTCCTCCCCCATCTGCCCCAGGATTGCCTTGCATGGAGGACAAAGTGAGGGTCCGGGGAGTGAATAGGAGGGATAATCCCAAAGGATCATTCTAGGGTTCATTCTCCAGCCCTCCTTGACTTTCAGAACCTGGGTGGCTCCTGGGGAGCCCGAACGTACGCGTGCATGTGTGAAATCAGATGGGAACACGGGTCTGTGGGGACAACACACAGGCGCATGCGCGGGCGGGCCTACCTGTGTGTGTGCGGGATTGTGAGCGCCCACGAGGGAGGGCATCCTCTGGGCATGGGTACGTGCAGAGGTGGAGCCACGGATGGCTTGAGAAGGCTTTGGTCTCCCTCTAACCTCTATCGGCGCCTCTCCCTTCCTTTGATGTGGACTGGACGATCTTGCGTAAAGAGCTGCTTGGAGACAGATCCATCTGGGTTGACTCCTAGATAAGACATTCCGGAGCGCAGACTTGTGTACTTGAGTGCTCTTGTACATCAAATTCCGCTTAGAGGGCCTGGGGCACAGTCCCCGTCCTCACACGGGGGTGGGGGTGAGGTCGGGGCAAGTACAAAGGGGGCCCTGGCCTCGCTTCTCTCCTGCAAAAGACAGGATCGTGCCTTTCACTAGTCGCCTCGCCCCCACCCCTGTGGGACCAGGGCAGTCCCTTTGTCTGGGCCTCAGACATCCAGTCGGCCACACAAGGACCCCGCCTCCTTCCCGGGCCGTAGGGGCTGTGGGGAGGCCGCGGGAGGGTAAGCTGCGGGTGGAGGAGACCAGCCTGGCCCGGACGGTGTGCTCTTGGGCCCCTGCCCACCCCGCCCCCCGCTTCGTTCCGTGGGGCACCCCCCAACCCTGGCGGGGATAGGGGTGGGGGTGGGGCGGCGCGGCAGGTAGCGGGCAGGCCCCGCTCCGCCGCAACTCCTCCTTTGTACCTGCCGGGACACGCAGCAGACCAGCGACGAGAGCTACGTGCGGCAGCCCTCGGGGACGGGGCGGGGGACGTCGGCCTCCCTCCATCTCCCCTCCCCCCATCTCCCCTCCCCCGACCGCTCCCTCCTCCCCGCCGGCCCGGGGCCTCCCGGGCGTCTCTGGGCACCTGCTGCATCCCGCCCCTCCCCCGCGCACCACCCTCGTGGTGCTCGCAGACCATCCCCGGAGCCAGGCTTGGCCGGCCAGTCGGGGTTCAGGCGGCCCTTCTGCACGCGGTGCCCGCCTTGCCTCCCCCTCCCAGCGCCTGACCAACTCGCACCCCCAGGCCTGGCTCAAAGGCTGCTTCTGGGAAGCTCTCTCAGTTTTAGTCACTCTCCTCGGGGTGTCCTCTGGGCCCTGATCACTCAGGTCGAGGCTCGTCTGACTTCAAGATCCAGGGTGGGGCCCGGCCCAGGCCCGACCGCCGTACATACAAGTGTCTTCCCGAGGGGAGTGAAGGAGTGAAGTTGGAGACGGGCAGGAAGGAAAACCGAGGTTTCCCGAGCCAGGCGTGGCCTTCTCCACTGCCCGAGCTGAGGTCTGAGCTTCCCTGTGAGCCCCGACTACTGACCCTGGGGCCTCCTCGGTGCCCTGAGACCCTCCACTTACATGACCTACTCAGCCTCACCTCTGGCCTCCCAGCCTTTGTTCAAGCTGTTCCTTCTGCCTGATACGCTCCCTCTCCAGCCGCAAGTGCAAACTGGACCCTTCCAAGGCCCGTCTCTCCCGGAGCAGCAGTACCTGATCCTTGGGGTTTGTCATCAGCGCAACCGACTTTTGTGCCTGGTGCTGTACACATCATGTTGCATTTTCCCCTCGTTGTGACCCTGCAAGATAGTGAGTTGACAGACTTCAAGTGGCCGACCTGGGGTTTGAGTTCTGTGCTGGAATGACATGGAACACCAAAAGACATCCAAAGCATGCTTTCTCCCACCCCACACCGTTGCCTTGCTCTCCCAGGCCTTCCCCTGGGGACAACTGTTCCTGTGAACCGCTCACCATCTCCTTGTGTTCAGGCCAGAGCAGAGCAGGGCTGGGATGCTTGTTCTAGGGCTAAGTCAGTCTGGGTGCCCTGTGGTTTTGGGCCTCCTTGGGGAATTTCAGGGGTGAACGCGCTGGGCTGCTGGACGTGGTGAGAGGTGAGCTGGGAACCGAAGGCATGTGGGGCTTGGGGGGTGGGGGAAGGCAGCAAAAGGTGGTGGAGATGCTTTCCCAGGGAAAGCAAGGGCTAGTTTGAATGACAGAGGTTCCCTGGGGAGCAGAGGAAAGCTCTGAGGATGGGAATGTGGGAAGAGGAGGGTGAGAAGGGCGGGGAGGAAACTGCTCGTGGGGCCCCATCTGCAGCAGCCCTTTCAAGTCCTGCTAAACCCATAACAATGAAAGGAACTGACCTGGGACACCACAAGCAAAGGATGATTAACGTAATTCACCGAGGAAATACAAAAACCTTATGAAAATGTTAGAAATCCCGAAGTAGAAATGAAAAGGAGATTCCGGCTTTTCTTACCTATAGAATTGGTCAAGACAAAAAAATAATGAAAACACCAGATGTTGGTAAAGCGTGGGGAAGTCAGTGCCTTTTTCTCTGCTGAGGAGATAAATTATACAGCGTTTCTGCGGGAACTTATGCACATTTTTTTATATACAAAAGCTTTTTAAAAGAGTTATGCTTTGACTTAGCAATTCTACTTCCAGGATGTACCCTAAAATCAAAGCTTTTTTTCATCCCAGTCTTATTTATAACTGGGGAAAATGGGAAATTCCTGAAATGTTCAATGAGAGGGAATTGGGTAAATAGGTGATGCCACATTCACAGGTGGGAGGCTGTGCAGAAATTAAATATCATGCTCTTGAAGGACATTAAAGATACGAGGAAACACTCAAGATGTGCTGGTAGGTGAAAAGGGGAAGTTATAAAACAGCATGAATCCAATTTCATCCAATGTCTATATAAATATGCACAATATGTACCGTTGATAGTGCTGGACTGGGTGCTCTACCCTGTGCTAAGAACTTTACCCAGTCTCTCAGTCAAGCATCACAGCAGCCTTGCAAGGGAGATTCTAGTAACTGCAAGGGGGGAAAAAAGAGACTAAAAGGAAATTCACTAAAATGTTAACAGTAAAATAAGAGGGCATGTGTATACCCCCCCCCCAAGAATTCACTTCCAAAGAGAGCATGTGGTTTTAATTTTCTTCTTTATACTGTCTGATCCTTTCTAAATTTTCTTCAATAGAAATATAGAATAATAATTAAAACATTAGCAATTTAAAAAATCACAACAATCATGTGTTCAAAAATTTCTTCAGGATCTCTTCTTTTTGGGGTGGGTAGCAGTTTTCTCTTAGTGTTCATTTCCTGGGGCTGCTGTAATGAAGTACCACAAACAGTGGCTTAAAAAAACAAACAAGCAAAACAAACCCCAAATCTTTTGTTTCACAGGTCTGGAAGTTAGAAGTCTGAAATCAAGGTGTTGGCAGGGTTGACGGCTTCTCAGGGTTGTGAGAGCAGGATCTGTTCCAGGCCTGTCTCTTAGCTTCTGGTAGCCTCTGGTGTTCCTTGTCTAGTTTCTCCTTGTGTGACTTCACATCATCTTCTCTCTTGGTATATCTGTCTCTGTGTCCAAGTTTCTCCTTTTTAAAATAAGGACACCAATCATATTGGATTAGGACCCACCCTAATGACCTCATTAAAGTTGATTACCTCTTTGAAGAACCTACCTCCAAATAAGGTCACATTCTAAGGTACGAGGGGTTAGGACTTGAACATATGAATGTGGTGGGAACACAATTCAACCTATCACACTGTTCAGCTGGCATTGCTCCCTCTGAGATGAGTGTGGTAGGGAAGTGGGGGTGGGGAGCCCTCCCTAGGAGGGAGAGTCTATGTTCCTGGACGTTCTGGGTCCCACTGGACTTGCCCCACTGTGTGACCTTGGAAAGGTCATTGTTGGGTTTCAGTTTCCTCTTTTGTAGACTCTGGCTGGTATTTCTTACCTTGCAGGGCTGTTGTGAATGGAGTGATAGTTGAGAAGTGGCTTCCATGGGGCCTGGCACATAGTCTTTCCAGGAAGTGTCCTCTTTCTCCCTTCTCAGTGAAGGTAGCTGGGTGAGCAGGGGCCCAGGGACAATCATATAGGGCTTGGTTCAAATTCTAGTCCGGTCCCTCACTAGCTGCATGGTCCCTGTGAACCTCAGTTTCCTCATTTGTGAGATGGGAAAAATATCTATTCCCATTGAGCTGTTGTACTTTGCTGTCTCTGGACATGGGAGCCTCATGGCAGGAGATGAATGAAGACTGGTGGAGAGAAGATTGGGAAAGCCAAAGCAGGTCAGGATGTTGTGGAAGGCAAGGTGAGAGGAAACGTCAACTGGTTGGGTCCAAGTTGGGTGTCATCTCCTTTAGAAAGTTTTCCTTGAACCTCACCACCTGGATTAGACCTCACCTCCACTCCATCTAGGCTCCCACAGTCTCCTTGGCTGCCTTCTGTCATGGCATGATAGCTGCCTCTCTAGGACTAGAGAAGGCTCCTTGAAGGAAGAGACCATCACCAATCATACCTGTTAAAGTAGTAAATATGAATGAAAATAGTAAAACCCAGTGCTGGCAGTGTTGCAGGGATCCATGCACACACTTAGTAGTGATATATATCAACACAATCTTTCTAGAGAACTATCTGGCAATGCCTATTAAAAGCCACACCCTTAAGTATAACCTTTGGCCAAGTAAAAGCAGTTTGGGGAATATATTCCAAGTAAATAATGGAAAGGGAAAAAAACCCGTATCTGTCTAAAGATGTTTTGAGCTGACTATGCGTCGTGGGGAAAAGTGGCAATAACAGAGCAATGAGTAAGTGAACGACAAAGTATGGTAGATCGGTATACACTGTGACAATCAACACAGTCCAGCCAATGGTAACTGAGCACGAGCATGCTTCAGGTCCTGAACTCTCCCCTGGCCACCTGGGAATCTCTGTCACATCTGATGGGTAGACAGGCAGGGAAACAATCACTGTATAGTGTGAGAGTGTGACAAGAGGAGTGGGGAAAAGTGCACGTAGAGGGGTTAACCCCATGGGATGGAGGGTCAGGAGAGCTTCTTACGGAAGTAGATATCTGAGCTGGCTTTAGGCAGATGGTGGTGGGAAGGAGGATCTTCCAGGAAGTAGAAATAACCTAGACAATGGTGTGGAACATTTGAAAAATGGCAAGTTGTAGGTGTGGCTGGAGGGTGGGATGTGTTCAGAGTTGATGAGGCTGGAGAATCTGGCAGGGGCCAGATCATAAAGGGCTTTGAATGCTAGTTTGTGCTCTACCCAACAGAGGTAGGAAGCCGGCAGAGATCCTTAAATGCCTGAGCAAGAACCTCATTATTGTGATTTAGGAGGCTCAGGCTGTAGCAGTCTGGAGGATGGACTGGGGAGGCCAAGAGTCAGGGCTCAGGCAAGACAGGGCGAAAAGGCCTGGGGATGGAGAGAGCGGGCAGTCTCAAAAGGTATTTAGGAGGCAGAAGACACAGCGATTGGTGATTGGCAGGATGTTGGGGAGAGGCAGAGGCAGATTTGTGGCTGGTGGTGCCAACCACCAAGTAGGGAACACGGAAGGAGGAGTCTGGGGTGGAATAAGGTGAATGCAGTTCTGGATCTGTAAATGGTTGGAGGGAGAAGCGGTACTCTGCAAAGTCTCTTGAGAAAGATCCAAGAGGTAGAAAACCAGGAAGACTATCTCAGAAGCCCAGGGAGGAGGGTGGAAAAAGGGCAACTGTATAAAAGAGTGCCCACTTCTGGGCGGGGCCTCAAGGGCGTCTCTTCATGTGTCCAGATAGATGATGCCCCAGGCCCTCCCTGGGCTCCCTGCCTCCTCACCCGGGGGCTCTGTGTGTCCTTTGGTAACCTCAGTCACCTGTGTGTCATTCAGTAACCCTAAGGCCTTTCTGGATCTCAGTTTCTTCCTCCACGCAAGGCGCATCATAATTCTGCCTGTCCCCCAGCAGCAGTCAGAGCTTCAGATGAGAAGCTGCAGAAAGTGCCTCGTCAGCTGCCCAACGGATGATGTCTGACTCAGCCCTTTTAAGTCTCAGGCTCTTCCAGAGGCTTGTTGGTTATGTTTTCTCTTGTCTTTGGTGGTTCCTTGGCTCAGCCTTTTCTCCTCCAACGATGTATCTGTTCTGACTTGTTCTGTGGCTGCCGTCAGTCTGTGGCTGACCCATCCCTGGATTTACTGAGTCATCCGTTTAGCCTTGATGTGTTGAAGGTGACCCTGTTCTGGGGCCTGCTCCTTGCTCCACTGTCCCTCCCCTCTCTTCCCTGTGTCTTCAAGGTCTTCCCCTTTCTCTGTTACCCTTCCCCCTCCCCCCACCTCGACTCAAGTTTCTACCACATTTTAAAACAGGAACAAAAATTCCTCTTCTACTTAGCCCCCCTCCAGCTCCCTCTCTATTTGTATTTTTTCTTCACCAAATCTCTGTCAATAATTATCTACATTTCTTTACCCCCCACTCTGTCTTGTTTTTTTTTTTAACTTTTTATTTTATATTGAAAAACAGTTGATTAACAATGTTGTGTTAGTTTCAGCTGTACAGCAAAGTGATTCAGTTATATATATACATGTATCTATTCTTTCTCAAATTCTTCTCCTGTTTAGGTTGTTATGTAATATTGAACAGAGTTCCCTGTGCTGTACAGTAGGTCCTTGTTGGTTACCCATTTGATTTATTTATTTATTTATTTTTAACATCTTTTTTGGAGTATAATTGCTTTACAATGGTGTTTAGTTTCTGCTGTATAACAAAGTGAAACAGTTATACATATACATGCATCCCCATATCTCCTCCCTCTTGCATCTCCCTCCCACTTTCCCTGTCCCACCCCTCTAGGTGGACACAAAACACTGACCTGATCTCCCTGTGCTGTGTGGCTGCTTCCCACTAGCTATCTAGTTTACGTTTGGTAGTGTATGTATGTCCAGGCCACTCTCTAACTTTGTCCCAGTTTACCTTTCCCCCTCCCCGTGTCCTCAAGTCCATTCTCTACATCTGTGTCTTTACTCCTGTCCTGCCCCTAGGTTCTTCAGAATCGTTTTTTTTTTAGATTCCATATATATCTGTTAGCATACGGTGTTTGTTTTTGTCTTTCTGACTTACTTCGCTCTGTATGACAGTCTCTAAGTCCATCCACCTCACTACAAATAACTCAATTTTGTTTCTTTTTATGGCTGAGTAATATTCCATTGGATATATGTGCCACATCTTCTTTATCCATTCATCTGTTGATGGACACTTAGGTTGCTTCCATGTCCTGGCTATTGTAAATAGAGCTGCAATGAACACTGTGGTGCATGACTCTTTTTGAATTATGGTTTTCTCAGGGTATATGCCCAGTAGTGGGATTGCTGGGTCATATGGTAGTTCTATTTTTAGTTTTTTGAGGAACCTCCATACTGTTCTCCATAGTGCCTATATCAATTTACATTCCCACCAACAGTGTAAGAGGATTCCCTTTTCTGCACACCCTCTCCAGCATTTATTGTTTGTAGATTTTTTGATTATGACCATTCTGACCGGTGTGAGGTGATACCTCATTGTAGTTTTGATTTGCATTTCTCTAATGATTAGTGATGTTGAGCATCCTTTCACGTGTTTGTTGGCAATCTGTATATCTCCTTTGGAGAAATGTCTATTTAGGTCTTCTGCCCATTTTTGGATTGGGTTGTTTGTTTTTTTGATATTGAGCTGCATGAGCTGTATATTTTGGAGATTAATCCTTTGCCAGTTGCTTCATTTCCAAATATTTTCTCCCATTCTGAGGGTTGTCTTTTCGTCTTGTTTATGGTTTCCTTTGCTGTACAAAAGTTTTAAAGTTTCATTAGGTTCCATTTGTTTATTTTTGTTTTTATTTCCATTTCTCTAGGAGGTGGGTCAAAAAGGATCTTGCTGTGATTTATGTCAGAGAGTGTTCTGCCTATGTTTTCCTCTAAGAATTTTATAGTGTCTGGCCTTACATTTAGGTCTTTAATCCATTTTGAGTTTATTTTTGTGTATGGTGTTAGGGAGTGTTCTAATTTCATTCTTTTACATGTAGCTGTCCAGTTTTCGCAGCACCACTTATTGAAGACGCTGTCTTTTCTCCAGTGTATATTCTTGCCTCCTTTATCAAAGATAAGGTGACCATATGTGCGTGGGTTTATCTCCGGGCTTTCTATCCTATTCCATTGATCTATATTTCTGTTTTTGTGCCAGTACCATACTGTTGTGATTATTGTAGCTTTGTAGTAGAGTCTGAAGTCAGGGACTTGTTTCCTCCAGCTCCATTTTTCTTTCTCAAGATTGCTTTGGCTATTTGGGGTCTTTCGTGTTTCCATACAAATTGTGAAATTTTTTGTTCTAGTTCTGTGAAAAATGTCATTGGTAGTTGGATAGGGATTGCATTGAATCTGTAGATTGCTTTAGGTAGTGTAGTCCCTTTGTCTTTTTAAGAAAAATCTGTTTTCTCTTCTCTCCCTTTCCCCTTTGTCTCATTTCTTTGCAATCTGGCTTCCACTCCCACCCCTCCCCTGGAACTCTTTGTAATGATCATTGTGGAAGGTTGAATGCTGGCCCCTGAAACGATATGTCCAAGTCCTAAACTGTGGAGCCTGTGAAAGTGAACATATTTGGAAAAAAGGGTCTTTGCAGATGTAATTAAGTTAAGGCCCTCAAGATGAGATCAGCCTGGATTTAGGGTGGCCCTTACATACGATGACAGGTATCTTTACAAAAGGAAGTCAGAGGGAGATATGATGCTGGGGTACAGAAAGGAAGGCCATGTGACTGCAGAGGCAGAGAATGGACTTATACACCCATAAACCAAGAAACTCCAAGGATTGCTGGCAGCCATAAGAAGCAAGGGGGTTCTTGGGCAGAGGCTCAGAAGGAGTCAACCCTGAAGACACCTTAATGTCAGCCTTCTGGCCTCTAGAGCTGCGAGACAATACACTGCTGTTGTTATAAACCCCTGTTATAAGCTGTGGCGACTTATAGGCAGTCCAAGAAACTGATTTAGTAATGATAAGAGCTCCCAACCTTATGGAGTGCCTACCCTGTGCTGGGCACAGGTTTAAGTGCCTTACATGTATTACTTCATTGAATTCCCCAACCCAATGAAGTAGATGTGCAGTAATAAAAGCAATGTCAACATGTAACCAGATACTGAGGGTTTGCCATGTCTCTGGCATTTAAAAATTGAACCCTCCACCTGAGCAGTGCGTTTTATTGTTTTTCTCTTTTACAGATGAGGAGCCTGCAGATCAAAAACTTATGTAATTTGCTCAAGGTTACACAACGAGCATGTAGTGGAGCCAAGATTCCAACCCTGATAATTCCTGTGGGTGCCCTTAACCACTTTGCCCTTCTTCTCAGGCCACTGGTGGAGAGGGAGCCAAAAAGGCTGAGGGGTGAACTGACCCAGAGCTGTGTTTTGTACAATTGGAGGGGTGGAAGGGGCCAAGGGACTGGTGAGTTTGGGGAAAGACTTATGGGGTTGGTAGGGTAGGTGTGGCTTGGAGGAGCCAAGAGACAGGGAAGAGGAGATTGGAGAGCTTGATAACCTCCTAGAGCAGATGCCTCTGAAGCAAGAGAGTGAGAAGTGTCTGTGGTCACCCTGGGGACACTGGAGTTGAAGATCCCAGAGCCTGAGCCATTCTGGGTGATGATAAGGTCTAGTTGTGACTGTGGAGTAAGCCACTGAACTAAAGTGAGGCAGTGGGTGTAGGGGGTGGGGGGGGCGGGAAGATGGTCGGTAGACTCCACTTGGTCAAGAGACCTGGAGGGCAAATTGCATACTGAGGGACCTGAGAGACTGCTCCTGACTTCAAAGGGTTAAGCAATCACTCTTTGTGCTTATCGTAGAATCAATGAAACCCTACCTGGTTCTTGAAAAATAGATAGGGGATGACAGCCATGGAAAGCAAGAAGGGCTTCTAGGTAACAGGCCCAGAAAGAAGAAAGACATGGAAGGGTGAATGTATGGGGCATCTAGTTTACAGTTTAAGTTGGCTAGAGTTTAGGGTGCATGAAAGGGTGTGATGGGACTTGAGCTTTGAAAGTGTCCTAATTTGGGTACCCTCCAAAGCTATTGCTGAATCAAGGATTTAGGTGTAAGTACTGTATTTGAGAGGATGTCCCCAGGAATTCCCTGGCAGTCCAGTCATTAGGATTCAGCGCTTTCACTGTTGAGGGCCCAGGTTCAATCCCTGGTTGGGGAACTAAGATCCTGCAAGCCGCGAAGTGTGGCCACAGAAAAAAAAAAAAAGAAGTGTCCTACGGAGGCATGAGGAAGCTGGAGTATTTGTCTATCAAGTCTGATCAGTCCCATGATCCTACTCAGATGGTTGAGCCTATTCCTGCTGCCACAGAAAGCTTTTGGGCAAAGAGGTGTGGGTGCTTGACATAGGACACCACCAGTGTGTACAGGAGCTCCTCACCAAATCTGTAGGCGATGTTCAAGATGCACTAAGGGGATACAGGTGGGGTACCAATAGCACCTGTTGTAGAAAGAAAAGCTGAAAAGAGTTCATGGGACCCCTGCAGTCCCCACTAGAGATTTGCTGTTTACTTGTTAGGCAATGGCAAGCCATGGGAGTTTTCTGAACTTAGGGGGCTGCTCCCCAAAGCTGCTGCCAGCCCCACAATGTGCTGCAGGGGAGAGGGAAGAGGAAGATGGTCGGGAGGAGTTGGCCTGGTGAAAGGGTGTTGCAGAGTCTAAATGGACAGAATTTGGCAACTGATTGGATTGGAGTGGAGCAGGGGAAAGAGAGGAGGTTATCAAGACGATGCTCTGCCTCATAGAAATAGTAACACCTTCGGGACGTGTCTTGTTCAGGAAGCATCAAAAGAGGAACATTGTTCTGAACACACCAGAAACCTTTCCTGAGTTAGTCAGCTGAGTTTCACCTACATTTGGTGTCTTTAAAAAATTATAAAGTCCATTTTAAAGCACCTACTATGTGCCATGTGCTTTGTCTACATTATCACTTGCCTCTCACAGACATACTGGCAGGTAGGTACTATTATTACTCCATTTTATACATGGGGAAACAAAGACTTAGGGAGGCTGAATCATGGGCACACACGGCGTCACACACAATAAGTGGAGATCAGATCTTTTTGACAAAGCTCTTTCCCTACACTCTATCTACCTGCACATGTCATAATGGCCTCAGGGAAATTAGTAAAATGCCAGCAACAGTCCTGGGTCAAGGCTCAGCCTTTAAGCTTCTAAAGGATGTTTGCTCATGAGTGTGCCAAGTTCTGGAGAGAACTTTGAGAGTCTGAGACAGACAGCATCCCCACTGGACAGATGAGAAGGCCAAGGTCCAGAGACATGACACAAAGCTTGTCCCTACCTCTTGACCCAGATTGCATTCTTGGACCTTTCCCATCCTGGACGCACATGTCAGCAGGGAGGTCAGAGAGGAGAAGGAGAGCCAGTGGAGTCTGACCAAGGGCAGTGACCGGGAGAAGGAGAGGAGGGGGTGTTGGAAGCTCATCTGGGTCCAGGCATTCAAACACTATTATCAGGAGCCTTTCTCTCCAACTTTTGGCTCAGCTTTCTTCTGTCTTGGCTTCATTTTTAGAAGGGCTCTCTTTGCACTTAGCAGCCCACGCAAAAAGAGCATTTCTCCCTTAACACATCCAGCAAGGGATCCAAGATAGACTTTCAGTGGCTCGGTTGGGGTATGTGCCCATCTCTGGACCAAGCATATTGTACGTAGGGTGATTGAACCTGCTAACTGGTCACACTTAGGTTATGTACCCAGCTCCGAAACCAAGAGAAAAGGTAAGCCCACCCAAACCCAAAGGGAAGTCAGATGCTATCTTTGTCCAGACACTGAACAGAAAGAAGCAACAGATATCTTCTGTACTATGACCCCACCCCCATCCTCCAGATAAAGAAACTGAGGCTCAGCAAACAGAAGTGCCTTGCCAAATGTTATACTAGTATCTGGTATGTTATGGCAGAATTTTTTTTTTAAATAAATTTATATATTTATTTATTTATTTATTTTTGGCTGTGTTGGGTCTTTGTTGCTGCGCGCGGGCTTTCTCTAGCTGCGGTGAGCGGGGGCTACTCTTCGTTGTGGTGCGTGGGCTTCTCATTGCGGTCGCTTCTCTTGTTGCGGAGCACGGGCTCTAGGGCGCACGGGCTTCAGTAGTTGTGGCACGCAGGCTCAGTAGTTGTGGCGCATGGGCTTAGTTGCTCCGCGGCATGTGGGATCTTCCCAGACCAGGGCTCGAACCCATGTCCCCTGCATTGGCAGGAGGATTCTTAACCACTGCACCATCAGGGAAGTCCCTGGTATGGCAGAATTTGAACCCAGGTGTCTTTCTCTGTAGCCTGTGCTCCTCTAGGGCAGCAAACACGGTCTTTCTCGTTCTTGGGTCTCCCCCTGCACTCCCCCTCCAGATCTTAGCCCATAATGGGTCCTCTATTCCAGTGCTACTCAAAATGTGGTCCATGGCCTATGCTGGTCTGCACACTCTTTGTTACCAGTGCATTGTGAGTTAAGTACCAACATTCTGAGTAAGCATTTAGAAACATTTTGCAGCAATTTGACATCCAAGTGTGGTAGTACAAAAAGATAGGTCTGAGGTACATTGTAAATAATTTGGGAAGCATCGATCTGTCTGGTTATCTCTTTTTAAAAAAATATTTTACATTCTCCTCCATTATAGGTTATTACAAGATATTGAGTAGAGTTCCCTATGCTATACAGTAGGTCCTTGTTGGTTATCTATTTTATATACAGTAGTGTGTATATTTTAATCCCAAACTCCTAATTTATCCCACTCCCCCTCCCCCCACAGGTAACCACAAGTTTGTTTTCTGTGTCTGTTAGTCTATTTCTGTTTTGTAAATAAGTTCATTTGTATCTTTTTTTTAGATTCCCCATATGTGATATCATATGATATTTGTCTTTCTCTGGCTTACTTCACTTAGTATGATAATCTCTAGGTCCATCCATGTTGCTACAATGACATTATTCCATTCTTTTTTGTATGGCTAGTAATATTCCATCGTGTGTATGTATATATATATCTCACATCTTCTTTATCCATTCATCCATTGATGGACATTTAGGTTGTTTCTATGTCTTGGCTATTGTAAATAGTGCTGCTATAAACATTGGGGTCCATGTATCTTTTCCAGTTATGATTTTCTCTGAGTATATGCCCAGAAGTGAGATTGCAGGATCATATGGTAGCTCTGTTTTTAGTTTTTTAAGGAACCTCCATACTGTTCTCCACAGTGGCTGTACCAATTTACATTCCCACCAACAGTGCAAGAGGGCTCCCTTTTCTCCACACCCTCTCCAGCATTTATTATTTGTAGACTTTCTGATGATGGCCATTCAGACAGGTGTGAGGTGATACCTCATTGTAGTTTTGACTTGTATTTCTCTAATAATTAGTGATGTTGAGCAGCTTTTCATGTGCCTTTTGGCCATCTGTTTGTCTTCTGTGGAGAAATGTCCTGGTTATCTCTTGTATTAAAGCATGAGCAAAGGAAACCATGGTGGCATTAGTGGGTCCTACACAGGGAGGCCCCGGTGTGCAGAATGTCCATCCCACCATTCCGATTGTGGTTTTGTCATCTGCTGGCAAGGGAAACCTTCCTAGGAACCCCACCCTTAGTGCAGGCCACTGCAGCCGACATGCCTCTCCTGCCTACCAGAGGGTGAGCAAGGAGGCTCAGGCCCAAGCAGCTCCACTGCCCAAGGGCTCTTGGTTCTACTCCAGTTGGAAAGTGGCTGATTCTGTCCAGAGCCCGTGGGCACCTACCGCTGTCAGTCAGGGCCCCACCTTCCTTGTGCTTCCACACTGTGCCCTGGAGGGAGGGTGATGGCTGGCACAGGCTGTCCTTGAAAAGCCACCCTAAGACAAGACGGTTTATTTTTAAGTGGAGGTGGAAGGTCAGCTCCAGGATTGTGATGTCACCTCCTGTCTTGACACTGGGCCTCCTTGAGTTGGCACCAGGGATGGGGCATGTCTCCCACCCTTGCTTCCCCATCGATTGGAAACTCTCCGATGCCTTGAGTCAACAGAGCAACTGTAGGCATGAGTATTTCTCAAAGCCAAGATGACTCAAGTTGGCAAGTGTGAACCAGAGAAGAGGCCCAGAAGCCAGTTTGGTCCTTCAGTGGGAGGTTATAGGTACTCCATCCTGGCTATGCTTTCCCTTGCCTGTTCTGTCGTGTCTGGTGCAGTGAAAAGAGCCCTGCTACCCCGAGTTAGAAGCCCAGGTCTGCTGTTCTGCTGAGTAATTTTGGGCTGTTCACATAACCTTTCTGTACCTCAATTACTGCATTTAGAAAAGGCTAGAACACCCACCTCAGACTGATTCTGAAGATGAATGGAGATAATGCAGCTGGTATGCACAGGCCCTCCGAGTGTGGGAGTGGATATGAGAATGTTTCCTCCCTTCCAGGCAGCTGGGGAAACTGACGAGGACTCTGACTTGGAGTTGGACAGACCTGGTTCTTGCTCAGGCTCAGTCACTTCCCACTGTGTGACCATGGCTAAGTTTCTTAGCTTCTCTGAGCCTCAGTGACCTCATCTATAAAGAGCAAAATATCCACCTGCAAGGTTGTTGTGAGGATTGAATGCAATCAAACATACAGAAGAGCATGGCACACAGTAGATGCTCAGCAGATGCTCATTAATTTAACACATTTTTCTTACTAATGCTGGAGACTGGGTCCACCAGGTCAGGCATCGGGAATACCATGGTGAGCAAAGACAGACCCCCTCCCTTGCCTAGGACTTTAGTGAGGGAAGTGACATTGTAAGGGAAACAGATATGCAGACAGATAATCAAGTCACACCCAAGTGGCATATATTACAGAGAAAGGTACAGAATGCTAAGTGAAGATGTGACAAGATAATTTAGCCAACTTAGGGGCATCAAGGATGGCTTTCCTGAGGAGGTGATAATTGTGCCAGGGTCTGAAGCATGAACAAGAAGAGTTCCGGACAAGAAACAACATATGCAAAGCTCTGTGATGGAGTGAATCCCAGTAAATTAAAGGGACTGAACAGAGGCCAGTGTGGTGAGAACCCAGGGACCGAGAGGGCGTGGGGTAAGGCGAGGGTGCAGAGGAAAGGAGATGCCAGACCTTGCAAGCCTTGTAGGTTGTGTTATGGATTTTAGTCTTTGTATTTTAAGTGGGGGAGGGGATCACATGATCATTCTTGCTTTCAAAAAAGATCCCTCTGGCTGCAGCTGGGAGGTGAAGTGTGTGCACCAACGTGGATAGAGTTGGCTCTTGGGAGACCCTTGCTATGGTGCGGGACTGAGGAAGGAGTTTTGGGCTAAGGCAGTGATGATGGAGATGGAGAGGAGGGGACAGAGATAACTGAGGATGTGAAATGGATGGTACTTGGTGCAGCATTGCCCAAGTGTGTCGAGGACACTTCTAGGCTGCTGCCTCACACTAGCACTTGACTGGTGCTACCAGAATAGGAGCAGGTTTGGGGGAATAAGCTCATGAGTCTGGTTTTGGATGGGTTGTATTTGAGGTATTTCTGAGATGTCTAAGGAGCAATTACATTCTTCTTTGGATCTGGTGAGATACAGTTCACAAGTACCTTTATCAAGAGCATTTTCAGTGAGTGATGGGGCAGGAAGCTTGTAAAGGGGCACAAAGGACTCATGGGGGTGATGGAGGTATTCATTATCTTCATCGCGGTGGTGGTTTCATGGGTGTAGACATATGGCGAAACTTACCAAGTTGCACACTTTCAATATGTGCAGTTTATTGTACATCAGTTAGACCTTGCTGAAGCTGTCAGGAAAGGTGAGTGGAGCTGAGAAAGTGGAGACAGAGGTCTGTGGTGGAGGTTAGAAACACAGAGGGTGGTTGCTGGAGAAGATGTGAGGTTGAGGGAGTTGGCTTTTGTTTTTGTTTAGCAAGGTGATTTGAATGTGTTTAAAGGCTAACAGGAAAGATGTGATGGAGAAGTACAGTTAGAAAATCCAAGAGAAAGAAAGGATAATAAGAAATACTAGGTCCCCAAGAAAGGGGGAAGGCAGGGCACCAAAAGCCAGTTGGAGAACTGGGCTTTGATGAGAATGTCAGCTCCTGTGCTGAAATAGAAGGGGAAAGTGAAGAGGATGGGTGTAGGGTTGCGTGTGTGTGTGTGTGTGTGTGTGAAGATAAGGAATAGTGTTTTCTTTCTCTGTCAAGTAGAAGGTGAAGTCACCACTGAGGATGAGGAAGCAGGTTTCAGGAGCATGGTGAAGGTGTGAAGTGGCCATTGGAGGGTGGTTGGTTATGGGCAGTGTCCAAGGCCCATTTGATGTGAGGGTCCCAGAGTTACAGGGAAGGCCTCTGCCCTGTGGTGTACAGTTCTCAGCAGTGTTTGGCTGCCAGGCAGAGGAAGCCACAGGAACAGATAGGAGGGTTTTTCTCAACCAATGAGATCTAAAGACAGAGGGGCAAGAGAATTCATGGCATTAGCAAGACTATTATTGAAATGTCGGACCTCAGACTCTGAGCTGTAATAAAGAAGGACATGACTCACAAGTGTTAGAATCTATCCTCAAGTAGATAAGAGATAACAAGCACTGGTGAGGAAGTGGAGAAAAGGGAACTCTTGTCCACTGTTGATGGGAATGTAAATTGGTGCAGCCACTATGGAAAATAATATGGAGGTTTCTCAAAGAATTAAGAATAGAACTACCATATGATCCAGCAATTCCACTTCTGGGTATATATCCAAAGGAAATGAAAACAAGATCTCGAAAAGATATGTTCACTCCTGTGTTCGTTGCAGCATTATTCACAATAACCAAGATACGGGAACAACCTAAGTGCCTGTCAATGGATGAATGGATAAAGAAGATATGGTAGGGCTTCCCTGGTGGCGCAGTGGTTGAGAATCTGCCTGCCAATGCAGGGGACACCGGTTTGAGCCCTGGTCTGGGAAGATCCCACATGCCGCGGAGCAACTAGGCCCGTGAGCCACAATTACTGAGCCTGCGTGTCTGGAGCCTGTGCTCTGCAACAAGAGAGGCCGCGGTAATGAGAGGCCCGCGCACCGCGATGAAGAGTGGCCCCCACTTGCCACAACTAGAGAAAGCCCTCGCAGAGAAACGAAGACCCAACACAGCCATAAATAAATTAATTAATTAAAAAAAAAAAGAAGATATGGTATATATACAATGGAATATGATTCAGCCATGAAAAAGAAAGAAATCCTGCCATTTGTGATGACATGGATGGTCCTTGAGGGCATTATGTTAAGTGAAATAAGTCAGAGAAAGACAAATACTCCACAATATCACTTATATGTGGAATCTAAAAACAGAACAAAACAAAAAAGTCAGACTCATAAAAAACAGTAGAAAAGTGGTTGTGAGCAGCTGGGGGGAGGGGAAGGAGAAAGACATGAGGAAGAAGAGGGTGAAGGACTGGAAGAGCAAAGAGGGCCAGTGGCTGGAGATGCCTGTGTAATGAAGAACAGGTGGATGGGACCTGTGCAGTACATGTGGTGGGAGAGTGGAACTGTGGTCAGAGGGTGGGATGTCCGAGTTGTGATTTTTAGAGCTGAAGCCATTGTAGTTGTGGCAGGTGGGGACGTGGGAAGTGGTGAATGATTGAGCAGATGAATGAGTGAATATACGTATGTGTTCACCTGAGCCATTTTCTTTCTCCAGTTAGCCCAACAGCCTGTCTTTTTTTTTTTTTTTTAATCCTTTAGTTCTCAATAACCTGACCCCAAACCCCTCAACTTTTTCAGTCTTTCTTCATGTTTCAGCTCAAATTGTCCCTTCCACCAAGAAGCCTTCCCTGATTCCTACTCCAGGAGCGGTATTTGTGAGAATTAAACACCCTCTGAGGTAGAGAGACACCCTACACCATAATCTCCTCGTCTGTGTTCCTATATGTTCCCCACCCTCGTTGAAACCCCATGGCAGGCACTCGTTCTAATTATTATAAGTAATCATAAATGGCAGCTCATATCCACTGAGTGCTTATGTGTTGAGCTCTGTGCTGAGCTGTACCATACATTTCCCTACCTTATCCCCATTTCACAATAGGTTTTTGGGTGTGATGACACCCTCTTTATCAGATGAAGAAGTTAATACTACAAGAGGGAAAGTGCCTTGCCCAGGGTTGTGTTACCACAAGTAGTGGTTTTGCTTGTCTTTGCATCTCTACTCCCAGAGCAGAGAGGGCTGATGGGTGAACCACCCAGGTGTTCTGCCTGGTTCTCTCATCCTGCCCAATTCCAGCTGCCTGAGTCACACCTGACCCTCAGCACAGGGCCCATATGGCCCTCAACTTCCACAGAAGCACAGAACTAAGTATAGAAGGACTCTCTGCAGTGAGCTAGTCCAGCTGCCCTGTTCATGCTGAGACCCCTGTTATGGATTGAATATTTGTGTGCCTCCCCCACCAATTCGTATGTTGAAGCCCTAACCCCCCAAGGTGATGATATTTGAAGATGAGGCCTTTGGGAGGTAATTAGGGTTAGATGAGGTCATGAGGGTGGGGTCCTCATGATGGAATTAGTGCCCTGATGAGAAGAGACACAAGAATCCGAGCTCTATCTCCCTCCCCCACACCCCCTCCCTGCACATGCACTAAGGAAAGGACATCTGAGAACACAGTGAGAAGGTCACCATCTGCAAATCAGGAAAGGAGGGCTCACCAGAAACCAAATTGACTGGCACATTGATCTTTGACTTCTCAGCCTCCAGAACAGTGATAAATAAATGTCTATCATTTAAGCCACTCAGTGGTATTTTTTTCTGGCAGCTTGAGCAGACAAATACAGTCCCTCTTCCTTATCCTCTCAAAGTGCTCACACCTCCTTTCCCCTTGTGCCAGGGAGCTTACTACTTCCCTGAGGCAGCCATCCATCTTGGAAGAGCTCTGCCTGTGGGCAAGTTCCTCCATCTTCAGGGAGGAAATCTGCCCATCAAGGCATCCACACAACAATCCAAGCTCTGTCTCTGGACCCCCACAGAACAAGGCCATTCACTCTTCCCCAGTACCCCTTCAGATATTTGCAGGCAGAGACCTTGACCATCCCATCCATTTTACGTTTCCACAGGGACAGAGGCCATGTCTGTCTTGTTTACTTGCATGTCCTCACACCTTACACAATGCTTGCCCCAGAAGAAAAGCCTGTCACATATTTGTTAGTTGAATGATCAAAACTACTTTTCTCCTGGTTAAGCATTTCCAGTTCCTTTAACTGTACCTCCAAGAACTTGGTTTCAAGCCTTTTCTCCATTCTCTTTCCCCACCATGCTTCTATGCTCATTTTTCAGAAACTGAATTTTTGTTTCTATCAAAGAATGGGGTGTTGATTCTTGCAGCTTGACAAATTGTCAAACATTCCTCCTACATCTTCCCTCTTGCTGTACTCCTCTACCTTCTTTATCTTTCCACATTACAGACTCCTCAAATGTTGTAAAAAGCAGGGAAAAGGAAAAGAAGAGCTGACACTTGTTTATGTTCCCTAATGCTACCCCTAAAGTGCTCCATGCTGTTCAGAGGAGTCTAACCTAAGATAGGAGGAGAGGCAGGCAGTGTGGGTGTTCAGGACCAGAGCTCTAGAACCCAGAAGGACAGATTGCAAATCTCAGCTCCACCACTCCAGAGCTGTGTGACCGGGCAGGTAGAAACCTGTCTGAGCCTGGGATTCATCACTGGCAAATACCACCTCCCTCCTGCTTCCACCTCAGGGCAAGAGTAAATGAGAAAACATCGATCGCTGAGACAATGCCCTTAGCAGGGCGCCAACACATGGTGTCCAGAATATTGACGATAGTGAAGGAGAAGTGAGGGAGACAGTGGGTCCTGCAGTAGAAGGATGATGGCGTCTCAGTCGGAAGGAGCTAGATTCAAATTCCAGCTCATTCACTGACTAGCTGGTCTCCTTGGACAAGCAACTTTGCTTCTCTGAGTTTCAGTGTCCTCATCTGCAAAAATGGAGATGCAAGGTGGATGGGAGGACTCATTGGGTGGCATGAAAGTCCCCAGCATGGCGAAAGATCCTCAGCAGATGTTTGTTCTTCGTCCTTTCCCATGTGGTATGAGCTCCTGTATCTCCCTCTCAAGGAGTCATTCAGGAGGGAGGCCTGATTCCCTTGAATAGACAGGGGGCTACACCACCTTGGAGGAAAAAGCGCAGGCTCTCTGGGCTGTCACAGGGAAGGCATGTGTCCTTTCCAGCACGAGACCAATCCCCACGTGTGCTCCAGCACCCCTTTTCCCGTTGCTTCCCACCATCTACTCCCTCACAGCAGTGTTATTCTGGACCGACTGAACTTGCCGCTGAACAGAAGCACGTAGTACATACTTGAATATTTATTGAGTGAATAAATGAATGTGAGAGAATAAAGCTCAGTCTTTTTTTTTTTTTTTAACTGGTAGACCTGAGTCACTAATCATCTTGCATTTGTAAATATTTTTAAATTACAAAAGAAATATATGTTGCTTCTAGAAAAATAATTAGAAAATACAGCTGATCAAAAAGAAAAAAATAACAACCCCATGCAATCCTACTGTCCAGCCGTACCCACCGGTGTTGATAACTTGCCATATCGAGCCTTCCAGGCGTTCTTCTAAGCAATCGCATTTCAACATCAATTGTTTGGGGAATTTCATATTGTTTGAGAACAGATCTTATTTTTCTTTTCACTTTGTAAGATTGTGGATGTCTCTCCATGTCATTGCAAATTCTTCTAAGACACCTTTAGCTTTTACTATTTGTGTGGTGTTGCATTGTATGAATATTCCATAGGCAAATCTTTTATCATTTAAGAAGCAAACATTAAAAAAATCCCTCTCGATACTTGTATCTCTAGCTCTGTCCCCCAGTATTTGATATGGCTCTCAGCAAGGCCAGAAGGGCACTAGCATTGATGGATGCCGTGTGTCACTTTACACACAAGCCCCTCTTTGACCTACCCTGCAGGTGCTGAGCGCTGGGCGGTGTGTGTGGTGGCGGAAAGCAGGGCTCTGATGTCAGGCTGCCTGTTAGGGAAACTCTTCAGTTTCCCCATTTGTAAAATGGGGATAAGAATACCTTTTTATGAACTTGCCAAGAAGATGATATGAGTTAGTATATGAAAAGTGCCGGGGGCTCCCCTGGGGCTCCCCTGGGGCTTCCCTGGTGGCACAGTGGTTGAGAATCTGCCTGCCAATGCAGGGGACACGGGTTCGAGCCCTGGTCTGGGAGGATCCCACATGCCGCGGAGCAACTAGGCCCGTGAGCCACAATTACTGAGTCTGCTCGTCTGGAGCCTGTGCTCAGCAACAAGAGAGGCTGCGATAGTGAGAGGCCCGTGCACCGCGATGAAGAGCGGCCCCCGTTCGCCGCAACTGGAGAAAGCCCTCGCACAGGAACTAAGACCCAACACAGCCATAAAATAAATAAATAAATAAATGAAATTAAAAAAAAAAAAAAAAAAAGGTGCCGAGCACAGAGAAGGCCTGGCACGTAGTATGTAATCAACAAATGGCAGCTATTATTACTAATATTGTAAGGAAGTCATGTTTAGCTCCAATTTGTAGATGAGGAATCACCTAACAAATAGCTGGAATGACTTGCCCATTGACACAAGTTTAAGAGAGTCTAAACTCTGGCTCCGAAGGGAACTAGAATTTGTTTAGCATCTGTAAGGAACCACACACTACAGTGGGCGTTTTGCATAATTTTGGATAATGTCACCTTGCACCATTTAGGGTCCAGCAAATATGGCATATAGAATATTCTAAATCATACTATCGCATGGATATTGTTGTCCTTGTTTGGTGGAAGGAAACTTGAGACCTACAGAGGTTGAGGGACTTACCCAAGTTCACACAGTGAGCAAATGGCAGGGCTGGGATTGGAACCCTTAACTGCCGTACTTGCCGGTCTCTCAAGCAAGTCTCAGAAGTGGCTTGCTCAAGGTGTCACCATAGTTTTTACTCTGCCATACTACCTCCCCAAATAGTCTTGTGGAATTTTCCAGGAATCTGGGGCTGGAAGTGACCTCTGTGGTCATTAGACACTTGAGGAAGATGACCAGGACAGCAATATCCTGACTGTCAAAAGATCACACTCAGGGACCCAGAAGGCCAAGGAGGTGAAATACGAGAATCCCAGGCTGGAGATCAGAAGTCTCTCTCAGCAGCATCCCCTCCCCCCCGCCCTGCGTGGCCCTTCCGTCTCCCTTTAGCCCGGCAGGAAGGGGCCGTTGCTGTTTGCTTCAGGAAGAGCTCACACAAAGAGACAATGCCACACCTTACCCTGGCCCCTCATTTTCCCTCTGCTCCAAATAGTGAAAGTAGGAGTAATAATAATGATCATGATAACACTTATCGAGTTTATTATTTATCATGTGCTAAGGGCTTTTCACATGTTCCCTCCCCCCAAAGCTAATCTTCACAATAGCCTCTAAGTTGTGGGCTGTCATCATTCCTGTTTGACAGAGGAGGAAACTGAGGCCCAGAATGAGCGAGTAGTTTGCTTTAAGTAGTTCGCCTCTGCAGTGAAGGGGCCTTGGCTGGACCCCAAGTCTGTCTGATTGCAGAGCCCTTGATCTTAGTCAGTATCCTGGACGCAAAGTCAACATTGGTACTGGGGACACTGTGGCAAAGGGACGCCACCGCTTCACCAGTGTAGCTGGAGAAAAGAAGAATATGGAAGTAGCCCCTGAGATGGGGGTCTGAGTTATGGCTTGTCCCTGGTTTCCTGTATGACCTTGGGCAGATGACTTAGCCTCTCTGTGCCTTGAGAGACCTCAGGAAAGCAGGGGTGAGGCTAAGAGGCCCCACGGCCACCTCTGGGCTGTGTGACGATGACAGGAGAAGGAAAGCAGGCACAGGAGAGTGCCTCCAAGGGCCGAGTGAGTGATCAGGCCCCGCCTGGGCCCCACTGCCAGCTCTTCGACCTCCACTCGCTGTTAAGAGGATTTAAGTTTACTTCTACCTGAAATTAAGTTGTAATTGTCATTGTAAAACAATGCTGGTTGGGGAAAAAAAAGAACATATGAAATATTTCTTAAAAAATAAAAAGAGCACCTGGGTTTGGGTCAGAAGGTCTGTGTTTTGGCCTGGACCTCTCATTACCAAGGGTGTGGAGTGAGGTCCAGTCTTTCCCCAGCTGGAGCTGGGCCCCGGGTCCAGTTCCATCTCCTCTCTGGCCTCGGTCTCGCAATCTGTGAAATGAGGGCGTTTTTCACATAGCGTCTGACACGCTCGCCCTGGCGCGCTCCTGTGGGGCCCACCTCAGTTCTTGTCCTGATGCCTCTCTCGGCCCACCTTGCTGTCTGGGCAGGTGGTGGAAGGGCCTGGGCCGCCAGGTCCTGGCCTCGGCGGGGAGGCAAGGGATGGGGGCTCAGGTGGGCAGAGGAAAGGAGAGGGGCACAGTGCCATGAGACAGACCGCGCCTGGCTTGGCCCCTGCATCCCCCCTGAGTGGTGTGGAGGGCCTGGCCTGAGATCAGAGGTCCACCCGCGTCAGCCCCGGCCCAGCCCTCGCGTCAGGAGGCGCCTTCTCAGCGCAGAACAATGCGAGCTCTTTGAAGGGCTGGGCAGCAGGGGATGGGTGTTTCTCCAAACACAGGGCCTCCTTTGCAAAACAGGCTTTGATTCCCAGGCCCGGAGGCCCCAGGTGCCTGTTGGGCGGCAGGCGGGGGCTGGGGGCTTTGTTTGGCAGGAAGAGGGGCCTTGGAAACTCAGGAACAAAGCCCGGGACAGAGCTGGCTGGGGCTGCAGACCGGCTGGGCAGATAGGTCAGGGCTGGGATGCCAGTGGGGGAAGTGGTCCGTATGTCTCGGGCCAGCCCCTTTTCAGCCCGGCTCACCCAGGGTATTTCTGGCCTCCTCTCACGGTGGGTCCAGCTCTCTCACGTATACAGCAGGTGCTGTTGGACCTCCAGGCTCTCATGGTGGTCCAGTGGTTCCCAAAATATCTGTTTAGGAATGAAGTGGGTAAAATGTGGAGTCCAGGACACAGAATTCAAGAGGAGGAGAGGAAAAAGCGCTAACTCAGAGTCTACTGGCCTGCACTCAAGGACCTAGGTCACCTAGGCCAGACACTGTGCTGCGTACGTGACATGGATGTGTCTCTGAGTTAATCCTCATTTTCTCACTTGACAATGACCTATAAGGCCCCACAGGACCTCTCTGAACTCACCTCCTGTCACTCTCCCTCCCCATCGCTTGCTCCACTCCAGCTACCCTGGCCTCCTTTCCAGAACACACCAGGCATGCTCTGGCCTTAACATCTCCACACTGACGCGTCCCTCTGCCCAGAAGGCTCTGGCGTGGCTGACCCCTCACTCCTTCACGCCATGGCGCCCAGTGAGACCGACCTTCCCCCGACCACTCTGCAGGCCGTGCCTGCAAGCCCCCTGAGCTTTCATCCCCCTTAGCCCACTTTTTTCCCTCTTAACATAATACACAGTTACTTATTTATTGTGCTGGTTATTGACTTTCTGTCTCTCAACTGGAACGTTAAGCTACACTGAGTCAGGCACTTTTGTCAGTTTTATCCACTCATGGACCCCCTGCACCTCCAACGGAGCCTAGTACATAGTTGGCACTTGCAAAGTGAATTTTATGTCAACTTGGCTAGGCCATGGTGTACAGTTGTTTGGTCAAACGCACATCTAGGTGTTGCTGTGAAGGTGTCTGTAGATATGATTCATATTTTCAGTCAGTTGAGTCTAAGTAAAGCCGATTATGCTTCATAATGAGTGGATGGGCCCCATCCAATCAGTTAATGGCCTTAAGAGCAAAGACTGAGGTTTCCCGAAGCAGTAATTCTCCTCAAGACTGTCACATAGAAACGCTGCCTGAGTTTCCCGCCTGCCGTCCTGCAAAATTTGGACTCAAGACCTCAATGTCAATGCTTACCTGAATTTTCAGACTTCTAGCCTGCCCTACAGATTTCAGATTTGCCAGCCCGTTAAAAGAAGGGGAATTTGCCAATATCTGAAAAGCTATCTCTCTCTCTCTGTCTCAAACCTGTTGGTTCTGTTTCTCTGTAGAACCCTGACTGATAAAGAGCTCAAGAAATACTAGAGTTGAACTATACGAAATGGCTGTTTTTGTAAGAAAATGATTAAACATCAGCAATTTCAAATTGTTCAACCTATTATTGTTGAATGAATAAAAGAATGAATTGTAAAGCAATCGTGAGGCAGGTGTTATCTTACGATAGGGAAACCAAGGCTCCCAGAGATAAAGCTGCTTGCTTAGAAAGGCACAGTGACTAAGTGACTAAGCAGCAGGGCTGGGATTTAAACCTCAGGCTGATTCCAAGGCCAGTGGCTCCTAACAAACGCAGCAGCGTCTGCCTTCTTTAACCCACCAGCCAACCACGGGGCTGGAGTTCCCAAGCGGGGTGCATCACCTTTTGGACCTCGGTCTGAGAGGTCAAAGAGTGGCCGGGGGTCTGGATGAGTTTAAATGCCCCCCAGCTGCAAGCTCTGTAGTGGCCGTGAACGTGGCTCTGCCAGCCTTGGGGCTGCTGGCGGCCTTCCTTGGTCCCAGGGTCTTTCCGTAGCTGCTGGTGGCCCACTTGGCCCCCATCTCTAAGGGAAAGTCTGAAGGGAAACTGACAGAAGGGAATCATCCACGTCTCGCCAAAGATGGAGGTGCCCTGGAAAGGAGGCAGCATGGAGTGCTGGAGTGTGGTGGTGAAGGGAACCTTGGGGCCAGAGGATCTGGGTCTAAGACTTGGCAGCCAGAGGACTCTGGCCAACTTACTTCATGTCTCCGAGTCTCAGGCTCCCCATAGATAAAGTGGGATAATCATGCTTTACTCCTGGTACAATTTCAAAAACAAGATGAAATAATACATGCAAAACGCTTAGAATCCTGAGTGCTCAGTAAATAGTAGTTACTATTATTACTTTCAGCAAATAATATCAGTACAAATCTTAGTTATTGCTGGAGGCAAAGAAGGGAAGTCAACAACATTTACCTTGGGGCCCTGATTACGTCCCTTTGTCCCCTCCAGGATTCCCTCCCCCTTGGAAGAGGATCTATTTGCGGTAATTTAGTGCAGCCTTGCTCTGGTGAGTTTATACCGTCCAGGTGTTACCCTCAGGGGGTATTCCTTGTTTAGACCTGAGCTTTCATTCTTGCCCAGATTCTTGTCGGTCTGCTGTTAAAAAAAAACAAAAACAAAAAGCATGAGTATTTCAGGCTCCTGTAAATGACACCTCACAGCAGATAATTAGAGTACTTCACATTTTTCACATAAACTGGTGTTTCTGTTAAAACTGTAAGGGAGGCATGACAGTGACACGTATTATAATCCTGATTTTAAACAGATGGGGGAACTCAGGTCCAGAGAGGAGACACAGCTTGTCCTAAGTCTTCAGTGGTAGAGCTGGCTATAAGCTCCCTACGTGCTCCACTCTGTCCTGTGCTGTGAAGGTGGGCTTGCTCCGGGGCAGTGTGGACTCCAAAGTGAGGGCAAGACAGTTCTCTGGGCTGCAGGAAGAACTTCTCTTTATATGCATTTTTTTTCATAAAAAAAAGTCATTAAGCTTTACTGCTATTTAATATAGAGGAAAACAAATACAATATTTCAAAATAAAATGCACACATATTTGAAACAGCATGCTTAGATTATTTTTAACCAGTAATGGTATGAGATCAAAGAGGTTTGGAGACCACAGCTCTGGGCAACCATCCTGAACTTTACCTTTCAGGATGACTTCCTTCCTGCTCTGGGGCTCAGCTCAGGCTGGGTCCCTGCAGGGGACCAACAGGGACCAATAGCATCATCTCTCAGACGCTGGTGCATCCTCAGCTTGGTCAGAGCTGTCTGCTCTCCCCAGCTCCCGGAATGTCTGGCTCCCGCTGGCCCAGGAGGTTATCAGTTCTGGAGCCTTCAACAGCCTTTCCTGTTATCAGAGCCCAAGTGTGTAAGACGGAGTCTGAATCTCGTGCCCCTTTCCATCCTGCTGGGTTACAGTCTGTCCTTGGAGTGAGAGTAAACAGAGGAGGTGACAGTGTCAATAAATGTCTCCCGTGTGGCCTTGGCGAGCACACATGCCTTTCCACTAAGGGACACAGGTAGACTTGTGCTCGTGGCCCTTCCTATGATACACACAAGAATAAATATTAAGAAGACTGGAAATAGTAACAAAAATAATAGAACAAAAAGGAAAAGAATGTCTCTTTATGAACTCTGGAAGAGGTCTTAAAAAGCAAGTTCCGGGTAATACAAAGTCCAGCTTCTTGAACCTTATCACACTTCAGGTGACGAGTAGCAGATTTGCGTCAAGAGGCAAAGTCACCCCAGTAAGTACGAATTTCCTAGCCACTTACAAATATGTAACGAACATGTGTCGGTTAACCCACTGATGAATGAGCGAACCAGTAAGATGGTACCACTGGCTCAAAGGAGAATTAAGAGAACCTTACATATATAGGTTATAAGAATGTTGATCTATTTAAAAATATTTACATAATTGGTTTACCCATGGGGCAATCATCAATGCATTGCACTGGATGCAATTCATTTGCATTTCCATGGAAAAGAATAATTTGCCTTATTATCAATTTTCCACTACTTAGAGAGTTGTAGACTATCTCAAGGATAATAAAATGTGACAACAACCTGGAAGACGACTGTAGACAAGACACCCAGTAATCTTTTCTGCCCATGTCAAAGTCTTTCTAACAGCTTTCCCCGACACTGGAAAAATAAGTTTGGCACATACTTCCAAAGAACTTTATGAAAAACTTGATTCTATTTGAATCAGATTGGGAGATGAATCATTGCAGAGTTCCATCCTTTTCTCCATATAGATGATTCCAGAGAGGGCAGCATGCTGGCAAGCTAGGAAGCGGGAGATCTGGGCCCGGTCCAACCTCACCACTCTGTCATCGGGTGGCCTTGGGCCATTCTCTTCTCCCTGAGCCCATGACTTCTGACTTACAAAGTGGAACCAATAACATGACACTGCAGAAGGCAAAGAACTCGCACCAGGCCTGGCACAGACTGGGAACTCAGGACATGGGGGCTTCTTCCCCACTTCTTAAAACTATCCCCAAAGGCAACTCAAGGCATGTCAGTCTTTTCCAGTTGCAGAGGCTGCCCATTTCAGTCACATGCCACCCTTACAGTGCCCACCTCAAGTGGATGGAGTTTTGTCTGTGGAGACTTCCAAAGGCACCGGGCAAGCCTTGTGGCCAAGACCTTCTTTGGAGGAAAATAGAATCTGGCCCCAGGGTGTCACCAAAGGGCAGGTGTCTGGGGCTGTAGGGAGGGAGGGAAGTCAGTGAGTCAAGTGCAGAGCTCAGAAGAGATGTTGGTTGAGAGGAAGATTTGGTTCCTACCTTTGGGGGGTTGGTCAGAGACATCTTTGAAAACCCTAAACCCTCTCCCCAGAAATATACATGTGTGTAGGCTGAGAGACTGCAGCAAGCTCTTCCCTAGAGGTGCAGGGCTTGGAACGGGGCACCTTCTGCACCCCCTTCCCCTCCCCACATGAGTGTCTCCAGCTTCAGAGGACCTGGGGGCCAGCTTCCCAGGAGATGGAAGCCCCAAGGTGAGAGGTGGCAGATCAAGTTCCTTCCCTGTCACCCAAGTGATGGGGCCAGATGAGCTGCTGTGGCCTAGATGGGGCTCAGGTCTCCTAGAGCCTTGGCTCTCTTGTCCAGGGGGGCTGCCCTAAGTCTCCATCACCCCAGTCATTGGGTCCACACAGCCGAGGACCAGTGTGGAGCAGAGGTGGTGGTGGGAGGACTTCCAAAGGGAAGCATGGGGCCTTGAGCTTCTCCCTCCCCAGTTCATGGGCCCCCAGGGAAGGTAAAGAATGTGGGCTCTGGAGTCAGTTTAAGATTTGTGTCAACCATGGAGGTGCACCACTCAGCTCTCCCTTCAAAAGAGAACTTGCTAGCCAGCTGTGAATGAGTTTCCTAGGGCTGCCATAACAAAGTACCACAGACTGAGTGGCTTAAAAAACAGTAATTTATTTTTTCATAGTTCTGGAATCTAGAAGTCTGAAATCAAGGAATCAGCAGGACCATGCTGCTCTGAATGTGCGAGGGAAGGATCTGTTCCATGCCCCTCTCCTAGCTTCCTGTAGCCTCAGGCATTCCTTGGCTTGTGGTTGCATTACTCCATCCTCCGTCTTCATGTGGTGCTCTTCTTGTGTGCCTCTGTCTTCGTATGGCCTTCTTCTTAGAAGGACACTAATGATACTGGATTAGGGGCCCACCCTACTCCAATGTGACCTCTTAGCTAATTACATCTGCAACAACACTATTTCCAAATAAGGTCACATTCAGGGGGTTAGGACTTCAACATATCTCTATTAGGGGGTTCAGAGACATAGTTCAACCAGCTACCAGGAGTGCAGTTAGTGGACCCCCTCTTGCTGCAACACTTTTGGGGAGCCACGCTTTCCCCAGGCAGCTCTCAACCAGTGGGAAGAGGCTTTATCAGATCTGCATCACAATCAGAAGGCCTAATCCTCTTCTTCTCCCTTTATCTTTCATAGACATTGTCTCCCATTAAGTATTTTGTACTCCTTACTCCATCACGGTGTGTGCTTCCTGAAGGACCAAACCTGGCACAGGAGGTAAGATGGATTTATTTACTGGGTCGCTTGCTGCCCAGCTGTCAATGAAGACCCCGTCCCCAAGAGTACGTGAGGCACGATAGTCCCTGGTACAAGATGGCAGCTCAGTTGCTAAAACTTTCATTGGTAATGACTTGGGAGAATGTTCCAGTGGAGGGAACATCCTGGCCATGCAATGATGTGGGTGTTTGTTTGAAAAGCGCAGGGGACAATTCATATAAAGACAATGGAATTAATTGGTTGTATTAAGTTACATAAGTTATATTGACCCTTCAGAGAGATCATGAAAAGTGGAGGGCACTTAAAAAACAAAAACAAAGTGTGAAGACGCTTTTGGGTGGTTTACAAATGAGCCTTTATTTCCTGCAGATGGAGAGCAGAAAAAGTTTATGATCCAAATCAGGATTGAATAGTGTGGAGTTTCAAAGATGAAGAATGCTCAGCTGAGGCAAGTCTCTATGCTAAGTTCAGGGGCCTGGCTGGGAAAAACTGGGGCCTGACACATGGAATGGGGACACCTGGGATGGGGACACCTGTATATTTTGGCTCCCCAGACTCTGCACTATCAGAGCATGCAGAGGTGGCCCACTCCTCTCTAATAAGAGATAGCACTCCCCTCATGCAGGAAGACACTGAAGATGCTTCTCCCCCACCCGGCAATAGGGGTCTTCTCCAGAGTCTGCCCCCATCTCCTTTCCTGGCTGCCAGGCTGATAATCAGAACTAAGTTGCATCATGACCCAGCCAGAGTCTTACATTGGAGGAAAGGGACTATACTCCAAAAGAACTCTAAGAATTATACAGTAGACTGTATTTTAAGGGTGCTGGATCAAGGGATCCAGAACAGACGACTGGGAAAGGGGAGTTTATTTACTTGGGGATATGGGATTTAACCCTCTGGCAAGGATCTGAGGGGACAGTGGGAACTTGTTGCTTGGGAGGCTCCTAGAAACTTGGAGAATATGGTGGTGTATGCCAAGCAAAGTTGAAATGCCTGAGTTGCCATGGCAAATGGAGGAGAAAGGGATTAAAAGTGTCAGGGAAGCAGATGTGCTAGAATGAATATATTATGTGAGGTCAGAAGACCCATCAGAGGATGATAGTCCTTAGGAAGGCTCAGAGAAGACATTACTCACCAAGTTCATCGGGTGTGTGTTGGTGAGAGGGCACCAGTGTCACTAAGCTCAATGGTGGTTCTCTCCTTTTTAAGAGGAGGTGATAGTAGAAGATGACTGTCATAGAGCTTGGCCTCTTGGTAGCAATGGGGATTATGGCTCCTACAAAAACCAGGAGGTCACAATTATTGTTAAACTGGCAAAGTTAAGGTGGCAGCCAATGGAGCTTGACCTGCAGAGAACTGTAGAGATGGTTAATAGAATAAGTTGCCCTACAGGCAAAATAGATGGGTAATCAGTGAGGGTATCATCAAAAGAAAGCAAGAATGTTTAAGCAGCAGGTTTAGGGTGGTTGCCCCATAAAATGTCACAATCCCTTGCCCAATTCTTGGATGTGATCCAGATTTTAGATCCTTGTGTTAGTAGAAGGGAGAACCTGTTGAACTGAAGAAGTGGCTGTGTCTCCAGGAGGAAAGACTGTGCTATATCACAGCAAGCACATCCTCTAAGGATCTTCCCAGTCATTCCCCAAAGAGATTGATGGCCATTTACTCAGAGTCTGTTTACTGTGGAAATGGGAATACCCGGATATTTCCAGGACTATTGGACCCAGAGTCTGAGTTGACATTGATACCCAGAAACCTGAAGTGTCATTATGGACCTACATATGAGGGCCAAGTAATAATGGAGTCCTGTCCAGGGTCCAGCTTACAGTAGACCCACTGGGATGTGAGACCACTAAGCACTCATTTCTCTGATCTCTGAATGTATTATTGGGGTTGACATACTTGACAGATAGAGTAATCCTTACATTGGGTCCTTGACCTGTGGGGTAAGAGCTACCATAGTGGAGAAGGCCAAGTAGAAGCCCCTGAATCTGTCCTCCTTTCTCTCTTTCCCTCTCCACTCTCTGTTCTCCACACTCCACTCTCCACCAAGATAGTAAATGAAAACCAGTATTGTATCCTAGGGGAGGTGGCAGATATTAGTGCTATCAGTGAGGATCTCAAGATTTAGGGGTGGTGGTCCCTATCATATCTCTGTTTCATTTACCAGTCTGGTCCTTACAGAAACCGGATGTATCCTAGAGTGTGACTGTAGACAACTGGAAGTTCTACTCAATAGTAGCCCCAAATGCAGCTGCCATGCTCATCTAGGGTCTTTGCTAGAGCAGATTAAGATGACTTCAGGTTCATGGTGTGCTGCTATTGACTTGGTAAATGTGTTATTTTCTATCCCCATCAGGAAAGAAGATCAGAAACAGGTCACATTCACGTGGGATAGACAAGAATATACATTCGTAGTTTTATCCCAGGGCCATGTTAATTCTTTTGCTCCTTGTCACAATATAGTCCAAAGAGTTGTAGACCACCTGGACATCCTGCAGAACATCACAGGAACCCGTGACATTGATGACATTATTGTAACCGGGAGGATGAGCAAGAGGTGGCTAGCATGCTGGAGGCTTTGATAAGACACGTGTGCTATAGCGAGTGGGAGATAAGCCTTGAGAAGATTCATGAATGGCTGCATTTTGCTTTTGCCACCATGAAGGAAGCACAGTGCCAGTTAGAATTTTTAGGTTCTGGAGGCACACGTTCCATGTCTAGGGAATACTGCTCCAGTCCATATACATGGTGACAGGAAAGGCTCCCAGGTTTGAGTGGGGCCCAGAGCTGGAAAGGGCTATGCAGCAAGTCCAGGCTGCCGTGCAAGCAGCCCTGCCACGCGGGCCATGTGATCCACCATATGATCCACCATATGATCCACCATGTGATCCACCATGTGATCCACCATATGATCTTGGTTTGGGAGATGCCAGTGCAGAAAAAGGTGTGGAGTGAAGTTTGCAGCAAGCCCCAGAAGAAGCATCACAAGGCAAGCCCTGGGATGAGGATCGAGGGCTTGGGTCACATCCTCTGACCTGTCAAGGTGACATCTCAGGGAAGGGGAGGGGATTCAGAATGGATACTGGAGGAGGGAGATGATGAGCACCAGTTGAAGCTCCAAGATCAGCTGCAGTGATGGGAGCTGAAGTTTGTCCCACGAACCTCCCTCTTCCAGGTCTCCTCCCTTCAGGAAGAGTGGTCCCCTGGAAGCTTGGAGAAGTGCAACCCTGCAGGGAATAGGTGGACTGTGGAAGTCATGGAGGTGCACTACCCAGACCTCCCTTCCGTGAAGAACTTGCCCTTCATCTGTGAGGGGAGCAGGAGGTGACAGCTTCCAGCTGCAGAGCCTTCAGGCTAAGGCCGTATTCTCTGGGCAGCTCCCAGCCAATGAGAAGCATGTGGGTCCTAGGGTCTGGCCATTTCTACCCAGTGTGGGGCTCTTCTAATGGGCAGTCTTTGCTCGGGAGCTCCGCATTGTGTTGGCTGGACTTCTTTGGCAGTTTTGCCTCACAGTCTGACAGCAGCCTGAGTAACTTTCAGGATCTGGGGTCACACCAGGTAACCTGGGCTTTCAGTGTCCATTTGATGGATCTGGAAAGTGAGAGAGTTGTTCTCAGGCCCCATTGGAAGGCCACACCTTCCCCTTGAACAGCCTCTGGAAGTCAAAAGGGCATAGGCTTAAAGTCAGACACACCTGGGTTCCAATCCCAGCTTCTGCACTGACGGGTCAGGGAGCTTTGGTCTCTGTGGCTCCTGAAGGGGCCTCATCTTTATCATCTCTCTGATTCCTCTCTCTTTCTCTTCCACACTGCATGCCTGCTTTTTTCCCTCCACAGTCCAGGCCCAGCCAGAATCCCGCAGGGACAGATTCTCTGCCAGTAACTGCCAATGAGCTATTGAGGAAAAGTCTCCATTTCCAAGACCACCCACTCTCTCTCTGCCCCCTCGTTCCCACCCCCCAGAATACCTGCCTCCTATAATTCTCAGAAGGAGGCCAGGCACTCAGATATCAGGGCTGAAATTTAGCAAACACTCTTGTGTCCCCACTTTGTATCAGGTCCTGAGCTGGGCACTTTCCCATAATAACTCTCACAACAACCCAGTGAGGCAGGATCTGTTATTCTGAGCACACTGAGGCTCAGGAGAGAGAGGAGGTGGAGTTGGGATTGGACCCCAGCCCACTGTCCTCCAAGCCCAGGGCTCCTCCTCTAATGCAAGTATGGCTGGGTAGGGTCACTGCCCAAATCTGTAGGGATAGAGATCTGAGAAGCCTGACTCATAACCAGGTAAGTGGGGAGCCAGGGCCACAGTGAATCTGGCCTGCTCTAGCTTGTGATGTTTATGTGCTGGAGAGGCAGCTGGAGGAGCTCCTGGGGTCAGGAAAGTCATGGTAGGCCCTGAAGGCTCGCTGGAGAGTTTGGGATTACCAGAGCTCTTTGTTTTTTTTTTTTTTTATAAATTTATTTATTTATTTTTGGCTGCATTGGGTCTTCGTTGCTGCGAGCGGGCTTTCTCTAGTTGCGGCGAGCGGGGGCTACTCTTTGTTGCAGTGCACGGACTTTTCGTTGCAGGGGCTTCTCTTGCTGCAGAGCACAGGCTCAGTAGTTGTGGTATGCAGGCTCAGTCGTTGTGGCTTGCGGGCTAAGAGCTCAGGCTCAGTAGTTGTGGCACATGGGCTTAGTTGCTCTGCGGCATGTGGGATCTTCCCGGACCAGGTCTCGAACCCGTGTCCCCTGCATTGGCGGAGGATTCTTAACCACTGTGCCAGCAGGGAAGTCCCTACCAGAGCTCTTTGGATCACAGCAAAAGTAATGATATCAAGATCGACTGCAATTTATTAAATCCTTACTATGTGCCAGATGCATAGGGTTAACAAACATGATCTCATTTAACCCTCCCAGCAATTCTGAGAGGGAAGAATTGTTTTCCAGAATTGTCCATCCAGGCCTGTGTGGCTCCAAAGCTCATGCACTTTCCTTGATGCAGGTCTGTATCTCCCCTTGGTAATGACTGCTGTGTCCTTGCACCTGCGGACCATGCCTTGGCCAGGTCCCTGCTTTGTCCACCCCTCCTCCCTTGCTCTGGCTCCTCAGAACAAGCCCCAAGTTTTGGACTTGGACCATGGAAAGGATAAACCCTTCCTAGGTGTAGCTGAGTCCCATCTTCCTGAACCACTGAGACCTAAAGAAGATGGAAGAGACTTTCTGAACCCTGCTCAGAGCAAGAGAGAAAAAATAAGGCACAGGTTTAATGTTTATAGAACAGAACAGAATGTTACAGAACAGAACATAACCCAATGGACCCTGCCTTCTCTATGGTGGAAAACACTCTTCAAACCGAGAAGTAGAACAATCCTGGCTAACAGTAAGTTAAAAGACTTAGCTACCCCCAGCTTCCTTTGCTTTGTTCACAGCCCCTCTGGGCAGAGATGGGTCATTCCAGGGGCCCTTCTGGGGAGGTGAGAGTTTCCAGGAAGGAATTCAAAAAAATGCTGCCTCAATTTGAGCATGGGAAAAATATGGTACATTGAGCTTATGATAATCCTAGGCAAAATTCCAGAAGTTCCTTTTCTAAGCAGGGATTATTGGGAGCCAAGACGGGTTCACGTAGGTCAAGGCATGCCTCACTCTACAGACTTCCCCTGTAGGAAGGGTGATCAGAGCATGTTGTGGGAAAAGGACCACAGACACAGAATTTTAAAATAAGACTTTTCTGTTATAAGAACTGCATTGAGGGGACTTCCCTGGTGGTCCAGTGGTAAAGAATCCGCCTTACAATGCAGGTGACGTGGGTTCCATTCCTGGTCAGGGAACTAAGATCCCACATGCCGCCAGGCAACTAAGCCTGCGTGCCCCTACTAGAGAGCCCATGTGCCTCAACTAGAGAGCCTATGTGCCACAAAACTACAGAGCCCACGTGCTCTGGAGCCCAAGCGCCACAACTAGAGAAGAGAAAACCCACACGCCACAACTAGAGAGGCACGCCACAACTAGAGAGAAGCCTGCACGCCGCAACGAAAGATCCCGCATGTCTCAACAAAGATCCCGCGTGCCGCAACTAAGACCCAATGCAGCCAAAAACAAATAAATAAATAAATAAAAAATAAATAAATCTAAAAAAAAAAGAGCTGCATTGAGGAAGAAAAGAGAGGGTTCATCAGCCAGGGTCACCCCAGTCCCTTACATACCAAAATTATAAGCTTCCCTTTATAGCAGAGGAGACTCAAGTGCTGCCAGGATTTGTCTCGTGGTCGGTGATGGAGGAGGAGCCCTGGGACACTGAGTGAGAAAGGCGAGACGTGCTGAGGTGATGAGTGTTGGTAACCTACATTTGAGAGACAGTGATAGTATTTGTCCAATATAGCAGTTAGGACCTAGAAAGTTTTATTTCGCCCATAGGACTAAAATATCAAGAATCCCTTAGAATATGTGACATGGATTATGGAGAGGCTGATTTCCTTGTCAGGCACCAGTAGCACCAAGGTCAATTTTGCTGTTGATGAGGCTTTTGAAATGCCTCTCACACATATTTTTGCAGGTCAGTGGAGAAATAGGGACCAGATCTTAGCGTCGTTCAGCCTTCTCATGGCTGGTTGAAGCCCTCTGCCCAGGGTGGAAGAATAACAGTGATTCTGCTGGATGGGATTCTTCCTCTTTTATGAGCTAGAGCATCAACAATATGGTCCTTCCACTAAAGCTCGCTGGTGTCTGTCTCTGTGTGCCCTGTGCTGAGGAAGAGAATGTGAGTCTAATGTGTGAGAGGAAAACCCTGCTAGGTGCCCGGGTCCCAAGATTGGTCCTGCATTATCCTCCCACTGCCTTCATGGCATGGCTGTTTCTATTCCGGGGGCCATGGAGTGGAGAGGTTCTAAGTTCATGCTCTGGGGGCAGACTGCCTCCTACCCCCACCCTCCCATCCTGTTCCAGTCTCAGCTCTGCCATTTACTGGTTGGGTGACCTTAGGCAAGTTAATAAGTGATCTGTGCCTCTTTTTTTTTTTTTTACCTGAAAATGGGGGTAATTGTGGTGCCTCATTCATAGAGCTAGAGCATTGGTTTTCATTTTATTTTTGACTTGTGACCCACAGTAAGAAATACATTCTACATCAAGACCCAGTACACACATTCCTACATATACATACATACATACATACATACATACATACATACATGTGTATGTATAGCTGGAAAAAAAGTTTTCCAAACAATTCCTAACCTTAGTGCTGGTTGATGAACTATCATATTTTTTGTTCTATTCTATTCTGTTGTTTCATTAAGCAAAATGATGGTTGAGAACCATTAAACTGATTTTTACTATTTACATGGGTCACCGCCCATCGTTTGAAAAACACCAGGTTAAGGTCTTTCTGGAGTATTGTGTTTGATTCCAAAAGCTATACTTTTTTTACACATATCACTTTTTAAGAGAACTGTTTTCAAGCTACAGCATGTCCATAAGACAATGGGCAGGGTATTCCATTCAGCTGTTCTTTCTCTTCCTTCCTTTTCTGCCTCCAATCCACTCCCCCATTTTGTTATTTCTTGATTTCTTCATCCATTTAACCATTTGTCATAGGTTTAAGCACCTGTTTCATCTGGATAGGAGACTCCAGGAGAGATATGCTCTGTACATCATGCGAAAGAGGAACTAGACCTGTTCCTTGCAGTACCCTAGGTAGAACTGGGACTTCTGGGTGAAAGTGATAGGGAAGTGAATTTGGGTATCACGTAGGAAGTATATTCCAGTCTTGGGTACCTCTGGGCATTGGGTCCAGCTGCCTGTGAGACTTCTCTCTGGAAGTGAGTGATCAGAGGTGGGAGAAGGGGAGCCATGAGGCAATTTCCAGTGTTGAGTGGAGGAGGGGGGCTGAGGTTGGTTTTTCACCCCATGTTCCACTGAGCCTGTGATCTGCTCGCCCCACTGCAAGGGCTGCTGTGGGGATGGAGAGGAAACCATCCAGCTGGGGTTCTGTGCCCCCCACCTGACACCTAAAGCAGTTCCATTTCTGTTTTATACAGTGGGATTCCCAAAGTGGTTTATTTTGGAAGAAGGGCAGGAGACACGTTCCACTGATGCTAAAATTTTTTTTTTAATCTTTAAACTAGGAGCTCATTAAATCCCTGGGAGTCTTAGAAGTAATCATTTCTAGGATTCTGGGACTCATTTTTTTCCTATAAAAACAAGTCCATTAAAATTACAGCATAAGCCTTTGTTTTGCACTCTTAAATCCAGATATAATTGAGAGCAAGAGTTAAAGAGTTACAAGGGTGGCAGGATAATAGATTGTGATGTTATTTGTGTTGGTGGGTGGTTTTTCTTCTCCCCATCCCTCCTCCCCATCCTGCCATCCTCCATCCCAGGCAGAGAGCAGAGAGCCCTGCCTTTGTGCTCCATCACGTCAGGGGGTGTTGGTGCAGCTGCAGTTAGAAGTCCCCTGTAGACAACTGGTCTTTCAGGCTTTTGTTGATGGAAAGCCTGAGATTATGGAAGGAATTGTGATGAAAGAAAGGGAAGGAGGGACAAAAGGGAGGTGGTTGGGTAGGTTCTGGGAGGAATGAGGAACTGGCGGAATTCTGGAGGGTAGTGTCTGCTGTGTGGCTCCCTGAGGGAGGCCGAACCCCAGGCATCCACGGTCCTGCGATCCACCAAAGCCACAGTGCTGTCAGCCTCCGAGGGGTATGTGGGGGTAGTCTACAGGGTTTTTCACACATTAATGTGCCCGTGAATCACCTGGAAATCTTGAGATAATGCAGATTCTGATTCTCTGGAGTGGATCCTGAGATTCTGCATTTCTAACAGGTTCCCACGGACTCTGATGTGGCTGGTCCTCAGACCACGCTTTGAGCAACAAGGAGCTCCAAGGGTCGTTCCCTGGTTTTCTGGACACAACCTAAGCCTTCCAGACGCTTGTGCATCCTTAGAACAGGGAAGACCTTCCCACTAATAATGGAACTGGAATTTTCCATCAGCACAACATAAAGAGATGCACCATTAGTTTTAATTTGACTTGAAAGAATCACAAGCACCCTTGAGCTTGTGATTGCAAACTCATAGCCACGGTCCAGGTTAAGCTGCATCTCTATGGGAAATTCGAGGGTTATTAACCCCCTCTTGTTCCAGGGCTGGAATCTAACTGCTCTCCCTTCCCAGGGTGAGAAATCACCGCAATGAGTTCTTTGTTTGGTTTTCTGAGAGGCACTTGAGCTGGGAGAAGAGGCCTCTTCTCCTCTCCCTCTTTCCCACCCCAGGGGGGTTAAATCCCTTACTAGCTTCTTATCTTAATTTCTTCGGGTGGAATTTTATCTGTTCCCTATCTTGCTCTTGCCTGGAGGCACAAAATACATCTGTTTGTGTCCTCTCCACCAGCCTGGGATAAAAGATAAACTTAGGAGCCTCAAAGGAATGGACCGAACACAGCAAGCTCCCTCCTCTGTTTGTCTCTTTGGGAACTGGTATTAGTATCAACTCTGTTCACCTGTTCATCTCCACTTCGTTTGCTTGCTTTCATGTCCTACCTGGGAGTATACTTATTTTGCAAAGAATAGAAAAAAGCTAACCATTCCCAGCCTAGCCCACTCAGGGAATACTTCTTAAAAGGGACTTTGCCTCCTTTCCTCAGAAGGCCTAAACACACATTTTTAAAAGGAACAATCTGTAAATACTCCTTGCCTACAAAGTAACTCTTTGCATTTACATAGCTCTTTAGACTTTTGAAAGGATCTGGCATTAATCAAGCATCTACTTGTGCTAGGGACAGCATCCCATTTAATCTTCCCCTCAACTCCTTCAAGGAGGTATTAATACTCCTTCTCTATTTATCCACAAAGATTTAAGTGAATGAGCCTTGCTGGTTCAAGCAAAAGCTATAGAAACAAAAGCAGAAATATTAATTGCAAGAAAGAAAAAATGAAGTTTAAAGGGATAGAAAGCTGGAACCCTGCTTCCTTGGCCACTAGGGATGCCCAGAGGGTGATTTCACCCCTCTCTCTCTCTCTCTCTTTTTTTTTTTAATTAATTAATTTTTTTTGTTTATTTTTGGCTGTGTTGGGTCTTTGTTGCTGCACACGGGCTTTCTCTAGTTGCGGCGGTGCGTGGGCTTCTCATTGAGGTGGCTTCTCTTATTGCAGAGCATGGGCTCTAGGCGTGCGGGTGTCAGTAGTTATGGCTCACAGGCTCAGTAGTTGTGGGTAGCAGGCTCTAGAGCGCAGGTTCAGTAGTTGTGGTGCACGGGTTTAGTTGCTCCGCAACATGTGGGATCTTCCCAGACCAGGGCTTGAACCCGTGTCCCCTGCATTGGCAGATGGATTCTTAACCACTGCGCCACCAGGGAAGCCCTCACCTGTCCCTCGCTAAACGTGAGAGATGGAAAGTTCGGGGGTGATGGTGGTGAGGAGGAAGTTTCCGAGCCCCATGGAGGGATTTCTTTCTTTGGGTCTTCAGTAAGTCAGTTCTCAGGGAGATGGGGAAAGCAGGTTGGGCACACTTCAACTGTGGCAGAAGCCAGGTATTGTATCTGAAGAGGTGAGAGAATTAGCACCAGGATGTGGCCAAGCTTGGAAAGCAGGTGATAGGTCCTGTCTGGTAACTTTGGCATCAGGAGACCTGGAGCCTAGCTCAGGAATTCCACTGACCAACCATGGGCCTCTGGCCAGGACCTTCCAGGCTCTAAGCTTCAGTTTCCCCTTCAAGAAAGTGGAGCTTGCTCTCCAAGGGCTGAAAGCCTCTTATTTTCCAGCTTGAGAAGGGAAATGGTTTCCTTGCCTGAGAGACTGCTGTAACCTGTTTTCTATATGGGGCTGGGTGGTGGGGTGGAGGTGGGAATACACACACACACACACACACACACACACACACACACGCACACACACAGGGGTTATCCTGTGCTAGGTGCTGGGGTTGCAGCAATGAGCAAGATGGACGTAATTCTTCACCCTTGACCTCTTGGAGTCAGGAAAGGCAGACACTGAACTAGTAATTCAACAGTTATATCTTCACTGATGTTAGAACAGAGACCAAAGTGATGAGAAGGAGCAAGTGTGTGAAGGGCAGAGAGTTCCGGGCAGAGGGAACAGCATGTGCAAAGGCCACAGGCAGAAGGAAGATTGCCATGTTGGTGGGCACAGAAGAAAGCCTCAGTGGCACAGGGGTGTGGGGAGACGGATGGGCAGTGACACCTCTTTCATGGTCTGGCTCCTGCTACAGAGTTCTGTTTGGAGGCAAGATACTGGGCTAGGTGCCCCTCTGCTTCTGCACTCCTCACCCCATCATACACGCACATGCGCCCATGCCCCCCACGCTCACACACACATACCAGCCTTGGGGAGCCTTGCAGATAGCTGGGCAGGGGCTTTGTGGTAGATCATTCCAGGCAGGAAAAACTCTGTTCTTCTCCCCCCACTCCTACCGGTGGGGGGACCTTGGGGTCTCGCCCAAGGAAAGGAAGCACTGCTTCCTGGTTTATGTTGAGATGAGAAAGACTTGCCCAAGAACAATGGCGTTTTCGTAAAACACCACTTTGTTCTGGTGAGACCAGGAGGGGGTTTCCTTCGGGACCTAGCCTGGCCCCATTGCCCCAGCCTGCCAACCACAACAGCCTCATGGCGTTCTCGGGGACCAGCCTTTCATCTGAGACGCTTGCTCACGCACAGCCCTGACTGTTTTTTTTTTTTTTTTAATTTCTATTTATTTATTTATTTATTTATGGCTGTGTTGGGTCTTCGTTTCTGTGCGAGGGCTTTCTCTAGTTGCGGCAAGTGGGGGCCACTCTTCATCGTGGTGCGCGGGCCTCTCACTATCGCGGCCTCTCTTGTTGCGGAGCACAGGCTCCAGAAGCGCAGGCTCAGTAATTGTGGCTCACGGGCCCAGCTGCTCCGTGGCATGTGGGATCTTCCCAGACCAGGGCTCGAACCCGTGTCCCCTGCATTGGCAGGCAGATTCTCAACCACTGCGCCACCAGGGGAGCTCAGCCCTGACTGTTTAACCCTTCACACTCCACACTGCCTTGGCAGCAGCATCTCAGGGCTTGAGGAGGCCTCTCTGGAGATCCTGGGACATGTTGGCCAGGGGAGTCTATTGGGGGAATCAATAGGTGACTTGACAGTCTGTGTTTTCTCATTTGAAGGGACCTTCTGGAAAAAGGGCTCAGATTTGTCCTGGAAGTGTGTCTCAGCTCAAAAAACCTTTCAGGAACCAGAGTTGAAGGTCATTCTTTCACAGGTGAGGAAACTGGGGCAGAGAAAAGGAAGTGAGTTTGCTGAGGCCACACAGAGAGTCAGAGGTGGAAGTTAGTCTGGGATCTAGGGCTCTCAGACTAACACTCTTCCAACATTCTGTTCTGCTCTAGAGGGGCAGGACAGAAGTTGGGGAAGGGAAGGGATGAAGTCTACCTTGGAGACTTGGGGCTCTCTATCTGCAGAGCCCCAGAATGTCTGAGAGAGGTACGGAGGGGAACGGGCGTGTGATGCTAGGAGCTGGACTTCTTGATGTCACAGGCAGCAGGGGGTCACTCCTGTAATCACTCCTGTGTTTTTCAGGCATGCATAGCTGTTCCTCTGTGAATCGCTAAACGGACCAATTTAGCAAACAATCAAGTCTGTTCAGAGGAGGACATTAATGGGAAGTGAGTGGGCATATAATTATATAGACAGAACAATAAGAAGAGCTTTGCTTTCCTCCAACTGTTGTTTTCACATTCTGCCTGGCATAGAAACAGGCTCAGGTAAAGAGCAAATGTTTCTCATCCTAATAAAGAGGTGGTGGTGGTGACAGTTTTGGGATGATGGAGCATTCATATTGGGGAAGGTATTGCTGACAACTCTGTGGAGATTATAGTGATGGTGGTATAGATATTGGTAGTACCATTTTTCGTGGTGTTGATTAAAGTTATGGTGACATTGGTATTGTTTACGGTTATGGTGGTAATGATGATGATGGTGGTGTTGGCGTTGGTGGTGTCCAGTTTAGAGGTGCTGAGTATAGTTATGGTGATGATGGAAGCCATAATGGTGGTGGTGGGTAAGGTGACAGTGATGGTGGTATTTTTTTTTTGGTCTTGCAGCATGCAGGATCTTAGTTCCTCGACCAGGGATTGAACCCATGCCCCCTGCAGTGGAAGCACAGAGTCTTAACTACTGGACTGCCAGGGAAGTCCGTGAGGGTGGTATTGATTATGGTAGTGGTAAGAGTGATAGTGACGGTGGTGGTTGTAATGATGTCGGTAGTGGTGATAGCGGTAAAGGCAAGGGTGGTGCCAGTGTTGCAAATGGTGGTCATATTTTTGGTGCCAAAATGACAATTGTCTTGGATGTTGGTGACAGTGACAGCGAGGTTGGTATAAGAATGGTGGAGGTGTTGGTCAAAATGATTTTACTGATGCCTTGTGTTGGTGATGATGGTAGTGGTATTGGTGTCAGTACTAGTGGCAGTACTGTTTTTGATGATGTTGGTGACACCTGCCTGTCTTAGTTGGTAGAACTAACTGATGCAAGTAAGTGGTGGTGCTACGGGTGCTGGTGTCAGAGGTGAACTTGACAGTAGCCTTGCTGTCAGGCTGACAGCTGTGGCGATGATGGTGGTGGTCCCAGTGATAGTGGCAGTAATAGGGAGGGTGTTAGTGGAGACAGACATGATGACCAGGTTGGCTGTGATTACACTGAGAGTGGTATCACTTCTGGCAATGACCCCTAGATTACATGAGCTGCCCGCAGCTCTCCTCTCTGGAGCTGACCGTGTGCAGGATGTGGGGAAAAGGCTCACTACATTCCCCCAAAGCCCTCCTTCCCACTTGCTGCAGTTCTGGTGAGGATTAGTTGTCTGTGCCGGATTAGTTGGCTGTCTTTTGGGGTCAGTGGGGATGGAGCAGGGAAATAAGTCTGTTGCTAGAAAAGTGGGCAGGGAGGGAGGCCCAGGATTGCTGAGCTGGAGAGTGCTCTAGTGGGCAGGTCAGCAGGAAACAGGCACATGAGGGCATGCCCATGGTGGGGGCCGCACCAGGCAGACGGGCAGGCAGCCGTGGTGGCCGTGCAGGGGCTCACGTAGCTGGCAGAACAAGGGCTCTACTTCCTGCTGACTCAGCAGAGCAGGCTGGGGCTGATTCTCCTGGACTAATGTGTCTTCTCCTGGGATTAGCTCACTCAGCTCTGGCTGGGAAAGGGGGAGGGAGACAGCCTCTCCCATCTCCCCAGGCTTAGGGGCCCTTGGGGAGGCTGTGGGCAGAATCTGGGGTCCCAGCAGGGCCAGTGACTGACCCTGTGTGTCCTTGACCTCATTCCCAGTGGGCCCTCATTTGACTGGCAGGAAGCCAGGGTCCCCAGGTGTCAAGGAATCTAGTTACCCTACCCCCCACCCCCTCACCCACTCCACGTGGCTGGTTTACCCTGCGTTCAAATCCCAGCTCTGCTGTACAAAAGGCAGCACAGCCTGGGAGGGAGGAGAGGAAGCTCTGGAACCAGACCATCTAACCTCAACTTCCAGGTCCCCCACGCAGTCACTGTGTGACTTTGGGACAGTCACTTGCCCTCTCTGCGTCTTGGCTCACCGTTTGTGAGATGGGGGCAATGGCCGTGCAACTCATAGACTGCTGTGAGATCAGATGAGTTACGGCTTACAAAGTGCTTGAGGTGTTGGCGTGGAGCGGGCATTCAGAAAGTACTTGCTCTTATTATTATACTGAGAGTTGGGTCACTTTAAGAGACCCTCAAATTCTCTGGGTCTCAGTTTTCTTACCAGCAAAATGGAGATAATCCTTAATGTACATGCTTGATAAGAGAATTGAAAAGGAGTAAACAGGTGAAGACGTTAGTTGTTACTTGTCGTTAGTATAAGAGCCAGTCCCAGTGTCCCTCCTGGAGCAGGGGGCTCACGTCATGTGGGATTTTGGATCCCTAGAGCGTTGGATGCTATCCTGTGGCTCCAGGATCTTGTGCCAGCGCCGGCTGCCTCCTGGAAGCAACTCCTCTTCCTTGTGATGGGGGAGTTTGAGGAGATCAGCCATCTAGTTTCTAGCCGTTTGCCCTCCTCCCGCCTGCCCCAACCCCAGCTCATGCCCAGGATGGGGTGGAGAAAGGAAGAGAATACTCTAGGAGTGTCCTCCCATGCTGAGGCTTCTGAGCAATCTTTTCTCATTCCTTCATCCCTACTTCCCTCTCTGTTTCTCTTCCTTCGCTTCCTCATTCGCTCATTCATTCATTCACTCATTCATTCATTCATTTCTCTGCAGGACATGGAGGTCGTGGGGTCTGCCTTTGTCTCAGGGAGAATCTAGTTCAGGCTTCAATCAGGGCTTCAGTGAATGATTCTGAGAGTGAGAGCGAGAGAAGAAGAGGGGGATTGAGAGAGAGAGGGAGGGAGAGAAAGCATTACATGAAAATCAAACCTTACATTGAGGAAAACTGTCGACAGTGATGCTATTTAGATACCATAAAATCAACAGCTAAATAAAAGGTCGGAAAAAAAAGAGGAAAACAAAAAGATCAACTGTATGACTCGTTTATTTTCTCAGCTGTAAAAGAGACAAAAATGACACACTCCCATGGATTTAACTTTTTTTTTTCCTGTTTGATTGGGCTTCAGGTGCACAGAGTTGAGTCCTCTCTGCCAGTTTAATTTTTCCCCTCTTCCCAGATTTCCGTTCCTATTCCTTACTCCCTTCCACAATCCAGGAATCCACTCCAATATGTATTTTTAAAAACTATGTCCTTAAAATGTGTTTATCTTTATAAAATATGCATTTGGGGGGTGCATTTACAGAAATAGTACTGTGCAGTAAATCTTTCTGGTCCCTAAGTTTCTTACTCAACACCGTGATTTTGAGGTCTGTCCAAGTTCCTGTACGTAGATTGCTCTGTTCCTTCTTGCTCCTGCATGGTATTCCATAAGAAGCATCCACACGCTTCCCTCATTCATACCCCCGAGCGACAGACACATCACCAGCACAGCCTCACAGCATTACTGAAGCATTGAGCAAAAAGCCCTTAATGCTGAGCTTGCCCAAATTTCCCATTCCGTAAAGTCAGCTATCATTACAGGGATGTTATGATTGCTTCTATCAGGCCTTTAGGCTACATAGTTTCCATAATCTTTAATAATCAGTTGCACAAGGGCCTCTTATGCTCTCATTATGATGTAGCACAGTTTTCTCCCTCACATATCACTGATGCTCGTGAGATTCACGTCCAGTGCTGGGTACAGGATTGAAGAGATGACTTTCATGCGGCCCCATGTTCTCAAGGGTCTCACAGTCTAGGAAATGGACAATTCAGGGCAGGGGTGGGATGCAAAATAGTCAGTGATCAGTTCTGCTGGTGGAGGGCAGAGCCCCCGAGGTAGGGTGTTTTTTTTTTTTTTTTTTTTAATTTTATTTATTTATTTATTTATTTATTTATGGCTGTGTTGGGTCTTCGTTTCTGTGCGAGGGCTTTCTCTAATTGCGGCAAGTGGGGGCCACTCTTCATCGCGGTGCGCGGGCCTCTCACTGTCACGGCCTCCCTTGTTGCGGAGCACAGGCTCCAGACGCGCAGGCTCAGTAGTTGTGGCTCACGGGCCCAGCTGCTCCGTGGCATGTGGGATCTTCCCAGACCAGGGCTCGAACCCGTGTCCCCTGCATTGGCAGGCAGATTCTCAACCACTACGCCACCAGGGAAGCCCCGAGGTAGGGTTTTAAAAGTTGAGTAGGAGCTCACCGGGTGCATGCAGGGAGGGAGAAACGGGGCAGAGATGTTTCCAATAGAAGGAACACCCTAGGTAAAGGGTCAGAAGCATGTCGCAGCTCGGCAGGTTTAGGAAACTTCATGGTTTTGTTATGGCCGAGGCAAAGGATATGAAAGGGAAGAGGCCAGAGGCAAGAGCTGTTTGTTGAGTTATTATGTGCCAGGCACTGTTGAAGCGGTTGAGTACAGAACCTCTTTTAAGCCACACAAGAACCCTAGGAAGACACCATTATCATTCCCCTTCGACAGGAAAGGAAATGGAGTCCCAGAGAGGTTAGTAACTTGCCCACAGTCACACCGCTTACAAATGGGATCCCTAAGAACGGAAGCCAGGCTGTCTGGGTTCACAGTCACAGTGTTACGACCTCTGAAAGTTGAGGAAGGTGAGGAGGTCAGTGAGATGGCCGAGGAGGGGCAAGGAAGAAGGCACGGGAGCCTCACGTGAGAGCCGGTGCCGTGTCGTGAGCGTGTGAGACCACAGGAGTGCGTGAGGGGGGGGTGCTGCAAGTGCTGCAGGTGGGTGTGTGTGTGAGTGTGTGCACATGGGTGTGCTTGAGTGCGTGTGAGTGCGCCAGGGTGGACGTGTCTGTGCCACAGGGCCAGTCCCACTAGGAGTCGGTGAGTGTGCGTGTGTGTGCGTGTGTGTGAGAGAGCGTTGCATGTAAGTGTGGGAATGTCCGGCTGCCCATGGGCCTGAGCATGTGTCCTGTGGGCATGAGAGTGGGCCTTGGTGTCCTGCCCTCCTGGGGCCCCAGGGAAGCTGTCAGAGCCCATCAGCCTGGCCTGGTGTGAGGGGTCTGGCCTTGGCCTCAGAAGCTGAACGGTGCACATCAAAGGCAGTCTGAGCCTGGGACCAGTGGGGCAGAATAATTTAATGAGGGTCCAGGAGGGAGGCTGCGGCTGGTGAGGGTTGCCAGTATGTGCCCAGGGCAGCTCCCAGGCTCCACCGCCAAGCATCCGGGGCCTGCATGTGTGTCAGGGAGGGGAAAGGCTGTGCTGGGTACTTGGCCACGCTGCCCTCCTTCCCTGGGCACTGGCAGAGCTGCATCTGAAGCCCAGGCTCAGGCTCCCCGCTTTTGCCTGGATGTCAATCTAGCCCCCAGTCTCCCCAAGGAACTTCAAGGGAACCAGGACGGCAACTCAGGCATTTTCATCTTTCAGGCCCTTCTGACATTTCCATGAGGTGGAACACACAGAATCATTCCCGGGTCAACTAGTCTAAGCCCCTGGCCTTACAGAGGGGTGTGTGTGTGTGTGTGTGTGTGTGTGTGTGTGTGTGTGTGTGTGTGCTGTCCTTTTGTGAGGGCCTTGGGTCAGAGAGAGAAATGTGGGAGGACTCAATCAAGTCAGTTTTTCTATGCATGATGTGGGTAGAAAAAGGAGGATTTTCGGCAGGGCTAGGAGGAGGGACTGAAGATGAAGGTTCATGCGAGGACACAGTGGCCCTTGCCAGGAAGCAGTCGTGATGGGGCAAAGCAAAAGTTGTCCCTGCCGTCAGGGTCTTGGGTAACAGGAACGCCGCCCCTTTTTGTCCAGCGACCACAGTGTGAGAGCATCTCTGGGAGGCCCCTCTGACAAGTGTCTTTTCATGGCAAGAACCTCCCGTGGGTTTTAGGTCCATCTACAGGGTCAGGCTCAAACTCCTTCGCTCTACATGTAAGGCTTCCTTCCAATTCAGGATCTATCCTCTGAATGCATCCACAAATCAGTTTTTTTGGCTGTCACTGGATTGACACATAATCTTGAACAGAAATGCTTTTGACAGGACAGGAATGCTCCTATTAGACACACACCCCCCTCCCGCCACCATCATTTACACTGTACCATTTCGTCCAACTACACCACCTGCTTGGCACCAGAAAGCACTTGATTTGGGACCCTTGAGCTTAAGCTCTTTGAGAGAGAGGCTTGTATATTTTATGTGTCATAATCTAGCACATAGTAAGTATTGATAAATATGTGTTGAAGGGCTGACTCCAATTTGCCTCATGTCCTGTACCTCAAGCCCACCCTTACTTCACTCATGCTGGCCTCTGTTCTCTGAAACACAGTTTTCCATCTGGAAAGCCTCTTGGTGAACTCCAGCTCACCACTCCAGACCCAGATCAAGTGGCCCCGCCTCTGGTCCAGGGTGGCTGTTCTCTGCCCCGAGTTCCCACATGCTATGTCTGTCTCCGTGTTAGAGCCCCCAATCCTGGCATTGTAATTACTTGTTTACGTGTCTGGTCTGTCCAGCTCAGAGCATCTGTTAGAGGACTTGGACAGGTGTCACTGTTCACGGGCTAGGCTTTGGGATTAGTCTGTATTAGATATATACATTAGTTGGCTTACCAACTTTGGTAAATCCCATTAGCAGCTCTGGGTGCTTTGCCCCCAAATCCTGGCACCTTGATCCTCATCTTCAGTGGGTGTTGGAAGAAGCCTCATGACTCAGAGTCTGGCCCTTTCAGGGAGGAGCGTCCCCAGTGTGGCTCCAGGCAGAAGACAAATAGTAGCTCGCAAGCTGGGACCAGCACTGCCGCCAGCCTGGCCCGGCCATGCCCCTCCTGGCCTGTGACTTGGCACTTTCTGGGCCTACCTGCTGGGTTTGGCCAGGGCGAGTTGCCTGGGCCTGTGGGGAACTGCTGGCAGCACACACTTGCCAGGGTTGCTGATGGCGATGCCAGGGTGCACCCACGCCACGCCATGCTGGTTGCAGGCACCCCCTCTTAAAGGCTCAGCTCGTAGCTCCCACCCCAGGGTCTAGCTGCGCAGGGTCCCTGATCGGGTCAGCTCATCTCTTCTGCAGCAGGAGGTGGTGCATGTGAGTGTGAAAGTGAGAGAACGTGGGTGTGTGAGTCCGTGTGTGTGAGTAGACAGATGAGTGAGAGGATCATGTGTGATGAGTGTAGGTGCGTGTGTGCTGTGTGTGACCACATATGACCATGCGTGTGTGTGATGAGTGGACATGTGCAATGCCATGTGTGCAGGCGTACAAACCAACTGGGGATGTGGGTGGGAATGGCTGTCTATGTCTATGTGTACATTCATGGGTTTGTGTGTAACAGTCTCTGGGTAAGCTGTATGGTGTGTGTACACTTGACTCTGTGACAGCAGCGATGTGAATTTGAGTCCTGGTGCTGCCATTTCCTAGATGTGTTGAAAACTTAAATAAATCCCTTCCCCTCCTACTGTAAAATGGGATGGCATAGACAAGATATCTCTGAAGTTCCCTTCTAGCTTTGATATTCAATGACCAGTTTAGGAGTTGAGCACAAGTGTGTGAAAGTTGTGTGTGCACTTGTGTGTGTGTGTGTGTGTGCACGCACAGCAGCAGGGTGGTGCTGTGCAAAGGGCATGGCTTTGAATTCTGATTCCACGTTTAACAGTTATGTGGTCTCAGCTTAGTCCCTTCCCCTCTCTGAGCCTCAGTTTCCTCGCCTGCAGATGCTAGTGATTCTTACAGGGCTGCCGTGAGGACTAGGAAATATTGTTTGCAATGGGTCTAGCTCAGAATCTGGCTTAGTTCCCTCTGCGAGAGATGCATGTGTGTGTGTGCATGTCTGTGTGGATATGCACGTGTGCACGTGGATGGCCATGCTCACGTGCTTGACTGTGCAGGTTGGTCTGGAAAACAGAGTAATTGATTTAGATCACTCCTGCCCTCTGGGGTTTCTGACTGCTTGGGACACAGCCACCCAGGAGACGTAGAGCTGGGCAGTCAATTTCCAGCTACCCACCTGGGCTCACGTGATTCTGAGGGCTCCCCCGTGCCCCAGACTGTCTGTCACATGGGTGCAGTGGCCTGGAAAGGAGGATTGGTGTGGGCAGGAGACAGGCCTCCTAAATCCGCTTAGTGCCCACCCCACTATTTGGGGTATTAGAGACTAAAGAAATTCTTCTTCTTCTTAGAGGGTCAACTGCCAACGTGGGATGGTAGCTGAGCTGAGCCTGAACCCCTGAGCCCCGTGCCCATCTAGAACGAGGCTTCAGAGTGGAGGGCCAGGAATAGACAGGGCCCTGCCCTCAGAGAGCTCCCAGCCAGATGGAGCGAACCAGGAGAGTCAGGCTGGAAAGCGGGGTGGGGGTAAGGAAGGTTTTCTAGCAGAAAGGGGGCTGGAGGACTCGTAGAGGCTGGAAAGGGAAAGGAGAGAATTCTGGATGGGAAGACCAGTGTGAACAAATGTGGAGAGATGGGAATGAGCAACGTGTGTGTGTGTGTGTGTGTGTGTGTGTGTAGGGGAGGACAGGGAGAGGGTGGTGTAGGGGACCTTGGAGAATATCAGATCCAATCTTCCATTTTCTTGGTGAGGAAATGAAGGTAGAGAAGGGAAAGGATGTGCCTCTGGGCAGAGTGCAGTCACTCTGCTCCCCAACTGGAGTTTAGGGTCTGCCCTTAATTCCTGGGTTCTGAAGAGGGGTGTCAAGCTGAGCTGCCACGGGCCCTCCTTTAGCTGGTCCCACAGGGTTCTTGATGAACTGGGGCGGATGGTGAGCCGTGATGTGTGCCTTCAGACCAATGGAAGGCTCTGGGGCTAAACATTATGTCCAAACAAATCTAGAGCGGCTACTAACACCTGGACCTAATCTGCCTGGGCAGGTGCCAAACTCAGACCCTTGACACCCAGAGAAGATCACCAACACTGGACCACAGGTACTAGATGGGCTTCCAAGCCACACCAGAGAAGGCTCCAACAACCTGACCTGGAGAGGAATACCACACCCAGACTCTGAACCCGGAGAAACAATCCCCACACCTGGACCAGATACCTCTGGATCAGCTTCCACTGCAAACTTGGCCTCAGTGGATCCCTACAACTCCATCCAGAAACTCAGTGAAGGTCCCAACATCTAGAGGAGAGCACCCAGAGAGGGTCCCAACACCCAAACTCTGAACGAGAAGATCCCAACACTGGACCAGATAACATCTGATTGACTTCCAACTCAGACCCAGAACACCCTGACTGTATCCCAGCAACCTGACCCAGAACACCCGGAGCTGGTCCCAACACCTAACAGACAGCGAGGCCTTCCCTCCGGCCACCCCACCCACCCCTGCCCCGCTCCGTCCCTCTCTTCCGCCCCCAATCCATCCTCAGATGAGCTTGTCCCGAGAGGCTTTCGCAGGTTCCAAGGCTTTTTCTGGGGGAAATCTGTGGTCGTCCTTCGGGATGCCTGGGATGAGGAGGGGGCAGGAGGCCAGGCCCACGCCCTTTGCAGGGAGGGCTGGGGGTCCAGCTTGAGGAGTGGGCTTTGGCTGCTGCCTGCGGGTGGTGGGAGCGGACGGGCGGGGAGTGCGCTGGGCGGAAACCGTGCGCCCTGCGAGGCCCAGCAGATTCCGCGCCGCGCGCCCCCCAAACAGCCCGCGGGGCGCTGGGCGCGGGGCCAGGAAATCCGGCGCCGGCCCTTGAAGCGGCCCCAGGTCGGGCGGGGGCGGGTGGCCGCTGGCACCGCAGCCGCCGAGCAACGTGACCGCGCGGCCCCACCGCGGCCTCGGGTCCCCACCGGGACAAGGCGGCCTCTTGTGCCGACGCAGCTGATCCCAAATCCCTTCCGGCTGACAGCCCGCGCCGGCTGGGGCCCGGCGGCGTGGGAACCGGGTCGAGTGGGGCCGGGGGTGAGGTGGGCGCGAGGGGAGCGGAATCCAGTGGCGGGCGCCCCCGCCCAGAGGCCGTCTGCTCCGGACAGGGTATTTCGCTCCCCCAGGGTAGCAAGAGTTACCGCATTTCCCAGACGGGGAGACTGAGGCTCGCGGTAGTGAGTAGTAGTCTTAGCCCATTTCTTGGTTAAAACCAGGGATCTTAATTAAGCCCCCGTGATAAACTACATACATTGTTGAGAGCTGGGCGGCATCACGATCCCCATTTTATAAATGAGGGAACTGAGGCTCAGAGAGTTGAAGCCACCTGTCCAAGGTTCCCAGACAGGTGGAGTGAGGCTGGGACTGGAGCCACCTCTGCTGACTCTACGCGGGGCGCTATGTGTATGTAGTCCCCCTGCTGGACCCCCTGGCCACCAGGTAGTCATGGAACATCCCATGGGAGGTTCTGGGGAGGGTGTAAGCCCCTGGGTCCATCTGGTCAAGGAGTTGTGTTTCTGGGTTCCTGAGTGTGGTGGACCCGGTGAAGGTGTGGAGTTAATCTCTTGGAGGAAGGATGTGGGGCTGAAGCGGGGAGACGGAGTGAGGGAGACAGGTGTGGGGATGGAGAGGGGCTTGGAGGGAAATGAACCAGGGGGGTGGCTGCTGAGTGCCCCTCTGCTCTGCCCTTAACAGCTGGGGACAAAGCTGGAATCTGAGAGGCTGGAGAAAGGGTCATGGAGGGGTGATGCTCTAGAACAAGCCTCACCCTGGCCTCTGGGAACAGGATGGGGATTGTCCGGTGAATTCTTTGGAATTAAAAAGTGGCGCCTTCTCAGTGCAGGGGGAGCCTGGCTGGGCCCTGGGTTTTGTCTAGCCCCTGTCCTATCTCCCAGAACTGGGGCAGCTCAGGATTTTCCCCCCTTTCCTTGACTCATGTTTGATCTAGACAGGCAGTGTGGGGGGCGGGGGGCGGAGGGAGGATGGCAGGGGCTGGGGGTGGGGTGTTTGCCGAGTGTGCCCGGGAGTCTCCCGGGGTGAACGTGCCTGTGTGTGTCTGCGCACGGGTTGCATGTCTCTGTGTGACGGTCTTATGTGTGTGTGCCTCTGAGAATGGGCCTACTTGTCTGGCGGGACGGGCATATTGTTTCTGCATGTGTTGTTTGTGTGTGATTCCTTTTGCCTCATCTGGATCTATGTTATCTTTCTGGGTCTGCGTGTTTGTGGCTTTACTGGTATCAGTGAGTCTTTGTGTGTGGGCCTCCCTCCCGGCCCCGCCGCATCAGGGCCCTGAATGCCACTTTGCTGCCTAAGTGTGCTGAGGAATGTGAGGGGCAAGGGGAGAGGGGAGCACGTGTACTGGGCTGCAGGCCTGCTGGTTATGGAAAACTACTGAGGCCTCCTGGGGAAGGGCTGGCCAAACCGGCCCAGAGCCCGGCTCGGCAGCTTTTGCCCTCCCAGTCTCCTCCCACTCCTCTCTGCAGGGCTGGGGACCTGCCGAGATGGGTCTTCCATTAAGCAGAGAGCACGGCCTCCCTCCCACCACTCCCCAGAGGGCTAGCCGGCCCTCCGCCCTTCCTTGGGCCTAAGCATCCCTTGGAGAGGGGGAAAGGTGAGGGGGTGGGATTATGTTTTCTCTGAAGCCCTTCCCAGCCCTGACATTCTCTCCATTCTGTGAATGTTAAAGGGATTTAAAGAGGGCAATTTCACCCCCATTTCAGGGATCATGAAAGCATAGGGCCCTAGACTCTTAGAGTGAGACAGGCTCCTAAGGATGGTCTCATCCTATTCCCTCCATCTTATACACGGGGAAAAAGTGAGGCCTGGATCCAGACCCCCCAATTACCTTCTGGAAGGGCAAGGATCAAGTTTTCAGGTCTCCTGTCTCTCAGTTGCCGGCCCTCCTGCCATCATGGCTGCTTTTCAGCTCGGCCTACTCAGCATGGAAGGAGAGGCCTTTGAGATGGCCCTGAAGGATGGGAGGGCTTTGACATTTGGAGATGGGGTTGAGCCAGACAAGCAGCCGGTGGCAAGAAGACATGGGTTGAGATATGGAAGTGGGCCGGTAAGGAGTGCAGTCAGGATGGAGAGCTGGGAGGCACCAGTTGGGCACAGTAGGTGATGGGACTGAAAAAGGTGTGTCTGAGGGGCCCCAGAGGCCAGGCAGAAGTGTGTGGACTTTATCCACCAGGTGTTTCTGGCAGAAGAGGCCAATTAGCAGTGTGGCAGAGTGATTAAAGACAGGTGCTCTGCACTCAGATCAGACTGTGTGTATTCAAATCGCAGTTCCAAGACTTCAGTAACTATATTTAACTGTATAACTGTGAGTGGGCTACTTAAACTCTGTGTACCTCTCTTTTCTCATCTCTGAAATGGAGATAATAACAGTGGTACTTTTCTCACCTTGTGGTAAGGAATAAATGAATAAATGAGAATACAGGTAAAGCCCCCAACGCCTGACACATACTAAGGGCTCAGTAATAGTTATGATGATACGATGATATAACCTATATTTTAGGCCAGGCTGGAGGGAAAGAGAGTGAAGGCAGGGAGACCAGTGGGGATTCTAAGGACGTCCTGTGGATGAGAGGTATGGAGGTCCATGGTGAGGTCCCCTGAATGAGTAAGGGACCCAGGCGGAGGGCTCAAGGGGGTCCGGGCTGTTGCAGGAAGGTGGGCAGAACTCGTGCTGAGTGCTGGGGAGTGTGAGGGAGAGGTTGAGAATGGCTTCACTGCGGGAGGGGTGGAGGGACCTCCGTCAGGGTTTGGGGAGGAGGGTAGCTTAGAGAGGTACTTGAGAGGTGAATTGACCAAGACCTGGGGACAAGTCCCTGTGGCCAGGGAGGAGGAGAGGAAGAGTCCGGGCTGAGCACTTGTGGTTTTGGCTCCGAGTGACTGGCACCTGGGAAGCTATCTTCAGAGTGGACGATGGAGGAGGGTTAGTGAGATGTGGGAGGGGACGGAGGAGAGAAGGGGCTCAGCTGTGCTGAGTGTGGGGTGAGCCCCCCGGGGATTTGCTATCAGGCCTGGAGCTCAGGAGCCAGGTCTGGGCTGGAGATGGGTGTGGGGACCATTTGATAGGCTCGTGGTGTGGGCGAGGTCATCCCAGGGAGGCTAAAGATAGAGAAAGGGGCCTTGGAGCCCAGCCAACCCCTTGCTGAGAAGCAGCACCTTGGGAGAAGCAGCAGCCAGAGGGCTAAGGAAACTGAGGCGAGCTGTGGGCAGAGAGGGCGAGGGAAGAGTGGGCTCCAAGGAGGACGGCAGACCAAGAGAGCCCCATGCAGGGGAACCGGGGAGGGGCCTGGGGGGGGGGGGTGCTTGGAGGCCACCAGGGACCCCTGCAGAATGCAGTCTGAAGAATAGGGGGCAAAACGCAAGCTGCAGGGACGTGAGGGATTAATTAATGGAGTGGGGGAAGCGGAGACGGAGGCAGGTGTCACACTGCCCAGAAGCTTGCTTGAGGAGAAGCGGGAGCCACCTGAAGCAGCCAGACCAGGAAGGCTCTGAGCCTCTGGGTAAAGGGGGTGGGGGGTCCTCCCTATACTTCAGGTAGAGAAACTGAGGCTCATTAGTGAACAGAGTTACAATAAATTAATGTGAAAGACAGCCCAAGATCCCCAACTCTTAATGTAACAATTTTTTAAAATGGACAATTGAAATTGTATAATACACACACACACACACACACACACACACACACACACTTGTTTTGATCACAGAAATAAAACATGCTTATTGGATAAACCTAGAAACACATGCACAAAAGTACAAGGGGAAAATACAAAACGTACCTGTAATTCTGCCACCCAGAGATAAGCATTTTTACCATTGTGTATTATGACCTTCTACTTTTTTCCTCTGCTGATATACAGAAATAGACACCGGGGTCATGTACTTACTGTTTTGTAGATCCCTTGTTTCATTTAGCAACACGTCATGGACGATTTTCCATAGTATCAATAATATATATTCCTTAAGGGAAGATCCCACATGCCGCGGAGCAACTAAGCCCGTGTGCCACAACTACTGAGCCTGCGCTCTACAGCCCGCGAGCCACAACTACTGAGCCCACGTGCCAAAACTACTGAAGCCCAACATATTGTATGATTTCATTTATATTAAATGTCCAGATTTGGCAAATCTATAGAGACAGAAAGTAGATTGGTGGTTACCCAGGCCTGGGGCAGGGCGTGGTAAGGGAGTGACTATTCGTGGTTATGGGGTTTCTTTTTGAGGTGATGAAAAGGTACTAAAATTGGTTGTGATGATGGTTACACAGCTCTGTTGCTATACTTTAAATGGGTGAATTGTATGGTATGTGAATTATATCTCAATAAAACTTTTATATTTAAAAAAGGTAAAAAAAAAAAAAAACCTACTGAAGCCCATGTGTCTAGAGCCCGTGCTCCGCAATAAGAGAAGCCACCGCAATGAGAAGCCCTCACACCGCAACGAAGAGTAGCCCCCGCTCTCTGCAACTAGAGAAAGCCCGTACAGCAACGAAGACCCAATGCAGCCAAAAATAAATACATAAATAAATAAATGTATTAAAAAAAAAAAAGACTTTTTTTTTTTCTCTTTTAGCTCACAATCTAGTCAGGGAGACAGGACAAGGATGGGATCCTCTGACAATCAATCAGGGCAGAACAATGAGGCTGTGTCTTATCAGGGTGTCTGGGGCTGCGGCTAGAACACCAGACCAGGAGCCCACTGGACTGGCTCATTCAGTCCTGGATTGGCCCCTGGCTCACCATGTAGCCTTGGGTAATATATTTGCCCTCTCTTGACCTCAGAATACCAGAATCACAAACGGATTATGGGCAAGTCTCTTCAGGCCAGCTGCCATCACTGTGAAATGGTAGAGAGAGAGGCTTAGAAAATCAAACGACTCTGACCATCATGATTCTGCAGGTCAGATAACTGCTTTAAGCCTCAGTTTCTTCATCTGAAAAATGAGAATCACGTTTACCTACTCTGCCTGCCAGGACTCTGGTGAGAATCCAGTTAGATGAACTGTTATGATGCCTAAGAACAACGAATATTTGGGCAATATTTGGGCCACACGATCTCACTTGCCATTCCAGCAACCCTATGAGGTAGGTACTATTTTTGTACCTTATTTTTCCAGGTGAGGAAACCGTGGCTTGGAGAGGTGAGGTCACTTGTTCAAGGTCACAGGTAGGAAGTGGCAGAGTTGGATTCAAGCCCAGGTCTCCCAGTTACCAGCACCATGGATCTTTACACTGCACCGTTCTGATGTGTGGTGTGGGCCTGAGCAGGAGTAGGGACAAGAGGAGCCCTGGGAAAATAGATAGCTAGTGGGAAGCAGCCGCTTAGCACAGGGAGATCAGCTCGGTGCTTTGTGACCACCTAGAGGGGTGGGATAGGGAGGGTGGGAGGGAGACACAAGAGGGAGGAAATATGGGGCTATATGTATATGTATAGCTGATTCACTTTGTTATACAGCAGAAACTAACACACCATTGTAAAGCAATTATACTCCAATAAAGATGTTAAAAAAAAAAAAAAAAGAGCCAGATAATAAATAATGTTAGGCTTTGTGGGCCACAGAGTCTCTAAAAAAAAAAAAAAAGAGCCCTGGGAGTCTGTGGCCCATTGCACCCTTGGTTCAGCTGTTGTTTTCCCAGGCACCACCATCTGTGGGGATTGGCCGCCCTCTGGTGTCCTAAATGTGACTTGTCCTCTCAGGGAGGAGAGCTGACAACCTGCCTGTCTCAAAAAAAGGGTGGGATGAGCTTCGAACAACCCCAACTCGTCCTTTCAGAGTTTGGGGGTTCAGGGAAAGCGAGTGCACTTCCACATCTTACTGGATGTGAGGCTGTGCCCCAGAGGGCACTGGGTAGATGTTTCATCACTTTCAGCCCCCTTCTGCCTCTCATCCCGGTGTCATTTTGCAGGGTAAGTGGCCACGTTCTATTTCTGACTCGAGTGCTAATTAGAAGGGTGTTGCATTATTATTATTCTTTAAACCCTGCATTAATGTTTTACAGGCACTTCTGTATCTATGTTACAACAGAAAAAAAAAATAGAATTGTTGCCAATCCTTATGGGGCAAATTTTACTCTGGGCTGATGAAAATTTTGTCATTGGACTGGCACCAGATTGCAAAGTGGTTCAGGCAACACCCAAGGATGTGTGCTTTAGAGGGCTTTCTCAGCTCATTTTATAGTCACCATAACCTTATGAAGAAGTTTTTTATGATCATTTTACATATGAGAAAATAGGCTCAAGCTCCATCCAAACTTGTTTGAAGCTGAAGAACTTTGCAAGATGCCACACTGCCCCCCTGTGGCAGCCTTGTGGGTTACTCGGCAAATAGGCCACAGCAGCGTGCCCAGTTGTCTTCCAAATCCAAAGATGTTGTGCTTCTTTCTTTGTGATTGGAGGTGCCTGATGCAACAACTATCCTTCACTGTGGAGGGGGTATTCAGCAACATTCTATTAATATAGCTACTTGGTCTTCCAAAGGCTTGCCTTCTATAGGCCACCGACTCTAGCCAACTACAGGTGATAATTTAAGTAACTGCATGCCATGGACTGGTAATAGTGTCCCTTTTTCCAGTATCAGTGAGTTCATTACTACTTTTGCATCTAAACAGATTGGAAAACAAATTCCAGAGCTATTTGCAGTACTAAGGACTTTCAGAGTTTAGTTAGGAAGACAGAGCAATTCTATGTATTCTGGGAATAAAGGCTTTAATACAGAACTGGGGGCTCACACAGCTGTGGGAAGAGCCAGCCAAGCTGAGGGAGTGGAAATCAAGGAAACTGTTGCTGAAGGTGAGAGAAGCTGACACACGAGATCCCTTCTTCAAGCAGTGAAGTGCATAGTTCTCAAAAGCTTGCCTGGAAACCACTGCAAGTCTCAGAAACCTCCGGAAAGGTCCAGGCATCTCAATTTGCAGTGGTAAAGGGGGCAGTTCTCAAGAGCTTGTATGAAGCTTTTGTGACACTTTTGTCTGTTCATGTGTTTGGCTGCAACCACAGCTAGAGAATAATGGCTTCTATGTCGGCTGTACCTTCCAAATCTTGCGTGAATTCTCTTATCTGGCAAATTCTAACCTGGAAGCACATAGGAAAGGGGACTCTGGGAAATGCAGTTCCCAGTCTTAGAAGGGCATGGCTGCAGCTGAACACAGACATGCACTCATGGCAAAGATACCGGCACACGTTCACTCTTTTGCCTCAGGGCCAAGTTAATTAACTCGGCTGTTCTCTGTCTTCATATATAGTCTGCAAGAATTTTGCAGAGTATCATGCTGTTCACAATATTAGTGGCGTTCTACTTACAGACCCATGAGCAGGAAATGTCAAGAATTCTAGATGCCCTCTGATGGGAGATAAACTTCATGAAGGTTCAGGGGTCTGCCACTTGGTGAAGTTTTTAGGGCCCCTCTTATCCTGGAGCAGGAGTTGGCAAATTTTATCTTCAATAAATATTTTAGGCTTTGCAGGGCATAAGGTATCTGTCGCCACTGCTCAGTTTTGCCATCGTAGTGTGAAACCAGCCATAGACAATAGTTAACTGAATGGATGCGGCTGTGTTCCAATAAAACTTCATTTACAAAAACAGGAGGGGGATCGTATTTGGTCTGTGGATGGTTGTTGGCCAACCCCTACCCTAGAGGAGACGTTCCTTCTAAAGTAAAGGACAAATGGTTTCTCCTCACTCCTCTTACCGCTAAGAAAGGGGCACAACACTTGGTTGTATTTTGATGGTAGCATTTACCACACTTGGGAATATTGTTTTGACCCTTAATCAGGTGACTCAGGAGGCTTCCAGTTTTGACTACAACCCTGAGAAAAGAGGACTCTGCAGCTGATCCAGGCTGCGATGCCAGCTGTTCTGCTGCTTCAGCCATTTGACCAGCAGTTACCATGGTGCCCAAAATGTCTACGGTGCGTGAGGATACTGTGCAGAGTGCCTGCTAAGCTCCGATAGACCTTCTTGTGAAGATTTTTAGGTTTTGAAGCAGGGCTATGACTTCTGTGGTGGAGAAACAGTCTCCATTTGAAAAATGCTACTGGACTTTGGTAGAGACTGAATATTTAACCACATGACGCCAAGAGACTATGTGACCGTGACTGCCTATCATGAGCTGGTTTTACTGGATCGTTACAGATCCACTGAGTCATAAGGCTGGGTGGGCACAGCACCAATGCATTGTCTGATGAGAGTAATCATTTAGGAGTCATGAATAAATGATAAGGACAGGTGTCCCAGACTCTCACGTCACCTACCAATGCAACTTATTCTATGGCATCAGGAAGGGGTCCCTATGACCAACTGATAGAGGATGAAAAGATTTGGGCTTGGTTCACTGGTGGTTCAGTGTGATTTGCTGGTGCATGCTAGAAAAGGACTGCTCCTGATTACAGACTCTATCGGGGTGGTCCTGAAAGACAAGAGTGAAGGGGCGTGTTCTCAATGGGTAGAGCTGAGAGTGGTACACTTGGTCATGGATTTCCTATAGAGGGAGGTATGGCTCAAGATACCTACACACACTGATTCCTGGGCCATGATGAATGACTTGGCCAATTAGCCAATGGCCAAGAAGGAACAAGACTGAGAGGTTTGGGGAAAAGTTATGTGAGTGTATACTTATGGGGGTGAACATAAAGCATACAGATCTCTGTGTCTTATATTAATGTTTTCCAGAGAGCATCCACTTCAGAAGAGACCACCACCACCACTCCGCCCACTTCCCTCCACCACCCTAGCCTCTCTCCTTGGCCATCCTAGAACTTGCCAGGTGACCCCAAAGATAATGGCCATGTTGGCATGGATGAAAGTTCTTCATGGACTCGACTACAGTGAATCCTTCTCAACAAGGATGATTTAATGCTTGGCCTTCTTGCATCAGAGAATGATGCAGAGCCCTTGATACTGCATCATTCTCCAGAGAGAGGCTGACATCTTGACTGCAACCCTGAGAGGGCCTGAGCCAGAACCACCAGCTAAGAACCTCTAGAGTTCATGACCTGTAGAAACCGTGGGGTAAATGTTTGTCATTTTTAGCAAGTGAGTTTTGGTGTAATTTGTTTTACAAAAGTAGATAGCAAAGACGGTATCTTTAAGGTATCTCCAATGATTATTGATCTTGGTGTCAGTATTATTAGCCCCATCTGCAAAATAGGCACAGTAATGGTACCTCACTCATAGAGCCGTTTACGAGGCTGTAAGATGCTCCCCACAGTGCCTACCACAGAGCGAGACTTCAACAGATGTTACTAGTGCTAGCAGTAGTCATCGTCATCATCTCAGGATTCAAATTCCCAGGAAAGAGAATCTGATTGACTTAGCTTGGGTTGTGTGCCTTCCTCTTGGGCAAGGGAGCACAGGGCACTCTGACTGAGAGTCCTACCAGGTCTGTATTTCCTCAAAGGAAATTAAGATGCTGTTTGCCAGGCAAGAAAAAGCAACGCTAACTACAGAGGGTGTGTATACTTTCAGGTTCCTTATACATAAAGCCAAATTGCTTTCCAAAAAACGTTGTATCAATATATATGCTCCTGCCAACAGCACGAGCGCATCCTCTCACTCCACCTTTGCCAACATTGCTGTTATCCTGAAGAAAAGAAGAGCCAGTTTAGTGGACGAAAAATAATGATATCTTATTGCTTATGTCTACACTTCTTTACTAGTGAAGCTGAATATGTTTCCATGTTTTATTGGCCGTTTGTATGTCTTTTTTGGTGAGTTAAGGAACACTCATCTAAAAAGTGGGATATTGGGACTTCCCTGATGGCACAGTGGTTAAGAATCCGCCTGCCAATGCAGGGGACATGGGTTTGAGCCCTGGTCCGGGAAGATCCCACATACTGCAGAGCAACTAAGCCCCTGCGCCACAACTACTGAGCCTGCACGCCACAACCACTGAAGCCTGCACACCTAGAGCCCGTGCTCTGCAACAAGAGAAGCCACTGCGGTGAGAAGCCCGCGCACCGCAACGAAAAGTAGCCCCCGCTCACTGCAACTAGAGAAAGCCCGCGCACAGCAACGAAGACCCAACGCAGCCATAAATAAATAAATAAATAAATTTATAAAAAGAATAAAAGGTAGGATGTAGAGTTATTTCTATTGACTTCTGTGATTTATTTATGTGCTAATGGTATCAATTTTCTGACATATATTACAAATATTTCCTCAGTGTATGTTGTTTGTTCTAATTTTGTTTATGAAGCCCTTTGCTCACGATGTTAAACTTTTAATAAGTGAGACTGATCGAGCTTTTCATTTGTTCTATTCCTGCCATGTGTCATCTTTGGGGGGATCTTATCTTGCTGGAAATCTTGGAAGGTGGGTGGTACCTATAAGTTTAGTTGAGACATGAATACCAGTCTTAACTTACCTAAGAAGGCCAGAAAGCAAGGGAGTGGTCATTATTTACCAGCCCATTTGTTATTGGCCCTCCAGAACAAAAACTTGCATGACTTTCATCTTCTGCTGGATTGACACTGCATGGGAGTCCCCAGCTCACACACAAATTGCAGTACATTTAAGGGGATAGTATCTTAGAGGAGAGAGACAAAGTCAAACAATCAAAACAGGAGGGTCCTCCTGAGGTGCAGCCATTGAGTGATAAAAAACAGAACCGAAACAAAAGTACCGCAAGAACTCCAAAGGCAGTGCAACTAAACCTCAAAAAAGACTTTTCAAAAGTGCAAGACATAATTTCTATGTTTAAAAACTTGGCAAATTAATTAAGAAGTATGATCAGAGCTGAGATCTGAATTAACATGCTGATTGATGTTTAAGTTAAAATACCCTTATTATCCAGAGTAAAAATACAAAGAAGTTGAAATCATGAGTGAAAAAAATGGTTGACTCAAATGATAGGACTAGGAAGCTGAACATGCTAATAATAGGAATTACAGAGGGTAGAAAAGGAAAAATAGATGGAGAAGTCATAATTAAAGCACAAATAGAAAAATACAGCTTTGTCTAGTTGAATGTGGGCTTACTTGGTCATTGAAAAACCTAGACAAATTCCAGTCTTTTGGCCTATACGTGAAAAATGCACATAAGTATAAATAATTAAGAGGAAAAGATATTACAGATGAAAATCTCCTGGACCTAAAGAAAGGGGAGCCTCCAGATTGAAAGAGCTCAAATAATCCTAGGCATGATTTTTTTAAAGAAGCAAAAAGACACTAAACTTCAAGGATCAAGAGAAAATCTTATAAACTTCTCTTATAAAAAGAACAGGTTACCTACAGAAGGAAAAAGGAATCTGACCTATGTTGGATATTTCATTTACAACAATGAAAGAGAAAAGATAGTTGAATAAGGTCTATAGACTATTGAGGGAAAAAGGCTGTGCAATTAAATAATTCTAAATCCAGCAAGGACAGAATTCATCTGACAGCACGAAAGGAAAACATTTTCTTTTCTTTTTAAAAAAATTTATTTGTTTTCCTCCATATATATATTTATACAACTTGAAAATGTTATACTCCATTTACGGTTATTACAAAATATTGGCTATATTCCCCGTGTTGTACAATATATCCTTGTAGCTTATCTTAGACCCAAGAGTTTGTACCTCTTAATCCCCCATCCCTATACTGGCTGTCCCCCGTCTCCCCACTGGTAACCACTAGTTTGTTCTTTACACCTGTGGGTTTGTTTCAAAGGAAAACGTTTTCAAACATATGAGGATTCAGAAAAACTACCACAAATGGACGCCACATAAGGAAAATATTTCATCAAACTGAGGATTGAATTGAAATAGAGAGTCTCAAGACATAGAAGGGAAACAGTCCAGGAGGCGGTGGTGAGCAGTGACTCTGATGATACACATAATTAAAATTAAATGGATGATAATAACATGCCTGGGATCTCTAGTATTAAGTGAGGAGGGATCTTGAAACAGAAGAAACACATGATTAGGCAAAACCTAAAAATAGACTGTAGTCTTAGAAATTATCTTGCTCCTTGTGATTCTGTTTATGATTAGATAAGAATTGGTATAAAACATGTATTGCCAGATACAAGCATGAATGCGGGCTGGCAAGAACTGAAATAAAAGCAAACTGTCTTGTTATTAAAGTCAAATGAAGAACAACCAGACAGAAAACGCGAGAAAAAGAGGACATAACAGAATTAACCAACTAGATCTAACAACATACACAGCACACTCTACCCATCGACAGCAGTATACACATTCTTTTCAAGTGCATGTGGGACATTTTCCAAGACAGAGCCTATGTTAGGCTCAGATGAAGTCTCAGTGGATTTAAAAAGATAGATATCATACAAAGTATCTTCTCTGAGCACAACAGGATGAAGTTAGAAATCAATAACAGAAGTAAAACTGGAAAATGGTTAAATTTGTGGAAATTAACAGACTCAGATAATCAATGGATCAAAGAGGAAATCACAAGGGAAATTAGAAAATACTTCGAGATGAATGAAAACAAAAGAACAACATATCAAACCTTATCAATTATACCTTAATTTAAAAAATTAAAATAAAAAACTTATCAGATGTGGTGAAAGCAGTGCTAAGGGGGAAATTTGTAGTTATAAATGTTTACAGTAAAAAAAGAGAAAGATCTCAAATGAACAACCTAATTTTACAACTTAAGGAATTAGAAAAAGAACAAACTAAACCTAAAGCTAGTGGGAGGAAGGGAATAATAAAGATTAGAGCAGAGATAAATGAAATAGAGGATAACAACAACAAAAACTGAAGATCAATGAAACCAAAAGTTGGTCCTGTGACAAGATCAACAAAGTTGGCAAACCTTTAGCTAGATGGACTAAGACGAAACAGAGAGAGACTCAGATTACTAAAGTCAGAAATGAAAGTGGGAACATTACAAACAATTCTACAGAAATAAAAAAAGATGATGAAAGAGTGAGTAAGAGAGAGAGAGTGAGGGAGGAAACAAGTGTAACACTGGAAATGTTTGTATAAACAGTTTGACCCCTAAAAGTTAACTAAGATTACCTGTGTCAATATTTAGTATAAAATGTTTAAGTATGTAATACAACTTTGGAATTCTCCTACCAAAAGAGGGCATTCCTCTAGTCATTAGAAATATACCTAAAATCAAGGTATCTGCAAATAAGAGTGCTCTGGGTTTGGTTTGGTTTGGTTTTTGCTAAAACTGGAACTAAAAGAGTTTTTCTCTTCACTTCAAATTTTGATATAATTTCAGACTTACAGAAAAGTTGTGACAGAGTGGCAACGCTAATACAAAGAGCCAATTGTTAACACTTTGATATTTCTCTGTGTGTATAATTGTTTTGAATTTTCAAGAGTATGTTGTAGACACAATATTTACTCCTAAATATTTCAATGTGTATATCCTCCAAACAAGAGCATTTTCTTAATAGCTTCAGTCTAATGATCAAAACCAGGAAATTAACATTGACAATACTATTTCCTTTTCTTTTTTCACTTCCCTTCCCACATTTATTTTTTAAAATTTTATTTTATTTAAGTATAGTTGATTTACAATGTTGTGTTAATTTCTGTTGTACAGCAAAGTGATTCAGTTTATATATAAATATATATATATATGTATACACACACACACACACATTCTTTTCCATATTCTTTTCCATTATGGTTTAATCACAGGATACTGAATATAGCTCCCTGTGCTATACAATAGGACCTTGTTGTTTATCCATTCTGTATATAATAGTTTGCAGCTACTAATCCCAAACTCCCAATCCTTTCCTCCCCCCATCCCCCTTGGCAACCACAAGTCTGTTTTCTATGTCTGTGAGTCTGTTTCTGTTTCATAGATAAGTTCATTTGTGTCATATTTTAGATTCCACATATAAGTGATATCATAAGGTATTTGTCTTTGTCTGACTTACTTCACTTAGTATAATAATCTCTAGGTCCATCCATGTTGCTGCAAATGGCATTATTTCATTACTTTTTATGGCTAAGTAGTAGCCCATTGTATATACATGCCACATGTTCTTCATCCATTCATCTATCGATGGACACTTAGGTTGTTTCCATGCCTTGGCAATTGTGAGTAGTGCTGCTATAAACATAGAGGTGCATGTATCTTTTTGAATTATAGCTTTGTTTGGATATATGCCCAGGAATGGGATTGCTGGATCATATGGCAACTCTATTTTTAGTTTTTTGAGGAACCTTCATACTGTTTTCTATAGTGGCTACATCAATTTACATTCCCACCAACAGTGTAGAAGGATTCCTTTTTCTCCACACCTTCCCCAGGATTTGTTATTTGCAGACTTTTTAATGATGGCCATTCTGACTAGTGTGAGGTGATACCTCATTGTAGTTTTGATTTGCATTTCTCTACTACTTAGCAATGTTGAGCATCTTTTCATGTGCTTATTGGTCATCTGTATGTCTTCTTTGGAGAAATATCTATTTAGGTCTTCTGCTCATTTTTTGATTAGGTTGTTTTTTTTATTGAGTTATATGAGCCGCATGTATATTTTGGAAATTAAGCCCTTGTTGGTTGCATCATTTGCAAATATTTTCTCCCAGTCCATAGGTTGTCTTTTCATTTTATTTATGGTTTCCTTTGCTGTACAAAAGCTTGTGAGTTTGATTGGGTCCCATTTGTTTATTTTTGCTTTTATTTCTATTGCCTTGGGAGACTGACCTAAGAAAACATTGGCATGATTTATGTCAGAGAATGTTTTGCCTATGTTCTCTTCTAGGCATTTTATGGTGTCCTGTCTTATATTTAAGTCGTTAAGCCATTTTGAGTTTAGTTTTGTGTATGGTGTGAGGGTGTGTTCTAACTACATTGATTTACATGTGGCCTTCCAACTTTCCCAACACTGCTTGCTGAAGAGATGACACAATACTATTTTCTAATCTACAGACCTATTCACATTTGCCAATTGTTCCAGTAGAGTCCTTTATAGCAAAAGAAAAGTTTTGATCAGGCATTGATTCCAGCTGCCATGTCTCTTTTAGTCTCCTTTAATCAAGAAGAGCTCCTTGGTCTTTTTTTCTTCGTGACATTGACATTTTGAAGGAAATATATTAATTTCTTATTGCCGCTGTAACAAATTATCACAAACCTAGTGGCTTAAAATGACACAGATTTATTATCTTACAGTTCTGGAGGTGAGAAGTCCAAAGTGGGTCTCACAAGCCTACATCAAGGTGTTCACAGGGCTATACTCTTTCTGAAGGCTCCAGAGGGTAATCCACTTGCTTGCCTTTTCTAGCTTCTAGAAGCTGCCTGCATTCTTTGGCCCAAGGCTCTGTTCCTCCATTTTCAAAGCCAGCAATGTTGGCTGAGACCTTCTTATGCTGCCATTTCTCTGGTTCTCTCTCTTCTGCCTTCTTCCACTCATGAGGACCCTTGTGATTAGATTAGGCCCACGTAGCTAATCCAGGATACTCTCACTATCTCAAAGTCAGCTGATTAGCAATCTTAATTCATCTGCAAACTTAATTCTCTTTGCCAGGTAACCTAACATATTCACAGGTTCTGAGGATTAGTATGTGGCTATCTTTTGGCTACCACAATAGGCAAGTTAGTTTTAAGAATGGCCCTTAATTTTGGTTTGTCTGATGTTTCCTTATGGTTAGATTCAGGTTATGCACTTTTGGAAGAAATGCCACAGATGTACAATTGACCTTGTATCTGGAAACCTTGATGAACTTGTACTGGTTTTAGTCTTGATTATTTTGGATGTTTTGTGTATGTTCATATCATCTGTGAATAGTAATACTATATATAATATTTTCCCCTCTAATTTCTTCCTTCCTTCCTTCCTTGCTCCCTCCCTCCCTCCCTCCTTCCCTCCCTTCCTTCCTTCCTTCTTTCTCTTTCCTCCCTCCCTCCCTTCCTTCCTTCACCGTTCGGGATCTTAGTTCCCCCACCAGGGATTGAACCAGGGTCCTCGGCAGTGAGAGCGCAGAGTCCCAACCACTGGACGGCCAGGGAATTCCTCCCTTCCAATTTCTATACTTATTATTTTTCTTATTGTATCGACCAAGACCTCCAGGATTGTGTTAAACAGTAACTGGGATAGCTGGCCTTCTTTCCTTGTTCTTGCTCTTACGGGGAATACATCTAAAATTCTATGCTAAGTGTAATGTTTACTATAGGTTTTTCATGTATAGCCCTTATCTAAATTAAGAAAAGTCCCTTCCTTTCTTCTTTTTAATTTTAAAAAATTATTTATTTATTTTTTAAATTTTTGGCTGTGTTGGGTCTTCGTTTCTGCGCTCAGGCTTTCTCTAGTTGCGGCAAGCGGGGGCTACTCTTCCTTGTGGAGCACAGGCTCTAGGTGTGCGGGCTTCAGTAGTTGCAGCATGCAGGCTCAGTAGTTGCGGTGTGCGGGCTTAGTTGCTCTGTGGCATGTGGGATCTTCCCGGACCAGGGATTGAACCCACGTCTCCTGCCTTGGCAGGTGGATTCTTCACCACTGCACCACCAGGAGAGTCCCAAATGACCCTTCCTTTCTAACTTTCTGAAATATTTTTTTATTAAAAAATGTTGAACTTTGCAGGGTTTATCCCCTACCCTCTGAAGCACATGTGTCTTACCAAGGCATTCAGAGTTTCTGTCACCTTTTGCTCATTAGATATGATGTTTTGTGGGATGGTCAAACGGTTCAGGACCTTTTGGATTCTATTATAACAGAGGGAAGGCGAATCAACATAGCCCTGGGGAAATGTGAATTTTGTGAATGTGAATATGGAGCTTGTGAATGCATAACGAAATCTGTCCCACCGATTGCAAACTGCTATGAATCCTCCTGTATGATGGGGATGGGAAAGAATACTTTCACTAAATCAGTAGACACTTACCATGTGGCTGAGGCTGTGATAATTTGCTCTAGTAAAGATAGTTAAGTTTGTGATATTCCTCTGTCATTTGCTGTCACCCATGTAGTTTTTTCAGGGGTCAGTCTGATTAACTAAATGGGAATATGATGTAGGTTTATAGTACCTTTAAGTCTCAAGGGTAGCACTAATCTCTGCCATTTCCCCCAGGATACAAATTGTTTTTGATTTATTCTCTTGGTGGGAAAGGGAACAGTTTCAGTGACTTCTGCTTGGTCTCTTCAACAACATGTCAAGTCAATATGAGGGTTCTTCCAAATGTTAAAAATGTCATTCCCAACTATACACTTCAAGAACCAGGGAAACGACCACAAAGTGGGCCAGTGAACCCAATGTACCTACTGTATTATGAACCTAATCTAAGACTTATTACCGAACCCCCATACAACTTTACTTTAACAGTGGGGGCATGATGGCGCTTTGGGTCCCTAGGTATCAACATCAACTCAGCCCTCCTGTATCCTTATAAGTAATAGGTAATAGGTAATCTCTTTGGGGTTGGGGTACTGTGAAAATCTCTACTATATTCACTTTGCACAGTGTTTCAGGGTTTTTTCTTACAGGGATCTGACCTCTCCTTCAGTTGATGGTTTTGCCTCTGAGAACTGGCTCATGATTGGAAATCGGACAAGGAATAGTGACTTTCCATGGAGTAGTTGACCAAAGCCTTTTGCTCATCTATTCTTCACTGTTTTTGAGTGTATAAATTAAGCGATTCTCCTGTTAACTGCTCATCTATCTTGCCCTTAGAAACACCATGTTCTCTGATCATCTCCATAGATCCCTGAGGCTAAGGTCCTCTTGGTTGCAATTTTGATCTTATTGCCCATCACATTATTATGCCTCACGTTGCTTCTAAGAGCTAAGTGCTGCCACCAGACCAGACCTTTGCTATTCTGGGATCCAACCATCACTACTGCTGCTATGGAACCTGGTTCTGGAGTAGCTTCTCCTCCTGTCAGTCCAAGCCTATTGAGTTTTTCAACGATGCCAGTGCCTTCCCCAGTCATATTATGCTGAGATTTGAACCTAGTTTGGACTCTGGTGATGAGAGGGATGAGAGCAGATCTTTAGGAGGGCAGGCATTGTACTGTGAGGCACCTGCCTCATTTGAGTCATCTACATAGTCTTCAGGTAAGGGGGTCCTCTATCTCCCCATAAAGAGGAGTGGTACACTTCTTCAGGACCAGAAGTTTCAGGGGGTATCCAAAATGTAGGGTTCTTAAATGCACTTACCTGGATGGCCCCATTCCAATTCTCAGGTCCCATCCCTTTCCTATCAGGGCGTACGAGACTTGCTTAGGTTGAGAATTCAGTCTGCTCCAAAGTTCTGCTTGTCTTACAATTAAAAAGGTAGTTTTGTCTGTTCTCTGTCTTCAGGAGATGAGGATTTCTTTAAATGTTCCCAAGGAGGGTCTCTGATGCTCACACTCTGCTTTAAACCTTCAATTAATAGATTTAATTCTGTTATTTTCTCTCTTTAACAAATCAATGGCATTTAGCAACAGCTGTCCAGTTTCATAATCCTCATACTTGTTCTTTTCCCCAAAGCTCCCAAACTCCTAAAATACTACCCCAGCCCGTGCGTTTCTGTCAACCTATATGCCATCTAGTTCACTACAAGTGAAAGTATTGGCAATCACCTATCTATAGCATGACAGGAACTATCAGAAAAAACTTGTATTCCCAATTAGAGCAGAAAACCTGATAATTTATAATCTTGTTTCTGCCTCCCTCTCCAAACCTATTTTCCACTATATTGTCACAGAAACCTTTGCTCTAGTCATACTATTTGTTGTTCTCTGAAGACATGATGCTCTCTCTTTACTCTGTGCCTTTGCACATGCTGTTCCCTGTGTCTGGAATGCCTTTCCAGTAGTTGTCTGCTTTTTACTCCACATTCAGTGCAAGCGTTCTTTCTTTCTTTCTCTCTTTCTTTCTTTCTCTCTCTCTCTCTCTTTCTTTCTTTCTTTCTTTCTTTCTTTCTTCCTTCCTTCCCTCCCTTCTTTCTTTCTTCTTTTTTTCTTTCTACTTGCTTTCTTTCTTTTTTTTGTCACACCATGCGGCATGTGGGATCTTGGTTCCCCAGACCAGGGATCGAACTCCTGCCCCTTGCAGTGGAAGTGCGGAATCTTAACCACTGGACTGCCAGGGAAGTCCCTCTTTCTTTTTTAAATAGAAATATAATTGACATACAACATTATATTAGTTTCAGGTGTACAACACAGTGATTTGACATTTACATACATTATGAGATGATCACTGTGATAAATCTAGTTAACATGTCATCATTTAAAGTTATTACCATATTTTTGACCATATTTCCTATTCTGTATATTACATCTTCATGACTTATTTATTTATAAATGGAAGTCTGTGCCCCCTAATCCCCTTCACCTATTTTGCCCATCCCCCCACCCAGCGCAATCATTCTTTTTTTTTTTTTTTTTAAAACAGTTTTTTTGTTTTTGTGGGGTTTTTTAAAATTTATTTATTTATTTATTTATTTTTGGCTGTGTTGGGTCTTTGTTTCTGTGCGAGGGCTTTCTCTAGTTGCGGCAAGCGGGGGCCATTCTTCATCATGGTGCGCGGGCCTCTCACTATCGCGGCCTCTCTTGTTGCGGAGCACAGGCTCCAGACGCGCGCAGGCTCAGTAGTTGTGGCTCACGGGCCCAGCTGCTCCGCGGCATGTGGGATCTTCCCAGACCAGGGCTCGAACCCGTGTCCCCTGCATTAGCAGGCAGATTCTCGACCACTGCGCCACCAGGGAAGCCCCGCAATCATTCTTGACTTTTGAAATCATATAAACTATCTCCAAATCTCGCCCAAGGTGGGTGTTCTTCTGTGCATCTAAGGTACTCTATGCTCACTTTTATCTCAGAAATTATTATATGTGTTAAATTTAAATGTGGTGCAGATACTCAAATTCTGTTTAAATCAGAAATCTCCTAGCGTCATTTTATTTTTTATCTGTGTATGTATTCAATATGAGAAGAGGAAAATGCCATTGATCCTCTACCAGCTTAACAAAATAAAGTTACAAGTATTTATACCCTCCATAAAATAGAGATGCCAACAATTATTAAGGAAGACATCTGTATGGTCAGGCCATTCAGAATGGCTGTTCTCTTGCTCTCTCTACATCCTCTGTTTGATCAGTCCCTGTTTCACTCACATGACTATCCAATCCTCTTAATTATGGGGCTTAACCAGTAACTGCCTATGTTCTTGCCTCCTGTCCCAGCTGCTGGTTTCCTTGGTAACTGATGAGCCAAATGGACATCAATTCCCCTATAAATGGTAGCCTCCTTCTCCCCACCCCCCAGTAGTGAAGATTGATGCCATGTCCTGCCTGCTATCTGCTGTACATGGTGGGGTGTCACTCTGGGACCTTGCTTCAGACTTGTAAGGTCTCCTATCCAATAAAACCATTGATGACTCTGTCACTGTATCTGGGCTCTTCCTTCAGTCTTGGGGCTGGGCAACTACAAGGCTTGCAGACCTGTCGGGTGCAGCCCAACAACAGTCAATCATTAAAGGCCTTTTTGGGATTAAAGATTATTTTCATTGGATATACCAGCAATCTCAGGAGCCCTGATGTTTTAAAGGGCTACCTTGTTAGTAGCCCTTTGCAAGAACAATTATATGAAGCAGAATAGTTTCTGCTTATCTACAGCTGGGAGGAAGGAAAGATCATTTCTTTTTGCCTAGCTAAGAGTTCTTCCACTAGCAGTTAGAAGAAACTACAGTTGAAAAGATCGCAGAAAGGGAGACACGGGTTTGGGAAGGTGGTGTAGGAGAAGCGGCACTTAAGCTAGGTCTTGAAAGGTGAAGAGAAGGAGAGAACTTCCTTGGGATAGGGGATGGCAAGAGCAAGGATTGTTTGCCATGTGTGGGGTTTGCTGAAACTAGCTTTAAGAAGGATTATCTTGGTAATTGGGAAGTTAAGTACTGTTGGGGAGATGGGCTGAGAAAGATTAGGATGGACCTTGAAAGCTAGGCAAAGGGAGTTTGGATTTTTTATTAAAATTAATTAATTAATTTTTATTTTTGGCTGCGTTGGGTCTTCATTGCTGCACGCGGGCTTTCTCTAGTTGCAGCGAGCGGAGGTTACTCTTGGTTGTGGTGCATGGGCTTCTCATTGCGGTGGCTTCTCTTGTTGCGGAGCACGGGCTTTAGGTGCGCAGGCTTCAGTAGCTGTGGCTCACAGGCTCTAGAGCTCAGGGTCAGTAGCTGTAGTGCATGGGATTAGTTGCTCTGCGGCATGTGGGATCTTCCCGGACCAGGGATCGAATCCGTGTCCCCTGCCTTGGCAGGCAGATTCTTCACCACTGTGCCACAAGGGAAGTCCTGGGAGTTTGAATTTAATGTGATAGCAAACAAGGAGTCATTTGAAATTTCGAGCAGAGCACTATTTTGACAAAAGCAAAGTTTTAGCAAGATTAATTTGATAACTGTAGGATGAGTCAAGCCTCAGTATCTCATCCCCTTGGCTTTAACCTCTTCCTTCCCAAAACCGACCCTAATTTTTTTTTTTTTTTAATTTTATTTATTTATGGCTGTGTTGGGTCTTCGTTTCTGTGCGAGGGCTTTCTCTAGTTGTGGCAAGTGGGGGCCACTCTTCATCACGGTGCGCGGTCCTCTCACTATCGCGCCCTCTCTTGTTGCGGAGCACAGGCTCCAGACGCGCAGGCTCAGTAATTGCGGCTCACGGGCCCAGCCGCTCCGCGGCATGTGGGATCTTCCCAGACCAGGGCTCGAACCCGTGTCCCCTGCATTGGCAGGCAGACTCTCAACCACTGCGCCACCAGGGAAGCCCCGACCCTAATTTTTTAGGGCAGAGGTTCTCAAGTATTTTAGGGACATGGGCCCCTTTAAGAGTATGATGAAAATCTAGGACCTATTCCTCAGAAAAACGCCAACTCCAGATTTTTCACAGATTCCCTGAAACCCATCCATGGATTCCAGGATAGTTTCCAATTTTAAGAGCTAATGGATTTTAGCAACATTGAAATGGCTACTGTGTTTTGAATGTTAACTATTGACTAGGCTATGCGTTTGTTTTGTGAGTGGATTGCAGTCATAGCTCAATATAATTTTTAATCTTGCATTCTTATTTAATGTGTCATAACCATTTTCCATGTTATTGCATAGTCTTTTAAAATTTTAGTCACTGTTTAACATTCCGCTGAATGGATATTTCCTTATAGTTGTTCATCTATGTGGCTTTTAACTTATTATAGACCAGATGGACATCACACATCATTGTGCAAGTAACTTTTCCATTATTTTGGATTAGTATTACAGGATAAATTCCTAGGAGAGGTCAAAGTATTTAAACATTTTATTTGACAGATAGTACCAAATTGCTTTCCAAAAGAAAGGGCCAATTTGGCCTCTCACTCATTAGGAAAATGTAATTGTTATTGTTATTATCATTTGCTTTTCTTTGATTGACACTGTTAATATTTTTTTCCATATGTTTATTTACTAATTTGCTTTATTTTATTAGAAATTGTTCATGTAGAGGTTAATTGGAAAAATGAAAGCGTCAATTTCATTAGCAAAGTCTCAATTGATAATGGTATCTTTAGAAAACAAGAGAGCCCCTTTCTAAATGCAGGTGAGGTCAATATCTCCTTCTAGAGAAAGGGTATATATGATGTTGGTAAAGAACTTTCCTGGGTTAGGATCAGGATATGTGAATTTGTATTTGTTCTTTAAGATGCTGGAATGGCTTTTAATATGATTGTATCATCTATCCATTTTCAGAACCTTATGTAAAAGATTGCTTTCACGTGACTGTATCAGAGAAAGGAGGGCATCTCCAAATACAGAAGGTGGAAAATGAAAATTTGACCCAACTTCCCCAACTGGCACAGGGAAGGATTTGCTTAGAGCAGGCATTGGCTGTTTCCAGCCAGTTGTAAAACAGTAAACAGCTCATATGATCATAAATGGGCATGTCCCAGAAATTCATAGCAATATTTTATTTCCCCATCAAGACCAGGAAATTCAGCCTCTGAATTTTTCAGTCTGAAAAAGATATAACCAATCACATTCCAGAGTGGGAAAGTGAGGATTTTTTTCTTTTGAATGTTTTTCAAAATCAAGGTTTCTAGCTGTGGGTTTTTGTGCAAACAACCCAATTTCTCTTTGCCTTAGTTTCCTTATTGTAAAATGAAGATAACAATAGCACCTACCTCATAGGGTTGTTGTGAGAATTAATATGCCTAAAATACTTAGAACAGTCCCTGGCACCATGCAAGCATTAGCTATTATTAACACTATTATTGTAACTATTGGGTCAGAATTAAAATTACATTAGAATTAGAATTTTAATATTCTTTATAAATTCGGCTAGTGTTTACCTTTTGAAAAAATCTAGAAAATTATACACTTAAAAAATAAATATTAAGAAAAAACTTGATATAGGAGGGTGAGGAAAATCATATTGTCCATATTATAGTCAGAGAAAGGCTGCTCATTGGGAGATGTGTGCATACTGCACGGTAAGTTGGCTGAGTCTTGCGTTACAGTGATTTTTATTTTGTATTGTGCCAAGCCAACTGCGAAACTTACATAAAGAGGGATTGTTTATAATAATATCAAAATACATAGGAATACCTCTAACTAAAAAAAATTCAGTATTAGTTGATGAGTTTCTTGACACAGAGTTTTTGCTTTGAGGCTGCATTTATGCAATTGTGATCATATGCCCCAAGAGGGCTTTTGTCAATGACTCCCAGATACAGATAGGATAAAATCTTTGTGCCTTCACAGTCTGACCCTGCTCACGTCTAACCCTGCAGAGAGTGGTCGAGGAAGTGAGTGATGGTAACTGAAGCAGAGAAGGTAAGCAGGGTTCAGATAATAGAGGGTCTTGTGTAGCACTAGGAAGTTTGGACTTTATCCTGAGGGCAGTAGGATCCATAGAAGGATTTTTAAGTAGGGAGTGACAATCAGATTCTAAAAATCACATTGGTGGGCTTCCCTGGTGGCGCAGTGGTTGAGAATCTGCCTGCCAATGCAGGGGACACGGGTTCGAGCCCTGGTCTGGGAAGATCCCACATGCTGCGGAGCAACTGGGCCCGTGAGCCACAATTACTGAGCCTGCGCGTCTGGAGCCTGTGCTCTGCAACAAGAGAGGCCACGATAATGAGAGGCCTGCACACCGCGATGAAGAGTGGCCCCTGCTTGCCATGATTAGAGAAAGCCCTCGCACAGAAACGAAGACCCAACACAGCCAAAAATAAATAAATAAATAAATAAAATTAAAAAAAAAAAAAAAAAGCAAGGAACATGACTTAAAAAAAAAAAATCACATTGGTAATAGTGTGGAATGTTAGGTAGATAAGTAAATGTGGATGCAGGGAGGCCAATTAGGAGGCTGTTTCAGTAGTCCAGGGGAGAGGTAAGTTATAGATCTGTAGGTATCATTTATGGTCAAGTATTATCAAAATACATTGTGAACATTCTCTTGTTTAATGCTCTTAACAGCCTTGTGAGATTAATGTTATCTTTGTTTTGTGTATTACAAAATCGAGGTGTAAATCAGGTAAGCAATTTGCTCAAGGCCACACACAGACGATTCAGAAGCTGGGTTTCTAACCGCGGTGTGTCTAATTTCAAAGCCCATGATCTTGACCAGTAATCTACACTATTATTCTACTGACATGAATTATAATAGGGGCAATTCAGAAAGAAAGAGGCAGCTAAATGTAAGAGATACTAAGGAGGAAGCATCAGCAAGACCTGGTGATTGATGAGATATAGGATCTGAAGGGAAGGGAGGAGTTGAAGTTGACATATAGGCAATGGGGCAGGGCAGAGGTGGGAACCCCATTCCTAATTGTTTCTATGTGGAGGAGCTTTTAAAGAGACCTCCTGACCTCTCTCTGCTTCCTCATTCTTCTCTCCTTCAAGGAGAGGAAAAGTGGCTTAGCTGGTAAGTTTGGAAAAAGCTGAGCTACTTGGTTAAGTTCCTTCCTCTTTTTTCTTTGGGAATGGTCTACTCTTCCATGTCTTAAGTTTTATTGGGTTGGTCACCAAGTGGGAGGCCTGAAGAACCCAGAGCTGTCTTTGACTGCTTGGGTGTATCAGTTCAGATTAATTTCGCTGCAGGTGGCAGAAATCCAAAACACCATAGCTTAAATGGATTAGAATTTTTATTTTTTTACATAATGTCCAGAGGTAGGCAGGCCAAGGCCAGTAGACTTGATGGCTTTGTGCCCTCAAAGTCCTTGAGGACCCAGTTGCCTCCTGCTTATTGCTCAGTTATACCTAGAGTACAGGGTGCTCTGAGGACATAAAACTAGTATATTCTTGCCATCACATCTGTGTTCCAGGCAGCAGGATGGAGGAAGGGAGGAAGGAGAGAAGAAGAAGGCACAAAAGGCAAAATTTAGGGAGGTTTTCCTTGAAGCTGCCTTGTAGACCTTCGGTTTATATCTTGTTGGCCTGTATACCTCGCTACAGGGAAAACTAGGAATTATAGTCTTTACTCCAAGAAGCCATTTCCTCAGCCCAAAATTGAAACTGAAAGACAGAATAGGGAATAATCAGCAGCCTCTGCAGCAGTGGGTGTGAGTTTGCCTAATTCAGGGATGAACTTAACGAGCTCATTTTCCCCAGGTCTGAACCCTGTCCTCCAAAGTAGCATTTAAAAAAAAATTTTTTTTAATTTATTGATTTTATTGATTTTATTTATTTTTGTTTTCGGTTGCATGGGTCTTCGTTGCTGTGCATGGGCTTTCTCTAGTTGAGGCGAGCGGGGGCTACTCTTCGTTGTGGTGCACGGGCTTCTCATTGCGGTGTCTTCTCTTGTTGCGGAGCACAGGCTCGAGGCACACGGGCTTCAGTAGTTGCAGCACGTGGGCTCAGTAGTTGTGGCTTGTGGGCTCTAGAGCGCAGGCTCAGTAGTTGTGGCACACGGGCTTAGTTGCTCCGAGGCATATGGGATCTTCCTGGACCAAGGCTCGAACCCGTGTCCCTGTATTGGCAGGTGGATTTTTAACCACTGCACCACCAGGGAAACCCCAAACTAACATTTATCAGTAGAAGAGCTGACGTTTATCTCCATCTCTCTTACTCCTGTATCTATTTCTCAGTACTCCAAGCCTGTTCACTAGATGTTGGTGTTTGAAGCAAGACTCCCTTTTGCCCCCTAAAATCAGTTTTATATTCAATTTTTCCCATTAGATAAAAAATTTCAGCAATTAGATAAACTATCTCCCTCCTTTTGAGGAGGAGTCGGTAGGGGGTTAAGAGACGGGCATAAGTTACCTTCCTGTTGCCCACCCCTTCCCACCTGCAAGGAGTGGAGAACAAATTTCCTGTGGAAACATTAGACAGGTTATGGCATCCCTGTCCCCTCTCCCCACCCCAACTAATATTATTGGTGGCAGTTGCTTGTTCAACCTACAAGATCAGGGACATCTGAATTCATAAGTTTTTTCACAGCTAAAGCCTTCATAGTATGCTTTTCTTTATGCCCCTAAATATAACTTAAAAATAACAAACCTACTGTAATTTATTGGAGCCTTTCAAATAGAGCTCGTAGTCTTCATTTTTTTCTTCCTTGCCCCCCTCTCATTCTGATTTTGATATCCCTCAGATCCTCTCTGATGTTAAAGCTTGTCTGACTACCTGCTTTTTGGGACAGTGTTTAGCTGCTCTTGTTTCTGCTGGCTTCCTATGAGATTTCACTTTCTAGAAAGTCTCTTAGAGGGAATTCCCTGGCGGTCCAGTGGTCAGGGCTCCGCACTTCCACTGCCGTGGCCTGTGTTAGATCCCTGGTTGGGGAACTAAGATCCCGCAAGCCACGTGGCACGGCCAAAAAGAAAAAGGTCTTTTACATATTTCTGTAAGTCATCATTGAAGGGAGTTGAACTTCCTTAAACTTACTGATTGATAGTTACATGAGTTGTAGGCCTTTGAGATTGGCTGTTTCTGAAACATTTCTCCCATTTTAATTCTGCCCTGTTGGTCTCTCTTTCCAGGTTCTTTTAGGGGGAGACTATCCTCTAGAGCCTGAGGGTGAAGAGACAGAATTGTTGCCCTATATCTGTCTACTGAATGATGAGTGCAGAGTCCTGGGTGACCATGGTCCTGAGCTCTTAAGGCCGGGCCCACCAGGAATCAGAGAAACTACCAATGATGATATTAGAAGAGACCTCAAATTGGAAACATGATTCCATCCTGCAAGGGCATGGCCCCAGCCCTGAGATTTCTTACCAGTCTGGTAAACAGTTCCAGTACCAGGAGAGAGAAGGACTCCAGGAAGCTCTCAGCCAGCTCCCAGAAGCTCTGCCCTCAGTGGCTAAGGCCAGAGATGCACACGAGAAAACAGTTATTTATTGTGCTGCCAGAGGCAATTCACAGCTGGGTACAGGAACATTGTCCAGAAAGTGGTGAATAAGTGGTGACAGTGGTGGAGGATGTGTCTCAGGAGAGTGGTAGGAAGATGGCCATCAGTGGTAGGAGAGTGAATTCTTCACAGACTGGAGTTAGGGTTTTGGAAGTCAAGCCTGGGGTCAGTACAACTGGTATCAGTAATATATGTTTCTCTATGAAGGTAAAATGTCAGCATTGTATTCATTCAAATTTTTGAGTGCCACCCTGAGCTAGGCATTGGGGACATAAAGATAAGCAAAAGACATGCTCCATACCCATGTGAAATTTATGGTGCAGGAGGAGATACAGACATTAAACGATTTCACAAGTAAGCTTATAAGGATGGTTTGATTATGAAGGACAAGTACAGAGTGCTATGAGAGCTTATACTGTTGGGGTTTTTTTTAATTTTTTTAAACTTATTTATTATTTATTTATTATTTATTTTTGGCTGTGTTGGGTCTTCGTTTCTGTGCGAGGGCTTTCTCTAGTTGTGGCAAGCGGGGGCCACTCTTCATCGCGGTGCGCGGGCCTCTCACTATCGCGGCCTCTCACTGTTGTGGCCTCTCTTGTTGCGGAGCACAGGCTCCAGACGTGCAGGCTCAGTAGTTGTGGCTCACGGGCCTAGTTGCTCCGCGGCATGTGGGATCTTCCCAGACCAGGGCTCGAACCCGTGTCCCCTGCATTGGCAGGCAGATTCTCAACCACTGCGCCACCAGGGAAGCCCTACTGTTGGGTTTTGAGGGAGCTCAAAAAGCAACACCTCTCTTCTCCCCACCTGAGTTTCGAACCAAGACACACAGGAGTCAGGCAGATAAGTATCAAAATGTCAGTTCTTTTACTGACCAACTAACTGACTTGCTAATACCAGCTGGTTTCACCACTTTAGGAAAAGGCTTTTCTACGTGACGTTGAGGTTGAGACTTGAAAGATAAGTAGGCATTAGCCAGGCAAACGGGAAGGGGGTAGATGGAAGTGGAAACAGCCTTATGATGGGAAGACGCATAGTATGTTCAAGGAACTAAAAGAATGCTGGTATGGTCTGGGGCTAAATTATATTTTATATAATTTAATATATTATATACATAATGTATTATAATATAATTTAATATATTTTAGTCTGGGGCTAAATTATATTTTATCCTAAGAGTAACTACAAGATAATGAAGGTTTTAAGCGAAAAAGTGACGTTCAGTTTTGTGTTTTAAGAAGATCGGTTTGTTATGTGGAAAACAGATTGCAGTGGAGCAAGAATGGATACAGGGAGACCAGTGAGGAGGTTATTGCAGTGGCCCAGCGGAGAGATGACAATGACTCAAACGAGGTTGGCTGCAGTGGCCTCACTAGAACTTGGTGATTAATGGGATTTGCAGGGGGCAGGGGTGTGGATTAAGGATGCTTCCTAGATATTCAACTTGAGTACCATCTACCAAGAGCAAAAAGACTAGAGGGAGAGGTAGATTTGATAGAAAGATGTCAGTTTTTAAAAAAATTTATTAATTGGTTGCACTGGGTCTTAGTTGCAGCAGGCGGGCTCCTTGGTTGTGGCTTGTGGGCTCCTTATTTGTGGCTCACCTGCTCCTTAGTTGTGGCATGCGAACTCTTAGTTGCAGCATGCATGTGGGATCTAGTTCCCTGACAAGGGATCAAACCTGGGCCCCCTGCATTGGGACCTCGGAGTCTTAACCACTGTGTCACAAGGTAAGTTCTGATGTCAGTTTCTGATATGTTAAGGGCCTATGAGGCACTTGAATGGGAGGTCAAACAGTTGGATTTTGTTTTTGAAGCTGAAGAAGAAAGGTCTGGGCTGGTGAAGATTGGGAAGTTATAATAACTAAAGTAATAATAATTAAAGCTATAGCAGTGATGAGATTGCTCAGACAGAGAGTGTAGGGAGAGATGAGAAGAGAACCTGGGGATGGAGATCCCCAGGAACTCCAGCATCTAAAGGTCCAGTTGGATCAGGAGGAGCTGGCAAAGGGGCCTGAGGAGGAGCAGTGTTCGACATGGAGAGTCTTGTCTTGGGCTCTGTCAGGCTATAGAAGGAGGACCTCATAAGGTCTGGTGCCTCAGGCCCAGCAGACCCAGCTTCCATTGTGGGAGCCCAGTGCTGGCGCAGTCCTTCTCGCCTCTATTGCTCTGCCGGCTCCGCAGGCATCAGCCTCCCTACGAGAGAGAATGAAGGAACACCATAGGAAGGCAGCTGTACTTGTTATGGCCAGGTCTCAGGAGAGCTAGAACCCTCTTGCCCCTCTAACATCCTTTTGTGACTTGGTCCTTCCCTTCTTTTCTGTTTTTCCCAGGAATTCCTACCTGGGCTGATGGGGCCCCCTGAATTTTTTAATTGTCCTTACTACCATTTCCACTATCCTTATTTCCCCTGTCCCTTAAACACCCACCACATGTGTGGATAGCAGATACTTGGTTACATTCAATCTCCCCTGGGTTCTACTCACAAGGTCTAAGTCCTTTTTAAAAATAATGTTGCTTGTTTGCCTTTGCATTCATGTAAATCTCACCTTATTTATTGCAGATAACCTGTTTTTAAAAGGAAGGTTTCTATGTCTTTTTTATTTATTGTGCAAACAATAAGGTTTGCTTTCTTTAATTTCTCCTCTATGGGTAGTGAGCCCTCCTCTATTCTCCTAAAACCCTGACCTGAAATGTCTTAGTTAAGGTCACAGGAGACTTTCTCCAGAACTTGTTTTTCTAAGTGGGTGATCCTGATTATGTCAGGCCTTATACTAGTGAAATAACTTAAGAACCAAGTTATTTGAAGTGTAAGGGTGGATGGGCTGGGATGTGTCCTGATACAGGTCAAAGTATGTGAAAGGGACAGAATTGCTTATTCAGCTTTGTATCCACAAAATTAAATCCAGTGACCTAACTCTTAATAAATGTTTGAAGGATGGATGGATGGATGGATGGATGGTTAAATACATGGGCTCTGCTAGAATAAGAGATGTGTATGGAATAGAAACCCCAAAATCTCTGAAGAAATTTAAAAAGAGATATGAACCTAACTTCCTCTTGAGCTCTGCTTGTTTTACCTGATAAGATCTGCCTCTCAGCTATGACCTGGCATGATCAAACTCTGGCCCTAAAAAAAGCAAAGGAGGACAGGAAAGATGTGGGAAGAGGGACCACAGCAAGACAAATGGTAAGGAATCTATCCCCTGACGTGCTGGTGCACAGGAGTGATACATGTTAAAAATCTAAGAGAACTCTTTCAATACCTATTCAACAAAAATTCAATGTGAAGGATTAATCTCCAAAATATACAAACAGCTCATGCAGCTCAATATCAAAAAAACAAACAACCCAATCCAAAAATGGGCAGAAGACCTAAGCAGACATCTCTCCAAAGAAAATATACAGATTGCCAACAAACACATGAAAGGATGCTCAACATCACTAATCATTAGAGAAATGCAAATCAAAACTACAATGAGGTATCACCTCACACCAGTCAGAATGGCCATCATGAAAAAATCTACAAACAATAAATGCTGGAGAGGGTGTGCAGGAAAGGGAACCCTCTTGCACTCTTGGTGGGAATGTAAATTGGTATAGCCACTATGGAGAACAGTATGGAGGGTCCTTAAAAAACTAAAAATAGAACTACCATATGATCCAGCAATCCCACTACTGGGCATATATCCTTAGAAAACCATAATTCAAAAAGAGTCATGTACCACAATGTTCACTGCAGCTCTATTTACAATAGCCAGGACATGCAAGCAACCTAAGTGTCCATCGACAGATGAATGGATAAAGAAGATGTGGCACATATATCCAATGGAATATTACTCAGCCATAAAAAGAAATGAAATTGAGTTATTTATAGTGAGGTGGATGGACCTAGAGTCTGTCATACAGAGTGAAGTAAGTCTGAAAGAGAAAAACAAATACCGTATGCTAACACATATATATGGAATCTAAAAAAAAATGGTTCTGAAGAACCTAGGGGCAGGACAGGAATAAAGACGCAGACGTAGAGAATGGACTTGAGGACACGGGGAGGGGGACGGGTAAGCTGGGACGAAGTGAGAGAGTGGCATGGACATATATACACTACCAAATGTAAAATAGATAGCTAGTGGGAAGCAGCTGCATAGCACAGGGAGATCAGCTCAGTGCTTTGTGGCCACCTACAGGGGTGGGATAGGGAGGGTGGGAGGGGAACGCAAGAGGGAGGAGATATGGGGATATATGTAAATGTATAGCAGAGTCACTTTGCTATAAAGCAGAAACTAACACACCATTGTAAAGCAATTATACTCCAATAAAGATGTTAAAAAAAATTCAGTGTGATAAGAAAGCATAGTGTTACAGTTTAATTGGCAGGCTTTCTTCTTAATGGTACAAAAAATAGTGTACATATAAACCTGACAGTTTGTTCTTAATTGCAGTCCAATTTCATTAGGACCACCAAAAAATCACACAGAGTCACCAGCTTCGGGACACACCTCAGCCCATCCACACTTACTCTCTGGTATTGCCTTCTGATGTCTGGACTGAGCTGAAGCTCCAGAAAGAGGAATTCCACCACCTCAGGCCTTGAACCTAGATGAACCCTGGATAAACCAGTCAATGGCTCAGCACCAGTCAAGCAAAGCCTTTACAGAAGAAGAGGTTCTTCTCTTCTCCAAATAACTTGGTTCTCAAGTTATTTCACTAGTATAAGGCCTGATGTAATCTGTCTACTGTTTTGAAACCATATCCTCTAGGAAGTAAGGGAGGATGGTGCACTTTACTATTCATGGAAATGCATTTATAGACAGTCAGCCAAATACCGTGCCAACTTATGTTGGGCATTTAAACATTAGTTTGATCTACTTGATTTTTGTTTTTTTGTTTTTTCTTGTTTGGTAGGTGGATTTGACAGAAGACAGAAATGAGTTGGTAAAGATTTTGGAGGGGGAAGATGAAATCCAGTTGTTCCAACCTCATTAGGAAACGCTTTGTACATGAGGTGGGTGTGGAGGAGAATTTCGGACGAGTGGGGGTTGAAGAAATCTCTCGTTTAGTTGCCACTTACCCTTGGTTGCCTTTAGTGTTTCCTGGATAAATTTTGCCTGCAGACTAACAGTTTGCAGCCACTGTTTTCCATCACATACCTGGAGAGTTTTTCCAATCTCCACCTTGGAGGTTTTGATTTTAGGGAAGTATGTGTATTTTGTAAAAGTTCTCTGTGGGCTTTAGGAACTCAACCTGATTCACTGGTCTGCAAGATCCTGGGCCAGAGGAAGCCATTAATTTCACTTAGCTCCAAACTTAGAAAAGGAGAAGAATAAAAATATGGGACCAAAGCAGGATTAGTGTAGGGTTAATAATGACTTACAGGCTTTTTCCTTTTGGTCCTTTTTACTGGACTCAGAATCCACCCATCTGTATGGGCCAGGTTCCGTATTGCCTTGAGCATGTTTGAGAGGAACTAATAAATATGTTTTGCTGTTTTGTATCTGGACCAGCAAGCATTTGGGATTGCTCCAGAAACATGGTTTTAAATGAATTTCCATTTTTGTTTGTTTTTGCTTTGTTTTTCTTGTTTTGGGTTTTTTTGCTTTGCTTTTATTTAATTCTGCGGAGACCCTTGACCTTCCCGAGTTTGGATCAGGAATAACTTGGTTTTCTCGCAGATATAAAGTTTACCTTTCCAAACGATATCCATTCATCCATCCAACAAACACTATTGAACACTCACTGTTCAATAAACAGACTGGTTACTGTACTAAAGGAACTATAGCTAGAGGTCCTTATAGATGGTATAGGAATATACTTCTCAAATTTGGGACAATTGAAACTGCAAGGATATGCAGCAGTGTGCCATGTGCATCTTCCTGACCAGAAGATATTTATATAAGAAAAACAGGTTAGGGTAGATTTTAAACTTTGCATAAAATTCTAAGATTAAAAAAAAAGATTTCATGAGAAGTGTATTGTTTATAGCAGGCTGCTTTCATCTCTTTCTCTAGACCCTTCACAGTAGTACATGAACATGTACATTTTACAGGTATTTTAATAGAAAACTTAGAAAAGCACTTGAACAGAGAGGGAAAGGGGGGGGGGAGAGAGAGAGAGAGAGAGAGAGATTTGACTTTTCAGATGGTCTTGTTTTAACTTCTCTCCTCCCCCACACCCCCCACTGAATTTCACATTAACAGGTTTTCAGAACTCCAAACCTAATGCTACTCCCATGTTGGAACAAGGGGAAGGGCCATGGCTCTGGGAGTCCCAGAGTTCCCATGATGGGGAGATGCCAGCCAAGACACACAGGTGAGAGCTGGTCAGGGTAATTCCAGTCAAAGAGTGAAGTCTTGAGACTAACGCAGCTCATAAACATTCAAATAGAAACACTAACAATAATTATATAACTTCTAGTTCTGTGATCTGGGGAACCAAGCTTCTTCTGTAGTTAAAGTGTGATGAATTTAGATATGTATTTTTTGTATCTTTTGATTGCTCTGCTGTCCTTATCTTGTACCACAGGCAAGCAATCTTCTACTTGAATGACATACAAAATGATTTTCAACCCTAGAACTTTATTCATTTGTATTTAGGGAAACTTGGCCTGAGCAAAGATGATTGGATCCCAGCCCTTATCTGTGAGTCCTTGGCCTGACTCTTTTTTCTTTTTTTTAACGTCTTTATTGGAGTATAATTGCTTTACAATGGTTGTCAGTTTCTGCTTTATAACAAACTGAATCAGCTATATATATACATATATCCCCATATCTCCTCCCTCTTGCGTCTCCCTCCCACCCTCCCTATCCCACCCCTCTAGGTGGTCACAAAGCACCGAGCTGATCTCCCTGTGCTATGTGGCTGCTTCCCACTAGCTATCTATTTTACATTTGGTAGTGTATATATGTCCATGTCACTCTCTCACTTCGTCCCAGCTTACCCTTCTCCCTCCCCGTGTCCTCAAGTCCATTCTCTACATCTGCGTCTTTATTCCTGTCCTGTCCCTAGGTTCTTCAGAATGCTTTTTTTTAGATTCCATATATATGTGTTAGCATACGGTATTTGTTTTTCTCTTTCTGACTTCACTCTGTATGACAGACTCTAGGTCCATCTACCTCACTACAAATAACTCAATTTCGTTTCTTTTTATGGCTGAGTAATATTCCATTGTATATATGTGCCTGGCCTGACTCTTGATTAATCAGTATAAAGTACCTGTTCTGTGTTTGGAATGCCTCTAACTCCGGTGCCAGTCATCTCCAGAAGTTGAGTTTACCTTTGGCTTCTGAACTTTCAGTCACAGGCAGTCAGGGAAGTTGGGCGAGTGAGAGTGGATGTGTACGTTACAGTAATAAAAAACGTATATGTAAACAGTGTGATTTCAAAAGATTTTGGGGGGCTGCTTTGAGGGGTAGGTAAGTTTGATAACCTTTGGTGTATTCAGTAGACAAAAGTTTGGAGGGATCTATGCTATTCTCTCTCTCCTTTTTAAGCTTTTGTAGAATGTCTTTTGTTTTTTTTAAAAACTCCATAGAACCTTAGCAATCTTTGTGTACCTAAAATTTTTCATTCTTGATTTAGAAAGCAAATATGCCTGAGAAGATGTCTTTAAAGATAATTTCAGTTTTTATTTAGTTTTTACATAGCTATGTGCCACCTACTGTTCTAAGTGCTGGGGATATAACAGTGAGAAAAGCAGCATGGCTGCTGCTCTCATGAGATTACAGTTTTCTGGGGGAAGATAGATATTAATCAAAGGTTTACAACAGAAAAAAAGCCCAACTTGTCTAAGGTGGAGTTTCATCTAAGACTAATTAATGGTCATTTGAATTGCTTGGCATGATCAGTTGTCTCAGCTTGTCCCTGATCCCTGGGTCTAGAATCAGAGCTCTGGGAATGTTACATCCTCTGTCTTTCCCCATATTCAGGAATCCCATTTTCAAAAACTGCACTCCTCTCCAGGCTGGAACGGTGGAGAGCACTGGCTCTCAAGAGAGGTGACACCCTCGAGGAAAATGTACCCAGGTGAGGGTTTAAAGAACAAACAACCAGGAGAATGAACTAACATTTCGATTTTTAAGATGCGGTAAATTAGTGGCCTTTTATACACATATTCAAATTCCTAAAAACGAAGTGAGAGAGTGGCATGGACTTATATATACTACCAAATGTAAAATAGATAGCTAGTGGGAAGCAGCCACATAGCACAGGGAGATCAGCTCGGTGCTTTGTGACCACCTAGAGGGGTGGGATAGGGAGGGTGGGAGGGAGACGCAAGAAGGAGGAGATATGAGGACATATGTATATGTATAGCTGATTCACTTTGTTATAAAGCAGAAACTAACACACCATTGTAAAGCAATTATACTCCAATAAAGATGTTAAAAAAAAAAAACCTAGCTGAAGGCCTCGAGGTTTTCTGATTATTGTCTGCACCATGTAGTTTGCCTTAGGAGAATAGTATAAATGTTTGCTGCTTGGGTATTTTAGAACAAACCTTTGACAAAATAGAAATAGAGCCCTGAAGCTGAGGGCTACTTAAAAGGCTCTGGAGCCAGACTCCTGGTTTTGAACTCCAGCTCTAACACTGATTAATTCTGTGATCCTGGGCAAGTTACTTAACTTTTCTGAGCTTTAGTTCACTTATAAAAGATAATAATGGTACCCATGTCATAGGATTGGTGTAATGATTAAATATATTACCTATTTTATTGACTTTTTCAATGCACATTTTCCCATGTTTTAGATATCTTTGAAAATGGAATGTTTCTTGAAGTTGATGAAAGCTTACAATCTTTGTTGGCCAGGTGACAGTGGTGATAAAGTCATTACCTGTGTATTTGCAAACATCAAAAGCTTAATAATCAGACAAGAAAAAGAAATAAAAGGAATCCAAATTGGAAGGGAAGAAGTAAAACTGTCACTATTTGCAGATGACAAGATAGTTTATATAGAAAACACTAAAGTCTCCACTCAAAAACTATTAGAAATGATAAATGAATTCAGCAAAATTGCAGGATACAGACTAATATACAGAAATCTGTTGCATTTCTATATGCTAATAATGAACTATCAAAAAGTGAAAGTAAAAGAACAATCCCATTTAAAATTGCATTAAAAAGACTAAAATACCGAGGAATAAACTTAACCAAGGAGGTGAAAGACCTATACTCTGAAAACTACAAAACATTGATAAAGGAAACTGAAGATGATACAAAGAGATGGAAAGATATCCCGTACTCTTGGATTGAATAATTAATATTATTAAAATGGCCATACTACCGAAAGCAATCTACAGATTTAATGCAATCCCTATCAAAATACCCATAACATTTTTCACAGAACTAGAATAAATAATCCTAAAATATTTGTGGAACCACAGAAGGCTCAGAATTGCCAAAGCAATCCTGAGAAAAAAGAACAAAGTTGGAGGTCTCACCCTCCCAGACTTCAGACTATACTACAAAGCTACAGTAATCAAAACAGTATGGTACTGGCACAAAAACAGTCACATAGATCAATGGAACATAATAAAGAGCCAAGAAATAAACCCATACACCTATGGTTAATTAATTGACAACAGAGGAGGTAAAAATATACAACAGAGAAAAGACAGGCTCTTCAGAAAATGATGCTGGGAAAATTGGACAGCTACATGTATAACAGTGAGATTAGGACATTACCTAGCATCATATGCAAAAATAAATTCAAAATGGATTAAAGACCTAAATGTAAGACCTGAAACCATAAAACTCTTAGAAGGAAACATAGGCAGAACAGTCTTTGACATAAATTGTAGCAATTTTTGTTTATTTGTTTGTTGTTTGTTTTGACCATACCATGCAGCTTGTGGGATCTCAGTTCCCTGACTACGGGTTGAACCCAGGTCATGGCAGTGAAAGCCCAGAATCCTAACCACTAGGCCACCAGGGTACTCCCTTAGCAATATTTTTTTGGATCTGTCTCCTAAGGCAAAAGAAATAAAAGCAAAAATAAATAAATGGGACCTAATTAAACTTAAAAGCTTTTGCACAGCAAATGAAACCATCAACAAAATGAAAAAACAACCTACAGAATGGGAGAAAATATTTGCAAATGATATGACCAACAAAGGGTTAATATCTAAAATATATAAACAGCTCATACAACTCAATGTCAAAAAAACCAAACAACTCAATCAAAAAATGGGCAGAAGACCTGAATAGACGTTTTCCCAAAGACATACAGATGGCTAACAGGCACATTAAAAGATGCTCAACATTGCTAGTCTTCAGGGAACTGCAAATCAAAACAGTGAGTTATTACCTCACATTTGTCAGAAAGGCTATCTTCAAAAGAACACAAATAACAAATGTTGGAGAGTATGTGGAGAAAAGGGAACACTTGTACACTGTTGGTAGGAATGTAAATTGGTGCAGCCACTGTGAAAAACAGTATGGAAGTTCCTCAAAAAACTAAAAATAGAACTACCATATGATCCAGCAATTCCAATCTGGGGTATATATCCAAAGAAAACAAAAACATTAATTTGAAAAGATATATGCACCCCATGTTCATAGCAGCATTATTTACAATAGCCAAGATATGGAAATGCCCATCAACATATGAATGGATAAAGAAGATGTGGTATATATACAATGGAATATTACTCAGCCATAAAGAAGAACAAAAGTCTGCCATTTGTAGCAACGTGGATGGACCTGGAGAATATTATGCTTAGTGAAGTAAGTCAGACAAAGACAAATACTGTATGATATTACTTATATGTGGAATCTAAAAAATAATACAAATGAATGTATATGCAAAACAGAAGTAGACTCACAGATATAGAAAACAAACTAGTGGTTACCAAAAAGGAGAGGTAAGGGGGAAGTGACAAATTAGGGGTATGGGGTTAAGAGACACAAACTACTATGTAAAAAATAGATAAGCAACAAATATATATTGTATAGCACAGGGAATTATAGCCATTATCTTATAATAACTTTTAATGGAGTATATAACCTGTAAAAATCGTGAATCACTATACTGTACACTTGAAACTAATATAATATTGTAAACTAAAAAAAAAAGCGAAAGCATTAAAACTTACAGAATGGGTGTCAGTGGGTTGGACGCAGACCTTGGAGATAATAATGGAGTGCTGTTTTAACTCTCAGGAATAAGATGGTTGTGGGCAGTGGTGGGGAAGATAGTAAATAAAAATGCACATAGCAACGTTCCTGAAGAGGGAGCCACAGTAAGCTATGTATACATAATTGCAAAACTCAAGTCAAAGCCCAGCACCAAATGACTTTTAGTTCATAGAGTACCTTTTGAGAAATGCTATACCTAATGCTCCTGGTGGGTAATAAATTATAAATTGTATGTTAATATATAAAATATGTAAATATAAATATGTAATATGTAACTGAGTCAATGTAATTCAGAAGAGTCAGACGCTGAATATAAAGAAGTGTTAGGACTACATTTATATATTTATTTCACTTAATTCACTTCACAAATTTATTTCCTTTTAATGTAGGCACAGGAGTAATACATATTAAAAACCTCAGAAAACTCTTTCAATACCTATTCAATACAGGTTCAGTATAAGAAAACATTGTGTTATAGTTTTAATTGCAGTTTTTTTCTTTCTTAATGCTACATAAAATGATGTGCCTGAGAATAGATGATGTCTTAGATTTAATGAAATGCAGCAATATATAGAAAAATAAGTAACAATTTAGGGGCAGACCTCTCAAAATCATTGCAACTTTGTAACAATTGCAATAAAAAAGGGAAAAATGATCCTAATGAATATACTAGTATAGGTAAAAAGACATGCTAAAATCCTAAAATACATAAATAAATACCTCAATGAATTTAGAACTTTAGCCTACAAAGGTGAGGTAACTTGATGAAGGGGATGTAGATTCTGAGTTATGGAGATAAGGGCAAGATGCACAAATATTGGGGAAAACTTCATGTCATTTATTTCCATGACAGAGCTGTGGCCAAGAGGAAGAATGTGGAGCAAATGGCTATCATGTACAATATAGATCATATACACTTACCCCTTAGTTTGCAGCACCCAGTCACATTAGTTGACTTAAATTCAGATGTTGTTAGTTGGTGGTGCAAAGCATTAACATTCTGGAAAAATTATGTATGAACCAGTACAGCTTCTGCATAATAATGACATCATTTCCCCATAAGCTAGTCACATGAGAACTAGTTTGTGTTTCAGAAACATACTTTGGAGCAGAACAGACTGAACTTTTCATTTTTCCCTAGTAACCTTGCCAAGTTAGTACTCTTCACATTTTACAGATAAGAAAATGAATCGAGGATCAGAAATTTGCTTTGGGTCACATGGTTGGTAAGTGATGATGACAGTAGAAATCAAATCCAGGTCTTAATTCCAGAGCCCATGCTTTTGCACTTATGTCACAAAGCCCACTGCAACGAGATTTCCCTTATTCCTCAACATCATCTTCCCCATCCCAGAATAATTATATCTTTTGCTGGATGAACTCTTAGCCATGTATCCCTTTGGCTAAGGTTTTAGCATGTGGCAAGTAAGCAGTAACAGAGATAGTTGATTTTTCCTTTAAATATTTTCTAAAGTTGTTTGGTAAGTTTGGCTCTCAAATTTCTGTCTTTAATTAGTAATTGAATTTCCTGATGTTGTAAGGTCAGTTTGTCTCTGGACAAAAAGTAAGGAAATTAAGGAAACACTCCCATTCACCACTACAACAAAAACAATAAAATATCTAGGAATAAAGCTACCTAAGGGGACAAAAGAACTGTATGCAGAAAACTATAAGACACTGATGAAAGAAATTAAAGATGATACAAACAGATGGAGAGATATACCATGTTCTTGGATTAGAAGAATCAACATTGTGAAAATGACTATACTACTCAAAGCAATCTACAGATTCAATGCAATCCCTATCAAACTACCAATGGCATTTTTCACAGAACTAGAACAAAAAATTTCACAATTTGTATGGAAACATAAAAGACCCCAAATAACCAAAGCAATCTTAAGAAAGAAAAACGGAGCCGGAGGAATCAGGCTCCCAGACTTCAGACTATACTGCAAAGCTACAGTGATCAAGACAGTATGGTACTGGCACAAAAACAGAAATATGGATCAATGGAACAGGATAGAAAGGCCAGAGATAAACCCACGCACGTATGGTCACCATATTTTTGATAAAGGAGGCAAGAATATACAATGGAGAAAAGACAGCCTCTTCAATAAGTGACACTGGGAAAACTGGACAGCTACATGTAAAAGAATGAAATTAGAACACTCCCTAACACCATACAGAAAAATAAACCCAGAATGGATTAAAGACCTAAATGTAAGGCCAAACTCTATAAAACTCTTAGAGGAAAACATAGGAAGAACACTCTCTGATATAAATCACAGTAAGATCCTTTTTGACCCACCTCCTAGAGAAATGGAAATAAAAACAAAAATAAACAAATGGGACCTAATGAAACTTAAAAGCTTTTGCACACCAAAGGAAACCATAAACAAGATGAAAAGACAACCTTCAGGATGGGAGAAAATATTTGCCAGTGAAGCAACTGACAAAGGATTAATCTCCAAGATTTACAGGCAGCTCATGCAGCTCAATATCAAAAAAACAAACAACCCAATCCAAAAATGGGCAGAAGACCTAAATAGACATTTCTCCAAAGAAGATATACAAATTGTCAACAAACACATGAAAGGATGCTCAACATCACTAGTCATTAGAGAAATGCAAATCAAAACTACAACGAGGTATCACCTCACACCAGTCAGAGTGGCCATCATCAAAAAATCTACAAACAATAAATGCTGGAGAAGGTGTGGAGAAAAGGGAACCCTCTTGCACTGTTGGTGGGAATGTAAATTGATACAGCCATTATGGAGAACAGTATGGAGGTTCCTTAAAAAACTAAAAATAGAACTACCATACAACCCAACAATCCCACTACTGGGCATATACCCTGAGAAAACCATAATTCAAAAAGAGTTATGTACCACAGTGTTCATTGCAGCTCTATTTACGATAACCAGGACATGGAAGCAACCTAAGTGTCCATTGACAGACGAATGGATAAAGAAGATGTGGCACATATATCCAATGGAATATTACTCAGCCATAAAAAGAAATGAAATTGAATTATTTGTAGTGAGGTGGATGGACCTAGAGTCTGTCATACAGAGTGAAGTAAGTCAGAAAGAGGAAAACAAATACCGTATGCTAACACATATATATGGAATCTTAAAAAAAAAAAAAAAAAAAAAAAAAAAGGTTCTGACGAACATAGGGGCAGGACAGGAATAAAGACATAGATGTAGAGAATGGACTTGAGGACATGGGGAGGGGGGAGGGTAAGCTGGGACGAAGTGAGAGAGTGACATGGACATATATACACTACCAAATGTAAAATAGATAGCTACTGGGAAGCAGCCGCATAGCACAGGGAGATCCGCTCGGTGCTTTGTGTCCACCTACAGGGGTGGGATAGGGAGGGTGGGAGGGAGACACAAGAGGGAGGAGATATGGGGATATATGTATATGTATATAGCTGATTCACTTTGTTATACAGCAGAAACTAACACACCATTGTAAAGCAATTATTCTCCAATAAAGATGTTAAAAAAATAAAGGTATGTACATTGTTTTTTTTTTTACATAATGCTATATTGCACACTTAATAGACTCCAGTATAGTGTAAACATAACTTTCATATGCATTAGGAAACCAGAAAATTCATGTAGACTTGCTTTATTGTGACAGTCACTTTATCGTCATAATTTCTTTTTTTTTTTTTTTGTGGTCTGAAACCAAATCCTCAATATCTCTGAGGTATCCCTGTATCCTTCAAGAATGATATTTTCTGTATATCAGAAACATATCAGGCTTACTTATAATTCTACATGGCTTAGTATTTTTAAAAGAAATGGGTGTTGTGTTTTATGAAGCGATTTTTCAACAGTGATTAAGGTTAGGGTTTTTCTCTTTACCGAAATTTGAACCATCCTTGCATTCCAGTGGTGGTATAGTGGTGATGATGATACTATTAATAATTGACATTTATTAAGCATTCAGTATATTACCATTTTTTTTACACATAAGGAAATTGAGACACTGAAAAGTTTAAAAATTTGCCGCATTACTTAGCTGTTTCTTGGATATGACGTTATTCTTTTAGAACTCCACTGGTTTTTGGTTTCTTTGCTCTTATTTTGTTTAGGAATTTTACATTTATATTCACAAGTGAAATTGGTCTACAGTTCTCTGTTTTTGCACGTTATCATCCAGTTTTAATATTAGGGTTATGTTTTTCTTAAAGCATTAGTTGGGAAATGTTCTTTATCTGTGCTCTGCTTTTTCTCATTTTCATTTATCTAATTTAGTTGGTATTTTCAATACCAACCATTTACTGAGCACTTACTTGGGTTAGGCTATGTATAAAACCCTTCACATACATTATTTATTCCTCACAGTTAAGACATTTATATTATTACCATTTTAAAAATTTTAGATTTAAAAAAATGTTATTTGTCCAAGATTACACAGCTGATATAATCCAAGGTTTGGTTCAATCCAAGGTTTGAATCTAAACTGACTTCAGAGCTTATGTATACTCTTGACTTTTCTACTATGCTTTCTCCCTCCACCTCCCCTGTACAAAAAAATGTTCTACAAGATAGACTACACCTTTTCCTGATTTCTCCATTGCATGGCTCCTATGTCTCAGCCTTTCTCCTCTGCACTATGTGTTATAGTTCTCTCAGTTTTAATGTTGTGAAACTTTTGGTGGAGGTTAGAAACACTATGTTGTCAATATCCATTGACCCAGGAATTTTATTTCATGGATTAAACTTAAAAAACCAAATTACACAAATGGGAAAAGTTTTCTATATAAAAGGAATGTATTATGCCATAGTTTTTTAAGGAAAAATTAGAAACTATCTATGTGCCCAAATGAATAGGCCATTATTTAAAATAAAATATAATAATTCCAAAGATAGTACTTATCATCTATTAAGCTATTATTATGCATTAGGTATTTTGAAAATTCTTTTTAGACATTATTTCATTTAATTCTCACATTTATGGTAGATTTTATAATTAAGACGGACAGAGATGAAATAATTTGCCCAAGGTTCCACTGTTAGTAGATGGTAAATTGGGGATTTGAATTCTTGACAGTCTGATTCCAAAGGAGATGCTCATAACCACTTTGTTTTAGTCCATATAATAGAATACCAGTATGCAAATAAAAAATGATGTAGAACTACATTTTAGGCATGGAAAGATGCCCACTATATGTTCAGGGGAAAAGTAGATTATCAAATAGCATATATAGAATGAATCTATATTGATACCGTCTGCATTTTTTACAATAAGCATATGTTATTTTTATCATCAGAAAAAAAATCCACTATTTTATTTCTGAAAAAAAGTCTAAATCTTAGGGTTTCATGTGTGTACAACCCTAAAGTCAAAAATCCTTTAAAAATGCAAACTGTTAGGGCCCCTTAATCCTAATCCTGATCTTCCTTAGGTAATGAAAAATAAGATAACTACATTTTCTCTTCTCACAGATTTTGAGGACAGAAGTGAGAAGGAAAACAATACAGAAAAGAACGTTTTTGAAGAAGTGTTGCTTGATGGTGCATTTTTAGCTTCTGTACAGTGTTATCAGAGAAAAGACTTTGAAATTGAATGTGAAATGACATCTCTGGAACATCAACAGGGAAAGTCCACCCCTGAAGAGGACAGTTTAAGGTCATTTGCAAGTCATGAGGGGTCCTGTGTAGAGCTGTGTATATGTTCTAAGTGTGGAAGGAATTTTACTCGGAGTTCACACCTTATTAAGAATCAGCTGATCCACACAGGAGAGAAATACTATCATTGCCCAGACTGAGGGAAATGTTTCAGTAACATTTTAAATTTTATAAGACACCTACGGACCCACACTGGAGAGAAGCCCTATAAATGACCTGACTGTGGGTGCTCCTTCAGCCAGAGCTCAGCCCTCATCACACATCAGAGGACACACACTGGTGAAAAGCCATACCAGTGCGGAGAACATGGCAAGAGCTTTACCCGGAGCTCCAACCTCACCACCCACCAGAGGAAACACACCGGGGAGAAGCCTTACAAGTGCTGTGAATATGGGAAGACTTTCAGCAAGAGTTCTAGCCTGATCACCCACCAGCGCCTTCACACTGGGGAGAAGCACGAAGAGAGTCAGGAGTGTGGGGAGAGCTTCAGCTACAGCTCCAACTTGCTCTGGCACCAGAGGACATGCACTGGTGAGGGGACCCATGAGTGCCCAGAGTGTGGTCAGAGGTTTAGTCACAGCTCCTAACTTGCACTGCATCAGAGGACCCACACAGCTGAGAAAACATATCACTGTTCCCAGTGTGGGAAAAGCTTCAGGTGCAGTTTATTTCTTCTTATGCATGAAAGAGCCCACATGGGAGAAAGACCTTGCAAGTACTTAGTTTTTAGGAAAAACTATAGTTGGAGCTCATTTATCATCATTCATCAGAGAACCCATACTGGGGGAGAGACCTTACAAATGTCCCACTTGTGAGAAGGGTTTCAGCAACAGTTCCAATCTTATCACCCATCAGAAAACTCATTCTTAGTAAAAATGTTAATGTGGCCATAGGGAAAATGTCCTTGTAACCACTAGTGCCTTCATGGACCAGTTATAGGCTAGGAATCCTAATTGCTCTGTGGACGATGTGTCTTACTTATGTAAAAGGTCTGCCCTGAATTATAACAGCCAACTCTTTCTAAAGCAGATATCTTAAATTTGAAGTTGTTACCTTATTGATTAGATCCAGAGAAGTCAGGAGACTTGGATTTTATTCTTGGTTTGATTTAAACTGCCATCTTAAATTTCTCACTCTCTCTGTGCTAATTTTTTGGTTAGCCTTCTTGAATATTTAAAGATTTTTATGTACACCATGTTGTCCATGAGGTCTTTACCTCATTTTTCTTAATGTATTGTAGTAAGGTAGGGAACAGATCTTCGAAGATAAGCTGATGGGAAAAAGGAAACCAGGATATCAGCCTTGAGTAAAAAGTAATTTCGTACTTTTAAATTTTATTTATTTTTATTCAAAGTGCCTCCATCAGGGCAGGACAAATCTCACCAACAGTTTAGACATCAATAGGTTGCTTTGTCCAGTTTTCTAGCTGGGCTAGAGGCAAATGACTTTCTCATTCATATTTTCTACATTGAAACAGATTTTGTGGGTTTGTTCTGATGCTGTTGAATCTCAAAGGGCTATCCTGTGTGTGGAATGGTACTAGATAGTGCAACATAGTTGTTTGGTGGAATTTAGTTATCTTAGACTAGATGAGCTGGCAGGAACTGTCCAGAGGCAAGGTTTTATACCTTCTGGGGAAGAATGCTGTCTCTTCAGAGCTACTCCATCCTTCCTTTACTAGAAGAAAATTTGTTCCTTCAGTCTGCATTGTCTTTACAAACCAAAAGTTGAGATATATAATCTGACACAGGGAGGAATATTTAGAGTTAAAACTGTCCAAAGAGTCCTTGAGAGTTCCAGGTATCCTATTTCTTCATATATTATACCCAAATAGTTGGTTCTTGGAGGCTTAGAAATATTTGAGTTACATATAATTCTGAAACAAAAACTGTTTTGCTATCTCTGTTCACACTATCAAGTTCTTTTAGATAAAATCAACATAAACATGCTCAGTACAGTAGAGATGTAAGCAAGTAGGTAATAAGGTGTTTTAAATCATGAATTTGTTTTAAGCCTATGTGCATATATTCTAACATTTATAAATTCTCAGTGTTGTAAAAATCAGAGCTAATACTCTTGCAAGTAATGGATAACTTGTGAGTAATGAGTCAGTTAATGTATAAAGCCATTTGAACGTTTATGATTCTCTGAGTTTAGCAAATTGATCTGTGACTTTTGCCTGTGACTCCTGTGACTTCATCCTTGTGACCAATTACATTGTTGTCGAGAATGTTTAAACAGGCAGAAGTTGAGGTTGATTCAAGGTTGTTTCTGATTTCGAAATCAGGTGTTTGGATAGGACTGGTGAATGTGTTGTCACCATATGTTCCTCTCTGAACCTGAACTCAAAATAAAGCTTGAAAAAAAATTTTTTGTTACCATCATTCTTGTTTCTGATGTTCAAGCCAGAGCACTCTATTAAAGCTTTTAAGCTGCTTCTAGAGTTATAATGTTTTAATCCATATTTGTAAAAGTCACAGCATAATACCTCATGTTGTTAAGTGGCTCAGAGCCTCTTCCCCACTCTCTAACCCCAGCATTACGCTGAAAACCTTTAGTACTTTTACATTTTTGTGTTTACTTCCTCTAGTTTCTTCTGGAACCCTCAAAAGATATGCATCCATAGTGAGATCAGCTATCTGCCTAGGATCATTGGAGACCACCAAAGAAACAGAACACATTGATATCTACTCTCAGGGAGTTTATAAACCTATTTGGGTGGATAAACCCATGAGAATATTTTAACATTTAACCAAAGCCCTTATCAACTTGCACTGGGTTGTGGGAGGTTCCTGATATTTAGATTTTTTTTTTTCAATCTTCTACTCAATTTTATTTTTTTCATGAATTATTTTTATGATTGAATCATAAAAATATGTTCTTTGATAAATTTATTCATTATATCCACTTTTTAATGGATGTGGAAATTTTATAAAATAGGTCACTGTTTATTATATTCTTTTTTTTAACATCTTTATTGGAGTATAATTGCTTTACAGTGGTGTGTTAGTTTCTGCTTTATAACAAAGTGAATCAGTTATACATATACATATATCCCCATATCTCTTCCCTCTTGCGTCTCCCTCCCTCCCACCCTCCCTACCCCACCCCTCTAGGTGGTCACAAAGCACCGAGCTGATCTCCCTGTGCTATGCGGCTGCTTCCCACTAGCTATTTATTTTACATTTGGTAGTATATATATGTCCATGCCACTCTCTCACTTTGTCCCAGCTTACCCTTCCCCCTCCCTGTGTCCTCAAGTCCATTCTCTAATAGGTCTGCGTCTTGTTAGATTTTTGATGGCAGGAACTGTCTTGTACATCTTTGTATGTCTCACTCCCGGCGCAGAACTTGATACAGGTAGGTGTCAATAAATGTTGGTTGCCTGAATGACTTCCTTATGCTCATTATTTTTTGGTTACACTCTATAACTTTTACGAAGTCCAGTAAACCTTTGTTGTTCCACATCCTCTTCAGCAGCTGGTATTTTCTGACTTTTAAATTATAGCTAGTCTGGGTGTGTGTGGTTTTAACTTGCATTTCCCTGATGAATACTGAGGTCAAGGATTTTTTCATGTTTATGGGAAAATTGTATTTCTTACTTTATGATGTGTTTGTTCAAGTCTCTTGCCTATGTTTTTATTGGGTTTTCTTTTATCATTTGTATGAGTTCTTTACATATTCTAAGTATGAGTTCTTTGTTATATGTATTTCAAGTGTTGTCTCCCCTCTGACTTGCCTTTTACTTTTTTGAGGACATCTTTTGATAAACAGAAGTTCTTACATTTAATGCTGTTTAACTTATCAATGGTTAATGCTTCTGTTTTCTGCTTTTGATATCTTTCTTACTCAGTGAAATGCAGATATTCTCTTATGTTAACCTTCTAAAAGCATTATAGTTTTGTCTAAGACTGAGTTTTTGTGTCTGTTGTGTGATAGGAGTCAAGTTATTCCCTCTACACATACCTTCTTGCTTCAACAGCATTTATTGCAAAGACCATACTTTCTCCACTTCTCTATAGTGAAAAATCAAGCCTCTTCCTGGGTTTTCTATTTTATTTCACTAGTCTATTTGTCTATTCTGGTACCAGTCCCACACTGTCTTAATCACTGTATCTTTATATTAAATCATAATATCCAGTAGAGCAAGTCTGCTCACCTTGTTCATGTTTCTTCAGCGGTGTTTTGGCTATTCTTGGCCCCTTGCAATTCCACGTATGAACTTAGATTCAACCTGTGAAATTACTTACATACATATGCACATACTTCTGGGATTTGGATTTGGAGTCCATTGACTGAAAATTAATATGGGAGAAATGATATCTTCGTGAAGCTAGGTCTTTTGATCTATGGACATTTACATACCCCTCCATTTTTTTAAGTGTTTAAAAATTTCACTCAATAATGTTTTATTCTTTCCTATATATGGGTCTTGCACAGTCTTTGTCAGATTTGTTCCTAGGTATTTGAAATTTTTTATTCAACTGTAAAAGCATACCTTTAAAAAATTTTATCTTATAACTTTTTGCTGGCTTAGAAATATGATTAGTATTTCTATATTGGCCTATTTCTAGCAACTTTTCTAATTCTAATAATTTTTTCAGAATTTTATGTGAGCAGTCATATCTAAGAATATTCATAATTTCTCCTTTCCAATATTTATGTTTTTATTTCTATTTATTGCCTTACTGCACTGGCTAGGCTTTCTAGTACAGTGTATGTAGAAGCAGTGATAGTAGTGGGTATTCTTGTCTTGTTTTTAATCTCAAAGGGAACAACCTCATTACTTCATCATTAGATGTGATGTTTACTGTAGATATTTCAGAGATGTTTGTTATCTGATCTATTCCTATTTTCCTAAGATTAAAAAATTATAAATGATGTTGAGTTATAGGTACTTTTTCTACATTTTTAAGATGATTTGATTTTTTCCCTGTATCCTATTAATATAGCAAAACATTGATTTTCTAGTGTTACTCTATCTTTACATTTCTTGAATAAAGCCAAATTGGTCATGATCTATATATGTATAATTATATCAGGAGTTGTTTTTGGTTTATTAATATCCTGTTTAGGGTTTGTTGCATCTATGTTAATGAGTGAGAATGGGCTATAATTTACCTCTCTCATTATATCCTTAAATTTTAGTATCAGTAGTATGCTAATCATATAAAATGAGTTGGTAAGTGTTTCCATCTTTTATTCTTTTCTGGAAGAGTTGTAAGATTGATATATCTTCCTTAAATATTTGGTAGAATCTACTCTTGAAGGCACTTGTACCTGGAGTTTTGTCTGTGCAAAGGTTTTTAAATTACAGATTTATTTTACAGCTATAGACAATCCACATTTTAAAATTTCCCCTGGCAGTGACTGATCTTTTTACCGTCTCCATAAGTTTTGCCTTTTCTCGAATATCATATAGTTGGAATCATACAGTATGTAGCCTTTTCAGATTGGCTTCTTTCACTTAGTAATATACATTTAAGATCCCTCCATGTCTTTTCATGGCTTTATAGCTCATTGCTTTACAGTGCTGAATAACATTCCATGGTGTAGATATACCACAGTTTATCCATTCACCTGTGAAGGACATCTTGGTTTCTTCCAAGTACTGGCAGTTATGAATAAAGCTGCTATACACATCCGTGTGCAGGTTTTTGTGTGAACATACGTTTTCAACTCCTTTGGGTAAATACCAAGGAGTGTGATGACTGAATTGTATAGTAAGAGTACATTAAGTTTTGTAAGAAACCACCAAACTGTCTTCCAAAGTGGCTATACCATTTTGCATCCCCACCAGCAGTGAATGAGAGTCCCTGTTGCTTCACATCCTTGTCAGCATTTGCTGTTGTCAGTGTTCTGGATTCTGGCCATTCTAATAGGTGTGCAGTGGTATCTCATGGTTGTTTTACTTTTTATTTCCCTGAAGACATATGACACAGAGCGTCTTTTCATATGCTTATTTGCCATCTGTATATCTTCTTTGGTGAGGTGTCTGTTGTTGGAGGACAGAGGGAAGGAAAAGTGCCCACTGAACTGAGAAGGCATTTGAGACTGAAAAATGAGGCAGACAGCTCCATATAAGCAGTGGATCAGTTTATTATAAGGTAACTTACTCACAGGGTGGGATTGGCATCGGGTGAACAATGATCCAGGAGCATTTGCAGCTGCACTCTGTATCCCCTGAGGGGCCATTGAGACAAATTTATAGTTAACCTAGCGTATGGGGGTAGGTGTTTGGAAACAGGATGTGCCTTCTTAAGTCAAGATTTATGAATGGGTAACTAGTCTTGTGGGTGCTGGGAATACGTCAGTGAAGGTTTTCATCATTGTTTGGAGACTAACAGAGCATAGAGGCCCCCTGGTCCTAATGAGTATTAAACAATATCTATTAACTACAAAACCCACGATGACAGAAAAGTGATTTACTACACAGTACAGTCCTGGTTAGGGTTAGTGGAAGGACAGGAGAAACTGTAAGGGACCAAGATGATGTTAATTATACTAACAGCCATACATCTATTAAGGTCTTTGGCCCATTTTTTGATCAAGTTGTTTGTTTTCTTAATGTTGAGTTTTAAGTTTCTTTGTATATTTTGGATAACAGTCCTTTTTCAGATGTGTCTTTTGCAAATATTTTCTCCCAGGCCGTGACTTGTCTTCCCATTCTCTTGACATTGTATTTTGCAGAAGAGAAGTTTTTAATTTTAATGAAATCCAGCTTAGCAATTCTTTTTTTTTTTAACATCCTTATTGGAGTATAATTGCTTTACAATGGTGTGTTAGTTTCTGCTTTATAACAAAGTGAATCAGCTATACATATACATATATCCCCATATCTCATCACTCATGCGTCTCCCTCCCACACTCCCTATCCCAGCACTCCAGGTGGTCACAAAGCACTGAGCTGACCTCCCTGTGCTATGAGGCTGCTTCCCACTAGCTATCTATTTTACACTTGATAATATATGTAAGTCCATGCCACTCTCTCACTTCGTCCCAGCTTACCCGTCCCCCTCCCCGTGTCCTCAAGTCCATTCTCTACGTCTGCGTCTTTATTCCTGTCCTGCCCCCTAGGTTCTTCAGAACCATTTTTTTTTAGATTCCATATATATGTGTTAGCATACGGTATTTGTTTTTCTCTTTCTGACTTACTTCACTCTGTATGACAGTCTCTAGGTCCATCCACCTCACTACAAATAACTCAATTTCATTTCATTTTAAGGCTGAGTAATATTCCATTGGATATATGTGCCACATCTTCTTTATCCATTCATCTGTCAATGACACTGAGGTTGCTTCCATGTCCTGGCTATTGTAAATAGAGCTGCAATGAACCTTGTGGTACATGACTTTTTGAATTATGGTTTTCTCAGGGTATATGCCCAGTAGTGAGATTGCTGAGTTGTATGGTAGTTCTATTTTTAGTTTTTTAAGGAACCTCCATAATGTTCTCCATAGTGGCTGTATCAAGTTACATTCCCACCAACAGTGCAACAAGGTTCCCTTTTTTCCACACCCTCTGCAACATTTATTGTTTGTAGATTTTTTGAAGATGGCCCTTCTGACTGGTGTGAGGTAATGCCTCATTGTAGTTTTGATTTGCATTTCTCTAATGATTACTGATGTTGAGCATCCTTTCATATGTTTGTTGGCAATCTGTATATCTTTGGAGAAATGCCTATTTAGGTCTTCTGCCCATTTTTAGATTGGGCTGTTTGTTTTTTTAATATTGAGCTGCATGAGCTGCTTGTATATTTTGGAGATTAATACTTTGTCAGTTGCTTTGTTTGCAAATATTTTCTCCCATTCTGAGGGTTGTCTTTTCGTCTTGTTTATGGTTTCCTTTGCTGTGAAAAAGCTTTTAAGTTTCATTAGTTCCCGTTTGTTTATTTTTGTTTTTATTTCCATTTCTCTAGGAAGTGGATCAAAAAGGATCTTGCTGTGATTTATGTCATAGAGTGTTCTGCCTATGTTTTCCTCTAAGAGTTTATAGTGTCTGGCCTTAAATTTAGGTCTTTAATCCATTTTGAGTTTATTTTTGTGTATGGTATTAGGGAGTGTTCTAATTTCATGCTTTTACACGTAGCTGTCCAGTTTTCCCAGCACCACTTATTGAAGAGCCTGTCTTTTCTCCATTGTAAATTCTTGTCTCCTTTATCAAAGATAAGGTGACCATATGTGCGTGGGTTTATCTCTGGAGTTTCTATCCTGTTCCATTGATCCATATTTCTGTTTTTGTGCCAGTACCATACTGTCTTTATCACTGTAGCTTTGTAGTATAGTTTGAAGTCAGGGAACCTGATTCCTCTGGCTCCGTTTATCTTTCTTAAGATTGTTTTGGCTATTCGGGGTCTTTTATGTTTCCATACAAATTGTGAAATTTTTTGTTCTAGTTCTGTGAAAAATGACATTGGTAGTTTGATAGGGATTGCATTGAATCTGTAGATTGCTTTGGGTAGTATAGTCATTTTCACAACATTGATTCTTCCAATCAAAGAACATGGTATATCTCTCCATCTGTTTGTATCATCTTTAATTTCTTTCATCAGAGTTTTATAGTTTTCTGCATACAGGTGTTTTGTCTCCTTAGGTAGGTTTATTCCTAGGTATTTTATTCTTTTTGTTGCAGTGGTAAATGGGAGTGTTTCCTTAATTTCTCTTTCAGATTTTTCTTCATTACTGTATAGGAATGCAAAAGATTTCTGTGCATTAACGTTGTATCCTGCAACTTTACCAAATTCATTGACCAGCTCTAGTAGTTTTCTAGTAGCATCTTTAGGATTCTCTATGTATAGTATCATGTCATCTGCAAACAGTGACAGCTTTACTTCTTCTTTTCCGATTTGGATTCCTTTTATTTCTTTTTCTTCTCTGATTGCTGTAGCTAAAACTTCCAAAAGTATGTTGAATAGTAGTGGTAGGAGTGGACAACCTTGTCTTATTCCTTATCTTGGAGGAAATGGTTTCAGTTTTTCACCATTGAGAATGATGCTGGCTGTGGGTTTGTCATATAAGGCCTTTATTATGTTAAGGTAAGTTCCCTCTATGCCCACTTTCTGGAGGATTTTTTTATCATAAATGGGTGTTGAAGTTTGTCAAAAGCTTTTCTGCATCTATTGAGATGATCATATGGTTTTTCTCCTTCAGTTTGTTAATATGGTTTATGACATTGATTTATTTGCATATATTGAAAAATCCTTGCATTCCTGTGATAAACCCCACTCGATCATGGTGTATGATCCTTTTAATGTGCTCTTGGATTCTGTTTGCTAGTATTTTGTTGAGTATTTTTGCATCTATGATTACCAGTGATATTGACCTGTAGTTTTCTTTTTTGTGTGACATCTTTGTCTGGTTTTGGTATGAAGGTGATGGTGGGCTCATAGAATGAGTTTGGGAGTGTTCCTCCCTATGCTACATTTTGGAAGAGTTTGAGAATGATAGATGTTAGCTCTTCTCTAAAGGTTTGATAGAATTCGCCTGTGAAGCCATCTGGTCCTGTGCTTTTGTTTGTTGGAAGATTTTTAATCACAGTCTCAATTTCAGTGCTTGTGATTGGCCTGTTTATATTTTCTATTTCTTCCTGGTTCAGTCTCAGAAGGTTTTGCTTTTCTAAGAATTTGTCCATTTCTTCCAGCTTGTCCATTTTATTGGCATATAGTTGCTTGTAGTAATCTCTCATGATCCTCTGTATTTCTGCAGTGTCTGTTGTTACTTCTCCTTTTTCATTTCTAATTCTATTGATTTGAGTCTTCTCCCTTTTTTTCTTGATGAGTCTGGCTAATGGTTTATCAATTTTATTTATCTTCTCAAAGAACCAGCTTTTAGCTTTATTGATCTTTGCTATTGTTTCCTTCATTTCTTTTTCATTTGTTTCTGATCTGATCTTTATGATTTCTTTCCTTCTGCTAACTTTTGGGTTTTGTTGTTCTTCTTTCTCTAATTGCTTTAGGTGTAAGGTTAGGTTGTTTATTTTAGATGTTTCCTGTTTCTTAAGGTAGGATTGTATTGCTATAAACTTCCTCTTAGAACTGATTTTGCTGCATCCCATAGGTTTTGGGTCCTCGTGTTTTCACTGTCATTTGTTTCTAGGTATTTTTTTTTTAAATAAATTTATTTATTTATTTTTGGCTGTGTTGGGTCTTAGTTTCTGTGCAAGGGCTTTATCTAGTTGTGGCGAGCGGGGGCCACTCTTCATCGCGGTGCGCGGGCCTCTCATTATCACGGCCTCTCTTGTTGCGGAGCACAGGCTCCAGATGCGCAGGCTCAGTAGTTGTGGCTCACGGGCCCAGTTGCTCCACAGCATGTGGGATCTTCCCAGACCAGGGCTCGAACCCGTGTCCCCTGCATTGGCAGGCGGATTCTCAACCACTGCGCCACCAGGGAAGCCCTCTAGGTATTTTTTGATTTCCTCTTTGATTTCTTCAGTGATCTCTTGGTTATTGACTAGTTTATTGTTTAGCCTCCATGTGTTTGTATTTTTACAGATTTTTTTCGTGTAATTGATATCTAGTCTCATAGCATTGTGGTCAGTAAAGATACTTGATATGATTTCAATTTTCTTAAATTTACCAAGGCTTGATTTGTGACCCAAGATATGGTCTATCCTGGAGAATGTTCCATGAGCACTTGAGAAGAAAGTGTATTCTGTTGTTTTTGGATGGAATGTCCTATAAATATCGATTAAGTCCATCTTGTTTAATGTATCATTTAAAGCTTGTGTTTCCTTATATATTTTCATTTTGGATGATCTGTCCATTGGTGTAAGTGGGGTGTTAAAGTCCCCTACTATGATTGCGTTACTGTCGATTTCCCCTTTTATGGCTGTTAACATTTGCCTTAGGTATTGAGGTGCTCCTATGTTGGGTGCATAAATATTTACAATTGTTATATCTTTTTCTTGGATTAATCCCTTGATCATTATGTAGTGTCCTTCTTTGTCTCTTGTAACAGTCTTTATTTTAAAATCTATTTTGTGTGATATGAGAATTGCTACTCCAGCTTTCTTTTGACTTCCATTTGCATGGAATATCTTTTTCCATCCCCTCACTTTCAGTCTGTATGTGTCCCTAGGTCTGAAGTCGGTCTCTTGTAGACAGCAGATATACGGGTCTTCTTTTTGTATCCATTCAGCCAGTCCATGTCTTTTGGTGGGAACATTTAATCCATTTATATTTAAGGTAATTATCGATATGTATGTTCCTACTCCCATTTTCTTAATTGTTTTGGGTTTGTTATTGTAGGTCTTTTCCTTCTCTTGTGTTTCCTCCCTAGAGAAGTTCCTTTAGCGTTTGTTGTAAAGCTGGTTTGGTGGTGCTGAATTTTCTTAACTTTTGATTTTCTGTAAAGGTTTTAATTTCTCTGTCAAATCTGAATGAGATCCTTGCTGGGTAGAGTAATCTTGGTTGTAGGTTTTTCCCTTTCATCACTTTAAATATGTCTTGCCACTCCCTTCGGGCTTGCAGAATTCCTGCTGAAAGATCAGCTGTTAACCTTATGGGGATTCCCTTGTATGTTATTTGTTGTTTTTCCCTTACTGTTTTTAATACTTTTCTTTGTACTTAATATTTAATAATTTTATTTTTAAAATTTTTATTTATTTATTTTTATACAGCAGGTTCTTATTAGTTATCCATTTTATACATATTAGTGTATATATGTCAATCCCAATCTCCCAATTCGTCACACCACCACCACACCCACTCCCTGCCGCTTTCCTCTCTTGGTGACCGTACATTTGTTCTCTACATCTGTGTCTCAATTTCTGCCCTGCAAACCGGTTCATCTGTACCATTTTTCTAGGTTCCACATGCGTTAATATACGATATTTGTTTTTCTCTTTCTGACTACTTCACTCTGTATGACAGTCTCTAGATTTATCCACGTCTCTACAAATGACCCAATTTCCTTCCTTTTTATGGCTGAGTAATATTCCATTGTATATATGTACAACATCTTCTTTATCCATTCGTCTGTCGATGGGCATTTAGGTTGCTTCCATGACCTAGCTATTGTAAATAGTGCTGCAATGAACATTGGGGTGTATGTGTCTTTTTGAATTATGGTATTCTCTGGGTATATGCCCAGTAGTGGGATTGCTGGGTCATATGGTAATTCTATTTTTAGTTTTTTAAGGAACCTCCATACTGTTCTCCATGGTGGCTCTATCAATTTACATTCCCACCAACAGTGCCAGAGTGTTCCCTTTTTCCACACCCTCTCCAGCATTTGTTGTTGGTAGATTTTCTGATGATGCCCATTCTAACTGGTGTGAGGTGATACCTCTTTGTAGTTTTGATTTGCATTTCTCTAATAATTTGTGATGTTGAACAGCTTTTCATGTGCTTCTTGGCCATCTTTTTTGGAGAAATGTCTATTTAGGTCTTCTGCCCATTTTTGGATTGGATTGTTTGTTTCTTTAATATTGAGCTGCATGCCTCCAGCTCCATTTTTCCCCCTCAAGACTACTTTGGCTATTCAGGGTCTTTCTGTCTCTATACGAATTTTAAGATTTTTTGTTCTAGTTCTGTCAAAAATGCCATTGGTAATTTGATAAGGATTATATTGAATCTGTAGATTGCTTTGGGTCGTATAGTCATTTTCACAATATTGATTCTTCCTATCCAAGTACATGGTGTATCTCTCCATCTGTTTGTATCATCTTTAATTTCTTTCATCAGTGTCTTATAGTTTTCTGCATACAGGTCTTTTGTCTCCCTAGGTAGATTTATTCCTAGGTATTTTATTCTTTTTGTTGCAGTGGTAAATGGGAGTGTTTCCTTAATTTCTCTTTCAGATTTTTCATCATTAGTGTATAGGAATGCAAGAGATTTCTGTGTATTAATTTTGTATCCTGTAACTTTACCAAATTCATCGATTAGCTCTAGTAGTTTTCTGGTGGCATCTTTAGGATTCTCTATGTTTAGTATCATGTCTTCTGCAAACAGTAACAGTTTTACTTCTTCTTTTCCAATTTGTATTCCTTTTATTTCTTTTTCTTGTCTGATTGTCGTGGCTAGGACTTCCAAAACTATGTTGAATAATAGTGGTGAGAGTGGACATCCTTGTCTTGTTCCAGATCTTGGAGGAAGTGGTTTCAGTTTTTCATCATTGAGAATGATGTTTGCTGTGGGTTTTTCATATATGGCCCTTATTATGTTGAAGTAGGTTCCCTCTATGCCCACTTTCTGGAGAGTTTTTATCATAAATTGGTTGAATTTTGTCAAAAGCTTTTTCTGCATCTATTGAGATGATCATATGGTTTTTCTTCTTCAGTTTGTTCATATGGTGTATCACATTGTTTAATTTGCGTATATTGAAGAATCCTTGCATCCCTGGGATAAATCCCACTTGATCATGGTGTATGATCCTTTTAAAGTGGATTCTCTTTGCTAGTATTTTATTGAGGACTTTTGCATCTATATTCATCAGTGATATTGGTCTGTAATTTTTTTTTGTAGTATCTTTGTGTAGTTTGCGTATCAGGGTGACGGTGGCCTCATAGAATGAGTTTGGGAGTATTCCTCCCTATGCAGTTTTTTGAAAGAGTTTGTGAAAGATGGGTGTTAGCTCTTCTCTAAATGTTTGATAGAATTCACCTGTGAAGCCGTCTGGTCCTGGACTTTTGTTTGTTGGAAGATTTTTAATCACAGTTTCAATTTCATTACCTGTGATTGGTCTGTTCATATTTTCTATTTCTTCCTGGTTCAGTCTCGGAGGGTTATACCTTTCTAAGAATTTGTCCATTTCTTCCAGGTTGTCCATTTTATTGGCATAGAGTTGCTTGTAGTAGTCTCTTAGGATGCTTTGTATTTCTGCAGTGTATGTTGTAACTTCTCCTTTTTCATTTCTAATTTTATTGATTTGAGTCCTCTCCCTCTTTTTCTTGATGAGTCTGGTAATGGTTTATCAATTTTGTTTATCTTCTCAAAGAACCAACATTAGTTTTATTGATCTTTGCTATTGTTTTCTTTGTTTCTATTTCATTTATTTCTGCCCTGACCTTTATGATTTCTTTCCTTCTGCTAACTTTGGGTTTTGTTTGTTCATGTTACTCTACTTCCTTTAGGTGTAAGGTTAGATTGTTTATTTGATATTTTTCTTGTTTCTTGAGGTAGGCTTGTATAGCTATAAACTTCCCTCTTAGAACTGCTTTTGCTGCATCCCCTAGGTTTTGCATCATCGCGTTTTCATTGTCATTTGTCTCTAGGTATTTCTTGATTTCCTCTTTTATTTCTTCAGTGCTCTTTTGGTTATTTAGTAACGTATTGTTTAGCCTCCATGTGTTTGTGTTTTTTACGTTTTTTTCCCTGTAATTGATTTCTAATCTCATAGCATTGTGGTCTGAAAAGATGCTTGATATGATTTCAGTTTTCTTAAATTTACTGCAGCTTGATTTGTGGCCGAAGATGTGATCTAGCCTGGAGAATGTTCCATGCACAGTTGAGAAGAAAGTATAATCTGCTGCTTTTGGATAGAATGTCCTATAAATATCAATTAAATCTATCTGGTCTATTGTATTACTTAAAGCTTGTGTTTCCTTTTTAATTTTCTGTTTGGATAATCTGTCCATTGGTGTAAGTGAGGTGTTAAAGTCCCCCACTATTATTGTGTTACTGTCGATTTCCTCTTTTATAGCTGTTAGCAGTTGCCTTATGTATTGAGGTGCTCCTATGTTGGGTGCATATATACTTATAATTGTTATATCTTCTTCTTGGATTAATCCCTTGATCATTATGTAATGTCCTTCCTTGTCTCTTGTAACATTCTTTATTTGAAAGTCTATTTTATCTGATATGAGTATTGCTACTCCAGCTTTCTTTTGATTTCCATTTGCATAGAATATCTTTTTTCATCCCCTCACTTTCAGTTTGTATGTGTCCCTAGGTCTGAAGTGGGTCTCTTGTAGACAGCATATATATGGGTCTTGTTTTTGTATCCACTCAGGAAGCCTGTGTCTTTTGGTTGGAGCATTTAATCCATTCACGTTTAAGGAAATTATCAATATGTATGTTCCTATGATCATTTTCTTAATTGTTTTGGGTTTGTTTTTGCAGGTCCTTTTCTTCTTTTGTGTTTCCCACTTAGAGAAGTTCCTTTAGCATTTGTTGTAGAGCTGGTTTGGTGGTGCTGAATTCTCTTAGCTTTTGCTTGTCTGTAAAGCTTTTGATTTCTCCCTTGAATCTGAATGAGATCCTTGCCGAGTATAGTAATCTTGGTTGTAGGTTCTTCCTTTTCATCACTTTAAATATGTCATGCCACTCCCTACTGACTTGTACAGTTTCTGCTGGGAAATCAGCTGTTAACCTTATGGGAGTTCCCTTGTATGTTATTTGTTATTTTTCCCTTGCTGCTTTCAATAATTTTTCTTTCTCTTTAACGTTTGCCAATTTGATTACTATGTGTCCAGGCATGTTTCTCCCTGGATTTATCCTACCTGGGACTCTCTGCACTTCCTGGACTTGCGTGGCTATTTCCTTTCCCATGTTAGGGAAGTTTTTGACTGTAATCTCTTCAAATATTTTCTCTGGTCCTTTCTCTCTCTCTTCTCCGTCTGGGACCCCTAATATGTGAATGTTGGTGCATTTAATGTTGTCCCAGAGGTCTCTTAGGCTGTCTTCATTTCTTCTCATTCTTTTTTCTTTAGTCTGTTCTGCAGCAGTGAATTCCACCATTCTGTCTTCCAGGTCACTTATCCGTTCTTCTGCCTCAATTATCTGCTATTGACTCCTTCTAGTGTATTTTTCATTTCAGTTATTGTATTGTTCATCTCTGTTTATTTGTTCTTTAATTCTTCTAGGTCTTTTTTAAACATTTCTTGCATCTTCTTGATCTTTGCCTCCATTCTTTTTCTGAGGTCCTGGATCATCTTCACTATCATTATTCTGAATTCTTTTCCTGGAAGGTTGCCTCTCTCCCCTTCATTTAGTTGTTTTTCTGGGGTTTTATCTTGTTCCTTCATCTGGTACCTAGTCCTCTGTCTTTTCATTTTGTCTGTCTTTCTGTGAATGTGGTTTTTGTTCCACAGGCTGCAGGATTGTAGTTCTTTTTGCTTCTGCTCTCTGCCCTCTGGTGGATGAGGCTATCTATGAGGCTTGTGCAAATTTCCTCATGGGAGGGACTGGTGATGGGTAGAGCTGGCTGTTGCTCTGGTGGGCAGAGCTCAGTAAAACTTTAATCCACTTGTCTGCTGATGGGTGGGGCTGGGTTCCCTCCCTGTTGGTTGTTTGGCCTGAGGCAACCCAACAGTTGAGATTATGGGGCTCTTTTTTGGGGCTAATGGCGTACTCTGTGGGGGCTCACACCAAGGAGTACTTCTGAGAACTTCTGCTGCCAGTGTCCTTGTCCTCACAGTGAGGCACAGCCACCACCCCCACCCCCCGCCTCTGCAGGAGACCCTCCAACACTAGCAGATAGGTCTGTTTCAGTCTCCTATGGGGTCACTGCTCCTTCCCCTGGGTCCCAATGCGCATACTACTTTGTGTGTGCCCTCCAAGAGTGGAGTCTCTGTTTCCCCCAGTCCTGTTGAAGTTCTGCAATCAAATCCTGCTTGCCTTCAAAGTCTGATTCTCTAGGAATTCCTCCTCCCGTTGCCGGACCCCCAGGTTGGGAAGCCTGATGTGGGGCTCAGAACCTTCACTCCAGTGGGTGGACTTCTGTGGTATAAGTGTTCTCCAGTTTGTGAGTCCCCCACCCGGCAGTTATGGGATTGCGCCCCTCCTACCATCTCATTGTGGCTTCTTCTTTGTCTTTGGATGTGAGGTATCTTTTTTGTTGAGTTCCAGTGTCTTCCTATTGATGATTGTTCAGCAGTTAGTTGTGATTCCAGTGCTCTCACAAGAGGGAGTGAAAGCACGTCCCTCTACTCCCGATAGTTTGATTAATATGTGTCTTGGCGTGTTTCTCCTTGCATTTATCTTCTGTGGGACTCTCTGTGCTTCCTGGACTTGATTGACTGTTTCCTTTCCCATATTAGGGAAGTTTTCAACTCTAATCTCTTCAAATATTTTCTCAGTCCCTTTCTTTTTTTTCTTCTTCTTCTGGGACCCCTATAATTCGAATGTTGGTGCATTTAATGTTGTCCCAGTGGTCTCTGAGACTGTCCTCAATTCTTTTCTTTCTTTTTTCTTTATTCTGCTCTGCAGTAGTTGTTTCCACTATTTTATCTTCCAGGTCACTTATCCGTTCTTCTGCCTCAGTTATTCTGCTATGGATTCCTTCTAGAGAATTTTAAATTTCATTTATTGTGTTGTTCATCACTGTTTGTTTGCTCTTTAATTCTTCTAGGTCCTTGCTAAACGTTTCTTGTATTTTCTCCATTGTATTTCCAAGATTTTGGATCATCTTTACTATCATTACTCTGAATTCTTTTTCAGGTAGACTGCCTATTTCCTCTTCATTTGTTTGTCCTGGTGGGTTTTTTACCTTGCTCCTTCGTCTGCTGTGTGTTTCTCTGTTTTCTCATTTTGCTTAACTTACTGTGTTTGGGGTCTCCTTTTCACAGGCTGCAGGTTCGTAGTTCCCATTGATTTTGATGTCTGCCCCCTGTGGCTAAAGTTGGTTCAGTGGGTTGTGTAGGCTTCCTGGTGGAGGGGACTGGTGCCTGTGTTTTGGTGGATGACGCTGGATCTTGTCTTTTTGGGGGGCAGGACTGCATCCAGTTGTGTGTTTTGGGGTGTCTGTGACCTTATTATGATTTTAGGCAGCCTGTCTGCTAATGGGTGGAGTTGTGTTCCTGTCTTGCTAGTATTTTGGCATGGGGTATCCAGCAGTTCAGCTTGCTAGTTGTTGAGTGGAGCTGGGTCTTATCATTGAGATGGAGATCTCTTGGAGAGCTTTTGCCATTTGATATTATGTGGAGCCGGGAGGTCTCTGGTGGACCAATGTCCTTAACTCAGTTCTCCCACTTCAGAGGCACAGGCCTGACACCCGGCTGGAGCACTAAGACCCTGTCAGCTACACGGTTGTGGACAGCCAGATACTTTTGGAGATGGAGTTGAAAAGAATCGAGCTCCAAGATTTTCTCAAATGGAGAAAGCAAGCTGAGCTTGCAAGATGGCAGCTGCCGAGCACATCCCGGGAGGAGGCGGGGCTCCAGCTTAGCAATTCTTTATTTCATGGATTGTGCCTTTTGTCTTGTATCTAAAAAGTCATTGCCATACCCAAGGTCATCTAGATTTTCTTCTATGTTGCCTTCTAGGTGTTTTACATTTACATAAATGTCTTTCATTTTTCAGTTAATTTTTTGAAGGGCATAAGCTCTGTGTCTAGATTTTTTTTTTTTGCATGTGGTTATGTAGTTGTTCCAGCATTGTGTGTTGAAAGGACTTTCTTTGCTCCATTGTATTGTATTTGCTCATTTGTCAAAAGTCAGTTGACTGTATTTATGTGGGTCTATTTCTGGGCTCTCTATTCAATTCTATTGATCTATTTATCTGTTCTCTTGCCATTCTCAAACTGTCTTGATTACTATGGTTTTTTATTAAGTCTTGAAGTCAGGTAGTGTCAGTCTTCAAACTTTATTCTTCTCCTTCAATATTGTGTTGACTATTCTCGGTCTTTTGTCTCTCCATATAAATTTTAGAATCAGTTTGTTGATGTCCACAAAATAACTTGTTGTGATTTTGATTTTGATTGCACTGAATCTATAGATCAAGTTGGGAAGAGCTGACATCCTGACAATGTTGAGTATTCCTAACAATGAACACAGAATATCTATTTATTTTGCTCAGTTATCTTTTAAAACACTGATTTGAGGACTAATTGCATTGTGGTAAGAGAAAATACTCCATATGATTTCAACCCTTTGAAATGTGGGACTTTGATCAATTTTTACAAAAGTTCCATGAACGATTGGAAATTATGTATATTCTGCAGCTTTACTGAGACAGTGTCTGTGTATGTTCCATTAGGCAGGTTTGTTATTGTTCTTTTAAGAATCTTTCATATACTTACTGAATTTTTTGGCCTGCTTTTTGAATCAGTTACTGAAAGATATGTGTGGAAATCTTCCACTGTAGTTGTGAATTGGTCTATTTCTCCTTGTATTCTGTCGGGTTTTGCCATATATATTTTGAGACCATGTTTATATACATGCACAATAGAATTGTTATAACTTTTTTGTAAGTTGAAACTGCTATCATTATGAAATGTACCTCTCTACCTCTACTAATGCTTTTTTCTTAAATTATATTCTATGTGTTATCATTGAAGATATCTCAGCTTTCTTTGATTAGGTTTGCATGGTAGTTCTTCTTTGATATTAACCTTTCTGTATTCTTATATTTTAAATATATCTTATAAACAATAAATCGAGTTGAGGTTTTTAGTAATAGATTTATTAAGATATAATTCACATACCATACAATCCACCCATTTAAAGTGTACAACTCTGTGGTTATTAGTATATTCATGGAGTTGCGCAACAACAACAACATCAATTTTAGAATATTTTTATCACACCCCTGAGAAACTCTGTATCTTTTAGCAGTCATCTCAAAATCACCTTGCCGTCATATATTTTCCTTTTCTGGACATTTCATATGTATAGAATCATACAATATGTGGGCTTTTGTGACTAGTTTCTTTCACTTAGCATAATGTTTTTAAGGTTCATCCATGCGGTAGCATATATCACTGCTTATTCCTTTTTATGGCTGAACTAGATGGAGTTTTTATGTATTCTGGATATTAGCTCCCTTATCAGAGATACATAAAATTTAAATTTTGATGTAATCTAATCTACTTGTTTTTCCTTTTATTGCCTGTGCTTTTGGTGTCATAGCTAAGAAATCATTGCCAAATCCAATGTATGAAGATTTTACTCTCTTTTCTGCTAAGGATTTTATATTTTTAGGTCTCACATTTAGGTCTTTGATCCACTTTGGGTTAATTTTTGTGTATGGCATAAGGTAAGGGTCCAACTTCATAGTTTTGCATGTTGATATTCAATTTTCCCAGTATCATTTATTAAAAAGACTGTCCTTTCCTCATTGAGTGGCCTTGGCACTTTTGTTGAAAATCATTTGGTCATATATATAGAGGTTTTTTTCCCCCCTCTGTTCTCTGTTCTATTCCATTGGTTGATATGTCTGTCCTTATGCTCATGCCACACTGGTTTGATTACTAAAGCTTTGTAGTAAATTTTGAAGTAGGAATGTAATACCTTTGACTTTTTTCCTCTTGTTTTTCAGAATTGTTTTTGCTATTCAGGGCCTCTTGAGATTCGATCTGAATTTAGGATGAATTTTTCTATTTCTGCAACAACAATAAAAAGGCATTGGGATTTTCATAGGCATTGTATCAAATCTGTAGATTGCTTTGGGTAGTATTGACAACTTAACAATATTATATCTTCTAATTCATGAACGTGAGATATCTTTCCTTTTATTGGTGTCTTTTAAAATTTCTTTCAACAATGTTTTGTAGTCTTCAGTGTTCAAGTCTTTTGCTTCCATGGTTAAGTTTATTCGTAAGTATATATATATTTTGATGTTATTGTAAGTGAAATTTCTCCCCTTAATTTCGTTTTTGTATTGTTCTTTATTAGTGTATATAAACAAAACTGATATTTGTGTGTTGGTTTTTTATCCTGTAACTTTTCTGAATTCGTTTATTAGTTCAAACAATTTTTAGGGTGTAGTCTTTAGGTTTTTCTACATATAAGACCATGTTGTCTGTGAACAGAGGTAATTTAACTTCTTCCTTTCCAATTTGGATGCCTTTTATGTCTTTTTCTTGCCTAATTTCTCTGGCTAGGACTTTCAGTACTATGTTGAATTGCATGGTGAAATGGGCATTCTTGTCTTGTTCCTGATCTTTGAGGGAAAGCTTTCAGTCTTCTGTCATTGAGTATGGTGTTAGCTGTGTGCTTTTCATATGTATATACAGCTGCTTTTATTTTATTTTATTTTTTAAAAATTTATTTATTTATTTGGCTGCACCAGGTCATAGCTGCAGCACGCGGGATCTTCGTTGTGGCATGTGGGATCTTTAGGTGTGGCATGCAGGATCTTTAGCTGCAGTATGTGAACTCTGAGTTGCGGCATGTGGGATCTAGTTCCCTGATCAGGGATCGAACCTGGGCCCCCTGCATTGGGATTGTGGAGTCTTAGCTACTGGACCACCAGGGAAATCCACACAGCTGCCTTTAAATGTGTTAATTTTCCTGAGAATCTCACCTCTGCTTCTTCTCAGGGCTTTGGATGTTCTGTTTTATTCCTCTGCCTGTAATCTCTTGCCTCCAACCACCTATGGGTCTGCAGTTCCCCTGAAGTTTTCATGTGCCACAGCACCTACCATTGCTTTCAGCAACATCCACCCTAATATTCAAACTATGTCACTGTTGCTGTCTGAGCTTAAGTCGGACGAAACAGAAATCCATCTCTTGGGCAGCCCCCAGTTGTGCCAGAACATTGCAAACAAGTTCCAAGGGAAGAACCAGGTATTGGGTGACTTCCACCTTATTGAGTTGGGGAGGTGGTCGGCAAAGGTACACAAAAATGCCATGAAATTTTCTACTGCTTTTAGTGTTGTTTTTTAAAAATTAGGCATTTTCTTGGTTGCTACAGATCCTTGGCTGGTTTCTTGAGCTCCCACAACACTATTTCTGGTCAATCTGTTGTTGTTTACTTGGCATTTCCAGGGAGGAAGAGGGGCCTGGAGCTCCTGCCGTCTTGCTGACATCACTGTCAGATAGCTTTAAAAGTTTTATTTTTCTAAAAAAAAATCACATTTGGTGTCTGATCCATTTTGAATTGGATTTTGTATGATTGTCTGGTTTTGTATTATAACTCCACCACATTCTTGCTATTTGGCTTTGGGAAAATTACTTGACCTCTCATGCCTCAGTTTTTTCTTCAATAAGATGAGGGGCAAAATAATATCTACTTCATAGAGTTATTGAGAGGCCTTATTCATATATATGTACAGTACTCAGAAAAGTGACTGGAAATTAGTATTTTCTCAGTAAGTGCTACTTGCCATAAATATTTTTATATCCGTTTGATCTGGTAATCCACTTGTTCCTTGGAAGCTCAGAGGGGACTGACCTAATTAAGTTTCAGAAAAGCCTCAGCTCTACCACTTAGCATACCTTGAAAATCCTCATGGCTGTGTGGGAGTACTGAAAAAGGTAGGCTCAAGTGTGAACAGTGGATTCTATTGTGCTAAATAAATATGTTTCCTTTCTCTTCCCTTTCCTTGTACCAGTATGGCAGTTTGAATACAGAGTGTTCCATGTAAGTATTTTTATTGATCTAACCATTAGCTCAATTTATAGAAACCTTGAAAGTCTTCCTTGTTTATATATTTCCTGGGGGCAAAGCTCATTAAAAAATTCCTAGAACCTAGGTGTGCCTCTGCACTCTGTTCCCCCAAGAATTTCTTTTTTTAGTCTGTTTAAACTTTATCTATCTATCTATCTATCTATCATTTATCTATCTATATTAAGCTTAAGGTGTTTAACATGTTGATTTTTAAAAATTAAAGTATAATTGATTTATAATATTAGTTTCAGGTGTACAGCATAGTGATTCAATATTTTTATAGATTTTAGTCTATTCAAAGTTATTATAAAATATTGGTTTTATTCTCTGTGTTATACAATATATTCTTGTATCTTTATTTTATACATAGTGGTTAGTACCTCTTAATTCCCTACCCCTATCTTGCCCCTCCTCCATCCCTCTTCCCAATGATAACCACTAGTTTGTTCTCTATATGTGAGTCTATTTCTGTTTTGTCATATTTATTCATTTGTTTTATTTTTTAGATTCTACACATAAGTGATAACATACACTATTTGTCTTTCTCTGACTTATTTCATTAAGCATAATATCTTCAGGCCCATCCATGTTGTTGCAAAAGGCAAAATTTTTTTCTTTTTATGCTGAGTAATATTCTATTGTATATATACACACCACATCTTCTTTACCTATTCATCTGTTGATGGGAATTTAGGTTGCTTTAATATCTTGGTAACTGTAAATAATGCTGCTATGAACATTGGGGTACATGTGTCTTTTTGAATTAGTGATTTTGTTTTCATCAGATATATACCCAAGAGTGGAATTGCTGGATCATATAGTAGTTCTATTTTTAGTTTTTTGAGGAACCTCCATACTGTCTTTCACAATGGCTGCACCAGTTTACATTCCCACCAACAAGTGTACTAGCGTTCCCTTTTCTCCACATCCTTGCCAACATTTATTATTTGTGGTTTTTTTGATGATAGCCATTCTGACAGGTGTGAGGTGATATCTCATTTCTGTTTTGATTTGTATTGAATAATTCCCTGATGACTAGTTATGTTGAACATCTTTTCATGTGCCTGTTGGCCATCTGCATGTCCTCTTTGGGAAGGTATCTATTCAGGTCTTCTGCCCATTTTTTAAAAATTAATCAATTAATTAATTAATTAATTAATTAATTATGGCTGTGTTGGGTCTTCGTTTCTCTGCGAGGGCTTTCTCTAGTTGTGGCAAGTGGGGGCGACTCTTCATCACGGTGCGCGGGCCTCTCACTATCGCAGCCTCTCTTGTTGCAGAGCACAGGCTCCAGACACGCAGGCTCAGTAGTTGTGGCTCACGGGCCCAGTTGCTCTGCGGCATGTGGGATCTTCCCAGACCAGGGCTCGAACCCGTGTCCCCTGCATTGGTAGGCAGATTCTCAACCACTGCACCACCAGGGAAGCCCTATATTTGTTCCTGATTTTAATATGTAGTAATGTATGTTTCATTTAAAAGTTCTTTTCACTCATCATTATTTTCAAAGATTTATTTGTGATGATACATAGATCATGTAGCTCATTCATTTTTAACTGCTGCATAGAATTCCATTCCCTGGATATGCTTCAATTGATTTATTCACTCCCTTACTGATGAACATATGCTGAATAGATAACATGTAATTTCCATCTATCTTACTCTCTCAGTTTCCTATGCATTTATTACTAATTCATCTTCAAATGTAACCCACAACTGTCTACATTTCCTCTCAAATTCAAATATGTCAGACTTTCTTGTTCCTTCTTGTTGGAGACATCTCTCCTGGAGCTTTTTGACCTGCTTTAATATGTTCTGTTTACTCTATCAGCATCCTGAAATCTCACTTTTCTATCATATTGAGTGGTCCTCTGCCTCTCTCCTATGGCAGATTCTCTGATCCTGTGACCTTCACTTCTGTGCCCATCCAGCCATGCTACATGTTCATGCAAGGAGCTGTACTGGAAGAATTAGAAGCATGAGCTTCAGAAGAAGACAGACCTAGGTTGAATCACATTTATGAGAACATTTATTACTTTTAATGTGCCTCAATTTCTTCATTTATATGATAGACATAAAACACCTTACAGGGTTGCTGTGAGGGTTAAATGAAATGCTCTTTTAGTTATTAGATATATGTATTGCAAATGATTTCTCCCAGGCTGTACCATACTTTTCTATTTGTTTGTAGTAACTTGTAATGAATAGATATTTTATATTTTATTAGTAGTCAAATTTATCATCCTTAATGATTTTTATTTTATAGGTAATCCTTCTGTACCCCAAGCTCATGAAGAGTTATAATTTCTTCCAAAATTTTTAAAGTTTTGTTTTCACATTAATATATCTGAAATTGATCCATGTTTATGGGTGATATATAGGAATCCATTTTTTCATATGGGTAATGAATTGTCCTAAAGTCAAATATTGAACTGATCATCTTTTCCTACTTTGACTTGCAATGCGTACTTTTGTCATATTAATATTCCATATGTGCACATCTGTTTCTGGCTCTTTATTATGTTTTATTGGTCTAATACCACAGTCTTAATCACCTTACATTTTTAATAAATCTTAATAGCTTTAAAAGTTTTTAAAATTCTTTTTAGTCTTTTTGCTCTTTCACAAAATTGCTGAACTCTTATATAAATTTACATCATAATTTTAATTTATTCTCAGGGTTTGTAGACAATGATTTAATATCAATATAGGCAGTGATATTATTTGTGGATGCTAGCAGTTTTGTTTCATCCTTACCAATTCTTATACTTTATATTTATTTTTCTTATCATATTGCATAACTAGGTAACCAGAACAGTTTGAGGAGAGGTGGTCATTGTGGACATCTTTGTCTTATCCCTGATTTGGGGGAGGTTTATATCAAATATTTCACCATGAAGTTCGATGTTTACTATAGGCTTTTAGGAGATACCCTTTATTGGGTTAAGAAAGTTTCCTTTAATATATGTGTGTGTGTGTGTGTGTGTGTGTGTGTGTGTGTGTGTGTGTGTGTGTATGTGTGGGTGTATCTTGTATACATGGGATACGGTTTGCTAATATATCAAACATTTACATCTGTGTTCATAAGTGAGATCGGTCCATAGCTTTTTTTTCTTAAACTTTCTTTTTCTGGGTTTGGTATCAAATTAGACTGGTCATCTAAAATGAATTTGAGAGCATTCCCCTTTTTTCTCCTATTATTTGGAACACTTTGTATAAAATTAGGACTGTATGTCACTTGAACATTTGGCAGAATTTAGCTTTAAAACTTCCAGGGGTTTTTTTTTTTTTTTTTGAGGGAGGCATGAGTTATTATAAACTATTAATCCTATGTATTTAAAGGTTGTAGATCAATGCAGGTATTTAAAATTCTCTTAATTCAGTTTTGGTAAATTATATTCTTATATGAAATTGCCAGTTTCACCTAAATTATATTTTTATATGAAATTATCTTTTTCATCAATTTGAAAATTACCCATTTTCAAATTTATTGGTATAAAGTTATTCATAAATCTCTGAAAGGCTCTCTTGTCCTTGGCTGAGCGAGGCTGTTCTCCGGGAAATCTGTCTGTGTCAGCATCGCAGTCATCAGAGCCCAGGTTACAGGAGGCAGGGATCCTGCCTCTTATAAAGTTATTCAAAAAATCTCTTATGATATTTTAAAAACTTCAATTATATCTGTAGTTATTACCCTTTTTAAAGTCCTATTATTGTTTATTTTTCCTCTCCAGTGTGGTACAGTTTACACAGCACTGGAATTATTTGTTTCTTAAACGTTTGATAGAACCCTGTGAGATCATCAGGGTTTGTTGCTTTTTGAGGGAGAGTTGGGCCTTTGACAACTTTATTTTCATTATTATGATTGGTCTGTTTAAACTTTCCTATGTCTTCTAAGATCAGTTTTGTTAACTTTCATTTTCTGAGAAAATACTCTATTACATCCAGGTATGAAATTTACTTGCATGTAGCTGGGAAAAGCAGTCTAAGTACGATTTTTGTTGTTGTTGTTGTTACTCTGTACTAGTTATTTCCTCATTCTCATTTTTTATATTAGACATTTGTGTTTTCTTCTATTTTTTTCCTTGAGTAGGTTAGCTAATAACTTATCTATTTATATTTGTTATTTTAAAAAGCTCTTGCATTTATTAATGCTAATGTTTTACTTTCTAAGTAATATCTTTATTAAATCCTTACTTCTGTTTTTCTTATGTTTACTCTCGCATTCTTTTTCTGATATTTTGAGTTGGAAGCCAGCTTATGGTCACAAAATGGTTGCTGCAGCTCTAGCAATCTCATCTGAGGTGTAGGTAAGAAGAAAGGAAAGAGTAAGGGCCAGAAAGGGAACCACTTCAGCTGAGCCAGCTTCCTTTAAGGAGCTTTTCTAGAAGTTTTATTCAAAAGCTTTGTTTATATTTCATTGGCCATGCTTATCTCCAAAAGAGGCTGGGAAATGTGGATTTTTAGCTGGGCACATTGCCATTTAAACAGCAGAGGGACTTGTTACTAACAAAGGGGATAATAGTATCTGTAGGTAATTTGTTGCAGATTTTTAAATCTTTGAAGGTCAGTAACTTTGCTAAACCTTTATCTTGGTATGGGCTGTACTGTGTTATTTCTTTTAGAGGATACAGTATATTTTATCTCCAATCACCTTCCTCCTGACTTATAGGTTATTCTTGTCCAGGATTTTGGTTCTATCGTAAAAACTTTTAACACTAAAAAGTGGCCACAGTTATTATTGTTTTACACATGCTTACAAAATTATTTGCTCACTATTCTTTTTCCCATTTAGAATTTTCCTCTGGAATTATTCTTCCTGAAGTACACTCTGTGGAAGATCCTTTAGTGAGGTTCTGTTCATGGTAAAACCCATCAGTTTTTGTTACCTAGAAATGTCTTGTTTCATCTTTATTACTGAAAGATATTTTTGCTGGTTTTAGAGCTCTAGGCTGTTGGTTATTTTCTCTAAGCACTTTGAGGTGGTATTCCAACGTATTCTGGTCTGTGTTGCTATTGAGAAGCCAGCCATCAATTTAATCAGCAGTCCTTCATAGGTAATCTCTCTTTTTTGGCTGCTTTTGGCATCTTATGTTTGTCTTTTGTATTCAGCCAGTTTGACCATGATGTGTCCAGGTATACATTTCTTTTTACCTATCCAGCTTGGGAATTTGTTGGACTTCCTTCATTTGTTTTATGTATTTCATCAATTCTGGAAAATTCTCAGTTATTATTTCTTCAATATTGCCATTCTCTCATTCTATCTATTCTCTCCTGCTATATCAGATTAAATTTATATTGAATGTTCTCCCTTTATCCTACATGGCTGTTAAGTTCTTTTTCATATTTCTCATCTCTTTGTTTCTAAGTAATTTGTCTCTAAATAGAGACAAATTTCTTCAGCTCTTTCTTCCAGTTTGCTAATTATCTTTTCAATTAAGTCTAACCTTCTATTAAATCTATCCCTGTGTTTCTAATTTTATTTATGTTTTTCACTTCTAAAATTCTCTTCAGTTATTTTTCAAATCAGACTGGCAAGTTTTTGATAGTCTCTTTTTCTTGATTATGTTTTTAACTCCTTTGGGTTTTTCAGTTTCTGTGTTTCAAAAATGTGGCCTGGCTTCATGATCTTTAAGCACACATTCAGTCCACAAACGCTCCCTGCCTTCCTGTTGGGGTGGAGTGTGGCACACTGGTGGTGATGGGCTATTAGGTCAGAACTCTCCTGTTGAATTGTCCTCTTCTTTTGAGTAGCTCAGGAACTCAGCATTAGTCTCAATATCTTACTCTAGTGCTGCCATACATTGAGGAATCAGCATTTCCATTGCACTGGATGAGATTGCGAAGCTTCAGTTCCAGCTACCTGCCAGGTGCACAACAGCCTAGAGCACAGTGGCTGACTCTCACTCCTCTACCCCCATGCTCATGGGGCTCCAAGACCGGACCATTTTGAAAGAAAACAATTTCCCAGTCTTCCCAGGAGCATGGTTGAAAGTGCTTCCTGAAGTTTAATTTGTATTTCCTTGGAGTATCACCAGAAAGTTTATTTCCTTCTTTTCTAGCCTTGGAGAGACAGGCAGGGGTCATGTCCCTGGTTTTGAATGGAAGCCCTTCAGACAACCAGAGACTCAAGGAAGAAGCAGCATTCTGATTCTTTTGGTTTAAGTGGATTAAAACATAATACTATGTCTGGCTCTGGTTTGGAATAACTCACTTTTTACTGCAGGGGATCTGGGAGATATTTTGATGTAATTTACATGTTAGACTAAAAATTTAAATTTGTGAATACATGCAGGGCATCAGATAGAGAATCCTGTTTATGTTACTTAGAGCAAAAGAAGCTTTCTAGTTCTCAATTCCTTCATTTGTAAAATGAAGGTGATGATTGTGTCTATTTCATAGAGGTTGGCTTTTTGGGGGGTGGGGTGGAGATTCAGTTAGAAAATTCAGTTAGAAAATGAATGTATGGTTCTACCACAATACTTGCAGTAAGACCCAATAATGATGGCTATTATTATTACCATCTAGTCTGGGTGCTTACACTTGCATGCTGGGTTGATCTCACTCGCAGAGCCTCAATTCCTTGTCTGTCAAGCAGGAAGACTAACAATCAATGATGAATATAAAATGCTTGGAAAAGGAAGGCAAAGAGGGGCTGAGTTTCTGTTCCTGGCAGGGTCCCCTTCCTCTTCCTTCTCCACCCCTCCTTCCTCACCCTTTTTCCTGGGGCCTGTTAGTGGGTTCTTAGCATCCAAAAGGGCCCAACTCCAAGTTCTAGCCTTGCTTCTTAATCTGGAGCTCTGGCACCTGGCCCTTGATGTACTCACTGGGTTCTAAGAAGATCCCTGGGGGCAGGAAGAGAAGATGTCATGCCCAGGGATTCCAAGGGAGACTTTGCTCAAGATTCTCCATGCTCTTAGAGTAAGCTTCAGCTTGGTATTCCCAGAGGTCTACCTCTAAGTGGCTTGTGTGGGTGGTACATTTTGGGGCGGAATGGGGCATGCTTTTACCTCTTGAGAGTTACTGGAGTCATTCTCAACTGTTGCTTTTGTTAAGGCATATGTTACATATGGCTGTTCTATGCACTCACCCTTCTGTGAGTGTTCCCAGATTTTGATGCAGAAAGATAAAAGAGGCTGCTCATTGAAATTTGTAGTAGCCATCTGTAGAGAGGCTGCTGGTTTTATGAGCCATAACTCTACTCTTTTCTTTCCCCCCTCAAGAAAGCACGTAGAAAGGAAATGAGGGAGTGTAGCATTATAGGCATAATGTGTTACCCAGACAGGTGGTCAGCACTGCCCATGCATATCTCAGCCCTTACAGAGCTCCTGCCACCTCTCCTGCCTCAGTGTTTGCTTGGTCTGAATTTTGTCCCATCTCTTTCAGGCCAGTCATTTCTCCCTCCATCTAGACTAGCAGCATCGTGCTGTGGAAAGAGCTAGACTTCTGACTCAGGCAGCCCTGGCTGTGAATTCTCTCCCAACACCTGGCTGTCAAAGCTTCAGCAAGTCACTTGATCCCACTGAGCTTTGGTGTCCTCATCCTTAACCTGCAAATAATTCATCTCTCAGAGCAGCGGGGGGCAAAGACTTCCTCCATGCTTTATGCACGTATAATCTTTAGGTGCCCTTTGTACAGGATCTCTAATCCTTTCAGCCATGAAGGAGGGGTGGGGTGTTATCCTGATTGTCCAGCTGAGGAACTGAGACTCAGAGAGGTTCAGTGGCTCATGTGGCAGAGGTGGTCTGTGTCCTGTCCTTCTCTTTGGGACTTACCTTGACTTTGCCTTATGGTTGCCAGCATCAATACCTGCTTCCTGTGCCTGGGGAAGCCACCACAGTAAAGTCTGATGGAAGGCAACAGTTCACCTCCCACTTCAAAGTCTAGAGTATTGTTCATTACTTGCTTTCCCTGACGCTGCAGCCAGGGAGTGGGCACTGACCTAGGCTCAGCCAGTTGGATGCTCCCATCTGGGATTTTGAATATAGCGGAAATGAAAAAGCAGTGGACAGTTGAGAACTAGTTCTGGCAGCAGTAGGAGTGTGCCCAGTGGTGGTGGTCCCAGTGGCCACACCAGCATGCAATGGCCATCTATCAGGCTGCTCCTATGGCAGGAGCTTGGCTGTGGCTCAGGCCACAAGTCTCCTTTGGCATCTGCCCACTTCCCTTCCTGTCAATTTTGGGAGCTTCTTGATATTCCTCCTCTCCTCTTTGACTTAAATCACTCAGATTTGGTTTCTGGTTTTTGTAATTAAGAACCTTGTGTGGCAGCTCTCCAATAAAAAGGTATCTCTGAACCTTTTCATCTTCTGCCTAATACTCCCATCCAAATGCTGTGAGTCATTTATCTCCAAACCACAGGTTGAGTCTGACTTCCACCCTTCATTCCCCCTCAGCCTACTTCATCCTCTCTGCACAGCTGACTCCATGGCCCTGGGGCCTCATTTTTATATCCAATGGGCAGAGGCCAGCAAAGAGCTCTTTGCTTCCCTGTTCTTCCCTGTGCTCCTCCCTGATTTGTTTCTTCAGGGTCCTCCTCTTAGCCAAGGGGGTTCATGATGAGCTCTTCCTATGGGACCTTGCTCTCCCCCAGTCCCATCTTCTGCTACGTTCTCTGCCTGGACTCCGCTTGGTCAGGATTCCTCCTCTCTTCTGAGAGCCTCAAGAAGGCATGGCCTTTGCCATGACACTAATGGGGTTACCAAATATAACAGACCAGGAGACAATTTGGAAAGTGACTTCTCCCTTGATGAAGCCGGGCTCTAGGGGGTTCACCATGTGTACAGTTTCCTAGGGTTGCTGTAACAAATTACTATAAAATTAGATGGCTTAAAAGAGCAGAAATTTATTTTCTCACAGTACTGGAGGCTAGAAGTTCAAAAATCAAAGCGTCAGCAGATCTGACTCCTTCTGGGGGCTCTGAGGCAGAGTCTGTTCCATTTCTCCTCCTGGCCCACCCTAATCCAATATGACCTCATCTTAACTTGATTACATCTGCAAAGACTCTATTTCCAAATAAAGTCACCTTCACAGGTTTTGGATGGATATGAACTTTGGGGGACATCATTCAACTCAATACAGAAGCTAATTTAGGAAAACAGTGTCAAGAGGTAGAAAGAGAGAGAACTTTAATGATGACTTATCAATTCCTGAACCCAATCAGTCTGAGTGAAGTGCGCTTCACCCTGGACTTTTCAGATATGTGAGCCAAAACATTTCCTTTTCCCTGAAGGTAGTTTGAGTTTGATTTCCAGCACCTGAAATGGAAAAAGTCCTGACTAACATGGGGGTGCGAAGAAAACCAAAATTAAGTAGGCTGGGGTTCTAACAATAAACCAAATGCAGTAAGAAAATGTTTCCTCTTTCTATCCCTTCCTCCTATAAATATGCCAGTCTCAGGATATAACACTACATGTTTCATCATGCTGGTCTCCAGAGTCTTCCTGGTAGGAATGTTCTCCAGCGACAGGGTTTACCACTTTATTTACTTCTTCCTTTTGTCTACTTGGATAAGTAACATATAACAGCACAAGAAGATCCACAGTTCAAATGTTTGGGACTCTAGGTAGGAACGGTTGTGGTTCAAAGGAAAGAGACCCCTGGGGTCTGAGTGTGGCCATTAAGGAAGGATTTGGGGAGAGGAAATAATTTCAGTTGGGCGTGCAAGGACAGGGCAGGTGTTAGTGTGGAACAGAGTGGGGAGGGGGCATGTAGAATGAGCTTGGTGTCCTCCCAGGGAGATGTGTGGACTGGACAGGCAGGGGCAGGGCGGTGAGTTCTGGTTGGTGATGAAGAGGTCAGGGTAGAGAGGAAAAGTCCATGGGCCAGGAGATATCTAGGAAGCCAAGTCCTGCTCTTGCAGGCTCAAAAAAGGGCAAAAAAGAACTTATCTCTCCCATCCGCCTCGACTCCAGCTGGGCCAAGATGTGAGGCCCCTGGCTCAAGCACGCAGTGTTGGGGTTTGCTGTGCTGTGGGTTCATGTGGCCAGTCTGTGGTTTAACATTGCTCTGGTTTGGGTTTGTCTGTTCCTTTAGGGGCTTCTAGCTGTAGATGACAGAAATTTGAGTGTTGTTGAAAACTCTCTTTTTTGCTTGTTACTATTATGCAAGCTAAAGGCTGATTCTAGCACAGTCCATCCTTGGTTTTTTCCTTCTCCCTCCAATTACCCTGACTCTGCGGATCCTTCTCAAGGGCTGGCAGGAGTGAGAAGCCGGAAAGGGGGTGGACTTGCCAGCTGGGTTCTCTGGTATTTTCGGGCTCTTTGTGGGCATGGGGACTAATGGCGGCATCTCTCCAGGGTCTCTGCCTCCAACTCCCACCTTGCAGCCTGCTTCCTTCCAGATCCCCTCAGGGATTTCTCTTAGGGTTAGAAATGGTTCTGGGTGTTGGTGAAGGTCTTCTGTCTCCCCGTGGCCTCTTTGTCCACGGCAGCCTGAATGTTCCTGGCTGCTCGGAGGCCAGACTTGATGGCAGTGTCTATCCAGGCGTGGGGCAGGCAGGTGTGCTCGCCAGCAAAGTGGATGCGGCCCTCTGGCTGGAAAAGCTGCCGCGAATAGTCCACAAATTGGTAGGGTGTGAACTCAGTGAAGGCGCCCATGATGAGGGGGTCCAGAGACCAGTGCTTGATCACAGAGGAGGGGCACATGCGCCGCAGCTCCTCCTTGGGGATCTGGTGCACGGCCGCCAGGTCCTCCAGGACGATATCCACCACCTGGTCGTTCTTCATGGGTATGAAGAAGAGGGAATCGTCGTCCACGGTGTAGGAGGCCAGCAGGACCCCCTTGCCGCTGGGGAAGCTATGGCTGGGGTAGTAGATGTAGCGCGAGGGCCGGTCGGTGATGGAAACCCCACCCCGGATGCCATCCCGCTCCCAGAAGGACTCGTTGCAGGCCAGAACTACCTTGCTGGCACTGGTATAATGCACCGAGCGGAGCGCATCCATCTTTTCCCGGGAGAGCGGGGGCTCAAAGGTGATGAGGCGCGTGGCCTTGGCCGAGGCGGAGATGATGACAAAGTCCGCGGTGAGGGTGGGCAGCGTCGAGTTGGGTTCGCCCACCCGGTAGGAAATCCGGACCTCAGGCCCATCCCTCACTACCGTCTCTACCTTGGAGCCCAGAAGGATGGTGCCAGGCTTCAAGCTGGCGTTGAGGGCTTTGGGGAGCTGGTCAAAGCCCCCGGTGATCTCTGAAAAGCTGTAGGGGTGAAGAGAGGGGAGAGGGTGAGTGTAGGAGGTGCAAGGTCGGTTTGCTGAGTGGCCAGCAGCGATCCCAGTGTGAAAAGGGAGGAAACTAGCCTCCTGCAGCCTGAGCTGGTTACTTCATATACCTCACCTTAACTAGTCTTTGTGAGGGAGGGATTATTGTTTACGTTTATAGCTTGGAAGAGGAACACCAGAAAAAAGGCACTTTCCCACGATGACATGCGCAGTCTAGCTCCAAAGTCCACCATGCAGTTTTGCGTCCCAGGGGGAGTCCTACAGACCTGCGTTTGGATTCTGGCTCCAGCCCTTGCCCAAGTGGTGTGAACTTAAGTAAGTTACATAACTTCCCTGAGCTTCAGCATCCTCACTGGTAAAATGGCTCTGAATTATAGTGCCTACCTTCCAGGTGATCATAGCGTTAAATGTGATAACCCTTGGAAAGTGCTTAGCGCAGCACCGGGCACACAGTAACTACTCAACAGTCAAAGTTCCCTTTCTCTGCTCTGAGTATTGGAGGAAGAGGCCGACTAGAGTCCTGGTCCAGATCAGCCTTACTTATTACTTGTGAAGACCATGTCAGTCCGAAGGGCCTCCAGGAGGGACTTATAGTATCCAGCATCCTCATTCATCACATCCCCGATCATCTTTACTGCTCCTCGGCTCAGCATCCCTTTCTTCAGCAGGTAAGCCTGTGGGGAGGTGGAAGCACCAGATAGAGGGCCCAGTGTGTAGGAAGGGGCCTCAGCAGGGGCCTGGGGTAGGCAAGGTTGGGCGGGGGAGGGGGGACTGGACTCTAGGGAGGTGAAGCTGTGGGCATTGGGAGGAGAGGGTCCTGGGATGCAGGGGACAACCCCAGGGGTCTAGGCTGAGCACAGACCCCCTTCCATCCCTATCCTGGGACTTCGTTGCCTCACTCACCTTGGTGGAGTAAGAATCATAATAGGACATCAGGTGGCTGCAGTTGAATTTTTTCAGACTTATTCTGAGCTGCAGAGGAGAGGAAGGGGGAGCAGCTTTGGATTAAAGTCATAGAGCCAGAGGCAGGACTCCTGGGTTCTCTGGATGTTCCTTTGAAGAGGGTGGGGACAAAGAGGGAGCGGATGGAAGGACCAGGGGATGGGAGCTTCCAGGACCTCCTAAATTGTCTCTTAACTTCCAAATCTCTCCTTCATTTAAAGACCTTTGGAGACTAAAATTTAAGGTGAAGACATTCACTGCAATCTAGGAGGATTGATTCATTACTAAGGATTGGATTACCTGGTGATTCCTTTTCCTTCCACTGCCTAATCAAGCAATGGGCCATTGGACCACAGGGACAGAAGAGATGGGGCTGGGACACTAGCGTTCTTAGGGGGTGTTAGAAGGAAGGCAGACCAATCATAAGAGTACCAGGTAGGAGTCAGGTGACCTGGGTCCACCTACTAACTTGCTAGGTGACCTTTGGCCAGACCCTGTTTTTTTCCTAACCCTGGAAGGGGGGGGGAGGGGGGAGACAGGAATCACCTTGGCAATGGACTGGTAGAAGAGATTCATAGCACTCTTGCCCTTTTCTCTTGGGTTCATGGAATAGCCTAGGAGCTCTGGGTTGGCCTTCACCTCCCTAGTACGATAGCGTTTTCTGTTGATGAGGTACCAGGTGTTGCCATCGTACTGGAAGAACTTGTTTAGCCTCAGGCCCAGCTTCCTGACATAGGTGTGGACCAACCTGGAACAGATACAGGCATAACATGGCACCCATCCCAATGGCACCTCGTTCCTGCTGACCTCACAATAGAAACCATTTCCAGGAAAACCAGTTTCTTCACGTGCCCAAGGAGCTCAGACTAACTGCTTCCTCACCTCTAACCTTGCCTCCTCTTACTCTAGCATTACTTCTTTTCCTCCTGTTTTTGCCCTGAGGGAGACAGGGAGTAGGGAGTTCACCCATCACTGAATGAAGGCCCTTAAGGAAGTCGAACATATAGAACTCAGATACAGAGACAGAGACATTTTGTTTCAGACAGTGTTTGAAATTCAAATTCTAAGTAAGTTTGAGGCCATATCTAAAGACTCCTACTTTGGGCTGATACTGTTAAATTTTGTTTTTGTTTTTGATGGTGTTTGGAGGGAAATCTCTGGTTCAATTTCCACTTAAGGCCAAAAAGAAGCCATATTTTTGGAGGTATGTAGGACACCAGGTGAGGGATCTTTTTTGTCTTGGAAGCCCCAGAACCAGGGGCTGGGTTCTCTTCCAGGAGTGAGTTCTGATTTAGGGATTGAGCATATATTTTGGTGCCAGGTGCCTCCTTGATTTTGCACAGCTTTGTCACTTTCTCCTAGGAGAACCTTGGGTGAGTCACTTAGTATCTCTGAGCCCAGTTTCTTGATTTGTAAATAGGAAAAATAAAAGTATTAAATTATAGAGTTGCGAGGATCAAATGAAATAATACACATATAGCACTTAGCACAGGGTGGGGCACACAGTAAGTGTTCACTGAATGGCAGCTGTTATTATTATTAATTATTTTATAGCTTAAAGTAGTATAATTGACATGTAAGTAACTGCCCATATTTAAAGAGAACAATTTGATGAGTTAATGGTAACTATTGTCATTATTAGTCTGGGATCTACCACTTTCTGTATGACCCTGGGCTCTGAGCCTCGATCATCTCTGTCAAGTGGGGGATCAGTGGTAGTCCTGACTTGCAGGATTGAATCACATGAGACAGTGAATCTGAAAGGGCTCTGACACGATGGCAGCAGGGCTGTGTTTCCTCCTCCTAATTCTTCCTCCTTGCCTTTTGCTCCACCCCTTTCCTGAGACTTACCTGTGGGACTCTGGGATTCGCATGGGCCCCAGCTCACAGTACCAGCCTTCTTTCTCATTCCTGAATGTGATCACTCGACCCCCGATATGGTCGCTGGCTTCCAGGATAGTTACCTGGTGTTCAGAGAGGCTGCTGTCATTCCCAGGGTCATGCTCTCCCTTCTCCCACCCTCTACTCCCACCCCCACGGGCCACAGGCTCTACTCTGGAATTCCCGGCAGTAGGTCCCTGAATGTGCAGGATAACCAAACTGGGCAGAGGGGGGGTTCCTCCCAGAGGGTCCTGAGTAACGTAAGTGAGGCAGAAGAGCTCCAGGGTTACAGGGGTCCGAACGCCTCTTGGTCCCTTCTGGTTAGCATAGCCTCTCTCTACTTTTATTTCCAAAAAAGCACAAGTTACAGTTAAGTCTCAGGAGAACCCAGATTTTTGAGGAACAATACCTAAGGTCTGAGAGACCTGGTGGGTTATGCATAGTTGTCAAAGTGTTGGCTGTAACCCCACTCCTTTTCTTTTTCCACACAACGAAGCAAACTGGAGGTGAATGATTGAGGCCCCTCCAAGGCCTGCTCACCTGGTGGCCTGAGTCCTGCAGGGCCTTGGCTGCCGTTAGCCCTGACATGCCAGCTCCCACTACCACCACACGCTTGGGCAGCGGGGAGGTGTGGAGGCCCTCCTGGGCTGTGACCAGGATAGACTCGTATTCGGGGTCCTGGAAGCACTTGACCAAGTCCTCATAGTAGCCAAGGCAGCTGGGAGTAGCCAACAAGAGCCCCAAGATCAGGATTCCTGGGGCAGAGAGAGGAATGGGGGCTGCCTTTCTGGGGCTCTGTACTCCGCCCTACCCAGAGTGAGCTTGGCTGTGTGGATGAGTGGGAGTGGTAAGATCAGGCAGTGTCACCAAACGTAAAATAGATAGCTAGTGGGAAGCAGCCGCATAGCACAGGGAGATCAGCTCGGTGCTTTGTGACCACCTAGAGGGGTGGGATAGGGAGGGTGGGAGGGAGACGCAAGAGGGAGGAGATATGGGGACATATGTATATGTATAACTGATTCACTTTGTTATAAAGCAGAAACTGACACACCGTTGTAAAGCAATTATACTCCAATAAAGATGTTAAGGGGCTTCCCTGATGGCGCAGTGGTTGGAAATCTGCCTGCCAATGCAGGGGACACGGGTTTGAGCCCTGGTCTGGGAAGATCCCACATGCCGCGGAGCAACTAGGCCCGTGAGCCACAATTGCTGAGCCTGCGCGTCTGGAGCCTGTGCTCCGCAACAAGAGAGGCCACGATGGTGAGAGGTCCGCGCACCGCGATGAAGAGTGGCCCCCACTTGCCGCAACTAGAGAAAACCCTTGCACAGAAACGAAGACCCAACACAGCCATAAAATAAAAATAAATAAATAAATAAAGTAATATATTAAAAAAAAAAAAAAAAAAAAAAAAGATGTTAAAAAAAAAAAAGATCAGGCAGTGTCTGTCGAATGTGTGGTTGTAAATGTGTGTTTGTGATTGTGTCTGTGTCTGTGTTGTATGGGGTATGAATGTTTGTGTGAACGTGCTGGTGTTAGTTGTGTGATTGTGAACATGGACTACAAGTTCACATGGGTGCACGTGACTAGAAACACAAAAGTGTATGTAGCTTCGTATTGGAGTGTAAATTCGCCTGCTTCTGTTGGTGAGTGTGTGTGTGTGAGCTTGTCCATGATAAAGGTGCTGTGATTGTGAGTTTGTGATTATTGCCCTGTATAACCGTGGGATGTCTGTGATTTTATGTGAAGGGGATGTGTTTGTGGGACAGTGTAGGCACCTGAGTAAATGTGTGGATGAATCTCTACAGAAAAGCGAGAGGGATTGTAGAAATGGGTGTGTGTTGGCCTGCGTTTGGAGGAGAGAGGATGATAGGTATGCATTTGCTTGAGTTTGAGAGAGAATTCGGTTGCTTGCGTCTTGTGTTTGATTCTGTGTGTGCATTTGTGCATGAGGTTAGGTGGCGGAGCACACATTCTTTGGGGATGTGTGCATTTGTGAGAGGATGTATGTGTGTGTGTGTAACACAGTTCTCTTTGGGGAAGGGGAGTGGGGAAGTGGTGCCCAGTTTCTCAGTGACTAATAGTGCCCCACGGGAACTTAACAATCCTGTTGTTCTTCTCCAGCCTCACAGTATTTTTCCAAAACCCTCCATGTTTTCTAATGTGCAGTCAAGACTGGAAACCATAGTTTATATATAACATGCAATAAGTCCAGAGTGACTACTACAATGAACCGTTCTTATGTACAGAGAAATTCACCTAAGAGTCTGAAACTCTGAAAGAGAGGCTGTGTGGTTTCCTTGGTGTCACCTGCTCTAAAGGGGAAGAGCCAGGAGCTGTGACACACTGAGCCCTCTTGCACTAGCCCTAGGTTTTTTGGCAGGTGAGAACCCCCTTAGTCCAGTCTTTGTACGGGCAGGACAACCGAAGCTCTAAGAAGAAAAGGGACCTTCAGGGACCATCCGCTGAGGAAGGGCAGGGACCCAGCTGGTTCCCAGGGCAGGCCTTTCCCAATGCCAGAAGAGCCTTCTGCAGGGGTGACCCCTCAGAAAAGAGGAGAGGGGTAACCATGCCTCAGGCAACAGCCAGTTGAGCCTCCCCACAGCCCCCACCAGGCCTACTTCAACCTCCCTAATCCATTCTCCACCCCTGACAAGTTTTCCCATCTCCCTGAGCTACCACCATTCCGTCTCAGTGCCATAACCTTCCCCTTGAGTGGGCCCAACCCCTAGACTCATTCTCCAGACCTGTATCCATCCTCTCAACTCACTTTCAACATCTGGACGTATCCATAGCCCCTGACCTAGCTCCTGTCCCGTCTCAGTCCCCACCTCCCTTCCCCTGGCCTGGCCCTATGCCCAGACTCCCCCCTTGGACCCATCTTGACCCCCTGGCCCATCCCCACTCCCCAGTCTAGCTCCCCTCCTTGTTTCACTGTCCAACACCTCCTTCCTCAGGTACTTCCCTCTCAAACCCAGAGAAGGGACCCCACTTACCTCTCATCTTGACCATGGCCCTGCAGCTCGTGCTGAGCCCGGGACAGCTCTCCCTCTCCTTATGAGGAGCCAGCTCCACCCAGCAGTAGCTGGCTTCCTCCCACTGGCCTGCCTCAGGGCCCTGTCGGCTGGGCCAAGCAGAGAAGCCCTGCCCTCAAGGCCTGGGCTGTCAGGGGAGATGACTGTCCCATCCCCAGCCTCATCTTCTGCACCTCCACCTTCCTCCTGGCCCATCTCCCTTCCTAGAGGAAGCCCCTTCTCCCAGCTCAGAGCCCAGCCAGTGGGGAGGAGGGGTTGTGGGAACCCAGCGGATTGTACCAAACCTGCTGTGACCATCTCCCAGGAAGGGGTGAGGGTTGGGAATGAGCATCTGGACTGGTTTGGAAGTCCAGTGTCTGGGCTCCCAGCACCGGGCAAAGCTCCTGGCTGCTCCCACTAGAGAACGTCCCCGTTCCACTGCTGTCTCACTGTGGAAGCTTCTGCTCCGAGGTGGGGATTCTAGCCATGAATTCCCATGGGAGGGCTGGGTCCTCCCCACCCCTCTCAGGTGCTCCCTCTGCAGGCAGGGCAGAGGTCTCTGGTCCTGCCCATTTGCAGTGGGGAGTGGCCTTTTTTCTCCTTTCCTCTGGGGCCCTCAGGGCTTCCTTAGGCACAGGCGGGTTTCTCTGGCCCTGAAATTTCTTCTCCCGAGGAATCAGGCCAGCTGGTTGTGGTGCCAATACAGGCCCTTTGTTCTCTGTGTACAGTGCAGGTGGAGAGAGAAGTGGGCAGGAAACACTCACAGAGCAGCAGCCTGGGGCTGGGGAAGGGGGCAGGAGTGCGAGCAGACACACAGCAGCTGAGACACAGGACTCAGATCCTGGACACCAGTGGTGGCATAGAGGAAAGGGCAATAGCAATGGAATCGAATAGAACTGAGTTCGAACCCTGCTTTGTCATGTTGTAGCTGTGTGTCTTAGGACATATGGTTTATACTTCTCTGAGCCTGGGTTTCCTTATCTGTAAAATGGGGCAACAATACTTTCTTTACAGGGTATTTCAAGGATTAAATGAGATGATGTGTGAAGAGCTTGGCATAGGTATGCACCTAAGCTGGTTTCCTTCTCTCATTTTGGAGATAAGGTTTGTCACACACAGTTATAATATCTTTAAAAAGGGATAGTTCCTCCACCACAGGGCTGCTGGGAGCACCAGATAGAATAATGCTTGGAGAGTTACTGTGTGAATTGCTGGGTTTTAGACGCAGGTCAAGGACTCTCTCTCTCTCTTGCTCTCTCTATTGTTGCTTCTTTTATTTTTAATAGCTTTATTGAGATATAATTTATATACCATACAACTCACCCATGTGAAGTGAACAATTCAATGGTTTTTAGTGTATTCACAGAGTTGTCCTACTATCACCACAGTCAATTTAAAAACATTTTCATCATTCCAAAAAGAAATACCATACAGTTTAGCCATCACTCCCCATTCTCCGTATCTCCCCAACCCTAGACATCCACTATTCTGCTTTCTGTCTGTGTGGGTTTGCCTGTTTTGGACATTTCATGTAAATGTAATCGTACAATATGTGGTCTTTTATGACTGGCTCCTTTCATTTAACATAATATTTTCAAGATTCATCCATATTTCAGCATGTATCAGTACTTCATTTTTTATGGCTGAATAATAGTCCATTTCTGGCTGAATAATATTCCATTTATGACTAAGTAATATTCCATTTATACCACATTTTGTTTATCCATTCATCATTTGGGTTTGGCCACTTGGGTTTCTCCCTACTTTTTGGCTATTGTAAGCCGTGCTGCTATAAACATTCTTTTTATCAATATGTGGGCATAGTTTTTCATTTTTCTTAGGTATACACTTTGGAGTGGAATCACTGGGTTGTATGTTAACTCTGTTTAACTTTTTGAGGAACTACCAGATTGGTTTCCAAAATGCCTGTACCATTTTACTTTCCCACCAGCAACGAATGAGAGTTCCAATTTCTCCTCATCCTCGACAACACTTGTTATTATCTGTGCTTTTGTTTATAGCCATCTTAGTGGGTGTAAAGTACTAACTCATTGTGTTTTTCATTTGCACTTCCACAATGACCAATGACATTAAGCATCTTATGTGCTTAATGGGCATTTGTATATCATCTTTGGAGAAATGTATTTTCAGATCCTTTGCCCATTTTTTCATTTGGTTAGTTGTCTCTTTATTACTGAATTGTTAGGGTCCTTTATATAGTGTAGATAAAAGTCCCTTATCACATATGTAATTTGCAAATGTTTCTGACAGCCCTATTCTGTGGGTTGACTTTTTACTTTCTTGGTGTCCTTTGAAGCAGAAATGTTTTCAATTTTGAAGAATCCTTATTTTTTTCTTTTGTTGCTTGTGCGTTTGGGGTCATTGCCTACTCCCAGGTCATGAAGACTTACCCTTTGCTTTCTTCTAAAAGTTCTATATTTTTAGCTCTTATATTGAGGTCTTTGGTCCATTTTGAAGTAATATTTGGATATGATGTGAAGTAGAGATCCAACTTCATTCTTTTGCATGTGGCTATTCAGTTGTCTCAGCATATTTTATTAAAAAGACTATTCTTTTCTCATTAAATTGTCTTGGAAAATTTGATCCTTGTCAAAAATCAATTGACCATAAATGTGAGCATTTATTTCTGGACTATCAATTCTATTCCATTGATTTACATGCAAATCCTTATGACTCTACCACACTGTCTTGATTACCGGTTACTATAGTTTTGTAGTAAGTTTTTTTTCTTTTAACATCTTTATTGGAGTATAATTGCTTTACAATGTTGTGTTAGTTTCTGCTGTATAACAAAGTGAATCAGCTAGACGTATATCCCCTCCCTCTTGCGTCTCCCTCCCACCCTTCCTATCCCTCCCCCCCTCCCTATCCCTGCCCTCTAGGTGGTCACAAAGCACCCAGCTGATCTCCCTGTGCTTTGCGGCTGCTTCTCACTAGCTATCTGTTTTACATTTGTAGGTGTATGTATGTCAATGACACTCTCTCACTTCGTCCCAGCTTACCCTGCCCCTCCCTAAGTTTTAAAATTGGTAAGTTTGAGTCCTCCTACTTTGTTCTCCTTAAAGACTGTTTTGCCTATTCTGGGTGCTTTGAACTTCCATATGAATTTTAGGATCAGCTTGCCAATTTCTGCAAAATGCCAGCTGGGATTATGATAGGGATTATGTTGACTCTGTAGATAATTTAGGGAATATTCACATCTTAACAGCATTTAGTATTCTGATACATGAACATGAGATGTCTTTCCATTTATTTAAATCATCTTTATTTATTTAAGCAATGTTTTGTAGTTTTCAGAGTATAGCTTTATACTTCTTTTGTTAAATGTATTCCTAAGTATTTTATTATTTTGATGCTATTGTAAATGGACTTAATTTCATTTTTAAATTGTTTATTACAACTGTATAGAAATACAGAGTAAGAGCTAATGTGGTTTCTGTGCTTTATTCTATTGATATGGTGTATTACATTAATTGATTTTCAAATGTTAAACTAATCTTGCATTCCTGGGAGGTTGGGGACTCTTACAGTTGCTACTGTTACTGACAAAGAGAAGAGGAGGCCCCACAGTTTGGTAGGGTCCAGGTAGGAAATCCTGGTGGAGCCTGAAGTTACCATGGGTCTCATGTACCTACTTTTGGTACTTTCTAGAGAGCATGTTCACCTGCTGAATTAGCTTCATGCTGATAAGCTTCCTGGGGTCTCAGCAGACCAGGAAAGGCCTTGGGGAGTGAGCTGACTGAGGGGGGTTGTCTGGAGACCCTGTGTGGTAGGCTGAACAATGGCTCCCCAAAGATGTCTATGTCCTAAGTCCTGGAACCTTGTGAAAGGGAGTGTGCAGATGTGATTAAGTGAAGCATTTTGAGATGGGGAAATGATCCTGGATTATTCAGATGGGCTCTAAATATAGTCTTAAGGGTCCTTATAAGAGGGAGGCAAGAAGGTCAAAGGGGAAGCAGGTGATGTGAACATGGAAGCAGAGGTTGGAGTGATTTGGCTACAACCCAAGGGATGCCAAAGTAGCCTCTAAAAGATGGCAGATGTAAGAAACATTCTCTCCTGGAGCCTCCAGGAGGAACCAAGCCTGCCAACACCTTGACTTTAGCTCCTTAAGACTTATTTTGGACACCTCCAAAGTATAAGAGAATACATTTGTGTTGTTTCAGGCCACTAAGTTTGTGACAATTTGTTACAGCAGCAACAGGAAACTAATATACTCTACCTCCTGGTTTTCTGGGCAGCACAGTTTCGAGCATTAGAACTCTTTCCCAAACCCCATCACAACTGACTTCCCAGGGCTCTTGTCCCCCTGTTCCTCCTAGTTCTACATCTTGAGTCTCAAAACACTCCTGTGTATGCTCCTGATAGTTCCTCAGAGCTTTGCAGACATCCAACCTGGTGAGATGGGAACACAGCAGTAATGCGGTCAGGCCACCAGTGTTTAATTCTTGTATCTGCTACTCATGAGCTGTGTTGGTGGGCAAGTCACATCACTTTTCTGAGCCTCAACAGATGTGGGTTTCCTTTTTTTCTGTTGTATGTCCTGGGGGAGACTGGTGCAATGGGAACAAGCCCTTGACTCAGAACCAGGACACCTGGATGCCAGTTCTGACCTGTTTTACTGTGCGGTCTTGTTTAGGTACTTTCCCCTCTGGGTTTCAGCCTCCTTATATATAATATGGACCCAGGGAAGGAATGTGGCGTTACATCAAGAATTACAAACTCAAACGATTTAGGGGTCAGACAAGTAAAGTAAATGCATGAGGTGTTTGGGTGTAATACAACATGGAGTGGTGGGGCTTGTGTCTAGAATAAGAGTCCATGCCCTACCTAAACACATTAAAACGAACACCACACATGCATGCACACACACAGAGAGAATATATTGAAATAAATAATAAAACTCATCGGTTAGTTCCTTTGATACCTGCTCATCAAAATATCCTTGGGAGCCCTTCTAGTCCTGACATCCTCCGACCCCCTGACGTGCTCAAAGTACAATTTTAAGTGTACAGTTGGATGAGTTTTAATAATTGTATACACTCATGTAATCACCACTCCAACTAGTTTATAGAGCAGATTCATCACCCCATAAAGTTCCCCTGTGCTCCTTCAAGTCTGTCTCTACACCTCCTCTCCCTGCAACCAGTGTTCTGATTTTTTTCTACCATAGATTTAACTTGTTTTTAAACTTCATATAATGGAACCATAGAGTATGTATTCATTTGTGTTGTGTTTTTCATCTCAACATGTTTTTGAGATTTGTCCATGTTTCTGCACATAGTAATTCATTTGTTTTTATTGTTGAGTAGTATTCCACTTTATAGATATACCATAATTTGTTTATCCATTTCCTGTTAATGGATATCTAGATTATTTCTAATTTTGGGCTGTCATAAATAAAATTGCTATTAATATTTGTGTACAAGTCTTGATTTGTGTACAAGTTGATTTTCCTGGATAAATACCTAGGCATAGAATTGCTGGATCATGGGAGTAACTGTATGTTTAATTGTTTGAAGAAGTGTTAGACTGTTTTCAAAGTGTCTGCACCATTTTGCATTCCCACTAGTAGTGTATGAGGGTTCTTATTTCTCCACATCCTTGCCAGCACTTGTTATTATGTGATTTTTTAATCCTAGTCGTCCTAGTAGGTATGAAGTGGTATCTCATTGTGATTTTGATTTGCATTTTCCTAATGATTAACGATGTTGAGCATCTTTTCACATGCTTGTTGACCATCGGTATATCCTCTTTGGAGACATGTATTGCATTGCTGTAAGCATTCATTATGTATTGTAGATACAAGTCTTTTATCAGATAGATGCACATATATTTATAAATATTTTCTACCATTGTGTAAGTTTTCATTTTCTTGCTGTTTTTTGAAGCATGGAATTTTAAATTTTTGATGAGTTTCACATTATCTATTTTTTCTTTTATTGCTTGTGCTTTTGATATCATATCTAAAAACCTATTGCCAAATATGAGGTCATGAAGGTTTACCCTTCTGTTTTCTCCTAATAGTTTTATATTTTTAACTCATATTTTGGTCATTTTGTGTTAATTTTTGTATATGGTTTGAGATAAGGGTCCAACTTCATTCTTTTGCATGTGGCTATCCAGTTGTCCCAGCACCATTTGTTGGAAAGACTGTTATTTCCCCATTGCATAATTTTGGCACTCATCAAAAATCAGTTGACCATGGACATATGATTTTATGTCTGGACTCTTATACTGTCTTGATTACAGTTTTGTAGTAAGTTTTGAAATTGGGAAGCCTGAGTATTCCTACCTTGTTATTCTTGTATTGTTCTGGCTATTCCAAGTTCCTTAAATTTCCATATAAATTTTAGAATAAAGTTGTCAATTTCTACAAAGAAGTCAGCCAGGATTCTGGTAGGGATTGCATTTAATCTGTAAATCCATTTGAGAAGTATTGTCATTTTAATAATATTATCTTCTGATCAATGAATGTGGGTTGTTTTTCCATTTATTTAGATATTCTTTAGTTATTTCAAAAATGTTTTGTAGTTTTCAGAGTATGATTTTTGTACTTTTGTTTTTAAAGAATATTTTTCTTAATGAGGTGAAGTTCATATAACATAAAATTAACTATTTTAAAGTGTGCAATTCAGTGGCACATTCACTATATATTCATAGTGCATTCACAATGTTATGCAACCACCACTTTTATCAAGTTCCAAACATTTTAATCCCCACACAAGAAAACCTTGTACCCAGTAAGCTATCATTCTCCATCCCTCCCTCCCCGCATTTCCTGACCACTATCAATCTTCTTTGATATTTGAATTTAAGCATACTGTATTGTATGCTTAAATTTTGCTAAAAGAGTAAATTTTAAGTGTTCTCACCACACACAGAAAAAAGGTAGCTATGTGAGACGATGGATATGTTAATTAGCTTGATTCTGATAATCATTTCACAATGCATGCATGTATCAAAATATCACATCATATACTTTAAATATACACAAATTTTATTTGTCAATCATACTTCATAAGGCTGAGAGAAAAAAGTATTAGCTTTTATAAATTATTTTTCTGCAACTACTCAGGTGGTCATACATTTTTTTCTTCTTTATTTTCTTTAATCTGTTTTTCAATTGATTTATTTAACTCACCTAAATTGTCAAAATTCTTAGAATAAAATTATTAACAATATATCTTGATTGTGTATTGTGATGTCTGCAGATTTGAGGCATATCCTCTTTTCTAGTCCTGATATTTATAAGTTGTATTTTTTCCTCTTTTTATTTGTCATTCTTTTTTTTTTTAACATCTTTATTGGAGTATAATTGCTTTACAATGGTGTGTTACTTTCTGCTTTATAACAAAGTGAATCAGTTATACATATACATATGTTCCCATATTTCTTCCCTCTTGCATCTCCCTCCCTCCCACCCTCCCTATCCCACCCCTCTAGGTGGTCACAAAGCACCGAGATGATCTCCCTGTGCTATGCGACTGCTTCCCACTAGCTATCTATTTTACATTTAGTAGTGTATATATGTCCATGCCACTCTCTCACCCTGCCACATCTTACCCTTACCCCTCCCCATATCCCCAAGTCCATTCTCTAGTAGGTCTGTGTCTTTATTCCCCTCTTGCCACCAGGTTTTTCATGACCTTTTTTTTTTTCCTTAGATTCCATATATATGTGTTAGCATACTGTATTTGTTTTTCTCTTTCTGACTTACTTCACTCTGTATGACAGACTCTAACTCCATGCACCTCACTACAAATACCTCCATTTCATTTCTTTTTATGGCTGAGTAATATTCCATTGTATATATGTGCCACATCTTCTTTATCTATTCATCTGATGATGGACACTTAGGTTGCTTCCATGTCCTGGCTATTGTAAATAGAGCTGCAATGAACATTGTGGTACATGACTCTTTTTGAATTATGGTTTCTCAGGGTATATGCCCAGTAGTGAGATTGCTGTGTTGTATGGTAGTTCTATTTTTAGTTTTTTAAGGAACCTCCATACTGTTCTCCATAGTGGCTGTATCAATTTACATTCTCACCAACAGTGCAAGAGTGTTCCCTTTTCTCCACACCCTCTCCAGCATTTATTGTTTCTAGATTTTTTGATGATGGCCATTCTGACCAGTGTGAGATGATATCTCATTGTAGTTTTGATTTGCATTTCTCTAATGATTAATGATGTTGAGCATTCTTTCATGTGTCTGTTGGCAATCTGTATATCTTCTTTGGAGAAATGTCTATTTAGGTCTTCTGCCCATTTTTGGATTGTGTTGTTTGTTTTTTTGTTATTGAGCTGCATGAGCTGCTTATAAATCTTGGAGATTAATCCTTTGTCAGTTGCTTCATTCGCAAATATTTTCTCCCATTCTGAGGGTTGTCTTTTGGTCTTGTTTATGGTTTCCTTTGCTGTGCAAAAGCTTTTACGTTTCATTAGGTCCCATTTGTTTATTTTTGTTTTTATTTCCATTTCTCTAGGAGCTGGGTCAAAAAGGATCTTGCTGTGATGTATGTCATAGAGTGTTCTGCCTATGTTTTCCTCTAAGAGTTTGATAGTGTCTGGCCTTACATTTAGGTCTTGAATCCATTTTGAGTTTATTTTTGTGTATGGTGTTAGGGAGTGTTCTAATTTCATACTTTTACATGTACCTGTCCAGTTTTCCCAGCACCACTTATTGAAGAGGCTGTCTTTTCTCCACTGTATATGCTTGCCTCCTTTATCAAAGATGAGGTGACCATATGTGCGTGGGTTTATCTCTGGGCTTTCTATCCTGTTCCATTGATCTATGTTTCTGTTTTTGTGCCAGTACCAAACTGTCTTGATTACTGTAGCTTTGTAATATAGTCTGAAGTCAGGGAGCCTGATTCCTCCAGCTCCATTTTTCGTTCTCAAGATTGCTTTGGCTATTTGGGGTCTTTTGTGTTTCCATACAATTTGTCATTCTTACTAAGGGTTTAATAGTAATTTCAATGAAAAAGAAAAACAAAGTCAATTAAATGAATACTGACAAAGTGAAATAATTTTTAAATATATAAATTAATAAAATAGAAAAAGACTATTAATAAACACTTTTTTGGAAATGATGACTATATACAAATACATAAACAATAGGCAACTTATAGGAAGAAAAAATATTACAAAAGACAGATAGTAAGGGTATTTTTTAAATTTTGAGAAAGTACTATATAAAATTTCTTACCAGTAAATTTGAAAATATAGATTCAGTAAGTAGTTTTTTATAACAATTTAACTGACCAGATCGTCTCAAGAAGAAGTAAAATCTCTGAGTAGACCAAGAAAACAAGTTATTATGTTAATCAAGTATCTATCCTTTTTAAAAAAGTCTTGGGGCCCAGATGTTTTGTGAATGAATTTTACTAACCCTTTAACAGAACAGATTCTTCCCATGTTACACAAACTGTCCCAGAGTATAGGGAAAGGTGGCTGCTTCCTAGGTTACAAGACTGGTACTATAATTGGGCAAAGATAGAAAGATAGTACAAAATGTGAAAGTTAAATGTCAATCCTTTCCTTGCAAATAATAGATATAAATATCCTTAATAAAATAGTAAGTGAAATGTAGCAGTATATTAAAATAATAATACATCATAACCAACTAGGGTTTACCCATTAAATGCAAAAAGGATTCCAAATTAGAAAATATATTAATACAATGTCGATGCTAATAGATTTAAGAAATAAAACTACACACAAAATGAAGAAAGAAAACAAAGATAAAACACCTTCCAATTATTATCAACATAATGGAAAAAAGAATAACATTTGTAATTGCTACAAAATTATAATTTTTTTAAAAAAATCAGCATATTAGTAAACATTTAAGATCTATATGAAGAATGCTATAAAATTTTACTAATAAATAAAGACAGAATATATATGAATGGGAAACCTCAATATTGTAAATATGTCACTTCTGCAATTTTTTAACTCAAAACCCAATCCAAGTCCCAAAAAATGTATTTAGGAAACTGAATTAGCTGATTCTAAAGTTCATTTCGAAGAGAAAATGCATAAAAATAGCCTAAAGAAAAAAAGATAAAAGAAAACTTGTCCTGCCAGATAGAAAAACATACTGATAGATCAATAAAAGAGTAGAATTCAAAATAGAGTCATAATTACCTGGAGCATTAGAATATAGTAATGATGGAATTTTAAGTCAGTTGGGTAAAAAATATACTATTCAATAAATATTATTAGTACAACTGGCCCTCAATCTGGAAAAAATATTAGATCTATCTCACCCCATAGCAAAAATAAATTCTTGATAAATTAAAGAGCTAAAAGAATACATGAAAAATGTAAAATATTTTTTATAATTTTAAGATGTAGATTACATTCCTAAGTATAGATAAGATCACATACAAACAGTGCACACAGCCATAAGGAAAAAGACTGATTTGATAACAACAACAACAGAAATACCAAAAAACTCAAAAGAAAAATGATAAAATGGGAGAAAATACTTGCAACATATATGATACAGAAAGGAGATATATATGAATAATATATAAAAGTATATACAATATACATAATATAAAAAGAATATATATTCAGAATATATACATTTAAAAACAAAACCAATGGAAAAAGTGGTTCAATTATATGATAAGTAATTCATAAAAAATAAAAATTAATATGGTCAATAATCAGTTTTAAATGTCCATCTCATTAATATTATAATTAGTGAGTGACAGTCAAATTAAACAAGGTGTCAATTCACCACCCATCAAGTTGATCAAAAAAAATATTTCAGTAATCGTTAAGCAAGACAAGGGTGCCTCTCTTACCACTCCTATTGAACATAGTACTGGAAGTCCTAGCCAGAGCAATCAGGCAAGAAAAAAGAAATAAAAGACATTGGAATTGAAAAGAAAGGAGTAAAACTGTATATATTTGTAGATGACATAATTTTATACATAGAAAATCCTAAAAACTCCATTAAAAAAACTGTTAGATCTAATCAGGGAATTCAGTAAAGCTGCAGGATACAAAATTAACATACAAAGATCAGTAACATTTCTTTACACTAACAACTAATATTCTGGAAAAGAAATTATTCCATTTACAACAGCATCAAAAAGAATAAAATACTTAGGAGTAAATTTAATGAAGGAGATGAAAGATCTCTACTCTGAAAACTACAAGACATTGATGAAAGAAGTTGAAGAAGACACAAATAAATGAAAAATATCCTGAATTCGTGGATTGGAAAAATTAATACTCTTAACATGTCAATACTACCAAAAGGCATCTATAGATTTAATGCAATCTCTATCAAGATTCCAATGGCATTTTTTACAGAAGTAGGAAAAAATCCTAAAATTTATATGGAACCACAAAAGATCCCAAATACCCAAAGCAATCCTGAGGACAAAGAATGGAGCATCACACTTCCTGATTTTAAGTTATATTAAAAAGCTATAATAATCAAAACAGCATGTTAGTGGCATAAAAGCAGACTCATAGACCAATGGAATGGCATTGAGAACCCAGAAATAAACTCATGCATATACAGTCATCTAATACTCGACAAGGGAGCCAAAAATACTCAATGGAGAAAAGACAATCTCTTTAATAAAAAGTACCTGTAGAAGAATGAAATTAGACTCCTATTTTACATCACCCAGAAAAATTAACTCAAAATGGATTAAAGACTTAAATGTAAGACCTGAAACCATAAAAATCCTAGAAGAAAATATAGAAAAAAAGCTCCTTGACATGGGTCTTGGCAAGGATTTTTTGGATATGACCTAAAGCAAAAGCAAAAATATCAAAAATAAAAAGTGGGACTACATCAAAATAAAAATCTTCTCCACAACAAAGGAAACCATCAACAAAATGTAAAGGTAACCTACAGAATGGGAGAAAATATTTGCAATTCACATATCTGATTAGGGAGTAATATTCAAAATATATAAAGAACTCATATAACTCAATAGCAAAAAAAGAAAAAAAACCAATCTGATTAAAAATGGGCAGAGGAACCAAATAGACATTTTTCTAAAGAAAACATACAAATGGCCAACAGGTACATATATAGGAACTCAACATTACTAATCATCAGGAAAATGCAAATCAAAACCACTGTGAGATATCACCTCACACCTGTTAGAATGGTTTTTCTTCAAAAAGACAAGCAATAGGGACTTCTCTGGTGGTCCAGTGGTTAAGACTCAGTGCTCCCAATGCAGGGAACCTGAGTTTGATCCCTGGTCAGGGAACTAGATCCCACGTGCATACTGCAACTAAGAGTTCACATGCCACAATTAAGAGTCCAAATGCCACAACAAAGATCCTGCACGTGGCAATGAAGATCCCGCGTGCTGCAACTAAGACCCGGCACAGCCGAATAAATAAATAAATATTAAAAAAACAAACAAACAAACAAAGACAAGCAATAACAAGTGTTGACAAGGATGTGGATAAAAGGGATCCCTGGTGCATTGTTGGTGGGAATGTAAATTGGTGCAGCCACTATGGCGAACAGTACCGAGGGTTCTCAAAAAATTTAAAAATAGAACTACCATATGATCCAGGATTCTCACTTCTGTGTATATATCCAAAGGAATTAAAAACAGGATATCAAAAGATATCTGTACTGCCATATTCACTGCAGCATTAGTCACAATAGCCAAGATACAGAAACAACATAAATGTCCATCGACACTTGAATGGATAAAGAGGATGTGCTATACATACATACATAATATATATAATTATATATAAATTATATATATATATATATATATATATATATATATATATATATATATATATATATATATATAATTCAGCCATGAGAAAGAAGGAAACCTTGCCATTTGCAACAATATAGATGGACCTTGAGGGCATCATGTTAAGTGAAATAAGACAAATACTGCATAGTATCACATATATGTTTCATTTTTAAAAAATCAAACTCATAGAAACAAGAGCAGAAAAGTTGTTGCCAGAAGCTGGGGGAGGGGGGAAATAGGGAGAGGTTGGTAAAAGGGTACTACAAACTTTCAGCTATAAGATGAATAAAGTCTGAGGATCTAATATAAATCATGATGACTATAGTTCTTTTTTCATGATGACTATAGTTGATAGCACAGTATATTATATAATTGAAATTTGCTAAGGGAGTAGAACTTAAATGTTTTCACACACACACAAAATAGATAAATATGTGAGGTAGCAGACGGAGGAATCCCTTCACAATGTGTACGTATATCCAATCACCATGATATACACTTTAAATATCTTACAATTTTACATGTCAATTAAACCTCAATAAAGCTGAAATAAATTAAGCATATATATACTTTTTGACCTAGCAGCAGAAATAGTGTCATTTGTATCATTATTATGTTATCAGTATGTCTCTCCACCTTAAAAAAAAGAACAAAATTATATTTCTGTATGTTCATGTATATGTAATGTTAAAGCATATTCTTTTAAAACTGGGACGCAGACTTAACCTCTGATGTGGAGACTAGTAAAGATCAAAGGGGACTCTTACTCACCTGTATTGTTTGAATGTTTACAATGAGTGTATTAATGTTTACTTGTATAGTTAGAGACAAATTAAAAGAAATTACAAATAACAGCAATGAAAACACTGCAGTGGTGTCTGATGTAACCAGGCTATCACTGTCACCTTTAAAGGCTCCTAATAGCTCTGATCTTCAGTAACTGACTTGCATGGCAAGGTTATCTCAAGGTGGAGAAAACTTCTCAGGAAGCATATGATACCTGAATTTAGGGGCCTGCCTTAGATTTGTGATGTGGCTTCCCAAGCAAAATCAAAGGCCCCAGACTTTGAGAATTCCCCACAAGCTCTGCATTAGCTTGACACTTCCCAGGAGGATGCAAGTTCTGTCAGTTACACAGAAAGCTACACTCTTCTAATCCCAATTAAGGTAGAAGTAATGTCTTGATCACTCTTCCTCTTTCCCCCTCCTGCTATGAGTCTCTAAGTAGTCTATTCCCCAGTTACTGGGAGCCACTCCTGGGTCCCTCTGCCCCAGAAGTGCTCCTTCCTGGCTGTGGCCCAATTAAGCCACAGCTGAGTTGCTCTGAAGTGACAAGTCCTGGGAGGCTTGTTAAATTCAGTGCTTAAGAATATGGGAGAAACATCATTAAGAACTTCAGCTTATTATACACCTGGGCCAACAGCAGCAGCTAAGCAGGAAAAGCAGAAATTATTGTGTCCCTCAGAGACATCTCAAGAAACTTCTTTTAACTTTTACCTAACTTTATCCCAAGTGTGTACCCTAGCTACTAAGCACATACCCAAGGCACCTTAACTTTCACCACTACCATCACCCTGTTATTTTCATCACACATTACATCATCATTATAACCTCATCACCCCATTAGAATTCTCATCATCATTTTCACCCATCACCCCCAAAACATCATTCTTTACTTATTGCATTATCATTCTCAATATTATTACTAACTCATCATCTCACCCTCTTAATCATCATCAGTATTACATCATCCCCACTGTCATTCAAACACCATCATTCAGCTTCACCATTTCATCATCATCACTGTAATATATATCTGCAACTCATGAGAAGAGAGCAGTATCCTCAAAATTCAGAGAAAAAGTCTTTATTTGAAAAACAGGCAAGAAAAATATTTTTAAATAGCTGTTCTGTGATTTTAACCAGGTACAAAAGAACAAAGCAGGCCATGATGAGAAGTAATAAACTGAGATAAGAAGAATGCATTAAGTACAGTAAAATATAATTTGACACAGAAGACAAAAGACAAACCTGAATTGAAGATAGTAAATGGGACCATTGATCTTGCATAAAATTTTAAATATTCCCAGAATGCAGGGGGAAAAAAAAGACAATTATGATAATTACAGAATAAAGGGTGAGTTGTGTCAGGGAGGAAGAAATTCTCTTCTACTCTTCTAGTTTCTTTTGGTCTAAGAATTAAATTGACATAAGACAGATTAACAGAAGAAAATCACACAAAATTTTAATATCACGTATACATAGGAGAGACCCAGGAAAACTGAGTAACTCATCAAAATGCCTGAAACCCTCGCCTTAAATACCATCTTTAGCTCAGGACAAAAGAGGGTACTGGGGCTAGTGGTTTGGGCCTTCAAAAGGGAGGAAGGCAATTCACAGGGAGATGAAAAAGCAAATGTTTGGTGAACAAATGTTCACTGGGCCATGCAGAGACAAGGGGACACAGAGTGAGCTCTGATCTCTCAGAGTTTCCCCTACCACACCTAGTCCATATTCACTGCAGATGTCTCTGGTGATAGCTTTATTCCTGTAATAGGCCCTCTGCCTAATTTCTTCAGGCAGTTATGGGGAAGCTCTAAGTTTCTTCCTGAGTCTTTTGGGCCTTGATTGTTTTCAGCTTGAAATAACCCATGTGCCATAGAGGCATTTGGGGGTGGCAAATTTTGTTCCCCTACAGTTTCAGTTTCATAGATCCAACTTACAAGTATTAAAGAATTTCTAAAGAAGACAACAGTAAATGGACCAGAAGCATTATCCAAAGGTATACTACAAGAAAACTTCCAGAATCTCAAAAGAAATACTAGGAAGATCAAAATATTCCACTGTATTCCAGGGAAAATTAATGAAAGAAAGGCTTCTTTAATTTAATATATAACAGCATATATTCAGCTGATAATTGTTATCCACACTGCAGGTAGAATGATCTATTCAAAATACAAGTTTTAGAACATCATCCCCAGTTTTAAATACTTTAACAACTTTCCAGTGCTCTTAAGATAAAGAACAAAGTTCTAACGTGGCCTACAAGGCCCATGGTTTGACCCCGCACATCTCCACGTGCTCTCCCTTGCTTCCTGCCTAACTAAGCTTCCTTCTGTTCCTTGCACATACCATGCTCCTTCTGACTTTAGGAACTTGGTATATGTTGTTCCCTCCAAACATCAATTTCCTCTGGTTAACTCCTAATTTAGGATCTCATACATCACTTCCACAAGGAAACCTTCCCAGACCTAACTATGCTAAATGTACATATTACATGCCCTTTTAGCACCATGCACCTTTCCACTTTAGTACTTCTAACAATTAGGGTTTATATTTATTTGTATAATTCTTTTATTCTGTCTGCCTCTCTCTCTCAGAGTATGATATCCACAAGGGTAGAGACCAAGCAGCCAAATCAAGTTTCAAAGCATTATACAAACAGGCAGGATGTACACTGCAGCATCCAGTTGGCCCACGGTAAACACATACATCCTTGTAACTCTAAATGGGGAAGTGCAAGCAGTCCCACTGCTGCCTTCTCTCCTCTTCCTGCCTTCCAGGTCCCCTCCAGTCAGCTTCCTGTCTTCAGTATTCTCCAGGTAGGAAGGAAGCATAAGTCTCATTCACCCCTCAAGCCCCAGTGGACATATCAATCTCTCAATCTCTCATGGTGCACCTGTCCAGTTGCATCCTGGAGCAGGGGTGGGGAGGAGGCCCAGAGTTGCTACAGCTCAGCACAAATCTCTCTCTGCAACCAGTCTGAACAATTCTCTTGGAGCTTCCCTCACTTGACCTGTGAGGGGGCAAGGGAGTACCCATTACCCTCCCTCACTAAAAGGGAAAAGTAAGAATCATATCACTGTCCCCTAGGAGAAAGACTACACCAAACACTCTTATTTAATGAACCCATCTTTCCTATTTCAAGTATTTTTATATAGTCTACCAGTGCATGATGATGGGCTGATGATCACAGGGATTGATTTACACCTTGCAACTCATTGAGGCTCTTTGAAAAAGTGGAGCTTTAGCCAAATTTTGATACAACAGGAAAAGTCCCAATCAACATCCTGTTATGACTATGTTCCTCAAAGACTGGAAGATAGGGAATACAAAAAGGGAGTCAACCATAATCCCACTTTTCTAAAACCAATGGCATTTTTTAGTGTGCTTTCTTCCACTATTTTATCAAGTACATAATTGTGTGTGAACTTGTATTCATTGTATACTGGTCATTTTGTAGACTACTTTTTTCCCCCACTTCATGTTATATCATATACATGTTTCCAGTTGTTCTACATTCAATGTATCATCTTAACTGAAAGCATAACAACATGCACAATTTGAAAAAACTTTTTTTCCCGCTGTGCCATGTGGCTTGTGGGATCTTACTTCCCCGACTAGGGATCAAACCTGGGCCCACGGCAATGAAAGCACCAAGTCTTAACCACTGGACTGCCTGGGAATTCCCTAAAACTTTCTTTTATAAACAATACCGAAATGAATATCTTTAAACATGTAGAATTCTCCATTCTTGAACTAATTCCTTAGGAGTGAGTGCTAAAATTGGTGTTACAGAGTATGTTGGACATCTGATTTTTCTGGCCAGTATCCACTCCTACTGCTCCTACTAATAGTACATTAAAGATTTTCTCCATAAAATCTTACAAAAGCCCATAAATGCCAACATACTAAGTAGATTCTGATTTTCTACATAAGCAATCATGTCATCAAAGAACAAAGACTGTTTTAGATCTTTTTTCCAATGGATGCTTTTTATTTCTATTTCTTGCCTTATTTCACTGATCAAAGCATCCAGTGCAACATTGAATAGAAGCATTGAAAACAGACATCTTTTTCTTGCTCTTGATCTTAAATCAAGAAATTATTTATGCCTTTTGCCATTAAGTATAATTTTAGCTGTAGTGTTTATAGATGCTCTCTATCAGGTTAGGGACTCCCTTTGATTCCTACTTAGCTGAGAGTTTTTATGAGACATGGATGTTAGATGTTGTCAATACTTTTTCTACATCTATTGAGATGATCATATGGTTTTTGGTTTGTTAATATGGTGAATTACAGCGATTAATTTTCTAATGTCAAGTCAACTTTGCATCCCTACAGTAAATCTCACATGGTCATGATGTATTACTCTTTTAATATATTGTTGGATTTGATTTGTTTAAAATTTTGTTTAGGGTTTTTGCATCTATGTTCATGAGGGACATTGATCGATAGTTTTCTTTTCTTATAATGTCTTTGTCTGGTTTTGATAGCAGGGTAATGCTGACATCATAGAATGAATTGGGAAGTACTCTCTCCAATATTCTGGAAGAGTTTGTGCAGCATTGGTGTTATGTCCTCCTTAAATATTTGGTAGAATTCACCCGTGAAACTATATGGGCTGGAGTTTTCTTTGTGAGATGTTTTTAACTAAAAGTTCAATTTGTTTAATAAATAAAGGGCCATTCAAGTTATCTATTTCTTCTTGAGTGAGTGTTGATTCTCTAAGAATCATTCACTGATTGTCTCGGTTTTACTACCTCCTACTTCATTGATTTTCACACTAATTATTATTTCATTTCTTCTAAGCAGAAGATGTTTCTATGTTGAATTTAATCTGTTTTTCTTTCCCTAGTTTCTTAAGATGGAAACTGAGGCAACTGATTTCAGACTTTTCTTCTTTTCTAATACAGGCATTTAGTGCTACAAATTTCCTCTAAGTACTACTTAAGCAGCATGTCACAAATTTTGATATGTTGTGTTTTTATTTTCATTCAGTTCAAAACACCTTCTAATTTTCCACGTTGATTTCTTCTTTGGACCATGGGTTTTGTAGAAGTGTGTTGTTTAGTTTCCAAATATTTGTAGATTTTCTAGAAATCTTTCTTATTGATTCCTACTGAATCAAATCTGGCATCTGTACCCCGAGACCGAATTAAATCTCAGAAACAGAGTTTTTGGTAAAGTAGAAAATAACAGCTTTATTGTTTTGCCAGGTGAAGGGGGCCACAGTGGGCTAATGCCCTCAAAACTGTGTGTCCCAATCTGGCGGGGGTAGTGAGGACTTTTATCCTAATGCTTCAAAGAGGGCATGATCAGCTCGTGGACATTCTTCTGACTGGTTGATGGTGAGGTAAGTGGGAGTCAGTATCATTAACCTTCTGGTTCCAACCGGTCTGGGGTCTAGGTGCTTGTGGGCAGCATACAGTTAACTTCTCCCACCTGGTGGGGGTTTCAGTATCTGCAAAACAGCTCAAAGATATTGTTATGTGTATCCCTTGAGGGGGAACCAGGACCCTGCCCCAAGCCTGCACTATTGTTTCTTGACTGTTCCTCCCTTGTCTCCTCATCCCCTCCCTTACTTAATTAGCAATTGTTTGAACCTGCCGGTTGGAACTCAGGGAAGGTCATGGAGGCTGAATGAAGCCTATTTCCTATAATCAAGAAATGGGGGACACAGAAAGGCTCTTGTGCCCAGGAACCCCACAGGGTCCTCCTTGGTTTCACTATTTTAATTTCATCATGGTCATATACTCTGTGTGATTTGAATACTTTTCAATTTATGGAGATTTGTTTCATAGCTTGGAATATAGACTGTATTGGTCAAATGCTCCCTATGTACTTGAAAGAAATATTTTTTTCTGCTGTTGTGGGATGAATGTTCCATAAATGTCAATTAAGTCATGCTGCAAAACCAAGTCCCCCTAAAACAGAGTTCCCCTGCCAAGTTTATTATTAACCTCTCTATGCAAAACTTTATTCCCTTTCTTGGACCACCCTTTTCCCCTCAGAACTGAGGGATATCAAAGAAAAGGAGGGATTGAAACTGAGCAGAACCCTGCAGGGCCCTCCCAGGTAAAAAGCCTCTCTGTGTCCCCTGTTTCTTGTTTGTAGAAAAAGGCTTTAGTCTCCTAGACCTTACCTGAGTTCCAAAGAGCAAGCATAAGCAGATACTAATTAGAGAAGTGAGGGAATACAGAAACAAAGGAAAAGTGGTTAAGCAAGAAAAGTAATGATAGCTTAAACAACAGCCAGAGATAAAACAAAGTCCTAGTTTCTCCTCAAGGGATATACAATCTTTGAGTTGTTCTGCAGAAACTAAGACTCTTGCCAAGGTGATGGATGGTGACTACATGCTGACCACAAGCACTTAGACCCTAGACTAGTTGGAACCAGAAGGCTGATAATTAAGATTCCTGAAACATCACCCTGTTACCTCACCACCAGGCAATCAGAAGAAAGTCATGCACCCTGCAGCCCTCGCCCCAAAATTTTTCCTTTAGAAACCCTTCCCTGAAAGCCATTGGGGAGTTAGGGTCTTTTGAGCATGAGCTGTCCTTTCTCCTTGCTTGGTGCCTGCAATGAATGCTGTACTTTCCTTCAATACAAACCGGTGTCAGTAAATTGGCTTTTCTGCATGGTAGGCAAGTGGACACAAGTTCAGTTTGGTAACCACTGTTTGACAGTGTTGTTGAAGTCTGCTATAGCCCTCTGGATTTTCTATTTGTTCTATGGATTAGAAAGAGAGGACTACTGATATCTCTGACTACAGTTGTAGATTTGTCTGTTTCTCTTTGGAGATCCCTCAGTTTTTGCTTCACGTATTTTGAAGGTCCTATGTACCAAGATGCTTCCCTGGGACCCTCCCAGGGCAACCTCACCACCAACCCATCTACCCTTAGCCAAGGTTAGCAACTGTAAGTGTAGTCAGAGTGTAGCAGACCCTCTATGTGTATGGTTAGGAGCACTCCTGGACCAGCCTACCAGACTCTCTGCAAGTCCCAAACTCCTTGCTTGCTGTCTCCCAGGGAAACAGACTGGGATGGGCCTTGGAAGACGGAGCCCCAGGAATGGGCAGGGTGGGAAAGAGGTCCTTCCCCTCCTCCAATAGGTGTCACCTCAGGCCCAGAGCCAGAAGCTAATGGAGGAGGTAGGGGCAGAAAGGCCAGGCCTGAATCATCTGTGAGGCAATGTGAGTGGCAGTGGGCCTGTGGGATCGGATTCCACACCATCTTGAGGTTTGGCAGCATAAGATAAATGGAACCAACCCAGCTCCTCCAAGTTCTGTGATCCACCTTTTTTCTGAGGGACAGACAGGACTCGATATCAGAGCACCTCAGGTGTCTCTGCCTCACAACCAGATTGCCCAAGACCACCAGCTTCCCTCAGCAGCCTTGGGGGATGTGGGGGCCAGTGAGGGTGACTGTTGGAAGGATTATGGGTTGGAGCTCTGTGCCTCTCCCACCCCCACTGTTTCCCAAGGTTTGTTTCCCCTGGGGTCAAAATAGTCAAAGGGCCTTAATATCATGGCCTTAAGATATTTGCAACACAGACAAACTCTTCAAAAAGCTCTTATTCAGAATAGTACAGAACTCCTACAAGTCATTGACAGGCAACCTAGGAACAGACACTTCCCAAACAAGATATGAAAATTGCCCATAAACACATGAAAAGTGAGGAAGGCCCAGGTGGGGGCCTCGTCCTGAGAAACGTCCCTGAGGCTCACTGTTCACAATGTCTGCACCACTGGGCCACGTTTTCCACAGCAGCCCTTCACAAGGAAGGCTCTTCTAGTAAGAGGGCTAAACCCAGGGACAAGGGTAGGAGAGAGAGTGTGGACTTGCTGTAACTCTTTCAGGGAAAACAGCCCAGTCAAGAGTTTGGGCTGTAATTCCGGGTCTACCTGTGTTTGCTCTGACAATTTTTGACAATTCCTTTTCCCTTTGGGCTTTAGCTTCCCTGTTTGTTTAAGAAGGAGTGGGACTGGAGCAGACATGGTACCTGGCGGTCAGTCTATGAAGTCAATTTAATTTGGCCAGTGTAGTATTTTCTCTCTCTCCTCTCTCCTTCTTCTGCCTTTTCTGGAAAAATCAGGTGATTGGGCAACAATGGGCTCACTTTTCCACGTTAAACCAATCAATCTAGAACTGAGTAGGTGGCAGCATCCAGTGGACTGGGCAATAACCCTGGCCCAAGGCATCCCCCTGCTACCTCCTCAGGACAGAAGTATGGAGGTGCAGAGACAATGCTATGTGTTCATCCCATAGTTTCCTTTTCCTGGGCATTTCCCAGGCTTCCTGCAGTTAGTTTGGGACAATGTGACAGAGATTTATGAATTTTCTCTGCATTCTTTTTTTAAATATTTGTCTTTGTCTGACTTACTTCACTAAGTATAATGTTATCTATGTCCATCCATGTTGCTGCAAATGACAATATTTCATTCTTTTTTATGGCTAATATTCCATTGTATATATATACCTCATCTTCTTAAGCCAATTATCTGTTGATTTACACTTGGGTTGTTTCCATGTCTTGGCTATTGTAAATAGTGCTTCTATGAACATTGGAGTGCATGTATCTTTTCAAATTAAAGTTTTCATTTTTTTCTGAATATATACACAGGGGTGGGACTGCTGGATTATACGGTAGATCTATTTTTAGTTTTTTTAAGGAACCTCCATAATGTTTTCCATATTGGTTCCACCAATTTACATTCCCATCAGCAGTATAGAAGTATTCCCTTTTCTCCACACCCTGCCCAGCATTTATTATTTGCAGATTTTTTTTAATGGTGGTGTGATGTGATAGCTCATTGTGGTTTTGATTTGCATTTCTCTAATAATTAGCAATAATGAGCATCTTTTCATGTGCCTATTGGCCATCTGTATGTCTTCTTTGGAGAAATGACTATTTGGGTCTTCTGCCCATTTTTCAACCGGGTTGTTTGTTTTTTTGATATTGAGTTCTATGAGCTGTTTGTATATTTTCAACCCTTTTGGTCACATCATTTGCAAATATTATCTCCCATTCCATAGGTTGCCTTTTCATTTGTTTATGGTTTCCTTTGCTATGCAAAAGCTTTTAAGTTTCATTATGTCCCACTTGTATATTTTTGCTTTTATTTCTTTTCCTGGGAGACTGATCTAAGAAAATATTGTTACAATTTATGTCAGAGAATATTTTGTCTATGTTCTATTGAAGGAATTTTATGATGTCATGTCTTATATTTAGATCTTTAAACCATTTTGAGTTTATTTTTTGTATATGGTTTGAGGGAATGCTCTAATTTCATTCTTTTACAAGTAGCTGTCCAGCTTTCTCAACACCACTTATTGAAGAGACTGTCTTTTCTCCATTGTATATTCTTGCCTCCTTTGTCATAGTTTAATTGACCATAGGTATGTGAGTCTATTTCTGGGCTCTCTATTCTATTCCATTGATCTGTATGTCTGTTTTTGTGCCAATACCATGCTGTTTTGATTACTGTGGCTTTGTAGTATATTCAGAATCTGGGAAAGTGATACCTCCAGCTTTGTTCTTTTTTCTTAAGATTGCTTTGGCAATTCCGGGTCTTTTGTGGTTCTATAGGAATTTTACAATTATTTATTCTAGTTCTGTGGAAAATGACATGTGTTTTTGATAGGGATTGCATTAAATCTGTAGATTGTTTTGGGTAGTATGGCCATTTTAAAAATATTAGTTCTTCCAATCCAAGAGCAGGGGATTTTTTGCTATTTCTTTGAATCATCTTCAGTTTCCTTTATCAATGTTTTATAGTTTTTAGCATATAGATCTTTCACCTCCTTGGTTAAGTTTATTCCTAGGTATTATTTTATGTGATTTTAAATGGGACTTTTAAAACTTTCTCTTTCTGATGTTTCATTATTCTTGTAAAGAAATGCATCAGATGTCTGTATATTAATATTGTATCCTGCTACCTTGCTAAATTCATGTATTTTTTCTGGTAGTTTTTGCATGGAGACTTTAGAGTTCTCAATATAAGTATCATGTCATCTGCAAACAGTGATGGTTTTACCTCTTCCCTTCCAATTTGGATATCTTTCATTTCTTCTTCTTGATTGCTTTGGCTAGACTTCCAATACTATGTTGAATAGAAGTGGGGAGAGTGGGCACCCTTGTCTTGTTCTAGATTTTAGTGGGAAGGCTTTCAGCTTTTCACAGTTGAGTATTATATTGGCTGTGGGTTTGTCATAAATAGGTTTTATTATGTTGAGATATGTTCCCTCTATACTCATTTTGGAAAGAGTTTTTTTTTTTTTATCATGAATGGATGTTGAATTTTATCAAATGCTTCTTCTTTATCTATTGAGATGATCATGTGGGTTTTGTCTTTTCTTTTGTTGATGTGGTATATCACATTGATTGGTTTCCATATGTTGAACCATCCTTGTGAATTTGGGATGAATCCAACTTGGTTGTGGTGTATGATCCTTTTTATGTGTTGTTAGATTCAGTTTGCTAATATTTTTTTGAGAAATGTGCATCTACATTCATCAGAGTTATTGGCCTGTAATTTCCTTTGTCAGTGATATCTTTGACTGGTTTTGATATCAGGGTGATGGTGGTTTCATAGAATGGATTTGGGAGTGTTCCCACCTCTTCAATTTTTTGGAATTGTTTGAGAAGGATAGGTATAAGTTCTCTGGTGTATTTTGGTAGAATTCCCCTGTGAAGCCATTTGGTCCCACAACTTTGTTTGCAAGGAGTTTTTTAAATTACAGGTTCTATATCACTTCTAGGGGTCAGTCTGTTCAAATTTTCTATTTCTTCTTGACTCAGTTTTGGTAGGCTGTATGTTTCTAGAAACTTGTCCATTTCTTCTAGGTTGTCCAATTTTTTGGCATGTAACTGTTCATTGTATTCTCTTATGATTTTTTGTATTTCTGTGCTATCAGTTGTTATTTCTCCTCTTTCCTTTTTTATTTTGTTTATTTGGGTCCTCTGTCTGTTCTTCTTGGTGAGCCTGGCTAGAGGTTTATTGATTTTGTTTATATTTTCAAAAAACCAGCTCTTGGTTTTCTTGATCTTTTCTGTTGATTTTTCTTTCTATTTTATTTATTTCCTCTCTGATCTTTATTATTTCCTTCCTTCAGCTGACTATGGGTTTTGTTTATTCTCTTTTTATAATTCCTTTAAGTTAGATTGTTTATTTGAGATTTTTCTTGTTTCTTGAAGAAGGCTGTGTCACTATGAACTTTCCTCTAAAAACTGCTTTTGCTGCATCCCATCGATTTTGTACACTTATGTTTTCATTGTTGTTTCACTTGTTTTTTTCTGATTTCTTCTTTGATTTCATCATTGACCCATTCATTTTTAAATAGCATGTTATTTAGTCTCCACGTGTTTGTTCTTTTCCTGTTTTTCTTTCTGTGGTTGATTTCTAGTTTCCTACCATTGTGGTCCCAAAAAATGCTTGGATGAATTTGTATCCTCTTAAGTTTTTTGAAGTCTGTTTTGTGCCCTACTGTGTTGCTTATCCTAGAGAATATTCTGTGCACACTTAAAAAGCATGTGTATTGTTTTCTTTGGATGTAGTGTCCTGTAGATATCAATTAAGTCAAACTGGTCTATTGTGTCATTTAAGACCTCTTTTGCCTTATTGATTTTCTGTCTGGATGATCTCCATTGATGACAGTGGGGTAATAAATTCTTTATTATTATTTTACTTTTGTCCAGTTCTCCCTTTATGTCTGTTAGTATTTTTTTTTTACACATTTAGGTTCTCCTATATTGGGTGCATATATGTTAATGGTTGTAATATCCTCTTCTTTTATTGATCTCTTTATCACTGTATAATGCCTTTCTTCATGACCTTTGTTTGAAAGTCTATTTTGTCTGATATGAGTATTGCTACCCCTGCTTTCTTCTCATTTCCATTAGCGTGAAATGTCTTTTTCTATCCCCTCTCTTTCAGTCTGTGTGTGTTTTTTACCCTGAAGGGAGTCTCTTGTATGCAGCATATTGTATTTCTTGTTTTTTTCTTTAAATCCAATCTGCCATTCTATGTCTTTTGATTGGAGCATTCAATCCATTGATACTTAAAGTAATTATTGATAGTTATTGATATGAACTTATTGCCATTCAAAACCTTGTTTTCCTGTTGTTTTTATAGTTCTTTTTTGTTCATTTCTCTTTCTTCTTGTTTTTTCCTTTTTTGTGGTGTGATGATTTTCTTTTGTAGTATGCTTGAGTTCCTTTCTTTTTGGTTTTTGTGAATCCATTTTATTTTTTAATAAAAATTTTTAAATTTTTTATACAATTTTTAAAGTTTACTTCCCATTTACAGTCAATACAAAATATTGTCTATATTCCTGACATTGTACAATACATCCTTGAGTCTATCATACTCTGTTGTATGTTCTTGATTTGTGATTCCAATGGAGTTCAAGTATGTTGACTGAGAACTATATCTACTTACTTTAAACAGATACTCATACAAGTTCAAACACATTCTAAAAGATATACATTGTTTTACTTCACTCCTCCACATTTTGTGATTTTGATGTTTTATTCTAAAACTTCATGCCTATCCTTTTACTGTTAATTTTAGTTATAATCACTTTTATAATATTTTTGATTTTTAAAAATCTATGTAATGGCTTATTTACATGAACTTCAATCCTTTCTTGTATTTCCTTTCCTGTTGTTATTTTCCCTTTCCTACAGATTCTTGCCTATTTTTTATTTACAGACAACCCTCCAGTATTTCTTTTGGGGTAGATTTAGTATTGCTGAATTCTTTAGTTTTGCTTTTCTGAGAAATTCTTTCTCCTTCTAGCCTAAATGATACTCTTGCTGGATAGAATATCTTACATTGCAGGTTTTTCCTTTTCAGGACTTTGAATATCATGCCACTCCTTTCAGGCCTGCAAAGTTTCTGCAGAAAAATCAGTGTCTCCCCTCTACCCAAACTTTCTCACCACCAAATTTTGAATCTTGTTGTGAGGTAGTTACTTAATAGCTTTCTCTAGTTTTCTCATTTTCCTATGGAAATTAGTCTGTTCACACTTTCTATCTTTAAAAAGTTTTATTTTGTTAATCTGTATTTCCCTAAGAAATTATCTGTTTTGTCTAAATTTCCAATTTTATTTGCATAGAGCTCAGCAAACTAATCTCTTGTGATTTTTCAATCTTTCTTATGTTCCAGTGGTTTACAATAACATTCATTCTCTAAAGAGAAAGCGGCGGAGAGACCTTCAAGATGGTGGAGGAGTAAGACGTGGAGATCACCTTCCTCCCCACAAATACAACAGAAATACAACCACATGTGGAACAACTCCTACAGAACACCTACTGAACGCTGACAGAAGACCTCAGACTTCCCAAAAGGCAGGAAACTCCCCACGTACCTGGGTAGGACAAAAGAAAAAAGAAAAAACAGAAACAAAAGAATAGGGATGGGACCTGCACCTCTGGTAGGGAGCTGTGAAGGAGGAAAAGTTTCCACACACAAGGAAGCCCCTTCACTGGTGGAGACGGGGGGGTGGCAGGAAGGAAGCTTCAGAGCCATGGAGGAGAGGGCAGCAACAGGGGTGCAGAGGGCAAAGCGGAGAGATTCCCACACAGAGGATCGGTGCCGACCAGCACTCACCAGGCTGAGAGGCTTGTCTGTTCACCCGGCAGGTGGGGGCTGGGAGCTGAGGCCCCGGCTTTGGAGTTCAGATCCCAGAGAGAGGACTGGGGTTGGCTGCTTGAACACAGCCTGAAGGGGGCTACAGAGCCACAGCTAGCTGGGAGGGAGTCCGGGAAAGAGTCTGGACCTGCCTAAGAGGGAAGAGACCATTGTTTTGGGGTGCACAAGGAGAGGGGGTTCAGAGCACCAACTAAACGAGCTCCAGACACAGGCACGAGCCGTGGCTATCAGCACGGACAACAGAGATAGGCATGCAATGCTAAGGCTGCTGCTGCAGCCACCAAGAAGCCTGTGCACAAGCACAGGTCACTATCCACACCTCCCCTCCCAGGAGCTTGTGCAGCCCACCACTGCCAGGGTCCCGTGATCCAGTGACAACTTCCCCGGGAGAACACACGGTGCACCTCAGGCTGGTGCAATGTCACACTGGCCTCTGCCACCACAGGCTCACCCCGCCTTCCGTACCCCTCCCTGCTTCCAACCTGAGTGAGCCAGAGCCCCCTAGACAACTGCTACTTTAACCATATCCTGTCTGAGTAAAAAACAGATGCCCTCAGGCAACCTACATGCAGAGGTGGGGCCACATGAAAAGCTGAACCCCAGGAGCTGTGTGAACAAAGAAGAGAAAGGGAAATTTCTCCCAGCAGCCTCAGGATAAGTGGATTAAATCTACACAATCAACTTGATGTACCCTGCGTCTGTGGAATACCTGAATAGACAATGAATCATCCCAATATTGAGGCAGTGGACTTTGGAAGCAACTGTAGACTTGCGGTTTGCTTTCTGCATCTAATTTGTTCCTGGTTTTATGTTTATCTTAGTTTAGTATTTAGAGTTTATTATCATTAGTAGATTTGTTTATTGATTTGGTTGCTCGCTTCCTCTTTTTTTAATATATATATTTTTTTCATTTTTCTCTTATTGTGTGTATGTGTATGCTTCTTTGTGTGATTTGGTCTGTATAGCTTTGGTTTTACCATTTGTCCTAGGGTTCCGTCTGTCTGTTTTGTTTTTTGTTTTTTTTTTAGTATAGTTTTTAGCACTTGTTATCACTGGTGGATTTGTTTTGATTACTCTCTTCTTTCTTTCTTGCTTTCTTTTTATCCTCTTTTTAAATACTTTTTAATTGTTTTTTATTTTTAATAATTATATTTTATTTTAATCATTTATTTTATTTTTCTTTCTTTCTTTATTTCTCCATTTTCTTCTGAGCTGTGTGACTGACAGTGTCTTGGTGCTCTGGCCGGGTGTCAAGCCTGTGCCTCTGAGGTGGGAGAGCTGAGTTCAGGACATTGGTCCACCAGAGACCTCCCAGCTCCACATAATATCAAACAGGGAAAGCTCTCCCAGAGACCTCCATCTCACTGCTAAGACCCAGCTCCACTCAACGACCAGCAAGCTACAGTGCTGGACACCCTATGCCAAACAACTAGCAAGACAGGAACAAAAACCCACCCATTAGAAGAGAGGCTGCCTAAAATCATAATAAGTTTACAGACACCCCAAACACACCACTGGACGTGCTCCTGCCCACCAGAAAGACAAGATCCAGACTCATCCACCAGAACACAGACACTAGTCCTCTCCACCAGGAAGCCTGCACAACCCACTGAACCAACCTCAGCCACTCGTGACAGACACCAAAAACAATAGGAACTATGAACCTGCAGCCTGTGAAAAGAGACCCCAAACACAGTAAGTTAAGCAAAAGAAGAAGACAGAGAAATACACAGCAGGTGAAGGAGCAAGGTAAAAACCCACCAGAGCAAACAAATGAAGAGGAAATAGGCAGTCTATCTGAAAAAGAATTCAGAGTAAAGATAATCCAAAATCTTGGAAATATAATGATGAAAATACAAGAAATGTTTAACAAGGACCTAGAAGAACTAAAGAGCAAACAAACAATGATGAACAACACAATAAATGAAATTTTAAATTCTCTAGAAGGAATCAATAGCAGAATAACTGAGGCAGAAGAACGGATAGGTGACCTGGAAGATAAAATAGTGGAAATAACTACTGCAGAGCAGAATAAAGGAAAAAAAATGAAAAGAATTGAGGACAGTCTTAGAGACCTCTGGGACAACATTGAACGCACCAACATTCGAAATATAGGGGTCCCAGAAGAAGAGAAAAAGAAAGAGACTGAGAAAATATTTGAAGAGATCGTAGATGAAAACTTCCCTAACATGGGAAAGGAAATAGTCAATCAAGTCCAGGAAGCACAGAGAGTCCCATACAGGATAAATCCAAGGAGAAACACTCCAAGACACATATTAATCAAACCATCAAAAACTAAATACAAAGAAAAAATATTAAAGCAACAAGGGAAAAACAACAAATAACATACAAGGGAATCCCCATAAGGTTAACAGCTGATCTTTCAGCAGAAACTCTGCAAGCCAGAGGGAGTGGCAAGATATATTTAAACTGATGAAAGGGAAAAACCTACAACCAAGATTGCTCTACCCAGCAAGGATCTCATTCAGATTCAAAAGAGAAATTAAAACATTTACAGACAAGCAAAACTAAGAGAATTCAGCACCACCAAACCAGCTTTACAACAAATGCTAAAGGAACTTCTCTAGGCAGGAAACACAAGAGAAGGAAAAGACCTACAATAACAAACCCAAAACAATTAAGAAAATGATAATAAGAACATACATATCAATAATTACCTTAAATGTTAATGGATTAAATGCTCCAACCAAAAGACATTAAATGTTTTTGAATGGATACAAAAACAAGACCCGTACATATGCTGTCTATAAGAGACCCACTTCAGACCTAGGGACACATACAGACTGAAAGTGAGGGGATGGAAAAAGATATTCCCTGCAAATGGAAATCAAAAGAAAGCTGGAGTAGCAATTCTCATGTCAGAAAACATAGACTTTAAAATAAAGACCGTTACAAGAGACAAAGAAGGACCCTACATAATGATCAAGGGATCAATCCAAGAAGAAGATATAACAACTGTAAATATTTATGCACCCAACATAGGAGCACCTACCTCAATACATAAGACAAATGCTAACAGCCATAAAAGAGGAAATCGACAGTAACACAATCATAGTAGGAGACTTTAAAATCCCACTTTCACCAATGGACAGATCATCCAAAATGAAAATAAATAAGGAAACACAAGCTTTAAATGATACATTAAACAAGATGGACTTAATTGATATTTATAGGACATTCCTTCCAAATACAACAGAACACACTTTCTTCTCAAGTGCTCATGGAACATTCTCCAGGATAGATCATATCTTGGGTCACAAATCAACCCTTGGTAAATTTAAGAAAATGGAAATCATATCAAGTATCTTTTCCAGCCACAACGTTAGGAGACTAGATATCAATTACAGAAAAAATTCTGTTAAAAACACAAACACATGGAGGCTAAACAATACACTACTTAATAAACAAGGGATCACTGAAGAAATCAAAGAGGAAATTTAAAAATAACCAGAAACAAATGACAATGAAAACACGACCACCCAAAACCTATGGGATGCAGCAAAAGCAGTTCTAAGAGGGAAGTTTATAGCAATACAATCCTACCTCAAGAAACAAGAAACATCTCAAATAAACAACCTAACCTTATACCTAAAGCAATTAGAGAAAGAAGAACAACAAAACTCCAAAGTTAGCAGAAGGAAAGAAATCATAAAGATCAGATCAGAAATAAATGAAAAACAAATGAAGGAAACAATAGCAAAGATCAATAAAACTAAAAGCTGTCTCTTTGAGAAGATAAACAAAATTGATAAACCATTAGCCAGACTCATCAAGAAAAAAAGGGAGGACTCAAATCAATAGAATTAGAAATGAAAAAGGAGAAGTAACAACTGACATTGCAGAAATACAAAAGATCATGAGAGATTACTACAAGCAACTATATGCCAATAAAATGGACAAGCTGGAAGAAATGGACAAATTCTTAGAAAAGCAAAACATTCCGAACCTGAACCAGGAAATAATAGAAAATATAAGCAGACCAACCACAAGCACTGAAATTGAGACTGTGATTAAAAATCTTCCAACAAACTAAAGCCCAGGACCAGATGGCTTCACAGGTGAATTCTATCAAACATTTAGAGAAGAGCTAACACCTATCCTTCTCAAACTCTTCCAAAATATAGCAGAGGGAGGATCATTCCCAAATTCATTCTATGAGGCCACTATCACCCTGATACCAAAACCAGACAAAGATGTCACAAAGAAAGAAAACTACAGGCCAATATCACTGATGAACATAGATGCAAAAATCCTCAACAAAATACTAGCAAACAGAATCCAACAGCACACTAAAAGGATCATACACCATGATCAAGTGGGGTTTATCCCTGGAATGCAAGGATTCTTCAATATACGCAGATCAATCAGTGTGATACACCATATTAACAAACTGAAGGAGAAAAACCATATGATCATCTCAATAGATGCAGAAAAAGCTTTCGACAAAACTCAACACACATTGATGATAAAAACCCTCCAGAAAGTAGGCATAGAGGGAACTTTCCTCAACATAATAAAGGACATATATGATAAACCCACAGCCAACATCGTTCTCAATGGTGAAAACTGAAAACATTTCCTCTAAGATCAGGAACAAGACAAGGTTGCCCATTCTCACCACTATTATTCAACATACTTTTGGAAGTTTTAGCCACAGCAATCAGAGAAGAAAAAGAAATAAAAGGAAGCCAAATCAGAAAAGAAGAAGTAAAACTGTCACTGTTTGCAGATGACATGATACTATACATAGAGAATCCTAAAGATGCTACCAGAAGACTACTAGAGCTAGTCAATGAATTTGGTAAAGTTGCAGGATACAAAATTAATGCCCAGAAATCTCTTGCATTCCTATACACTAATGAAGAAAAATCTGAAAGAGAAATGAGGAAACACTCCCATTTACCATTGAAGCAAAAAGAATAAAATACCTAGAAATAAACCTACCTAAGGAGACAAAAGACCTGTATACAGAAAACTATAAGACACTGATGAAAGAAATTAAAGATGATACAAACAGATAGAGAGATATACCATGTTCTTTGATTGGAAGAATCAATGTTGTGAAAATGACTCTACTACCCAAAGCAATCTACAGATTCAACGCAATCCCTATCAAACTACCAATGGCATTTTTCACAGAACTAGAACAAAAAATTTCACAATGGGGCTTCCCTGGTGGCGCAGTGGTTAAGAATCCGCCTGCCAATGCAGAGGACACGGGTTCGAGCCCTGGGCCGGGAAGATCCCACATGCTGCGGAGCAACTAAGCCCATGCGCCACAACTACTGAGCCTGCACTCTAGAGCCCACGAGCCACAACTACTGAGCCCATGTGCCACAACTACTGAAGCCTGTGTGCCTAGAGCCCGTGCTCCACAAGAAGAGAAGCCACCACAATGAGAAGCCCGCGCAGCACAACAAAGAGTAGCCCCTGCTCGCCACAACTAGAGAAAGCCCACGCACAGCAACGAAGAGCCAACGCAGACAAAAATAAATAAATAAAAATAAAATAAATAAATTTATTTTTTTAAAAAGTCACAATTTGTATGGAAACACAAAAGACTCTGAAAAGCCAAAGCAATCTTGAGAAAGAAAAATGGAGCTGGAGGAATCAGGCTCCTGGACTTCAGACTATACTACAAAGCTACAGTAATCAAGACAGTATGGTACTGGCACAAAAACAGAACTATAGACCAATGGAACAGGATAGAAAGCCCAGAGATAAACCCACGCACATATGGTCACCTCATCTTTGATAAAGGAGGCAAGAATATACAATGGAGAAAAGACAGCCTCTTCAATAAGTGGTGCTCGGAAAACTGGACAGCTACATGTAAAAGAATGAAATTAGAACACTCCCTAACACCATACACAAAAATAAACTCAAAATGGATTCAAGACATAAATTTAAGGCCAGACACTATCAAACTCTTAGAGAAAAACATAGGCAGAACACTCTCTGACATAAATCACAGCAAGATGCTTTTTGACCCACCTCCTAGAGAAATGGAAATAAAAACAAAAATAAACAAATGGGACCTAATGAAACTTAAAAGCTTTTGCACAACAAAGGAAACCATAAACAAGACGAAAAGACAATCCTCAGAATGGGAGAAAATATTTGCAAATGAAGCAACTGACAAAGGATTACCTCCAAAATTTACAAGCTGCTCATGCAACTCAATATCAAAAAAACAAACAACCCAATCCAAAAATGAGCAGAAGACCTAAATAGACATTTCTCCAAAGAAGATATACAGATTGCCAACAAACACATGAAAGGATGCTCAACATCACTAATTATTAGAGAAATGCAAATCAAAACTACAGTGAGGTATCACCTTACACCAGCCAGAATGGCCACCATCAAAAAATCTACAAATAATAAATGCTGGAGAGGGTGTGCAGGAAAGGGAAACCTCTTGCACTGTTGGTGGGAATGTAACTTGACACAGCCACTATGCAGAACAGTATGGAGGTTCCTTAAAAAACTAAAATTACAACTACCATATGACCCAGCAATCCCACTACCTGGCATATACCCTGAGAAAACTATAATTCAAAGAGTCATGTACCACAATGTTCATTGCAGGTCTATTTACAATAGCCAGGACATGGAAGCAACCTAAGTGTCCATCGACAGATGAATGGATAAAGAAGATGTGGCACATATATCCAATGGAATATTATTCAGCCATAAAATGAAACGAAATTGAGTTATTTGTAGTGAGGTGGATGGACCTAGAGTCTGCCATTCAGAGTGAAGTCAGAAAGAGGAAAACAAATACCGTATGCTAACAGATATATATGGAATCTAAAAAAAAAAAAAAAAGTTCTGAAGAACCTAGGAGCAGGACAGAGGAATAAAGAGGCAGACATAGAGAATGGACTTGAGGACACGGAGAGGGGGAAGAGTAAGCCGGGACGAAGTGAAAGAGTGGTATGGACATATATACACTACCAAATGTAAAATAGAGAGCTAGTGGGAAGTAGCTACGTAGCACACGGAGATCAGCTCGGTGCTTTGTGACCACCTAGAGGGGTGGGATAAGGTGGGTGGGAGGGAGACGCAAGAGGGAGGAGATATGGGGATATATGTATATGTATAGCTGATTCACTTTGTTATACAGCCGAAGCTAACACACCATTGTAAAGCAATATTACTCCAATAAAGATGTTTAAAAAAATAAAAAATAAAATAAATTATAGCATAATTGGAAAAAAAAAAGAGAGAGAGACAGCGGCGTTGGGGAACTTAAGTTTCTTGCACAAGAAGAAACAGACAATAAGTGGTAGTTTACCAATCTTCCCACACAGAAACTTTGAGATCATTAGTGCAGAAATAGGTCTAAAGGGCAAAGAATTTAGAGAGGTAGACATTTCAGTTTAGCACCAAAGTACCTCCCCCAAATGGCTGACCTGTATGCCACCTGACAGGCAGTTATTACCCACTCTGCCATTTGATTTGTTCTAGGAAACACGCAGAAAAAGTTTAAAAAAATTACAACCCTATAGAGATCCCAATTAACAGAAAATTAATTTAACAACATTTTTTAACCCCACCCCTAAGTACCCATACACTTCCTAAGAACTGTTGGTTTGTGGACTGCAAATTCCTTGAGGACAGGTACTGTGACTTCCTTTCAGCAGTACCAGGGATCAGTGATGACAGTAAACAATCAACGGTGCCCATCAGTGAACTGCAGGGAAGCAGAGACAGTGGTAAATCTGGCTGAGAACATTGGTATCTTCCTTGATTTCTCCCTTTTCCACCAAAACACCCAAGCCATCACATGCTCTTGCTTTCCTCATCACATCTTTCAGCATCTCCCCACTCACTGCCACCATCCAAATCTAGTACCTTCATAAATTATGCCTAGGTCTACCCCACTAAATGTTCCTCTTCAATCCAACCCCCTCATCAGTACTCCCAAGCCATTCTTCTGAAAATACTGTGTCTCCCTCTTTCCTCCACCCCATTCCTCATCCCTGGTTCTTAAAAATAGAGGGTTGCTTATCTTTAAGATAAAATCTATTATCATCCTGAATTACAAACTCTGTTACTATCTGTCCTAGGAGAGAGACACTCTCTCTCATCACACTTTATCCACAAGACTCACCTCTCCACTACCCTGGTCCCTGACTCTTGTTGTAGAAGAGCCACCAGATAGACTCTGCACCCTCTGGAAGGAACTCCAACAGCCAGGAAGACCTCTTCCCCATTATCCAGGCAGCACCCTTCCCCACAAAGCCAGAAGCAGGAAGCTCTCAACAGCTGCAAGTCCCTTCCACCAGCCTCATATTCCCTACCCCCTCCCCAGATGGAGGGAACACTCCAATAGTCCATGGGACCCTTCACTTTCTGCCTGAAACCCTCTGGAACTGCTGCCTGGAACTTTGCCATATCATTGGTGCAGTGGTACTCACCCACTCAAATCCCCTGCCTAGCCCAGCACCGTTACATCTCTGAGTAAATGCTTTAGAATTATACCACTACCCAAATTTGCACCTAAGTGCTAGAGACAAAATCTCAATCCCACCAGAAGTTCACAACTCTCTAGTCATTCATTATTCCCAGACTCCCATTTCTCATTAATCCCTCTACTCAGCCCCCAGTTGCCCAAATCCCTACTTCTCCCTTTCCCCAGTTTTCTCTCCCTTTGTCTTCTCAACATCAACCCCATAATCAGCAACCACCTGTCCCAATATCTTCAACCTGGAATTCTCCCTGGGATACCACATCCCCTACAGCTCTCCAAAAGGGAAGTTCTTTTTTCTCACTCCTGGCCTGTGAGTTCCCTAACATTCTCATCCCCAGTGACCTTTTCTCCCACCTCCTTTCCAGTCACCTCAAGTCACACCCACAGTGGAGCTTATCACCCATAAAACTGTATCACTTCACCAGTAAGAATCTAAGCATTCCTAATGCATTTAGCATACAGTAAACACTTCTTATATGGCTCTTTAGGACTGTCCATGGCCTACTTCTCAATGTTATCTCTACCTCTCCTGCTCCCTTTCCTGTGACCACATAAGCCTTCTTCCAGCTCTGCAGACAATGCAAAGTCTTTTCCTGATTTGAGCCTTTGTACCTGGTCAGAAATGTCTTTCTCTTGGCTCTTTGCACAGATGACTCTTTCTCACTCTCAGCTAAATCTTAATTCCTGACCAAGATCTTACCTGTCAGCTCTTGGTAAATAGATTTCCCTCCTCCATTTTTCCATATCACAGAACACTGTTTTCTGAGAGTTTCATTTTTCAGTAACTAAACTCAATTTCTATTTCAACCTATCTTTCCACTGGTGGGAGAAATAATATCAAACTTCTTGGGGTTTTCCACCCCCTCTCCTGATTCTAAGCTCTGGAGAGTTTACAAAGTGCTGAGCTATGCAGTTGTGGGGTGAGGTGTAGCCTGATCCTCTGTGTCTGACACCCAATGAAAGAACCTCACTCCTATGAGGCCATTAGTCCCCACAGGTCACTGTGGCATCTTCTTGGGTTGTGGTATTATAATTTCATGACTGTAAATCTCTCCACATATCTCTCTTGGGTTCCACAGGGCCTGATACTGGTTGGGAATTAATGGATGCTCACAAAACACTGGAATTGAATTGACTCATGCCCAAGATATCTGGGCCATCAATGAGGCCTGAAAAAAATGTTGGATGCCCATGCTCTCTCTTAGAGAGCCTCATATGTCGTTTAGTTCCCTTGAGAGAATAAGAGACACTGTTATATGTGCTGCTCAAATGTGCAGCAAACATGCAACAACTTTAATTTTTCTATGGTTTCCTAATTCATCTTAGGGTTCACAGAAGATTCACAAGTTTATTGCATTTGAGTTTTATGCACTTCACTTATTGTGACATACAATTTTAGTGACACAGAGGTCTTGGGGACCTTTCAATTTGAGGTGCTCGTTCTATGGATGAGTAAAGTAAGATGTAGAGAAATGAAGTAAATTGCTTAAAGTCACAAATTAGCAAGGTTGGGACTAGAACCCAGGTCACTTAAGGTCATGTTCTGTGGTCTTCCACAAGACAATGCAGAGTATACCATGTCAGCCCCATGAACCACATCGGTTCCATGCACCAAATCAGATCTGTGGATTACATTGGTTCCATGTACCAGTGGCTTAATTTTCAATGTTGGCTACATATATTTATTGTTTACATGTGCCACTCTGATTGCCTACATCACCTTGACTTTCTACTGTGTCCATGTACCATGTCACTTAGAGTTACCATGTTTCATGTTGGTTACATGTATTCTATTGGTTCCAGTGCCACTGTGGTAGATTATAATATCACTCTCATTATTTGCTGCTCTCACTGTAGAGGGAATATACATCCATACCCATTGCCACATGATTTGCATTACTTTTCTGTGGGAAGGAAATACTTCCTGCCCTTTTACCAGCAGGCTTAAACATAGGGCTTGGTTTGGCCAATAGGGCGTGAGGAAAGAGATGTGTGTTTTACTTCTGAGCAGAAGCTTTAAGAGTCATCATGTATTTCAGCCATTGTTGTTTCTCTCTCTCTTAAGACTGGCATGTGCCAGATACAGCCTCATCCTTCACACTGGATCCAAGAATCCAATGGCAGAAGGCCACAGTCTACTTACAACTGACATAGAGCATAAGAAATATATGAACTTTTGCTGTTGTAAGCCACTGAGATTATGGGGTTGTTTCTCAACCAAAATGTAGCAAGTTGATCAAGACAACCATGTTCGGTTTCATGTACCACATTTGTTCCACTGACCAAGTTCTATGTGTTGGTTCAAATGCATGATATTTGTTTCATATGTTATAGATGCTCTCCCTCAACATTGGACAATCTACCCCAGGCCCCTCCTGTCTTCCAGCTCACCAGGCTAATCTACTCCTCTGCATCACTTTGAGAAAAGCCCTCTTAATGTCCTTGTTCCTCAAACTGTAGACCACAGGGTTAAGCAGGGCAGTGAAGACATTATAAAAGAGTGAGATCTGCTTGTCTTGCTCAGGGGAATAGCTTGAATTGGGCCTTATATAGATGTAGGTGGCTGGAGCATAGAAGAATGTGACCACAGTCAGGTGGGAAGCACAGATAGAGAAAGCCTTGCAGCGGGGCTGCATGGACTTGATCTTGAGAATGGCCTGGGCAATACAGATGTAGGAAGCCACAATGAGGGAGAGTGGGGCAACAACCATGAAGACACTGATGACCAGGTCCACCATTGCAATGAGGTTGGTATCCATGCAAGCCAAGCTTCGTACTGAGGGACCCTCACATAAGTAGTGGTTGACCATGTTGGGCCCACAGTATGGCAGCCTCATGGTGAAAAATGTATGGATCAGAGAGAAGAAGAAACCACAGGCCCAGGTCCCAGCTGACAGCCGTGTGCACAGACCCCAGCTAAGGATGACAGTATAACGCAGTGGGTAGCAGATGGCCACATATCGGTCATAAGCCATGACTACAAAGAAAATGGACTCGGTCAGGCCCAGAGCGCCAAACATGTACATTTGTAGCCAACAGCCAGCAAAGGAGATGGTCTGAGATTGAGCGAGAAGATGCACCAACATCTGGGGCATGGTGGTGGTGACAGAGCCCATATCCAGCAGGGAGAGGATACAGAGGAAGAAGTACATGGGAGTGTGGAGATGCATGTCCAGGCATATCAGGGTGACAATGAGCCCATTGCCAAGGACTGAGCTCAGATAAAGGAGAAGGAAGGCAATGAAGAGGATCCTGTTGGTCGTGGGGTCACTGGAGAAGCCAAGCAGGATAAATTCAGAAACCCAGCTTTGGTTCTGCCCTGGAGGCATCCTCATGGTGAGCCTATAAGAGAATCACATTCATTTCAATGTCATCTAAAATATGATAGCCTAGTAAGAACTGGAGGCAGACAGGCTGGGATTTTAATTCTGGGCCCACTACTCACCTACTGCCTTGCACCAGTGACTTAAATCTCTGAGCCTCAGTCTCCTCATCTGTAAAATGTGACTAATGATACTCATCTCTCAGGGTTTTTATGAGGAGTCGGGGCAATGTATAAAAGTGTCTTATATGATGTCTTAAAACACTAAAGAGCAGTAGAATGCTCGTTTGCAATCTCCCCAGTCTTACTCCCCACCCCTCAGTGGAAAAACTGTTCACTCAAATGTCTAGCAACAATTGATTTACACCACATCCACTCAAGCCCCAAACTTGTGGAGGTGGCCTTCCCCTCTGCCTTAGAGATCATTTGTCTGGATGCTCTCCAAGCCTCTCCCCACCCTGTAAACATTTCTCCTTTGGCAGCTGACAATGGGAGGCATTATCAATAGAGGTCGATAGAGGGACAATGTGATGAGGGCAGCAGGAAGGCACTTATGTTGGGGCTTCAATCTTCCTCCTTCTGTTACTCAGAGGGAGAGCCAGTGGGCTGGTGGGGACCAACCACAATCACATACTCAGGCCACACACACTCTCCCCACCCAGTGGCCACTGTCATGGGAGCTCTGGCCTGTGGTTCCACCCCCACCCCCAGTAGCACACTGTATTCCTGTGGCAGTCATACCCTCTTTGAAAAAGTCTGGGCTCAGTCTTTTTCGGGGTGGGGAAATGAGGGGTGTCAGGATCAGGAAGAGGGAGGGAAGTATCTCTTAAATCCTTAGTCCCTTCAATGTGTACTCTTCATCAGCCATGAGGTAGTAGCTGCTTTTTTTTTTTTTTTCAATTGTTACCTCTGGTTCTCTCTTATCCCTTTTAGCAGTTATCTACCTTTTACTAGTTAACAATTCTGCATATTAAATTTTCCCTCTTCACATTACTGGTGTGTTCTGTCTCCTTCCAGGATCCTAAATAATACAGATGTTAAATCTATAGGGAGTGAGTTTGATAAGGAACAGAATGTTACCTAGTTATAAGCTATCTATCCATAAAGTAATCATTAATTACAAAAGTAAAAAGTAGTAGCTATCAGTGGAGAAGCTGAACAGCATCTTAACTGAGTGATTATAATTAATATCACCAATAAGGAGCAGATAGACACAGTGTGTCTCCATATGTGAAATCCTAACAATATACGTATCACCTATATATTATTTCAGCCAAAAAAGCAAAACCTGAATCTAATCATGGGGAAACATCATAGAAACCTAAGTTGAGGAATATTCTATAAAATGACTAGCTTCTAATCTTCAAAAACTATCTGTCATGAAAGACAAAGAAAGGCTAATAATCTATAATAGATGCAAGGGGACTAAAAAATATATAACAACTAATGCAAGATGTAATCCTGGAAGGGGGGAATGCTATGAATAACATTAATTTGACAATTGATAAAACTGAAATATGAATAAGATTACTTTAGATAAGTGTATCAGTATCAAATTTCCCAAATTTGATAACTACTATATAAGAGAATATCTTTATTCTCTTACATCTTAGGAACTATTCTCTGAAGTATTAAAGGTAAAGGAACATGATGTTTGCAAATTATTCTCAAATAGTTCTGGAAATTATAATGACAACAATGCTAAAAAATTAATAAATCTAAGTATGGGATATACAGGATTTTTTGTAGTATTCTTTCTGCTTTTCTGAGGGTTTTGAAATTATTTCCGAAAAGAGTTTTTGAAAAAAATTTTAATATGAAATAAAAACTTTTTCAGACAAATGAAAAGTGGGATTATTTAAAGAGAGTTCTTCTAGCAGAAAGAAAGTGACAGAAACACAAAAATGCAAAAAGAAATGAAGAGTCCCTCAAGGAAAAGATAAATATAAATTAATAATGAATGTAAACCAATAAAGTTTTGTGGGATTTGGTGGGAAGCAGCTGCATAGCACAGGGATATCTGCTCGGTGCTTTGTCACCACCTAGAGGGGTGGGATAGGGAGGGTGAGAGGGAGGGAGATGAAAGAGGGAAGAGATATGGGGACATATGTATATGTATAACTGATTCACTTTGTTATAAAGCAGAAACTAATTGTTATAAAGCAGAAACTAACACACCATTGTAAAGCAATTATACTCCAATAAAGATGTTAAAAAATTTTTTTAAATAAATAAAATAAAATAAAACAGATGAAAGACTAAAGATTATGGCAAGAATAGCACAAGAAATGGAAGAGATATAGAGATAGTGTTCTAAATATTTAGCATAATTGGAAAGGTGGTAAAACTAATCACTTGCCGTTAGACTGCGATAAGTCAAAGATTTATGTTAAAATATCTAGGAAAATCAATAAAAGAATAAATAATGTATAGCCAATGACCCAAAATAGGAGAAAATGAACTAATAAAAATGTTCATTAATCCAAAATAATGCTCTTTTGAGAGAGGAAAAAACCGAACATAAAATAGGCAGGTCAATAAAAAATAAGTGGAACTTAAGTATGTAGGTAATTACTTTAAATGCAAAAGGACTAAATATTTTCATCAAAAGCATATTTTCAAACTGAATTTTTTTAAAAACCCCACATATTATTCACAAGAAATATAGCTTGTTCATTCTGCAATATATAAATATATCAAATCAACCTGTTGTTCACCTAAACAAAACCAAAAGAAACATTGTAACTTCATGAAACATTTGTTGAAATTGACTCTATGCTGCATCATAAATGTAAACTCAAAAAAACCCAAAGGGTGATAATCATTCAGAGTATACTCTCTAAACCATGAAATTGGCTAGAAATCAATTTCAAGTTACATATCATGGGTAAGTACCCTACTCCTTTGAAATTAGCATACAGTTCTAAATAATTTATGGGATAAAGAAAAATCAAAATGGAAATTAGTATATATTAAAATAAATGATGATAAAAAAAATCATTGTCAGTGCTTAGGGGAAACCATATACCCTTAATTGCATATATTTGAATATTTTTAAAAGGCTAAAAATTAATCAACTAGACTTTTATCTCAAGAAGCTAGAAAAGGAACGACAAATCAAACCCAAAATGAAGTTGAAGGAAGGAAATAATAAAGATAAGAGCAGAAAACAATGAAATCGTAAACAAACTTACAATACAGAAAAATCGACAGAGCCAAAAGTTCATTCTTTGAAATAATATCTAAGTCCTTAGCAAGGCTGATAAAGAAAAATAAAACACAAATTACCAACATCAGAAATGAAAGAGGAACATTACCATAGGTCCTACAGTGATTTAAAAGCTAATTTTAAAAATTATAAACAACTTTATAACAATAAATTTGACCATTAAACAAAATGGGCAAATGAAAACACAAATTAACAAAACTGACAAAGAAGAACTAAAAGAAGAGTCCACTGTCTTTCCAAAAAAAAGAATCTATAATTTTAAACTTTCCTAGAAAGAAAACTTTAGGCCCAGACAGCTTTACTGGTGAATATTTCCAACATTTAAGAGAGGAACAATACCAATCATAACAAACTCTTGCAAAGCATAGAAAAAGAGTGAAAATTTCCCAACTCATTTAATGAGACCAGCATAAACGCAATACCAAAAAGTAACAAAGACATTACAGGAAGGAAAACTCATAAATGAATCTCTCTCATGGGCATTGTTGCAAAACTTCTTGACATTATATTAGCCAATTTAATTTAGCAATATATTAAAAAGGATAACGCATCACAATCAAATTGGGTTTATTACAAGAATTCAAGGTTGGTTTAGCATTTGGTATGCAAGCAATGTAATCATCTGATTAATGAAGTAAAGGAGAAAATTTATCTGCTTAACTTAACAGACATAGAAAAAGCATCTGGTAAAAGTCAACAATCAATTAAGATTAGAAATAAACCTCTTAACGAAGTAAAAATAGACGCAAACTTTTTTTTTCCTTTTTTTAAAAAATTGGAGTATAATTGCTTTACGATGTTGTGTTAGTTTCTGCTGTACAATGAAGTGAATCAGCTATATCTATACCTATAACCCCTCCCTCTGGGCCCTCCCTCCCACCTCCCTCCCACCTCCCTCCCACCTCCCTCCCACCTCCCTCCCACCTCCTCCCGTCCCACCCATCTAGGTCATCACAGAGCACCGACCTGAGCTTCCTGTGTTTTATAGCATGGAAGGGAACTTTCTTAATGTGATAAATACTATCCCCAATAAAAGAAGCAACCTACAGCAAATATCATACTACATGGTGAAATACTGATAACTTATTCCCCAACATCGAAAGTGAAACAAAAATGTTCACTATTAGTATGTCTATTAACTATTATACTAGTGGTCCTAGCCAGTGAAATAAGTCAAGAGAAAGAAATTAAAAAACCAAAGGATTGGGAAGGAAGAAACAAAATGGTCATTACTTACAGAACACCTGATTGTGTAGATAGAAAATTTAAAAGAACCCAAAGCAAACTGGAATTAATAAGTACACAAAAATCCAACATATCAATATTTCTCTATACCAGCAATTAGAAAATAAGTTATAAGAGCAGTTTTGAAAACCAAACATGTAGTAATAACTCTAATAAAATATGTGTAGAAAAACATTCTTTAGAGAAATTAAGGTAGACCCAAGTAAATGGAGGCATATGCCACGTTCATGCATGGGTTAGACAATTCAACGTTATAAAGATGTAAAATTGATTTATAGATTCAATGCAATCCTAGTCTAAATCCCAGCTGTTTTTTCTACAGAAAATTGACAAGGTAGTCATAACATTTACATGGAAATTCTGAAGAATCTTGAAGAAAAAAATCAAAGCTGGAGGACTTACCAGATATTCAGATTTACTATAAAGCTGCAATAATTAAGCAAGTATGAAATTGGCACAAAATAAACAAATAGATAAATGGAACCGAATAAAGTCCAGAACAGACCTGTGAATACATAGTCACCTGATTCATGACAAATTTGATCCTACAATGAATTGGGGAAAGCATTGTCTTTTCAAAAAATTCTGCTGGATCATGGGGATATTCACACAGGAAAAAAAAATTTTTTGAAACCTATCTCACACAGTAAACAAAAATTAATTCCAGATATATTGTAAATTTAAATGGTAAAGATAGAATAATAAAATTTTTAAAAACAAACACAGACAAATATCTATGTTACCTTGCAATAGGCAGAGATTTCTTAAACAGGACCAAAAAGCACTAACCATAGAGAAAAAATGATAAGTTATATATTTTTATATAATTACTTATAAAGATATTACACATAATTATATATATATAATTACATGTAATTATATACACAGAATTATATATGTATATAATTACATGTAATTATATACACAGATTATATTCAAATGAAGAACTTAAGATTTGTATACAGAATAAAGAACTCTTACAAATAAACAAAGACAAAAAAAACAAAAAACAAAGGCTGCCCAATAGAATAATGGGCAAAATATCTAAAAAGACACTTCACAAAAGGTGTTATCTAAATAGTCATTAATCAAGTGAAAATGTACTCGACGTCATTAGTCATACAGGAGTTGCAAGTTAAGACCACAGTGTAACACCACTACACACCTACCAGAATGGCTAAAATGAAAAATACAAGGAGTTGGCAAGAGTAACCAGAACTTTCTTACACTGCTGATGGGAGAATAAATTTGTACAATTCCTCTGGAAAATGTTTGATGGTATCTCTTAAACTTGAACATATGCATTCCACATTACTCAGCATTCTATTCCTAACTATATCCCCCCACATTTATATACACTGACATATATTCTAGGAAAAGACATGTACAAAACTGTTTAAAACACTAGTCAAAATAGCTCAAAGTAGGGAACTACCCAAGTTTCATTCAACAGTATAATGGATAAAAAACACTGTTGTATGTTCATATGGAGGTTAACTTTTGAGCGGGTAAAAACTCACAGGAGATATCAGGCCATTCTCAGTCTTCCCATAATCCTGCACAAGCCCCTCCTTGGTCTCCCTGCCTCTGGATTCTTTTCTTTACTGCATTCTCTATATGGACTACTACAAATGATTGGTCAAAATACAACAGTGGTCCTGTCTCTCTCTTATTTAAACCATTTAAGGGTTTCCAATTCCCAATCACGTTAGACAGATGCACAGAGCTCTTCATAAATGACCTGCCCCCTGCAGACTTGTTCAGCCTCGGCACTCAGCTCTGTCCCCTATTCCATCTTTTCCATACAAGCATAGTCTCCATACAAGCATGCCCAGTTTCATGTATGTCTCTGCAGACCCTTTCCTAGGTCTCTAGCATGGAAGAACACCACCCCCTGCATCCCTGTTGCCCACAGCGACTCTGTTACACATCCAACCTTTATTCCCATGTTAGGACTCAGCTCAGCTTCCCACCAGGAAGGCTTCCTAGACCCAGTCCACCATCTCCCACTCCCAAACCTTGATTAGATGCTTTATTTCTCATAGCCCCTTGTGCTTACTGGCTAGTTATAACCCTAGTGATCCTAGAGGATTCTGATATGAAGTTTGAGGTCTAATGTTTTGGGAAAACGTTCTCTCTCTGATGTTAACTTTATTCCCACTAATTGACTTGGAATATCTACAATAAAGTATGGATAAAGAGGTGAGTTTATAACCTCCCTTTCAGAAATACTAATAACAGCTAATGTTTAATGAACAATTTCTGTGTGCCAGGCATTGCTACACAAACTTTATGTCATCCTCACAACAACTCATTGAGGTAAGTATTATTACCTCCATTTTTACAGATGGAAAAGAAAATTAAGTCACAGAGAAAGTAAGTGATTCACACCAAATTATACAATTTGTGTGATGGACCTGGGGCTTGAACCAAGGCAGTTTGGTTTCATAGACAACTCTTAACCATTATCATCTCCTGCTTCAGGTGAACAGGCTCTAAGTTACCCTGAGGGGTAAAGAATGCAAACTTCCCTCATCTGCTCCTCAAGTTGAACTTCTTGAGGTTTGGCACGAATTACTATAGAATCATGACCTATGAGGTACAGACACCAGATAAGACAGGGTCAGACCCCTCCTAGGACAAAGGGCTAGAGTTGCAGCCACAGACTATCTCTCATGATAAAATTTCCTCCATTTGCTCCCATCACTTGGATATGGGATTTGGTGGGGGAAAAAAGTCTCCTAAGATTCCATTAGCTCAGCAATCTCTGTCTTAATTTGCAATAGCCCAGACCACTAGAGAGCAGGGGGGTGAGTCTTAATCATTGTAGTAACTGATGTCATTGATGAAGGTCTCTCCCAGCATAACCATCCTTGTCCTTTCATGTTGTCTCTTAGCTGGACTTGGAGATCTCAAGCTCAGGAAATTATATTATTCATTTCCTGTTTCTAGCTCCTGGAACATGGCTTGGCAGAGAGGAACTATCCATATATATTTACTAAATGAATAAATGGAAGAAGGAAAGAGGTCTAGGATGAAAGAATGGGAGAGGATTGATATGTGAGGTGGTGAGGAAAGAAGAGTGGGGAAGGAGGGAGGGGGCTAGAGGGATGCTGGGACGTAAGCATAGAGAGGACCCAGTGACTGGGTGACCTGGCTACCTCTGACCTCCGCCCCCCACAGATGCCTGGATGCCACCCAGAGCCCCAAGCCAAGTGACCATCTCACCCCTCAGGTATCCACAGAAACAAGTCACGGAGAGACTGTCATTTGTTCTTAAGAAAAAGACTGAACAGGAAGTGCCCAGGGCAACTGAGTCCAGTGAGCCAGGATTCTAGGCAACCCAGTCTCCAGAAAAGTGCTAGGTTTCTGAGAGGTGGAAGGCTGAACCCCCTGCCTTCTCTCCATTGTGCAGCTCTTTGCACTTGGCCAGCCCAGCCCTGGCTCCTGAAGGCCTTGCCTGTCAGGTCCTCAGGTGCAGATGGAGGGAGCCTCAGCCAGCCCAAGCTCTTCCCAGTGGGTCAAGCTGCTGAGGCTTGATGGTCCTGCCTCCTTACCAGGCTTTCCTGGGAGAGAGGAGGGAGGGCCATCCCCCTTTCTCCTGCCAGCACTGTCCCTGTCCCTGGTGGGGATGCCAAGATGGAATTCTCTGAATTTTGTCAACAAGAACCCCACAAGGAAGAGGACCTTGGGGACAGAGCAGGAGCAACTACTCCCCAGTTGGGGAGGCATAGTGACCTGTCTATTTCCTTAGTCCTCAGAATAATTCTGTTGGATAGGTATTATTATTTTATTCCCTTTAGAAATGAGGTTTAGAGAAGTTAAGTAACCTATGCCTAGGTTCACAGTAAGTAATAGAACTAGGCTGACTCCAAAACCTTCACTATTCCCTTTTCTTTTCTTTTCTATATGGTCTCTATCAGCCTCCCTCTTCGTCTATATAATGTAGGATAATAGTCTCCACTTTAAAAATCAGATATTAATTATGTAAACAGACAGCTTGGACCAGTTTAAAATTACATTAATTCATTTGAGATAACATGGAGACATTCGAAATGATTTAATCAATGTCTGTACCAGTTTAATAAGTAAAAACAATTTGACCTCTACTCTACTGGTATAGACAATCTGGTATGCCTTTGGACTTCTTTTGCTAAAACTTTAATGGAAATGCTATGGGCCGTTAGAGATAGATATTAATCATTATGTTAAGAAAATATAATTTTATTCATAAGTTGCTAGGTGTTTAATCAGGAATAATTAATTTGTCTTCAAAATAATTTGGGCCTCAGGATACAAAATTAATGTACAGAAATCTATTGCATTTCTATACACTAACAAAGAACTATCAGAAAGAGAAATTAAGACAACAATCCCACTTACAATTACATCAAAAAGAATAAAATACCTAGGAATAAACCTACCTAAGGAGGTAAAAGGCCTGTACTTGAAAAACTATAAGACACAGATGAAAGAAATGGAAGATGACACAGATGGAAAGATATATTGTATTCATAGATTGGAAGGATTAATATTGTTAAAATGACCATATCTATCCAAATGAATCTACAAATTTAATGCAATCCCTATGAAAATACCAATGGCATTCTTCACAGAACTAGAAAAAATAAGTTAAATTTTGTATGTAAACACAAAGACCCCGATAGCCAAAACAATCTTGAAAAAGTAGAGCAGAGCTGGAGATACCATGCTCTTTGACTTCAGACTACATTACAAAGCTATAGTCATCAAAACAGTGTAGTACTGGCACAAAAACAGACACATAGATTAATGGAACAGAACAGAAAGCTCAGAAATAAACCCATGCACCTATGGTCAATTAACCCATGACAACAAAAGATGCAACAATATACAATGGAGAAAAGACAGTCTCTTCACTAAGTGGTGCTGGGAAAAATGGACAGCTACATGTAAAAGAATGAAATTAGAACATTGTCTTACACCATATACAAAAATAAATTCAAAATAGATTAAAGACCTAAATATAAGACCAGAAACCATTAAACTCTTAGAAGAAAACATAGGCAGAAGACTCTTTGACATAAATTGTAGCAATTTATTTTTTTTGGATCTGCCTCCTAAGGCAAAGGAAACAAAAGCAAAAATAAACAAATGAGACTTAATGAAACTTAAAAGATTTTGCACAGCAAAGGAAACCATGGACAAAATGAAAAGACATCATACTGAACAGGAAAAATTTGCAAATGATATGACTAATAATGGGTTAATCTCCAAAATACATAAACAGCTCATACAACTCAACATCAAAAAAAAACAAACAGCTCAATTTAAAAATGTGCAGAACATATATACAATGGAATATTACTCAGCCATAAAAAGGAACAAAACTGAGTCATTTGTAGTGAGGTGGATGGACCTAGAGTCTGTTATACAGAGTGAAGTAAATCAGAAAGAGAAAAACAAATACCATATGCTGACACATATATATGGAATCTAAAAAAATCACACTGATGAACCTAGTGGCAGGGCAGGAATAAAGACGCTGACGTAGAGAACAGACTTGAGTACATGGGGGGAAAGGGGAAGCTGGGACAAAGTGAGAGAGTAACATTGACATATATACACTACCAAATGTAAAATGGATGGCTAGTGGGAAGCTGCTGCATAGCACAGGGAGATCAACTTGTTGCTTTGTGACGACCTAGAGGGGTGGGATAGGGAGGGTGGGAGGGAGGTTCAAGAGGGAGGGGATATGGGGATATATGTATACATATAGCTGATTCACTTTGTTGTACAGCAGAAACTAACACAATATTGTAAAGCAATTATACTCCAATAAAGATGTGGAAAAAAATGTGCATGAATGATATTTTTCAAAAAAGACATATAGGTGGCAGACTGGCACAAGAATAGAAGCTCAACATCATTAATCATCAGAGAAATGCAAATCAAAACCACAATGACATATCATCTCACACCTGCCAAAATGGCTGTCCTCAAAAAGACCACAAATAACAAATGTTGGTGAGGATATGGAGAAAAGAGAATCCTTGCACACTGTTGGGGGGACTATAAATTGGTGCAACCATTGTGGAAACCAGTATAAAGGTTTCTTGAAAAACTAAAAATGGAACTACCATGTGACCCAGCAATTCCACTCCTGGGTATATATGCAAAGAGAATGAAAACACTAATTTGAAAAGATATATGCACCCTGATGTTCATACCAGCATTATTTACAATAGTCAAGATATGGAAGCAACCTAAGTGTCCATCAACAGATGAGTGGATAAAGAAGATGTGGTGTATATATACAATGAAATACTACACAGCCATAAAAAATGAAATTTTGCCATTTGCAATAACATGGATGAACTTGGAGGATGTTGTGCTTAACAAAATAAGTGAGACAGAAAGACAAATACTGTATGATATCACCTATATGTGGAATCTAAAAAATAAAACAAAGTAGTGAATCCAACAAAATGAAACAGATTCACATGTATAGAGAACAAACAGTGGGGAGAGGGAAGGAGGGAAATCCAACAGTGGGGCAGTGGATAAGACTCTGCACTCCCAAAGCAGGGGGTCTGGGTTCGATCCCTGGTCAGGCAACCAGATCCCACATGCATGCTGCAACTAAGAGTTCGCATGCCACAACTAAGGAGCCCACTTGCCACAACTAAGGAGTTAGTGAGCCGCAACTAAAGGAGCCCTGGAGCCGCAACTAAGGAGGCCACCTGCCACAACTAAGACCTGGTGCAACCAAATAAATAAATAAAATACATAAATATTAAATAAATAAACAAATAAGTTACAGGATATATTGTACAGCACAGGGAATATAGTCAATATTTTACAATAACCATAAACAGATTATAACCTTTAATAATTGTGAATCACTATGTTGTGCACCTGAAACTTACATGATATTGTAAATCAACTATGCCTCAATAAAACAAACAAACAAAAAATAATTTGGGCATCTTTAACATTACTAGCAGGCAAAACCCCCCTACCCAATACCTCCTCCAAATCGCTCACCCCTCCATCATCCCCAAAGGAAAACCTTATCCTGATCTAAAATACCATAGATTGGTTCCACCTTTTTTTTGAACTTTTTATAAATGGAATCACAGCATGCATTATTGTGTCTGTCTTCATCCACTCTACATTATGCATGACAGATTTATCAATATTATTCTGTGTAGCTGTGTTATTCATGTGCTTTTCATTATTGTAGAATATTACAGTGTATGAATATACATTTATTTATCTATTACACTGTTAATGGATATTGAGTTGTTTTCAGTCTGGATTCATTACAAATAAGGCTGCTATGAACCTCTGTTCATGCTTTTCTGGTATACATGTGCAACCATTTGTCTTATAAATTATAGATAGACTTGAAATTGCTGGATCATAGAATATGTGTATATTCAACTTTAGTAGATAATGTTAAACATTGTTCAAAGTGGTTATATGAATTTACATATTTGGCACCAGTGTACAAGAGTTCCAATTGCTTCACATCCTCGCTAGCATTTGGTGTTGACAATCTTTAGTCTTAGCCATTGTAATGAGTCTGTAGTGTTAATTCATTGTTGTTTTAATGTGCAGTTCCCTGAATGTCAATAAAATTGAGCACCTTTTTATATTTTTATTTTTATTGGGCATTTTGACCTTCTCCTTGGTGAAGTGCCTCCTCAAGTCTTTTACCATTTTTCTATTGAATTGTCTATCTGTTTCACTAATTTGTAGTTCTTTATATATTATGGATAGGAGCCATTTGTCTATTATAATGCCTAAAATATCTTCTTCCACTCTGTATTTTGTTTTTATTCACTCAGATGTCTTTTAATAACCAGAAGTTCTTGACTTTAAGATTGTCCAATTTTTCAATCTTTTCCTTTATGCTTAATGAATATGGGTCCTTTTAAGAATCTTTGCCTATTCCCACGTCTTAAAAATTTTTTTTTTCTATTATTTCTTGGATTTTTCTTCTGTTTTGTTTTCCCTTTCACATTTGGATCAATAATTTACCTGGAATTAGTTTTTATGTCTGGTGTGAGGTAGGAATCCCATTTCATTTTCTCCCATATGTATATCCAATTGCCTGATCACCATTTATTGAACAGAATATAATTTCCCCACTGCTCTGCAGAGTGGCATCCTCATCGTAAATCAAATGTCCATATATGCATAGATCTGTTTCTGGACACTATTCTTTTTCATTGGTCTATTTTTACCTAACCTTGCTGTCTTAAGTACTGCACCATGCTGTCTTAATTATGGTAGCTTTATAATAAAGCTACATATCTACTTTAAAAAGTGCTCCAACTGTATTATTCTTCAAAATTGTCTTGGTCTTTCTTCATTCTTTGTGCTTCTACATAAATTCTAGAGTCAGGATGTCAATTTCATCCACCTACCAATTTTGTTTTTAAAAACTAAACTTGCTAGTATTTTACTTGCTATTGCACTAAATCTATTTATTGGATCAGAGAGAATTGAGAATTATCATATTTACAGTTTTGAGTCTTCCAATCCATGAACATTTAATATCCTTTCATTTATTTAGGTCTTATTTAATTTCAATAAAATTAACAAATTCCTGTATAGAGGTCTTGCACATTTTTTATTTGATTTATTCTTAGATACTTGATAAGTTTGATATTACTGGGAATGGCATGATCTCTCTAAGATTTATTTTCCAATTTTTATTTTTGGTAAGAAGAAATACAACTGATTTTTGTATTTTGACCTTGATCTAGTGACAATAATAAATTCACTTATTTCTATTAGTTACTCTGTGAATTCTTTTGGATTTTGTGCATATGCAGTCATGTCAATGTTATTTTTTTCTTTTCCAGTCTTATTCCTTTTGTTCTTTTTTTTTTTTTTTGCCTCATTTTACTACTGGGATATTTGGAACTATGATGAAAAGAAGTGCTGATAAACTTCTTTGTCTCATTTCCAATCTCAGAAGGAAAGTTATCAATATTTTACTATGGCTTGCCATAGCAAATTTTTGCAGAAAATTTTTATCAGGTTAGGGAAATTCTCTTCTATTCCAATTTTTGAAAGAGTTTATCATGAATGCATGAATAGTTAAACTTTATCAAATGCTTTTTCTGCATCTAGAGATGGCAATATGACTTTTTGCCTGTTAATACTGCAAATTACATTAATTGATTCTCAAAGGTTAAGTCAATCTTCAGTCTTGGATTCACCCATCATGGTCCTGATATTTTAGTCTTTGTATGTATGGCTGGCTTAGGTTAGCTAATATCTTGTTTAGGATTTTTGCATCTCTGTTCATGATTAATATTGGTCTATAGTTTACCATCTTTGTAATGCTCTTTTTAGATTTTGGTATCAAGGTTATTATGACCTTATAAAATTAGTTGGAAAGAGAGCTACATGGCAAGGAATTGAGGTCTTCTGCAAACAAAATGAGACCTCTCACCAAAGAGATATAGTGAACCATCTTGAAAGTGGATCTACTAGCAGCAAATTGTTAGAAATTTTCTTTCTAAAGGTACATATTATAAGGACCTTATAAGGTGTAACTTAACTCGACTCTCTTTTCTTCCTTGTTAGTATTATCCAGCATTTTGTTTCACCTCAGATTTTCTGTTCCCCAAATTATTATTATTATGATGTTGTTGTTGTTTTTATAGTCACATGGGACTTGTTTAGATTTACCTATGTTTACCAGTTTCTTTTTTCATTCATTGTCATGCCAGTTACCTGTTTATTGCCTCTAGGCTCCAATCCTACTCTTCATTGCCCCATTTAGTGATAATGGAGCTGTATCCTGTAAACATTTATCCTTTTCCTGCTGACAAAATGTAATGTTAAGCTTTGTCAGTAGCAGGCACCAGAGGCTCACCATGGGAGGAGGGGGTTGTCTTTCTGGTTCCAATGAGTTTCCATTTTTTTTCTCCTTACTCCAAAAGCAAGGGGATAGCCACCAGTTTGTACGCCCCCTGCAGCAAATTTCCTGACACTCTAGTGGAAGGTCCCTACTTACCAGTCCTAGCTCATGATTCCCTGTTCTCTGGCCTTACTTCTTGCATTTCCTGCCTCCTGGGGTCAAATTTCTTTGTTTATTCACATTATCCTTTGGTTTTTCTTTTTGTAAGAGCTTGAGCGGTTAACTCTCTGTCTTTGTTCAGCACTTGGTCTTAAATGATGAACATATCTTTATTTAGCACTCACTTTTGAATGATATTTGGCTGGGTATGAAATGCTAGATTAATAATCCTTTCTTCTCAGCACTTGGAAGATAACATTCCACCATCTTCTTTCATTTTTTTTTTTTTTAAGAATTCTGCTTTTAGTTAAATTATTTTATGGATAACCTGTGTACTCTCTTTTACTACTTTTAAGATCTCTTTGTCTTTAATGTTTACAGTTCCAGTCTGTTATGCCTAGATGTGAATTTCTTATGTTTTCTGTTAAGAATTCATTGTGTTTCCTGAATCTGAAGATTAATGAGATTATCATTTCTAGAACAAACTCAGTTATCACTTCAAATATTACCTCATCCTCATTCTCTCTCATTTATCTTTCTTGTACTCTTATTAGACATATGTTGGATTTTAAAATTCTATTCTACATAACTCTCAATGTTTCATATTAAATGGTTCTGATCACTAAATTCCAATGTAGGGTGGGGGTTCCCCACACCACCAATCAATGCTCCAACACCAGCTGGATGTCCTACAATTCAACTCAATTCTGACACTGTCCACCCATACATAGCATCCAATTCCACAGGTTGAGGGTTCAATCCCCCAAGACCACCCCACCCCCCTCCACTTCAGATGCCAATGGCAAGTCCAGCTTATCACCTATGCTTCTGACCAAAGGGCTAGAAATCAGAGATTCCTATAACCCCCTCTTTGGGTTTGATTAATTTGCTAGAGTGACTCACAGAACTCAGAGAAACATTTTACTTGCTAGATTACCAATTTATTATAAAAGGTTATAACTCAGGAATAGCCAGATGGAAGAGATGCATAAGGGCAAGGTATGTGGGAAGAGGCAGAGAACTTTCATGCCCTCTCCAGGCACACCATTCTCCCAGCTCTTCCCTGTGTTCACCAACCAGGGAGCTCTCCAAGCTCAGTTCTTTTAGGTTTTTATTGAGGCTTCAATATATAGGCATAATTGATTAAATTATTGACCACTGGTGATTTTTTTTAAATGAGTAAATATACTAGTTTTATTTAAAATATGATATATGCAATCATTCATCAATTACATTCTTTTTTTTTTTAATCAGTCATCAATTTTATACACATCACTGTATACATGTCAATCCCAATCGCCCAATTCAGCACACCACCATCCCCACCCCACTGCAGTTTTCCCCCCTTGGTGTCCATATGTTTGTTCTCTACATCTGTGTTTCAACTTCTGCCCTGCAAACTGGTTCATCTGTACCATTTTTCTAGGTTCCACATACATGCATTAATATACGATATTTGTTTTTCTCTTTCTGACTTACTTTGCTCTGTATGACAGTCTCTAGATCCATCCACGTCTTAACAAATGACCCAATTTCGTTCCTTTTTATGGCTGAGTAATATTCCATTGTATATATGTACCACAACTTCTTTATACATTCGTCTGTCGATGGGCATTTAGATTGCTTCCATGACCTGCCTATTGTAAATAGTGCTGCAATGAACATTGGGGTGCATGTGTCTTTTTGAATTACGGTTTTCTCTGGGTATATGCCCAGTAGTGGGATTGCTGGATCATATGGTAATTCTATTTTTAGTTTTTTAAGGAACCTCCATATTGTTCTCCATAGTGGCTGTATCAATTTACATTCCCACCAACAGTGCAGGAGGGTTCCCTTTTCTCCACACCCTCTCCAGCATTTGTTGCTTGTAGATTTTCTGATGATGCCCATTCTAACTGGTGTGAGGTGATACTTCATTGTACTTTTGATTTGAATTTCTCTAATAATTAGTGATGTTGAGCAGCTCTTCATGTGCTTCTTGGCCATCTGTATGTCTTCTTTGGAGAAATGTCTATTTAGGTCTTCTGCCCATTTTTGGATTGGGTTGTTTGTTTCTTTAATATTGAGCTGAATGAGCTGTTTATATATTTTGGAGATTAATCTTTTGTCTGTTGATTCATTTGCAAATATTTTCTCCCATTCTGAGTGTTGTCTTTTCGTCTTGTTTATGGTTTCCTTTGCTGTGCAAAAGCTTTGAAGTTTCATTAGGTCCCATTTGTTTATTTTTTATTTCCATTACTCTAGGAGGTGGATCAAAAAAGATCTTGCTGTGATTTATGTCAAAGAGTGTTCTTCCTATGTTTTCCTCTAAGAGTTTTATAGTGTCCTGTCTTACATTTAGGTCTTGAATCCATTTTGAGTTTATTTTTGTGTATGGTGTTGGGGGGGGTTCTAATTTCATTCTTTTACATGTAGCTGTCCAGTTTTCCCAGCACCACTTATTGAAGAGACTGTCTTTTCTCCATTGGATATCTTTGCCTCCTTTGTCACAGATTAGTTGACCATAGGTGTGTGGGTTTATCTCTGGGCTTTCTATCTTGTTCCATTGATCTATGTTTCTGTTTTTGTTTCAGTACCATATTGTCTTGATTACTGTAGCTTTGTAGTATAGTCTGAAGTCAGGGAGTCTGATTCCTCCAGCTCTGTTTTTTTCCCTCAAGACTGCAAAAAGGACAGCTAAGGATAAATATACCTTATGAATATAGATGCAAAAATTCTTAACCAAGTATTAGAAAATAATATCCAGTAACATAAAAAAAGAATAATACATCATGACCAAATGAGATTTTTCAGAGATGCAAAGTTGGTTCAATATTTGGAAATACTCACATATTTTGAATATCACCATATTAACACAGAAAAGAGGAAAGCCATATGATCCCCTCTATACAGCTGGCAGATGGAGAGGAAAGTAAAAGTGGAGAGCTTCTGGGTTATGAGAGAGCCTTGCATTTCCCTCCTTGCAACATAAATTGTCAGAACTCAGATTTCCAAGTTAGGAATTCTTGATAAGCACTCACATTTAAAAAACAAAACCTTTTTCTTGTGAAATATCACACATAGACGTAAAAAAGTGTTCTTCTCCAAAATGTATAGCTCACACTGATTTATCACAAAGTGATAAATCATTTGTCACCATCACACAAGCCAAGAAATAGATATCAACAGCACCCCAGAAGCCTCTCTTATGCCCCTTCCCAAACACTGTCTTCTTCTTTCTCCTCAAAGGTAACCACTGTCCTGACTTCTAACACTATAGATTACTTTGGCTGTTTTTTCACTTTCTATAAATGGAATAATATGGTATGCATGCTTTGTGTCTGGCTTCTTTTGGTCAACATTATGTTTGTGAAATTCATCATTGCTGTTGCATGTAGATAGCTATGGTTTCATTACTTTTTATTTCTGTGTGGTGCTCCCTTTTGTGATTATACCACAATTTAATTATTCATTTTAATACTGATGAACATTGGATTTTTCAATACAAACTATAACAAATAATGCTGTATGAACATTTTAGTAGATGTCTCTTGGTGCACACATACAAACATTTTGTTGGATATATACTTAGAAGTGGAATTACTGGATTGTAGGGACTGCCTATGGTTCAGTTTTAGTAGATGGTATCAAGTTGTTTTACAAAATAGTTGAACTGATTTACTCCACTAGGGTTCTTATTGTTCCCATCTTTGCCAACACTTGACATTGTCAGTCTTTTTAATTATGGCCATTCTGGTGGGTATGTAATGGCATCTCACTATGGTTTAATTTGTATTTTCCTACTGAGTGGTGAGATTGACCAACTTTTATTTTTTGTATATTTATTGGTCATTTGAAAAGCCTCTTTTGTGAAATGACAGTTCCAAATCTTTTCCTATTTTTCTTTTGGATTGTTTGTCTTTTCTTTTTACCAGTTTGTTGGAGTTCTTTATATATTATTGATATAAGCCCTTTGAGAGTTGCATGTGTTACAAATTTATTTTTCCCACTGCATGGCTTGCCTTTTTAGTATCTTAACATTGTCTTTTTGATAACTTAGAAGACAACTAAGACTGTCTTTTAAAAAATTCACATGTGATCAAATGTATCAGTCTTTCCCTTTGTGATTAGTGCTTTTTAATGTCACTTAAGAAATTTTTTCCTAATTTGATAATGTGAAGATATTTTCTTATATTACCTTCTAGATCAGTGCAGTCCAATAACATGAAGCAAGTCACAATTTAAAATGTTCTAGTATCTAAAAGAGCAAAACCAAACAGATAAAATTTAAAAATGTTTTACTTGACCCAATATATTCAAATTATTATCAGTTCAACATTTCAATATAAACATTAAGGTATTTTATTGTTTCATACTAAGTGTTTAAAATCCAGTACAAGTGTTTAAAATCCACTTAATAACACATCTCAAGTGCTCAATAGCCAAGTATGACTACAGCAATTCTAAAAGATTTATGTTTTTACCTTTTCACTTTAGATCTAGGTTCTACTTGAAACTGATTTTTGAGTGTAGTGTGAAGTAGGAAACTAGCTTAGTTTTCTTTCCATAAGAGTATCCAGTTGACCCAGAATCAATTTATTGAATAGATAGTCCTAGCCCCACTTTTCTTCTGTGATACTTTTGTCTTAAATCAAGTGTTCATGTAGGTATGAATCTGTTTCTGGACTCTATTCTATGTCATTTGTCTATTTTTGTACCAGTACTACACTATATTAATTACTATAATTTTTATAATAGGTTATGATATCTCATACAGAAATTTTTCCTACCAGTTCTTGGCTATTCTTGGCCTTTTGCCTTCCCATATAAATTGCTTTTTGAGTTCCCTGAAAATATCTATTAGGATTTCGACTGGCATCTGAAGAGGATTGATAAGATTAGGATGAAGGCAAAATACAGACAGTAAGATAACCAGGATCTGCTCATGGCTGAAAACACCATCATGGAAAAGGACTCCTGCAAGGAACTGAGCTTACCTTCTAGCTGAATGTTGTTTGGCCATCATCTTGAATTCTTTAGGTCCACCAGGGAAGGCTTCTGGGAATCCACAGTTCTGGCAATTCTGAATTGTACCAGATCTGTCCCAGTAGTAGAGTAACGATCTCTCCAGAATGAGACTTGTGAATCAACAGGTCTGGTTGGGAGTGGCTGGAGTGTAGGTGAAGACCAGAGTTCAAGGAACTAAAAAGAAGGGCTAGGAGGGGGAATAGGGGCACAGATAAAGGAGTAATAGGAAAGGGAGCAGGATGAACAGGGTGGCAAGTAGATGGTATGGAAGGGACAGGGAAAGAGCTGGACATGGATGTCATTAAGGTAGGGTGGCAGGAAGGGATGACACTTCCTGTGGCAGGAGGGAAATGGGTAGGGCTGAAGTCTGAAAGAGGTGGATGGGGCTGGGGAGTAGGCTGAGGGCTAAAAGATTGAGGAGACAAGGGAGGAAGCTGCATTGGATAATGAGAACAAAAGGAACAGATAGAGGAGGTGGAAGCTGGGGTTGAGATGGGGAAATTAGAGGTAACTTCCCTGTCATTTTTTCAAATGGCATATGTCTTGTTAGTCATCTTGTGAAAATGAGAAACTGGCAGAAGCTCACACACTACCACTCGCATCTCCCCATGTTGGAATGCCCATTATGAAGCATACATACTCCTCCCTTTGGAGCCAATAAGAAGGCTCCACAAACCAGAGCAATGGTCCCAGTTTCTAGGTTGAAGAGTGGTTATGGGAAATGGCAAAGAGAAGAAATGGAGCTATAAGAGTAGTCCCTATTCCTTGGGATAACATGTAGTTTTTCCCCTCAGTAGGCAGAGATTGATCCAAGGGCTAGGATAGAGTTGGGGGTTGGGACCAAAGAGAATGGATCTGAAGCAGAAATGACCAAAGTGGGGAGAAGTCAGTGTCCCCATGTATTTAACTTACTACATTTTCCAAAGCCCTTTCACATCATTTATATCACTCCATGAAGATGAGGTAAACAGAGTGGGTGACAAAGTCAGGAAGTAGGGGGCATGCAAGAGGGAGCACAAAATGACACAGAGCACTGACAGTCAGCATGACCCCCTCCCATGTTTCTGGACAGAATCTTGTAGGGGTTCTTCAGAGCAGAACTTTACAATATAGCTTTCCTCCTGGTCCTTGTGATCCCTTCGTATTTTGCCTGACCCTTATATGGAAGAAGAAACACAAGGCCAAAGCTGATAGGATGACTGACCATTCCTGAGTGCCTAATGACTAGGTTTGGACTTTTCTGTTCACTACCTGAGACTCCTAACTCCACGTCAGATGATTTAGGAGGCTACTGCAACTCCCTTTTCCCTCTGTCTGATTTAGCAATTCTCTCTGCTTAGCATTCCTTGTTTCTTTGATTACCATCCAAATCATAATTCCCATTTGGTCTCCTATTCTCTCTTATAACATTATATTCTGATTATTCTCCCTTGACCCAATACCTTTGCCTCCCAGGTTTCACAAAACTTTTCCTTGTACTCTCTGGAAGTCTAGCTACATGACTGGAAAACTTCCCTATTCCTTAGATTGTTTCTTCATTGACTGTTCTTTGCATCTCTCAGCTTTAACCGTAACCTGGATTTCCCTTGAGGACATTGTTTCCCTGTATATCTCTCAAGTAGAGACTGTTCATTCTCTCAAACTCTAAGGTACTTCAGGGTGGGAATGGGGTGTATTCTCCTTGTTCCTTCTGACTCCTTCTAAACCATTATTCCTTCCAATTAGGAGAACCCTCATTCCTAAGAAGCTGGTGCTACCCACCACCATTTTCCTGGTATTGTCACCTTTAGATCTCCTGGATACACCCTTTTTCTATGAAAACTTTGTACTTGTCTCAACGTCTTAGTCTTGAGTCCATCATCCTGAGTGACTTCAGTGTCCATGTAGGTGACCCCATTCAATGCTCTGGCCTCTCTTTTCTTTGATTTCTTTATCACTAAAAAGTCCACCACTGATATTCTACTTCAGCCACCTATGGTCACACCTGGTCTTTTCCATTACTGAAAAATTGTCCCACTTGTTCAGACATTCTAGTCTCTGACCACTACTTCCTGTACTTATGGTGTAATCATTCCATTTCTCCCATTTCCCTGGGGACTCCAATTCACTGACTCTTACTTTCTTCTAATCTACCAACTCTGATTCCTCTGTTTTTATTTCTCTCCTTACCCACTTCAGAATCTATGATTCAAAATGTCAGTGACTTTATTACCCTATTTCTAATCTCTCTTGCCAGAATATCTTTTTATTGCATTTTCCTGAGTGGGGAACCCCTACCTGGACGATTCCAACTATTTGACTTCCCTGTGTTGCTGAATGCTGCTGGAAAAAAAAATCTCATACAACCTGAAATATTGGTACTAAATTAATAGTCTAATTTCAACTCTATGCTAAACAATATCCACAAAAACCAATACCTATGAGAATATTTATGTCAATACTGCTTAATAGAGTAAAAAAAATGGAAAACAACCTAAATACTTATAAATAACTATTTAAGTAAATTATGGTGCAGCCACACCATGGGATATGAAAAGGAAATATCCAGATGCAAAAAGTAAAGAGATGTAAGTACTTGAGGTGATATTATGGCAGCCTAGAATGAAGTGGGTGGTGGATTAGTGAATTTGAGTTTACCAGGGGCTTGGCTTTTGGTGCCTATCTAGATGGAGCTAAAAATCTATTCACATCACAGGGAAATGATAAGGTCTCTGACTGGGATCCTAGTTTTAAAAAGTTTCTCTTGAGATATTGAAATTCTGTGCCTACCTCTTGCCCTGGTTTTGAGTCCAAAATTTAAACTACATTATGTAGAAACCTATAGCCAGTAATTACATTAGTTGCAGGTCAATATTACCTCTGAGGTGTTAGAAAGATGCAAAGTTTATCACTCTGTAGGAACACTACCATAACTCAGGCCACAAAATTTCTCATAGGAAAATCCCTCTTAAGATGAATTCACAATCCAAAATTACAAGACACATGGGTAAGCAATTCATATGAATGATAGTCAGCAGATACAACAAAGAGAATATTTGTACATACTTCATAAAAATTTTATATAATTAAAGTCATATAATAAGGACTTGAAATTCCAAAAAAAAAGGAATAAGATACTAAAGAGTAGATGGCAGAAAAAAATTAAGAATGAATGATATGGTCATTGAAATAAAAAACTCAGTGGACAGGATAAACTTTAGTTTGGACAACAGTTTCTAATACCAGAATGAAAAATATGGTCATTGAAACAATAATAAGAAAACCTCAGTGAACAGGATAAACTTGAGATTAGATGCCATTGAAGAGAGAAAGAGGGGATAAATAAACAAGAGATAGAACAAAGAGATGAAAAGAAGTAAAACATATGTAATATTGTGATTTAAAAGGAATATATATATTTGGTCATTCAGTTGACCAAAATATATTTCTTAGCTATATTTGATCTTCGTCCACAGTTCCTGGATCACAGCTCTCAAAACCCTTGGGCTTTCCTGAGCAATAAGAGCAGTGGGAGTATCTTTTGTTATATTTAGCCTCTTGTCCTCAGGTCCTGAAATCACTTTAGAGCCATGAAATGAAATGGGTGTCTTGTCATTCAAGATCCCCCCTTTCCACCACAGCTGGGCTTATGTTAATGAGGTGACTTTTGGAAAGCACCAAAGATAGGTGCTGGTTGCCAGGGGAACCAATCATGTGACTAGAGGAATGAAACATTTAGTCCCACCCCCTTGACCTCTGGGGTCAGGAGAGGGGTTGGAGGTTGAATCAATCACCAGTGGTGATGTAATTGATAGGGAGAGGAACCAAGATGGTGGAGTAGAAGGATGTGCTCTCACTCCCTCTTTCGAGAACACCAGAATCACAACTAGCTGCTGGACGATCATCAACAGGAAGACACTGGAACTCACCAAAAAAGATACCCCACATCCAAAGACAAAGGAGAAGCCACAATGAGACGGTAGGAGGTGCACAATCAGAGTAAAATCAATCCCATAACTGGTGGGTGGGTGACTCATAGACTGGTGAACACTTATACCACTGAAGTCCACCCACTGGAGTGAAGGTTCTGTGCCCTACGTCAGGCTTCCCAACCTGGGGGTCCGGCAATGGGAGGAGGAATTCATAGAGAATCAGACTTTGAAGCCTAGTGGGAATTGATTGCAGGACTTCGACAGGACTGGGGGAAACAGAGACCCCACTCTTGGAGGGCGCACACAAAATAGTGTGTGCATCAGGACCCAGGGGAAGGAGCAGTGACCCCGGGGGAGACTGAACCAGACCTACCTGCTAGTGTTGGAAGGTCTCCTGCAGAGGCGGGGGGTGGCTCTGTTTCACCGTGGGGACAAGGACACTGGCAGCAGAAGTTCTGGGAAGTACTCCTTGGCGTGAGCCCTCCCAGAGTCTCTCCCAGAGTCTGTTGTTAGCCCCACCAAAGAGCCCAGGTAGGCTCCAGTGTTGTGTTGCCTCAGGCAAAACAACCAACAGGGAGGGAACCCAGCCCCACCCATCAACAGTCAAGTGGATTAAAGTTTTACTGAGCTCTGACCACCACAGCAACAGTCAGCTCTACCCACCACCAGAGCCTCCTATCAAGCCTCTTAGATAGCCTCAAACACCAGAGAGCAGACAACAGAAGCAAGAAAAACTACAATCCCGCAGCCTGTGGAACAAAAACCACATTCACAGAAAGATAGACAAGATGAAAAGGCAGAGGGCTATATACCAGATGAAGGAACAAGATAAAACCCCAGAAAAACAACTAAATGAAGGGGAGATAGGCAACCTTCCAGGAAAAGAATTCAGAATAATGATAGTAAAGATGATCCAGGACCTCGGAAAAAGAATGGAGGCAAAGATCGAGAAGATGCAAGAAATGTTTAACAAAGACCCAGAAGAATTAAAGAACAAACAAACAAACAGAGATGAACAATACAATAACTGAAATGAAAACTACACTAGAAGGAATCAATAGCAGAATAACTGAGGCAGAAGAACGGGTAAGTGACCTGGAAGACAGAATGGTGGAATTCACTGCTGCGGAACAGACTAAACAAAAAAGAATGAAAAGAAATGAAGACAGCCTAAGAGACCTCTGGGACAACATTAAATGCAACAACATTCTCATTATAGGGGTCCCAGAAGGAGAAGAGAGAGAGAAAGGACCCGAGAAAATATTTGAAGAGATTATAGTTAAAAACTTCCCTAACATGGGAAAGGAAATAGCCACCGAAGTCCAGGAAGCGCAGAGAGTCCCATACAGGACAAACCCAAGGAGAAACATGTCGAGACGCATATTAATCAAATTGGCAAAAATTAAAGACAAAGAAAAATTATTGAAAGCAGCAAGGGAAAAATGACAAATAACATACAAGGGAACTCCCATAAGGTTAACAGCTGATTTCTCAGCAGAAACCCTACAAGCCAGAAGGGAGTGGCATGATATACTTAAAGTGATGAAAGGGAAGAACCTACAACCAAGATTACTCTACCCAGCAAGGATCTCATTCAGATTCAAGGGATAAATCAAAAGCTTTACAGACAAGCAAAAGCTAAGAGAATTCAGCACCACCAAACCAGCTCTACAACAAATGCTAAAGGAACTTCTCTAAGTGGGAAACACAAGAGAAGAATAGCACCTACAAAAACAAACCCAAAACAATTAAGAAAATGGTCATAGGAACATACATATTGATAATTACCTTAAACGTGAATGGATTAAATGCTCCAACCAAAAGACACAGGCTTGCTGAATGGATACAAAAACAAGACCCATATATATGCTGTCTACAAGAGACCCACTTCAGACCTAGGGACACATACAGACTGAAAGTGAGTGGATGGAAAAAGATATTCCATGAAAATGGAAATCAAAAGAAAGCTGGAGTAGCAATACTCATATCAGATAAAATAGACTTTAAAATAAAGAATGTTACAAGAGACAAGGAAGGACACTACAGAATGATCAAGTGATCAATCCAAGAAGAAGATATAACAATTATAAATATATATGCACCCAACATAGGAGCACCTCAATACATAAGGCAACTGCTAACAGCTATAAAAGAGGAAATCGACAGTAACACAATAATAGTTGGGGACTTTAACACCTCACTTACACCAATGGACAGATCATCCAAAATGAAAATAAATAAGGAAACAGAAGCTTTAAATCACACAATAGACCAGATAGATTTAATTGATGTTTATAGGACATTCCATCCAAAAACAGCAGATTACACTTTCTTCTCAAGTGCGAACGGAACATTCTCCAGGGTAGATCACATCTTGGGTCACAAATCAAGCCTCAGTAAATTTAAGAAAATTGAAATCTTATCAAGCATCTTTTCTGACCACAACGCTATGAGATTAGAAATGAATTACAGGGAAAAAAACATAAAAAGCACAAACACATGGAGGCTAAACAATACTTTACTAAATAACCAAGAGACCACTGAAGAAATCAAAGAGGAAATCAAAAAATACCTAGAGACAAATGACAAAGAAAACACGATGATGCAAAACATATGGGATGCAGCAAAAGCAGTTCTAAGAGGGAAGTTTATAGCTATACAAGCCTACCTCAAGAAACAAGAAAAATATCAAATAAACAATCTAACCTTACACCTAAAGGAACTAGAGAAAGAAGAACAAACAAAACCCAAAGTTAGCAGAAGGAAAGAAATAATAAAGATCAGAGCTGAAATAAATGAAATAGAAACAAAGAAAACAATAGCAAAGATCAATAAAACTAAAAGCTGGTTCTTTGAGAAGATCAACAAAATTGATAAGCCATTAGCCAGACTCATCAAGAAAAAGAGGGAGAGGACTCAAGTCAATAAAATTAGAAATGAAAAAGGAGAAGTTACAACAGACACTGCAGAAATACAAAGCATCCTAAGAGACTACTACAAGCAACTCTATGCCAATAAAATGGACAACCTGGAAGAAATGGACAAATTCTTAGAAAGGTATAACCTCCCAAGACTGAACCAGGAAGAAACAGAAAATATGAACAGACAAATCACAAGTAATGAGATTGAAACTGTGATTAAAAATCTTCCAACAAACAAAAGTCCAGGACCAGATGGCTTCACAGGTGAATTCTATCAAACATTTAGAGAAGAGCTAACACCTATTCTTCTCAAACTCTTCCAAAAAATTGCAGAGGAAGGAACACTCCCAAACTCATTCTATGAGGCCACCATCACCCTGATACCAAAACCAGACAAAGATACTACAAAAAAAGGAAATTACAGACCAATAGCACTGATGAATACAGATGCAAAAATCCTCAACAAATACTAGCAAACAGAATCCAACAACACATTAAAAGGATCATACACCACAATCAAGTGGGATTTATCCCAGGGATGCAAGGATTCTTCAATATACACAAATCAATCAATGTGATATACCATATTAACAAATTCAAGAATAAAAACCATATGATCATCTCAATAGATGCAGAAAAACTTTTGACAAAATTCAACACCCATTTATGATAAAAACTATCCAGAAAGTGGGCATAGAGGGAAATTACCTCAACATAATAAAGGCCATATACGACAAACCACAGCAAACATCATTCTCAACGGTGAAAAACTGAAAGCATTTCCTCTAAGATCAGGAACGAGACAAGGATGTCCACTCTCACCACTATTATTCAACATGGTCTTGGAAGTCCTAGCCACGGAAATCAGAGAAGAAAAAGAAATAAAAGGAATACAAATTGGAAAAGAAGAAGTAAAACTGTCACTGTTTGCAGATGACATGATACTATACATAGAGAATCCTAAAAAATGCCACCAGAAAACTACTAGAGCTAATCATTGAATTTGGTAAAGTTGCAGGATACAAAATGAATGCACAGAAATCTCTTGCATTCCTATACACTAATGATGAAAAATCTGAAAGAGAAATTGAGGAAACACTCCCATTTACCATTGCAACAAAAAGAATAAAATACCTAGGAATAAACCTACCTAGGGAGACAAAAGACCTGTATGCAGAAAACTATAAGACACTGATGAAATAATTTAAAGATGATACCAACAGATGGAGGGATATACCATGTTCTTGGATTGGAAGAATCAATATTGTGAAAATGACTCTACTACCCAAAGCAATCTACAGATTCAATGCAATCCCTATCAAATTACCAATGGCATTTTTTACGGAACTAGAACAAATCATCCTAAAATTTGTATGGAGACACAAAAGCTGTCCTTTTTGTAATAACTTGTCTGGTTTTAGTATCAACGTAATGCTCACCTCATAAAGTGAGTTGGGAATTGTTCCCTCAACCTCTGTTTTCTGAGAGAGTGTGTGTAGTATTGGTATTTTCTTCAATTTGTGTTTGACAGATTAATCAGAAAAACCATCTGGCCCTGGAAGGTATATTGCAGGAAGTTTTTCAACTACAAATTCAATTTTTTAAATAGATATAAAGTTATGCATATTCTCTCTCTCTCTTTCTCTCTTTTCTGTTCTGGAAATTTATATCTTCACAAAAGTTATCCATTTCATCTAAGTTGTCAAATTTATTGACAAAATTCTTTATGATATTTCCTTTCTCTCCAATTAATGTGTGTAGGATGTGTAATGATGTCCCACTTTTATTCATTATATAGATCATTTGTGTCTTCTTTTTTTCTCTTGATTAGTTTATCTGTATTGTTGAATTTTCTACAAACCAGCTTTTGATTTTATTGGTTTTATCTATTGAGTACTTGTTTTCCATATTATTCATTTCCACTCTTTATTATTTCTTTAATTCTACTTATTTTTTATTAAAATTTGCTCTTCTTTTACCACCTTCCAAGGTATAAGCCTAATCCATCAATATTGTACTTTGGTTCTTTCCTAGTACAGCAATTAAAGCTATAAATTCCCCTCTAAGCACTGGTTTATATATATTCTAAAAGTCTTAATAGTTGTGTGTTCATTTTTTATCAGTTCAAAGTATTTTCTAATTTATCCTGATTTTCTTTGATTCAAGACATTTAGGAATGTGTTATGTAATTTACAAGTAATTTGAATTTTCTAACTATCTTTTGGTAATTGACCTCTAAATTAAATTTGTTGTGGTCAGAGTATATATTTGTATGATTCATTCCTTTTAAATTTACTGGAACTTGTTTTCTGGCATAACATATGGTCTAATTGGTTAGTAGTCTACATGCAATTTAAAAGAATGCGTAGCCTGATATCGATGGGTCAATGTGCTCTAATTGTCAATTAGTTCAAATGATTGGTAGTGTTTTCAAGTCTTCTATATACTCACAGATTTTCTGTTTACTTGTTTTATCAATTACTAAGATAGAAACGTTGGCAGTTCTGCAGTTTTTGCTTTATGTGTTTTGTTTTATTTTTTATTTATTTATTTATTTATTTGGCTGCCTTGGGTCTTCGTTGCCGCATGCGGGCTTTCTCTAGTTGAGGCGAGCAGGTGCTATTCTTCATTGCGGTGCACGGACTTCTCATTGCAGTGGCTTCTCTTGTGGAGCATGGGCTCTAGGCGTGTGGGCTTCAGTAGTTGTGGCACGTGGGCTCAGTAGTTGTGGCTTGCAGGCTCTAGAGTGCAGGCTCAGTAGTGGTGGCTGCCAAGGGCTAGGGATAGGAGGCAATGGGGAGCTGTTTAATGCGTATAAAAACTTTCTGGAGATCGGTTTCACACAATGTGACTATACACTACTGAACTACAATACTTAAAAATGGTTCAGATGGTAAATTTTATGTGTGTTTACCACAATTTAAAAAATTTAAATAAATAAACTGTAAAGTCCCTAAGGTACTTTTAGGGTTAGGAAAGGGTTATTCTGTCTATATTATCACATGGCTGATGTGGGCCAGAATGTCTTCTCAGATAGGAAACCTCCACTGTTTGTGAGACAGACATAGAGGGTCTCAGTTCTGGGCATCTGCTTTAAAGTGGGAGAGGATGGGACTTCCCTGGCAGTCCAGTGGTTAAGACTCCAGCTTCCAATGCAGGGGGCACAGGTTCAATCCCTGGTTGGGCAACTAAGATCCCACATGCCACAGCGCTGCCAAAACAAAAACCAAAAACAGAAAACAAACAAACAAAAAAACACAAGTGGGAGAGGTTTCTGACTACTTCCAAAATCTTTTTTAGGAAATGACTGGCCAAGGTGAGGTCCAATCCTAAGCTCATTACCTCTCGGGTCTATCACTTCATGGCCAGTCGTTTTCTGGCGGTGTGCAGCCACGATTCTGTAACCAGACTAGGTCCTGAGAAGCTGGGAAGGTGAGTTGAGTGGCCAAAGGGGCAGGCCGCGCGTTATAAGATTTGGGGAGGATGGGGGTGGACGGTCAGGAGTGAGGTCCAAGGGAGGAGGGTGAGCTAGCATGTGTTGCCTGGAGACGGCTTGGGACTCTGTTGCCTGGAGACCTGGCAGCCGGTGAGCGTCCAAAGGGCAGTGAGAGGGGGGTAGGTACTGACCAGACACAGCAGAGTCAAGGCCATGGCTGGACACCAGAAGGAGAAGGCGATCGCAGATGAGGTCCACCAGAACCAGATCCTGCGGGAATTGTACCTCAAAGAGTTACGAACCCAGAAACTCCACACGCAGTATCATGTGAATCCACTCCGCAAGGGTGAGGGGAGCTGCGGGATGGAGGAAGGGAAAGGGAGCGCCCCCAGGAAGGAGCCGGCAGAGGTGCGGTCGGGGTGCTGGGTGGAGCACAGTAGACGCCTCCTGTGACCTCTCATCCCTTCATAGCCTTCAGGAACTATGACTTTGGGGTTGGAGAGGGGTCTCACCCCCCATCACATTGAACGCATTAGATACATTAAAATGCATCCACGTCCTGATTAAGTAACATTTTATTGTAAAAAATTTGAAAGGCTTTTTATAAATTTGCTTTTGAAATAGTTTGCAGGTTTTATGTTTTCTTTTGCATGTGTTTTGGTTTGTTGCTATTAAAGGATTTCTTTCCGTCTTCTAACATTGTCTTAAGACCTTCAGAAAGTTCAAGGGGAGCAGACTCAGGGTCCAACGTGCCCTTTGATAAAATGGCCGCACCCCCACTCCTCACTTTGCACATTCCTGGGCCTGTTTCATCTGGTCCTGTAACATCAGCTCCCCCTAAATGCCACCGAGTCTCAAATGGAGCCCCAGACCCACGTCCCCAGCCACCTCCTGGCTCCCTTCCCCTGGACATCCCTTAGGCACCTCAGACGCACCGGTTCAGAAAACCGGGCTCGTCCCGCACCCCTCCCCCACCTGCAGCTACTCCAGAATGTTTGATTTTAGCCAAAGGCACCACAGCCCTTCTCTCTCCCAAGTTAGAAGCTTGGGAGTCATCCTCAGTCTCTCTCTCCCTCCCTCCACACAGCTGAGTAGGCACTGTCCTGTTTGTTCCTTATCCTTTCTCTCACATGATGGTTCCCATGTTCCCGCCTCAGTGGGAAACACCATCATGCATGGCGAGGTCTCTCTGCCTCACCGCACTTATCTCCGCTCTCTCTCCATCCTCACTCCCAGGCCCTCGTCAATCCTGCCTGCATTGGTCTGATGGGCTCTTAACTCTCTCTTTCCCTCCAGGCCCATCTCTCCAACCCTCCCCTACACCACTGCTGGCAAAAGCTGTGCTAAAGGGGATTTGATCATCCAGTCCCTCTGTAAAATCCTCAGTGGTCCCACAGATTCTGAGCTAAGGTTTAACCTGATCAGTACCTAAGGCCCCCGTGGATCTAGCTCTGCTGCCCACCCAGCTTCATCCTGACTCCCCTCCCAACCCGCACACTGTTCCTTTAATAAAAATTTTAGTGCCTGTTCTGCACCAGCCACAGATCTTTTCTATCCCACCATATTTAGATGCATGGATTTCCTACATCATCTTCAGTTTCATAAATATTGTTCCTTCTTTCCGAACTTCTCCCCCAGTCCTGGGCCTGATTAACTGTAGTCCACTGCAGCCCAGCTTTGTAAAGAAAATGTAATGTCATTTTTTAAAATGGAATTTGCATATAGTTAAGGTGCACCACGTGATGTTTAGATATACATATACATATACACAGTGAAGTGATGACGACAGTCAGCTAAGGAGCATATCCACCTTCTCACGTACTTACCTTTGCGGGGGGCGGGGTGAGAGTACAGAAAATGTACGTCTTCATTTAGTTTATAACTAACCTGGTTTTCCCCTGGAGCCGCCAACTACTAATTCCAAGAAAACCACTTAACGTCCAATTCTGTTTAAACTTGGTCCATTTCAACAATTTAAATAATCCCTTCAAGGGGCATCCAGGCTTCCTAGGAAAAGCGCTTGGTCTCCCAGCTCACGGTCCTTGGGCACATGATCAATATGATCCATTGGGATTAAGTGAGGAAATATTAGAATTTGTATCTATGTTTACACTTATGTATAAAGAAAGAAATGATGCTTTGTTAATATATGACAATAGTGCATAGAGACTATATAAATAATCATATGCGGAAGTTTTTTTACTGGTAGGAGTTTGAGATAAAACACTTGGAGATCACTGGTTCCTTCTGGCCTCTGCTCATTTACTACTACTCTCCTCCTAGCTCCTTCCACTAGAGTTACTCTGCCTCTTGATGTTTCTCTAACTCACCAACCTCACTCTTGGATCCTTCCCACGTATCCTCACACAGCAAATTTATTCAGGACTCTGCTCTAATGTATGTCCTTAGAGACATATCACCCACACTACACCCCACCATCAACATGGGTTTACCCATGTAACTTGCTTTATGTTGTTGCGCATCCCATTTATATTTGCTTGATATTATATATCTGTTTATTGAGTGTCACCACAAATAGAGTGGAAGCCCAGGGAGTACGGGGACCTTCTCTTTCTTGTTTGCAGCCCTATCTCCAGTGCACCAGTAATTACGGGCTGAATAGATGTCCGTGGATCCTACACCTCTGTTATCACATGACCTGCTGGGTATATATCACTATCTCTGGCTGCCCGGGATGTCTGCATCCCCATAGACCAGTCTGTCCCAGAGAACATTCTGTGATGATGAGTCTCTATCTGTGCTGCCCTAAATGGTAGCCAGTAGCCACATGTGGCTGTTGATCATTTGAAATACAGCTGATGGGACTGAGGAATGAATTTTCAACTGTATTAAATTTAAATTATTCAAATTCAAGTCACCGCATGTGGCTGGTGGCCACCATACAGGACAGTGCCTCTCAGATTGTGAGGTCCCTGAAGGTCTTACGCCCTAGTGCCCAGCACAATACCTGACACATGACAGACACTCAGAAAATGCTGACTGGGTGTCTGGCCTAGGGTGGGTCTCGGAGAGGCCAGGAAGATCGTTTTTTAACTTGAATCTGTGATGCTGTTTTTCTCTAGTTCACACAATCGCCAGAAAGCCCATGTCTTGGCATGATAACCTGGAGGAACCTGCAGATGGTAAGTCTGGGGTCTGAGAATACCGTTGAGATAGAGCATAGAGAGGCAGGCAGCTGGGAGCCTCTCAGGGCAGTGGTTCTTTGGGGCAGGCCTCAGTCCTCTGATCATCTGAAAACGGGGCTCATACTGATAAAGCTCACAAGAGACTGACACATTCAAATAAACAGCCAGTTTATTAACCGTCAAGCCAAAAAACATGTTCCTAATGGCCCTGACATTACGGTCATTCATCCATCCAATACTTAGCTGTTACAAGCACAGGTTCTGGAGTCCTACTAACTGAGTTTAAATCCTGGTTCTGCCACTCGTTAACTGTGTGACTTCGAGCAAGTTTTTTAACCCCTCTGAGCCTACCTGTTAGGGGCATTGTGAGGATTAAACAGAATAACCCAAGTGCTTAGAAGAGTATCTGGTACACTGGCGATCAGGACATGTTATTATTTTCATTATTACCATGTGATAGTCACTAGGATGGGGCTGGGGATCTCATACCATAGTCAAGGAGGCAGACTAGTCAATACACAGGTAAACAGAGAACAAGATTGGGATGGCAGCAGCATAGAAAACAGGTGCCCACCTCAGGCCGTGGAGTTCTGGGAAGTCTTCTTGGAGGAGGGAATAAGAGGGTGAGATGGAGTATGTCAGGGCGAGAAGAATGTGGAAGGACATTCCAGGAATATGGAAAAGCAGAGAAATGAGATACCAGCATGGCCCACAGACTGTGAGTAGTTTGGCTTGGCTGGGATGTACGGGTGAAGGGGGACCACGTTTGGGAATGAGGGAAGAGAGATACTTGACGGGAAGCCTAATCCTTCCAGCAAGCTCTCCTCCTTCCCCTCTACCTTCTTAGAGTGGAGTTTGATAGAGGAAAGATGTGTGATTTTTGTAGAAGGATAGGGTGGGAAGTGAGGGGTGGGAAGGAGGAGTCAGGATCTCATAGCATCACAGAGACAGACAAGTAAATAGACTAATAGAGAACAATCCGAGAAAGTAAGGCTGTTATCTGCAGTGGAGACATCAGCCTGGCTAGAATAAAGGATAGGAGCTGGGGACTTGCAGCAATAAGGAAAATAACAGGTGGTGAGGGGCTCAAACACCTGGCAGGAGTTCATTACTAGCTGCCTTGTATTCAGGATAAGCTCGGCCCGAGGCCAGGTCCTGTATTCACAGTCCTTCATTTACTTCTCAGACATCTTGCTGAGGTAGATATTTTCCTCGCATTTTGCAGATGAACAAAGTGAGGCCCAGAGAATTAAACCACCTGTCAGGCTAGTAGTGGAAGGGCCACAAATGCCCAACTACAAAGCCAGCTTCTTCCCCTTGTCAGACTGCCTCTCTCAAATTGAGACTGGATAGGGTAGATTGCAAATGAAATTTGTGTAAGTCCTTAAGCCGTGGAGTTACAGATATACCTGGTGTTGACAGCCATGCTGATTTCAATCCAGAAGGATCTGACCTCACTTGGTACAGCCCAGCTCCTCACTCTCTCTGCTGCAGCTACATTGCCCAAACTCGCTCATGCCCCGGGACATTTGTTCTTGCTGCCTGTGATGTGCTTCTCTGCCTCTCTCAGGGCTGGCTCCTGCGAGCCTTCCTACTGAGTAGCCAGCCCTGCCCCTTTGCCAACTCCCTTCTTCAGAGTTTGCATCACTGTCTGCCACCATTGGGTTTGTTTTTATAGGTGCATATTGTGTCCCCTGTCCCCTCACCTAGACTACATCTCCAGGAGACCAGGGACCATGTCTATCTCACTCTGCTCTACCTCCAGGGCCCAAACAGTGCCTGGCACAGAGTTTGTGCTCAACAAATGTTTGTTGAGAGATGAGTGGAGGAACCAGATACCTGTGTCGCGAGGCCTAGGCAAGCCTCTGAGGCCGATGCTCTGCCTCTAAGAAAGGATGTGCCAGAGTCAAGGGCACAGGATCTCTCGTTTGGTCCCAAAGCCTGACGCCTTCATAACTCATGCCTCGTCTCCCAGCCAGGTTTCTAAATCTTATCCACCATGCTGCCCAGGGACCAAAGAAGAAATACCCCGAGACACAGACTGAAAGTCAAGAGATTGGATGGGACTCAGAGCCCTTGGTAAGTGTGTCTCCTTCACTTGGAAGGTCAGAGGTAATCCAGTGGTGGCTCAGAGAACAGAGTATGGAGCTGACCACCTGGGCTTGACCTCTGGCTACCACGTACTGGCTGTGTGACCCTGGTAAGCGACTAAGCTCTTTTGTGACTAAGTTTCCTCCTAGTACAGTGGAGATATTACAGCACTTATCTCGTAAGATTGTTCCGAGGCTTAAATGGGGTGGTGTTTGTAAGGTGCTTAAAACAGTGCATGGCATGTAGTGAATGCTGGTAAGTGTGGATTAAGCAAAGCTTGCTGCTGACACACGGCCTGAGTTTGCTCTCCCAGGTGTTAGTAGAGTGGTCTCGGGCATATCACCTACATCTCTAAATTCTGTCCCCTTCTCTGGAGAATACAAATGCCCGTAACATATTTGCCTCATTGATTGGAGCAATCAATCCTAGGTGCAAGGAGCCTGGCAAACGCAGTCTTTAGCACATGATCTCCCTGAATGATATAGGGCTTCTGTTCCTGAGGAAGAAATGCAGGATTTTGAATAGACAACTTGAAGAGCTTCCTGCTACACTTGTCTTTCAACTCTGATTATGTCTTTCCTCATATAGAAGGTTTTAATTTTTAAGTAGTCAAATGTACCAATTGTTTCCATTTTGGCTTCTGGGTTTTGTACCTTACTTAGGAAAACCTTCAAAACCCAGAGTTACAAAACACCTAACTTTGCTCTGTATTTCCCCCTAAGTTGTTATTACTCTTGTTGTTGTTAACATTTGGCTATGAGCCCATCTGTTTCTTTTGTGGAAGATGTGAGGCTGGAGACACTGTTCCTCAACTGTGTCAGAATTTCCCTCATTACCTCAAAGGCACCAAGACCTGCACAGCCTGTCTTTATATTTGCTGCCCTGCCGATGCCTCCTGGCCCCCAGCCCTCACTCCTTGAGAAGTCCCACTCACCCTTCATGAAATCCAGGAGTCACATCTTCCCTAAAGCCCGTTAAGACATTTCTGTCCCCCACTTCCCCTGGGCTTGTTGAGCACCATGTGCTTCTGCTGAGCTCCAGCTCAGTATCAGTGCATCAGTGTAACCTGGCGACCCTGGAGCCAGACAGCCTGCGTTCAATCCCAGCTCCAACGCTCTCTAGCTTCGTGAACTTAACCTCTCTTAACTTCCATTTATCTGCCTTAACATGGAGATAATAGTATCAACACTTGAAGGTTTGTTGTGAGGATGAACTGCGACATATATAAACTGCTTAGGATGGTACCTAGCACACAGCACGTGCTCAGTAAATGCGGGTTACTGTGATGCAGAGGGGGAAGAATAGACAAGAGGGCACGGGGCCCAACTGAGGACCAACTCGGTGCTTCTCCTGGCCTGTTGGCCTAATCCCTGTTGTCTTTATCTGGTGAGTAATTTTCTAGCGTGCTCCCTTCCCAAGAGCTCCCCACACCCTGTAGTCCTCATATTTCTACAGGCGCCTGTCTTTCTCACCCATTTATACAACTCCGGTCTGGGCATGGCTCTGCAACCCCCGGTTCTGCGCAGGGCTACTGCATGGAGATTGGAATAAACAGCTCAGTGAGTCGGGTTTTACCAGTGAAGAGCGCAAATAGCCGCTCATTTGTAATAGCCCCTCTTCAGATATGGGGCATCGCGTTGGAGGGAGGAGACTGTGCAAGACAGGGAGAGGCTTCCAGCAGGAGCCCTCACCTCTTACCCAAGGAGGACTGAGTCCAGAGGGAGAGGCGCTGTGGGGCAGCTGGGGAAGAGATGAACGCTCAAAGGGTAAAGGAGGAGGATGGGAGGCGGGACCACATAATTTACAGTGAATAAGGGAATGGAGAGGGGGCTTGTGAACGAAGGAAGGTGGAGTGAAGAAAAAATCCTCCAAGTGAGATAACTAAGCAATGTAGAAAAATATCACAAAGCACAAGTCATCTAACTCACTACTCTTCATTTTCTTAAAGAGAAAAGGCCTGGCTCCCATGGGTACAAAGTGTATGGGTAGAAGTGTTGCATCTTTGACCAGCACATCTCAGGGCAGGCCCACCAGCCATGATAGGAAGGAGAAGTGAGACTGGCTTGGCCAGCCCTGCCCTGCATGGGCCTCCAGATCACTAGTCACTATGGGGTCTCAGAGGGTCTGGAAATACACCACACCTGTTCATTTTAAACCTGAGGACAATGCCATCAGATGGCACTGGTGGCAAAGTAAGAAAGCGTACCGAGAAAACTTAGATCCAGGGGTCATAAAACCATAAAAGGTAATTATGCTTTCAGAATGATGTGTTTGGGGGCGGAAGAGGTTTGATAGCCCCAACTTAACACAGGGCTCCTGACCCCAGCGGCACCTCACCCCGCACAGGCAGAGAACTCCAACCCCAACACTGGGACTCTGGGGAAGCCACACTCAGTGAGTATCGCTCAGCCTCTGGTTTCCTAGTAACATTTGCTGAAAGTGTAGCCTTTTAGTTAATGGCACAGTGTAGCTTCTGTGAGATTTGTGTGTCCCAGGGCTCACTCTTACTCAGTTCTCTGTGTAACTACTTCAACAACATCCAATCTTTCATTCAGCAAATATGTCTTGAGTCCCGTGTGTGTGCTGGATACTGTTCCAGGTGCGGGGATACAGATGCAGCACCTCCCCTCATGGAGCTTCCACGCCAGTGCAGGGAAGAGCCCACAGGCCTCCACCGTAGACAGCGGGAAGGGCAGTGCAGCAAATCTGCACAGGTTATTCTCATGCAACCCTGCAAGGCTTTTGGTGGAAATGTTGTCTTCATTTCACAAACAGGGTTTAGCAAGGAAAAGCACCAGAGGCTGCACATCAGGAGACTGAGGCCTGATTCAAGTCCAGGTCCCTACAAGCCCAGGTCTTCCCCCTTTCCCACTGGCTTCTTTCTGATGTCTGCATTCCCCTCTCTAGGTCAACCCACAACGCGATGACCACAGGCTGAACCACTTCAGGGTCTACAATGACATCACTCTGTACAAGGCTAAAATGTGGAGCTTGGGAGATGATCACCACAAGTAGTATTCCCACAGTGCTGTCAATCACTGTCATTAATGCCCAAAGTGTGTGCTTCCCAGGTAAAAAAAAAGACACTTTAAAGCCTAGGTCTGACTTTTACTGTCCTGAGTCTCACATTTCTCCCTTCTGGTTCATATCCTTAATTTAATAAACTAGGGGGAGAACTCCAGTTAAAGATGGCAAACTAAAGGCCTACAATATCTTCTCTGCCTTCCAGACCCCAGTAAAGGATAATAATGGATTTCTTAAAAGGTATGAACCCACAACAGAGAAAATGAGAGAGACACATTAGCAGCTAAGAAGACTGAAGCCATGTTTAAAAGATGGAAAGCTGATGGAAGAGGGTGGAGGAAACCGCGAGCGCGACACCGCTGAGCACAGAGCTCCGCCCCCCAGAACCCTGGAGGGAGGTCAGGACTCTGGACAGAGTGGGGAGTGTTGGAGGGGACTGAAATGGCCACTGGGAGGGGGTCTGCGGGGAGTCTCCTCCACACATCCCAGCGCCAGGCGTGTAACAGCTCCCACGCTGGAGGTTTACTCTTGGAGAAATGGGCAAAGTCCAGGGCTCAGGGACACTAAGTAAGACGTGGGGTAGGAGTGAGGTGCAAGGCTGAAGACAATGACCATCTGTGAAAGGAAGGTTGGACCCCTCACCCTGCACATGCTGCATTCTTACCCTGGGTTTGAAGCTAGAGGGCTCCTTTCTGAAAAAGTGAAACAGCTCTAAAGAAAAGACCCTCCCACATGATACCATTTGAAGGTCCTGGGGAACAAGAACCAGGGAATGTCCAGGCGGGTGGACACACGGAGGTGCCGGGAGAGTCACTCGCCCAGGGGGGGCGTGGACGCCCTGTGCACTGCCCCCCACCCTGCCCCCAAATCCCTTGCTCTCTGCATCTCTTCCATCTGGCTCTTCCTGACTTATGCCTTGAAGGGTGAAGCCATATATTGCTGCGGTCACTCCTGCTTTTGTATCCTGACAAGATTGAATGGAAGCTCCAATGCTGAGTGGCCTCACCCTGACAGCCATTCGCATACAAGGCTGGACTAGACCAATTATTAATGACTACATGGGAATCTAGAAGGGTGCTCGTAACTGTTACAACCTTTTTGCTCTAAGGAATCCATGGTCAATGACCAAAGGGTGACCTGTGATATCATAGAAAGAGATTTGGTCTTTTCCTGGTTCCTGACGCAGAGTTCCTAAATCCTCTGTAATTTCCTAAAGGATAGGGGTGGTAGGAGGGTCTTTTGTTCTAATGAGGTGACTCTTAGCAGCCTCTAGACAGCTTCAGCATGGGGGCTGCTCCCCAGGAAGACCAAGCCTTGGTTAGAAACTTGCAACTTTCAGCCCCACCACCCAACCTCTGGGGAGGGAGGAGGAGCTCAAGATAGAATTAATCACCAGTGGCCCATGATTTCATCAATCATGCCCACATAGTGAAACCTCCAAAGACCCCTAGACTGCAGCGTTTGGAGAGCTTCCAGGTGGGTGAACACATCAAGGTGCTGGGAGGGTGGCAGTGTTTTAACTAGCAGGATTTGTGGCTTGAGTGTGCCTGGCATTTGGATGCACCTGGTCTTCCTTTAAGGTAGTGTAGATTATTGCTAGATTACTGGATTTTCTTGAGTGGTCATTAGCTTACAACAGTCTCCTGAATGCCTTTAAAATTCCCTGTCTTTAATCCCCTAGTGGGATTTCTAAACGAATTATCCTACTCTATCCCTATCAGATTCACCTCCAACATTTTATCATTTGTACTTTCAATGCCACAAAATATCTCCAAGAGTCCCTTTAACATGAAGTTTTCTGCCAGTGTCACTTCCTCTGGGACATCATCATCCTTTCCATGATTTTCCTCATTCTGTTAAGTTCACATTCACTATTTCTCTGGCTGCATCTCTATCTAGTCTCTACAGCAGCGGCCTTGTCTCCAGTCCCTCATCACCTATCTCTCCTGTAACTCCATTTGCATTCTATTCAATTTTACTTCCAACCTTACCACTTTTCATTTCTTTGCTGCACTTTCATCTGTTGGTCAATTCCCTCTTTCAATTACTTTTGTAAAATGCCATGTGGGTTTATCGCTGGAGATGAGGAGACAACACAACTGCACTCTTTGCCACCTGTGCATGAACTAAATAACAGGTGTGCAGTGACCAATCACCCACATACTTCAAAAGAAGTGATATTTGGTCACTATTCATTATGTATCTTTTATGCAGTGGTTTATGGACTGAAGAGCCAGCAGCAAAGTTTCTACTTTCTGCAATTACTTGGTTAACAATACTTTGGTAACTGAAACATGAACAGTCTTGTCGAGAAACACTGCTGCTATAGCTGCACCTTGATAGCTGAAGTCCACGTATATTGGAACAAAGCAAAGCAGGAACAGCCGGCACTCGGTAATGGGAACTGCTAGCTCCTACTTATCTTTCAGTGCATGGAATTTCGTTTTAAAGCAGTATGAGGGCTAATGCTGAGTTCTATAAAGTATACCTCTGAAATTAAGGAAAGTGATTCCATTTGCTATAAAGAAAAAAAAAAAAAAGGAAAGAAGGTGCATTGTTTTCAAAACCTTTAGAAGTACTCAAATCAGTAATTTACTTTTGTCCCTACCAGTGTGAACGCTGGCAATCTGTGTTCACCTTTCTTAAAACTCTCAATATGTTCCATGTATAATTCAAAGTCTCTGAGCTGAGGCTCCTTATTGGAATTACTATACATTACCCCATTCACTGCTATTGTACAGATTGTCAAAATAGGTCAGGGTTAAACATTGTGGTCTTCTGAGAACACGACTTGTTTGCTTAGAATTTGGTTCAATGAAATTAGTTTACAAAAACTAAATTCATTCTTTTTGTTCTAGAAACTCAATATCATAGGAAACCAGAGAGATCCTTTTTTTAAGTCCCAAAGATGCTACAAGGAAACAATGTGAAAATTAGTTGTTTTTTTCTGCCTAAGCATATAGAGAGTTCTCAGATATCTGTAGCCTCCTTAAAGTATGGCTTCTAAACTGGAATAGAGAGAGGAGGGCAGGGAAGCTGTCTTCCTTTCCCACCTTTCAAGACACAGGAAAGCCCAACACGTAACATGGCCCACTCACCACATCCAACCTCTGCACAGCTCCCAGTCAGCAATGGAGAAGCTTCAAATATGCACCACCATGGCTCAACAGACATTAGGGAGAGCCACCCCACCCAGCAAAATAATCCTACACAGGTATACACTCTCATACGGCAGGCAGTGTCCTAAGCATTTTACACATATTAACTCAACGCTGACAAGAACCCTCTTAGGTAGATACTATTATCATGTCTACATGGAGATGACAAAGCACAGAAAAATTAACTTGCCCAAGGTCAAGCAGCAAGTATGCAGCAGAGCCAGGTGTCAAACCGAGCAGTCTGGCCCCAGAATCCATGCTTTTAACTTCCACAGGGCTCATTTATTTATTACCAATAAATGGCAGTATTATTTAATATGTAAAAAGTAACTTCTAAATCTTTTAGTCCTGAGTTTTTAACCAAGAATATATATTTCTCTGAAAATTTTTCTTTAGTTTATTGAAAGAATTTTTACAAAAGGAAACCAACAGAAGGGATCCAACTGCACTGTGAAATCCCAAGTCTCCATCCCTTTTTCTTGGTCTTTGTTTACAAAGATGCTGCTTATTTAGCGTGTTCTGCTCTTCATTTTCTCTCTTGTCCGTTTTCCGGGTCTCTTCTGCAGAAAAGGAAGCACCACATGTATTCACACGGCAGTTGGCCTTCTGCCCCAGGGTCAGGATACAGGGAAAGTAAGGCAACGGGGAGGGGCGGGGTGGGAGAGGAAGCTGCTCTGGCCCCTCACCTGCGCCCCCGGCTCACTTACATTTGATCCTTTCTTTCCAGGCCTCTTGAGGCCCTTGCCATGAGCTGTCTTGGCCCGGAAGCTGGATACATCATCATAGCTCTCACGAGTGTTCCACTTGGAGCCTTTCTTCTTCCCACCATAACCAAACTTCTGGTTTTTATAGCGTCGCTTGGCACTGGGCCTGGAAAAAAGCGGTCTTACACGTTACCCTCAGCACTGCAAATCCTGATGAATGTAATGACCCAACAATACCCTCAGTTTCCTATCTGTACAGGTACTACTGTACCTAGAATCTCATCCTTGGCCCTACATTTCTACTCTACAAACTCCCCAGGCAAGCTCATCTATTTACAGTCTTAACCACCAAAGCAGGAAAACAGAGCAAGAATCAGGAAAAGACCCAGATATATCATGTGGCTTACCACTTATCTTCAGAAACCTTTCTATTTAAACTAAATCTTGCTAAATCATCCTCAGTTGTTTCAATTCCTCTCAAGGATATTAAATGCAGTTAACATTCAGGTGTAATACATTTTAAAACTGGTCATCCCACAGGAATCTCAATTCACCATATCCAAAGTCACAGGTCACCTCTGTTCTAGACTGGTTTCAGCTCCTGTATCTATGTCCTAACTTGAGGCTGGTGGTCCTACCATCTACTCAGGCACCCACACTAAGAACCTGGAGTGGGCCTTGATTCTTCCTTCTTTCGTTCTCTACACCCAGCTCAGTTACTGAGACCTGCTAATTTAACCTCTTGAATATTTCTTCAACCCATTTTCTCTTCTCTACCCCCGTTAACACTTCTAGGTCATTATCCTTGTTCTCTGGACTTCTGTAACAGTCCCCGCCTCCCTCACTTACACAAGCAACACTGAAATATTTAAAACATGAACATGACCTGCTCGCTATTTTGAATAAAGCCCATCAGCGGCTCCCCACTGACTGCTGGATAGAGCCCAGGCTCCTCACAAGGCCAACAAACACTGCCCTGTACTCAGCCCAGGTCCCCCCAGCTACACCACGCCACTCCTTGCCCACACTGTATCCCTGTGATACCAAATGCTGGCTGCTGTCATATCTATGCTTTTGCTCATTAGTGCTCTTCTTTCTTCCCGAAACCCCGTGTCTCTCCTGTTCTCCTGGTTAATTCCTTCCTACTCATGCTTCAGACTAAGCTCAGGTAGACCCTCCTCCAGGAAGTCATCACCTGACCCTGACCTCTGGACCATGTCACATATTTCTAAAATGTGCTTCCAGACTACTCTATCTAATGCCTCTATCATAGCATGTACTATATTATACAGAAATGACCATTTCCCCCAGGACGGGTGTCCAGAAATGCATAAAGGTAAACGAAAAGAACCAATAATAATATCCAACATTATCCCCTTCAAATCTTCCTAATATTAACAGGCACTTACAATTTTCTCATTTTCATAGATAAGGAAATTAACATTTAGAAAGGTGCCATAACCTGCTCAAAGCTACCCTCCAAATGAGTGGCGGAGTCCAGATGGGAACCTTAGGTCTGCACACTTAACCATCACACATGAGGAATCAACTTCTACCGAGCGTTCGCTCAAAATGTGCCAAATCCTGAAATCGCCTCATTTTAGACTTCAAAGACTGACGTGGCTGAACGGGCCCATCACACGGCCTGTAGCTGTGGCCACACTCTCTGCACTGAGGTCACACCGTGAACTGTGGCCCTGCGTGCACCACCACCAAGACAGAACCCAGCACCCATACCCCTTCTTCATCTGCTGGCCTTTGGCTCCTCCTTTCGTGCTCCGTGCGACAGGCTTCTGATCTCCCTCAAGGAAGTCCAGTTTATCAGAGAAGCCTGGGAGTGAAGAAGTACTTTGATCAGCGCCATCGTATTTTAAGAAAAGATTAAGCTTCAAAAGAAGGATGTTACTTATGGAACTGGTATTAAGAGGCCCATCTTGCTCCCCACACCATTCCCAAACCTTAGGTCCAATAGTTCCAAATCAATCAAGCCTCTAGAGCACTATGTGTTTGTTAGAATTAGCAGGTACCCCTGCTCACCTGCAGCCTTAGGAGAGAATATACTCACCTTTCTGATATTTCTTAACGGCACTCATCATGTGTGCTTTCTCCCGCTGCCGCTTCTGAAGAACTTCTGTTTGCACCTGGACGTGGACACAGGACTGTTAAACCCATTCCAAGCCGGCACTGCAAGTGTCTACATTCTCTCAGTAACCACGCTGTGACATTACCACCACCGCTGAACACTGACCATGTGCCACAACTACACTAAGGCTCTAAGGATATTCTCCATTTCTCGTCTCAACCACCCAGGGAAGTAGAAATTCTTATGACCCCGAAACTGAAGCACAGAGAGGTTACACAACTTGACTGAGTCACACACGAGAAAGTGCGGAGCTGAGATTCACACGCAGGCAGTCTGCACCCTTACCCCATGACACAACCTGCCTACAAAACTGCACAAATCATGTTTATGTCTACATCCAATTCTCCCACTAATTATATTTGGGCAGATTAAATATCTAACCTACTGTTGCTAGGCATGAAAGTACCAACAGAGAAAACAATCTCCCCGAAAAACAAAGAAAAAAAGCTTTAAGGGCAAAAAGAGATGATTAAACGCTAAGGCAGCACTCCTCCATCTCAACACCATGACAGCTTGGGCAGGATCACTCTGTGTGTGGGAGCACGGCCTGTCCTGGGCACCGCAGGGTGTTCAGCAGCCTCCCTGCCCTCTACCCACTAGCTGCCAACAGGACGCTCCCCACCAGGACGCAAAGACCAAAAATGTCTCCAGCACTGCCAAATGTTCCCTGGTAAGCAAAACTGTCCCCCACTGAGAAACACAGCCCTGAGGTTTCCTCATATTAGAAACAAGGGGCTAATGGGCCCGACTAAGTTATTCTTTCCTTTGATAATTTAGGTTATGTTAAGCCAATTGCCCAAGTCTTTGAGTTGATCTCAACCACCAACCACATCCATCCAATAGATCCACAGCTGCCCTTGTGCAGAGTCCAGGATGCTAATCTGCTCATACCCTGCTGAGGATCCGTCAGTGAAATAACTGCAACTGTGCACCCACATCACAAGTGTTTATGTCCAAAATGTTAACAAAGTCTTAACACCCATGCTGACTCTCTTCACGGTCATTTTCTTCCCACAACCCTAAGTTTAGTTCCTGTCATCTTCCTTCTTAGGTAACCATGAAATAAATAAGGAAATCAAGAAAAGTTTCATGGTATGCCTTCTGGTTTTACATTAGAACTCAGTCACAGTTCAAACATACTGGTGCCGTTTTTTCTGATTGGATAACAATCAATAATATGATTGATTCCTTCAAGGACTTTACAATCATCTAGGCCAGTGATTCTCAAACCAGGATGTGTATTGGAAACATCTGAGAAGCTTTAGGGGCAAGGGATGAAAACATACAGATTCCCAGAGTTCCCGAAGCCTAGAAATCTGTTTTGAAGTTTCCCCAGTTGACTGTGCTGTGAGGTCAGGTTTGGAAACCATTGATCTGGACCCAATTCTCTGCTGTACAGGTGTGAAAACTGCAGCTCAGAGAGGCGCATGACTTGCCGGTAGTGACCACACTACCTCTGGCTACACACAGGTGTCCAGGAAGGACTGTGCTCGTGGACACTAGCACCGTCGCCACTGTGAAACAGTAAACACACGATGGAACACACACGGAGCACGGAACCAACTCAGACCAAGCAATCTACTGACAAACACACTTGGCACCATCCCATCCCCGCTCATTTTCCTTCCCACCTTCTTTCCGTATTTCCTAAGTGCTCGAAGCTGCTTAGCCTTTTCCGACTTCTCCATGGCGGCCTGTTTAGCCTGCAGCTTCTGTCGAATCTAAAACACAAAATATTATCAGCTTATGTTATTTGAAAATGGGATGACTGCTGCTTACTTAGGGTGCACTGCAGCAGGGAGCAGTTATTCCCAGCTCTGCAAACTACGGGGCTCCAAGGAACCTTGTGAATCATCTACTTCAAGCCCTGTGTTTTACACACAAGGACAATAAGGCCCAAAGGCTGACCACTTTGTCCAAGACACCAAAAGTCTCAGCCTTGGAGCCAGAACATCAAAGCGACCTCCCTCCTCCCAGTGTGTTGTTTGATCCATTACGCAAAATGGCGTTGTACCAGGAGAGAAGACTAACTTCTCTCCATCCCTACTGTCGGCAGACTGTGGTTAAACCAGTCTGCAGCTTCAGCCCCCTTCTCCAATACACCACATACACAATAAAAGCTCAGACAGATATCAGGTACCTAGCAGCTTGCATTAAACATACACATTTCAGTTAAAGGATGAACAGTTGTCAGTTTGAATGTGCAGAGATGGGTCTGGGCTGGTCTCTAGATTAGCTTCCCTGAGTACCACTGAGACAAGAAAATCCAGCTTGAGACCCAAGGGAACTACTTAGGTATATCTTGGATTAGATGTTGGTAATTCTCTGCCTCCCAAAGTTGAATGAGGACCAAGTTCTACCTAACTCTAAATTATATCAAATCTGAGCCATATATTAATCCTTCATTTTACAGAAGAGGAAAACGGAGGCCCAGAGAAAGGTAACTGTCTACAAGTTATAGTGCTGCCCCCAGGCATTGGCAGAAAAGAACTATTGTCTTTTCCACACATCATGCCATGACCAAGCCAGTTAGGAAATGCATAAATGCCATCTTTACTTCAGGGACCAAACTTCTTACAGTACTTTCCTCCCCTTAACTGTTTAAATTAGGAAAAGGTCATCCCTACATTTATCCAACTGGTGGTGATTGGCATGAATCTGATGTAGATAACTGAGATAATAATTGTCCACTGACAACCCATTCCCTATCAGTGGGCTTATGCCTATGTTTGTTTAAATGTTAAAGGAGACAAGCCAGCTGAATACACTTAAGTACAACGCCTCAGCTATCCGGAGAAAACCATTTCTGTTTCTCACCTTCTGCATCTGCTGATCAGACTTGGCCATCTCTGCAAAATAATCCGTGGGCCGCTTGGTAGGGACTTTGAGCTGACGCAGGCGGGGCAATACTGCAAGCACTGCTGCCTGGGCCTGAGAGTAGCTGAGGATGTAGGACAAAAGTGTAAAATAAGCTAAGGGAGAGAGGCCTTACATCCTTTTCACTGCCTCTCATGAGGCATCCAAGGTCAGAAGGACTCTCAACATCTGACCTCCACCAGCAAGAACACACACACAAACAAAAACAGTAATAAAACCTCATTAACTTAATGGGAGAAATTGAGATGTACACTCTTTTTAAAAGGAGTGGAGAGTATTGCTAAAAATAAATTAGTAGTTTAAGAGAATGGCCACTTTAGAAGTGCCCATTAACTTACAAACAAATGCCAATTACACATTCTTATTTGGTCACTAAGAAAAGCCCATATGAGGACCTTCCATAAGCAAAGTTTTGTTCTAATAATTAACTGCACACACACACACACACACAAACTTTAAAACTGAGTATTTGAAAATAAACTGGACTTTAAATTGTGATTGCTGGACAAAGGGGCTCTTCTCTCAACCAGGGAGAATCTCCTAGCTCTTCAGTCCAAAGAAGCCTTCCTCCCTACACCCCGGCTTACGACACCTCTGAGTACAGGCCCGCGGCTTCCCCCTCTCCAGCACAGGAACCCACAACCTCTGCCACATCTGAAAACATACATACAAGTTCATCTCACGCTGAAAGTCATCTTCTGGATCAACAGCTTTCTGATCCTTGTTCTGAGATGTTGCCTGAGGTCCATGGATTCCCGGTACCGGACCCAGGGTCACATCAAGCCTTTCAACCCATTCCAGATCCCGCTTGAATTCAGCCAAACACTGCTTCAGGCCATTCTAGGAAATTCAGACACTAAGCTCACAAGACAGTAATAGGCCAGTGGACGAAGAGCTAACCCCCAAGACCCCGACAGGTAGTTGAACCTCTTGGCAATACGCAGGTTGTGTCTTTCCTGGGACTAGAACGCAGCCTCCCGAGCACAACGGTGCCTCGCGCGCATCCCAAGTCTAGCACCCTCCAACCGGGCGCCCGAGCTCACCACGTCGTTCACGGCCTTCTTCGGCCCCTCTAGCACCACGTTGAGGCCTGGCTTCAGAAGCCCTCGGGAAAACGCCTCCTGCAACTACAGGGCACGATCGGCGGTCAGTACCGGGGAGTGAGGACCCGTCTCCCGCGCGCAGCCCCACGAGCTCGGATGACACCTACCTCTTTGTCTGTGACAAGGGAGTCGTCAGAATCCGAGTCCGAACCTGAGAGCGGGGGAGTGTCCATCTCGCAACACGCACGTCCACACCCGCCGGAGGAAGCGAAGGAGCCCGAGGCCCCCGCGCCTGGAAAAGGGCTCCCCTCGTCGCCGCCGCCGCCCGCTTTCAGCCCCCTGCCCTCCCGCCCGCGGCTCCACGTGGACTGGAACCGCACCAGCTCCCGACAGAGCCCAGATGCAGCTGAACTTTCTGATCGGAGTTCCGCTTCCGGTTGCTGACACACTTCCGGTTTCCCGTTGCTATAGGAACCGCTCCGGCGTCTGTGAGTGCCGCGTTGCTTGGAATTCGTAGGTGTAGTACCCTGTATACACGCGTGCTCTGGTGATCCAGAGAGCAGAAGCGACAGGTGGGAAGGGTCCCTCGGGGTCATCCGGAGGAGCAGGAAGCCACGAAGACCAAAGGAAAGAGGAGACGCAGGAGCGGGGTCGGGGGCGCGAGAGAAGGTTGCTGCGGGGAGGGGGCGGAGGAGGAGTCCAGGGGAGGATCTAGGGGCGTGTCACGGGGGCGGGGACGGTAGTGTGGGCGGGGTGACGCGCTTCTCCACTCTCACCAGCTGCGCTGCATCTTTAGCAAAACTCCTTACTGGGACCATGTCCACTGTGGTAGCTCAGTCGCTGCATGTTTTTGGTCTTCGATCCCACGTGTCCAACAATGTGTTCTTCTTCGATGAACAGATCATTATATTTCCTTCAGGAAATCACTGTGTGAAGTACAATGTGGATCAGAAGTGGCAAAAATTCATTCCAGGTAAATCTCTTTCCAATCTGACACATACATAACCGTGTATGCCAAATATAACCCCATAATACCGACACGACGATTGAAAGGAAACTTTTTTGGCCAACTTGAATATATATATAGTTTTATAAATGTAGAAGAAATACATGTCTTGCCTTATTTAATGTATAGATTAATGAATCACACATACATAGTTAAAATCACATGTAAAATCATGTTAATTTAAAAGTACTTTTTTTCACTGTGATTTAATGAAAAAAATTCTTTTAAAGAGTTTCATGCATCTTCAATATCATTGTCTTTGTCGTCACCAGGGCCACTTTTTGAGTTTTCTAACAGTTTTCCAGAGTACACCACTTTCATGACAACACCTTTTGAACCCATGTATGGTGAAGACACTGGAGATTTCAGCCCAAGTCACACATAACCGTTTGTATACTGTAACATTTGGTTTTGTTCGCATTGGTGCTGCTAATAATATACATGATTTCCACAGCTTAACCACCTACTCTCTTTTTCCACTCTTTTTTGCACTCAACATGTTTTATTGTGACTTGCATACAAAAGACTGTACACTACATATACGTAATATTTAAAGAACTATAATAAAATGAAGATCTGTGAACCCACCAACAGGAGAGCAAATAGAACATTACCAGTTCCAGTGTTTCTCCCTGACTTCATTCTTCTCACGCATGCAGACTCTCACTCCATTCTGGACTTTGTAATTATTCCCTTATTTCTCTACGTAATTTTACCACATGTCTATCTGTGTGGCCTTATGTAAGATATCCTTTTTGTTTGTGCTCTTCACCAGCTTTATATAAATGTAACCATAGTGTATGTATTCTGTGACTTGCTTCTTTTTTTCAACGACATACTTTTGAGATTCATGCATCTTGATACATATTAACTGAATTCATTTTATTACTCATAGGACTCTAATTCTCAAGTATATTTATCCATTCTAGTGTTGATGGACATTTGGGAATGAACTTTTTTTTGCTATTTCAAATGATGCCACTATAAACATTCTTGCACATGTGTACTCATCCACTTGTGCAGAGATTCTCCAGGGCACACACCAGGACTAAAATTACTGGGTAATGTGGCAGTACCAATTCACACTGCCATTCCTCCACAACCTCACCCCCCTTTGCTATCTTTCTAGTTTCTACTTTCTAATTTTTGCTCATCTGATGCTTGAGAAAGGGTATCTTATTGTGGTCTTAATGTGCATTTATCTAGTACTAATGAGGATGAAAAACTTTTCACACGGTTAAGAGGCTACTCATTCTGTGAAATGTCTTAAGTCTTTTATCCATGTTCTGTGTTTTTTGGGGGTAATTTTCTTACTGATTTATGGGCACACTTTATATTTTCTGTATGTTAACCCTCTGTCAGATATATATATATAACAAATAATTTCTCCCAGTTTGGAGCTTGTGTTTTCTTCCTCCTTATGGTATCCTGATGGACAGAAATTCTTAGTTTTAATGAAGTCAAACGTGTCAACCTTTTCCTTTTTGTGTCTTGTTAAGGAATCATCCCTTACCCCAAGCTTATTCTGTATTATCTCTTCGGTGCTCTATACATTTGCCTCTCACCTTTTAGGCTCTGGGTTAGGAGGGTGCTGAGTGTGTTAGGGGAATAGCAAGGAAGCCAGTGTGGCTGGAGTGGAGTAAATGGAGGAGGAGTGAGAGGTGAGGCAGAGTAATGGGAGCAACGTCACATGGGCCTTGAGGTCAAGGGCTCCTACTCTGGTGATGTGAGAAGCCAGCGGGAGGGGGGATTCTGAGCAGAGTGACATGATCTGACTTATGTTTCAACAGGTTCCTTCTGGCTACTGTACAGAGAATAGATTTAAGGAGGGGCAAGGGAGGAAGCAGCTGAGAGACTATTGCTATTAATATAATCCAGGTGAGAGAACATGGTGGCTCACAGCAGGTGGCAGGCAATAGGGTGGTGAAAAGAGATCAAAGCCTGGCTGTGTTTTGAAGGTGAAGGTGACAGGTTTCCTCATAGACCTGATGTAGGTGGAAGAGAAAAGGAAAAAGCAAGGGTTTTGGCCTGAGCAACCAGAAGGATGGAGTTGCTGCTAACTGAAGCAGGAAAGACTTCAGAATGAGCAGGCTTTGTGGAGCGTATCAGGTTAGTTTTTGACATGGGAAGACTGAGATGCCTGCTAAATATGCAAATGGGATCCTAAGCAAGCCCTTTGATGTCAGGTCCGGGTTCAAGAGAGAGAGAGGTCCAGGCTGGTGATAGAAATTTGAGGGTCATCAGCATGGAGGTGAAATATTAGGTCCTTAGAATGGATTTGATCCCCCAGGGAGTGAATATGTTTATGAAAGAGAAGGTGAAAGATTGGGCTCTGGGGCCCTCCTACATATAGTGCCAGGAAAATGAGGAACAACCTGCAAAAGAGTCTTTGGAGGAGTAGCCAGAAAGATAAGAGGAAATCCATGCAAGAGGTGAACGTATTTCAAGGAGGAATCAGTCACTGACTGGGTTAAAACAATGCAAAAGCATTTACAGACTCTGCAGTCAGTCAGCATATATTGGTGGCAGGCGCTGGTGATTGAAAGAATGAATAAGCAAGAAAGCCAGACCAGGAGCTCTCAGTATTGTAGTGGGGACAGGTATGTATTCAAATGAGCGGGACTATGTAAATGAGCAGCACACCTGCTAGGCCAGGTACAGCCCTGGTACAAAAGCGCAGAGGAGGGAGTGAACCGTTGCCCTTTCCGTCCTCCAGGCAATCTCATCTACGTGCACACTTTCAACTCCCCACCGTGACTTTTTTAAAAATTTTTTTCTAAAGGCCAAAGGTAAATATTTCTTTTGTTTTATACAGTGTTTGTTTGTATACCAACTTTTTGTTAACTGTTCCTTCTTGTTTCTCCATCTTCCTTTCTTTTTTTCTTTTTTTAAATTTTTACTGGGGTATAATTGATTTACAATGTTGTGTTAGTTTCAGGTGTACAGCAAAGTGAATCTGTTATACAAATACATATATCCACTCTTGTTTTGATTCTTTTCCCATATAGGCCATTACAGAGTACTGAGTGGAGTTCCCTGTGCTATACAGTAGGTCCTTATTAGTTATCTATTTTATGTATAGTGGTATGTATGTATAAATCCCAGTCTTCCAAATGATCCCTCCCCCCGCCTTACCCTTCAGTAACCATAAGTTTATTTTCTATATCTGTAACTCTATTTCAGTTTTATAGATAAGTTCATTTGTAGCCTTTTTTTAGATTCCACATATAAGCGATATCATATATTTATCTTTCTCTATCTGGCTTATTTCATTCAGTATGAGAATCTCTAGGTCCATCCATGTTGCAGCAAATGACATTATTTTGTTCTTTTTTTTATGGATGAGTAATATTCCATTGTATATATGTGCCACGTCTTCTTTATCCATTCCTCTATCGATGGACATTTAGGTTACTTCCATGTCTTGGCTATTGTGATAGTGTTACAGTGAATATTGAGGTGCATATATCTTTTCCAGTTATGGTTTTCTCCAGATATATGCCCAGGGTGGGATTGCTGGATCATATGGTAACTCTATTTTCAGTTTTTTAAGGAACCTCCATACTGTTCTCCATACTGGCTGTACCAGTTTGCATTCCCACCAACAGTGTAGGAGGGTTCCCTTTTCTCCACACCCTCTCCAGCATTTATTGTTTGCAGATTTTTTTTTTAAATCTTTATTGGGGTATAATTGCTTTACAATGTTGTGTTAGTTTCTGCTGTATAACAAAGTGAATCAGCTATATGTATACATATACCCCCATATCTCCTGCCTCTTGCGTCTCCCTCCCACCCTCCCTATCCCACCCCTCTAGGTGGTCACAAAGCACCGAGCTGATCTCCCTGTGCTATGCGGCTGCTTCCCACTAGCTATCTATTTCACATTTGGTAGTGTATGTATGTCCATTCCACTCTCTCACTTTGTCCCAGCTTACCCTTCTACCTCCTTGTGTCCTCAAGTCCATTCTCTACGTCTGCGTCTTTATTCTTGTCCTGCTCTTCTTCAGTTCTTCAGAACCTTTTTTTTTTTTTTTTTTTAGATTCCATATATATGTGTTAGCATATGGTATTTGTTTTTCTCTTTCTGACTTACTTCACTCTGTATGACAGACTCTAGGTCCATCCACCTCACTACAAATAACTCAATTTCATTTCTTTTTATGGCTGAGTAATATTCCATTGTATATATGCACCACATCTTCTTTATCCATTCATCTGTCGACGGACACTTAGGCTGCTTCCATGTCCGGGCTACTGTAAATAAAGCTGCAATGAACACTGTGGTAGTTGACTCTTTTTGAATTATGGTTTTCTCAGGGTATATGCCCAGTAATGGGATTGCTGGGTCATATGGTAGTTCTATTTTTAGTTTTTTAAGGAACCTCCATACTGTTCTCCATAGTGGCTGTATCAATTTACATTCCCACCAACAGTGCAAGAGGGTTCCCTTTTCTCCACACCCTCTCCAGCATTTATTGTTTGCAGATTTTTTGATGATGGCCGTTCTGACTGGTGTGAGGTGATACCTCATTGTAGTTTTGATTTGCATTTCTCTAATAATTAGTGATGTTGAGCAGCTTTTCATGTGCCTCTTGGCCATCTGTATGTCTTTGGAGAAATGTCCATTTAGAACTTCTGCCCATTTTTTGATTGGGTTGTTTGTTTTTTTGATATTGAGCTGAATGAGCTGTTTATATATTTTGGAGATTAATCCCTTGTTGGTTGTTTCATTTGCAAATATTTTCTCCCATTCTGAGGGTTGTCTTTTGGTCTTGTTTATGGTTTCCTTTGCTGTGCAAAAGCTTTTAGGTTTAGTTAGGTCCCATTTGTTTATTTTTGTTTTTATTTTCATTATTCTAGGAGGTGGATTGAAAAAGATTTTGTTGCAATTTATGTCAGAAGTGTTCTCCCTATGTTTTCCTCTAAAAGTTTTTTAGTATCCGGCCTTACATTTAGGTCTTTAGTCCATTTTGAGTTTACTTTTGTGTATAGTGTTAGGGTGTGTTCTAATTTCATTCTTTTACATGTAACTGTCCAGTTTTCCCAGCACCACTTATTGAAGAGCCTGTCTTTTCTCCACTGTATATTCTTGCCTCCTTTGTCATGGATTAGGTGACCACAAGTGCATGGGTTTATCTCTGGACTTTCTATCCTGTTCCATTGATCTATATTTCTGTTTTTGTGCCAGTACCATACTGTTTTGGTGACTGTAGCTTTGTAGTATAGTCTGAAGTGAGGGAGCCTGATTCCTCCAGCTCCGTTTTTCTTTCTCAAGATTGCTTTGGCTATTTGTGGTCTTTTGTGTCTCCATACAAATTGTAAAAATTTTTTGTTCTAATTCTGTGAAAAATGCCATTGGTAATTTGATAGGGATTGCATTGAATCTGTAGATTCCTTTGGGTAGTATAGTCATTTTCACAATATTGATTCTTTCAATCCAAGAACATAGTATGTCTCTCCATCTGTTTGTGTCATCTTTTATTTCTTTCATCAATATCTTATAGCCCCATGACTTTTGTCTCAAATCTGTATTTCAGTCCAAACATCTCCCTCAGCTTTCATCATATCCAGCTGCCTGCTAGACCTCTTTACCTGAACGTTCTACAGTATGTACCTCACACACAATATATCCAGAATGGAATTTATCCTTTCCTTTTTTCTCCCTCTTTCCTTAAGAGCCTACTTTGCCAGCTATCCAAACACATGATAAGGATATGATTACAAAAATAAGCTAGTCCTCGTATAAATATCCCAGAACCCAGTAATACACACATAAATGAATACAATGGATAAATGAATTTAATACAACATAAAGGTAGCATTAGTAATTAGTGCTGGGGTAACCGGTTAGGTATTGATATTTGGGAAAGGGGAATCATCATGAACCTGAGATGGATTAAAGACTTCAGTGCAGAAAAAAAAAAATGAAATCATAAAAAACTGGAAGCAAATAAGCATGATTAAATCAGAAATATTTGCATGGACTATTTTCAGTGAAAAACAGTGGACGTGACCTTCACCATGGCCCCTAGCTCCCTTAGCCTGTGTTCCATCCCAGTTGTCACCACCACTCCCATCACCAAACCAGAAACCTAAATGTCATTCATTGCTACTCTCTCTCCATCAGCCCCTCACCCCACCTTCACTGAGTCTTCCTGGTTTTACCCCTTAGCATTTCTCTAACCTCCTGTTCCCATCACCCCTACTGCCTTCCTGTTGCTCATTGCTGCCATGTGTCCCGGTTTTTGAAATAACCTGCTGAAGTTTCCTTCCCTCCAGGATTGTCTTCCATAAAGTTGCCAGAGGGATCTTTCTACAGCACACATCGGACCTTCCTAAAATTTCCCGGGGCCTTCCCATTGGCCTCCCTGGTAAAGTCCAAACTCTCATGCAAGGCTCTCAGTGACCCAAACCCTGGGTTCTTCTCAGAGGTGCAGGTACTCCCTGCAGCCCTTCCAGAGAAGCCCACGGGCTGGTCCAACTTGCTGCGGCTTGTGTGACGCAGCAGCATGGAGTCCATCGTGTCACTTTCTAACACAGCTTCCCCTGCCTCTCTCACCCGCCCCGCCCGGGGCTTGTATCAGGCCAAATTACTGTGATGCACAGCCTGGGGCCCGTGATGCTTTTAGGGACCCAAGAAAAATTTTAATTTTAATTTATTTTAAAATCAGGAACAAATGAATATAATACTAGTGAATCCAGCATGGATTATATTCTTCTTTAAAGCAATGAGTCATAAAGTATACTTTTTACCATATTTTAATGGAGGAAGGGGCCCATGAAAGCAGAAGTGCCTAGGGCCCATGAAAATTATAAAGCAGACCTGATTACATTACCCAAATAAAGCATTTGCAGTTTAATCTTTACATCAGGCTCTGCTCTCTAGAGGCCCATGGCCTTCATTCTCACACTTGTTACCTCATGGACAAGAAGAGTGCTCGACCACCAGATATCGCCTCTTTATTCTTGAAAAATGGAGAGAAACCTCCTGGTTTTGAAGGAAGCACGGGCTTTACCATAAAGCCCATTCAGCAGACCTCTGCATCTGTCTCTCAGCCAGAATGTCACATAGATCACTTAACTGCAAGGGAGGCTGAGGAATCCAGTGGTTAACATCCCAGCCTGGAAAGTGGAGGAAGAGTATTGAGTGCTGACTGCTCAGGGCATAAAGGCCTCTGATCTGACCCTACTGCATGCTCCAGACCCATCTTTGGTCACCCCTGGCTCACAGGGGATGCTCAGCCATCTCCCACCATGTGCAGTTCCCCCTCCGTCTATACCCTTTCTCACATCCACACCTTTGCCCTCCCTGACGTGCCCCACCCCCCCACCACACTTCATCTTCCTTCAGGAATCCTTCCCTGACTTCTCCCACCACGGCCTCAGTGAGGTGCCCATCCTAGTTATTTTCATAATAGCCCAGACACAGTTGCCCCGAGGGACACAGGGATTGACAATTAACCTGTGTCTGCACTTTTCTCCTGTTGCCTCGGCAGTGCCCACCACGGTGCCTGGTTCATGCTGAATCTTGGTGAATGCATGATCTCCCCTCACCAGCTCCTCTCCTTTGTTTGCAGGCTCAGACAAGAGTCAGGGCATGTTGGCCTTGTCCATCAGTCCCAATCGGCGATACCTCGCTATCTCCGAGACTGTGCAAGAAAAACCCGTCATCACCATTTATGAGCTGTCAGCCGTCCCTTGCCGAAAGCGCAAAGTCCTTAATAATTTTGACTTCCCAGTTCAGAAGTTCATTTGCATGGCTTTTTCTCCAGACTCCAAATACCTCTTGACCCAGACGTCACCTCCAGAGTCAAACCTTGTCTATTGGCTGTGGGAAAAACAGAAAGTAATGGCCATTGTTAGAACTGATACTCAGAACAATGCTGTCTACCAGGTACCACCCAGCATGACAAGTATGGTGCAAATTATTAAAAAATAGTACAAGCTGTCCCTCACTGAATGCTTTCTTTGTGTCAGGAATAGTGCTAATTTCTTAAAATGCATTTTAAAGTTTGCCTCACAACACCATATAAGGTATGCATAATTACTGTCTCTGTTTTAAAGATGAAGTAACTGAGGCTCCAAGAACTTAGCAGGGCCAGGACTCCCTGACTCCCTGGGCTGTGTTCTTCACTTTGGCCCAGAACTGCTTTCTGGTCCCAGGTCAAGCCCAGAGGCGGGTTGATCAAATTTACTGTCTCTCCCTGGTCCTGGCCTCTTCCGGGCAGCATTGCGGGGCAGTGGGAAGACTTCAGGAAGGTGGTGTGAAGTGGTAGGTCTTTAGGAAGCTGTCCATGAAATCGCACTTACGTGGGGAGCAGAAGTTTCTATCGTGGTTTGAGGGCAGAATGAAGAGGATGTGTCGGGGGGCTGGTCGGGGCCCAAGGAGGCTTTTTTTGGAGCAGTCAACCTGGTCTAGGATCTAGTGCTCAGTTTTCCAAGTCCAAGCACTCAGTTCTGTTCACGTTCAGAGATATTGGCTAGTCAGCATCTCGGGCACAGACTCCGTTATTCTCACAGAGTCTGGCTTGTGAACCAGCATGTCACAAGCAGAACACACAGCATTTATCCAGTGTATTTCCTCCCTGGTAACAGAAGAGTCCTTGGGAGATGAAATTAGTAGTCAGGAGGTTGCTTGGTGATCACGGAATCAGAGCAAAGGCAGGTAGAGCCCAAAGATTATTTCACCCAGGTCACAGTAAGGCATGATATGGCATCCTATTCAGAGCAGGGAGCACCTCCTCTCAAATAGATCCAGGAAACATTCATTGGATGCCCACTCTGAACCCGGCACTGGGGATACAGAGATGAAAAAGCCACAGCCCCACCAGGTGCTCACCATCCAGTGGAGGTGACAGGTTGGCTGCCCATGACTGCGCATTGGGATGAGGGTAGAGATAAAGGAAGTTTAGTCCCTGACATGTGGTTCCTTCTCCCTGAAGAGGGCACATAAACCTGCCAAACCCTCATTTTATGCTTCCAGCTGAGCCTTCATTCCATTTTGTTGGCACAGAGTTTGGTGACTGTCAAGACCTGCTCATCTTGCTTTTTGGCCTTTGTCAGATGACTTTTGAAGGTTTCCTAGGCTAAAGACTCATGGGCTGTACAAATATAATGGATATAGATCTGTCCTCTTGTCAAGTATGGTCTTAAAATTATATGATTTAGTGATGTTTAAAGGATCCTATGAGCTACCTGGGATAACTCGTAATTAGTAAAATGGGAAATAATGCCATCAAGTTTAGTTTTATATATCTTTTTCTTTAATTCCTTCCCATTTTGCAGGTGAGCTTCAATCCCCAGGATAACACTCAGATTTGTGTCACTGGAAATGGGATGTTTAAGCTTCTCCGTTTTGCTGAGGGAACCCTGAAGCAAACTAATTTTCAGAGGGGAGAACCCCAAAACTATCTCGCCCACACCTGGGTGTCTGATGACAAGATTGTTGTTGGCACTGACACAGGCAGGCTCTTCCTCTTTGAGTCTGGAGATCAACGCTGGGAGACAAGTATCATGGTCAGGGAGCCCACCAGCGAGACGAAAAACCTGGGGGTGATCCAGGAATCCGAGAGGTAATGGCGCCCTCTGGTCAGGAGCTCTTGGAAAAATACACTCATTGTGGTAATAGCATTACACCGAAAACAGCATTCTTTAAAAATCACTCCTATCCCCTCTACCTTAAAAATCAATGCTTTTCATTTTCCCTCTGCCTTTCTAGTGTTCTTCCATATTCAAGCACAAATTTGAAAGTTATGACTGTAACCTAGATACAATTCTTTTTATTTTTATACCTAACCTCATTTTATAAACGTTTTAGTATGACTAGTCTTCAAAACCACAGATTTTCAAAAATATGTTTTCTAATGGCTGCCTGATTTACTGAATCAATTAAATAAATGTCCACCAAACCCTTGCAGTGTGCAAGGCATCTTGCCAGGTGCTGGGGACACAGGTCCATAGGACCTTACAATTCAGTGGGAGGCACCAGACCAACAAGGAAGTGCAAGGAAATGTTGTCAGTCAATCTGACAAAGCATATGGGCTAAAGTGGGGGGTCAGGATAGAGCTGTCAATTTTACCTCTACTGCAACCAATAACAGTCGTATCTCACCCATATTGGAAAGTACCATTGTGTGTTCTAGACACTGCCTTAAGCCCTTTATATATATCCTCATTTGAGTCTTACCTTAAAAAGTATATATTATTATCATGCCCATTTTATAGATGAGGAAACTGAGGCTGAAAGAGGTTAAGTGCCTCACCCAGTATCACAGCACTGTTAAATGACAGGTCAGAATTCAAACCCAGATCTGTCTGACCCCAGAGCCTGAGCCCTCAACCACAATGGCACACTGTAGATGCCTCTTCCTCAGTGACTTTGGGTTCACCCATTTTCACCACCCTCCATGCCAATGACGTCTCCTTTTTTATCGTGATTATGTTGAGAACTTCCTTAAGACCATATGCCCTCCAGTTTTCTGGGTTCACCATCCTTCAGTGGGTCCAGGGCTCCAAGAATAAAGCCTCAGACTCCTGAACACATCCCTGCTGCTCGGACCCTTCTTTACATCTGCAGCATCAGCTCTTGCCTCTGTCTACCGCACATGCTTCGTGCACTCTCCTGCTTCTGGGCTTGGTCTGCCCCAACCCCGACCCCACTCCCCTGGACATAGACACATGCCTGACACAGTCCTCTTTGTCCTTCACATCTCAGCTGGGAGCTCTCAGCCTCTGCTCATCTCAGATAGGTGGTCCTTCTCTGTAACTGTCCTCAGAAAACCCTTGTTAGCTGCTGACTGGATGCTCCCATCCTACTCAGCTGCCCTTAACAGTCCTTATCACGTGCCCCCTAGACCATCAGCTTCTCAGGGCAGGAACTGTGTCAACTTATTTACCATTGTTTCACAGAGCTGTTAACACAGCATAACTCCAGTAAATGTTATATGAATGAATGAATGAATGAATGAATGAAAACATGTGTGAATGAATGAAAGAGAAACAATGGAAGGAAGGGAGGAAGGAGAAGGGAGGCAGGGAGGAAATGGAAACCTGGATTCAAATCTCAGCTCTTGGGACTTCCCTGGTGGTCTAGTGGTTAGGACTCCACGCTTCCACTGCAGGGGGCACAGGTTCTATCCCTGGTCGGGGAACTAAGATCCTACATGCCTTGCAGCATGGCCAAAAACAAAACAAAACAAAACAAAAAAAAACAAGTCTCAGCTCTTCCCCTTATTAATTTTGCGATCTTGGAAACAACCCCTCTGAGCCACTTTTTTCCAAACAACAAAATGAATATGATAATGACAATGAAAACAGTGACCACACAGGTTTGCGAGACTTCCACATAAATGCATAACCTTCCATCTTCCATGGAGCTCGGGTAGCATTCCCAGCCAAAGGGGAGCATTTGGGCCGTGGGAAAGGGGCTCATGCTGGTTTCTCCCACACCCAAGGACAGCCCTTCTTTCTCATCCCTAGCAGGATTCATCTCCTTGGAATCATCTCTGTTATCTTAACATGCTGTCTTCTTTTCCAGCCTGATCGAATTTCCGACAATCACCTCCCCAGTCCCTTCCTACGAGCAGGTCGTGATGGCCGGCAGCCACCACCAGCTGTCCCTGCCCCAGGTGTCTGCCATCGCAGCCTATTCCAAGGGATTTGCCTGCTCTGCTGGGCCAGGGAGAGTTCTACTGTTTGAGAAGATGGAAGAGAAGGAGTTTTACCGTGAGAGCAGGGAAATCCGGGTAAGGAGGGGAGGAAGAAGCAATACTGGGGTCCGACTGGCATTTGTTCTCTGGCAGCAGAGCACTGACAGGGCGTCTGATGCGGGGAGAGGGGCTGAGGGCTGAGCCATTTGTCCTGAGGGGAGTTTTAAGATGGGTTGGACAAAATTGGGGTATAGAATTAGGGAGATCCGGATCTGACTCCTGGGAGAGAGCTTTGGCAAATTCTATTTTCTCTTTGAAGTTCAGTGTTCCCATAATGTATATTGATATTTAATGTCAAGAAAACTACCTGGTACACAGCAAGCATTCAGTAGATATTTGGGGAATAAGTGATACACACTGTTGTGGAGAGAGAGCTTATCTTGTTGGGGAAGAACCATGAAGGCTTCAAGATGTTTGAGGATAATCTTTGAGGAAGGGTCGTAGAGGATGGATAACATTTGACAGGAAGAAACAGATCAGGAATTCCAGGTGAAAGGAACAAATTAAGCAAAGGCACCACTGACAGGGAGCAGGTGGTGTGTTTGGGAGACATCTGTTGCCCAGTGGAGGGACCTGAAGTCACTTGAAGGGAAAGAGAGGAGCTAAGGCTGGTGAAAGATGGCAAAGCCAGCTAGTGGAATGTGTATGTAAATGGGCAGGCATCCTGCTTTCAGTGAAGAAGCATTATGCTTCAGAAAAGTAATCTGCCGTTGCTGCATGGTGCAGGCGATTTGGGGGCATTGGATATGAAGTGGTTAAATACACAATGAATGAGTCACACTTGACTCTGAGGTTTACTGGCTGAGTGACTTCACATGAGTTGCTGAATCTAGCAAACCTGTGTCTCTTTGTTAAGGAAATAGCCTATCCCTTGTGGTTATCGAAAGGATTAAACGACATCTGTGTAATCACTGATGCAGTGCCTGTGCTTGATAAATGATACTAGTTATTGCCACCGTTAGGAATCAGTTCTGAGGCCTTTTTGTTACTGAAGCGAAAACGCAGTGAGGTCTAGGATCACAGCAGTGGGAAGCAGAGAGAGCCTTTGCAAAGGTTAAGTCTGTAGGACGTTCCCTGAGCAGATGTGGGAGCCCAGAGATAAGGAGCTCTCAGGGAGAATGCCCAGGCTCTGTGCTGGATGCTGGGAAAGGATGCCACAGCACGAAAACTAGAGGTGAGAGCAAGGTGGGTGGGGGCTCGGGGGGACCACTGTGAGTTTACTTTGCCTATAAAGCAGGTCATTCTTTTGTGTGCTTATTCATGTAACAAATATTTATTGAGTGTTTACTATGTGCCAGGCTCTATGCTCGGGGCTGGGATACAGATGAGAAGTAACCACACTAAGACTTGCCCTTAGAGCTCAGTCAACAAGTAAACAAGCAAATATGAACAGATTGTTGGATGAGATCAATTCTGTGACGAAAATAAAACCAGGAAAGGACAGGGAACGAGAGGGGCTTCTGTTCTAGAGAGAGTGACCTGGGGAGGCCTCGCTGAGGAATGTTGACATTTGACCAGAGGCAAGGATAAAGTGAAGCAGTTGGATATGTGGTTTAGACCTTGGGAGTGAGATCAATATATCCACCACACACATACACACACACACACACACACACACACACCCATAGTGCTTGGCTTGTATCTGGCATGTAGTCAATGCTTTATTTTCACTATTTTAAGTATTTATTATTGTAATTACCTTACTACTATTGTTTTCACTGAACCCTTATATTAGGTAAAATCACTGAGAGAGAAAATATAGAGCCAAAAAGAGAACTGAGGACAAAACTTAGCATTTCCTAATTTCAAGACTGGGACAGGATGAGAATCCAGCAGGGCACTGAGAAGGTGTTGTCCTTCACTCATTCAGTCAACAAACGTCCGTCGTGCAGCTATCACGGGCCAGGCTCTGTGGTGTGGCCTGCGGTGGGCGAATCACACGTGGACGCTTCCCTCGGGGACCTCACTGTCTGGGGGAGGGCTGTGAGGTCACACCGCGCGGTCACTGAGCGCCTGCTATGTGTCAGGCCCTGCTCCAAGCACCAGGAGACAGACGTGGGGACAGACACGGTCCTCGGTCTGCAGGCTCCCATTCTACTTTACACAGTGTGATGCGTGTGACAGCAGAGGGAACCCCGGGTGCGGTGGGCACATTGAGGGAACATCAGGGCCCACTCAGCCCAGGGTGGTCAGGGAGGGCTTCCCAGAGCCCTTGCTGTTCTGGCGAGGCAGGGAGAGTAGACTTCATGAGGACGGGTTAGGAGGTACATAGGAAGACAGGACTCCAGGCAGGGTCAGGGCAGCACAGGAGGCCAGGGCCTTCTAGGGAGGAAGGTGCCAAGGTCACTGCTGCAGGCTCTAGAAAAGCCTAGAAGATGAGGGCTGAGCAGGGACATCAGGCTTTGGTGATGTTTATGAGAACAGTTTCAGTAAATGATGCAGTGGAAGCCACATTATAAGGAATTAAGAACTGAGTGTGTGGTAGGGAAGTGGAGATGGTACATGCAGACCAGCCTTTCAATAAGTTTCGTTGTTAGTGGAAGGAGAGAAATAGCAGGGAAAAGGAAATCTAGTCTCATAATGTCCACTAGGAACTCCCGGCCCCCTGAGACCGCTGCAGGAGCTGTGTGACCCCTTCTCTTCTCTCTGCCCTGTCACCCACTCCATGTGGTAGAAGGGCTGCCACCTTCCCCTCTACTGCCCTGGAGCACACACTGTGTACCTGGTGCAGCTGGGCGCCCACACTGGGCTCCCAACAGCTGGACGAGAGTCGGGGTTAGACTAACGCTGGTTGCGAGGGGGGATCTCAAACTGAGATGTACAGGTGGATCAGTTTCACCTGTACCGCTGCCTTGTTATTCAGCCACTAATCACTTAAAGGTGAGTAGGAAACCCACAGGAACGGAGGCCCCTCAAGCCCTCCCTTCTCCACATCTGAGGAGGATCCAGGAAGCATGGTCAGGAGTCTATAAGCTACAGTATCTGAGAGAATCTGAAAGCCCGAGGACACCCTGACAATGTGAGGGCACTGCTGACCGCTGTCCTGTGTCTTGGGCAGATTCCTGTGGACCCACAGAGCAATGACCCGAGTCAGTCAGACAAACAGGACGTGCTCTGCATGTGCTTCAGCCCCTCCGAGGAAACGCTGATCGCCAGCACCAGCAAGAGCCAGCTCTACAGCATCACCATGTCCCTGACGGAGATCAGCAAGGTGGGTCTCCCAGCGGCGCTTCCTTCCAGCCCGGGGACTGGTCACCATGTGGGAAAATTTTAGTCCAATTCCTGAGTGCAGGCTCACTCACCACTTCATAACAGAGCAAAAGAAACTCAAATTTCAAGCTGTCTGTGTAAGGAGCGCTCCGATACCCTGGGCGGCGGGGGTGGGGGAGAGGTGCCCGGGAATGTGATTGCTGCAGCCTCTTTGGAGAACACCCTGGAGACATCTGTCAGATTTAAATTGTACCTGTCTTTAACCCAGCAAGCAAGTGTACTTCAGATATTTAATGTATGGCTATACCTGCTTCTGTGCACAGAGATGTATATATGTAAAGGTTTATCATTGCTTTTTGGTTTTTGTTTGTTTTAATTTATTTTTTATTTATTTTTATGGCTGTGTTGGGTCTTCGTTTCTGCGCGAGGGCTTTCTCTAGTGGCCGCAAGCGGGGACACTCTTCATCGCGGTGCGCGGGCCTCTCATTATCGCGGCCTCTCTTGTTGCGGAGCACAGGCTCCAGACGCGCAGGCTCAGTAGTTGTGGCTCACGGGCCCAGTTGCTCCGCGGCATGTGGGATCTTCCCAGACCAGGGCTCGAACCCGCATCGCCTGCATTGGCAGGCAGACTCTCAACCACTGCACCACCAGGGAAGCCCTGCTTTTTGTTTTTAAATAACAAAGAAAGCCAGTATGAATACACTGCAGACACTGCAACAAAAAAGCGGTATTAAAGATAAAAAGAATCACTTTGTACTTATAAAAGGTTCACTTCATCAAGCAGACATTAGTTTTAAATTTGTATGCACCTAATAGCATGGACTCAAAATATATCCAGCAAACTTTGGCAGAACAACAAGGAAAATAAACCACCTACAATCGTAGATTTTAATATATCTTTCTCGGTAAGGGTGGTTTTCTAAATAACAGCTGTATTGAGTTATAATTCATTATACAGTTCACCTATTTAAAGTGTACAATACAATGGTTTTTAATTTTTTTTTTTTTTTTTTTTTTTTTGGCTGTGTTGGGTCTTCGTTGCTGTGCGAGGGCTTTCTCCAGTTGCGGAGAGCGGGGGCCACTCTTCATTGCGGTGCGCGGGCCTCTCACTGTCGCGGCCTCTCTTGTTGCGGAGCACGGGCTCCAGACGTGCAGGCTCAGTAGCTGTGGCTCACAGGCCCAGTTGCTCCGCGGCATGTGGGATCCTCCCAGACCAGGGCTCGAACTCGTGTCCCCTGCACTGACAGGCAGACTCTCAACCGCTGCACCACCAGGGAAGCCCTACAATGGTTTTTAGTATATTCACAGAGTTGTGCAGCCATTACCTCCATCAATTTTAGAACACTTTCATCACTTAAAAAAAAAAATATGCCCTTTAGCTATTATGCTCCCACCATCCCATCTGCCTCCCTCCCAGCTGTAGCCAACCACTAATGTCTTGTGTCTGTATAGATTTGCCTTTTCTGAACATTGCATACCAATATGTGGACTCTTGGGACTGGCCTCTTTCACTTAGCACAATGTTTTTAAGTTTCATCCATGTGGTAGCATGTATCAGTACTCCACTCCTTTTTTTTTTTTTTTGGCTGCGTCATGTCGTTGAGGCATGCAGGATCTTTCGTTGCGGTGCTTGGCATGCAGGATCTTTCGTTGCTGCGCTCGGGCTTTTCTCTAGTTGTGGCATGCGGGTTTTCCCTCTCTAATTGTGTTGTGCAGGCTCCAGGGTGCATGGGTGCTGCAGTTTGCGGCACGTGGGCTCTCTCCTTGAGGTGCGTGAGCTCAGTAGTTGCAGTGCGTGGGCTTAGTTGCCTCACAGCATGTGGGATCCTAGGTCCCCAATCAGGGATTGAACCTGCGTACCCTGCATTGGAAGGCAGATTGTTTACCACTGGACCACCAGGGAAGTCCCTTGTACTCCATTCCTTTTCATGGCCAAATAATATTCCATTGCATGGCTGTACCACTTTTGTTGGTCTAATCATCAGTTGATGAACATTTGGGCTGTTTCTACCTTTTAGATATTATAAATACTGCTGCTATAAACATCTGTGTACAAGTTTTTCTGTAGACATATGTTTTTATCCTTTTGGGTGTATACCTAGGAGTGGAATTCCTGGGTCATGTAGTAACTCAATATTTAAACATTTAAGGAACTGCCAGATAGTTTTCCAAGGTGCTTCCAAGGTGCTGCACCATTTATATTCCTATCAGCTTTGTACGAGTGTTCTCATTTCTATTTTTGCCAACATTTGTTCTTATCTGATTTTTAAATTACACTCACTCCCTCTTGCAAGAGCACCAGAATCACAACTAACTGCTGAACAATCATCAACAGGAAGACACTGGAACTCACCAAAAAAGATACCCCACATCCAAAGACAAAGGAGAAGCCACAATGAGGTGGTAGGAGGGGTGCAATCACAATAAAATCAAATCCCATAACTGCTGGGTGGGTGACTCACAAACTGGAGAACACTTATACCACAGAAGTCCACCCACTGGAGTGAAGGTTCTGAGCCCCACGTTAGGCTTCCCAACCTGGGGGTCCGGCAATGGGAGGAGGAATTCATAGAGAATCAGACTTTGAAGCCTAGGGGATTTGATTGCAGGACTTCAACAGGACTGGGGGAAACAGAGACTCCACTCTTGGAGGGCACACACAAAGTAGTGTGTGCATCGGAACCCACGGGAAGGAGCAGTGACCCCACAGGAGACTGAATCAGACCTACCTGCTAGTGTTGGAGGGTCTCCTGCAGAGGCGGGGGGTGGCTGTGTCTCACCGTGAGGACAAGGACACTGGCAGCAGAAGTTCTCAGAAGTACTCCTTGGTGTGAGCCCTCCCAGAGTAGCCATTAGCCCCACCAAAGAGCCTGGGTAGGCTCCAGTGTTGGGTTGCCTCAGGCCAAACAACCAACAGGGAGGGAACCCAGCCCCACCCATCAGCAGACAAGTGGATTAAAGTTTTACTGAGCTCTGCCCACTAGAGCAACAGCCAGCTCTACCTACCACCAGTCCCTTCCATGAAGAAACTTGCACGATCCTCTGAGATAGCCTTATCCACCAGAAGGCAGACAGCAGAAGCAAGAAGACCTACAGTCCTGCAGCCTGTGGAACAAAAACCACATTCACAGAAAGATAGACAAGATGAAAAGGCAGGGAGCTATGTACCAGATGAAGGAACAAGATAAAACCCCAGAAAAACAACTAAATGAAGTGGAGATAGGCAACCTTCCAGAAAAAGAATTCAGAATAATGATAGTGAAGATGATCCAGGACCTCGGAAAAAGAATGGAGGCAAAGATCGAGAAGATGCAAGAAATGTTTAACAAAGACCTAGAAGAATTAAAGAACAAACAAACAGAGATGAACAATACAATAACTGAAATGAAAACTACACTAGAAGGAATCAATAGCAGAATAACTGAGGCAGAAGAATGGATAAGTGACCTGGAAGACAGAATGGTGGAATTCACTGCTGCTGAACAGAATAAAGAAAAAAGAATGAAAAGAAATGAAGACAGCCTAGGAGACCTCTGGGACATTAAAGGCAACAACATTCACATTATAGAGGTCCCAGAAGGAGAAGAGAGAGAGAAAGGACCAGAGAAAATATTTGAAGAGATTATAGTTAAAAACTTCCCTAACATGGGAAAGGAAATAGCCACCCAACTCCAGGAAGTGCAGAGAGCCCCATACAGGATAAACCCAAGGAGAAACACACCGAGACACATAGTAATCAAGTTGGCAAAAATTAAAGAGAAAGAAAAATTATTGAAAGCAGCCAGGGAAAAATGACAAATAACATACAAGGGAACTCCCATAAGGTTAACAGGTGATTTCTCAGCAGAAACTCTACAAGCCAGGAGGGGGTGGCAGGACATATTTAAAGTGATGAAAGGGAAGAACCTACAACCAAGACTACTCTACCTGGCAAAGATCTCATTCAGATTCTATGGAGAAATCAAAAGCTTTACAGACAAGCAAAAGCTAAGAGAATTCAGCACCACCAAACCAGCTCTACAACAAATGCTAAAGGAACTTCTCTAAGTGGGAAACACAAGAGAAGAAAAGGACCTACAAAAACAAACCCAAAACAATTAAGAAAATGGTACTAGGAACATACATATCAATAATTACCTTAAACGTGTATGGATTAAATGCTCCAACCAAAAGACACAGGCTTGCTGAATGGATACAAAAACAAGACCCATATATATGCTGTCTACAAGAGATGCACTTCAGACCTAGGGACACACACAGACTGAAACTGAGGGGATGGAAAAAGATATTCCATACAAATGGAAATCAAAAGAAAGCTGGAGTAGCAATACTCATATCAGAAAAAATAGACTTTCGAATAAAGAATGTTACAAGACACAAGGAAGGACACTACATAATGATGAAGGAATCAATCCAAGAAGAAGATATAACTATTATAAATATATATGCACCCAACATAGGAGCACCTCAATACATAAGGCAACTGCTAACAGCTATAAAAGAAGAAATTGACAGTAACACAATAATAGTGGGGGACTTTTAATGCCTCACTTACCCCAATGGACAGATCATCCAGACAGAAAATTAATAAGGAAACACAAGCTTTAAATGACACAACAGACCAGAGAGATTTAATTGATATTTATAAGACATTCCTTCCAAAAATAGCAGATTACACTTTCTTCTCAAGTGCGAATGGAACATTCTCCAGGGTAGGTCACATCTTGGGTCACAAATCAAGCCTCAGTAAATTTAAGAAAATTGAAATCATATCAAGCATCTTTTCTGACCACAACGCTATGAGATTAGAAATCAATTACAGAGGAAAAAACGTAAAAAACACAAACACATGGAGGCTAAACAATACGTTACTAAATAACCAAGAGATCACTGAAGAAATCAAAGAGGAAATCAAAAAATACCTAGAGACAAATGACAATGAAAACACGACGATCCAAAACCTATGGGATGCAGCAAAAGCAGTTCTAAGAGGGAGGTTTATAGCAATACAATCCTACCTCAAGATACAACAAACATCTCAAATAAACAATCTAACCTTACACCTAAAGGAACTAGAGAAAGAAGAACCAACAAAACCCAAAGTTAGTAGAAGGAAAGAAATCATAAAGATCAGAGCAGAAGTAAATGAAATCGAAACAAAGAAAACAATAGCAAAGATCAATAAAACTAAAAGTTGGTTTTTTGAGAAGATAAAGAAAATTTATAAGCCATTAGCCAGACTCATCAAGAAGAAGAGGGAGAGGACTCAAATCAATAAAATTAGAAATGAAAAAGGAGAAGTTACAACAGACACCATAGAAATACAATGCATCCTGAGACTACTACAAGCAACTCTATGCCAATAAAATGGACAACCTGCAAGAAATGGACAAATTCTTAGAAAGGTATAACCTTCTGAGACTGAACCAGGAAGAAACAGAAAATATGAACAGACCAATCACAAGTAATGAAATTGAAACTGTGATTAAAAATCTTCCAACAAGAAAAAGTTCAGGACCAGATGGCTTCACAGGTGAATTCTATCAAACATTTAGAGAAGAGCTAACACCCATCCTTCTCAAACTCTTCCAAAAAATTGCAGAGGAAAGAATACTCCCAAACTCATTCTATGAGGCCACAATCACCCTGATACCAAAACCAGACAAAGATACTACAAAAAAAGAAAATTACAGACCAATATCACTGATGAACATAGATGCAAAAATCCTCAACAAAATACTAGCAAACGGGATCCAACAACACATTAAAAGGATCATACACCATGATCAAGTGGGATTTATCCCAGGGATGCAAGGATTCTTCAATATACGCAAATCAATCAATGTGATATACCATGTTAACAAATTGAAGAATAAAAACCGTATGATCATCTCAATAGATGCAGAAAAAGCTTTTGACAAAATTCAACACCCAGTTATGATAAAAACTCTCCAGAAAGTGGGCATAGAGGGAACCTACCTCAACATAATAAAGGCCATATATGACAAACCCACAGCAAACATCATTCTCAATGGTGAAAAACTGAAAGCATTTCCTCTAAGATCAGGAACGAGACAAGGATGTCCACTCTCACCACTATTATTCAACATAGTTTTGGTAGTACTAGCCATGGCAATCAGAGAAGAAAAAGAAATGAAAGGAATACAAATTGGAAAAGAAGTACAACTGTCACTGTTTGCAGATGGCATGATACTATACATAGAGAATCCTAAAGATGCCACCAGAAAACTACTGGAGCTAATCAATGAATTTGGTAAAGTTGTAGGATACAAAATGAATGCACAGAAATCTCTTGCATTCCTATACACTAATGATGAAAAATCTGAAAGAGAAATTAAGGAAACACTCCCATTTACCATTGCAACATAAAGGATAAAATACCTAGGAATAAACCTATCTAGGGAGACAAAAGACCTGTATGCAGAAAACTATAAGACACTGATGACAGAAATTAAAGATGATACAAACAGATGGAGAGATATACCATGTTCTTGGATTGGAAGAGTCAATATTGTGAAAATGACTATACTACCCAAAGCAATCTAAAGATTCAATGCAATCCCTATCAAATTACCAATGGCATTTTTTATAGAACTAGAACAAAAAATCTTAAAATTTGTATGGAGACACAAAAGACCCTGAATAGCCAAAGTGGTCTTGAGGGAAAAAAGCGGAGCTGGAGGAATCAGACTCCCTGACTACAGACTATACTACAAAGCTACAGTAATCAAGACAATATGGTATTGGCACAAAAACAGAAATATAGATCAATGGAACAGGATAGAAAGCCCAGAGATAAACCCATGCACCTATGGTCAACTAATCTATGACAAAGGAGGCGAGGATATACAATGGAGAAAAGACATTGTCTTCAATAAATGGTGCTGGGAAAACTGGACAGCTACATGTAAAAGAATGAAATTAGAACACTCCCTAACACCATACACAAAATAAACTCAAAATGGATTAGAGACCTAAATGTAAGACCGGACATATAAAACTTTTCTAGGAAAACATAGGAAGAACACTCTTTGACATAAATCACAGCAAGGTCTTTTTTGATCCACCTCCTCGAGTAATGGAAGTAAAAACAAAAATAAACAAATGGGACCTAATGAAACTTAAAAGTTTTTGCACAGCAAAGGAAACTACAAACAAGACGAAAAGACAACCCTTAGAATGGGAGAAAATATTTGCCAACGAATCAATGGACAAAGGATTAATCTCCAAAACATATAAACAGCTCATGCAGCTCAATATTAAAAAAACAAACAACCCAATCCAAAAATGGGCAAAAGACCTAAATAGACATTTCTCCAAAGAAGACATACAGGTGACCGAGAAGCACATGAAAAGATGCTCAACATCACTAATTATTAGAGAAATGCAAATCAAAACTACAGTGAGGTATCACCTCACACCAGTTAGAATGGGCATCATCAGAAAATCTACAAACAACAAATGCTGGAGAGGATGTGGAGAACAGGGAACCCTCTTGCACTGTTGGTGGGAATGTAAATTGATACAGCCACTATGGAGAACAGTATGGAGGTTCCTTAAAAAACTAAAAATAGAATTACCATATGACCCAGCAATCCCACTACTGGGCATATACCCAGATAACACCATAATTCAAAAAGACACATGCACACCAATGTTCATTGCAGCAGTATTTACAATAGCCAGGACATGGAAGCAACCTAAATGCCCATCGATAGATGAATGGATAAAGAAGATGTGGTACATATATACAATGGACTATTACTCAGCCATAAAAAGGAACGAAATTGGGTCATTTGTAGAGACGTGGATGGATCTAGAGACTGTCATACAGAGTGAAGTAAATCAGAAAGAGGAAAACAAATATCGTATATTAACACATATATGTGGAACCTAGAAAAATGGTACAGGTGAACCGGTTTGCAGGGCAGAAATTGAGACACAGATGTAGAGAACAAACATATGGACACCAAGGGGGGAAAATGGTGGGGGGGGTGGGGGGATGGGATGAATTGGGAGATTGGGATTGACATGTATACACTAATATGTATAAAATGGATAACTAATAAGAACCTGCTGTATAAAAAAATAAATAAAATAAAATTCAAAATAAATTACATTCATAATGGATGTTGCTCTGTAGTTTTCTTGTGATGCTTTTATCTGCTTCTGGTATCCAGGTAATACTGGCCTCATAGAATGAGGTGCAGAGACATGGCAGAAAAGAGAATTGCTTTTGTTTTAACATAACAGAGATTTGAGTGTACTTAAAAGCTTGTCAGCTAATATATAAGTATGATAAGTATACTGATAAGTATATCAGTATGTTGTATACCCCAAACTAAGACATTTTTATCATTTCACCTGGGGAGACCTCATTCACAAGGACTCAGAAAGGACTAATTTGATGGCTGGATCTCCAGCCTGTCCACTTTCTCTGTGTAGAGGGGTGAGCTCATTGCATAGAACTTCTCTCCCTGCTGGTGGGCAGGGCCTCTCAGAAGGAAGGCTGCGTGGGGAGGAGAGAACTAGACCAGAGAGTGGGACCTCTCTCTGAGAGTTTCCACTCTCTCTCCCAGGCTGGAAAAGTTTCCTGCCTGTCTCTGCATGTACACTCTGCCCTCCAGCCCCTGAATTACATTCTGTTTGGCTGCCAGAGTGATCTTTTCAAATCCCAGACATGGTTATCGCAAAATACACATCCTCCACCACCTCCACCGTCATCACAGCTGCGATCCTTCAGTGGCCTCTCTCCTGGTGCTCTGAGAAGAACTGAACTAGGTGCACAGGGCTGGGCAATGTCCGGCCCAGGCTGCCCTCCGCAGCCCCATCCCACCATTCCACCTGATAGGACTGGCCTTTCTGATCACCATGAGTCTGCATGTTCCCTCTGCCAAAAGGCTTCAGTATGCTCCTACCTCTGCCTGGGGCACTCTTATACTGTCCCCTTCCCCACATTAGTTCTTGCTCATCCTTCAGGGGGAAAAAAAAAAAAGCTAGTAGAAATGTGCTAGTAGAGACAGCGAGGTTGAAGATATTGGAGAAAGAAGGGGAAGCAGATGGAGAAGAACGGGAATAATCTGTGCCTACCCCAACCCCAGCCCAGCACCTCTTTCTGACACAGTAGAGAAGGGAAGCATCTGGATTTGAGGGGATTGCCAGCTCAGCCTTTGCCTTGGCTTGTGAACAAAGTATGTACACCTCATTAAATTCCCCAGTCATCACTCCTCATTCAGGTGTCCCAGGTGTAATGTCTCTGATGACAGACACCTGGAATCTACACGAGCAGTGCAATAGGATACATTTTAACTTAAAATCATTCACCCAACTCTCCTTGCTGCTGCTGGTGGAGTAACATAGTCTCTCTGCAGAGAAATTTGGGAGTTCTCATGAAGATTTTGAAAATCATTCACACCATTTTGCCCTGTATTCCACTTCTAGAAATATATCTGTTGTGTGGGTCCCAACCTATTGGTGGTGATGCCATCAGCTAGGAATGCCGGAGGCACTCCCCGGGGGCTGTATTACTCCCAGCAAAGGCCCCACATGCACTCCCCCCACCTGGGCCAATGCTGTGGCCTAACTGGCCCTTTGGTTCTTATTGTGATTGTAGGATGTACTTCATCAAAAACCATCAGGGAACTTTGAGGAACAAGATTTCTTACTCACAGGTCCTGGAGGGTACAGAGCAAGCCCAAGGGCCACACAGTGAGGCCATGGGTAAAGAGAGAGGTGGACCTGGGGCTCTGCCTTTATTAGGGTTTGAAAGTGGGGTGTCTAGGGTTTTGCGAGTTCACTATTTATTTATTTAATGGTCATTTAGCCATGAGAGTGGGAATTAGGGCACAGGAAGAGAAAAGTGGGGTCACTCAAGAAGTCAGTTATTTAAGTTATCCAGGACTTTCTACAAAAGGGGTCTTCAAGGGTGGGGACGACTTAATTCCTTGGCAGGTTATTTGGCTGGTAGCTGTGTCATACAACTGGCAATATGTTTATTCAAGATGGATGTCCTTTGAAATAGATGCCTTGAGACTCAAAAGCTTAATGTCAGGCACTTACCCTACAGTATCTAAGGAAGTAATCAGAGAGGAACACAGACTTACATGCAAGAATATTTAGTCTAGTGTGACCCCTAACTAACAAAAATCAGAGACCACTTAAATATTCCTATAGTAGAAGGATAGATAAATTAAATTCTGGTATATTCATAGAATAAAATATTTTATTTCCATTAAAATGATGTTTAAAATAATAATGGTATAGGAAAATATGCATAATGTTAAAGCAGTTTGCCCACAGCCTGATTTTTGTGCATCTGGGCTAATTAACGTCCATAAGTAGTAATGAGAGCTGGAGTGCATAACCAGCCTTTTGCTTCCTCTGCCTGATCTCATTCTGTATGATTTCTCCAGGGGGAGACTGCTCACTTTGAGTATCTGATGTACCCGTTACACTCAGCGTCCATCACTGGTCTAGCTACTTGCATCCGCAAACCCCTCATTGCCACCTGCTCTGTGGATCGGTCTGTTCGCATCTGGAATTACGAATCAAAGTAAGGAATGAAAGGCTTTGCTACTGTGATATGCACGATTTCAGTTGTTAAATTTTCCATGCGAATTATTTTAATTAGAGGTTTGAAATTTTAATTACTTAGAAGCTTTCAGTTGGAAAAGTTTTTTTTTTAATCAAGTCAGTCAAGCTACCTTATTCTCTTTACTATTCACTCCTGCATGAGCTAGAAAATCACTTTGTACTTTATTCAGTACTTGCTACGTGCCAGACACTATGCTTGGCACGAGGGACATAAAGAAACATCCCAATATCTCCCATCCTTACGTACCTCCTGTGTCCTTCTAGCTTTCCTATCCCCTCACCCCCACTAGACCTGCTTTTTGTCCCACGGAGCTCTCCAGACCATTGATTTGCCCTTTGAATCCAGATCACTGCCCCAACCACCTTCGGCTCCCAGTGATTTTTTCCTCCTGGCATAGCTTCCTTGAGACTCTCCAGCCTAGATTGGCCCCATAATGTAACTTCTTTGCTCTTGTATATAGCTGCTGGGGCTGCTAGAAAAAAAAAATTGTGCAATACTTCTGATTTGGAAATCTAAATGGAGCTGTGCCTTCCACATCTCTAGACAACCCCATATTCAGTCCCCCTACTTGCCATACTCATTGCTGGACACTATCCCCAAGTAACCAAAATCTAGAAAAAGAGGCACCAATAATTGCAAGTAATAAAGTATCTCAAATGCTAGGATAAAAATATGTACCAGATACAATGGAGGACTTGAGGGACTCAGTGGGCTAGACTTATATTCAATAATTTATCTTTTTCACAGCACCCTGGAACTATTTAAGGAATACCAAGAAGAAGCTTATACAATCAGCCTTCACCCCTCTGGACACTACATTGTAGTAGGGTTTGCTGACAAACTACGCCTTATGAATCTACTCATTGATGATATACGTTCTTTCAAAGAATATTCTGTCAGAGGGTGCAAAGAGGTAAGAACTGCTGGATATAAAGGTCTAGTTTCTTGGAAAGCCAGAGTTGAAATATCAAGAACTAGCACAACTGGGGAGGTAGGACCAAAGACTGTCTTAGAGAATTCTGGTGGCTTAAAAAGAAATCCAATTCTCCCACCAAACTTATTGAGTATGTTGGTTCTATCCTCTTTCTTTTATGCCCACCAAAATATATCACTGAACCAAACCATATGAGATCCCACCTGTGATCAGTCCTCTCTGTGACTGTGGAGTAATTTTTTTTTAAAGCATTAAAAAGAAAGTTATCACAGAATCGGAGTCACAGCTGGGAAGGCAAGTTTGGCGATTGGGAGGGGCCAGGGAAAATGAGCAACAGGGAGAGACAATAGCCCATCAGATTGCCCCCTGAAGTGACTTGTGGAATCAAGACAGTGATTTGAGGAATTGCTCCCCTGTTCTGAAACTTCTTCTGCAGACAAAATGAGGGTTCTATTCTCTGATCCAAGCACCTTCATGATTCGTGCACGTGGTAGCGTCAGCATCTTGGCCAATATGAGCTACAGGAATAGTGAAAGTGAAGATGTCAGCCACTTCTCAGTCCTATTTGCACCTTCCCCTGATTCCCAGTCCTACGCATGGTTTCACCCTGAACTCAACTGTAACCTCCAGATAGACTACTTTGTCTTTCATTCTTGCTCTCTTCCTGTATTTCCTGGTAGTGTTGCTTTAGCAACGGAGGTCACCTGTTTGCTGCAGTCAATGGGAATGTGATTCACATTTTTTCCACCACCAGCCTGGAGAACGTCTCGAATCTGAAAGGACACACAGGGAAGGTAAGTGAGTGAACAGTGTCCAAGGAAACAAGGACACAGAGCCAAGCATCATGCTAGCCAATGGGGTATAAGTGAACAAAAGAGAAGTGATTCCTTTCCCTTGAAGGTCCCTGTCTAGTTGGGGGAAATGACAATAAAACAAATGCACAGACAGATTTAAGTACTAACTGTAGTAAACTCAGTGAAAGAAAAATATGGGTTGTTATGAGAGGAAGTGATGAGGAGTGGGCATGATGAGGGAAATTGGGATGTTCACAAAGGCTTGGTCCTAAGGAGTGGGTCGGAATTAATCAGTCAGAGCTGGTGGGGAAAATCATTGCAGATAGAGATCCAAAGACCCTGGGCTTCCCTGGTGGCGCAGTGGTTAAGAATCCGCCTGCCAATGCAGGGGACACGGGTTCAAGCCCTGGTCCAGGAAGATCCCAAATGCCGCAGAGCAACTAAGCCCGTGTGCCACAGCTACTGAGCCTGTGCTCTACAGGCCGTGAGCCACAACTACTGAGCCCATGAGCCACAACTACTGAGCCCACGTGCCACAACTACTGAAGCCCGCACACCACAACTACTGAGCCTGTGTGCCTAGAGCCCATGCTCCGCAGCAAGAGAAGCCACCACAATGAGAATCCCACGTGCCGCAACCAAGAGTAGCCTCCTCTCACTGCAACCAGAGAAAAGCCAATGTGCAGCAACAAAGACTCAAAGCAGCCAAAAATAAATAAATAAACAAAGACCCTGAGATGGGAGATTTCTAAGGGTATAGGAGGAACCATCTGTGAGGCTGAAGCATAGGTATCAGGAATGAAACTGAGATTGGTGAGGTTAGCAGCAACCCAAGTTCATGGAACCTTGTTCATGGAAACTTGTAGGCCTTTTAAGGATTTTATACTTTATCCTTCTTGTTCCATGAAATCATTGAAGACTTTTAGGACAAGAAATGATATGACCATATTTGCATTTTAAAAGATTACTTTGGCTGCAGAATAAAGATTGTATTGAAAAGGACGAGGGTGGAAATGGTAAGGAGATTGTTATCTACATGATAAATGATTTTAGACCAGGATGGAGGTGGTACCAATAGGAAGAAGTGGATGGATTCAAAAGATATTTAGGAAGTAAAACCAGTAGTTCCTGAAGATAAAGTAGATATGGAGCATGCAGAAAAGGGAGAGACTAAAGATTGAAAGGGTAAGAAGTCAGCAGATGAATTTGGAGAGAACAAGCAATGGGAAAAGAAAAGCATTCTAAGCAGCAGGATGTGTTGTAGATGAAGGAATGGGAGTATAGAATAGGATGGTGGTTTGTGGTTTATAGGGCACATTTAAGGAGTGATAGAAGGAGGAGCTGGAGAAGTTTGTTGCACCACAGAGTGTGTATGCCATGCCAAGGAATTGAACATTAGTCTGTAGGTGATGAGAAACAATTGGAAGGATTTAAGAAAGGAAGTAATGGTATCAGAAAGATAATTCTCCAAACAGTGTTGAGGATGGATTAGAGGGGAGGGAAGTTGGAGTGAAGGAGATCAGCTAGGAAATGAGGGTGAAAGAGGAGCTAGGAACTAAACCATGGCTTTAGTAGTAGGGACAGAGAGAAAAAAGATATTAAGCTCCATTTTGGACACGTTATGTTTGATGTGTCCAGGAGTGTGATATATGAGTGCAGAGGTCAGGAAGAAGTCAAGGCTAAAAATTCCAATTCAGGAGAGTAGGTGGTAGTCAGTAGAAGTCAGAGGCATAGATTAGATCACCAAGGGCTCATGCAGAATCTGAGATCTTGGGCAGGAGATGAGTGACCAACATTTAAGGGACTGGTAAAGAAGAGAGAGACTGCAAATGAAGTACAAAGAGAACCTGGAATCAAGGAATTGTATCAAAGAAGCCAGGGAACTGGTTTCCAAAAGGATAAAGTAGTCAGTGGTATTAAATGTCAGAGAGTGGGATGTGAATACTAAAAAGTGGCCACTGAGTTTAGCAATTAACAGGTCATAAGCAAAAGTGCTCTTAAGCACAAGCAGTACTGAGAGTTGCTGCGCTTCCTCAGCTTCAGCAGTGTGACTGCGGAGATGCAGAGGAAAGCACACCAGGTGAATGTGATGCTCTTTCCAGGACCATGCACACCCCCATAGGAGGCCCTACCTCACCAACCCAGGAGAGCAGCCATGTTTCATCACTTTACAAGAATTTATAACACTTGTCTCCAACCAGGGATATATGTTAGGCTTACATGTGTAATACTGCAAGAAAAAACAAAAACAAAAGAAAATATAAATGGAGCATGCAGCTAAAGCCATGCATACAGGGAAATTTATAACATTAAATACATGTATTGGAAAAGTGAAAAAGATGAAAATCAGTGATATAACCATCCAGCTCAATAAATTAGAAATAGAACAGCAAATTAATTCAAAGACAACAAAAGAAAGGATGTCATAAGGATAAGAGCAGGAGTTAATGAAACAGAGAACATTCACACAATAGAAGATCACCAAAGCCAAAACTTGATTTTTTTTTAATTTTTATTTTTTTTACATCTTTATTGGAGTATAATTGCTTTACAATGGTGTGTTAGTTTCTGCTGTATAACAAAGTGAATCAGCTATACATATACATACATCCCCATATCCCCTCCCTCTTGCGTCTCCCCTCCCACCCTCCCTATCCCACCCCTCTAGGTGGTCACAGAGCACTGAGCTGATCTCCCTGTGCTATACGGCTGCTTCCCACTAACTATCTATTTTACATTTGGTAGTATATGTATGTTCATGCCACTCTCACTTCTTCCCAGCTTACCCTTCCCCCTCCCCATGTCCTCAAGTCCATTCTCTATGTCTGCTTCTTTATTCCTGTCCTGCCCCTGCGTTCTTCAGAACCTTTTTTTTTTTTTTTAGATTCCATATATATGTGTTAGCATACGGTATTTGTTTTTCTCTTTCTGACTTACTTCACTCTGTATGACAGACTCTAGGTCCATCTACCTCACTACAAATAACTCAATTTTGTTTCTTTTTACGGCTGAGTAATATTCCATTGTATATATGTGCCACATCTTCTTTATCCATTCATCTGTCAATGGACACTTAGGTTGCTTCCATGTCCTGACTATTGTAAATAGAGCTGCAATGAACATTGTGGTACATGACAAAACTTGATTTTTTGAAAACACAAAATGAACAAACCTTTAGCATAACTGATTAAGGGAAGAAAAAGATAGAAGATATAAGTAACCAATGTGAGGAATGAAAAGGGGATATCACTACAGGTCCTATAGACATTTAAAAAGATCATAAGAGGATATTATGAACAACTTTATGCAAATAAATGTGAATACATAGACGAACTGACAAATTCCTAGAAAAATTGAATCTGTAATTTAAAACCTTCTGACAAAGAAAACTATCACTGAAGAAGTATATCAAATTTTAAGGAAAACATGACACTAATCTTGAAAAAACTCTTCTAGAGAATTAAAAAAAAAAAAAAAAAAGCAAATACTTCCAAAATTGTTCTAGGAGGTCAGCATAATTGTGATACCTGTCAAAGACATCACAAGAAAGGAAAATGATAAGCCAGTCTTTTGTATGAACATAAAAAGTCCTACATAAATTATTATCAAACCAATCAAGCAATATATTAAAAGAATAATACAGCATGACCATGTTGATTTATTCCAGGAATGCAAGGTTATTTTAGATTTTGAAATCAATTAGTGAATACCACATTAACATAGTAAGGATGAAAAAGCATATGCTTATCTCTATAAATCCAGATATAATAAAAATCTATACCATTAACATGCATTCATGATTTTAAAAAACAAACTAAAAATAATGGGGAACTTATTTTATTATAAAAAAATTTTAGGTACTTTTAAAAAATATTTTATTTATTTATTTATTTGGCTGCACCGGGTCTTTAGCTGTGGCACGTGGGATCTTCGTTGCAGCATGCGGGCTTCTCTCTAGTTGTGGCGCGTGGGCTCCAGAGTTCACGGGCTCAGTAGCGGCGCACAGGCTCCCTAGTTGTGGCACACAGGCTCTAGAGAGCACAGGCTTTTTGCCCTGCGGCATGTGGGATATTAGTTCCCTGACCGGGGCTCGAGCCGTGTCCCCTGCATTGAAAGGCAGATTCTCAACCACTGGACCACCAGGGAAGTCCCTAAAAATCTTATATAAGACATTTACAGGGACTTCCCTTGTGGCGCAGTGGGTAATACTCTGTGTTCCCAATGCAGGGGGCCTGGGTTCGATCCCTGGTCAGGGAACTAGATCCCACATGCATGCCACAACTAAGAGTTCATGTGCCGCAACTAAGGAGCCTGCAGGCCACAACTAAGGAGCCTACCTGCTACAACCAAAGAGCCCACGTGCTACAACTAAGGAGCCTGCCTGCCACAACTAAGACCCAGTGCAACCAAATAAATAAATAAATATTAAAAAAAAAATAGAGGTGCGGCCTGGAGAAAAAAAAAGACACAGAAAACCTACAACAAACAGCACGCTTGATTATGAAATTATGGAAGCATTCCCTCTGAGATAGAGGACAAAACATGATGCCTTCTGTTGGCCTTGTACTGAGTCCTATCCAGTGCAATAAGGCAAGGAAATGAAATATGCATTAGTCCATGGGGCTGCCATAACAAAATAGCACAGACTGGATAGCTTATAAACAACAGAAAATTTTCCTCACAGTTTGGAGTGTGGGAAGTCCAAGATCAAGGGGCCAGCATGGTCAGGAGAAGGCCCTCTTCCTGGTTGCAGACTTCTTGTATCCTCACATGGTGGAAGGGGTGAGCTAGCTCTCTGGAGCTTCTTTTATAATGGCTCATGAGGGAAGCACTCAGGACCTAATCACCTCCCGAAAGCCCCAGCTCCTAATACCATCATCTTTGGGGGTCAGGATTTCAACATATGAATTTTGGGGTGAGGAGGTAGCGAGAGACACAGACGTTCAGGCCATAGCAAAATAAAAGGCATGAAGGTTGGACGAGATGAAATAAAACTATCACCACAGACATAATCAGGTATGTTGCAAATTCAGAGAATTTGCAGATAAACTATTAAAATTAGTGAATCTAAGAATATTCTTGGAAATAAGATAACTATATTTAAGTGCATTTTTACATGATAGTGGAAAACAATTAGAAAATGCAATTTAAGAGGTAGAGCTGGGACTGAGACATGGCTAGGTAGAGCTAGGACTGAGATGTGGCTGACAGGACTGTAGTCATGGGAACAACCAAAGAGGTAACCAGTGGGTCAGCAGGTTTGTTACTTATAAGGAGATTGAGAGAATCCATTAACGTATTGGAGTTCATGGGAGCCAGTCTCTCTCTATTGGAGAAAGGAGTTACAAATACGAAAAGGGGAAAAGGCTAGAATGTTTTTATTTGGTTGTTTTGTTTAGTAACTTGGCTGAACTAATTCTGAGAAATCTTTTTTTTCTCCTGCACAGTCTCTGTTCCTACTGAGATTGAGGAGATTTTCCTGAACGAATGTTTCTACATTTGCTGCATGCCCTTAGGACAATTTCCAAAGACTTTAAATAACTGTTTTTACCGTTTTTAACAGTTACCTTATTGGGTGGGGGGTAGGTCAGCTGAGGTACTTACTCTGCCATCTGGAAGAACCCTCTCTCTGTGCAATTTGTGCAACTCCCTGTGAATAATTATTTCAAAATAAAAAGTTTTTGTAAAACATAGCAATGATTGATTGTAGCATTAGAGGAGCTATTATGATTCCGTCTTTACACTCATAAAGTGAAATGGAAATGGGAATGTTTCATCTTCAGTATTTTGCAAGCATCTGAGAAAATAGAATGTTAACTTTCCCACAAAGCTATGATTAGTGTTTACTGAAGGGCATGTACCAGGAAAGGACATTCTGCCTCAGTCTAGTGGAACACGTAAGAAGTTATCCTCCTTTCCATGAGAGGCATGTGTGTGTGTGTGTGTGTGTGTGTGTGTGTGTGTGTGTGTGTGTGTGTGTGTGTGTACACTCCTAACTGGGTATGTCTTCATCCCCCATAGATTCGTTCAGTTGCGTGGAATACAGATGACAGCAAACTGATTTCTTGTGGCACAGATGGTGCTGTATATGAATGGAATCTATCCACAGGAAAGAGAGAGACAGAATGTGTGCTCAAGTCCTGCAGCTACAACTGTGTTACCATCTCCCCTGATGGCAAAATCATCTTTGCTGTTGGATCAGACCAGACTCTCAAGGAGATAGCAGATTCTTCAGTAAGTCTGCACCTGTCCCTCCTCTGGGCTGCTGCCCTGATCTGCAGAAGAAGAAACACAGAAGCCTCCTGTGTTTACAACAGAAAGGGATGGAAAGGGGGCCTGTGAGAACAGCGTCCCTTCTTCATGGGATAACACCTGGCTCCTCATTCCTATAGGATCAGCTCAGTAATTGTTACTCCTGGAATTTCCTGCCCAGCGTCCAACTGACTGGGTTAAATTGTGGGGCCCTTTTCCATTTCTACTTTGCTTGCTGTCTGTAACTTCTCTCCTACCCTCCAGGGATGGAGGTCAGCAGCATCTCTAGACTGTGCTCTAACCCTTGATCTGCACCTGCTTTCGTGGGGTAAAAACAGAACTCTAGTTATTGCTACCACCTAAGCTTGCTACCATATTTGTTTGGAAATCCCCAAACTACTCTGAAATTTTAGAATTAGCACGTTGGCTCCAAATAGTTGAGGGAGGAGAGAAGAGCTCAGCAAAGACACTTCCTGCAAATGTGGCTGTGTCCTTCTCCACAAGCCCAGCTGAGAGTAGGGTGTCTCTCCAGTGTGCCCCCAAGTAGCTTGGTCCTGACTCTGTGGTGGCTTCCACAGTGCCGCAGCAGAACAAAGCTCCTTTAGGGCAGGGCCATGGTTCACACCTCTTGGTATCCCTACTAGCTAGCACAATGCATGGCCCACAGCAAACATCCAGTAAATATTTGGTGGCTAGATGGGTGGGTGGGTTGATGAGTGAACGAAAGAGCAAAGGAATGAATGAATTCCCTGATAGAATAGTTTTTTGTTTATATAATGGACATTAATAAATGTTTGCTAAATAAACTTAGGACCCACATCCCATTCTTAGTTTGAGATACATGGGTAGAATAGCAGTCAAGAGCATAGTCTTGGGAGCCTGACTGCCACCTAGGAGGTGGTTGAGTTGAGGCAACTTACCTAGTATCTCTGTGACTGTTTCACCATCTTTAAAGGGTTTTTGTGAGGATTGGATGAGTTACAACCTGTAAAAGCCATAGAACACTGCTTGGCACATGCTTTATGAAGGTTTCCCTTTTTTAGTATTATTCCTAACTCCTAGAGCTGCTTACTCATCGGTCAAGCAGCCAAGAAATATTTAGTTTGTGCCCCTTATGTGCTGGACGGTATGCCAGATGCTAAAAGAAATGGAAAAAACACATTTTTAAATCCAGAACTTGCCCTAATGTTGCTATTAGAAGCAAGGAGGAGAATGACATGGGGACAGTGGGTACACGGCTCAGCCCCTCACCCTGAACAGAGCTGGCTGTGTTCCAGGTTCTTCGAGAGATGTCAGCATTTGACGTCACCTACACAGCTATCGTCATCTCCCATTCCGGGCGCATGATGTTTGTGGGCACCTCGGTGGGAACCATTCGTGCGATGAAGTACCCACTGCCTCTTCAGAAAGAATTCAACGAGTACCAGGCCCATTGCGGTCCTATCACCAAGGTGAGGGCAACCGCCTCCCCTAGGGCCCAGTCCCAGATCCAGCTCTCAATAGATCCACCTGGTCCTGCCCTCCGCATACCACCTTCATCCCTTCAATCTCCCAGCATCTTTTCTCTCCCTTTATTTATTCATCCAGCCAAATGTTCAATAAACATTTATTGGCTCTTAATACTCTTTGTTTAAACTACTCCCAGGAATTTGTTCTAGGAGGTAATCAGAGATGCACCTAAACATTGAGGTACAAGATTGTTCATCATAATATTTCGCATAATTATGGGCCATTCGAGAGATGTTATAGGCCCCCCGACCACAGCTGTCCTCTACAGGCCAGTGCCCTCATGTCCCAGCTGCTGAGTGTTGGCTACTGAAGGCTCACAGCTCTCCTCGTCCTCCACAGAGTCGCTCTGGACTAAAAGGAGTCATGGCCCAGGAGATGAGCCCCCGCCCGTCCCTGGGGGTCATAGCATGAGCACGCATTTGTAAATTGTCCTTCCGTTCCCCCTTGTAAAAAAGCAGTGTCTATGTATACATGGGCTCCTGAAGAACAGGCAGTGGGAAATGTGTTCTCTCTCCCTCCTCGCCTCTCTTATCCCCAACTGAACAATACCAACACCTGAGGTTTTTAATTATGTCCCAAACTCTATACTGGCTTGCCTGCAGACACCATCTTTACTAGGAAAGGCTTTTTCATTATAAACTGGAACATTCCTGTACTGAGTCTGAGTCTTGGGTCCAAAGTAAATTACTATCACATATTCCCCCCTTTTGCTTCAGCGCTACTAAGTTTTGTGGATAAGATGTTTACTTTTCTGATTATAAAAGCAATACATGTTTATTTTAGGAATACAAATCCTCATAATAACATTATCATTAATATAGTGATGCATTTTCTTCTACTTTTTTGTGCATATGCTTTAGATAAATTAAGACCATACTGTATGTATGCTCTTGTAGGCTGCTTTTTTAAAATTTATGCTCTTGTAAGATTAAATATTCCTCAAAAGCATGATTTTAGTAGCTATTCAAATATCCTATCACAATGATGGAACATAACTTATTTAAATCTTCTCTTACAACTGGGCATTTAAATTATCATGAACTCATGAATATCCTAGCCTATAGATTTCTCTGAGCATCTCTGATTATTTTCTAAGGCTAAATGCCTAGGCAGAGAGCGAATCCTGAGGGAAGGAGCGTTGCCATTTTTAAGGTTCTTGACACATATTGGTGATTGTGAGAGGACAGTTTCCGTAGTTGATTCTTTACTTTTCACTTTTTATTTTGAAGTAATTATAGATTTGCAGGAAATCTGAAAGATAGCATCAAGGTCCTGTGTGCCCTTCACCCAGTTTCCCCCAATAGTTACATCTAATGTAACTACTGTACAATGTCAAACCAGAAAACTGACACTGGTACATTATGTGTGGGGTTCTGTATCATTTTTTCACATAGATGCATAAATGTGTGTAACCACCACTGCACGCAAGACACAGAACTATTCCTGCACCACAGCAGCTCCCTCATGCTACCCTTCATAGTCACCCAACACCATGCCTCGTCCTCAGCAACCACTAAGTTGCTTTCATTTCTATAATTTTGACATCTTGAGAATTTTATATAAATAATCATACAGTATGTGACCATTTGAGAGGAGCTTTTTTCACTCAGCATAATACCCTTGAGCTCCATGCAAGTTATTTCATGTATCAATACTTTATTCCATTTTTGCTGAGTAGAATTCCATGGTAAGGATGTACCATGATTTGTTTAACCATCTACCTCTTGTGGGATATTTGATTTTTTTTTCCCCAGTTTTGGGCTATTACAAATTAAACTGCTATGAACAATTATGTACTGGCTTTTATGTTGACATGTTTTCATTTCTCTGGGGTAAATGCCCAGGAATACTATTGCTGGATCATATATTACAAGTGTGTTTATTTAGTTTTTTAAGAAACTACCAAGCTGTTTTCCATTCCTACCAGCAATGCATGAGAGATCCAGTTTCTCTGCATCTTTGCCAGCATTTGGTATTATCACTATTTTTTATTTTAGCTGTTCTAAGAGGTGTATAGTGACATCTCATCATAGTCTTAATTCACATTTCCCTAATGGCTAATCATGTTGAACATCTTTTCATGTGCTTATTTGCCATTTGTATAACTTCTCCAGTGAAATGTCTCTGTGTCTTTTGCCCACTTTCTAGTTGGATTATTGGGTTTTTTTACTGCTGAGTTTTGAGAGTTCTTATATAGTGTACATAATAATTGACTCTAAAGATTCCAAATCCACAGAGAACATATACATAGTCTTATTCTTTTATTCGTTCCCAGAAGCCCGTGAGGGTTCTTGTCTCATTTCTTTTCTAAGATAGAGTCTTCCTCCCCAGGAGGCTGTACCCAGGCTGGCATGGAGGGAGGGCTCGCACAACAGCTGGCTCAGTCCTGCTCTCCATGGCCTGCGAAAGCCTCCTGTCCGCGCTCTTTCACCTCAGATGTCACTCACCTTTGATGACCAGTTCCTGCTGAGCGTCGCCGAGGATGGCTGCCTGTTCACCTGGAAGGTCTTTGATAAGGATGGTCGGGGAATCAAGCGAGAGAGGGAGGTGGGCTTTGCTGAAGAGGTGCTGGTTACCAAGACGGACATGGAAGAGAAGGTAAGAATTGGATCTAGTGAAGAGGGACATGGAAATTCCATACCAGGCTGCATCCAAAGTCCTGGGACTGGCATAGAGCCCTTCTCTAGCCCGGCTTCCCCTGTGCCCAGCACAGACCCCCACAGCTCCCTGTACATGCTCGCCCACGCCACCACTGCTGCATTCTGTGTCCTCCCCACCCCCACCTGTCCTTTTGCCACGTGATCGTCTTGACTTACACTGAGCTCTACTTCTAGCCTGTGACCTATCTTTCCTCTCCTACTCTTTGAGGGCAGGAACCTCGACATATAATTCGCTTGTATGACCAACAGTTTCCAACAGTTTCTCGTGCTAGGCGTAAATAAATATTTACATAACTATTTCCGATAAATATTTTCAAAATTAAAGTGACAACCTTGTATATTCCAGTTGTATCTGTGAAACCTAATAACTGCTGGTATCTGGAACCTTCTTTAAAAAAAAAAAAAAAGATATTTATAAAACAGTCCTGGGGCTTCCCCGGTGGCGCAGTGGTTGAGACTCTGCCTGCCAATGCAGGGGATACGGGTTCGAGCCCTGGTCTGGGAGGATCCCACATGCTGCGGAGCAACTAGGCCCATGAGCCACAGTTACTGAGCCTGCGCATCTGGAGCCTGTGCTCCGCAACGGGAGAGGCCGCGATAGTGACAGGCCTGCGCACCGCGATGAAGAGTGGCCCCCACTTGCCGCAACTAGAGAAAGCCCTCGCACAGAAACGAAGACCCAACACAGCCATAAATAAATAAATAAAATTAAAAAAAAAAAAACAGTCCTGAAACCCACTCCTCTCAATAATAAAACAATAACAGTAATAATAACCAATCACCAACTTTTTTTTAGGTTAGCCATGAAGCAGACACTGTGCTAATTACTTTATAAGTATTTTCTCATTTAAATCTCCCAATATCTCTATGGAGAAGATACTGTTGTTTTCCCCATGTTTCAAAAAATGTTTTTGGAGAGGTTGGGTGACGTGTCCAAAGTCACTGAGCTAATTAGGAGTAGGCCCAGAGTTCCAATCCAGATTTGGGCCCAGATCTGGAGCCCACTCTCCTAATCATGACCTCAGAGCGCCTTCCCTCCTGTTGATGCAGCTAACAGTCCATTAAGATGTGTTTTGAGCGCTCTGAGGGCTGCGCTCCCCGAGGGAGAAACCGAATGGGTGGTAACCTCATGGGGCTTGCAGAGGGTGCACAGCTGCGAGCTCACTGCTGTTCATCCAGAGTTTAAAGCGCATTCAGTGAGTACCTACTGTGTGCTGGTCACTGTGGACGCATGTGGGAGAGGACAGGATGGGCCCTGTGATCAGGAAACTCACAGTCAAGTGAGAGACAGAGACAAGCGAAACCAACGGGACCACAATGCCACAGTGGCCCCAGAGCAGGATGATAGGCCCCTGGCGATTGCTGGAGAGCCCTCCTAGAGCTCCCTGGAACTTTCTGCAGGAAAGGGAAGTGGGAGGAAAGGCTGAGGGAGAGCCTGTGAGAGTTAGGAGTCTGACCTCCTGCAGGCAGGCAAATGTGTCTCCTCCTCTTCCTTCTTCTCTGTTTTCTCTCTTCTTCCCCGAGAGGAGGGGAAGACACCAAGTAGAAGACACCAGGCTGCACCAAAAGCCGGAGGTGTCTGGGCTGACTCCTGACCTCAGCCCCCAGCCCCCAGCCCCCAGCTAGGCCTGACAGCACGGCTGCCAAGCTGGAAGTGACTAGTGTATGTTCCGCTCACTTCTTGAAATTCCCTTCTCTCTCGGGCTCCAGGAGACCACATCACATCATTGCCTGTGTGCCTCTCTGACTGTTCCTCCCCACCTCCCTTCCTGGCTCTTCCTTCAACTGGCCTTAAAAGCCACATTGCCCAGAATTCCCAGCTCTCTCTTTTTCTTTACATTCTATGACATTCTATGTAACTATCGTGATTTACCCACTCATTCAGTCATTCATTTATTCATGCACCTAACTAGTATTTGCAGAGAGATGTGCTATGTACCAGACACTGTGCTAGGTCTGGGATTACAGGAATGAAAGACATAGGTGGTCCTGGAGCTTATATCATGGGAAGAGGTATAGGTAAAATTTTAAAAGGGAACCAAGTGTGTAATGAGTGTTATGAAGGAACTGTGCTGTGGGAACACGGGGAAGGGACCCTGACCCAGGCCAGCTGGTGCCAGAGGAAGTGAGCCTTGAATGGAGCCTCCAGAACAAGTTGGAAAGGGCCTTCCACCCCGAGGAATGAGCGGGTGCAAACGGACGAGGGGGGATGCTCTGGGGAGGCTGCTGCCAGCTGGCAGGGCTGGAGAGTAGAGGGGGTGCCGGAGAGAAGCGTTGCAGGTGAAACAGAGATAGTGAGGGGCCTTTGACACCATGTTTCAGACTTTGGAAATGGTTCCTAAGGCCCCACTGATGATCTAAGTTAGGGGATGACTCAGTAGATTTGTGTCTGAAGAGACTGCTCTGTAGCAGCAACGTGGAGAAGGATGGAGAAGGGCAACGAGCAGGTGCCTCCAATGCAACCTGTCAGAACCAGGTCATTCCCACCAAAATGTGTCCCACTCGTCCGCGGCGGGCCCCCAGGGCCATGTATTCATCCGATACATATTTGTTTAGTGCCAGTCCTGTGCTGGGCTCCCAGGATAAAGCAGTGAAGCAAGACAGGCCAATGCAACCCTCAGGGAATTGTCTGGGCCGGGGAGACGGTCTCCATCCACAGTCCTCTCACTTCACCCCACAACCCATCAGGCACCACGTTCCCTAAAATCTCTTTCTCTGGAATCTTTCTCTGGAATCTTTCCCTTCTTCTCTGCTCCCCACCTCTGGTCAGGCCCTTACCATCCCCCACCTGAACTATGCAGAACCCCCCAACCAATGCATCTGCCTTCAGTCCTTCTCTACACTAGCCTGCGTGCACACTCCCTGGCTTTGGGCACTTATCACAGTTGGTAATGTTATGTCTCCTTGGCTGTCTCAGTAGACTGTAAGTTCCATGGGGGCAGGAATCATGATTCAACAAATATTTTTCGAGTGCCTACTCTGTGTTCGGCACCGTTCTAGGTACTTGGGGTACATAAGCATACAAAACCAACAAAGATCTCAGCCTTCTTGGAGATTAAATTCTAGTGGGGGATGAAAACAAAAGACCATAAAATAATACGTAACATTTAAAAGTGCCAAGGTTTACGGGAATAATAAAAAAAGTAGAACAGAGTAAGGGGGTGGGGGGAGTCAGAGGTGCCGGGAATAGGAAGAGGAAGGAAGCAGGATTAAATCATGTGGTCTGTGTAGACCTCACTGAGGTGACATCTAAGCATAGTTGAAGGAGATGTGAGTTATTAGAATACTGCCTGTTGCACAGTGGAGCTCACTGATTACGCGTTTTGAGGGTAGAGGAAGAAGCTCATATGTCTCCTAGTGTCTGGTCTGTGTGTCTTGTGCAGAAAGATGACACGTGCGTTGGAGGCTGAGCAGAGCTGTAGGTCTCAGAGAGCTCAAGGCCACGGGTTTAAATAGTCTGATTCACCCGCACTGTGACTGTTGTTGATTCCGTGTCCTTCTCCCAAAGGTTCAGGTTATGTTGGAGCTGAAGACTCGTGTGGAAGAATTAAAAATGGAGAATGAGTATCAACTCCGACTAAAGGATATGAACTATTCTGAGAAGGTTAAGGAGCTAACGGACAGGTTCCTCCAGGAAATGGAGTCCTTGAAAACGAAAAACCAGGTCTGTTGAACCAACAATGGCGAATAACAAGAAATTTCCTGCTCACTCAGGACAACTGGCACACGCTCAAACAATAAGACATATGATAATGTGTGACTTTAAAGCATAGTTGATAACATCAGAAATGCTTACAACAAAGTGCTAAGTGGGGAAAAAAAGCAGAATATAGAACTCTCTATAGTGAATGCTATTAATGATGTAAAATAAATACACATAGAATGATTTTTAAGAAAATAGCTAACAGTGTGATTATCTCTGGAAGTTGGGATTGTGGATAGTTTAAATTTGGTTCTTTATGCTTTTCTATAATTTCCAAATTCTCCACCATGAGAATATATTACCTTTGTGGTCAAGAGAAACTTATTTAAAAGCAAAATGAAAAGTAACAAGAAAAACAAAGTATGGAAAGAGAAGAGCTAGCAGAATATTGACCTCAGAATTGTCAGTAGGTTAAATAAAATTAGTCTAAATTGGCTTCCCTGGTGGTGCAGTGGTTGAGAATCCGCCTGCCAATGCAGGGGACACGGGTTTGAGCCCTGGTCCGGGAAGATCCCACATGCCTCAGAGCAACTAAGCCCGTGCACCACAGCTACTGAGCCTGCGCTCTAGAGCCCATGAGCCACAGCTACAGAGTCTGCATGCCACAGCTACTGAAGCCTGTGTGCCTAGAGCCCATGCTCTGCAAAGAGAAGCCACCACAATGAGAAGCCCGCACACCGCAAAGAGTAACACCCACTCGTCGCAACTAGAGAAAGCCCGCACGCAGCAACGAAGACCCAACGCAGCCAAAAAATAAAATAATTATTTATTAATTTTTAAAAAAATAGTCTGAATGGGCTTCCTGTAGTTAAAGATGGTCCAGGACTCTCCCAGAATGATTTCTCTGTTCTGTACAAATCTGCCTGGCCCTTCACCAGAACAGCCAGTTTTTTGCTCAAGTGATATTTGTTCTTTTATGTTATCTCCATGGGTCTAAAAACACCCTGGCAGTTAATTTTATTATTTCATTCATTTAATCAACAAACATTGGTGCCTTCTGTAATCTGAGCGCAAAGTTAGATACCTCCCCTTCCTGCAAGGAGCTTTCCTGCTCCATTAAAGAAAACACTTTCTTAGAAGCTGATACATTAACATAGCCAAGGATTTCCTTGAGAGCAATGTGCTGACAACAGAGAATTCAAATCAGTCCTTACCTTTTCCACCCAAAACTCCATTTGGTGCATGTCCAAAACTGAACTCATCATTGACAAGATTCATTGCGTAGAAGGATCTAAATAGAGATAGTATAGAACTTTCAGAGCAGAATATAATGCAAATAAAAGTGATAGCTTGCATGTTGCTTGTAGAACAGTGCTTGGTGCAAAGGGCTTGGGAAATGTTTGTGAATGAAGGAGGCTCTCACTTGTACAATTGGTGCTTCTCATGGTGGTGCTTTCAGCAGATGTGTAGAAATGAGAACATTTTACTCTGTGTCTTAGGTTTTAAGAACAGAAAAAGAAAAGCAGGATGCACTCCATCGTGAACGCATGGACGACCTCCTGGAAAAACAGAGCCGGGAACTGCAGGACTTGGGTGAGGCCATCAGTGGACGCCACTGGGCAGAGGGCAGTTGATTGGGAGCAAAGTCTGAGAGTCCTCCAGATTCAGCAGAAGCCCCAGTCTATAAACAGCCTAGATTTATCCCCTGGAACTCACCGTGCTTTTTGCTCCTGTGTATTTACTCACTGATTAAACACAAATTAAACACCTACTGCATGCCAGTAGGAGATAGGAAAAGTGTGGGTTTGGAGCCTGATAGGCTGCCTTGGGTCCCAGATTCACCTGGACTTGCTGGGTGCTCTAGGGAATCACCTAAGCTCACCAAGCCTCAGTTTACTCTTCCATAAAATGGGGGTACTAGTACCCGTTTTGCACACTCAGGGCATTCTTCTTGGCCCTGAACCCCCCAAATACCCCTCTGCACTTTCCTGAAAACCTTTCTGCCTAGACGGTGAAGGGAGGAAATCGGGCTGCCAGACAAGACGATGGCGTGGGGGGCCCGTGAGGAAGACAGGTGTGCATTTGTATCTCGCCTGTGGAGGCAGAAGCTCTAGCTGGTGCTGGAAGGGGGCCCAAGGCTGGAAAAGCACCCAAGGCTCCCTGGGTGTCCCTGAGGCTGATGCTACTGTCCCTCCTGAAATAACCTTCCTTGCTTCTCTCCAGAATGTTGCAACAACCAAAAGTTGCTTCTAGAATATGAGAAGTACCAGGAGTTGCAGCTCAAGTCCCAGAGGATGCAGGAAGAGTATGAGAAACAGCTTCGGGATAACGAAGAGACCAAGAGCCAGGCCCTGGAGGAGCTGACTGAGTTTTATGAGGCCAAACTGCAGGAGAAAACCACCCTCCTGGAAGAGGTACTCGCAGGAAGCCGAGCTGTGCCTGCCTGTCACGGTGCCATCCTGCAGACCTGGCCTGGGAACAGCCCAGAGAGCTGTGGGAAGCCTCGCTTGACCTCCATTTCCTTCCCCACCTTCCTTTCAGAGTGTGTTTCGTTTGGCCTTGTTTTGTACTGTTTATATATTTGTTTCCCTGGCGGCCAAGGGACTCCCTGAGCTGGAAGGTGCTCAGCTTTTGAAACTAAAGTTCCTTGGATAGACTAAGTTCATAACTATTGTTCTCTCCTAACTGTACCTTCGAGCCTTAAGCACTGGGGAGAGCTTTCTAGAAGAAGCCTGTAGAACTGGAGAGGAACAGGAACCTGAACCATGGGAAAGGTGGTTGCCTGAAACCCCTTCATAACTTCTTATGTCTTGCAAGACATTGTAAGCCAGTGAAATCATTCCTGCACTGACTCAACAAACACAGACTGTGTCTTATTGGTTTACCAGCCTGAGTGCTGGGTGGTGAAACGAAGTGAAACATGGGGCCAGGTTCTCAGTGGGTGAGAAAGGCGGTCACACAGGCTGATATTCATCAAGGTGTAGACGGGATAGTGGGGAATGCAGACACAGAGCACCCACCCTGGCCTGCAAGGTCTGGAAAGGCTGGCAGGAGCTACCAAGATCCAGGAGGCATGGAAGCTGGAATTAACCAGGAGACTGGGAAATGCAGGAGGTTAAGAACATACAGGCAGAGCAAAGTCATAGAATATTCAAGCAGCTGGGTTGCCAAAATATCTCGTTTCCGAAGATGAAGGGAAAAATGAGAGAGGCCAGATGGTGTCCTTTTTGGCACGAAATTCTGGCAGACGTTGTTGCTGACAATGAGAGCCCAGGAGAGTCGTGAAAGTATGGAGTGATTTTTGAAGGGAATGAGGAAGGGAGTGAGCAAGAAGAGGATGGGCAGGTCTGTAGCTGAAGGCCCAGCTGAGGTCTGAGAGGCGAATTCTGGCGGCATTCACCCACCAGGCTGTGCGCTTTTCCACAGCAGGGCTCAGCAAATAGGTGTGTGAGAGAGGAAGGCATGGAGCAGCCCTGAGCCAGAGCTGGGGCTTCTCTGAGTGGTGAAAATAAAGGTCGGCTGGTGACCTGCCACAGGGTCCAGGCCAGAGAGGGTCAGTAAGGCACCAAGGGTCAGTGGAGGAATCAAGACCAGGCGAGGGGATGCGATGAGGTGGAGAGCTGGGATGGCATACCTGGGATCCAACAGAGGAGTCACCTGTGCTCAAAGAGCAGGGCCTGTATTTTAGGACTTCAGAGGTGGCACCATTCCAGGGGGTGGACCTGAGAGTGGGTGCAGGAAGATAAGGGTCAAAGCACCAGGAGACGTTCTAGGGTCCTCTGTAACCACCCTGGTGGTGGCAGGGAAGACGGTGAGTCGGCATCCAGAAGTCTTCGGTAAACAGGGAGGGTGACCAGGCAGTGGGGGATATATAGGTGGTGAGAAGTAGAGTGTGGAGGCCCCGCAGACCTGGCAGAGGCTGAGCTCTGATAGCAGAGGGGGAGCTAAGAGATTCCACCCCCACCTGAGCCCGGCCTGCTTCCAGTTCCACGGCGTGAGGAATGTTCCTTCGCTGCCCTGCCCACCTCCCCAGCCCCATTTCCAGCTGCCCCTGTCCAGTGAGGTGGAGCCTCTGGGAGCCTCCTGCACAACCTCTGAGCCCCTGCTCAGGATGGTGCCTCTTCATCTAGGCACTTGTTTGTCCCCTCAGGGGCTCAGGACAAGAGCCAACTCCTTGACAATTCTTCCCTAACCCTCCCCTCCCACAGGGCTAAGCATCCCTCCTCTGCATTCTCAGGGCCCCCGGACCCCTTTCGCCCATGTGGCTTACACAGCAACATCATGGTTTGCTGGGCTCTGCTTTTAGGGTGAATGGATCGATCCTCCCAGAGGGGAGAGAGGCCAGCCTTCCTCCCAGGACCTCTCACAGTGATGACAAGGCTTTTCTTCTTTTGAGTCAGTAAGATTTCAACTCAGAACCTTCCTAGGGAGATTCCTCCCAAGTGCCATCTTACTACCGGCTGGGCTGCTTCTACTTTTTAGCAACATCTCCCAGACCAAGAGCAGGGGCTTGCGGGCCCCTCTAGGCTGCAGTCGGAGCCGACCTGGCCAGGCTTCTGTCCAGCAAGGGTCTGGTGACGTGATGGGCAAAGGGAAGCCTTTCTCAAGAGGCCATTGAGCCCAGTTTTAAACACCTTGTCTCACTCAACCTCCAAAACACTCTGTCCAGGGATGGTACGTGCAGCCTGGGAGAATACCAGGGTCAGTGTGAGAAGAAAGCCATTGACTCTACCGTGATCTAAATGTCCACCCCTGGGCAGCAGTGAGCAAGGAGGAGCCCTGCCCCAGTCCCTCCCCAAACTCCACCAGGCAGAGCTCATTTTCCCAGCATCTGGGCTCTAGGCTTTTCCTCATTCAGCACCAACACATACCAGATACTGTGCTGGGTGTTCACTGCGGTGGGTGGAGATGTGGCCCTGCCGTCAAGGAGCCTCCGTGTCAAACAGGCATTTACAATATAATGTACAGTGATGGGGGATGTACAGTGTTCACACAGGAAATGACAGCTGAACCAAGAGCCCGAGGAAGAATAGGAGAGAGCCACGGGAAGACGCTGGAGTCAGAGGGACAGCGGGTATCAAGGCTCAGCAGCTGAGCGCCATGCACACTGGGGGAACTGAAGTTAGTTCACACTGGCGAGAGCTTGGGGTGGGAGTGATGGCTGAGGCCAGGGAGATGCACCGGAACTGCCTCCTGAGAGCCTGTGGACCCGTTTCAAGAGTCTGGGCTCTACCGTGAGGACAAGGGTGAGCCAGAAGAGGCTTCCATGTGGGGGGTGGCATGACCAGAGGCAGGAGGCTGGCTAGGAGGCTGACAACAGTCCAGGCAAGAGAGGACAGGGGCCTGGGCAGTGGCAGAGGCATAAAGTGGATGGATTCAAGAGGTGAAAAGGACGGGATTGGTTGGATTAAGGAGGGAGAGGGTGGAATTAAAGATTCACTCATTCATTCAGATATTTATTGAGTACCTACTGTGTGTCAGTGTGCGTTGTACACTGGGAACTCCTGGTGGGCGTGATAGACTGGGTTTTTACCCTTGAGGAGCTTACGTCTAATGAGAGAGACAATCAAGTAATTCTACAAATAAATATAAAGTTACAAGTGTCACAAGCTTAGTGAAGGAAGGATAGAAGGGGGCTGGTGTCAGTGTGAAGAAGACCAGAGGTGGAACAGGGTCGGGGGGTGTTGGTGGGACAGTGGTTGAAGTGATGGAGCCCAAGGCCTGATCTGGTAGGGAAAGGGGGACAAACAGAAGGACAGAAAGAAAGTGGAAGGGTCAAGGGACCCATGGTCTTGGTTTCCACTTCCGTACTAACACTCGGTCTCCCATCCCTGTGATAGGCCTCGTGTGTTCACCTCATCCCAGGCCCTCTGAGCACAAGGGTGCCGCGTGTCCCCTGTCCCCTGGGCACACACTCTCCCTCTCTCCGAGCCAGGCGCAGGAAGATGTCAGGCACCAGCTGCGCGAGTTTGAAGAAACCAAGAAGCAGATTGAAGAAGATGAAGACCGTGAGATCCAAGATATCAAAACCAAGTATGAGAAGAAGCTTCGGGATGAAAAGGAATCAAACCTGCGGCTCAAAGGAGAAACGGGCATCATGAGGAAGAAGGTACCGGGCTGTTCCCGAGAGGCCTGGGGGCAGATCAGGGCCTCACTACAGAGAAAGCATGGGGTGGGCAGACGGACACGGAGCCGGCTGATGGCAGCTCTGCCCCAGGATGACCTGGCAAGATCCCACCTGAATGTCCTCATCTCCAGCAAGCAGGTTCAGAAAGCAGCACTGACCGGTGTGAGGGTCCCCCCTGCCCAGACAGGCAGACAGATCCTTACCACATCCTCTGACGGGGTAACCATCGGGGCTTCCCCTCCTCTTTCCTGTTTACAGGGACAGTGAGGTTCACCGTGACACTGGTGGACACCCTGGGCTTTCATTTATTGGCAAGTGGGATTTAGAGTTTTCAGAGCTAAACATTTAAAGTGGAAATGAGGTCTTTGGAGGTGAGATAGATAAAGTCTTCGCCTAGAGGTGTCCTCAGGTTCTCAGTGCAGGGATTCAGGCAGTGCTCCTTTTCAGACTCTGTGGGTGGGAGAAAGATTGGGAGTATAGGATGCTTAGGTTATAAGGCAGGGGAGATGTTTGTAGTCACTGATGGCTGAGTGAGGAGGCATTCAATTCATAGATCCTTATAGAATTGCCAGTTGCCCTGAAACATTTAGCCTTAGAGAAGCCAAGTTCAAAGCAAGCTCATGTTCTTTCCTATTAGAAATCACACTACTAGTCAATCCAGGGGGCAATCACATCTTCCCTTCTTAGACATGACTAAGATGGCTCATCAGTTAGGGCCCAATCTCTGCAACCTTTATGGGGCATGGATCCCAGTCTTTCAAGGTCAGTGTGGTCATGGAAAACTCTGGATCTGCTGGGGGAACTGGTCTCTCTGGAGCCTCTTAAGGCAGACAGCCCTTCTTCACATAAGGGGATGGGATTGGATCTTGTCAGACAGAATTGTCCCATTTGGCCTGGGAAATTCCTGACTGTCCCAAATTCTGATGGGGAGCTCTTAAAATCTACAGGCAGTCAGGAGGAATGGAGATGAGTTCACAGGCTCTGGTGGTCTCCGTTGTTTCTGTTTTTTCCTCTAGTTCAGCAGCCTGCAGAAAGAGATTGAAGAGCGAACCAACGACACTGAGATTCTGAAGGGAGAGCAGGTGAAGCTGCAAGGAGTCATCAAGTCCCTGGAGAAGGACATCCTGGGTCTCAAGCGGGAGATCCAGGAAAGAGACGAGACGATTCAAGATAAGGTAAAGGCGCATCCTGTGTCCCGCCTCAACTCCAGCCTAGATGGACCCAGGCAATGAGGACAAAGCTCAAGAGACAGGGTCCCTGCCTTCCTGGAACCCATTTATTGAACTTGATGGGGGGGGGTGAAGTGCCTACTGTGTGCTTGGCACTGGGCTAACTGCTGTAAACACATACCATTCAATTCCCCCAACAACCCCAGGGACCATGAGCAGCCAAGTTGTATAGCTCAGGAAACTGGTTCTGAGGGGTAAGTATCTTGCCCCGGGTCGTACAGTTTATAGATGACAGACTTGGGGTAACAACCTGAGTGCTGACTGCCAGGCCCCTGCTCACCACTGCTCCAGGCATCCCAGGGTGACCATCCCATGGACTGGGGGCAGCTCACCCACCCCATCGCCCATGTGGTCCCCCTGGTCAGAGAGGAACTCCCCCGTGGTTGGCCCTGTAACCACTGGATACCCCAGAAAGTGGTATCAGTTTTCTGGATGGCTTTCTCACAAAACACTAAAACAAACACATCACATTTTGTGAGGCACACCACCTCTGTATCCAAAATCTCATATCCTCCTCCTGAGCGAATCCAGGCTCCGTGCCCTCCTCTCCATCCCCTCTGCCATTGCTGCCTTAGTTGGACACAACTCCTGGGTGGTTGAGAACGCAGGTTTCAGCCTAGTGAGCTAGGTTCCAGGGCAGCCTCTGCAATTGGCCACAGGACCTCAGGCAACTAATCCAAGCCTTGTTTCCCCACCTGTGGATGCGGCCCTCAGGGGCTCTGATAAGGAAGAAATGAGACAGTGCACACATATCATTTCTGCAAGTGAGCGTTTGCGTTTGTATCTGGGCATTTTTTAGGGAGGAACCAAAGCCCTCCGCAGATTCTCAAAGGGTTTTTTTTTTTTTATTTAATTTTTATTGGAGTATAGTTGATTTACAAAGTTGTGTTAGTTTCAGGTGTACAGCAAAGTGAATCAGTTATACATATACATATATCCACTGTTTTTTAGATTCTTTTCCCATATAGGTCACTACAGAGTATTGAGTGGAGTTCCCTGTGCTATACAGTAGGTCCTTATTAGTTATCTATTTTATATATAGTAGTGTGTATATGTCAACCCCAATCTCCCAATTTACCGCCCCCCCCAACTCAAAGAGGGTTTTTGACAAGAAAGAGGTTAAGACCTCTAGAAAATTGCACCAGCCTCCTAACGGGTCTAACGGCCTTCCTTCCCACTTCCCATCCGGGCTCCCTGCCACCACACTCTGTAATTATTGTCACTCTTCCACTTAAAATTCTTTCACACGTCCCAACTGCCTGTGGCAAGGGGCAGCAAAAATGTTTTTCTATAAAGGGCAAGGTAGTAAATATTTTCATCTTTGCAAGCAGTGTGGTCTCTGCCACAGTTGCTCAGTTCTGCCGCAGTAGCATAAAATCAGCCATAGACAAGACATCAATGAATGGGCTTGGCTACGTTCCAATAAAACTTTATGAAAACATGGGCTTCCCTAGTGGTGCAGTGGTTAAGAATCTGCCTGCCAATGCAGGGGACACGGGTTCAAGGCCTGGGCCGGGAAGATCCCACATGCCGTGGAGCAACTAAGCCCGTGCACCGCAACTACTGAGCCTGCGCTCTAGAGCCCGTGAGCCACAACTACTGAGCCCGCGTGCCACAACTACTGAAGCCCGCACACCTAGAGCCCCTGCTCCGCAACAAGAGAAGCCACCGCAATGAGAAGCCTGCCCACCACAATGAAGAGTAACCCCTGCTCGCTTCAACTAGAGAACAGCCTGCGTGCAGCAACAAAGACCCAATGCAGCGAAAATAAAATAGATAGCTAGTGGGAAGCAACCGCATAGCACAGGGAGATCATCTCTGTGCTTTGTGACCACCTAGAGGTGTAGGATGGGGAGGGCGGGAGAGAGGGAGATGCAAGAGGGAAGAGATATGGGAACATATGTATATGTAAAAGTGATTCACTTTGTTATAAAGCAGAAACTAACACACCATTGTAAAGCAATTATACTCCAATAAAGATGTTAAAAAAATAAAATAAAATAAAATAAAAATAAAAGTTAGGCAGTCAGGAAAAAAAAAAAAGTATTAAAAAAAAAACTTTATGAGAACAGGCGGCAGGTCAGATTTGGCCCGAGCGCTATAGCTTACCAACTCCTGGCCTCCTGGATAAATTCTCAACTCTTTAACCCAACATGGAAGACCCTTGCCTCTCTCCCCTCCTCCCCTCCAGACTCACCTCTCACTGTCCCCATGAACCACCACCCTGACTCACACAAGTTGTTCTCAGCACCCTCAATACACACCACGCTTTCCATGTGCCTCCCTCTTCCACAATACCTGTCACAGTGCAGGTTTACATTTGTTGACACATCTGCTTTCCCAGCTAGTGTGTTTCTCTGTAAGGGTAGGGACTGTGGCGTATTTCTATTTGGAATCTCCGACCTTGGCAAAAGATCTTTGTGCAGTAAATGTGTGGTAATGGATAGACCTACATTCCAACTACAATTGCCTTGCAACAAATTACCCCAAAACGTAGTGGTGAAAAATAACTGTTTTATTATGCTTGCAGATTTTGTGGGTCTGGAATCTGGACAGGGTACAACGGGTTGGCTTGTCTTTGTCCCCGATGTCTGGGTCCTAGTGGGGCCTCAGTTGGGTGACTCCCGCAGCAGGGGGCTGGAAGACCAGCATCCAAGGTGGCTTCTTCATCCCCATGTCCAGCCCCTTGACCAGCATGGCTGGGAGGCTGAGCTTAGCTGGGACTGTTGACAGAGCACCAAACATGCTCTCCAGCCTGGAGGTCTCAGTGTAGGAGGACTTTTCACATAGCAGATGGCCTCCCAGAGCACGTGTTCCAAGAGAACCAGGTGGAATCTGCTCGGCCTTTTCCAAGCTAGCCTGGGAAGCTATGCAGCATCACTTGAGTTTCATTCGTTGGATACAAGCAAACCATAAGTCCAGCCAGATGCAAGGGGCAGGAATTAGACACCACCTCCTGATGGAGAAGCATAAGAAGCACGCTCTTCTCTTGTAGAAGAGCATGTAGGACAGGAGATGCTGCCCAGGTGAGCTTTGGAAAACACAGTTGATCAAAACCTATGTCTGAATGGGTGAGTGAATGAATGAAGTCCTGGCACAGAAGCCAAGAAGTCAATGGTTCCCCCTGGTGGGGGATCCGGCCTTTGTGTCCCCAGCAAGGGGAGCAGTCTGTGGCCTCCTCAATCAGGAGGTCACAGGATTTGTGCACTTTGCCTAAAGGGATTCCATACCAGGGCCTCCTGGTAGCTCTCTCAACTTCTCTCTCCTCTCACGCACAGGAGAAGCGAATCTATGATCTGAAAAAGAAAAATCAAGAACTAGAGAAATTCAAGTTTGTGCTTGACTACAAAATAAAGGAGCTGAAGAAGCAAATAGAACCTCGAGAGAATGAGATCAAGGTGATGAAGGAACAGATTCAAGAGGTGAGAAGCCATCTGGACCCCCTGGCCTCCTTCCCAACCATTCCTAGCTGACCAGGAGGGAATGAAAGAAAGCTCTCCTGGGACTTCCCTGGAGGTCCAGTGGTTAAGACTCCCATGCTTCCACTGCAGGGGGCGTGGGTTTGATCCTTGGTCAGGGAACTGAGATCCCGTATGCCGTTCAGTGCAGCAAAAAAAAATTTTTTTTTAAAAAAAGAAAGAAAAGACAAGAAAAAAGAAAGGAAGCTCTCCTCACAGCCCCTCCCTGCTCCCAAGGTGTGGGCAGCATCCACTCCGCAGAAGAAGCCACGGGGAAGGCCCAACGGGGGTTCGGTGGTGCAAAAGCAAAGTGCTTTGGGATTTGGCTTCCCCCGGGGCCTTGGGGTGGGCTTTAGACCTATTTGGACCACGGTTGCTGGGCCTTCAGCCACCAGGGGGCGATGTGTACTCAGACACCAGCCTGTCCACCAGAAAGTACACCCCTCCGGATTCAACACTTTTTTCTCAGACTAAACATGTTGGTGGGGGCCCTATGCAAGTCCATGGTGTTTGGACTTCATCTGATAAGGAGTAGGAAGTCATCAAAGGCTCTTGAGCAGGAGAGTGGCAAAATTAAGAGTGTGCTCTGGGAAGCAAACAGGATGAAGGCAGAGAGGAGGGAGATCAGAAGCAAGGGACGAGGGCTTCTGAGAGCCCAGTGGGGTACAAGTGTCCCCATTCGGCCCCTCTGCCCAGTACACAGGGCATTTCCTTATGACGTGTTTACCTGTCAGCCTCCCCACACTGGGCAGTGAGCAGCTGACAATCTAAACGAGGGTGGTCCTGACCTCCCCCTCGTCCAGTTTCCCCATTTCTCAGTCAGTGGCACCACGATCCACTCAGGTGCTTAACGTAGAAGCGTGGAAGCCTTCTCGGTTCTTCCCTTCTCTTAACTCCTATATCCAAGTCACCGATGCCTATCGGATCCATTTCCAAACGATATCTCAGATCCAACCCTCCTTGCCCTCTGCTGCCATCACTCCAGTCCAAGCCTCCATCATCTCTCTTCTGGACCTGACTCCAGCCTCCAGTCTGGTCTCCACATAGAGACCACAGCAAACCCCCAGGGGTATCTCCTCCCACCTAGAATGAAGCCCAGACTCCTTACAGAGGCCCCTGAGGCCCTGCGTGATCCCACCTCAACCAGCCTCTCTAGCCGTATCTCCAGGCTCCTTCCCCGGCTCCAGCCTGCAGGCTTTCTGACAGTTCCAAGGACAAGCACCTTTGCCGTGCTGCTCCCCCTGCCCGGAAGGCTCTCAGATCTTCCCATGACTGGCTTCTTTCCGTCTTTCACATCTCAGCTCATGTGTCACCTCTCCAAGGAGGTCTTCCCTGCCACCCTCTCCAAAATAGCCTCCTGCTCCCCCTCCATCTTCTCTAACTGTGCTGAGCAAAGCTAAAAGGGTAGCAGAGTGTACTGATGGCCCAACTAGAATTGGCTCCACAAGGGCTATCGTGGAGAAAAGCAAAGCCTTTTCTCCAGGAGGTCCAGAAAAGAGGCCACGTGGTGGGATCAGTCCAGGGCTGGGGCATCCAGAGAGGATATGTCCTGTGACGATGACTTTCTCCCTGGCCTCTGGGATAAAGAAGGATGTTCCCAGCTGACCACAGAGCTGCCTCCTCTGGCCCTCCTGCCATTCTTGAGTGACCTCAGGGCCCAAGAAGGGCAGCCTGAGAAGATGAGAAAGAGCAGGGGCCCTACCTGCCTGGAAAGCCGATGTGCTTCAGGCCCCTGGCAGTCACGGCCCCACTTCTCCCACCTCATCTCACATATTTGTCAACTGCACTTAAGGTTGGGTCGGTTGCCTTCCACTGCAACACACCTGAGAGATTATTCACGTTCCCTTCAGTAACTGGGCCAACCACGGCTTTGATCCTCAGCAGGGAATATGCCACCCCCTTGGGAACGAGTCAAACAGGACCCCTCCTGCCCCACCCCAGGTGCCAGTTGCTGCCAGGGCTGATGTCTGGGCCCAGTTCCTTCCCCAGGGGCCTGTGACCTGGCGGCTTCCCTCTGTGGGTCAGACACCCATTTGGCCCACCTGCTGTGGACCTCCTGTGAAGTTCCTTTCGCTGCAAGAAGGAAGCTGCAAGCCCTTGGCTCCTCTGTAGAACTGAGACATCCGTGCCTGAAAACAGAAAACTTCCCTGACTCAAGTGCCTCCCCTCACAGACACTCTTCCAGCTTCTCTTTGATGAAACGTGACTATCTCCTTCCCAGGGCAGGAGTTTCCAGAGCCTCATCATTTTACTTCACACTTTTATTTCTTCATCTAGTGCAGGTTTTCTCCGCCTCGGCGCTATTGGCACTTCGGGGTGGATAATTCCTTGTTGTTAGGGGGAAGTCCTGTATATTGTGGGATATTTAGCAGCGTCCCTGGTCTCTACCCACTAGAGGTAGAGACAATCCTCCCCCAGGGGTTTGTCCTCCCCCTCCCCCAGATATGACAACCAAAAATGTCTCTAGATGTTGCCACATGTCCCCTGGTGGGGCGGGGGTCAAGATGCCTCTCCCCAGCCCCCCCCCCCCCAAGAATCTCTGAATGTGATGAGTACCACCTGGACGAGTAGATGGAATTTCCACTCCAGGAAAAGGATGCTTGTTCCCATTCACTGGCTAGTCTCCTGGCTGACCAGCCAGCTACTCAAATTTGACATATTTCTATGTCAATCTTTCTATGAAATAGATTCTTTTTACTCTCAGCATGGTTTGAGGCTTTGCTCGTATCACTTCCTTTCTAACCTAATCTGGTCATTGCTGACTTTAAGATTGTAGAGAAAGAGGCACAGCCGGCTGCAAGCACTCAGACCTTGGAGAAGCCCCTTTCTCTCTTGCAGCGGCCGTTTCCTTGGTCTGGGGCACCAGCATCTCACCTGGGCCACAGCGGCGGCCCCCTGACCAGGCTGTCTGGCTCCAATCTTGCTCTCTCCGGTAGAGCCTCTGCATCAGGCCTTCTAAGGTGCACATCAGATCATGCCACTCCTTGGGTAAGACCTGTCAGTGGCTCCCTGAACTTTCAGGATAAGGGCCAAACTTCTGACCTATTTAAACTTCTGGGCAGGGTAAAGGCTGAGCTTCACACCATTCGAGCCTCAGCCCCAGGGTCCTGCATGACCCAGCTCAGCTGACCTCTAGCTCCTCTCCCACTTCTTCACATGCACCCCTCCAAGGTCCAGGGGTGGCTGGACCACTTGCAGCCTGCAGAGATGTGCCAGGCTGCCCACGCCTCTGGTCCTTTCTGTGCATATGGCTGTTCTCTCTGCCTGAGATTCTCCTTCCCAACTTGTCCTTAAAGCCTATTCCTCCTACAAAGCCCGACTGAGCATCCCTCCCCTGGGTGCCACCCCTCAGCTCCACTGGGCACGCACAGGGCCCTTTCTGCCCTGCCTGCTGATGGTGTTTATCCTGCTCCACGTGAACTTCTCATTTACATCCCTCTAATCCCTCTAGACACGGGGCTTCTTGAAGATGGAAACTGCCTCTCAGTCAGGTCTGTATCCCTATGCCTGTGACAGCCTGCCAATCCTTTCTAAGGGATACATTCTTTCGTTAGCTGTGTAAATATCCACACTTGCTCTGTGTCCTCTACCAGGCGGCTCCACATAGCTCTGCCAACATTGCATGTTTATCTTATCATTCTTCCAGAGGCAGGTTGTTTCAGGCTCTCCTCCCTTCCCCCACTCTTGCTTCCCTCGGCCTTCTATACCTGCGATGCGTTCATTTATTCATATGAATATTTATTGAGAGCCGCCTTTATGCCAGGCATTGGGTCAAAGGGCCACTCTGTTCATACAAAATGCTTCCAGTAATTAGGCTAACATTCTTCCAAACGCTACCCCTTCCTGTCCGGGATGCGGCTCCCTAGGGCCTCCTGGTACCCCAGAAGCTGACCGGGAGCCTTGAAATCTGGCCACAGGGCCTGCGTTAAGCTAGAGGGGCTACTCCATCCAGCCATGAAAAAACCCAGTGAACTCCCCATCCCCCTCAAAATAGTCAGCAAACCTCTCTAATAACAGGAACGCTAGCATCCACAAGATCCGGCGTGTCAGTCAGACTGCACTCCTTTGCTTTTGGCAGGACTTGAATCAAAGGAGAGCTCACCTACAGCTGATCTCATTCTAATCAGAAGCTCTGATTGTTACTCACATGTCTTTGGTTGATACCAATGTAACAATGAATAAAGAGTCAGAAGCTCATGGGTAGCTTCTTTTTTTTTTTCTTTTGAAGATGAGGCCCTCTGAAGTTGTACTTTTTAGACCTTTTCAACAGAATGATGAGGCAAAGATTCCTTCTCAGCCTCCTCTTTCCTGTTTTATGCCTTAGACTGGGGACACCTGCATGCTGGTCCCTCAAAACTTTCTGCTTGAGGGTCGGCCCTGATGATTTGTGGTCCCAGAGGGTCAAGATTCACTCACACAACTTCACAAAGTAGAACGAGGAAGCTGCTTTTCTGCAGAACCTTGCCTCAGGTTACAGGTTCCAGTCAATTTATAAGGAATTCAAGAAAAGAAGGAAGGAACAGGGAAACTAAGGGCAAAAAATGCATAGCCGGGCTATAGAAACGCATGATCTGGGTTAACATATCAGCCAAGGGGTGGGGAGCTTTGGGGACGGCGAGGCATAAGAAGAAAGGTTCCTTCCAGTGTGGGAACTAGAAGGGAAGTGCCCTGGTAGCAGGGGAAACATTCCCACTGAAAGACTTCAGTTCTCAAATATAATTTTCATTCTCTGACTTTCTTCATTGAGGTACCATTGGTTTATAACGTTATGTAAGTTTCATGTGTACAGCATTATATTTCTACTTCCATATGTACTACAGCGTGTACAGTTTCCATCTGTCGCTGTAGAGTTGCTCCCCTTTACCCATGTTGCCCTTGCCCTGCCCTTTTCCCTCTAGTAGCCACTACTCTGTTCTCTGTATCTATGTGCTTGGTTTGTTTGGTTTGTTCATTTATTTTGTTTGTTTTTTGTTGTTTTTTTTAATTGAAGTATAGTTAATTTACAATGTTGTGTTAGTTTCAAGTGTACAGCAAAGTGATTCAGTTATACATGTAACTTTCAGGTTATTTTCCATTATATGTTATTATAAGATATTGAATATAGTTCCCTGTGCTATACAGTAGATCCTCGTTTACCTATTTTATATATAGTGGTGTGTAGATGTTAATCCCAAACTCCTAATTTATCTCCCCCCCTCCACCCCCTCTATCCCCTTTGGTAACCATAAGTTTGTTTTCTATGTCTCTGAGTCTATTTCTGTTTTGTAAATAAGTTCATTTGTATCATTTTTTTTAGATTCCACATATAAGCAATATCATGATATTTGTCTTTCTCTGACTTACTTCACTTAATATGATAACCTCTAGGTCCATCCATGTTGCTGCAAATGGCATTATTTCATTCTTTTTTATGGCTGAGTAATATTCCATTGTATATATGTACCACATCTTCTTTATCCATCATCTGTTGATGGACTTTTAAGTTCCTTCCATGTCTTTTATATCCCAAATGTGAATGAAATCATACAGTATTTGTCTTTCTCTGTTGGGCTTATTTCACTTAGCATAATACCCTAAAGGCATCCATCCATATTGTTGCAAATGGCAAGATTTCATTCTTTTTTATGGCTGAATAGTATTCCATTTGCGTGTGTGTGTGTGTGTGTGTGTGTGTGTGTGTGTGTGTGTGTACCAAAGTTTCTTTATCCATTCCTCCACTGATGGGCACTTAGGTTGCTTCCATATCTTGGCTATTGTAAATAATGCTGCGATAAACATAGGGGTGCATATATCTTTTCAAATTAGTGTTTTTGCATTCTTTGGATAAATACCCAGAAGTGGGATAGCTGGATCCTCTGTTATATATCTATTCTTAATTTTTTGAGGAATCTCTGTACTGTTCTCCATAGTGGCTGCACCAATTTACATTCCAGCCAATAGTGCACAAGAATTTCCTTTTCTCCACATCTTCTCTAACCCTTACTATTTCTTGCCTTTTTGATAATAGCCATTCTAACAGGCAGGAGGTGATATCTCATTGTGGTTTTGATTTCCATTTCCCTTATAATTAGTGATGTTGAACATCTTTTCATGTGCCCATTGGCCATCTGTATGTCTTCTTTGGCTTACTTTCTTATTCTTGACTCTTTTTCCCCTGTTGTCTATAGATGGAAACTGAACTGGAGCATTTCCATAAGCAGAACACACAGCTGGAGCTGAACATCACAGAATTGTGGCAGAAATTAAGAGCTACTGATCAGGAGATGCACAGAGAGAGACAAAAGGTGTGAGGATTTTCAGAGTCTGGCAGCTCTTGGATTCAGGAGTTGGCGCCTGTCTGCAATGGGCAACTGGCTTCCAAGAGACAGAGCCAGCCCATAGCTAAGATACACCCATTTTAACTAGCATTCTTCACTTGCTCACAGCCCTGCCCTATTTCAGGCTCATGTAAATTTACGTGACTGAATCCATCTGAGACTATAAAATGACTTTGGGTATAGTGATCAAGGAGGTGGGAAGCCAGTGTTATAGGAATGCTCACAACATTGGCTTGTGTGGCCTGGGAAGGAACATGCTCAGAGAGATCATCTGTAGTCGGTGGTTAAAGGCTTGACTACCAAAACAATGTTGAGCTAGGAGGACCTCAGAAATCACCTATTCCGGTCTCTCTATGTAATAAACAAGGAAAGCAAGGTCAGAGAGATTAGGAAATTAGAAACTTCACCCAGCACCCACAGCTAGTGAGCACATACAGAGCCAGGGCTGGGAACCCAGTCTTCTGGTCCTGGGCCAGGACTTGGCTGCACCCTCACCCCCTGGCACAGAGCACCTCGTAATGTTGGTAGAATTAGATTGAATTTTTCCACCCCTCACGTTAAGGATTGACTCTGTACTAGGTAATACTAGAAGCTGCAGAGCTATCAACGTGAACTGATACAGATCCTGCCCTTCACAAACTGAAGAGGTTGACAGGTGATTTGTGGCATGTGCATAGTAATTATCAGCCAGCCAAGGCTGAAAATTATGGAACATGAATAAAGAGCTGTGGGAGTGAAGAAAAAGGAGAGGCTCTCTAGGTCAGGGGTAAGGGAAGATGGGTATCTGAGAAAGCACAATGGAAGAGGGAGGATGTAGCCCAAGTTTGCAGATGAACCAGTCTGCTCAATTTTGTCATGATCTTCCCTACCCACTCACAGCAGCCCTCAGGCAGGAGAAACACTGGGTGAGCTAACAAAGGGGCAGGGAAGCCCTGGCACAGGGATCTGCAAGAGAGAATCGATGCTCTCCATCTTGGCTCCGAAAGGAGTAGGTGACCGCTTGCGCCTCTTTTAGTCTTTTAAGGCCTGTGGTCCTGGAAGGAATCCAGAGCCAATAAAGGAATCAGTGTGTTCTGCCTCCTAAAAATGCACCTGTTCAGGCCAGGGGCACAGGAGTTTTAGGGCCTCTCCCTCTGGGCTATGTGCCCATCCAGGCCTCTGGGCCCTGTGTGGCCCCTGGTGGTCAACGGTAAGTCCTAGATGAGGTGTCTCTTGTCCCTTTAAGCAGCCACAAGGCTGCAGCCCCTGCCCCTGGAGAGTCCCTATGGGGCCAGAAGTAAATGCCTCTGCTTGCAGGAGCGGGACTTGGAGGCGCTGGTCAAACGGTTTAAGACGGACCTTCACAACTGCGTGGCGTGCCTCCAAGAACCCCGGCAGCTGAAGGAGAAGGTCCGCGCTCTCTTTGAGAAGTACGTGCAGCGGGCAGACATGGTGAGCTCTGCCTCCCTTTCCGCCCTCCCCTGCCCTCCAGGCTCTCCCCTCCCTCACGGTGAGCCCCTCCTGCCCCATCAGGTGGAGATCACAGGGCTGAACTCGGACCTGCAGCAGGAGTACACCCGTCAGCGGGAGCACCTGGAGAGGAGCCTGGCCACTCTCAAGAAGAAGGTGGTCAAGGAGAGTGAGCTGCACCGCGCGGATTATGTCCGCATCATGCAGGTACCCGCACGCGCCCCTCAGCTCCCTCGAGGCTGGGCCGTCAGAGACAAGAGAGCCTGTCAAGGGCCCCTCCAAGACCACTGTCCTCAGGGTTCCCCAAACGTCCAAGGGACCCACTAGCTTTCTCCAAAGCTCCTTCTTTGACCTGTCTCCTCCGACCCCCCAGAGCTCGTCCTGGCGGTGACCATGGCCCAGAGCCCCACCAAGGAGGTTTTCTAGGCATTTCCATGCCCACTCCTGCCCCTCCAAGGTTCGTTCATTTCTGCCCCATCTCACTTCACCAGCCACCCGTTTCTTTTTTCTACCCCCATCTTTATCCAAAGCACTCCTGCATCCTGCCTCACTCCTCTCCTTGACCCTTGTCCCCTCTGGACTTTGGCCACGTGACTTTAGCTCTCCAAGTTACTCTCTTCCTTCTCCTCTTTTGTTTCCAGCTCTTGTTTCACCTTACTTTGTTTTGCTGCTTTTTATTCTGCTACCTGTATCACATGGTCCCTGCTGGCCAAGTTCTCTCCTGGGAACATGCCCATCTCCTCCCACCTCCTCCAGCTTTTCTGGTGCCTCAGGTCCCTACTCTTATCTCTCGGGTCCGGAGCCAACCACACCCACCCTAAGTGTTGGCCACCCCTTTAATGAGCTGTCCACGCCCACCTCCCCAGACTCTTCCTAGGGCTGTTCAGAGAGCCTAACCCCATTACTGCCACCTCCACTTATACACACTCTCAGACTGCCAGGCAGGATTCTGCTGCCAGTTTCTCTTTGGGTATCAGTATCACCCGAGGCAATGAATGTGACTTAATATCAAAAGAGAACATCAGAATCACATTTATAAGGCATGTACCTTTTTATGTTTCTATTTCTTTAATGCTGTAATTAAAATGCTAGAATGGGGATGGGCTGCAGTTGGATTGAAACAAATCAGTTCCGAACACAGCTGGGCAGAGCACACTGCAATTCAGGCCAGCCCCAGGCACGGCAGGTCTCATGCCACCTTTACAACCAGCCCCTGCTTAAAAGCAGCCCACACCATCAAGCAGCCCACTGCCCAGCTCCTGAGCCATGAACGCAGTCAGAGGCCCAGAGATAGGAGTAAATTCAATCGGTGGGACCCTTAGGCACCAGCAGCTGATACACAGGGCCATTGCTAAGGGTCTCGAGTGCTCCCAAGCGTGCAGAGTCCCCAGGGGCACTGCAGCCTGCGGGGCGGGGGGCCAGGGAGACTGCAGGAGTGGTTGTCACCTGGTGACATTGCTGAGCTCTCATCTGTGACTTGCCACCAGAGCACAGGCCTGAGGGCTCCTCCAAGGGTCCCTCTCTCCATGCCAACCAGACACCCAAAGCAAACGTCAATCCTAGGAGGAGAAGGAAAAGGAAAGAGAGTAAAGACCACAGCCTAGGTGAGGGTGTAAGCGTCAGCACGAGGCTGCTCAGGACAGGCAGAAGGGCCTCTTTTGCTCCCCCATTCCCCAGGGGCCACATGCCCACTCCTGCTGGGCCAGGGTGAGAGTCGGGGGGGGGGGGTAGCGGGAGCAGAGGAGACCCAAGCAGGGCTTCTGCCCAACGCCACCACTCCCTGGTGGCTGGCAGAGGGAGCCATCAACAGGGAGGACCCCGGAGAGTGTTTGCTCAAGCAGCATTGTAAACCTGTGTGCTGCGGAGCCCTGGGGATGCACAGAAGTGCCACAGACAACTGCAGGGGGCAAGAGGGGGGTCAGGACGCAGGGCTCTGGGTGCCCAGCACCTGCTCAACCAGGGAGACTCCTTGCCTATTGCAGTGGGCTCTGCGTAAGATTTTGTTTGGAAGACTTTAAAAAAAGATAAACTTTCAAAACTACTGTTCTGGATGATAAAAATTGTTTCCTTCTTTGGTCTTAAGGGCCAGGCAAGGTGGCGGGCCTGGAGAAAAGAGCACAGCCCTGTCTTGGTACAGACCCAGTTTACCCTCCTGCTGGCCAGTCTTTCTGGGGGAGGGGAGGGCGGTCCTGAACTTCTCCAGGAGCCGCCTTCCTATCTGTAAGAGAGGAAGAAAACACCAACCTCAGCTAGTTACTGCAAGGACTGAGTGAGCTAACTAATGTCAAACGTTGGCCACTGGCCCTGTACAGAACAGGTGCTCCAAAAATGCTATTTTCCTTCCCTTCTTCCGAGCAAAAGACTTACTCAAGAACCAAGGCAAAATCTAGTAGGAGAGCCTGGAAGGCCATCACAGCACGGACTGGGAGTGCCCATGGGCTTGAGGCACGGAAGATGGGACAGTACAACTGATCCCAGACCCCCCAGCTGGTGGCCCGGGGTGCCCGTTGCTTTGGTATGCGTTTGTAAGGAGCTGCATCTGCAGGTACCAAGGCCCTGACACTTAAGTCTCAAAAGGCTGAGGAAGGCTGGGGCAGACATGGCATCTGAGAGAAACTTGTTAGGAAACATAGAAAGTGAGGTCGCTGTCTCATTTATATGTTCAGATAGGAGCACGGGGCCTCCTCGTTCATTCTCCAGCATGATTGCTGATACTAAAATAAGAGTTGCAATGGAATACAAACATCTAGGACACGTACTTTATTCATTCAGGACATGTATTTTGCGGGCTTCTTACATGCCAAGCTGCGAGCTGGCCGTGGAGGATTCCCAGACTAATGTGATGGCTTGCCTACTCTCAGGGAGCTCACCTAGGGAACTTGAGCCAGACACAGATAAGCACTGCTCCATACAGCGCATCCAGGGTGGTAAGCTCACCGGAGAGGGGGGCTTCAGCTAGGGGGCATGGCATTTGAGCTGGGCCTTGAACGGTGAGTAGAGGGGGTCAGGGAGCAATGGGAGAAGAGACTTCCAGGCCGAGGACACAACCTGAGAACAGTCAGAGAAGAGAGAGGCCTGTGGGGTGTTTGGGGACCCAGGAATCCCCTGACGTAACTTTATTGCAGAGCATGGGGGCAGGGAGGAAGGGCCCTTTGGAATGGTAGGTAGCTTAGGGTCACGTTGAAAGGGCTTTCTGTGTCACACAAGAAGCATGAAGTTTATTTTATAAGCTGGTGCCCCCTAAGGTTTCTTAAGTAGGTAGGGGTGTTATCTGTTCTGGAAAGGTTACTTCAATGGGCAGGGGGGAAAGACCGGTGGGGAAAGGCAAGTGGCAGGAAAACCCTTTCGAAGATGACTTCCACGTTAAAGGGAGATGACAGGCCTCGGGAGGGGAAAATTGTGATGTCAGAAGATGTTTCAGAGCAGAGATGATGAATAGAAGTGTCTGGTTAGATGTGAGAGGAAGGCTGAAAGAGGAGTGGAGAAATGGTTCATTTGTGCAGTTAGGCAGATGGCGATCCCACCAACTGTGGGCTCTGGAAAGATGCCACTGAGTGGGGCTCCCAAGTTATCGGAATAAATCGATTGCCTGCTTTTTCCACACTAACCAGACCCTGCTGCATTCTTAAAGGTGTCAATTCAAGGTAGGCCAGTAGGGGGTGCTCTAGGCATTTCCTTTCTGCGCCCTTCTCCGTCGGAGTCTGAAGTTCTGTCAGTCGGTTCCCATGCGGCGCTCTCTCGCATTGCCCTCAACCAAAGGCTGGACAAGTCCTGGACAGCTTGGCGTAGCCTCTTTGTTCAGAAGCCTTTCTATATAAACAGACCTTAGTATCCCCGAGCCAGCCTCTCTCACATGCCCCAAGTCCTGGCGCTCGATGGACCCAGGTCAGATTTTCCGTGCCAGAGGAGCTGGCTGGGGATCTGGAGCATCAGAGGGGCCTTTGTAGGCCGTCCTGACCAAGGGGGCATCAAGAACAGAAAGCTCAGCAAACCTGTTGCATTCACGTTTTGACTTCACAAAACTACCCAAGGCACTCACAGTTGACCTCAGTGTGGCCTCTGGACTCCTCAGAACACGGACCACCCCAGAAAGCCCTCTTAAGGCAGCCCCACTTGTACTTCTCAGGGGCTCCCTCGGCCTCCATACTATGGGAGGTGTTGACGGAGGTGACGTACACCAGAGGTGAGAGAGTGGAGTCTGGGAGGCAGCAGTCAGAGGCATCAAGGCACCTGGGGGCGGACGCCACCAGATTCGAATCCCAGCTCTGCCACCCATGCACGGCCTCGGCTTCCTCATATGAAACTGAATCTCATAATACCTTCCTCCTGAGGCGGTTGTAGGGATTAAACGAGGCTGTGTATGCAAAGTGTCAGACACAGTGCAGGAATCTAGTCCACCCTTGGAGTTGTTATCTTGTTATTATCATCGTCATCAAGCATTTGGCGGCTCAGACCCTGCTTGCTCCCTCTTGGCTCCGGGCCTGAAACACTCTTCCCTGCACCGCCCCTCCCCCAGGCTCCACAGGGAGGCTTCCTCGCACTGGTGACCGCCCCGCGGGGCATCTCTCTGCACTGGATCCAAGCTGGGCCTCCCACATCTGGCACAATAAGCACCTAATAGGCTTTCTGTTTTTATGAATGAACGAACGAACAGAGCAGAGGAATCGGGCTGCATTGAGTCCTGGGCCTCAATCACACTCTAGTGAGGCCTGAGTTGTGTTCTGGAGACCTGTCTTAGGTGACCAGCCTCATGGAGGTGTCCAGGGCTGGCAGTGGCGTCAGAAACATGCATATCAGAAAGGTACCAGGAGCCTGAAGTCCCAATCATGGCGACAGGGTTGTCAGGGTGGAGAGAATGGCGGGGGCTCCACGTGGGGCCATTACAGTAGTAGAGGTGAAAGATGCTGAGAGCTGGTTATGAATGAACATGAGATTCAGTTCAGACACAAAGGCGACAGGATTGAGTGACAAAGTGAATGGAGGTTGACCGGGAAGAAGTACCTAAAAATGTTTCTGGAGAGAACTGGGGAAATGGCACTTTCAGTCTCCAATCTTTATTCTGATTACTATTATTTTATTGAATGAAGCAGGGGAAGTGAAGCTAAGTGATGCCAGCTAAGAGGAGGAGTGGGGAGAGCCCCTGAGCGGGCTGGGGTGCCCAGGAGTTCCCTGTGGCTCTCCTAAGACTCCCTTCTGTGGTCTCCCCTGCTCAACGTTTACCCCCTGGTTTGTAATTTCCTGGTTTACAAGATTCATCTTATTCAACTTGGTATCCACTGTGTTAGTTATCCATTTGCTTATCCCTTCCACAAATATTTATTGAGCACCTCTTACAGGCCAGGCAGAGTCCAAGGTCTTAGAATCCAGTAAAAACGTACTTAAGTGATTATGTCATGATATAAAGTCAGCATGGAGAAATTCCAGGGGGAGGAAACAGAGCATCTGGAAAGAAAATGTGGGCTATGCATCACCAAGGCCTGGGCTGGTTAAAAGGGTAAAAAATCAGGAGAAAACCTGCTGACTTTATAGAAAAACAGGCACAAACCCGAGCCTGTGAATGAGGGACTGGTAATAATTGGGCATTTCATCCAATGAGGGACTGGTAATAATTGGGCATTTCATCCGGAGAACATATTTTTTTAATGAGGAAGAGTGAAATTAAGTGAAATACCGAAAATCTGAAGGTAGATCTGATCTGCCTAATTAAAAAGGCTCTGGAGGGAAGAACTCTCGGGGTGTCTGCAGTTCACATCCCCATAACAGAGAAGGCTTGTCCTGCTCTCTGACGGCAGCGCTTGGCATCACGCTGTCCTCTGGGCTCAGACTCCACACTCACCACTCCAGAGACAGTGTCCCAAGGGGAAGCACAGTTTGTTTCTGGCACAGGTTCGTCTTATGTAGATTTGGTCAGTGTTTGCCTTTGTTGGTACTCAGACGCTCGAGGGCCTTGCTACTACCCAGGGCAGCATCTCCTGGGACCTGGTTAGAAACGCAGAATCTCAGGAGCAGCTCCAGGCCTGCTGAGTCAGAAGCCACATCTAACCGGATCCTCAGGCGATTCGTGCATAGTCCTATGAGAGGTGCTGTGGCGGACATGCTGAGCACCGAGGCCGTGGGCTCCAAGAGCAGAGCGGTCCATGGTGAGAGGGATGCCTTCATGGAGCCTCCCCTGGGGCTCCTGTGCTGAGTGTGAAAAGGAAGGCAAGGCAAGAGAGAAGAGACTGCTTGGTCCCAGAGCGCAGAGCCCCTCCACCTGGCCTGCAGCGGGTCCTGCCCCGCACGCCTCTCTACTCCTCTCACCTCGCACTCCCGTGACACAGAACTGCTGCAGGTCACCCCACACACCTGCCGTGTCATTCTGTGCCTTTCTCCTGCCATTCCAGTTATCTGGGACCCCCTTTACCTTCTCCTTGGTAACTCTGTCAAGCCTCAGCCCAGGGGTCAGTTCCTAGGAATCCACCCTGGTCATTCGGGCAGAGCTAAGTGCCTTTCCTCTGTGTCCCACTCCTCCATCCCAGCAAGGTGGCCACCTCACTAAAGTGTGCCCAGACCCCTCACTAAACCCTAAACTCCTCAAGAACAGAGGCCAAGTCTTACTTTCTCTATATATACGCCTCAGGATCAGCACAGTGCCTGGCACATAATAAGTACTCAATAAATATTGGATGGATGGTTGGATGGATGGATATTTATCAAACGCTAACGAGAGAAGTGAACTTCCAGTGGCTGTAGCAAATGTTAATTATCCATTTACTTTTCTTTATTCCTCAGTAAACCGTATGCTGCTGAGAGCAGAAACCATGTCTTATTTCTGTCCGCATCCTGGGGATGCAGCAGATACCATATAAATGTAGGTTCAACAAATGAATGGAAAAAAACAAAGTGTAGCACAGTACTTAAGAGCTCAGAGCTCTGGAGCCAGACTGGGTCAGAATCCTGGCTCTGCCACTTGCTATCTATGTAATTTGGGTAAGTTACATCACCTCTCTGTGCCTCAGTTTTCTCTAATACTGTGGTTGTAATAGAATCTATGCATAGGGTTATTATGAAACTTCAATGCATTAAGTTCATGAAAAGTGCTTAGAAAAGCATTGCTGTTGCTACGGATGGGAAGAGCCTGGATGGATGGGAATGGTGCACACTGCCCGTAGCTAACTTTGCCAGAGTCCACCTGAAGGTAAGTCAGCTGTTAGCTCAAGAGGCTGATCCATGAGCCAGGATAAAGACTCATGCAGCAGTAGAGGCACCAGAGACGTAATCTGGGTCCAGGACCAACACTGACTCTTCCCCACACCCTTAGCCCCAGGCCAAAGCAGGTCCTGTGCCCACTGACCTCTTATCCATCTACACTCACTCTCTCCTCCTTCTTCTCTATAGGAAAATGTCTCCCTGATCAAGGAGATTAATGAGCTCCGCAGAGAGCTGAAGTTCACCCGCTCCCAAGTCTATGACCTTGAAGCAGCCCTGAAACTGACCAAGAAAATTCAACCACAAGACGTTCCAGAGACAGGTAATGTCACCAGTGGTCAAGAAAGATGGGCACTGGGATCCAGGGACCAATGGCAGCCGCGAGCAGGTCTCCTTTTGGCTTTCAAAGCTGCCTCTCCTGAGTTTCCTCCTGTATCAGCTCACATCCACCCCATGGCCTCCTGGGCACCTCTGCATGCCACGCGCCTGCTCTTCAAAGGATTTGTGAGGACCCTACCACATTCAAACACTCACAAATCCAGAATTCTTGGGGTTAGCAAAGTTTCAGAATTCAGAATCTTTCAGACCTTAGGAAGAACATACTATTCGGTAGTGAAACATATGAATATTCGCACTAAACATGAATTTAAAAATGCTTTCCATTTTTAAAGCTTTTTGCCTTTTACAATTGTGGATCAAGGATTGTGGACTTGTACGATGAAAATAAAGGCAAAAATGAGGACCAGAAACAACTTAAAGGGAGAAGGGAAAGAATTACATTAAAAATATTAAATGAGTTAGTTATTGCAGTTATAAAATTCCTCTGAATTTCTGATAGCCAAGACAAAAAGAGAAAAAATATGATGGTTTACATAGCTCTCATATGGGGAAAGGAAGTTTTTTTCTGGAGGAACAAACCTTTCCCTGGTACTAAGTTCTGTGACATGGAGACTTACAAAAGGGATATTGAACAACATAATTGACAGTCTTTAATGGTAGGTTTTCAGACAATAAAAAACATTCTTCAGATGTCCATTTCTTATCTGGACAGTCAATAAAAAACAAGAGTATAAGGTATTACTGTGGAAAATTAAGCCAACGTAGTTCAAGTATATTGTTTTCTGGTGGTTTACCTTCAGGAATAAAGCTCAGAAACCCTAATGAACTGAAACATTCCACAGCTGTGAACTGGGTCTTTCAAATATCAGCCACCTCATGTACTATGGTTATGCAAGATATTATCATTGGCGGAGGGTAGCTGAAGGATACACAGGAACTCTCTGCACTATTTTAATAACTGTTTGTGAGTCTTGAACTGTTACAAATTATATATATATATATATATATATAATTGTGTCTCATACGCCATTGCCGTTAGAGTTGAAGTTGAGAGGGTAAACTCTGTGAGTAGTACCCGAAACAATATTAGCTCTGAAGAACTGACATAAGAGCACAGCATGTGTTAAAAAGACTGAGAGGCTTCCCTGGTGGTGCAGTGGTTGAGAGTCTGCCTGCTAATGCAGGGGACACGGGTTCGAGCCCTGGTGTGGGAGGATCCCACATGCCGCGGAGCAACTAGGCCCGTGAGCCACAACTACTGAGCCTGCGCATCTAGAGCCTGTGTTCCGCAACAAGAGAGGCCACGATAGTGAGAGGCCCGCGCACCGCGATGAAGAGTGGCCCCCGCTTGCCGCAACTAGAGAAAGCCCTCGCACAGAAACGAAGACCCAACACAGCCAAAAATAAATAAATAAAATTAATTAATTAATTAAAAAAAAAAAAAAAAAGACTGACAACTTGGGAATTCCCTGGTGGCCCAGTGGTTAGGACTCTGCGCTTTCACTGCCGAGGGCCAGGGTTCAATCCCTGGTCAGGGAACTAAGATCCCACAAGACGCGTGGCACAGTCAAATAAATAAATTAATTTAATTAAATTAATCAATCTGTTAAAAAAAAAAAAGAAAAAGACAGAACTTGACTTCTTAGAGGTGAAACCATCTTCAGTTGGAGGTGAAGCATAGATGTGTCTGTGAACAATCACAAAACTTCTCTTTTAAAAAAATATTTCAAATATGCCCCAGCGGCCTAGCAAATAACTAGAGACCTCCTCAGGATGCTGTATGATATAGCCAGGTTCTTCTTATTACTATGATGGAAACTATCAGACAGACAAAAATTGAGAGAAATTCTAATGAATCCCCATGAATTCATTCCCTGACTTGAACAACTGTCACTCTTGCTTCATTGGTATTGCCACGCCCCCCTCCACCCAGTTATTCCCTCCCACACCCATAGTAGATTATTCTGAAGCAAACCAAACATCATGCCACTTGTGTCATAGAGCTTTACTCAAGGGAGGTTTCATCGGTAATGGCTGAAGACAGGTACTACCAATTGTCTGCCTTGATCATGAAGAACCTAAGTCTAGCTTCTGGTTCTGAACATGGGGCCTCCAAAACAAGTTAGCTCAAAATATACATTCCTATGTTGTTTAAAACTGACCAATTCAGTTAGTTTGAAGAATTCTTTATCTGAACAGGAGAGGTTATCATCCCCAACCACAATTTTAGTTTTAGCAGCATTTATATTGTCATTCACACAACAATTAACCAATAGGCCTAATAGACACACCTGCTTGGTTTTCAGTTATTAAAACCATATTATTAGAACATCTAATTAAAGATGGCTAATTGAAAACCTACTAAAATGGCATAAATAAACCAAAGAAAACACAACGGAAACAAGAGACGTACAATTTTGAAAGCTGGAAAATGGATAGATGAGTGGTTACTGACTTCATAGACCCGAGAAACCTGAATCCTAAGCCAGGAGTGGGGAACCTAGAAGAAACCTGATGAACCCCTGAAAGGCTCAGGAATTAGCAGAAGCAGCTATCTCTGGAAGTGGGGGTGAAGGTGTGGCTGAAAGCAAGAGGGAAAGTCTTTAAGAAGCTGTTAGATCTACCTAGTACCCAACACAGTGGCTAAAAATAGAACCATCAGGTCCATCATCATGAAATTCTAGAATACCAGAGTGCAAAGAAAAAACTCCTAATTGCGGGATATAAAGTCAGCACACAAAAATCAGTTGCATTTTTATACACTAACAACGAATAATTTGAAAAGGAAATTAAGAAAACAATTTAACTTACAATAGCATCAAAGAGAATAAAATACTTAGGAATAAACTTACCAAGGAGGTGAAGGACTACCTGTACACTGAAAACCTACAAAAAACCACTGAAAGAAATTGAAGAATACACCAGCAAATGGAAAGACATCTTTTGTTCATGGACTGGAAGATTTATTAAAATGTCAATACTATCCAAAGTGATCTACACATTCAATGTAATCCCTATCAAAATCCCAATGACATTTTTTTTGCAGAAACAGAACATCCATTCTAAAATTCATTGGGAGTCTCAAGGTACCCCGAATAGCCAAAACTCTTGAAAAAGAACAAAGTTGGAGGCCTCACACTTCTTATTTCAAAATTTACAGCAAAGCTATAGTAATCAAAACAGTATGGTACTGGCATAAATATAGACATATAGACCAATGGAATAGAATACAGAGCCCAGAAATAAACACTCACATATATGGTTAAATGATTTTCAATGTGGGTGTTAAGACTATTCAATGAGGAAAGGACAGTCTTTTCAACAAATGGTGCTGGGAAAACTGGATATCCACATGCAAAGGAATGAAGTTGGACCCTTACCTTACATCATATACAAAATTTAACTCAAAATGGGGGCTTCCCTGGTGGCGCAGTGGTTGAGAATCTGCCTGCCAATGCAGGGGACACAGGTTCGAGCCCTGGTCTGGGAAGATCCCACATGCCGCGGAGCAACTGGGCCCGTGAGCCACAACTACTGAGCCTGCGCATCTGGAGCCTGTGCCCTGCAGCAAGAGAGGCCGCGACAGTGAAAGGCCTGTGCACCGCGATGAAGAGCGGCCCCCGCTCGCCACAACGAGAGAAAGCCCTTGCACAGAAACGAAGACCCAACACAGCCAAAAATAAATAAATAAATAAATAAAAATTTATTTAAAAAAAAAAAAAATTTAACTCAAAATGGACCAAAAACTTAAACATAAGAGCTAAAACTATAAAACTCATATAAGAAAATATAGGGGGAAACTTCATTATATTAGATTTTGCAAAGATTTCTTAGATATGACATCAAAAGTACAAACAAAAAGAAAGTAGATAAACTGGACTACATCCAAATTTAAAGCTTTTGTGCATCAAAGAACACTATCGACAAGTGTGAAAAGGCAACCCATGGAATGGGAGAAGATATTTGAAAATCACATATCTGATAAAGGGTTGACATCCAGAATATATAAAGAACTCCTACAACCTAACTACAACAACAACAACAAAATTTTGTTTTAATAAGCAAAGGACTTGAATAGACATTTCTCCAAAGAAAATATACAGATGCCTATAATAAGTATATGAAAAAAGCAGGAGCGGAGGTAAACAGAAACTAGGCAGAGGCGAGTGATGCAGGCCCAAGAAGGTGGATGGGCTGGTAGGTGGACGGGCTGGTAGGCTTTTGTGTGCTGTACCTTCCCAGGGGTGCTACTTTTCCCAGGGCTCCATGGCTGGGCCACAGCTTGACTGAGGAGATGGTTACCAGGGACAACCAGTAGCAGAAGGAGGATGAAGGGTCAAGACCTAGAAAAGAGAAGCAATCAAGAGCCTAGAAAGATCAAGAGTCTAGAAATTGCAGTAAAGGAGAAGAGGCAAGGAGCAAAGGCAGACGGAGAAGGATCCAGACTTCTCCTGGGAAGGATGGGATAAGTCGAGTACTCTGAATGCTGGCCCCATCAGGTCAATTAGAGGCCAAGGCAAGGCTGGCCACTGGCCACTGCTGACCACTTCCTCTTTAAAATACTCTCTTCCTTGGCCACCATCATCTGTTCTTTTCTAGTTTTTCCTCCAGGGAAGGGGTTGGCAGCAGATAGGAAAGAGACCCCTCTTCCACTGAGAGAAGCTTGACTGTGGTGAGGGAGTTGGAGACACAGTTCCTCAGTGAAGAGGGTGGCAACGTCATCCATTAAGAGCAGAGGAGAGGATGGATTTGGCAATAATTTCTTGGATATGATATCAAAAGCACAGGCAACAGAAGAAAATATATAATAAATTAGACTGTCAAAATTTAAAACTTCTGTGCATCAAAGAACACAATCAACAGAGTGAAAAGGCAACCTATGGAATGAGAGAAATCATACAGCTAATAAGGGGTCAATGTCCAGAATATATAAAGAACTCCTACAACTCCAAAACAAACAAACAAACAAACCTGATTTAAAAATGGGCAAAGGACTATAGACACTTCTCCAAGAAGATACACAGATGGTCAACAAGCACATGAAAAATGCTCAGTATTACTAACAATTAGGGAAATGATATCAAAGCCACAATGAGATACTGCCTCACACTCATTAGGATGGCTACTATCAAAATACACCAAACCAGAAAGAAAAACCAAACCAAAAAAAAAAAAAAAAACCCAGAAAGTAACAAGTGTTGGCAAGGGTCTGGAGAAATTGGAACCCTGGTGCACTGTTGATTGGAATGTAAAACAGTACAGCCACTATGGAAAACAGTAAGGTGTTTCCTCAAAAAATTAATAACAGAGTTACCATATGAACCAGAAATTGCGCTTCTGGGTTTATACCCAAAAGAAGTGAAAGCAGGGTCTCAAAGAGGATATTTGTACACTCATGTTCATAGCAGCATTATTCACAGTAGCCAAAAGGTGGAAGCAACCCATATTTCCATCAATAGATGAATGGATAAACAAAATGTGGTCTATATATGCAATGAAATATTATTCAACCTTAAAAAGGAAGGAAATTCTGACATAGGATACAACATAGATGAGCCTTGAGGACATTATGCTAAGCCAGACACAAAAGGACAAATACTGTATGATTCCACTTATCTGAGATACCCAGAGTCATCAAATTCATAAAGACAGAATGCAGAATGGTGGCTACCAGGGGCTGGGGGTGGGGGGACTGAGGAGCTGTTTAATGGGGATGGGGTTTGAGTTTTTCGAGATGAGAAGAGTTCTGGAGATTAGTTGCACAGCAATGTGAATGTACTTAACACTGCTAAACCATACACTTAAAAATGGTTAAGGGACTTCCCTGGTGGTCTGGTTGCTAAGACTCTGCGCGCCCAATGCAGGGGACCCAGGTTCGATCTCTGGTCAGGGAACTAGATCCCACATGCCGCAACTAAGAGTTCTCATGCCACAACTAAAGATCCCACATGCCGCAACTAAGAGTTCGCACGCCACAACTAAAAGATCCCTCATGCAGCAACAAAGATCCCAAGTGCCGCAACTAAGACCCGTGCAGTCAAATAAATAAATAAGTAAATAAATTTTTTTTTTAATGGTTAAGATAGCAAATGTTATGTTATATAGATTTTACCACAATTTTTTTTTCTAAGTAGGGCAGAGGAGTTGGAGTAAAGATTGAAGTTCCTAAGTGCTGCTGTGGGGAATGAGAGTTTGCTGACTATGGACATAAAGTCCGTCTGGGGTTGGAAACCAAGAACTTGAATCTCGTGTGTTACTTTTATCGGTAACGCGCAGCAGGCCAGATGTGAAAGTGGCGACCCTGGATGCTCAGATTATCTTGGATGTAGGCTGGGCAGGGTACCTGGGGCAGAGGGACGAGGCATCTAGATGGGAGAAGAAACTCACTGTGGGTCTACCTGGTCAGAAAAGGAGTGAATCTAAGAGGAACCCATTTGGTAGGTAAAAAATGGAGTTGTCCGGGAAGATGAGGTCTAAATTCAGTCTAAGAAGAGGTGAATGGAGTGCTAGAGTGAAAGATCCTGGGCGGGACGAGGGAGGGGAAGCCACAGAGTGGGTGTGGAGCTGGCGTGCAGGCCAAACAATTAATGCTGAGAGTTTAGCCTCGTGAGGCCAGGGAGTGGGGTGAGCCGTGGACCCTCGTGGACACCAGCATCACCCAGGACAGCACTGAGACAGGAGGATGGCTGAGAGTCTCGGGGGACGTTCTCAGGGAACATGAGTGAGTGGCCACAGCAGGAGGGCTAGAGAGGGGTCTCCGGGAGCAGGTTTACGTGAGGAGGAGGACTGGCAGCTTGGAGGCCAGCCCGGGTCAACAGGAGAGTGCCACTCTGCTTGGGGTGTGGGGACTGAGCAGCCCCCAGTGGAAGGGGCCTCGGGGCAGGCACACTGCGGGGCTCAGGAGAGGGGCCGGGCTGAGGTCAGGTTTAGCATTTGCCTTATCACTCCAAAGCGTGTCTCTTCGTTTCTCCTTCTCTGCTAGACAGTGAAATGGCTCATCTCCATCTCGCTAGCATCTGGGTTGGAGTGTCTACCCCATAGCAGGTGCTCCATAAATGTGTGCGGGGGTGGAGGTTAGAGGCGGAAGGAAGGATAAGCTTTGCAGCAGCCCAGTAACAGGCCCACACTAGTCCTGCTCTGTCCCCTACAGAGTCCGGCAAAGACTTGCCAGGCATGCCTCCCACCGTGAGACTGAATGAGCAAGAAGAAACTGGGAGAATCATTGAGATGCAGCGCCTGGAGATCCAGCGCCTCAGAGACCAGATCCAAGAACAAGAGCAGCTCCCAGGCTTCCACCCCTTTGCCGGGATGCGGTTGCCTTCCCTCCTGGGGGCAGAAGCAGACTTAAAGCTGCAGACCAAGTGACCCCCTCTGGTGAGCCGTCTCCAGCCAGGCCAGAAGAAGCACGGTGCTCCTGTCGTCCCCAGCCTGACTCTGGGCTGCAGCCCCTGCAGCCCTGACCATACCAGCCTCTCCCTCCTGCCCTGGGGAACCTGGGACACGGGCAGAATAAAGGTGTTCTCCCACAGTCACGTCCAACTCTCTGCTTAGCCAGGGAGCTGGGGAGGGAGGAAGGGAAAGAGGGACCCTGAGGCCCGGGGGGCTCCTGCTCGTCCAAAGCCACCACTGCTAGTCCCTGCCCAGGCACAGGGCTGCCTGTCGCTGCAGAGATCCCACGCCCCGCCCCGCCCTTCTCTGGACCTCAAGAGCAGGGCTGCCTGTCGCTGCAGAGATCCCACGCCCCGCCCCGCCCTTCTCTGGACCTCAAGGGCAGGGCTGCCTGTCGCTGCAGAGATCCCACGCCCCTCCCCGCTCTTCTCTGGACCTCAAGGGCAGGGCTGCCTGTCGCTTCTGACCTGCCTTCTCCCCTGCCAGCCACATCAGGACCAGACAAAGCCTCCTACGTTTTCTTCTTACTTATGAAACATAATGAGGTTTGCTGAGAATTTTCACAGCTGTGTGAAGGTGAGAGTAAAATCATGAACATGGCAAAGTTGGTAGAGTTCCCCCACATCTTCCATTATCTGCAGACCCTGGTATCACGACTATAAGCAGAACTCTGCCCTTCTTCCTCTTACCTCCATGCCTCTCTAGACTTGTCATCCTCGGTCTGCAGGGCGCTGCCCTGCTCCTCCATTTCTGGGGGGCACCTCTTCCTCTAGACCCCATACTGGGTGGCCCAGCCACACATACCAGGAGAGGTGGTTGTTTATGCACTAAGAACCCAGATGTCCCTGTCTTCTCCCACCTGCAGAAGCCAGACACCCTTCTAATACCCAAATAACAAATATTAAGCCCCCGGTCCCTCCTGGTGTGTCATGGAATCTCAGGGCTGAGATACAACCAGACCTCGAGAAGGACTTGAACTAAGACCTGGGACACGGCTGGAACCCCCTCTCCCTCTCTTATTCTTGCCTCTCTATAGACCAGCCTCCCATTGCCAGGACAGCTGGCAGAAGGGGACCCTTAGCATCCCATGAGTAGATGCCCCAAGGCTGACATGGAGTCTCTAGTCTAACTTTAAATTGCCCAAGGAGAATATTTGGGGCCTAGCTTGAGTCTGGAGCTCACTGCTATCCAATCAACTGTACCCATAGGGGTGGGTCACAGAATAGAATCCTGGTTACCGGGGTTCATCCCTGTAGTGAAGTTGGTCATTGTGAGTGGAGCAGATATTCCAAAAGATGTCCGTCTGGGGCAACTGTCAGTCATGGAACATGGGGTGGGGGCAGATGACCTGGAGCCATTGAAGACCTGGTGTTGCACCTGTGCTTTAAGCCCTTTATTCTCCAGCTGCCTTTCAGGGTGGCAGGGATGGGACCTCTTTTGCTCACCACTGTCTCCAGCACCTGCACAATCCCTGGTCCAGAGAAGGGAAACAGTAAATGTTTGCTGGATGGATTATATTATTTATCGCCTCCCCCCCAACTATTTAGACTAGGTATTATTGTCCCCATTTTACAAATGAATAGACTGGGACCCACGGAGTTTAAGCCATTTTTCTAAGGTTGCAGAGCTAGAGCTGGGACTGGGACCTTCAAGGTCAATCTAGTTCCAAAACCAATATTCTCTCCACTGTTCATGCTTTCATTCACAAGCATTCCTTGAACACGTATTATATGCCAGGCCTGTTCTAGGAGCTAGAATGCATAAATCACTCCGTTCAAGAAGGTTATCTTCCAGGGCGGTAGACAGACAATATTCCAGACAGATAAGAACATATAGCATATTTGACAGCGACAAGTGCTAAGGAGAAACATGAGAGAATAAAGGAAATCAAAGAATGAAGGGCAGGGAGGTAGGAAGTACGGGGAAGGCTGTGATTTTAGACACAGGAAGGAAGCCTCACTGAGACAGTGACATTTGAGCACCTTCCTGAAGAAAGGTGAGGGAGGGAGCCACGTGGGAGGAAGGAGCTCCAGGCAGAGGGAACAGCCAGTGCAAAGGCTCTGAGCAAGCACAAGCAGAAGAGGGACAGCGGGGGGTGAAGTCAGAGAAGGCCTTAGAGATTGTGGGAGGACTCTGGCTGTTTCTCTGGGTAAGACAGGCCATTGGAGGAATTTAAGCACAGCAGTGACTTTACCTGCTCTACCTTATCACAGGATCACTCTAGCTACTGGGTGGAGAATAGCCTGAGGTGGGAACTTGGCCAAAGCGGGGAGGCTGGGCTACAGGGCCTCTCCCTTCTCCTGGGTCCTCCCACCGTCTAACACAGGGATCCCCAACCCCCGGGCCACGTCCAAGGCCTGTTAGGAACCGGGCCGCACAGCAGGAGGTAAGCAGTGGGCAAGCGAGCGAAGCCTCATCTGCCGCTCCCCACCGCTCCCCATCGCTGGCATTACCGCCGGAACCATCCCCCCACCCCACCCCCAAGTCCGTGGAAAAATTGTCTTCCACAAAAGCGGTCCCTGGTGCCAAAAAGGTTGGGGACCGCTGGTCAAAGGGATCAGTTAGAATCCACACCTCACGCTCTCTGCCCACTGCCACCTCCTCCCCCTGCCTTCAGTACCGCCCATCTGAGCTGCCTCAGCAGCCTCTGCTTTGGGGACAGAGTTCAACGGCCCTGCGAGGAGCCTGCCTGTCCACTTTAACTCCAAGTTATTCGATAAGACCCAGAATGAGAACAAAGTCTCACCCAATCAATGTTTAAACTGGAAGCTTTTAGGCTTTGTTCCCTCCACCCAAAAAATTCCCTTCAAACCCCCAGGGGAAGCCGGTGGAGGGCAGGGGGGGCGTGGATCTCATGACTTTCCCCGCCCAGCTCTATCCAGGACAGCTGGACCCTGGATGGGTCTGGCTGGGACCGGTCCCTCCTTGGGACCAGGAGGAAAATAAATGTCAGAGGGGCAAGAGGAATACACAGTCACTGAGCCCTGCCAGGCCCCTTCTTCCCCGCTCACCCCAGGGCAGGGAACGCCTCTATAATGCTTTGCAAAGTGGCAAACCCACATGTTTGTCCCCAAGATCCAGCTTGCCCTACCTCTCCTTGAGGGGAAGAACCATCTAGTAAGGGATCTGCAAGCCACACGTGGCGAGCGTTAGACATGTGGCTAGTCTGAGCTGAGATGCACTGTAAGCATAAAATACACAGCGAATTTTCAAGACGAAATAAAAGACTGAAAGAGCTCAATCCCTTGTGTATTAAAATGAAAATATTTGGGGCTTAAAATAAAATTTCACTGTATTAATTTCACGTGTTTTTCTTTACTTTTTTCACATGATTACTAGACAATTTTACATTTTAAAATTACATATGTGGCTCGTGTTATATTTCTATTGGACGGTGCTGCTCTAGAGTTATGACCAGGCCCCCAATCATCTCCACCGAGCAAAGCAAAGAGAAGCATGGACAGGTCCAGCATAATTATTTTGTGAGCTGATAATGGAAAGATAACTTTGATTTTGTTTTTCTTGTCTATTTCATACACACCAAAAGGAGAGACAGCAGGAGGCATTACAAGGGGTTCAATCCAGGCGACAACCACCTCCAACTAGCCTCCCAGCCCCCCGCCCATCGTGTAGTGTGTGGTGCCAGACTCGCCTGTTAGAAGCAGAGCCCTGGCCATGTCCTCATTATACTTTGGAACCCTCCATGAGTACCTCAGATGAGTCCAAATGACTCACCAAGGCATTCAAGGCCCTGTGCCACCTGAGCCAAACTTGCCTTTCCAGCTTCCTCTCACAAGCTCCCTGCGTAGCCCCACATCTGGCAGTTCACACGTTCATTCATTCAACACATGTTTACTGAATACTTCCCATGTGCCAGGCACAGTGCTGGCTGCTGAGGTCATGAGGGTTAGCAAAACGGGCACTAAACCTGCACCCACTGGGAACCACACATCTAGTGGGGGATGACAGGTGAATAAATAGGGCAATCACAGCACATGCAGTAAGAGCAGTTGTGGGGGAAGCATGGGGGCCATAGGTGCCCCAAAGAGGCACCTGAACCAGCCTAGAGGTCAAGGAGGGCTTCCTGGAGGAGGTGACATCTCAGTTGAAGAATTTGAGTTAGCCAGACCAAGGCTGGGGGTGGGGCGTGGTAAATATCCCAGGGAGAGAGAACTCTGAGTTCAAACACTAAGCGGAAGGGCAGAGCAGTGCAGAGCATACATAACTGAAAGACAGGCATTCTGGCTGGAGGGCAGGGGCCAGGGGCAAATGACTGGCCTGCTGTGGATGGCAGGGGTTCTGTGAGCCTTGTAAAGGAATATGGCATTTATCCCCAAGTGTTTATTCTGCAAGTGTTTTTTAAGCAAGGGAGCTCCTGTTTCCCACCTGAAAATCCTTTACCCCCTCCTCCCTGTGCACTCAAATCCTGCCTCCTCAGGGGGGCCAAAACGTGGGGCAAACCTACCTTGGTCAGGCCCTTGAGGCTTTGGAGGAGAATGGGCTAGGGGCTTGTGGGGCTCCGGCCCAGGGTAAAGCACCAAGGGATGGAGGTACTGGGGCTGGGTTTGGGGGCCAGCTGGTGTTGCAGTTTGGGGCTGAGGCAGGATTTGAGCTTGGAGTCGGGATTTGCGGGCTGGATTCAGGAACATGGGTCAAGGTTGGGGCCAAGGATGAGGCTGCCATCTAAGATCTAATTCCAGCATTTGGAGCTGAGGTTTCAAGCCAGATTTGGGGTTGGGATCTGGGGCTGGGACTGGAACTGGATTTGGAAATGGGGCTGGGGCGTCGGGGCTGGGGCGTCAGGGCTGGGATTTGAGATTCAGGGTTGGGGCTGAGATGTGGGGTAGGGGCCTCGGTTGGAGCTAGGAGTTCTAGTTCGGGTCTGAAACTGCAGCTGGGGCTGGGGTTGGGTTTAAGGCTGGAACTAAAGCTAAATTGGGTTGGAGCTGGGGGATGGCCTCCGGCCTGGGCTCTGGGGCAGATGGACAACATTCCTCCTGCTGCCCAGGTCTGGAAATTGCATTCGTGCCCTAACAGCAAGAGACAGAAGCCCCTCCCTTCCCAGGAATGCCTCAGCCCAGCAGAAGGAGCAGCGCCACGTCAGCCAATCGGCTCAGGCCCTGCCTTGGAAACACCTGTTGATCCTCCTCCCCCTGCCCCCCCTCCCCCCCCCCCCCCCGCCTGAGCTCACCCAGGTGCAGGTCAGGCAGGTGAAGCGCCTCCCCGGAAACAGAGCTGGAGTGCCCCACCTGCCCGCCCTGCCTGCTCAGATCGGATCCAGCACCTCCAGGCTTCTTGTGAGTGCCCCGTGGTCCCCCCTACCCCCACCATTCACCGTCTCCCACTGGCTCTTCCCCTGAGCGCCTCCACCCCACCCCCAGCCTGGCCCCATGGTGCCGGCACACCTGTGCAAGCACTTTCAGACCCATGAAGTCACAGCCCTGGGGAATGCTGGGACTGATTCCAGGGCCCCTCCTCCGGCCCCTCCCCCACCTCCCTTGGGGGCACCTGCAGCTGCCCCTCCTACCTCGTGTGCCGGGCAACCCCTGCTGAGGGATTGTGGAAGACAGACACCTCATCAGAGGTGTAACCCACGTACAGCCATGAAGTCATAGTCCCGAATGATCCAGGACCTGCGTCCTCTATATAAAGCAGGTGTCCCGTCCTAAATGGGAGGAGAGAATGTTGTGTTCTTTTATTCGGAAAGCATTCTCTGGGCATCTATGCGGGCCCTAGAATTCCCACTGGAATTCTGACCTGGAGATTTTAATGCCCCCACCCCTCAAGATAAAAGTTATCATCCTCACTTTTCAGATAATGAGCCTGAGCTCCAAGAGGTGAACTTGCTAGGGGCTTCTCTGACCTCCCCCAAGCCCCTCTTCTGACTAACCCACAGCCAGCACTCATCACAGGAACACACCTGCTATAAACTGGGGCTCCCTGAGGGCAGGGGCCGGGCTGCTGTACTTTGCCCAGTGGGAGTCACGCTGACTGGCCTCTGGAGGACGTGTTCAATGAGGAACCACTGCGAGGTCCCTCGCCCACGTACCCACGGTGGCAGGGACTGCAGCTGGGGGTCCAGTCCAAAGCCCTCCTTCCCTTTGTACCACTTTAGAGAAATCGTGGAGGAGGATGGCATGGGAGTGCGGTGAGAGGGAGAAGAGTGGGGGAAGCAGGAAGACCAGTGAGGAAGTTGAGGGGAGGGAGGTTGAAGCGCAGGAGGATGAGGGCAGAGAGTGGGATGGAGAAATGTTCAGAGGTGACATGCACAAGGGAGAGACACGAGAGAGGAGAGGGTTTGCAGGAAGATGACGAGCTTGGGTTGGGAGCTGTTGCATCAGAGGTGCCTGTGGGACATCAAGGTGACAATTGCCTTATGGGTCTTGGAGCTTGGGAGGGAGATCTGGGTTTGAGAGAAAGAGGGATTTGGGAACCAGCAACCATGCCTGTGAGGTGGGATGGAGTGTTGGGGGTCAGATCCTGACTCGCGGAGAAGGAGTCGCAGCCCAAAGAGAGAAGATTCAGAGTCAGCCAGCTGGTTGCAGAAGGGTTAAGTCATAAGCCCCCTCCCTCCCCACAACCCTCCCCGCAGGAGCCAGCGGTGACAGCTGAGGCCATGTGAGTCGGATCCTGAATGAGGCTTTATCTCTGGGTCTCCATCCAGTCCCATCGTCCACCGTGGCACCAGCTCCTTCGGCCAGCCGGGATGGGACAGGCAACTGAGACAGCCAGAGCCAGAGAGGTCAGGGACTGGGCAGGGGGTTCCCTGGATGGGTGAGGGTGCTTTGGGTGGAGGGAGCTCTCTTGAGATCTCTGGAGAGGCATTCCCGAGGGGGCAGTACTAGGGAGGAGGTTTTCCTGAGGGGGGGGGTTGGTTGCAGGGGACATGGGAGGATTCCCAGGGACCATCCTCAAGGCTCCCAGGAGAGACCATAAGGGGCAGGTGGGCCGGGGAGATAGCAAGTATGATTCTCCCCCCCTGCAGGTGATGGTGACCATCCCCTGGACCGTGCGAGGAACAGGACTCTGGGCCTCTGGCTGCCGCGCAGGTAGTGGGGGCTCCAGGCCATGATCCGTACCTCTGCCCCCTGACGCAGCCCTCTGCCCTTACTCGTGCCAGATCAGCCATGTCTGAGAGAGAGGCTCAGGCGCCGCCGGGCCGGGGGCTGCCGCCGGATGTGCTGGCGGAGCAGGTGGAGCTGTGGTGGTCCCAGCAGCCGCGGCGCTCCGCGCTCTGCTTCGCCGTGGCTGTGGGCCTCGTGGCGGGCTGTGGGGCGGGTGGCGTGGCCCTGCTGTCCTCCACCAGCAGCCGCTCGGGCGAGTGGCGCCTGGCGGTGGGCACAGCGCTCTGCCTGCTGGCCCTGCTGGTCCTGGTTAAGCAGCTGATGAGCTCGGCCGTGCAGGACATGAACTGCATCCGCCATCCTCGCCACGTGGCCCTGCTCCGCAGCGGCGGCGGGGCCGACGCCCTGGTGGTGCTGCTCAGCGGCCTGGTGCTGCTGGTCACCGGCCTGACGCTGGCAGGGCTGGCCGCCGCCCCTGCCCCCGCCCGGCCGCTGGCCGCCATGCTGTTCGTGGGCGTCACCCTGGCTGCCTCAGGTGCGCTCTTCCTGCTGGGCCTGCTGCTGTATCAGGTGGCCGTGAGCGGACACTGTCCCCGCCCCCGTGCGGCCGCCCCCTCCGCCCGCAGTGACCGCAGTGGGAATGGCAGCGTCTTCAGCATCTCAGGGCGGTTGTCCGCTGGCCAGCGTCACGAGACCACGTCCAGCATCGCCAGCCTCATCTGACCGAGCCCGGGCCCTCCTTCCCGCGACCCGCCTCAGCCTCCACAGAGCCGTGCCCGGGCGCGAGTGAGGGTGTGTGCCAACACGTGTGCGCACACGCACCAAGGGGAGAGTGACTGCATGGGTGCCCCCAGGACTGCCCAGCCCTCTGAGGGACCGTGTGACTGTGATGAGGGGCCGACTTGCACCCACACGCCCACGTCACAAGGAGGGAACTGCTTCTCCTTGGAGCTCGTGGAACCGTCAGTCTGCCTGTCTGTGTCCGGGACCTCTAGGCAGAGAAGGGTCTGGGATCCCTGAAGATCCCTGGCCCGTATCCCTAACACCCCTCAAGGGCAACTCTGCCCTGTAACACCTGTCAGGGATTTCCCCAGGAGAGGCTGCTGCCCGCCCCAGAGACTGCACCAGTGAGCCCCTTTATCAAGGAGACTGAATGGTGACAGAGTGGACAGAACACAGGCTCCGGCATGACAGGCCTGGGCTGCAGTCCCCCCCTCTACCACTCACCAGCTGGGGGCCTTGGGCAAGTGGTTTAACCTCTCTGAGCCCCGGTTTCTTGAGCGTCATGGTCACGGTCATCAATTGTTAGGATCAAATGACATTATGTATAGAAGGACCGGGCACACGGCAGATGTGCAATAAAAGTGGTGGCTGCTGTTAGTGGTATTGTCTTTATCGCACCATCTCACCTAGAGACCTTCCCTCCCCTCCCCCTCCCCTCCCCTCCCCCCCAGCCACCCCTCCCAAAGGGAACACGTCGTGCCTACCTCAGGCTGACCTAAGGTGCCTTGAAGGTGTCCTCAGCCAGACCTGTGGTCTCTCCTCATAGGTACTAGGAGGCCTGAGGGGAGACGGGATGAGGGGATGCTTAGCCTCAGGAAGGTAGTGCGTCTCTGGTCCCAGGGAGAGGGTGTTGTGGGCAGGGAGGATGGTGAGTCCTCATTTGCTTATGTGCTGGTTCCAGATGAAGCCTGAAGTATTGGGGTTTTATTGCCTGGTTTCTCTGGAGGCTGCAGCTCCTAACCCCACCTCTGAAACCAGAACATCCTGTTCTGTGTAGTTGCAGCACCGGCTGACCTGCCTCTGGGTTTCCAGGCACGGGAGGGGTGTTGGACGCCCGCTTGGGCATGAGAGTACCTGCCTGATTGGGGTCAGCCCTGGAAGGGCTCTCCCTTTCTGGATGCAGGGGCACTTCCTGTGTGACAAGGACAGAGGTCCACTGGAGGAACGCCCAAGAGCGCCAGTTACTGTTTCATCACTTGCTGCTTCACAAAATGAAGATTATAGGAAGCCCCACGGGGGACACCAAGAGAGGCCGGGAAGCCAGACAGACGTGTTGCCTAGGAGGTGTTAAATGTGGAGCTACAGAGGCTCTGACAGGAGAAAATTGCTTTCAACTTGCCAAGATCAAGGCAGTTTCCTGGAGAAAACACTAAGCCGACGGATGAGGGAAAGGGTGTTGCCAGGCCTGGGAGGGAGAAACGTGAGCAGAGAGAATAGGGCAAGTCCAAGTGCACCGGGAATTCCGTGCACCTCAGACTCCACATATTCAAATGTGAGCCCCTCTCCTCTCTACCCTGACCTAGGTCCCCGTCTCACCCTCCACCCAGCATCCAGGTTAGAGACCTCAGGTGCCGAGGTTCCCCCCTGCTTATGCAGGCTAGTGTGCAGACCCCCCAAAACGACAGGCCTCCCTCTCTCCTCAACACACCCACGAGCCAGCCACGCTGCACCATTGTCGTGACTCCACCACGGGGGGTCCTGGCACGGGCCTGGGCACATAGTAGGGTGTGGATGGGCGGATGAAGAAGTCGGCTTGGTGAGACCCACCTATAACCGGGAAGGGTAGGGAAGTTAGGCCATTGTCCGCTGATGGCCCTGAATCTTTCCCTCCTGAGGCCCCGCACTGTCTTCCCCAGAAACTCTCATTCTTCCCGGGCTCCCAAGAGGGAGCTCTCACTATCACCCAATTCCTGGGCCATTAGAGGACCACAGAATGCCTCTTCCTCCTGTGAAACAGGGATAAATCCTGTTTCTTTTCAGCTAAGACAGGGTTAGACTCTTTCACGATATTTCTTTTAAGAAACTAAAGGAAAACAGAAACACAGAAAATTGGGAGGGGGGAAGAGTTACACAGGAAAATGTCTAGACGAGCAGCTACTGTAGGCCAGGCCCGTGTCAGGCTCTCCTGGGAAGGATGCCAGATGAGGAGCATGGTTAATGCCCACAGAGGACACTGTGGACCTATTCCAAAGGGCAGTGGAAGTCGGCATGTACACACCCAGCTACAACATGAGAAGGATGGTAGGAGCTGGGTGGAGGCCCAGGTGGGGCGGAAATGCTAATACTTCCTGATTCACTAAAGCCAGCCCCACAACCTCCCACCTCCAGCTTGTGTGCTCAAAGCTGTGCACTAAACCCCATCTTGGTCCCCATGGCAACCAGTCATCCACTGGCCCCTCTGCTCTCTCTCTGTCCCTCTAAAGCAGCCCATTCTGTTTTCATCTCCCATCTGGCTCAGATTCTGTGACCCATCATGTCACCCACTCCTTGACAGAGTCCTCAACAACTTAGCCCCCTGACCTTTGGTCCCACCCTCCCAGCAAAATCCCCTCCTTGGATAAACCCTCACACCGACCAGCTACTAGAGAAATCTGCACAGCCGGGCAGCCTGGTGTCACCGTGATTCCCCATCACCAACCTCAACCAGGTCTGAAACTCGGCTCACCAGTTACGCTGTTTCCCCGGCCAGCTCCTGCTCCCACAGAGCCCTCAAGTTCTCTCCACTCCCTTCACACCACAACATCACCCCCTCACAGCCCCCAACACTGCTCTCTGCACACGACTTGGCCTCCCTCGCTCGCCATGAGAAAATAAGAGTCGTGGGGTGGGAAGCCTCCACCTTGCTCCTGTGAAATCACGCCTCCTTTACTCCTGTCTGTCAAGTGGTCTTGTCAGCCCAGCTGAGGAATGTGGACTTTGTCCTCGGGACACTGAGAAACATGGAAAGATTTTAATTAGGGGAGTACTCTGAGCAGAATAGGATTGGGGACTCGCTGGCTGCAGTATGAAGCTGGGATTGGTCTTAGCAGAAAAAAAAAAAAAAAAGACCAAACAGCCCCAGAAATGCCGTCTCAGCTGGCCCCTGAGGGATGAGAAGCAGCTGGTCAAGAAGGTTGGGAAGAGAATCCCAGAAAGAAGGAATAGCAGAAGGGCCCAGAGACAAAAGAATTGGTTCCTTCGAGGAACCACAGAAGGTTTGGGTGGTGGGAACATGGAGTATCAGCTGGCAAGAGGCAAGGGTGAGGCTGGGGGGATCCCTGGGCCCCTCCCGGGTTTCAGAGGCTCCCTAGCAGGTAGCACAGTTTCTTAAGGCCAAGAGGAATCCAGTGAAGGATTGTAAGCAGAGGGATGGCCTGGCCGGAATTGTATTTTAAGACAATTAGGATTAATTGGAAGGGGTAAAAATGGAGGCAGGGAAATCAGTTGGTGGATTGACGCCACCTCCAGATGCGAGATGACGCGGCTCGGACAAGGGGGCGGCGGCTGGGACAGAGTCAGACAGGACAGGTTCGATGGATGCTCAGAAGGTGGGACCGACAGGTCTTTGTGACTAACTCCCTGGAGGAGCTCTTTTAGGATGGGACAGATGTGATGGGTCCACGTTGATTGAAAGAGAAGTTGAAGACACAAGGCAGAGAAGAGGCCAGTCTTCAAGTCCCTGAGCGGGGAGGCGGGGAGGGTGGATCCGAGCCCACAATGGAGGGATTGGGCTCACGATGCTATTTTGATAGGAGAGAAGGAAGAATGGACAGGAAGCTCTGTGGGTTTTGTAGCAGGAAACTGACAACTACTCTCTCTGTGAGGCAGAGGCCATTTTAAGGAGCTGCTGCCGAGAATGACCAAGAAAACAGCGAGGTTGCTGAAGGCTTTGAGAGCCCGCGGGAGGCTGGAGAACAGGCAGGAATGGAAGCACGGCCTGGGCGATGGGGGCAGCGAAGGGGGGGTTCCTCAACAGCACGCAGAGGGCGGGATGCAGGCCTCAGGTTGGAGTGTCACCTGGAGTGTGTAATGGTGACATGACAGGGCAGGTAAGCTGAGGATACTAGCAAGAGGGAGGCTGACATAGGGGGCCCTGTAATCTAAACTGATGTTGGGGGAAAAGACAAGAGGAGCTGATGGAGACGGCACAGAGAGGTCTGGATCTCCTAGAAGCTCCCATTGGGCGGCAGGCGAGGTGGAGGGAGAGAGACCTGCCACATGTTCCTCCTGGGCCACCTGGATGCTGGATCCTGGAAGAACATGTTCCTGAAATTTCCAAATGTGTTCCAGTCCAGGTGGTCCTTCCATCATATCCAGTCACACCCCTCCTGAGACCTCAGGCCCCCCTCGAGGAGCTTCCTCCAGGCCTCGGGGGACCAACACAAGCTCAGTTCTTGCACACTGACTGTGCTGCCTTCTGGACTGCTCCCCGGGACCTGTGAGACTGCCCTGGGCATAGCAGAGACCGGCCCACTCTGGTCCCCTCCCCAGCCAGGGATGGGACATACCACTTCTACCCTCACAGCCTGCTCTCCCAAACCTGGAACTTCTCGGCCCCCATTCACACGGGGCAGAGGGGCGCCAGCCCAGGCAGGGTGGGAACAAGTCCAGCTACCAGGAGATTCCTTCACTGGGTCTGTTTGATCATGACTTAGACGTGAGATAAGGGCGTTATTGCTGAGTGAAGCAGGCACGCTGCAGTTAACTTGTTTAAGCCTCAACTTCTCAGTCTATAAAATGGGGTGCCTGCCTAGCAGGGCGGTTGTCAGGAAGTGCTAACACATCAGTATTATTATTGTTATTGTTGTCGTTATTTTTATATTCTACAGCATCAGAACTTCTAACTCAAGTCCTTTGCTGTTCTGAACTGAATCTTCTGACCTGAGTCCTGGGAAACAGAGAAGTTCAAATCCCAGCCTGGAGAGAGTGAGGAGGAGGAGGCATGGCGAGCTCCTCCTTCAGGATTAAGACTGATCACCTGTCCTGGGAAGCAATTGCCCTGGCGGTGCCCATACAGATATGGCTAATACTTGCAGATGCTTGCTCTGTTCTACTTTACACGTCACTCATTCAATCCTTCTAAAATTGTGTGAGGCAAGTACTATTATGATCCTCATTTTACTGAGAAGAAATTGGAGCGCTGAGGGGGTAAGTAACTTGCCCAAGGTCACACAGCAGGTAGATGGCAGAACTGGGATTTGAATCCAGATAGTCTGTGCTCTCAACTCAGTTTACTGCTCCGCTGGGCTTCTTCAACTTCATGTCCATGGCTTGTGTGACCCCTGTCTTTGGCCTCCACACAAGGACAATGGATGTGGCCTTACTCTGGGGGCAGCAGGATGAGGCAGCCAGGAAGCTAGGCTGTCCTCTGCAGTCAGGTCTGGGTTGGGGCTCCCTGGGAAGAGAAGGTGATGCCAGCTGCTGAGGGGTAAGGACAGGGTGCAGGGCCGGGGGCAGAGATGGGCTGGGATCAGGGTCTGAAGCCAGAGGAGGGCAGACCAGAGGGAGGCCTGGCTGAGTGCCAGGCCTCCCAGCAGTTCCAGCATCCCCGGGCCTTTGAACCTGTGGACCCAGGTGGTGCTCCCTCTTCGTGCCTGGGGCCAGGCATGCAGAGCTCAGTGGGAACCATTCCTCAGGGGAATCCAGCAGGGCTGCTCTCAGGGTCCAAGTTTCCTGCCACCCACAGCAGGTTCTGAGAGGAAGCCTTCCCTGCCAACCCTTCTTGGTGCTGGGCTCAGAAAAGTGACTTCTAATCTGGGGTTGGGCCCTTACCTCCTCCTGGATCCCTCAGAGGTTCTGACCCAAGTCCCCAGGAAGATGTGAAAACGGGGACAGCCGAGCTCTTTCCTAACCCCGAACTGCAGGCAGGGCAGCCCCTCCAGGTGGACCTTGGGAACGCATGAGGGCAGGGGACAGACCCACCTGGGTTCCCAGCAGCTCCCCCCCCGGAGGCCAGGACACGCTCTGCTACTCAGCCTCCTCTCCGGGGTCTCGGGCTGGGGCCCACACAGGGCCTTCCCGGGCCTGCGAGGGGGGCAGCTGTCTCGGGACTGAGGAACAATGGCTGGGGTTGGGCTCCCCTCCTCCCTGGCGGCTTCTCGCCAAGCTCTCCTGCCACATCCTCCTCTGCAGATGAACCCTCCTTTGCCAGTGTTTCCCTGCTCAGTCCTCAGCGCCTCCGCTACCCTGCCCCCTCCCTGGTGATCTGATTCACCCCCGGGGACTCAGGGACCCTATTGTCAATGATTCCCAAGCCCACATCTACAAACCGGCCTTCGCCCTGTGAATCCAGCTGCCCCAGGCATCTCTCCCCCGGAAATCCCATGTCCAGCATTGAACCCTCACTCCCCCGAAACCTGCTCTTCCTCAAGTGCCCAGCCAGCCAGTCAGAAACCAGGGTGGCTTCGCTGATTCCCTACTCCCCACGTCCAGCGGCCAGAAGTTCTGTCAACCACCCCTCCCATCGGCCCCCCACCCCTTCCAGATGTGACCCTGCCTGTCACACCTCTGGAATCTCTCTGTTCCCTGTACCACACCTTAGTCATGTCTGGGTCTCCCCCCTGCAATCCATCCCCACGCACAGCATCCCCCTCTTCAGCTTCATCACTGGCACGGGCCCCCTGGACCCTACACTGCAACCCTCCTTGACCTCCTGCCTTTTCCTCAAGCACCCCCCTATATTAGTCAGCCCTCACTTTCTTTCTCTGCTGGCTCTTTCCTCAAAGGCTAACACTGCATCCGGTGGACACATGTGAGTGGCTGCCAGGTTCCCGACGACTTCCCCTTTTCTGGCTGGGACTGACCTGGAACAAACAGGTGGGCTCCCCAAATCACAAGTGGACTACGGGAGCCTGCCCCCACTGGTCAGAACTGGGACAGAACTGACTGACAGAACTGGTCAGTAGTAGATACTTTTCTTTTTTTTTTTTTTTGGCTGCGTTGGGTCTTTGTTGCTGCGCGTGGGCTTGTCTCTGGTTGCAGTGCGCGGGCTTCTCATTGCAGTGGCCTCTCTTGTGGAGCACGGGCTCCAGGCACGCGGGCTTCAGCAGCCGTGGCGCGCAGGCTCAGTAGTTGTGGCGCAGGGGCCTAGTTGCCCTGCGGCATGTGGGATCTTCCCAGACCAGGGCTCGAACCCGTGTCCCCTGCATTGGCAGGTGGATTCTCAACCACTGTGCCACCAGGGAAGCACCGCAGTAGTAGATCCTTGACTCAAGCTGGGCCAATCAGATTCTAGCACCTGAATACTGGAGACCCAGAATCAAGAGTTTGGAAGTCCCAGGCATGGAGCCTCGTAAGTGCCCATAAATGACAAAGCACTAGAGGTCCCATGCCTGACCTCAGGCGCCTGGGACCACCTGCTTCCTGCCCTCCTGAGTCAGCTGTCCCTTTAATTCACCCCCAAAACTCCTTTCCATTGCTTGCAACCAAAGAAGCTTAACTCAAGACTCTGCCGTCTTGAAACTGCCTCCCTTGCCCCAAACTCCCCCCCAGCAACCATGACTCTGTCCTTCTCCTCTCTGCCAAGGTTCTTGATAAAGTCTTCCACAGTAGACTCCACGGGAATTCAACAAAGTCAACAAATATTTATTTAGCATCTGCCGTGTGAGAGACTCTGAGGACACAGAAGAAGGCGCAGACTGTGGCCTCAGAGAATTCACAGTCTAGCCCGGTAAGGGGTTAGTGCAAATTGTAATAAAGATTAAAATTAAACGTGGTAAGAGACTGGTAGGGAAACTCACAGGTGTTAAGGAAGGGAGGGGCTCTGGGAAGGTGTCCCAGGGAGGGGATGTCCGAGCACTGTCATGGCTTTGAGCGACAAGGGACATGTTTATGCACAAGTTTCAGTTCAGGAAAATAAAAAATGAGTGACTTCTTCCTATTTTTATTTAAAATGAAAATAGATTTATTAGTATCTGTGAAAAACATAATATATTATAACTATTTAGATTACCACTTGATTGATAGGAAAAAAATCTCCCTAAGAAACTTGGCACAATGATTTTCACCTGCTAAGATGTTATCACCTGGGCACATTTGAAATGCTGGCAGGTAGGCAGGCCCCATGGGGTCTACTGGCCAGGGATTCTCATCACCGTCATAAAGGACTTGGGAGAAGAGAAGGGCAGGGAGACAAGGGAAGAGGGTGAGCAAAGGTCCATGGAGAAACAGCATGGTAGGTGGGGGAGGAATAACAAATAATTGGTTAAGTAGGGAGTAAAGTAGGGAAAGGCAGGAAAGGAAACCAAAGGCTGACAGAGGCCTGATTTCATAGCCAGGGCCTTGGTAGGCTTTATCCCAAGAACAGGAGGGAGCCATTGAGGGTTACTGAGCAAGAGAGGGTCATGGTCACTTTGGTGGCTAGTGTCAAGGAAGGGAGGATTGATCTACCCCTGGTCAGCCCTTAAGCCCTAGCCACCAAGTCCCTGAGGCTTGCGGTTCCCACAAAGTATCTGCTGACCTTAAGCTGTCAGGCATAGGGGTGGGGGTGGGGGGGTCCGAAGATGAGGGCTCAGAGGGAGAAGTGGTCCCTACTTCCCTCCGTCCCCAGCCCACCAACCCCAGGGTGAATGTAATTGTCCTCGATGAAGCCATCGTCATCCTCATCTTCACCCACCTCGGGGCGGACCCCTTTCCCTCTCCCAGACAGCGGGCGGTGCTGGTAGCTGGCACGGTATTTGCGGCAGAGGTGGCATTTGGCAGCAAGTGCGATGAGGAGAGAAAGGACCACAGCCCCCAGCACGACCCCTACCAGCACAGGCCATGCCCGGGCCCCGCTGCCCAGTCCAGGGGATACGGCGGATGCTGTGGGGAGCTCCGAGGGCTCCCCAGTGGCTGCAGAGAAAGGGACAGTGTTAGGGATGGGGCCCCGGATTGGCTCCCTGGTGAAACTGAGAGGAGTGGGGCAAGTTCCTCCCCCCAACCTCAGCATCTAAGGGGTACCCAATCCCCTCCTCAGCCTCCCTCCCACTATCACTCACTTCGGTTTGCCTCACTCATTGAGGGGCCAGAAGACACTGGTGAGCCTCAGCCTCTGGCAGAAGAGCCCTGGCTCTAAGGAGACTCCCAGACGCCAGGCAGCCGCAGGGCACAGAGTCCTGGAACATACACATACGTTTGGATGTCAGGGATGGCCACAGGGCGCATGTTCCAGGCCACACTCACAGCTGTGTGAGGGCGCTGCACAAACTCCGGAGACTGGACAATTGACCATAACCAGTTGCCCGCAGGAGAAAAACAAGCCGAGCCACGGAAATTGGCTGTTTGTAAGGGAACACCCGGAAGTGGCTGGAAAAATAACTCAATGCTGGAATTTACTGAGCACAACTTATGATTCAGTCAACAGGCAACGTGCTTACAGAACCTTGTAATGTGGGCATAAACATTATCCCCACTCTCCAGGTGAGGACTCTGAGGCCCAGAAAGGTGAATTAACTCAGCCAAAGTCCCAGGACTTGAACCCAGGTCTCTGACGCCAGGGCCCAGAGCCCAGGCTGCTCCCCTGCTTGGTAAGCTGAGGATGGTAGGTGGGGCAGAGGCAGGCCTGGCTTCCAGGGGTTGGACGACAGCAACTGCTGGGAGGTAATGGGCAAAGTGGAGACCACGCATGGAGGGCGGTGCTGGGCTCCACCCAGGACAGGAAGCTCCAGACACAGCCTGGCCCCTCTGCTCCTGAGTCAGAAGCCCTGCGTCCACACCCACCACCGCTACCCTCAGCCCTTCAGGCACATTCCTTGTCCTTTCACCTCTGCCCCAGGGGGCGGCGGTGAGCTGTATTCTAGCAGTAGCCAAATGTAAGTCAACTGGATCAGGAAAATATCTGGCTGAGAATCACTAGGGCTGGGAAGGATCTAGAGAAGGACGAGCATCTGAATTAAGGGAATATCTGGAGGAAGGTCATATAGGCTCAGGATACCTGGAGGAAGAGCATCTGGGCCAGAGGAGTGTCTGGGGGAGCAGCACCTGATTCTGGGGAGTACCTACAGGAAGAGCATCTGGGTTACAGAAGTACCTGGAGGAGGAACAGCTGGGGCTGGAGGTATCTGAATCAGAGGAGGACCTGGGAGGAGTGTCCAGGCTAGGAAAGCACCTAAGAGAGAAGCACCTAGTTTAGGGGAGTACCTGGCCATACTCTTTAATATCAATACTGTCATGATGCCCTCCCTCCTCAACTCCACATTGTCACCAAGCCCCATGAGTTCTTCCTCTCAATATCCCTAGAATGCCTATGCCCCTCCTCTGCGCCCCGCCGCCACTGCCCCAGTCCAAGCCACCTTCATCTTGTACCTCAACTCTTGCAATAACCTCCTAACTGGTCTCTCCTCAGCTCTCATCCATTCCTCAGAGTGATGGGCCTATGGCTCAAATCTGACCCCATTACTCCCCTGCTTAAAAATCCTGCCCAAGTTCCCCAGGCCCGCAAGGCTGCGTGCAGATTCCTCAGCACATCCTTCAAGGCCTCGCAATCCAGCACGCAATCCAGCACACAGCCCCCAGTTCCCTCCCCGTGCTACACACACACACCTACACACACACACACACACACACACACTCACACACACACCCTGCCTTGCCCTCTTGTTTCTCAGCCACCCCCTCCTCAGTTTTTTGAGTCCCTCATCCCTCAAGGCCAAATCAGACCATACCTGCCTGTGAGGTTGTCCCAGGGCCCCCCTCATCACCCCCTTCACTGCCCTGGCCAGTTACTAGATGGGCAGCTCCCTGGTCAGGGGCTGGGCCGAATAGCGTGCGCCCTGGCGCTGGCAGAGAGCTTAGCAGTCAGCCGCTCCACACATGTTTGTGAGATGAGTGAATATGGGGGGAGGGTAGGTGGGGGGTCATTAGAAAGGAGGAGTAAATCATTCACTCATCCATTCATCAGCAAACATTCATTGGGTGCCTACCACGAGCCCGGCACTAGGCATTGGGTCCTAAAAAAAAAAAAAACAGAAAGGATTTTGTTAAATTGAAATGAGTTGAATTCAACCTGACATTTTTAAGATTTTACTCCTACTCCTTTCCTTCCTGCCCTGTCCCTGTGAATTCTTCCCAAGGACACACACACACACACACACACACACACACACCCTCAGACTGCCACTCCACCCCTTCTGGTCACATTTCTTCCACCGACAAACACGCACCCCACCCTGATTTGTAGCTCCTTTCCTGCTCCCAAGAGCCCTCGGGGATCTGTGGGTTCCCCATCCCAGGCCCCCCCAGTGTCTTTCCCTCTGCTCCCCACCTGTAGGAACTGTGCACTGTCCGCGGAGGAGCTTCCAGTTAGAGCCGGCAGGACCCGGCCAGGTGGGCGGGCCAGAACTGCAGCTTGACTCACCTGCGGACGCAGCAGCCAGGCGGGGCCGAAGCCGCAGGTGAGGGCGGAGAGCAGAGCCTCCAATAGGGAGGACTAATGCTACATCTTCCCAAGAATTGCGGAGAACCTTCTGGCGCAGGCGTCACCCCCACCCCCAGTGCCGGGGGCGCGGGCGGTTGCGGGGTTAGTGCCGCTGGGATCCAGGGAGGGGGCAGTCTTCAGCAGGCAGCAGCTCAAGCTGGCGGCCCTGATAAACAAGTGAATTTCCGGTGACAGGTACGAAGTCCAGAGTTGAAGAGGGACGGCCTGTGAAGGCGGCCGGCCGGAACCAGAGGGGAGGGGGGTAGGCATTCTCCAGGCAAAGCCAGAGGGACCAAGAAGACGCAAAACTGCCTGCAAAAGTGTATGTAAGCGTGTCTGTGTGTGTGTGTGTGTGTGTGTGTGTGTGTGTGGAGGTCAACGGAGAGTGTGAGTTCAGAGGCCTTTTGAGGAGTGTGTATGTGCCCTTGGGGGGTTATTGTGTGTATGTGTGTTTACCTGGACAAGGTACAAGCCTCTATCTGGATCTCAAGGATCCTGTGACCCCACAAAGCTAGGCTCTGAACCTCTACCTTTTGCCTTACTCCTCTTCCCCAGGCCGAGTGCCTCCTTGTCCTTTCAGACCCTCATGGAGTCACGTTCCCAGAGCCCTCCGTCTAGCCCAGCAAGCCCCGCCTCCACCCTGGCAAGCCCCGCCTCCACCTGGCAAGCCCCGCCTCCTCCATCCCCAGAGCACCGTCTGTCACAGCATTGCTTTCACGATCTTGTAATTGTTTCTTCCTGTGCTGCCTCCCCAACTAGACTAGCAGGGGAGCTCTCCCAGGGTGGAAACAAGTTTGACAGTCTCTGGGTTCCCAGCACCTGCCGCAGGGCAGGCTCTCAGTAAATATCTAAGGGAAAAAGGGTTCCATGAGCTAAGCCATGCTGGCACAGGAGTTCACAGGAACCCGCAGGGCACAGCGGAGCGAGGGCTGCTGCCAGGGCTTGCAAGTGGGGCACGGTAGAACTGTGGCTGGAAAGTGGAGGCCAGTTCATGCAGGACCTTGAAGATCTTGGCTCCCAGTCTGAACTCCTACCGCCAATGGCCCCTTCCTAACTCTCCCACCTACACCTCACACTCTCTGCTGCAGTCACACCAAACTGTTCCCTATTCCTAGAACCCACCATGCTCTCATCTCCCAGGCTTTGCATGCGCTCTTCCTGGGACCCCTGCTTTCCTCCAACCTTAACCTTCATCCTCTCCCCCCACATGTCCACCTCCCACTTGGCTGACTGTTCCTCCCATCACATGGGCCCCAACTTAGGTCCTCTTTATCTAGATGCACCCTAGTTTGGATCCCTCCTCCCCGCTCTGTGCCCCCTGAAGACCCTGGCCCTTCTCCCCCATAGCCCTGACCACACAGCATTGTGATTTTCTCTTTACTTGTCAGAGTGCCCTATGAGCCTGTAAACTCTGGAGGTAGGGTCTGTGTCTGTCTTGTTCCCCTTCAAATCCCTAATATCTAAAATGACAACAATAAATACTCCTGAAATAAATGAGAGGAAAGTGGAGATTATCCTGGATGGGGCAGTGAAGAGCCTAGGAAGTTTTAGGGTTTGGGTTTGATTTTGAAGCAAAAGGAAATCACAGGATTCAAAAGATATTCATTGAGCACCTACCATGTCCTGGGCACTGTGCCAGGTGGTTTTGTTGTTGTCGTTGTTGTTTTAATTGAGGTATTCACATAGCATAACCTAGTTCACATAACAAAAAATTCACCACATCAGTCAATTTAAGTGCACAATTTAGTGGCATTTAGTACATTCAGAATGTTGTGCAACCATCACTCTATGTAGTTCTAAAACATATTCTTCACACCAAAAGGATTCTCCCCACTCATTCAGCAATCACTCCTCATTTCCCCCTCCCCAGCCTCCAGCAACCTCTAATCTGCTCTCTGTCTCTATGGATTTGCCTATTCTGGATATGTCCTACAAATGTAATCAGATTTGGGCCAGCTTTTTAATGAATTATTTCATTTAATCCTCCTGACTGTACTATGAGATAGATGTTAATTATTTCCTTAACAGATGAATAAAATGAGGCCATGAGAAGGTAATTTGAGTGAAGTCCCACAGAAGAAAACAAGTAAAGGTCTACCCATCCATTAGTCAGCCATTTATTCAATGAATACTTACTAAATGCCCACCACAGAGCCACAGCCAGCCCATATGGCAAGCATTGCAAAATAGCAAAAGGCCACCTGCTAGATGCCCCACAGCATGGAGAGCAGAGAGCAGACTGGATACTGGCACCCACCGGCCCATCAGCCAGGAGCTCTGGTGCAGTGAACAACCTTCACAACCTTCTATGGCAGACCTGGCAACCACGTGGTAGGCTCTGTGCTAGCTGCTGGGGAGAGTTCCTGCCACCATACAGCTTTCATTCTGGTGGTGAAGGTTGACAATACACAAGTAAAGAAATAAATACGATTATTTCAGATAATGGTTAGTGCTATGAAGAAAGTAAAATAGCTTCGAGTGATGAAGTTGTGGAAGGGGCTGCTATTTTTTTCTTTTTTAATAGCTTTGACTTCTATGGGTGACAGTCTTTTTTAAAAATATTTATTTATTTATTATTTATTTTGGCTGTGCTGGGTCTTAGTTGCAGCACCCGGGATCTTCATTGCGGCATGCAGCATCTTTAGTTGCGGCATGTGGACTTCTTAGTTGCAGCATGTGGGCTCTTAGTTGCAGCATGCATGCAGGATCTATTTCCCCAACCAGGGATCGAACCTGGGACCCCTGCATTGGGAGTGCAGAGTCTTATCCACTGGAGCACCAGGGAAGTCCCGGGGCTGCAATTTTATATTAGTTAGTCGGAAAAGGGGGGGACTCACTGAAGGGGGGATGTTTGAGCTGAGATCTGAATAAGAGTGAGTGAGCAACCATGCCAATACCTGGGAGAAGAACATTTCAGAAAGAGGGAACAGCCAGAACAAAGATGGAGAAGCAAGAGCATGGCTTGTTCAAGCAACAGAAAGGAGGCCAGCTGGATAGGGTTCAGTAAGTGGGGAGAGATGGGAGGAGCTGCATGAGAGGCCTGTTCAGAGCCAGCTCAGGTGGCGCTGCACTGGGTCCTTCCCTCCGTGAGATGATGGGAAGCCACTGATGATCGGAGTCGGGGACCAAAGGACTGGCCTTCTTCGGCTTCTGTGTGAAGAATGGACTAGAAGAGGCCAAAGCAGAAGTGGGGCGGCCAGTTAGGGAGCCGTTGCTATCATCCCGGAGAAGGGGAATGTGGCATCAGGGTGGTCAGGCAGAAACAGGGAGAAGTGCTCAGATTCTGGATGTACTTTGAAGGTGAAGTCAGCACGATTTGCTGACTGGATATGGGGTTTGAGAAAAAGAAAGGGAGCAAGAATAACTCCAAAGTTTTGACCTGAGCAACTAGAAGGATGGAGTTGTGGGAGACTGCGGAGGGGACAGCTTTGGAAAGGCAATCTGTACCTCAGTTTTGGACATGTTACTTGTGAGATGCCCGTGATTCATCCGAGTAGAGTAACATACTAAGTAGGCAATAGCATAAACTAGCCTGAAGGCAGCAGAAGGTAAGGGCTAGAAATATAAATTGAGGAACCAGTAAAAAGTGGATGGTTTTTTAAAGCTGGTCATCTAGGTGAGGCCCCAAAGAGAAGTGCAGAAAGAGAAGAGGGCTGAGGGCTGAGCCCTGGAGCACTCGGGCAGCAGAGGTCAGGGAGTGGAGGAGAAGCAGGAAAAGAGGCTGGGGAGCGGCCTGCGTGGTGAGAGTCAGACAGGCGAGGGAGGTGCCCTGGAGGTCAGAGAAGAAAGCGCTTCAAGGGCAAGGGCTTCACCAACTATGCCAAATGCTGAGGCTAGGTCAACTAAGACAACACGAACTGAAAATTGACATTGAATTTGGCCGTGTAGCCATCACTGGTGACCTTGACAAGGACAATGTCACTGATTTGTCAGGGACAAAGGCCCAACCAAGCGATGCATGGGTATGGGAGCAGAGGAAGTAGAAACAATGCCTTCAAGGAATTTTGCTATAAAAGAAGCAGAGAAATGGGGCCGACATGGGAGGCGAGTGTGGGATTAAGGAAGGATTTTTTCAAGGCTAGGAGCTTTTAGACCACGTGTGTATGCTGGTCAGAATAATCCAGGAGAGGGAGGAAACTGATGATGCAGAAGGAAGAGAGCAGGAACAGTGGGGGTGGGAAGTCCTTAATGGCATCGAGGGGTGTGGGGTTGAGCGCACAGGTGGAGGGCTGGCTTTGAGCAGGAGCAGGGAGGTTCCCTCTGAGGAAGGAGGAGGGTCAGGTGAGTGATATGAGCCTTAAGGAGTTTTCTTCCCATGGCTTCTGTCTTTCCAGAGAAATAGGAAGCAGTGTCATCAGCTGAGAGTGAAGAGTGGGGAGCGGGTGCTGGGGTTCGAGGAGAGAAGAGAAGGTGCAGGTTCATCATCCTGGGGCTTTGGAGAGAGAGTGGAGTGTGGTAGGCTTGCCAGGCAGCATCAGGACCCCCTTGAGGTGAGCGGCATGAATTTAAAGTGATATCAGTGAGGGTGGCTGAATGTTTTGTTTTCCAGCCACTCCAAGTGTGCAGGTGGGGAGAAGATGGAGCCTGGAATTTAATCAGGATTGGGGCCTTGCCAGGCAAGTCTGATAAAGCCAGAGAGGGGCAAGAGGGCTGAGCTGTAGGTAAGGCAGTGGTTGACATGATGGCCCAGACAATCAGGCCAGGTAAAGAGGGAAGTGAGGATGGGGTCGGGGAGGGGTGAGGAAACCTGAAAAAGTGGTAGGATTGATAGATTTTAGGAGTGATTACTGACATACTAGAGAAAGTTGAAAACACAGAAGGTGGTGGGCAGATGACGGCATACAGAAATGGAGGTTACCCAGGGGATACAGACAAGCCCTAGGACATGAACCATGGAGTGGTCCTGAGGTAGGGTTTACAGACCAGTGGTGGTTTTACTATTACCTGAAACATATCAACTCAACCTGCTGAATCAGAGGTCCAATGATTATGTGCTAACAGCTCTATGAGTACAGAGGCAGAGGCAGAATTTGAACCCAGGTCTTCTGCCTCTAGGTCCAGCACGTTTCCAGATACATCCCCACTGCTCCTATGAGTAACACTATCAAGGTGTTCCATTCCTCACAATCATTTGAAGTGACAGATAGCAATCACTGCTTTTCAAAGATTTGCTTATATTTCCCAAAGGAGACTTGGGGTGCTGCTATTAGAAGAACCAGGAATGAATGCTGAGCAAGCAAAAGAACGAGGTGTCCTGGTCCCCAGCCTGCACCTACTTCCTCCTCCACCTCACCCAACCCCTCCCTGTGGCAGACCCAGGGCTCTTAGCCTTGGGGTAGTTGCGTCCCCTTTAAGAAGCTGATGAGAGCCCCGACTGCCCTCAGCCCACACACCAGCCAGCTCCGTTAGGGTGACCTGCAGCCCCACCGTCGTGATTAGTGATAATGAACCAGTTTATGACCTGGATTTATTTTGTATACCTAATCATTATGCTGAGGATTTGGAAAAGGTGTTTATTCCTCATGGACTAATTATGGACAGGACTGAACGGCTTGCTCGAGATGTGATTGAGGAGATGGGAGGCCATCACATCCTGGCCCTTTGTGTGCTCAAGGGGGGCTATAAATTCTTTGCTGACCTGCTGGATTACATCAAAGCACTGAACAGAAATAGCGATAGATCCATTCCTATGACGGTAGATTATCAGACTGAAGAGCTACTGTAATGACCAGTCAACAGGTGACATAAAAGTAATTGGTGGAGAGACTTCCCTGGTGGCACAGTGGTTAAGAATCCGCCTGCCAGTGCAGGGCACACGGGTTTGAGCCCTGGTCCGGGAAGATCCCACATGCCACAGAGCAACTAAGCCCGTGTGCCACAACTACTGAGCCTGCGCTCTAGAGCCCACGAGCCACAACTACTAAGCCCGCATGCCACAACTACTGAGGCCCAAGCGCCTAGAGCCTGTGCTCCACAACAAGAGAAGCCACCTCAATGAGAAGCCCACGCACCATAACAAAGAGTAGCTCCCGCTCTCTGCAACTAGAGAAAGCCCGCGTGCAGCAGCGAAGACCCAACGCAGCCAAATAAATAAATAAATAAATAAATAATTTTTTTAAAAAGGTAATTGGTGGAGATGATCTCTCAACTTTGACTGGAAAGAATATCTTGATTGTTGAAGATATCATTGACACTGACAAAACAATGCAAACCTTGCTTCCCTTGGTCGAACAGCATAATCCAAAGATGGTCAAGGTTGCAAGTTTGCTGGTGAAAAGGACCCCTCAAAGTGTTGGATATAGACCAGACTTTGTTGCATTTGAAATTCCAAGCAAGTTTGTTGTAGGATATGCCCTTGACTATAATGAATACTTCAGGGATTTGAATCATGTTTGTGTCATCAGTGAAACTAGAAAAGCAAAATACAAAGCCTAAGATGAGAGTTCAAGTTGAGTTTAGAAACATCTGGAGTCCTATTGAAATCACCAGTAAAATTATCAAATGTTCTAGTTCTGTGGCCAGCTGCTTAGTAGAGCTTATTGTATGTATCTTCTAAGAATTTTGTCTGTTTTGTATTTTAGAAACGTCAGTTGCTGCATTCCTGAACTCTTTATTTGCACGATGAGCCTATAGACTATCAGTTCCTTTTCGGTAGATTGTTGTTTGACTCCTGAATGAAAAATCCCTTAAACCACATCACTATTGAATGAAAATATTGAAATTGTATCTGTAAGAAACATTTAAAGCAAAGAATATATTAGTTTTTAAATTGGTATTTTAATTTTTATATATTCAGGAAAGAACAGAAGTGATTGAATATTGTTCATTATACCACTGTGTGCTTAGAAAAGTAAGAAGCAATCAGTTTCATATCAGTGACAGCATTTAGAGGTATCATTATGTTCGATAAACCATATGTCCTGGAATTATTTTAGTAGGTTTCAGTAGTATTAACTGTATTTTCCCACTGGTTCAGATTATTTCCTGTGAATCTTTGTCAACAGTTCCTTTTAAATACAGATCGGTAAGTTCCAAAAACCTGCCACTTTTTTGAGTCTTCAATGTAAAATCCTTAAAATAAAGGCTGTCTCTTTAAAAGAAAAAAAAAAAGCAGCTGATGAGAAAAACAAAATGCATTTGCACACCCAGTCACAAATATGCTCACAGGCTTGGCAGGGAGTAAGGGCTCAATAAAAACTTGTCGAATGAATGAATGGTTGGAATTCCAGGGGTCTCACTTGCTCTCTTGGGGTTAAGAACTGGTGTTAACACACCAGTTCCTGCACACTGTGTGTGCAGGAACCTCTATTCTATTGTAAACAGGTACCCCTTTGATTAGGTAGAGCACCTCTTCTTCTTTGCAAGCCTCTGAAGGGTGGCTGCCCATTTCCTGCTCCCAGTCGTGTCCAGCCTCCCAGCGGTGGAGGTAGCACCATCCTGCCCTCTTCCTCCTTCATTCAACCCCCATCTTCCCTGGAGGCTGGCTGTTCCCTGCTCCTGTTCTGCCAACGCTGACCTCCTGGACGTGCCCCAGCATTCAGAGCATGCCTGATGTAATCCCAGCGGGGACTGGGCTTGAGACTTGGTGAAAACAAGCTCTCTGACCTGGTCATCACTGAAGTAAGGTCAAAGGATATATTCCCAGTGGCGCTTCCCAGACCTACACCTGAAACTAGGGAAACGCTTAGACATCACAGCTTCTACGGTTTCCTAACTTGCTCAAGGCAGACCAGCCTGTCTGGGGCCATGGTATTCCGCAAAGCCCTGAGGGAGAGCTTGCTAAACCTCCTCTATCCCAGTCAAAGCACCCTGAAACTCCAGTATAATTACCTCAGATGGTTCACATCCAACATCCAGGTTCACGGGACAACTTCCTCCCAAGCCACCAGCTCCAACTTGCCACTCCGGATTTATAATTGGACATCACAGGTGCCCAGTGTGATGAGGTAGCCATCTGTGGCACCCTGTGGTCAGTTATCTCTTGGGTAACTGGATCTGGGGGGAACAGAACTCAGCAGACCTGGCAGAGGATGACCATACCCTCTCCCGAGGGATGTCACGCCCAGGCCAGTGGCCAGAGGTGGCAGAACAGCTGGACAGAGTGGCCCCAGCAGGCTGCCCCCCCCCAGCCCTGCCTCCCTGGGTTCCCTGCAGTGGGAATAGTCATCTCTTCCACATTCTCACTTTCTCCTGGGGTCTGGAAAGGAGGAAAGTAGGTCCCACCTGAGACCCCAGGAGTGTTGGAGCATTCCTGAGTGGAAATCCTCTCGTGGCCAGCACCACTCATGCCTGGGAAAAGGCATTTCTTCCCACGGGAACAGGAAGCCCACTCCTGCGTGCTATGGCACACACACCCACTCCGATGCCCCAATCAGAACAAGCGTCCCTTCCTCAGGGTGTGGGCAAGGATGGAGCACCAACATGCCTTCAGGGACAAAGGGTTAAGAAAAGGGTGGGACATCTCTATGACATTGGTGAATGAATCATGAGAGCTAACGGGCTTGCGTCATCACTACTCCTTATCCTCAAATAACATTTGAAGTGAGATTGAGCAGCCAGGAAGCCATCCCCGCTCTTCAGCCAGGATATGGATCCTGCAGGAAGGAAGGTGTGTCTATGGCCGGTGGTGGCAGTTTACTCCCATAAAATGTGCTTTGTATTCTAAGTAGGCTTGCTGTTTTTTGAGGCCAAGGACAATGAGTCATTTGTGTCAGGTGCTAGTGGTTCTAGGATTTCAGAGTGATCTGGGGGTGAAGCAAGGACCTGGTGTACCTTAAAGGCAAGACGCCCTGAAAATTCATGCCTGCCCATCTCTGCCGGCCCACGCTTGCCTTTTAAATGGCCCCCACTCAATCATGACACAGCACGGAGATGAGCAAATTATTTTTCTGGAATAAAACCTCTAATGCTTTCTGAGTACATAAGGGTTGGCTTTTTAAAATCATTTGTAAGACTTTGGAGGTGACACATGCAGATGGTAGCCACCCCCTGTGAATGCTGGAAAAGACTTTTACCCTGCTTGCTATCTAGGCAGGACCATTTAGCAGGCCCAATGCGGAGTTAAGCTCTCTGGTTGTGGATCCAATTGTCTGGGGGTCAAAGCTGAGCTCCACCACTTAACACCCTTAGGAAGCATCAGTTTCCTCATCTGTAAAATGGGGATAATCACAATGAAACCTGCCTCAAGAGGTGGGGAGCCCATGAGGAGGCGTCAGTACCTTTTCCTGACACCTGTAAATGTTCAGTAACTGTTAGTCATTCTAATGGGGTTTGTTGGCATTCTATGTAAGACCTCTGCTTGCAGTACTGGGTAATTTCATTCTAACCAAGGTCGATAAAAGTCTGTTATGCTTTAAGAAGGTCCTGAGCTTTGAACTATCTGAACCCTCTTTGGGGTGTTGATACCAGCTTCTGGCCTCACAGGGTTCCTCGGGGCCAAATGGCCTTTGTCAAGCAGTTTGTATAAAAGGGACTTCATCCAAGCCTTGTTGGATTAACTGCAGCTTCCTTTAAATAAGGGCTTGTTTTCAGAAGCTTTCTTTTTCCAACAAGGGAAAAGAACACAATGGATTCCAAGTAATCTACAGTCCTCATCACAGCTTGTCACAAACACCTGGCACATCTTTTCAGCCCAGAGTGCAAACACACACGCTCCCTCACTTGCTAACTTCAGGAATCCAGCCCCAGCCTGATGTTCCAAAAGCATTTGCTGACAAACTTCCTCTCACTATAGAGTTATTTCCTGGAAGAACAGCAAAAACTGTTTTTGAATTGACAATATGGCTTTAGTTGTTGCTGAAGTGAAGTGAAAGTACAATTGTTACCACCTATTTACCCTAAAAAAGACAAACAAACCTGAAAACAATTACTTTTTTTTTTTTCTTTGCTGATCAACATTTTTCAAGCAAAGACAGGACTTAGGAATTGGGTTAATGTGTTGCTTATTTCAAAAAAAGAAAATTTCTTAATGTTTTTTGGGCAACATTTTACTTGGGGCTTCAAAAAGCAATTGTGATGAACAATAGAGAGAGTTAAAGCACTTATGGAATAGACAGACACCGGCATTTGGGGTTGCACATAACAAAGAAATATCTTAAATATTTTTCAAAATATTCTAGGAGCCAAGACACAGGGGCATGCTTTAGGAATGTAATAGGGTGGGGGGCATATTGGAACTACCCATTTCCTTTAAAATCACTGAGGAAAACAAAGCAGCATTCAGCTTCACATACTGACTTTACACAGTTTATACGTAATAGCTTGACTTAAATCCAAGAAGCAAAGATGGAACTCTCACTCTGTTTATTTTGAAAAATAATTGTATGGACACCCAGGTAACCCACGCTTGTCAGGCAAGTTTCCTTGGGAGGAGTCTCTCTGTTATTTAGAAGAGGACCAAGTTAGCAACCTTATTTAGATGGCCTTGGTGTCAATTTTGAGGGGCAGCTTGCAGAGACTAATTTTCTTCCCCTCTGTTCACCCAGCTCTAAATTTCACAAGCAGTTTTTTTGTGTGTGTGCATAATCTGCATAACAATTTCACCCAGATGGGTCTCAATTCCACCACCATTTCTGCAAGAAGACAGTGGAACTTGTCTACATATAACATTAAATCGAATTCATGGGTATTTTCAAAAGAGCCTATCAAATGTTTCCACAAATATTTACCTGCAAGCTAAGACCATGGAATTGTTATAAATCAGTTTGTTGTCTGAGCCACCTGTTAAGGGAGGCTAATGCAGCTTGGAGAAACCAGCTTTTCTGTCCCTCTTAAACATGAGGGTCACTGGATAAAGGTGAACCCAGCCCACTGGGGTGACCACAGGCAATGGGCCTTTACTCTCCTAAAATAAAAGAATAATCAAGAAAATTATGTTTTGACGGGTTTGCCGCTGAGCACTCCCTCCAAAACAGTACTTAATACCACAACCAGACATTCATGCTCCTGAGTTCTCTCAGGAGTGGTAGAATGCTTTTTGCCTTTTTTTAAACCAGGGAAATAAATATGAGGAGCTGAATTGCCATTATTTCAAATTAATTTTATTTTATTCTCAAAAAGGTAATATGAGTCAGAGATCAGAAAAAGATAAGATATACAGTGAAAGTGCTCACTGCCACCCCCCCCCCGTTCCTATCTACCTTATTCTTCTCACCCCAAGTAATAACATACTTGTATTAATTTCTATTGTATCTTTCCAGTTTCCTTATGAAGATGCAAGAAGTGTGAATATATATTCTTATTTTCTCCTTTCTTAGGCAAAGTCCAACATACTATGCACACTGTTCTGCATCATGTTTTTTTCACTTACTAGATAGTGTGTCTTGGAGAGCTTTTTAAAATCAGTATATAGACTTAGAGAGTTTCTCCAACCATTTTTTTAAATAAATTTTATTTATGTATTTATGTATTTATTTATTATTTTTGGCTGCCTTGGGTCTTCATTGCTGCGCGCGGGCTTTCTCTAGTTGCGGCAAGCAGGGGCTACTCTTTGTTGCAGTGCGCGGGCTTCTCATTGCGGTGGCTTCTCTTGTTGTGGAGCACGGGCTCTACACACACGGACTTCAGTAGTTGTGGCACGCGGGCTCAGTACTTGTGGCTCGTGGGCTCTAGAGCATAGGCTCAGTAGTTGTGGCACACGGGCTTAGTTGCTCCGCGGCATGTGGGGTCTTCCCGGACCAGGACTCGAACCAGTGTCCCCTAGGCAGATTCTTAACCACTGCTCCACCAGGGAAGCCCTCTATAAACTTTCATAATCACGAAATTGTGTGTTAACGTGTTATCTTTTTCATAATCTTTGCCCATTCATATACTGGATTTTATGTGTCCTTATTGATTTCTAATCTGTAATGATGAGTTACAAATATTTTTGACATTTGTCTCTTATTTTTGCCTTTCAGTTTCTTTTATATTTAGTAAATTTGATTAATCTTTTCTTTTAAGGTCTGTGGATTTTAAAGCTTAGTTAGAAAGGTAACCCAATCCAAAGTTATAAGAGAATTTACCCATGTTTTCTTCTGGTTCTTTTGTGGGTTTTTTTTTTTTTTTTTTAAAGCTATTTTTAAGCACATCAAGTTTTTTTTTTTTATTAAGTAATTAACTTATTTATTTTTGGCTGTGTTGGGTCTTCGTTTCTGTGCGAGGGCTTCCTCTAGTTGCGGCGAGCGGGGTCCACTCTTCATCGCGGTGCGCGGGCCTCTCACTGTCACAGCCTCTCTTGTTGCGGAGCACAAGCTCCAAACGCGCAGGCTCAGTAGTTGTGGCTCACGGACCTAGTTGCTCCGCGGCATGTGGGATCTTCCCAGACCAGGGCTTGAACCCGTGTCCCCTGCATTGGCAGGCAGATTCTCAACCACTGCGCCACCAAGGAAGCCCTTATTTTTTTATGTTTAAATCTTAGACCCATTTGGAGTTTATTTTGATATATTATGTAAAGTATAGATCCAACTTTATTTTTTCAGACAGTTACCTGTTGTTGCAACGTCATTTATTAAAAAGAAACAACTTTTCCCACTGATTCAAAATGCCACTTTTTATGCATACTAATTTCCTGTTTGTATTTGGGTCCATTTCTGGATTTTCTCTTCTATTGGTCTATTTGTATGCCGGTAACACATTGTTTTAATTATTGAGACTTTATATAGAATATGTTTTATGTCTTGGAAAATATTGATGTGAAATAAATCACCCCAAAACTTAGTCATTCAAAACAACAATTGTTTTATTATATCTCACAGTCTCTGTAGGTCAGGAATTTGGGAAAGTGTTGGCTGGGTGGTTCGGGCTCGTTCGGTTATCAGAAACTAACCAGAACTGGAAGTGTCGGAGGGGAGGAGCTGGAGCAACTGGGTGCTGGTCAGGCGTCCCTTTCTCACCATGCAGCTTCAAGGTTTCTTCATGTGGTCTCTCTGTGTGAGCTAGTTCACACTTCCTCACAGCATGGTGGCTTCAGAAAAGACAGACTGTTTACATGGCAGCTAGAGTTATAGTGCAAATGCTTCCAAGAACAAACTAGAAGCTGCCTTATCTTTCTGACCCCGGCAGCATCATATTCTCTGCAATCATTTTATTACAAGTGGGTCAATCTCATCCAAACCCAAGGAGAGGAGAAATGACCCCATCTCTCAGTGGGACAAATATCAAGGTCACATTGTAAGAAAAACAGGTGGAATGGGAGAAGATACTGTGGCCAATTGGGGAAAATACAATCTACTACATTTTACTTTCTGATAGGACTGGAACACCCTTCATTGATCTTCTATTTCAGAGTTTTCCTGGCTATTCTTACCAGGAGAAAACTCCTTTAAGTAGCGTTTTTAGAAATCTGATACTTGAGGTGAATTCACTGATAATCATGTGTTAACCTTTTATCATTTTCATAATGTACATTTAGTTCTAACTATGGATAAGCTCTCACTATCAGATATGATTCATTTCTAAAAATATGCTTTTAAAAAATTAAATAATAGGGATGAATGTTGTGTTTGGTCAGGGAGAGGATGGGTCTAAGATAAAAAGCACTGCTCCTGCCCCATGTGGTAATGGATTAGAGTTGGGGACATCCTTATGAACTGATGTTTAGTTTACTATAAATACAAATTGCTATATATAGAAATATTTATAGATATGTATATATGCACGAGTTGGTATAAACACATATTTCTTTGCTCTATCCGCTGAGAGGGCCTAGAAGCAATAATACCCCAGTAGCAGTAAGCACACTTGGCACCCAGATTTTGGTTTCTAATATCATTCTCAAATAAAATTAAAAAAAAAAAACAAAACAGGGCTCCTTGGAGAGATGGCTCATTCTAGGACTGGAGCAGGAAACACGCAACATGAGCCTGGAGCATCTTGTTAGAGTCAGGAAGTAAGGAAGTGGTAAAGAACAAACAAATAACAACAACAACAATAAAAAACCCTACATTGGTGGGAAAATGTCAAAGGAACACAGGAGCCAACTGAAAGCACTACCAACAGCCAAAGCTGGAACAATTGAGCAACAAAATAAATAAAGTAGTATTGGATTATAACCCAAAATATGAAATAAATATCCATGAGTGCATGGTGTTATAAAACAAATAATTGACTAGATAGATAAGTGATAGAGAAGGGGGACATATCTCCCTTTCAGAAGAATTCTGATTAATTTATGTAGATAAATAAATGCCTATGTAGATAAATAATGCCTGCATCTATGTAAAGATACAGTGTGTTCTGAATGATAAGGGGGAAAAGGAGCATATCCTTACAGATGACCCTTCCAAACCCTTGTTGGACTTCCTCGTCTCCTGCGGCCTTCACCTCCTTGCCACTCCCACAGCGACCCCATAGACTCTGCCATAACCCAGAAATGCTCTACGGGTCTCCCCACTATCGGAAAATAGAGTGTTCCTGTGAAACCTTTAAGCTGAAATGGCATAAAGCCAAGAAGCAGTTACCTTAGGATGCATCTCGCTAACAGGTGCACAAAATAAATCGAGATTAAGCACAGATGCTCACAAACGCAGTTCAGAGCTCTGGGGGCTTGATGCTGAGATGCTGAGTATAGTTTCCGGGGAAGGAGCTTGGCAGTCTACAACTCTAGCTGCTCAGGGTGCAAGCTGCCTCTATAAAAATTCCCTGCAAAACAAACGCTGAATGCTATTTTTGCTTTTCACCTTTTTTCATAAAATCGTGAATCCTCCTCGGATTTCTTTTGGTCAGCAAAAACAGATACTAAGGCAGGTCTCTCATAAAAGAGAAAAAGTGGGGGATACCTGTAACTCTCAAATTCAGACCTCGGTTTTGACTTCAGCCATCTATCCCCCAACCCTCTTTGTCTGTTACCCCATTAGACTAATGCTACACAAAATGTGGCCAGCAGCCCAGCGCTAGTCTGACAACTGTTACATAGAGACAAGGGCTAAAACCTTGGTCTCATTAACCTGCTCCTAGATAAGGACTACTCTATGGTCTGAATGTTTATCCCTACCCCCCGCCCAACATTCATACGTAGAAATCCGAATGCCCAATGTGATGGTATTAGGAGGTGTAGGCCTTTGGGATAATTAGATCATGAGGGTGAAATTACAGGCATACCTCATTTTATCATGCTTTGCTTTATCATGCTTCTCAGATATTGCATTTCTTACAGATTGAAGGTGTGTGGTAACCCTGCATGAAGCAAGTCTATCGGTGCCACTTTTCCAACACCATTTGCTCACTTCATGTCTCTGTGTCACATTTTGGTAATTCTCACATTTCAAACTTTTTCATTATTATTATATTTGTTATGGTGATCTGTGATCAGCGATCTTTGATGTTACTATTGTTATTATTTGGGGGCACCTCGAACTGCGCCTATCTAAGATGGTGAACTTAATCGATCAATGTTGTGTGTTCTGACTGCTCCACTGACCGGCCAGTCTCCTGTCTCTCCTTCTCTCCTTGGGTTTCCCTGAGACACAACAATATTGAAATCAGACCAATTAATAACTCTACAACGGCCTCTAAGTGTTCAAGGGAAAGAAAGAGTTAATTGATGCAGACGTCATTGTCTTATTTTAAGAAACTGCCACGGCCACCCCAAGCTTCAGCGACCACCACCCTGACCAGTCGGCAGCCAACAACATCGAGGCAAGACCCTCCACCTGCAACAAGATTACAACTCGCTGAAGGCTCAGAAAATTGTTAGCATTTTTTAGCAATAAAGTATTTTTTAATTAAGGCATATACATTGTGTTTTCTAGACATAATGCTATTGCACACTTAATAGACTACAGTATAGTGTAAACCTAACTTTTATATGCACTGGGGAACCAAAAAATTGTGACTCGCTTTACTGCATTATTCACTTTATTGTGGTCTCGAACGGAACCCACAGTATCTCTGAGGGATGCCTGTAATATGTTTATAAAAGAGGCCTGAGAGAGCTCCCTTGCCCTTTGGCCCTATGAGGACCTGAGACCTGGAATAGGGTCCTCACCAGACCATGCTGGCACCCTGATCTTGGACTTCTACCCTCCAAAACTGTGCGAAATAAGTGTTTGTTGTTTATAAATCACCCAGTCTTTTGTTATGGCAGCCCAAAGGGACCGCGACAGACTGCGTCTCCAAAAGCAGCAGCCCCAAAGCTACAGATTAGCTATGAAAAATACACAACCATCTTCAGTATCAGTTGATACCATCGAGCAAACACAGACCTCTTTAGCTCCACAGCCCCACAGTGGAGCACGAGGCTGCCCCCATGAGCCTTGGACAGTTGCAAAATCACATGTCCTTTTTCAGTTGTTATGGGCAAATGATAACTAATTTCATTACCTTTCCTTTTCAGGTCCAACAGCAGGCTTCTTACTAGCAACATTCTAATTGAAGGTGACTAAAATCTGGCATTTGGAAAGTAAAATGGCATGAAGACTAGTAAAAATCTCTGCTTCAGAGTTCCTCTAGGAGGCCTGGCTTCCCTGAACCCCTGGCGACCTGGCAAAACTCCTGTATGTGCCAAGAGCTGGAATCCCCACTATTTGCAGGAAGGCGTCTTACAGAGCAGTGAATTATCAGCCTTGTGTGGAGTTAGTCATGCTGCTATTCTTACTTTTTTAAAAAATAAATTACCTTTAGCTCTATCATTATCAGCTTTGTTTTGGATTGGAGGGTTGACCTCACAATATGTAGAACTGCATATCTGCATTAACGTTATTCTTGGTCTGTAACTTTCCAATGACTGAGACTTTGAGAAATGCATTATGGTTTAAGTATTCCTATTGCAGTAGCCAGATGTATACACAACCCACTCAAAATTAGTTGGTGTGGTGACAGTTCATTTGTGACATGCTGTTTGTAAACAGATGCTACTTAAGTTACTTGCAACATAATCTCAACACATGTAAAAATATACTTTTACGGGGCTTCCCTGGCGGCGCAGTGGTTGAGAATCTGCCTGCCAATGCAGGGGACATGGGTTCGAGCCCTGGTCTGGGAAGATCCCACATGCCACGGAGCAACTAAGCCCATGAGCCACAATTACTGAGCCTGCGCATCTGGAGCCTGTGCTCTGCAACAAGACAGGCAGTGATAGTGAGAGGCCCGCGCACCGTGATGAAGAGTGGCCCCCACTTGCCGCAACTGGAGAAAGCCCTCGCACAGAAACGAAGACCCAACACAGCCATAAATAAATAAATAAATAAATAAATAAAAATTAAAAAAAAAATATATATATATATATATACTTTTACACTTATAGGACATTGTTTTATAATATAAACCCTTATATACAAACTCTGCAAGATGTGCATTGTGCTTATCTACAGATCATTACTACTGGGTTTTGTCTCCCAGTTGAAAGTGGGGAGGCCAGATGGGCCTGTAGTCTCTGTCATGCTATAGTGTCACAGAGCAAACACCTGTCATTTTCCAGATCAGATGCTGCCCAAGTGCTCTATGTATACATACAAAATGACATTAGGCCCACCAGGTTCTCCCAGAACCAAGGGGTAAGTTCTGACTACAACCCTGCCAGACAAACTGCCGCAGTATTTCCCAGCTGCTTCCTCACGCCAGAGTCAAAGGTCTTGGCACCAAGATGAGCTGAAGACTAAGAAGGCATCCACCACCCCCACTCCCACCCGAGTCTTGTCCACAGAAAGCTCTTCCCAGACTCACACCTAGGAACGGGGTGTCCGGGGGCCTACAGCGTGGGCCTGGGGGTCTTCCCTGATCTGTTTTTCAAACTACACCCGGAGTCAACGTCTCTCCAGAGACTTTTCAGGGATTTTCAGATGAGCCGCAGGGCTAAACCAGCTCAGTTAGGCTGCAGGGGCCCAGCTTCCCCCAGACAGTGAATTAGAGCCTGGTGAGTCCAAAAGAGAGTCCAGCTTTCACCTGGGAACAGACTCTGGGAAGATGTCCCAGCCCCAAAAGGAGGGTTTGGACTCCCAAACCAGTCCCCTAACCTGGCACCAGGTCTCACCCCACCGCAACCACTCCATTCAAGGGCAGAGGAGTCACAGATTTCACTAGCAAGCCTGGCCATCGGAGGGCTCCAACACGTCTCCCTTTGCTCCCTGCCAGGACAGACCCCCACTGCCACCCCGCCTCGGCAGGCATTCTGTGCCTGTGGGTCAGGCTCTGCTCTGGGAATTGCCAGTGGAGAGGTGGCATCAGGGCAGGGAGACATGAGGGGCACAGCAGATCCATGGGGCTTCGGAGCCTTTGTCAAGGGGCTGGGACTGCTCCCAGGCTGTTATCAGCCCTCAAGAGTACGGGCGCTCCCTGGGTGGGGCTTCTGCTGCCCCAGTGCCCAAGGGTAATGACATCAGGCAGACAGTGTGCTGAAGCCTCTGTTACTGGCTTAACCCAAGGGACTCACTCCCTGTGCATTCTCTGGGTCTGCTTAGCATGAGTCCTTGAGGAGCAACGAAGTCAGAAGTTCAGGTCCCAGCCTCACCATGACCTCAGAGAGCCTTCAAGCCCTGCAGGCCTCAGTTTTCCCGTCTGTGAAATGAGAGAGTTACATAAGATTGAATCAAAGGGTTTTTGCCCTGAGTGTGTTCTTTTGTTCCTTTGTGTACATGCCAGATCCTTGTGTTCCATACATGAACGGCTCTCGAGGACAACCATGTAACCACGTCCTGGGACGCATACTTGAGGAATCGTGTGTTTGTGCTGGGGGAGGGACACCCCAGAACAATATCCTCCCCCATCCCCTCTCAATAGGAGGAAGCCACCGGCTTCCTCCCTTTCCTGCCTCCTGCCTCCTGCGTGCTGGCAAGGCTGAGGACCACGCGGAGAAGAGGGGAGGGGAAACAGTCCAACAGTCCCCAGGTCTGTCCTTATCACAACCCTCCCCCACCTCAAGTGACCCCAGTCCAGGACCTTCCAGGCCACACCCATCCCCAGCCTTGTAGGGGCCGGACTAGGGGGGCCCAGAGGCCCAGAAGCAGGATAAGTCCTCCCCACCCCTCTCCCCGGCCCGCCTCCCACCCAAGCTAACTCATTTCCTCTTCCTCCCCAATACCAACACACACTGACAGCACAGGCTGAGCAGCCAGACCCAGAGTGACTGACCGTGGGCCCCGCTTGTCCCGGCTGGCCTGGTCAGCCTCTGGATTATGGTCTGGCTGGGGCCCCCTTTGCTGCTCCCCATCTTCTTCCTGGCTTCTCATGTTGGTAAGTCTGCCCTGAACCTCCCCCCACCCAACCCCCAAAGCCCTGACTCCCCCCGAGAAAACCCTATCATCACTGCCATCACTTTCCTCTGCACCCTGATCCGCTAGAAAGTGGGATGAGGGCCTGGAAAACCCAGGCAGGCACCAGGGATTGGGGGAGGGGAGCAGCCATTGACTGTGTTGGAGGTGAACATCAGTGGGGAGCAGCAGGGCCTCTGGGCCCGTGAAGCTTTCTGTGGGTACTCACATGGTCAGTGTGTGGGACTCACTCAATTATTCATTTATCAAGCATTGTCAAGCACCAACAATATTCCAGGAGCTGTGCTAAGGGACAGGCCATTAGTTGAGAGGCAGACAGCCGCTAGATCTGTACAACAGATTAAATGGTGTGGACCTCCTATGGCTGTTACTGGGTTTAAAGGAGGTAATTTACACAGAGCACTTGGTAAGAGCTTCTGAATAAGCTGTAGCCGATTCCTTCAGTGTGGTGCCCACAGAGGATTAGAACGCAAAGGCCGCCTAGAGTGGTTCATGGTCTAGTGGGGGACACGGGACACCAGGTGAGCGCTGAACAGATAGACACAGAGGAGCACCGAGGAGTCAGCTTACTCTGCTTCAGGGTAGGAGACGAAAAGGGATTCGGAAAGACTTCACTAAGAGGGGTGGTCTTCATTCCAGGCAGCCAGAAAAATAGATGCAAGTCTCAGAGGCGGGGAAGTGCACAGGAGAGAGGGTTCCTGGAGCGAACGCAGCAGGAGGGGCAGTGTGAGCAGCAGAGGGCTCAAGAGCAAGCACTGCATCCTGAGGGCAATGGGGAGCCATGGAAGGTTGTAGGCCAGAGAGTCACAAGGTCTTAGAGGGATCACTTCGGAGGATGAGTTGAGGAAGCAGGAGTGTGGCTGTCAGGATGGTCCAGGGGGGTAAGGATGAGGGTTAACAAGGGCGGGCTTGGGGATGGGGATGAAGCCAAGAGGCTTTGAGGAAATAGAATTTTGCGACTGATTGGGGCAGCCAGAGTGGTGCTCCGAGGTGTAGACTTTTAGAGTTAGACAACCGGGGTCTGCCAGTTACTCGTCGTATGACCTTGGGCAAGTTATTTCTCTGAGCCTTAATTTGCCAGCTATAAAATTGGGGTGATAACACTCACCTCCCAGGAGAGTTGGAATGATAAAATGAGAGAACATACGTAAAGTACCTGGCATATCACTGACCTCCAATAAACATTAATTATTATGACAGCAGGGGTACGAGTTGACTCTAAAGCTTGTATCTCAGGCGGGCTTTGCCGTCTGCCGAGGCAGGGAGCGCAGAGTGGAGCAGGTTTGGGAAGAGCTGATGGAAAGCAGGCCCGAGCTGAGAGGCCATTCAGGGGTTATTGACTCAGAAGTGATAGTGAAAGCCCAGGGAGGGGATGAGCTTGCTAGAGGAAGCGTCGAGAATAATTATCATGACCTTCCTCTGTGGATGGAAAGACATCAACTTCTGGAGGGTGTGAGGACCCAAAGGAAAACAGGTGCTCGGCACAGGACAGGCAGTCAGCTTCATTTACTCATGGCAGCCTCTCAAAGAATAGCCATTGATAAGTGAAGTAGCACTTAAACCAACTAACCACTTGGCAGTGAACAGGCAGGGACAGAGTAGGAGGGGCTCGGGTAGGTGTGGGCCCCGGGGCTGAGGAGGCTGGCAGGGCTCAGCCAGGCCTGGACTCCGGCTCTACTTGGTCCCTCCTGGCTGCTGCCTCACACTGCGTGCCCCAGCCTTTCATTCCACACCTTTACTCAGGCTGTGCCCTCTGCCTAGAATGCCCTTCCTACCACTGACCTCTCCCTGTCCTCATTCTGAACCCTCACCGTACCCTGCTCAGCTGTAAGACCCTCAAGCTGTACCTCCCGGGAGACACCTGTTCATCCCCTGCCTCCCGCATGCTGGGTTAGGCGTCCCTTCTCTGTGCTCCCCACACAGTGCCCTGCATTTGCCGGGTAGGTCCATGTCTGTCTCCCCATGGGGCCCAGAGCTCTTTGGAAGGCAAAGACCAAGGCCCACCTGGTGTCTGTGTGTGTTTCAGCCCCAACTCTGTCCTAGGGTCTGCCCTCCCTGCTTCTGGCCTTTTGCTGGGCCCAGAGCTCTCTTCCTTTCTGCCCCATAACCAGCTGGCTGCAGAACCCAGCCTCTCCCACCTTCAATCCCAGCACAACAAACAGGTCCAGATTTCTGGAGTGATGGGGAGGGGTTCCTCCAAGACACTTCTGATCTCCACGGCTCTCCTAGCCGGCACTCGGCGGTGGGGGGCGGGGGGGAGGGCAGGGAGAGCGGCTCCCCTTTGCAGAGCAGCTGCAGAGACAGGTCAGGAAAGGGGACTGCCGGGAATAGAGGAAATGGAGACGGGGCGCATAGATCATTCTTTCTTTCCGAAGGCTGGGCTGTAAAGGGAAGCCATCTGGCAGGAGAAGGGAGGGGATGGGGAAGCCAGAGAAGGGGCTTTGTTTTTGTTTTTGTTCTTTTAGGATGAAGAGACTTGAAGGAAAGGGGCCAGTGCACCGGGAAGGGGACTGGGACAGGAAGGGACGGGGGTGGACGTGCCTGATAAAGTTCAGTGCCTGGGGGGCGGGCGGGGAGAGGGGGGGAGAGGAGGGGAGGAGAGGGGCAAGAGGGGGAGGGCGGGGCAGGGGTGAGGGCGGGGCCCTGCCACATACGGAGCCCGGTATCCCGGTCCAGGCGCTGCGGTGGACCTGACGCTGCTGGCCGACCTGCGCCTGACCGAGCCCCAGCGCTTCTTCCTGACCTGCGTGTCCGGGGAGGCGGGGGCGGGCAGGGGCTCGGACGCCTGGGGGCCCCCGCTGCTGCTGGAGAAGGACGACCGCATCGTGCGCACGCCCCGGCCCTGGCAGCCCCTGCACCTGGCCCGCAATGGCTCGCGCCAGGTGACACTGCGCGGCTTCTCGCAGCCCTCCGACCTGGTGGGCGTCTTCTCCTGCGTGGGCGGCGCGGGGGCGCGGCGCACGCGCGTCCTCTACGTGCACAACAGCCCAGGAGGTAAGTCCGGCCACCGGCGGGGAGAAGGGGCAGGAGGGGCTGCCCTTGACCCCTGACCCCGCCCTCCATCCGCCTCGCAGCCCACCTGCTCCCGGACAAGGTCACACACACGGTGAATAAGGGCGACACGGCAGTACTTTCCGCGTGGGTGCGCAAGGAGAAGCAGACAGATGTGATCTGGAAGAGCAACGGTGAGAGGGGCATCTGAACTGGGTGGGCAGGTAAACCCATAGCTCTGACACCCCAGCACCTCCATGGCCCTCAGTGTTCCCAGTTTTGGCCCCTGACACAGCACCTGTTACCCCCACTGGCCAACCTCCGGGGCGCCCCCTCTCTCCTGCACCAGGTCCATGGGAAGCACCTGCATCCAACTCATCTCTAGCTGTGAGATGTCCTCCTACTGCGCCCAGAGGACCAGCAGCCTCGTGGTCAGCTACCTCCTTCCCTGTCACCCCCAAATTAGTGCTATGTTAACCCCTCACGTTGGACTCTCCTCTGAGAGTTAGCAGGTGCTATCACATTAGCCCGTCTGGCAGGGAGCAGCAGTCCCCATGCTGAAGAAGAGAACGGGTAACAAAGTCCCAGAACAGGCAAGGGAGGTTTGGCCTCTTCCAGAGATTTGTCAAGACACGTGCAGGGGCCTGGGCAGGCCTGGGGATCTCAGCCCAGGCCTGCCCCCACCCTGGCCCTGTCAGGCCCTCTGGGCACCCCATAGAAGGAAGCAGTTTTCCTGTGTGGCCCCAAAGATTCCTGCCTCAGCTCTCACACCCACAGCCCTTTGGCTGACTCATGTGTCCCTGGGCTCCTGAGGGAGGAGGACCCTTCTCTTGGGCCAAGGGGTTTGCCTCCTGAGCTCCAGGCCCCCCGAACTGATGAGAGATGTGGAGAGTCAGGTAGACCTGCGTTCCCTAGAATCTCTGTTCCATCCTGAGCAAAGAGGCAAGAAGGGGTGGGGCAGGGACAAGGACCCTGATATTAGGATCCACACGTCCTGGAGGGAGAGGCTCCTGGGAGCTAGCTTCATGAAGAAGAGGGGAAGAACATTCCAGGAGGAGGATTGATAAGAGCAAAGGCAGGAAGCTGTGAGATACCACAGTGTTTCTAGAAGAGATACAAGCAATTCAGGAATTCAGGAATGTTAGGAGTCAGGCAGGATGTGGAGAGGTATGGTCTACACAGTGGCCAAACTGGTGAAAAAGATTTGCTAAGGAGTCGGATGTTGTCTTGAGGGCAGTGGAGAACTCTGGAAGAGCTTAAGTAGGGGAGCTACTGCGCAATCTATTGGAGAAAAATCTCACTGGCTGCTGAGTGAAGGAGGGACAGGAAAGGGGGAGACTGGAGGCAGAGAGACTGCTTGGAAGGCTGTGGGAGGCTGGGAGCAGGGTGGTGGCAGTGCACGTGGAGAGGAGTGGGCAGCTTTAGGAGACGAGGGGGAGATTGAACCGGACTTGGTGATTTACTGAGTGGTTGGTGGAGCATGGAAAAGGGGATGCTTCCCAGCTTTCTCGCTTGGGTCCAGACACTCGCTGGTGCCTTCCCCCAGGTCTGCTCACTCTGCCTGGCGCACGTTGATGTGACTCAGGCCGAGGTGGGCAGAGGGAGGGAACACCAGCTCTTGTGTGATGCTGAGGCCCCTGACCCGTTTATGCCCCCAGGATCCTACTTCTACACCCTGGACTGGCACGAGGCCCAGGAAGGGCGGTTTTTGCTGCAGCTCCCAAGCGTGCAGCCGTCATCAAGCGGCATCTACAGTGCCACCTACCTGGAAGCCAGCCCACTGGGCAGCGCCTTCTTTCGACTCATCGTGCGGGGTCAGGAGCAGAGGGCAGAGGTGGTGGGTGGTGTGGGAGGCTGGGAGCCCTATGGTACTTCCTGTGGACCCCCTGCATCCTCTGGTCCCCCAGGGCTGCCCCAGTCCTCAGCAGCAGTGGTCCAGTGGGTGAGGGTCAGCTGCTGAAAGCACATTCCTGCAGGTTGTGGGGCAGGGCACTGGGGACAAGACTGTACCAAGGAATGCCCGGGCTGCCTGCATGGAGGTGTCTGCCACGACCAGGACGGCGAGTGTGTGTGCCCCCCTGGATTCACTGGGACCCGCTGTGAGCAGGGTAAGGAGGAGGGGGGCACTAAGACCTGGGCAGGAGAGGATGCCTGGCTGGGGGAAGACTCTCAAACCATGGGCATGGACCTTGGAGGGTGAACATGCCAAGTAGGTCTTGAACCCTGGGGCCCAGCAGAGGCCCCTACACCCACATGCCCTCTTTCTAGCCTGCAGAGAGGGCCGTTTTGGGCAGAGCTGCCAGGAACAGTGCCCAGGCACATCAGGCTGCCGAGGCCTCACCTTCTGCCTTCCGGACCCCTATGGCTGTTCTTGTGGATCTGGCTGGAGAGGAAGCCAGTGCCAGGAAGGTACGGACTAACCCACCCTCCGTGCTCCCTGACCCAGGCAGTCGGCTACAAGCCCGGCCCCAGCCCTTCACTCTGGCCCTGACTTGCACACCAAGACCTCCATGGTCCCCGCTCACTTGGTCAGTGCCCTTTCTACCCAGCCTGTCATTACCCAGGCCCCAGCCGGCCCTCGTTGCCCCCTGACCTGTGCCCCTCTAACCACACCCCCTCTGTTCCCAGCCTGTGCCCCAGGTCATTTTGGGGCTGACTGCCACCTCCAGTGCCAGTGTCAGAACGGCGGCACTTGTGACCGCTTCAGCGGCTGCGTCTGCCCCTCCGGGTGGCATGGGGTGCACTGTGAGAAGTCAGGTACGAGCACGGGGGGCTCTGAGGTCCCTCGGAACAGGTCAGCCTTCACCAGACGCATCTCCCTGGCTCAAAGCCCTGCCCTCAGGGAGCTCATGGTCTGGAGGTTCTCACCGCCAGCCCACATCATCCATACAGGGATGGGCAGCACCCCAGAGTGGGTGGGAGCCCAGAGGAGGCCCTGACCAGCCTGAGAGAATCAGGGAGGGCTTTTGGGAAGAGGTGCGATCTGAGATGGGATATGAAGGACAAGAGAAAGATGGCTGGAGAGAGAGCAGGGCAACGTCGGGGGGATTGAGGACTCAGGCTCAGGTACCAGGACAGTGGCGTGAGGGGAGGCTCCGGGAGTGATCAGAGGAGGTCAAATCTTGGGGCCTTTGAATGACAGGCTATAGGATTTGCACTTAATGTGAGAGGCCAGCAGGGAATTGTTGAAGAGGCACAGGGCTCTCAGGTTTGCGTTTGAGAGAGGACACTGGCTGCTGGGTGGGGAGTGGAAGCAGGAGAGCCTGGAAGACCTGTCGCAGGGCCCAGAAATGATGGAGGCCTGAACCAGCGTTCCGGCTGTGAGGCTGGCAAGGGGTCTGGTCTCCGTGTGGGAGGGTATGAGGAGGCGGAGGGTGCAGGAGGTAGACTCAGGGGCAGTCAGAGGTGGGCATGGGGGCCCTGGAGGAGTTGCACAGGACTTTGCTGGCTTTCAGGCCTGGGTGACTGGGCTGCTGGCGGTACCGCCGCTAAGATGCAGGACTCCGGAGGAGGGGCGCTGTGGCAGTCACGTATCTGCCCTTGCAGGGCCTCCAGGATGCATGTCCCCTCTCTCCCCAGACCGGATCCCCCAGATCCTGGACATGGTTTCAGAACTGGAGTTCAACTTAGAGACGACACCCCGGATCAACTGTGCCGCCGCGGGGAACCCCTTCCCAGTCCGGGGCAGCGTGGAGCTCCGCAAGCCAGACGGCACGGTCCTCCTGGTCAGCCCCGTGACCCCAGCCCAGGGCCCCTGCCCCTCCAGACCCCTGACCCCTCGGGGCTTTCTGCGGGCTCTGCCCACCGGCCTGACCACAGCTCAAATGGGGTCAGGCTGATTGTTGAGGGACCACCACCCAGGTTCTGTCCCCTCATCAGCCTGGACGAGCACACTTGTATCCACATGGCACACATTCTCTGTGGTCTGTCCCCTTCCCCTATCTCTCTCAGTCCACCAAGGCCATTGTGGAGCCAGATAGGACCACAGCCGAGTTCGAGGTGCCCCGCTTGGCTCTTGGGGACAGTGGGCTCTGGGAGTGCCGCGTGTCCACGTCCGGTGGCCAAGACAGCCGACGCTTCAGGGTCAACGTCAAAGGTCAGTGATGTCCTAGCTGATGCTGCTCAGACTGGGCATCGTCGCAGGAAGGCCAAGGGCATCTAAGGCCACAGCCCAGCACCAGGCAGAGGAGAGGGCTTGTCGTCAACCTGTGGCCTGGGCAGGGCATTGTCCAGGCTGGAGCACAGCTCAGTCCCATCTGGAAAGGGCATCCCATGCCCCAGAAAGGGGACACCCTGCAGCCTTGCCCAGGGTGATGCTTCCCCTCTCTACCTCCCCCAAACCCCGCCCCACAGACACACAGTGCCTTTCACTCCACCTCTGGGATGTTGCATCCCCCCACCCCCCAACCCCGAGTCACACCACAGGGCACTCATTGCTAGGACAGGGGAGTGCCTGGGGCTGTGGAGCTCAGAGGGTGACCTGCTTCATTTCCAAAGGGGCTTCCTGGTGAGTAAGGAGGTAGCTGCCAGCGTCCAGGATCGCTCAGAGCAGAACACCCACACCCCGGTATAGGTGTCCCTCACCTTCTCCAGCACCATAAGCCTCAGACATTCACAGCCCCTGCCGCCCCTTGGCTCATCTTTCCCTGTGCTCCTGACCCCGCCTTCCCCTGACATAAGCCCAGACCTCTTGCTCATCTTCCTCTTTCTCACTGTCAGACTCTGCTTCCCATTCTCTCTCCACTACTCTGCCAACCCCTCTACCACCCTGGTGCCCCACCTCCAGCCTTTCTCTTCTCACTCTCCCCAGGCTTTGGGCCCAGGCAACTTGGCTTTGAATCTTCACTACAACTCTAGCTCCATCATCTAAGCAAGTTACTTATCTCCTCATAGCTTGTTTCTCTCTCTGTGAAATGAGGATATCAGCGCTCCCTTGATAGGGTTGCTGTAAAGATTAAATTAGATGATGCTTTTAAGCATTTAGCACAGTGCCTGACACAGGGTATGTGCTCAATGTATGTTGACATTTATTGTTATTATTAGTTAAAATGTCAACTATTTCTAAGATTTCAACCGTTCCCTAGCAACTCCCAGATATGATCTGCAGCCTGGACCCCTCTCCTGGGCCCCAGACCCAATTGGCGGGACCTCTGCGTAGTGGAGGTCTGGTTCTGAAGTCAGCATGGAAGTTACCTGGTGCATGACTCAAGGGCCCACTTTCTTTTTTTTTTTTTTTATTAGCACCTTTAATTATTATTTATTTATTTATTTATTTTTTGGGCTGTGTTGGGTCTTCGTTTCTGTGCGAGGGCTTCCTCTAGCTGCGGCAAACGGGGGCCACTCTTCATCATGGTGCGCGGGCCTCTCACTATCGTGGCCTCTCTTGTTGCGGAGCACAGGCTCCAGACGCGCAGGCTCAGTAATTGTGGCTCACGGGCCCAGTTGCTCCGCGGCATGTGGGATCTTCCCAGACCAGGGCTCGAACCTGTGTCCCCTGCATTAGCAGGCAGATTCTCAACCACTGCGCCACCAGGGAAGCCCCAAGGGCCCACTTTCTATCCAGCCACCTCCACATCTAACCCCACATGTGAGCCACAGGCCCAGTGGCTCCATAGGATCCAAACTGGACCTTTCTCTCCCTCCAGACCAGCACTTCCTCCTGACATACTTCTTCCTGCCTGACCCCACTGTTCCCTCCCACCCCCTCAGCCACACCCCTGCACCTTCCTTGACCCTCCCCCATTCTCCCATCCATCCATCCATCCATCCATCCATTCTTAGAAAATCCGTCTGGAAAATGTCTGAAAGAGGCAAGGGAACCAGTTAAGGCATTAATGCAATAATCCGGAGAGAAAAGCTAAGGCAGAAAGGGCAGTGACCATGGGGTGATGAAACTGAGCAGGGGCACAAAAGCTGCTTGGAGCAGGATGGGCTGATTTTAGGTGGCCTGGTCAGATAGACCTTGTTCAAACCCTGGCTCCGTGTCTTTAAGCAAGTTGTTCCATGTCTCTGAGCCTCAGTTTCTTCATTCATAAGATAGGGGTGATGAGCCCTGCCTGAAGGCACTTGTCAGGATTAGAGACCATGCACATGAAGCATCCAGGTAGAGCAGGTGCTTCATCACCTGCTACTTTTTTTTTTTTAATTAAGAGAGTGATGGATGATGGGGGAAGGGGCAGAGAGTAGGGTGACACTGCCGTGGGTTTCAGGTCCCTCCGTCTGCACCCACCTTGCATGGGCAGAGTGCCCTCCCCCAAACTCCTGTCCAGCCATGCCACTCCCTCACTTCACATCTTTTGGGACATCCTCATGTCCTTATTGCCGAGTCCTCGCACCCTGAGCTGTCCTCCCTGGGCCCTGGACACTCTGGTCATCTGTTGAACTTGGTCTCTCCCCAGCCCAAGGGGTCCCCAGATCTAAACCAAAAACCAGAGTTGTCTTTGATGCCCAGAAGACAGAGTCTGCTCTTATTTCCAACGACGGGAGGGTGCTGTCTGGGCCATGCCTTACCCCAAGTCTCCTGGCAGTGCCCCCGGTGCCCCTGACTGCCCCTCGGCTCCTGGCCAAGCAGAGCCGCCAGCTCGTGGTCTCCCCGCTGGTCTCCTTCTCCGGGGATGGGCCCATCACCTCTGTACGGCTGCACTACCGGCCCCAGGACAGCACCATGGCCTGGTCCACCATCGTGGGTGAGCGGGGCGAGAGCAGGGGGTGGGGAGGGGGGGTGGCTGGGGAAGGACGGGACATCAGGCAGTGATGAGGGGAAAGGGGGGATGGAAAGGGAGGGAGAAGTGTGTGGAGAAGAGAGGGACTGAAGGGAGAGTGGTGGCTTCTGGAAGGGGTTGGGACTGAATAGTGTGTGCTGCACACCCCGCCCCCAGTGGACCCCAGTGAGAACGTGACGTTAATGAACCTGAGGCCGAAGACGGGATACAGTGTCCGCGTGCAGCTGAGCCGGCCAGGGGAAGGTGGGGAGGGGGCCTGGGGGCCTCCCACCCTCATGACCACAGACTGTCCTGGTGAGAGGCCAATAGTTATCCCTTTCCGCCCCCCAGGGGTTACTGTCCTATGCACTCAGGGTTGTCATGGCTTGTCCACCCTGGGGGTCCCTGCCTTTCCCACTGGAGGTTGTCCCCTGGGGATCAGTATCCCGTCCGGCCCCAGGGACCCACCGGACAGTTCTGACCCCCGACCTCTGGCCCCAGAGCCCTTGTTGCAGCCGTGGCTGGAGGGCTGGCATGTGGAGGGCCCCGACCGGTTGCGAGTGAGCTGGTCCTTACCCTCGGTGCCGGGGCCACTGGTGGGCGATGGTTTCCTGCTGCGCCTGTGGGACGGGGCCCGGGGACAGGAGCGGCGGGAGAACGTCTCGTCCCCCCAGGCCCGCACCGCCCTCCTGACCGGACTCACACCTGGCACCCACTACCAGCTGGACGTGCGACTCTACCACTGTACCCTCCTGGGCCCAGCCTCACCCGCTGCTCGTGTGCTTCTGCCCCCCAGCGGTACGCTGGGGAGGGGGTGATGGGCTCAAGACGAGGGAGGACATGGGACGCAGGGAACACAGGAGACCCAAAAGGACATAGGAGGTTATAGGAGCCTGGATGGACATGCAGAGAGCATTGAACGTGAAAACATGGGCATAGGGAGGACCCGGGATGTGAGGCAGACACAAGCACGGGGAGAACATGACACAGGGAAGGATACAGGGTACCAGGAGGACACGGGACTTGGTGGGAACACAGGGTGTGGGGGGACATGGGGAGGACCTATGACACTGGGAGGGTCTGGGCCGCCAGGAAGACTTGGCATGTAAGGAGAACCACGGGCAGCAGAAGCTCAGGGGTGAAGGAATCCGCAGGGAGAGGGATTCAGCCCAGGAAGGAAGGAGGAGGTTGGTGGGGTGGCTCCCATTCTGGGGTTCGCGGAGCCGGGGACACAGCTAGAGTGGATCTGTCTGACCCCACAGCCACACAACCCGGTCCCATCTGAGCCCTGCCTTCTCACCCCCGTGTCCGCAGGGCCCCCAGCCCCCCGACACCTCCACGCCCAGGCCCTTTCAGACTCCGAGATCCAGCTGGTGTGGCAGCGCCCAGAGGCTCCAGCTGGGCCTATATCCAAGTACATTGTGGAGGTGCAGGTGGCTGAGGGCTCAGGAGACCCGCTGTGGATGGACGTGGACAGGCCCGAGGAGACGAGCACCGTCGTCCGCGGCCTCAACGCCAGCACGCGCTACCTCTTCCGTGTGCGGGCCAGCGTCCAGGGCCCCGGTGACTGGAGCAACATGGTAGAAGAGTCCACCCTAAGCAACGGTGAGAGGGCGGGGCCCAAGAGGACTCCTGGACCACAGGAACAGTCTCAATGCTCTCTCCTTCCAAGTGATCCCCTGCCTTGGAGCTAGGGCATCCTAGGCCCCCTCCCAACAAATGACACAAACCCTGGCACTGGGGACCCTGACCCTTCCCTTCCTATGACCCATTGTCCTAGTGCTGGAAAAATCATGTCATTCCAGACCCATTGGTCCTAGGCCTGATATACCTGCTCCCTCCCTGGAACTGGGATCTCTGACCTCTCCCTCTGTGTGACCCCATGGTGGCCTCTGGGTTCCCTGACCCAGGCGTCCCTATGATCTGCCCCTCTTATTGGATCCAGGGCTGCAGAGTGAGGGCCCGGTCCAAGAGGTCCAGGCAGCTGAAGAGGGTCTGGATCAACAGCTGGTCCTGGCTGTGGTGGGCTCTGTGTCTGCCACCTGCCTCACCATCCTGGCTGCCCTCTTAACCCTGGCGTGCATCCGCAGAAGCTGCCTGCATCGCAGACGCACCTTCACCTACCAGTCGGGATCGGTCAGTCACCTGTACCCTTCTCAGGGCACATGTGTGCAGACCTTGTGTATATACGTTCCTACCTATACACACATGAGTATTTGTACACTGCGAGCGTGTGTGTGTGTGTGCGCGCGCACATGGGTGTTTATGTCATAGGTATAAGACTACACTCAACAACGTGCAAGGGTGCAATACTTATCAATAATTTTCTCTATTTCTCTAGAAGTGAACTCAACTCACAGCCCATTTATATTCGTGGTGACATGTTTAATATCCTCAGTTCAGAATCACTTGGTTATGTCCATGTTGCACCACGGTCAATTAAGGATTCTCCCCCTTCTCACGAGGGGTGATGGAAGCCTGGGAAGCCTGGTGATAACGTAGGGAACGCCTGGGCTCCGTGCCGGCCTCTGTCCGGGCAGGCCGTCCCGCACTTGGGTACCAGCCTGCACCTGCACGCATCTGTGACTCATGTCCTCAGCCCTTACCGTAGCCTCCTTCCTGCCGGCAGGGCACTCCCGCTGTGAGTTCCTCGTCCCAACCTCCATCCTTGCAAATCCCAGGGCCTCCTTGGGGAAACGTAAGAACTCCAAGGGGCTTCCCTGTGCCCTGCAGAAGGCAGCGTATTCTATGGCCCTCAGACCCGTTGCTGCAGACCCTCCTACAGCTGTTGAGCTGGGCCTGCAGCCTCACCTATCACTCCTGGAGACAGGAAGCACAGGCCTCCACTCTTCTTGGCTTCCCTGTAAACCTGGCTGAGCTTTCTGTCCTGCCTATGCCCCTCCAGCCAGCAGGCCCACACCGAGGGGCTGGGGGTGGGGGTGGGGTGCTGGCTCCTCTTCGGGGACAAGGCATCACCTCATCTTGTCACCTCCTCCCATCTCTCTCTCCTCTGGGATCTTCCCCACTGTTGTCACTTATGATCTGAACTCTGACCTTGGTCCTCTGTGCCTGGGCTCTTGATATTTACAGCCAAGCTTTGGCATTTCAAAAAAACAAAAACAAAAAACTTCTCTCTCAAGGGCTGATCCTTGTGATAGAAAGCCTAGTGTCTGAGGCTATTGTCTCTGCCATGCCTTTAGAAAACTCCCTTCAGAGATTCAATCAGCCTCTTTGTTCCAGGCTGCACTGGCCTCCTTCTGAGGTCAGTGTGTGCAGAAAGCGGCCCTGGCTGTGGCAGGGGAGGGTCACGGGTACGAATGTGGAGGGAAGGAGTAGGAAAGCAGCCTTAAATGGGTATAGCACCCTGACATATATCAAGATGTACCCCTGCTACGTGCACCTGCGTGCGCGTATGCGTATGCGTGCGTGTATGCATGAGCGCGTGTGCCGGGCGTGAGTGCACGTGTGCGTCCCTGTGAGTGCCCCCATCTGTACGTGCCTGCGTCCCTCTGCTTGTGCTCCTGCCTGAGCACATGTCCACGTGTAGCTCTCATGGATGCCCTGCATAGGGGCCACCACTAGAACGTGCGTGTGCATGCTGGTGTGTGCCTTCAGCTGTCCGTGTTTTGTGTGAATCCATGTGACCTGTGTCCTCAGCCCTCGCCCCTCAAGCTGGGCTGCAGCTCACGTAGGGACCACACCCACCACCAGGTCTGTCTTAACCCTTCTTTTGGTTCTCATATTGGCAGCGCCCATGGTCCTGTTCAGCGGTTCCCTCTTCCTGCTATCATCCCTGTGCAGGTGGCCCAGCTCCTGCTTGGTTGGGGGGAGTGGATATTCCCTTTTTTGTGCTCTTTCTATCCTCAGGTCCCGGGGTGATTTGAGAGCTATGGGTGGTCGCCAAGTGGGTGGACAGGGGTAATCTCTGCTTCCACTGCTGTGGAGAAGAAAACCCATCCATTGGCTCCCAGCAGCTCAGGACTTAGCATGGAGTAGGTGCGCAGTAAATGTACCCTAGCCCACCGCCCAGGGCTGGAATCCCCTCCAGAGCGTCCTTGGTGACAAAAAAAAAACTGGTTGTGGGATTAGCACAATAAGGGGAAGCTCATTACACCCCATCACAGTTCATTCCAGTTCCTTTCAGTTTTAAATGTTGGGAGTATCATCCTTCCATCGACTCCTGCCGTGGCTTCTAGCAATTTTACCCACTCCTTGTTCCTCCAGAGCCCCACACACCTGATCCCCAGGTGGCGGCCTCTGCATTTCTCTCCTTGGACATCTGTCCACCCAACAGCCTACCTATGGCTCCATCTCATATGATTCCATCTCAATATGTGTCCTGTGTCTGACTGTGCCTGGCTGGCCACCAGGGTGCCCTCTGTCTGAGTCTCTGTCCATTTGTCTAACCACTCTTTGTCTGCCTATCTGTGCATCTTGCTGCCCCTGTCTCTTGTGCGGACTGTCTGCCCACTTGTCCCATCCTATGAAGGGTGAGGAGACCATCCTGCAGTTCAGCTCGGGCACCTTGACACTGACCCGGCGGCCAAAACCACAGCCCGAGCCCCTGAATTACCCAGTGCTGGAATGGGAGGACATCACCTTTGAGGATCTCATTGGGGAGGGGAACTTCGGCCAGGTCATCCGGGCCATGATCAAGAAGGACGGACTCAAGATGAACGCAGCCATCAAGATGCTGAAAGGTCCGCTGCGAGTGACTCCCGCCCAAGCCCTGACCCTCTCCTTTGTCCCACAGTCCCAGGCCCCACCTGGCTTCCACCAGCAACTGACACCAGCCCTCACCAGCCCACACCCTTTCTCCAGGGTTATTTTCGGCAAAAGTGATATTGGATTCTTTACACAGAGTATGCCTCTGAAAATGATCATCGTGACTTCGCGGGAGAACTGGAAGTTCTGTGCAAATTGGGGCATCACCCCAACATCATCAACCTCTTGGGGGCCTGTGAGAACCGAGGTGAGCTCCCAACTCATCACCTACCCTTTCTTCCAGACCCCCATTATCAGCCGTCACCCTTGCATCTGTAGCTTGTGGGAAGCTTCAGGACACCGAAACATCACTATTGGTTCTCCTTCGTGCACCAGGTTCCCTGTCTAGTACCATGGGGTGCCTGCTGCCACCCCAGGTTGTCTGAGTATAAACCACCACCCTGTATTCCTCACCTCCCAGGTTACTTGTATATCGCCATTGAATATGCCCCCTATGGGAACCTGCTTGATTTCCTGAGGAAGAGCCGGGTCCTGGAAACTGACCCAGCTTTTGCCCGAGAACATGGAACGGCCTCCACCCTCAGCTCCCGGCAGTTGCTGCGTTTTGCCAGTGATGCTGCCAATGGCATGCAGTACCTGAGTGAGAAGCAGGTGTGTGTGAGTGTGTGTTGGGGGAGGTGAGGGGAGACCATCGAGCGGACTTCAGGAGATTAAATTGGCAGGCTCTAATTGATGTGGGATTGAGGAATAAAGAGGGATGTGACCCCATCCTGTCCTGGATGAGTGGGTGAGAACACAGGGCGAGAAGCAGGTCTGAAAAAGATGTTGCATTTGAAGCATCCGAGGGACATCATGGTGGAGGTGTTGGCTTAGCGGTTGTAGAAGCCAGCCTAAAACTCAGGAGGGAGGCCTGGGCCGGAGACGACAGTTTGGGGGCTGTCACTTCACAGATGGTGACACTGGTGGCCAGGGAGTGGGCGAGACTCACCAGGAGAGGCTGGAGGGTAGAACAGACAGGGGAGTCCCGAGCCCAAGTTTGAGGACACCCTGCTTGAATGAAAGGAGAGAGGGGACAGTTGCAGGGGGTGACCAGAGACTGAGGAGAGGCATTCTGAAGTTATTAAAGTTTTGAGTATCTTTGAAAGCAGAGGGGAAGGGGCCAAGATAGAGGGAGGGGTGATGGAGAGAGGTCTCTGAGGAAGGTGGAGGGCCCAGTGGGGAGGATCTGGAACTCAAGGGAGAGGTCACTTTGGGCAAGAGAAGGGCCTTTCCACGCTCATCAGTGGGGTGGGGGTCGGGGAGAGGTCAGGAAAGACGGGGTCAGGGAGCATGCAAAGAGGAGAAGGTGCAGTGTGGTCACTGGGGAAAAGCCCACCTTCGTCCCAGGAGAGGGATACAGCCTGAACTTGGCCGTGGCCCAGGTCACAAGAAGGAAGGGATGACAGCCAGCACTGTGGTTCTTCTCAGGCAGGAGTTTCTGATCCAGGATGAGGCCTGGGTTGGGAGGCAGAAGAGTAAGGGGCTACTAAAGGCACGTAGGGGCCCACGAAGCCAGCCGCGGGGCCAGACCCCTCGCTGGCCCCGGAGTCTGGGGCTCACTCATCCCCCATCTTTCCTGACTTCTGACCGTGCCTGCAGTTCATCCACAGGGACCTGGCTGCCCGAAACGTGCTAGTCGGAGAGAACCTGGCCTCCAAGATTGCGGACTTCGGCCTTTCTCGGGGGGAGGAGGTTTATGTGAAGAAGACGATGGTAAGTCTCACTGGGTCCCCCTCTCAGGGCCAGGCCTGGCCCTGCCTCCCGGAACCTGCTGAACAGCCCCTTTCTCGTCACCTGACCCCTCAAACCCACTCTCTCCCAGGGGCGTCTCCCCGTGCGCTGGATGGCCATTGAGTCTCTGAACTACAGTGTCTATACCACCAAGAGCGATGTGTGAGTGTGGGGGGGAGGGGCGGGAGGGTCTGGTCCCCTGAGGATGCTTGTAGATGTAACCTGGACGCACCTCAGAGATGTCTCAGGTAGTCCAAGGTGTGACTTGGCCATCCCTACGGTGTGTTCCAGGTGTGACACAGGTGTGACACAGACGTGTCTCAGGTATACCTTGGCCGTGCCTGGCATCTTAGTGGGAAGGCGTGGGGCTAGCTGGAAGGAAGTTTCAACTTGGAAGGTGTGTCAGGAGTAGGATTGGAGTAGGGGTGGTTTAGGGCTGTATTTGACTAAGAGACTGGAGGATGCCTTGGAGAGGCTTGGGGATGCTGGTGGATAATGCCTGGGTGAATGGAGAGACCACTCAGAGAATGTCTCGCCTTCCTCTCTGAAGGGCAGGTCATCCCCACCCGAGGACCTAACCAGAGCATGACCCCCAAGACGCCCTCTCTGCGCTCCCTCCTCCAAACAGCCATCCTGGCACACCCCTGCCCTTCTCTCCAGGGAGCCTGGCCTGCCCAGCGCTCCAGCCCTGGCTCTGCCCCTTGCCCCAAGCCCCTTGGCCTGGCCTGCCCGGCTCACTATCCACCACACCACCACCCCTCTGATCACTACTTGCCTACTTCCTGCTTCTGCCCCAAGACCCCTGAGATTCCCTCCCCGCAACTAGAACTTCCACCCTGGCCTCAGCCGCCTCTAACCTGCACAGCTGTTGTTACAATATAAGAGGCAGTTAAGAGCAAGGGCTTTGGAGCGAGACTGCCAGGGTTTGAATCCCAGCTCTGCCACTTACTAGCTGTGTGGCCTTGGGTGAGCTAGCTAAGCTCTCAGTGCCTCTGTGTCTCCATCTGTAAAATGGGGATAATAATTGTACCTATACCATAAGGTTGGTGTGAGGGTTAAATGAATTAACATATACGTTAAATGATCAGTGCCTCGCTTACGGTAAGTGCACAGTAAAAATGTTAGCTATGATTACATTAAGCCTGGGAGGCTGTGAAGGAGTTTCAGTTGCAGAGACAACAGCTGGCCAAGGCCAGACCCTTGCAAAGTAGATACACACAGGGGCTGGGAGGGGCTGCACGCCCGGGGTAGGTAGACACTAAGCTGCTGGGCCCCGGGGCCTAGAAGGTAACTAAGTACATCCTCCTCATTTCAGTTGGTCCTTTGGGGTCCTCCTCTGGGAGATCGTGAGCCTTGGTGAGTCCCTGACCCCTGTTCCCGAGAGGGTCCCCACCTTCTCCCTACCCCACCCCCACCCTCCCTCCTGGGCCCTGGGCTGAGAGAGCGTTGCCCCTCCCGCAGGGGGCACCCCGTACTGCGGCATGACATGTGCCGAGCTCTATGAGAAGCTGCCGCAGGGCTACCGCATGGAGCAGCCTCGCAACTGTGATGATGAAGTGTGAGTCCCCTCAGCCTTGAGCCCCGGGAACCCCGTTACCCCAGCAGGCCCTGACCCACCCTCACCTCAGCGATACCCCACCTGCAGGTACGAGCTGATGCGGCAGTGCTGGCGGGACCGTCCGTACGAGCGACCCCCCTTTGCCCAGATCGCGCTGCAGCTGGGCCGAATGCTGGAAGCCAGGAAGGTGAGGAGCCTGGGGGGATGGGGGCTGGTCTCGCCGAGCTCACAGGGGTGCCCTCTCATAGGAGCCAGAGAGCAGCAGCCTCTGCGTCCCTGTCCCCACCACTAGCTGCACCACAGCTAGGCCGGGCCCTGGGATGCAGCCCCCCTTTCCAGCTCTCACTGGGTTGGACACTAGGCCCTTCTAAACTCTTCCAAGGCCACTGATTAGCCTCAGCAGCAAGTCCTTGTCCCAGGTCCCAGGTCCCAGACTCCCTGCCTGTCCTCTGCTGGGACCATCAGCCCATTCTCATCTGGGACACCTCACCTGGCACAGAGCCAGAGTGGAATCATGGATGGTCAGCTCACCAAATGGATGGAGGATGAATGAATGACCCAGTAACTGAATGAATGAATGAATAGAATTAGTGGATGGATGATACAATAATCAATCAAATAAACACGTAATTAAATAACTGAATCTAGTAAGCATATAAATAAATGAATTATCAAATAAATATAAGTGAAGAAATGCATCAAAATGAGTAACGTGAAGACTTTGTCATATGAATTAATTAATCACTAAGTAGTTAAAGGAGTTATTAAACTATCTTAAGAATGAGGGAATAATCAAATAACCAGAAAAATGGGTAAATCATCAAGAATAGCCTTATAAATAGATGAATAAGTAAATGAATGGATGAATGCATTAGCAATCAATTCATCGGATAAGGGCATGAAAAAACTCCTATTGAACAACTGTGTCAAGGGTCTCTCATGTGAGCCCCCAGCTGTGGTCTGATGACCTTGCTGCTCTGGGCTGGTGAGGACCACCCTTGGCAATGGGGTCATCTTGAGTCTCCAGAACAAATCCGTGTCACTTCAAATACCCCAACCACGTGGAAGTCAAGGACCTCCAGGGCAGGCACGCCCCCATCCCTGGCCCCCACTAAAGCTTGCTCTGCTCCCCAGGCCTACGTGAACATGTCGCTGTTTGAGAACTTCACGTACGCGGGCATCGACGCTACAGCTGAGGAGGCCTGAGCTGCCATCCGGCCAGAACGTGGCTCTGCTGGCCAGAGCAAACTCGGCTCTTCAACCTGTGACTTCTGACCCTTGTCGCCTGAGCTGCCTCAAGGAATTGTTTTTTAACTTAAGGAAGAAAAAAGGGGATCCAGGGATGGGGTGGGCTTCGGGGGGGTGGGTCCTCATCCTTTGCAGTTGCTCCCAGTGCCTCCTGAATCACTGACGGCTACCCTCACGTCCTTCGTTCTAGTTCAGCTGTTCCACGTTTGTGCTCTTCTGTTCCCTGCCCTCAAACCCCTGCTTCAGCCCCTCCACTCAAGCCAGCACTCATACCACTAACATGCCCTGTTCAGCTGCGCCCCACTCCCAGCCTTGTAATCAGGAAAAATAAATGCTCTGAGAAGCTCCATCCGATGTCTACCTTTTACTGCTGGTCAATCCCAGGGAAAAGTTAAGCCAAAGAGGGAGAAACTGGACTTTCCAGGAAAAGAAATGCTATCCCTGGTTACACTGTCATTATTCCAAGCCCTCTACGGGGGTTGCCTCTCCATGATGGGAGATGTTCTTGAAGACCTATTTTATACATACATTGCCCCCACATCTCCATCATAATGAGAAGTCCAATTCTCCCCTGGTCTCTTCCCAGCTTTCCAGCCTCTATCACCAATATGTCTCCCTAGGTAGCTGCCAGCCTAGGAGTCTTTGCTCTGTCCAAACAGTCCCTCCTAGGATCGGCTCTAAGCCAGCCTCAGCTCAAACTGACACCTCAGCACCGGACAGATTCTGACCTGTCTTGAGCTCCCATTTTCCTTATGTCTCTAGGCGGCCTTCCCTGGCTTGGTACTGCCCGGCTTGTGGGCCCCAAAGGAAGAAAGCAGAGGTCACTTCCAACTTCAGCCAGCCACGGTAGGATTCCTTTGCCTTCCTCAGAGTCTCTAAGTGTGTGGGGAGGTGATCCCTGTACTGAAAGCTAGTCCCAAATCACTACCCCATGCTGTGTGGCCTTCAGGTTTGCCCATCCTTTTGATTTGTCACTGCTGGCCTCAGATTTCTCTCCCACTGGTCCTTAAGAAACAAGACTTGTCTTGCTTCTCACATTTTTTCAGCGAATCAGATAAAATTGAAGAAGACATAAAGATAGGATGATATTGTGGTTAAGAGCACAGATACTGGAATCACACAGACCCATGTCCAAGTCCCTGCTATATCACTTACTATCTGTGTGACCTTGGTCAACTCACTTAACCTCTCTGAGCTTCAGTTTTCTCCTCTGAAAAATGAAGTTAGTAACAGCTACCTCACTGCTGTTAGCACTAAATAAGATTACACAGGGACATTTTTCACAACTATGACCTTGGACATAGTGTTCAGCAGGTGTCAGCTGATAATCATTATACACAAATGCAGGAAGTTGGGGAAGGGGGTGATTATCAGAATCTGTATTCCAAAAAGACTTGAGTGGATAGAGAGTAGAGCTGAATTTAAGAAGAAGAAATTAACTGGAGTAAAGGGGAGGCTATGCATGCTAGGGGAGATGGGATTTGCTAGAATGAAATTCCATTTCAGATCTACTGCAGGGATATTTCCAGGTCTTGGATGTGGGGATTAAAAAGTTATCTCTGGTAGGGACCAATATATAAACAAAGATGCCCCTGTGGGGTGACAGATATGTAAACAAACAATAAAATACAGTGGTGTATGCTATAAGAGAGGGAGACGGGACCTGTGGGATACATAGAAAGGAGATGCAGTCGGGAAAGCTTTTCTAGAGAAAGTAACATTTTAATATGGGCCATGAAGAAGAAGCAGGAGCTTGACAGAAGAAAACACCTGGTAGAGGAAACAGCACCTGTGACATGTGGTATGTTCAGGAGCTGCAAAGAATTCCCTGTGTCTGGAACAAAGGGAGGACATAGCTCCATGAGGGTAATGACTGCAGAGAGGTGACAGGGGCCAGCCCGTACTGAACCTTATAGGGAATATTAAAGATATGAGTCTTTATCCTAAGGGCAAAGGGCAGCCATAGAAGAGCTGGATGCAGGGGTGTGTCATGATCAGATTTGCATTTTTGAAAAGATCACTGGTTACTCTGTGGAAGATGGATTATAGAGGAACAAAGTGACGTGCCTATAAATTAGATACCTTAAATAAAATGGACAAATTCCTAGAAAGACAGGAACTACCAAAATTGACAAGAAAAAATAGGCAATCACAATAGACTTATGACAAGTAAAAAGATTAAATTAGTAATCAAAAAACGACCTACAAAGAAAAGCCCATGCCCAGATGGCTTTGCTGGTGAATTCCACCAAACATTTAAAGAATAAATACAAAATTTTCACAAACTCTTCAAAAATAGAAGAGGAAAGAATAGCTCCCAATTCATTCTGTAAGACCAGTATTACCCTGATACACAGAGCAGACAAAACATCACAAGAAAACAAAACAACAGATCAATATATCTTATGAATATGGACACAAAAATTCTCAAGAAAATACTAGCAAACAGAATCCAGCAACATATAAAAAGGATTGCATAACATAACCAAGTGGGATTTATCCCAGGAGTGCCGAGGTTGGTTAAACATCCAAAAACCGATTAATGTAATATGTCAACGTATCAATAGAATGAAAAACAAAAACTACATGATCATCTCAATAGGCACAGAAAAAGCATTTGACAAAATCCAACACACTTTCATGTTTAAAAAAAAAAAAAAAACAACTAAAACTAAGAATAGAAGGAGACTTCATCAACCTGATACAGGGCATTTACAAAAATCCACATCATACTTAATAGTGAAAGACTGAATGCTTTCTCCCTAAGAACAGGAAGGAATAAGACAAAGATATCTGTCTCCCCACTTCTATTCAACACTGTACTGGAGGTTCTAGCCAGGGCAGATGGGCAAGAAAAATAAACAAACAGCATCCAGACTGGAAAGGAAGAAGTAAAACTGTCTCTATTTGCAGATAACATGATTGTGTATCCAGGAAATCCTAAGGAATCCACTAAAAAACTATTAGAACTGATAAATGAGTTCAGCAAGTTTGCAGGACACAAGATTTATATACAAAAAACAGTTCTCTTTTATATACTTGCAATGAACAATCTGAAAATGAAAATAAGAAAATTCCATTTACAATAGCACTAAAAAGAATAAAATAGTTAGGAATATATTTGGCATGCAAAACTTATACTCTGAAAACTACAAAACATCATTAAAAGAAATCAAAGCACATCTAAATAAATGGAAAAACATCTCATGTTCATGAATTGGAAGACTTAGTATTGTTAAGATAATAATACTTCCCAAACTGATCTACAGATTCAATGCAATCCTGTCAGAATACTAACTGGCTTCTTAGTAGAAATTGACAAGCTGATTCTAAAATCCATATGGAATTGCAAGAGACCCAAATCAGCCAAAACAATCTTGAAAAAGAAGAACAAATTTGGAGGACTGACACTTCCTAATTGCGAAACTTATTACAAAGCAATAAAAATCAAGATAGTGTGGTACTGGCATAAGGATAGATAGATCAATAGAATAGAACTGAGAGTCTAGAAAGAAACCCATGTGTCTATGATCAACTAATTTTAAACAAAAGTGCCAAGACCATTCAATGGGGAAAGAATGGTCCTCAACAAATGGCGCTGGGACAACTGAATAGCCACATGCAGAAGAATGAATTGGACCTTTTACAAACAGCATAAACAATCTTAAACTGGATCAAAGACCTAAATGCAAGAGCTAAAACTGTAAAACCTTTAAAAGAAAACATAGGGGTAAATCTTCATTACCTTGAATTTAGCAATGAATTCTTAGATATGACACCAAAAGCACAAGTAACAAAATTAAAAATAAATGAATTAGACTTCATCAAAGTTGAAAACTTTGGCATATCAAAGGACATTATCAAGAAGGTCAAAAGACAACCCATAGAATGGGAAAAAAAATATTTGCAAATCACATATCTGAGAAGGGACTTGTATCTAGGATACATAAAGAAGACTTACAACTCAATAAAGATAAATATCCCAATTTTTTTAAATAAGCAAAGGCCCTGAATAGACATTTCTCCAAAGAAGATATACAAACGGCCAATAAGCACAAGAAAAGATGTTCAACATTATTAGTCATCAGGAAAATTCAAATCAAAAGTGTAAAGAGAGTTGGGGTGGGGGAGGGAAGGATTGGAAGTTTGGGATTAGCAGATTCAAACTATTATATATAGGATGGATAAACAATAAGGTCCTACTGTAAAGCACAAGAAACTGTATTCAATATCCTGTGATAAACCATAATGGAAAAGAATATATATATGTAACTGAATCACTTTGCTGTACAGCAGAAATGAACACAACATTGTAAATCAACTATACTTCAATAATTTTTTAAAAAAATACTATAAGGAGATACCACTTCATATCCACTAGGATGGCTATAATCAAAAGTCAGATAATAACAAGCGTTGACAAGGAGAAATTAGAACCCTCATACATTGCTGGTGGGAAGGTAAAATGGTGCAGCCTCTTTGGAAAATAGCCTAGCGGTTCCTCGAACAATTAAGCATAAAATTTCCATAGGACCCCGCACTTCCATTCCTAGGTATATACCCAAGAGAAACGAAAACATATGCCCACACAAAACTGTACTTGAATATTTATAGAAGCATTATTCATAATAGCCAAAAAGTGGAAACAACCCAAATGTCTATCGACTGATGAATGGATAAACAAAATGCAGTATATCCATACAATTGAATACTATTTCAGCCATTAAAAGGGAATGAAATGCTGATGCACTCTACAACATGCATGAACCTTGAAAATACCATGCTAAGAGAGAAGCCAGTCACAAAAAGACCACATATTATATTTGTTTGTATTTCATTTATATGAAATGTCCAGAATGGACAAGTATTTAGAAATAGGAGGTAAATTGCAGGTTGCTTAGAGTTTGGGATTAGCAGATGGAGGGATAGGAGGGCAAGAGCTAAAAGGTACAGGATTTCTTCTTTTTTTTTTTTAATATTTATTTAGTTAGTTGCGGCAGGCGGGCTCCTCAGTTGCAGCTCGTGGGCTCCTTAGTTGTGGCATGCAAACTCTTAGTTGCGGCACGCGTGTGGGATCTAGTTCCTGGACCAGGGATCGAACCCAGGCCGCCTGCATTGGGAGCGCAGAGTCTTAACCACTGTGCCACCAGGGAAGTCCCAGGATTTCTTTTTGAGGAGATAAAAGTGATCTAAAATTGACTGTGATTTCATATATCTGTGAATATACTAAAAGCCATTGAATTGCACACTTTAATTGGGTGAATTGTATGGTATGTAAATTAAATTCCAATAAAGCTGTTAAAAAAGAGAGAGAGAATGAAGAAGTGATGGTGTGGTGGTGAGCTGGAAGAAATACTTAGGTGATAGAATGGCCAGGGGTTGAATATGGGCGTGGAAGGAAAGGGAAGGAGTCTAGGATTATTGCCACACTTCTGTTTAGATGACTGGGTTGCTGGAAGTGCCAGTCACTGAAAGAACAAAAACAGCTGCTACATACATGGTGCTTAATTGCCAGGCACAGCCCAAGCACGTGGCACATATTAATTCCTTTCATCTTCAACAACCCTATTAGGTAGGTACTATTATTATCATTTCCATTCTACAGAAGAGACAACAGGCTCAGAGAGGTTAAGTAACTTAGCCAGAGCCTGGCAGCTCATAAATGGCAGAGTTGGGGTTCAAACCGAGACATTCTGGATCCAGAATCCTTCTCGTAGCCGCAGTGCTGTGGTGCTTCTCTGGCACAGGGGAAAGGGCCCGACTGGGGTATAATACCAGCTTGCAAATCCAACACCAATACTTTGATTGCATACTGCGCGCCAGGTCCTGGGCTAAGGGCGGGCCCCAAGGGCATTCTCCCCCAACAGAAGAGCTCACACGTCCACTGTGGCACCATAGGACCCAGGACGCCACTACAAACAAGGCAGAGAACTTCAGGCCAAAGCACCTAAACTCTCAGCCTCACCTGCCCCAGCCCTGTCTAGCTGCAGTCCTCACTGCCTCACTCGGCAGCTGTATTCCCACAGGGGATGACCTGGGTTGGGCAAGGGTTGGAACAAGAGACCAACTCAGCAGCGCAAACTTGTTTCCAGGGAAATGATGGAAAGGGAAGAGGGAAGGCCAAGGCACGCCTCTTGAAGCCTCATTTGGCTGGCGGCTGTGGGAAAGACGAACCCCAGTGCTTTGTCCAAGAGGCCCCGCTGCAGCCTGCCCGGACTGCAAAAACGGAACTCCCACCCGTCAGCCCTGAGTCATTCCCCTCTCGGCCCCAAGGAAGGGGTGATTTCCTGCCTGGCCCTCTGGGCAGCTCAGGCTCCTCCCACGGGCTGTGCATCTCTTATCTCACCCCAGGCCCGCTCCCAGAGTCTGGCCGGAGTGGTCTGGTCCTCACGTTTCCTCAGCAGGAAACTTGGATTCAGGGGTCAGAGAGAGCCCAGCAGCTCAGGAGGACAGAAGGCTGACCAAATTGGGTCCCCTGTAGCTCTCGCTTGGGGTCGTTTCTGGGCACCTAGGGGCCCTTTTCCCATTTACTTGAATAAAACCTCTCCTGATGCCTGTTTTGAACCCAGCCTCATCCTGTGGGAGAGACTCTGGCCTGGTGTGGCCCTGTGCCAGGCACATAACGTTAAATAAATGAATAAAGTGGAGAAAACAGTAGTCCTAGTCAGAGGTGCCCATGTAGTAGCTATAAGAACAGGCTTTGGAGTCAGACACACCTGAATTCAAATCTCAGTTCCCCTTAATAGAGTGACTTTGGACAACTCAGTTAATCCATCTCAGCCTGCGTTTTCTCTTCCGTAAGGTAAGAACAAGGGCACAGAATGGAGTCCTCGTGGGATGTAATGAGACAACGCATTAGCGTAGGGCTGGCAAATAGCAAGTGCTCTTTAATGGTAGTTGGTGGGACAGGGAATCAGGGAGGAAGAGGCTGGCCCACTCCCACCCGACTTTTACCCCAGGATGAGTGAGCTAAGATGACAGTCCCCTCTTGGCAGGGTTCACATCTTGTCTCGCCAAGGTGGAGGTGTGCACAGCTGTTTATGTATAAAAGCACCCTCACAGGGGCACAAAATTCTGGGGGGACTCAGAGGAAGGAAAGATTGTGTGTGTGTAACCCAAATGTCCTCAAGGCTTGCAACGCTTTGGGGTCACCTTTTCCCTTTACATCCAATCAGAATAGCCCAGTCCCGGGCTTCCCTGGTGGCGCAGTGGTTGAGAATCTGCCTGCCAATGCAGGGGACACGGGTTCGAGCCCTGGTCCGGGGAGATCCCACATGCCACAGAGCAACTAGGCCCGTGAGCCACAATTACTGAGCCTGCGCGTCTGGAGCCTGTGCTCCGCAACAAGAGAGGCCGCGATAGTGAGAGGCCCGCGCACCGCGATGAAGAGTGGCCCCCGCTTGCCACAACTAGAGAAAGCCCTCGCACAGAAACGAAGACCCAACACAGCCAAAAATTAATTAATTAATTAATTAATTTAAAAAAAAAAAAAAAGAGAGAGAGAGACTAGCGCAGTCCCTATTCCAATCCTCTCGGAAGTCCATGCCCTCATCTATTCTGACTAGGACTCTAGTACATCCTCATGATTACCCCTCAATCTGAATTCCTGCTCTTGCTAAATTCTTGATCACTGGATTGCTCACTTTCTGTGGCTGCCATCCTCTCTTGACTCCACAGGTATCGTTACCTTTCTCCCTTTGTTCCTAAAACACCATGAATATAGGGTTTTGCTACAGAAGGCCTCTACTGAGTGTTTGGGAATGCTTTAGGGAAGCTAAGCTTTCACAGAATAGGAAGTAAACTTAAAACTGAGTATTAAGCATCACTGTTCTGAGATTTTCCTCCAACAGTCCTTCTACTGGAATTTCTCACTGGTGAAGATTTCTTTCCCTCAGGCTGCTATCTTTCACTTACTAGCCCTCCTCCTTTTTTCTCTGGAGTAACCACAATACACTCCAAAATTCTCACTAATTTCATATTTGGCAAATTTAGCTCTCTAACTCCTTCCTATGCCCAACGTGTAACCAGGTTGCTTCTGATCACAAAACAGTTACAAGGCCTCTGAAAGGAATGTGAAATTGCATTTTTCTTTTTACATTAGGCTTTTTTCCGCATTACATATGGTTGGGGGATAAGAGTCCCAAGAAGTAACGACTTGAATCACAAAGACAGCTCCAACAGGCTGAGAGTTTGGAGGGTTCTGTGCTTGGGGAAGCAAGGAAGCAGGGCCTGTGGCAGGGTTTGGGAAAGAGTGAAGGGAGCATCATGAGGGAGAGAGTCCAGGAACAGGAAGATGAGAGGTTTAAGGACTTTAGTTCTAGCATCGAGAGATGAGGCTTGGTCCAAAGGATCACAAAAGGATTTTAAGCAGGGAAAGAATAAAAGCAAATTTGAGCTTCAGAAGAAGTACTGAATAAGGAGAGACCATCTGTCAACTATGGGAATAGCAAACATAACACTGAAAACGGTGTGGGGAAACCACAGCGCTCTGACACGCTGCTCCAGGCGTCAATGGAACAATGGCTCTGGGGAGAAGCTTGGCAACGCTGGGAAAGAGATAGGGAGATGGAGAAACCAAGTGCCCAGAGCTACCTCTCCCGGGCTTTCTGACTGGATAAAAATGACAGATGTTGGGAAATCTGGGAAAATTGGGAGGGAGAGGGCAAGGGCCCAGGCATGGGCCCCTGAAAGCCCAATTCTCTTCCCACTCACTGTTCAGGGATATCACATTAGTAGCTTGAAATTGGCCATGTTGGAGTATTTGTACCACAAACAGCGAGCAGTCCAACAGCACACTACTGCCTGAGCCAGTCCTCACCCAGCAACCCCTTGACTTCTCTCAGCAGCTGCTGCAAAGAGATCAAATACAGACTTTTATACGTCAGGGCTTTGGCCTTATATCTATCCCAACAGAAAAGCCTAGGCCTGCTGACCTGGGCTGGACCCACTGGTCCCTGACCAGAGAGTAGCAGATCTAAGTGATCTCCTTTCCCCTAGGGCTATTCCAGTCTCTGTTTGATATTCTAAAAAAAGCAAAGGATTGGGGAAGGCGTCTCTTTCCAGCTGTGTGGAAGCAGAAAAAAATGGCAAAATGACAGGGACAGGTAGTTGGTCGTCCTTCCACGCAGAAGCAGAAAGGCCCCAACTCAACTCTCTGATGGTAGTAAACAAGCCCCTTGTCTTGTGGGCTCTGCACCCCTAAACACTATTATGCTGCCTCCCTGTAAAGGTCATAGGACTTGGTAAGACCTGGATGCAGGAGTGGAGGGAGAATGAAAATTTGAGGATAACGTTCAGGTTCCAAGCTTACACGCCCAGGTCGCCTATGGTGAGATGCAAACATAGGAAGGGAAGATCCGATAGGAAGCATGGGAGGTAGGAATAGCTCTGTTTGGGACACGGTGAGCTTGAAGTGCCCATGGAGCAACAACTCAAGATGTCTAATAAGTAAGTGAGAACTTGAAGTTCAAAAGAGTGATAAAACCTTGAGAGTTACTGGTATATAGATGGAATTGAAGCCATGAGACCACTCGGGGAATATGAAGGGGGAAACAAGGACATCTGGGGAACACCAACATTTAAGAGAAAGAGCAAAGAGAGAAAGAAACTGGGAGGGAACGTTACAGAAGTAGGAGGAAACCGGGAGAAGGTGACACATTGCAGAACACAAGGAAGGAGGAGAGTATCAAGCGCTGCAGAAAGGTTGAGCATGATAAGGATTAAGATGAGAGACACAATGAGGTTATTGTGGCTGGTGGAGATGGGATCTAAGTAGGCAGGGGCCGGATCAGGCAGGACCTTGTGTGCCTCTAGGAGGTGTTTGGATTTTATTCTAAGTGCAGTAGGAAACCGTTAGGGGTTTTAAGCAGGGGAGTGAAGAAATCTGATTTGCATTTTAAACATTTCACTCCAGTTCTGTGGAGGATCTGCTGGAGGGGTTAAGAGTGGAGTTAGTCAGGAAGTTACTCAGTGATCCAGACTTGGACGGACTAGGATGGTAGCAGTGGAGGTGGTTCAGGTTCAGGGTGCATTTTGAAAGACTATCTGGCAGGACTTGCTAATGAATTGAATGTAGGGTAAGAGGAAGACAGGAATCAAGGAGCACTGAGGTTTTTGGTTTGATCAACTGAGTAGATAGATGGTGGTGCCACTTACAGTGTGGGTAAGACTAGAGGAAACAAGACAGGTTTAGGGGTGGGAACCAGAATCAAGAGTTTTATTTTGGCCATCGTAAGTATAAGATGCCCATTAGACACATAAGCAGAGATGCCAAGTAGGCAGTTGGTGATCCAAATCTGGACCCCAGGAGGGGGAGTTGCAGCTAGAGATATTTTGAAGCCATCAGCACATACACAGCATCAAAGCCACGGGACTGCATGAACATTAGAGTTGTTTCCCCTCTCACTTGACCCGGCAGAGGTTGGGTGGCCCTTGATTGGGGTCTGGGAGAGGCATCCAAAGTCACCCCCATTGGGCAAAGGAAGCTGGTCCTTGGAACTTGAGAACTGAACAGGAATCAGGACAAACCTAGCCTCGGGGACTTCTTGCAGAGAAATGGTGCGAGAGAAGCTAAGACTTCACAGGGGAGCTGTTGGTTTCCGTGTCCCTCCTCCTACCCCTTCCCACAATTCTCTGTTAGTAACATTAATTCAGGAGGAAGAGAGAAAAGTGATATTGAGGACACTAACTCTGTAGAACCAGGAAGGGGAGCCCCAGCTGAAGCCCCAGAGGGGCTAAATGTGGGAGTTAATATGGTCTACACTGGCCCCATGCCCTGCAAGAGTCAAAGCTCCTGAGAGTCGGCATAAAAGCTACCACAGCCAGAGCAGTCCCAGGAGGGGGCCTGGGCTACAGAGAAGGGATCACACCCACTCTTCCGCTGCTAATGTGAAGATGAGCTCAAGCTGGAGGACTGAGACCAACCATCCCTTGATTCTGAGCCAACCAGATAAAAGCACTGAAGACCAGAGCTTCTCAAACTTTCATATGTATTCGCATCATCTGGGAATTTGGAGAGAGTGCAGATTCTGTTTCAGAAGGGCTGGGGCGGGGCCCAAGAGTCTGCATTTGTAAGACACGCCCAGGGAATGCTGTTGCCGCCATCCGTGGACCACACTTTGAGTAGCAAAGGATGAAAGGCAGCTGTGGAGGGTCCCCACAATGGAGGGTGTTGTCTAGCTCCAAGGAGAATGTGTTTATTTGTGCACAAAGTGACAGAACCTATTCAAGTGGAAATAGCCACCATTTTGTCACAGTTGCAAGGCAGACAGTCATTTCTTGGCAAATTACACCTTCCAGTGGCACTGGTATCGTTGTTAAGCACTTGGGTTCTAAAGCTTGATGTCCTGAGTTTGACCTCTTAGGAGGTGTGTCATCTTAGGCAAATCTTTAATTTATGTGCATCTCAGTTTCCTCATCACTCTAATGGAAAGAATAAGACTATTATGAGGATTAGCTGAGTCAGTAGATATAAAGTGCTTAACACATGGCAGCATTGTAAGTAGCACTCAGTAAATGTTGCTCTCCATGCTCATAATACGCCCTTCTACAGCAGTGAACATGGACACACATAGAGGCTTATTCTGCTTTTGGTACATGGTCAAAAAAATGTAACCCCCCCATCTCCCTCCCACCAAAAGGCCTGTATCCTCTCTTTCAAATTCCTCCTACCCTCCTGCCCACTCCCATGCCCCCTCCCCTGGCCCCCGGCCCCAGTGTGGTCTGGATGGGCCCCACAGGGGCAGGGACAGGGACAGGACGTGGGGCTGTATCTGACAGGAACCTGAGGGGCTGGCCCGGGAGGGGATTGGGGCCCGGCTTCCTGCAGGGAGGATGGGCTAAGGCAGGCACACAGTGCCGGAGAAGATGCCCTCCTGGGCCCTCTTGGTGGTCATCTCCTGCCTCCTCCCGGCCCCCCAAAACCTGGCACAAGTCACCAGCCAAGGTGAGGTATGTGGAGGGTGGAGATCACCTATACCCAGGAAGAGGGAGCCCTGGGAGGGGGATGTGCAAAATAGGAGGCTCCCATTGGTCCCCGACTCTTGCCCACAAACATACCAGGGAGGACCCAGAGCTCAACTCACCAGCTATTCCTCAGATGCCTCCTTGCTGGCCTCGGACTCAGAGGCCCTGAACTGTTTCTCCCGAACATTTGAGGACCTCACTTGCTTCTGGGATGAGGAAGAAGCAGCGCCCAGTGAAATATATCAGCTGCTGTATGCCTACCAAGGGTATGTGCTGCATCATATATATCATATATATGTATCATGTATATACCACTCCCCTGTATCTGTCCTGTACATACTGCAGCTGAGCCCCATTCCAGTAGCTTCCCTGCCTTTGGCCCTATCAGAGGACTCCAAGTACATGCCCTAAGTAGCCACCTAATGAACAGATGTGCTTTGGATATACCCAGCTCACACCCCTACGTAACCCCTAATCCCACCCAGGCACTGAGAAGAAAAATGGCAGTATTGGAAATAGAAGTTGGGTTTGGGCCCAGACCCGGGTCCTCAGGGCTGAACAGGTGGCCGTGTAGGTAGGATGGACTTCTCCTGTGCCCACAGGGAGAAGCCCCGTGCCTGCCCCCTGAGTTCTCAGCGTGTGCTGCCCTTTGGAACCCGGTACGTGTGCCAGTTTCCAGCCCAGGATGAAGTTCGCCTCTTCTCTCAACTGCACCTCTGGGTGAAGAACGTGTTTCTGAACCAGAATCTGACCCAGCGGGTGCTCTCTGTGGATAGTGTGGGTACGGACCATCCTCCTGTCATCCTGGCTCCCCTGTTTGCTGCCCTCAGGCCAGCTCCTAGAATTAGACTGAGCTGTGCTCTTTCAAGACGATGTGGATGTCCCCCCACTACGAGACCCCCAGAGGCACCTCAAGAGCCTCTTAGCCTCAGCATCCAGAGCTAGACTTCATTTCACATCAGAGACACCCTGACCTTCCCATCATTAACCTAATCATCGACTCACTCACTTGTCAGTTACAGAATACCTACCATGTGCCAGGCGCTGTGCTAGGTGACAAGGGTGCACAGATGAAGGGAGGTCCCTGCCCTTGAGGAGCACTGAGCCTGACACACCTGCAGTGAGGTCACTGTTCTTCCGAGGACAGGAGAACAGGATGAGGAGCTTCCCTGCCGTGCCCCAGGGGCTGCCCTCAATCCAGCCTCCAGTATCCCCTCTCCACAGTCCATGGGTTGAGCTGTAGACTGTGGCCCCCAAAGAGTTCTGATGTGCCCTGTCTCACCCTCAGGCCTGCCAGCTCCCCCCAGCCTCATCAAGGCCATGGGAGGGAGTCAGCCAGGGGAACTTCAGATCAGCTGGGAGGCCCCAGCTCCCGAAATCAGTGAATTTCTGAGGCATGAACTCTGCTACGGCCCTAAGGATCCAAGGAACTCCACTGGTCCCACAGTCAAACTGCTGCTGTCCACAGAAACCTGCTGCCCAGTTCTGCGGAGACCAAACCTAGCCCCGGCTCTGGACCAGTCTGCATGTGCTCAGCCCATGATGCCCCAACAGGATGTACCGGAGCAGACCTCCACAACCAGAGAAGTATCCCGGCCTTCTTCTGCTCTACCTCCTATCTCCTACCCACAGTTTTGCCCCCAAGAAAGGATAGGCCATACTTTGGGGATTCCAGACGGGGTTGGTCCTTAGAGAGTTAGTATAGGCTCTGATTAGGAGCCATGTCTATTTAGGGATCTCCCACTTTAGGTCATTCATGCCAACAAAACTGAGAGCTTCAGGCCTCCAAGTTAATGGGGATTTCCCTAAAAATCCCTGAACTCCACCTGAAACACACTGACCTGGCTCCCAGTCTGTGTGCATATCTATCCAGTGAAGAACTGAGTGTCTCTCCACAGGCATGTTGTGGGGCTTCAAATATAAGAGGTGGAGGCTCTCTTGGCTGAGAGGCAGACCTAGATTCTGAGGCTGGCATTCTTCTCCCAAGGCTCCATCTCTGACAGTGAAGGGTGGAAGCTGCCTCATCTCAGGGCTCCAGCCTGGTAACTCCTACTGGCTCCAGCTACGCAGCCAACCTGATGGGGTCTCCCTCCGTGGCTCCTGGGGATCTTGGTCCCTCCCTGTGACCGTGGACCTGCCTGGGGATGCAGGTGAGTCAACAAAGGAATGGGGAGATGGGGAGGAGATAGAAAAGATCTCTAGAGAGGCCTGGGCTGGATATGGAAGCTCTGGGAACCATGGTCCTTCCTGATGACCTCAAACTTGCCACTGGACAGAATGAACTATGTTCAGGGAGAGAAGAAAGAATAGGAGTAAATGTTCCAAGTTATGTGTGTAAAGATGATCTGGATACCCTATAGAGTAGGAGCACGTGGGCTCTGATGGGACTTCCTTCTCTGACCCCAGTGGAAATTGGACTGCAATGCTTTACCTTGGACCTGAAGAATGTTACCTGTCAGTGGCAGCAACGGGACCATGCTAGCTCCCAAGGCTTCTTCTACCACAGCAGGGCATGGTGCTGCCCCAGAAACAGGTGAGAAGTAAACTGCTGATTGAGCTTGATGTCATGGGAGAGAAGCACAACCTTGCAGAAAGAAGGGAGAGATTGTCTTGGTCCTCTTCACTCCCCTCCCTTGTCCGCCGAACCAAACAGCCTCCATGCTCTCATCCTCCAATGGGTATTGTATCTTTTCAACCTCTCTTCATACTCGCTGGGAATGCCTTGGTTTCGTGCAGCTTTAATCATGTCACCTGGACCATTCCAACAGCCTACATTCTCATCTACCTCCGATTTACCCCCCATGCTGCTGACAGACTGACTTTTGTTAAACTCAAATTTTGCATGGCCTTTCCCTACTCAAATGTGTACTGCAGCTTTTCACTATCTATCAGATCCAATCAAAACTTCACCTGGCCTTCAAGAATTTCCATCAAACACCTCACTGATCTGTCACTTCCTTCATATCGAGTATATAACCAAGTCTTACTGATTTTTCCTATTAAACATCTCTAGAATCTGTCCACTTTTGTTCTTCACTGCCATCATCCTAGTACAAGCCATCATCATCTCTCACCTAGGCTATTGAGAAGACTTATTAACTGATCACTTCTTGGATCCTCCAAAACATTCTCCACACAGGAGCTGGAGTGAGTTTTTTAAAGTGCAAAAAATAGGGACTTCCCTGGCGGTCCAGTGGTTAAGACTTCACCTTCCAATGTAGGGGGCGCAGGTTCGATCCCTGGTTGGGGAGCTAAGATCCCACATGTCTCGCAGCCAAAAAAAACAAAACATAAAACAGAAGCAGTATTGTAACAAATTCAATACAGACTTTAAAAACGGCCCACATCAAAAAAAAATCTTTAAAAATAAATAAATAAAAGTGAAAAAATAAATACAACATCCTCTGCTTAAAACTCTTCCAAGATCCATAGCTTCCATTGATCTTAGGACAAAGAAAAGAATACTACTGCGACCATATAAAGTTTTAAAAGGCTCAGCCCCTATCAATGCCTTCAGTTTCATCTTATACTATGCTGCCTTTTGTGCTCTGTGCTCCAGTACTGGCCTATTTTGGTTCCCCCCTACCTGCCATGATCCCTCCTGCCTCTGGATCTTTGCACATGCTGTTTACCCAACTCTCCTATCTTTACTTAACCTTTATCCTTCAGATCTCAACTCAAATGTCACTTCCTCAGGGAGCCCTCCCCTGACCTTCCTCCTTAGGTCCAATGGCACTATTATACATCCTTGTTGTACCACGTACCTCTCCTTCTTAAATACTTATCATAGTTACAATTTTACATTTGTACCTCACATAATTTTTTTTTTTTTTTTGGCTGCATTGGGTCTTCGTTGCTGCACGCAGGCTTTCTCTAGTTGCGGTGAGCGGGGGCTACTCTTTGTTGCAGTACAAGGGCTTCTCATTGCGGTAGCTTCTCTTGTTGCAGAGCATGGGCTCTAGGCGCGCGGGCTTCAGTAGTTGTGGTACGTGGGCTCAGTAGTTGTGGCTCATGGGCTCTAGAGCTCAGGCTCAGCAGTTGTGGCACATGGGCTTAGTTACTCCACTGCATGTGTGATCTTCCTGGACCAGGGATCGAACACGTGTCCCCTGCATTGGCAGGCAGATTCTTAACCACTGCGCCATCAGAGAAGTCCCATGGTTATTTGATTGATAACAAAATTCTGTCTCAGAGCTCCAGTTGAGAAAGGCTGATCTTGATTATACATGATCCATGAGGGCAAAGTCAGTGTCTGCTTTTACTCACCAATATGTTCTCAACTAACACGGTGCCTGGAACACAGTAGATGCTCAGTGAAAAAAAATTGTTGAATGAATGAATAATGAAAAAAAAACCCCACTATTAACAGTTTTAATGTATTCTTCCAGTTTTTATATGCATTTACATATGTCTATACACAATATTCAGTTTTCAATATAAATTGGATCGCATTATATGTATGATTTAATAACTTACTTTTTTTGTTTTTTTTATAATTATTTTATTTTTATTTTATTTTTGGCTGTGTTGGGTCTTCGTTTCTGTGCGAAGGCTTTCTCTAGTTGTGGCAAGCGGGGGCCACTCTTCATCGCGGTGCACGGGCCTCTCACTATCGCGGCCTCTCTTGTTGCGGAGCACAGGCTCCAGACGCGCAGGCTCAGCAGTTGTGGCTCACAGGCCTAGTTGCTCTGCGGCACGTGGGATCTTCCCAGACCAGGGCTCGAACCCTTGTCCCCTGCATTAGCAGGCAGATTCTCAACCACTGCGCCACCAGGGAAGCCCCAGTAACTTACTTTTTTACTTAAAAATATGTCTTGGAGATCATTACAAAAAGATGTAACTCATTCTTTTTAATAACTGCACAGATTTCCATAGTATGGAGGGGCCATGAATGGATTAAAAGGTGGCAAAAGCGAATTCACATATTCCCTGCCAAAACCTGCTCCTCCTCTTCTGGTCCATCCTGCTATCAGCTCAGTTTTCCACCCTGAACTTCTGCCATTTCTACACCCTCCATATCCAATCAGAAACGCTTGTCATTTCTACCTCTACAGTATCCCTTGAATCCATCGATTTCCCTCTACCCCAACTACCACAACCCTACTTTCAGATCCTCGTAACTTTGCATGTAAAATACATAACATTGTCCTAATAAATTTCTCTGCTTCTGGTCCACCCTCACAAATCCTCTCTTACAAACCGCAGTTAGAGTGACTTTCCTAAAGTACAAAGCTAATGATGACAATTCCTGTTTAAAATCTTTAAATGTCTCCATCATTACTGCAAGATTAAGTTTAAGTTCCTCAGAAAGGCAATAAGGCCATCCATGACCTTGGTCTGCTCACATTTACCACTCCCCACCAGACCCTCTATGCTAAAAGCATTCTGCACCACTTAGAATTTCCCCCAGAGTACCATATCTCTTATCTGTGTACAAGCATGTGCCTGGGATGTTTGTTTGTCCCCTCTGCCTGTCCTATTTATAGTCCAGGACTCAGTCTAAGCACTGCCTTGCACGGGAACTATCCTCTGACCCTCCCCATCTGGGTTAGATGATCCTCCTTGATATTCCCAAGCCAGCCCGTGCACATCACAGAAAAATACCATCTGTTTGTTTTTCTACCTTTCCCATTGAAATGACAGGTCCTTGAAAATTATTCCTCTGTGTAGTCATAGGGCCTATTACAGTGCCTGGCACGTAGTATCAATTATTTGTTGAATAAATTAGTAAACATAAAAATATATAAAATGATAAATAATTTTAGTAATAGCTAGTCATTTAGGGGTTATAATCAGGAAGGAGACAGGATTTATTTGTTCAATAAACAATTATTGAAGGTGACTATGTACCAGGCACTGGGGATAGAGTGAAAAAACAGAAAACTTCCGGCATTGTTGGGGCTTACATTTTAGTTGGGAGAAGGGAAGAGGGGGTGAGAAACAAGTAAAGAAATAAAGGAATAAGGTTATATGATAGAGACTAAGTGGGAGGGTAGGGGAGAGGTGCTAATTTCAACTGAGTGGTCGGAGAAAGCCTTGCCAAGGAGGTGACAGGTGAGCTGAGACCCAAGTGGCAAGAAGAAGTGAGTCACGTGAGATCTAGAGGCAGGGCAACCCAGGGCAAGGTGAGCTGCAAAGACAGTTCATCTGGTATATCTGCTGCACAAAGAGAAGGTCTGTGTGCATGAAGGGTGGTAAACTGGTGTGAGAATTGTAGGAGATGAGAATGGGGAGGTAGGGAGGAACTCAACCGTATGGAGTCCTATAGGCTCTGGTAAGGAGTTTGGATTTTATTCCAAGGGGGATGGGGAGCCACTGAAGGATTTTAAGCAAAAAAGTGACATGATATGATTTACATTTCAAAAAGATGTTTCCTTGTGCAATTAAAAAGAAGTAAGAGTGGAAGCAGGATCACCAGTTAGAAATTTGCCTTAATCCAGGCAACAGATAATGGTTTCATCTAATGCAGCAGGGGTAAAGATCAAAATAAATGGACAGATTTGTCATATATTCTGGACATTATCAGATCAACATTTAGGATCTGGTTGCTGTGTGGAGAGTAAATTGAAGGGAGTGGCAGAAATGGAGGCAGAAAAGCCAGTTAGGAAGCTGTCATAATAATCTATTAGTAAAATAACGTTTAGAGGTGACTAAGAGGGCCGCCTAATGAGAACAGGTTAAAAACATGTTTTCCTCCAGAAAGATGAAAGCTCTTTAATCTCTGAAATAATACCATTCAAAGTAGGCATTATTAACCCATTTCACAAATGAGGAAACTGAGGCAGAGCTAAATCAAATAATTTGCCCAGAGTTATACACCAATAAGCCAAGACCTGAACTCTATAGCCCATGCTATTTTCCTATCTCATCTAGCTCTTTTCTTAAGAAGAGGCTGGACACCAAAACAAACCTCAGAAAACAAAACATTATGACACGGGAGAGAAAGCCCTGGAGACCCATCCAAAGAACAAGTTAGATTATAATCCAGTCCCCTGTGGGATGGGGGATGTCAGAATTAGTCTCTGAGGCAGGCCTGATTCAATGACTCTATGGGACTGATTCGTAGGGACCCCGTCTGGGAGAAGTGTGAAGAGGAGGAGAAAAATCCAGGATCACAGCCCTCCCAGTTCTCTCGCTGCCACTTCAAGTCACGAAATGACAGTGTTATTCACATCCTTGTGGAGGTGACCACAGCCCAGGGTGCCATTCACAGCTACCTGGGCTCCCCTTTCTGGATCCATCAGGCTGGTAAGAACTTTCTCCCCTTCTCCTCCCACATAGTTCCCACCTCTACCGTGTCTGACCCCATGCCCAGGATCACCAACTCTGATACTTCTGACCCGTGGCCCTGGTGACATGATGTCTCATGCACAGAAGGGCTTAGGCCAGTCCCTGCTGACGTCCCTGTAGTGCTCATCCCCACTCCAAACTTACACTGGAGGGAGGTCTCCAGCGGGCAGCTGGAACTGGAATGGCAGCATCCATCACCCTGGGCAGCACAAGAGACCTGCTATCAGCTCCGATACACAGGAGAAGGCCATCAGGACTGGAAGGTACAGTCAAGGAACAAATGCCCCCAGACCTCATAATCAGGGTATCCCTGAGTTTCACTGTATCTGTTATCAGGAGTGAAGGTGTCTGTGTATTCATGTCTGAGCTTGTTTATCTATGTTTTATCTGATTCAACTGGTGTCTTAATCTCTCTTTGGCATCTGACACTGCTGACTGCTCCTATTTAAAATTTTCTCCTTCCTTTGCTTTTGGGATATCAGTCTCTCCTGATTCTCGTACCACCTCTCTGACTGAACCTCCTCACTCTTTCCTGCCTCCTCCTTTCCACACTTCCTTAATAAGTTGTGCTTCCAACAGTCCCATCCTAGACTCCTTTCTCCTCTAAATAAATATATATGTTCTCCCTAAGTGAGTGCTTCAACTCTGTGGTTTCAATGACTATACATTAACCATCCCAAACTTATCATTCCAACACCCATATGGAAAGGAACTTCTATACCATAAGTGAGTTACTTAAATTTTTGAAGTCTCAGTTTCCTCATCGGTGAAATGGGGATAAAGCTATGTACTTTCCAGAGTTACAGTAAAAATTAAATATATAAATATTTAGCATACTGCCTGGCAGATAGAAGGCGCTCAATATACATTAAACATTAGTTTCTTTCTTTACTTTTATCTCATTCACCACATATATATACAACTTCTTACCAGACAGCTCTATCTAAAAGCCTCCAGGGCATTTCAGACTCAGTATATCCAAAACTGAACTCATCTTCTTCCCCAAACTTACTTTACTTTTTTACTGAGGTATAAGTTACATAAAGTAATACAAATCTTAAATATACCACTGATTAATTTGTACATGTGTATACAGCCATGTAACCATTACCCAGGTCAAGACAGAGATTATTTCTAGCACCCCAGAAGTGTCTCATGCCCACAGGTCACATACGCACACCCTCCAAGGAAACCACTACTTTGACATTACCACTCATAATTTCTGACTGTTGTTGAACTAATAAAATAGAACCATACAGCATTTCTTCCTCAGACTTACCTCTCCTGTTCCTTGTCTCTGACAGTGGCACCAACACTTACCCAGTTACCCGAGCCTGGAATTATCTTTGACTCTTCTCCCTTTTCCCTTCCCTCTATTTATCAACAAATTAGTTGAGTTTATTGTACTAATAGGTCTCATGTCCCTACTACCACTGGCTTAACCTCACCTTTGACCATCCAGCCGGCCCATGCACGCTCTTAGTACACAGAACACTCTGTAACCTCCAGTCAAGCAACTCAGGCAGCATTACACTCTTCTTGGTGCTCCCGTGGTACCTTACTTATATCATTATTATTGCACTAATTATTTCTTGTAACTATTTACTTGTGTGGGTGTCTTACCCTTAAGACATGTGAGACCATGTTTCATTTATCTTTTTCCCCAGTGCCTAGCCTATGCCAATGTGTGGCATATCATAAGCAGTTCATAAATGTTTGCTAACTGATCAAGTTAATAATGTCTCCCTGCTTGTGCACACGATTCTTGTTCCCTGTGCTTGGAATCTCTCCTCGTACCCCCAGCACCTAGCACAGTGCTGGCACCCTCTACTCAGAGGATGTTATTTGTGGCCTGGTCTACGTGGCTCCGAGTATCTGAGCGTGTCCGGGGTTTCCATCGCCCGACCTGGTCTGGTGCGTGCCTGGTCACTGTGTGTGTACCAGATCTCTGTCGGTTTATCGTATGTATATGTGTCAGGATTAGTACTCTGTGTACATGAGTCTGTGTGTCGGGGGTGTACCGCACCAGGCAGGGCGAGGCCGCAGGCAGGGCGAGGCTCTCCGTCCTGGTGTTCTCTCCAGCCAGCTTCCGCTGGGATGAGCGTTTTCTGCCAGCGAGGCTCTCTGGGGGAAATCCCCGGGGACTCAATGCGGTAGGATTTCGGTCAAACAGATGCCGAGTTCTAGAGGCCCCGACGCCGGCCCACCCGGACCCGGAGCCTGACCACCCGCTCGCTTCTCCTCTGCGCAGGTGCTGGAGCCGCCTCTCGGGGCCCAGGGAGAGACCTTGGAGCTGCGCCCGCGCTCCCGCTACCGTGTACAGCTGCGCGCCAGGCTCCACGGCCCCACCTTCCATGGGCCCTGGAGCGCCTGGTCCGACCCAGTGAGGGTGGAAACCACCTCCGAGACGGGTGAGGGCCGAGCCAGAGCGAAGGCGGTCAGCGGCTGCGCGAGCGGAGGGGCGCCGGCTCAGCGAGGGGCGGGGCCGCGGCTGAGCGGACTTAACCCGGCGCCCCGGGGCGGCGAGGGGTGGGGCCTGGCGGACCTGGGGGCGGGGCTCCGGCCAGGCGCGGCCCCCCGAGATCTGACTGCTTTTGTCCGTTAGCCTGGATCTTCTTGGTGACCGCTCTGCTCCTGGTGCTGGGCGTCAGCGCCCTCCTGGGCCTGCTGCTGCTGAGGTGGCAGTTTCCTGCGCACTACAGGTACCGCTCGGGTCAGGCGGGAGACGGGGCCGTGGTCCGGGCGAGGCCAGGGGCCTCTAAAGAAGCATCCCCGCGTCACTCTGTGTCACCCGCTCTCCGGACAATCCCACATCCACACCTGTGGCGTCAGCTGCTCCCAGCGCGTCTTCCCCGGGAGTCGAACTGCCTCCTTACACTCTAACATGCCCACTATACGGGACACCCCAAACAGGCCCACCTTCTGACTCCTCATCTCAGTAACAAGGCTACTGTCCCCCTGTCACCCAAGCCGGAACACTTAGGCCCCACCCTCGCCCTTATCCAGTCTGGTCCGGTCATTCCACCCCCTAAAGCTCGCTCAAACAATAGCCCTCTTTCTCTAGCCGTACAGGCACTACCTGACTCACCAAAACGGAGCCCCTTCTCCCTCCAATCTAGCCTCACGCAGCCACCAGAATAATCTTTCTAAAAATGCACACATGAACTTGTCACTCCGCCTCCTTAAGTCACATTATTAGCTCCCCAGGATAAAGTCCAGACTCTAGAATGACAAGGAAGGCTGTGCAAAATCTGGCCCCTGCCAGGATTTCCACCCTCCCACCCTGTGCATCAGCCTTGCCAGACTGTTGGTGATTTCCTCCACAAGTCAAGAGATTTTACTTCTCAGTGCCTTTGCACATAATGTCCTGTCTGCCAGGAATATCCTCCCTGGATGACTAATACCCATTTATCTATAAATAACTTTCTTCCCTGACTCCTAGGAAACCTTTCCTGACCTTCCCCTATTGGCTACTTTCTTTGTGCCCCAATACAGACTTCTTCCATAGTACCAGAAGCATTTTACTGCATTCACTTCTTTATATGTCTTCCCTATGCCTTACTTGGTCATCCTTAAATCTACAGCACAGGGCCTGCTAAATAGCACACACTTAAATAAATGTTATTAATGAATGATTTGTTTATGTGGGGAGACTAAGGCTGAGGAGAAATGGCATTGGAAGTTATAAACATAAAGGACAGAATCCATACCACCTCAGTCCTTCAGTTGGTAACATCTCTCGATTCTTGAAGACTCAGCTCAGAAGGCACCTCCTGCAGGTGGCCTCTTTAGATGGCCCTAGGCTAGATTAGATGCCCCTCTTCTGTGCTCGCATCTCTCCTTGAACATGTCTTTGAGCTTTTAATCCACTCATATGTATAAGCAGACTGCAATGCAGCCTCTATGCAAGTAGCCAGATCCAACAAAAAAGTTGGGAGAGAAGAGGGAGGTGGTGCTGCTGAACCAGGCGTACTCAGTTCCTTTTCCCCAATTTACCAGATACATCACTCCTCCTTCCCTGGAGAGATACGAGTGAGATCACAGAAGAGGCCTGAAATGTCGTTCAGCTAAAGTCCCTCCATGTGGAAATATGAGCCTAAGGAATTGGAGGTTCCCCCAACATACCTTCATCCACATTCTTCCTGGAGAGACCACCTTCCCCAGTAACTTAATAAAAGCCCCATTGGTTCTCTCCATTCGTTCATTCAACTAATTTCTTGAGAACCTATTATGGGCCAGACACTGTTCTACACCCTGGAGCTACAGGAATGAGCAAACAGACAAACTCTTTGCTCTCATGGAGTTTACATTCTCGTATATGTGATATATATAAGGATCTAATAAATACACAATAAGTCAAGTGCTATAAAGAAAAATAAGCAGAGCAGGAGACAGAGAGTGATGGGGAAGGGAGGTGGTTCCGTTTTAGGGCAGTCAGGGAAGCCCTCTCTGTCAGGATGACGTCTGAGCAGAAACCTAAATGAAGTGAGGGAACAAATCAAGTGTTCCAGGCAGAGAGAACAGGAAGTGCAAAGGCCCTGAGGCAGGAGTGTTTGAGGACACTCAAATCCCTTTTTTGAACCTCCGCACTACTGAGTTCCCTCCGCCACCAGAGGTTTCCTTTTCACCTTTGCTCCACTACCTTACTTTACTGCCTTGACTACACTCTTACCTCTCCAAGCTTGCTCCCCCACCTCACTGCCTCCCCCCACGGCCCTCCCTCAGGGCTCCCCTCCTAACTCACTCCCACAACTCAGTCTCCTTCTCTTCCTTCTCCTCAAGGAGCCTGAGGCATGCCCTGTGGCCCTCACTTCCAGACCTGCACCGGGTCCTAGGCCAGTACCTTAGGGATACTGCAGCCCTGAGTCCGGTGAGTGCACCCCTGCTCTCCACCACCCACCACCAGCCCTGTGTGGAGCTGGATCCTTGCCCTACCACACAGCTTTTCCAAGGCCCTTGCCCACCAGCATACCATCCCTGGGTCCTACCGCCAACCGAACCCTCCTTTCTACACAATCCAGGTCCTGCTCCTACAGGACCTGCTCTAATCCAGACCCCTTCACCCCCTCCCCCATCTCTCCCAGCCCAAGGCTGCAGTTTCAGATACCTGTGAGGAAGTGGAACCCAGCCTCCTTGAAATTCTACCTAGGTCCTCAGAGAAGACTCCCTTGCCCCTATGTTCCTCCCAGGCCCAGATGGACTACCGAGGATTGCAGCCTTCTTGCCTGGGGGCCATGCCCCTGTCTGTGTGCCCACGCATGGCTGAGACAGCGTCCTACTGCACCACTCACATCGCCAACCATTCCTACTTACCACTCAGCTGCTGGCAGGCCCCTCGCGCCCAGTACCCTGGACAGATCCAAACCCTCTAGTCCTTCCTTCTGAACTTCCCTACCCACCGCATCCCAACAACACAACCATCTCAGACCTCACGTCCTTCCCGGTTGTCTACCCTCCTAGCTGGGCTTCATAACACTGATCTTTCAGTAGTGCTGCTGACATAAATCCAGGACAAGGCTCATTTGACTTAGCTCCTCTAAATTTCACCTCCTTTCTGTCTCCTCTTTAATGCCAAACTCCTTGAAAAGGAGTCTCCACTTCCTGACTCCCATTTACTCCTCAGACTACTTCAATTCATTCCCCTACTACCACTCTGCTAATGAAACTACTCAGGCAAAACTCACCTCAAATTTTTCTCATCACAAGATCCAATCAGATTTTGTTAATTCTCAATCCATTTGATCTCTCTGTTGTCATTTGTCATGGTGGCTACTCATTTCTCCTTTAAATTCTCTCCTCCATGGCTTGCATACATCACCATCTCTCCTGGCTCTGCTCGGGCCTCTCTGAGTATACCAATAGTTTAGAGCATAAGCTCTGGAGTCAGAGCTGGGTTCAATTCCTGTCTTTCCCACTTGCTAGCTGTATGGGCTTGAGCAAATAACTTAAGGCCTTTGAGGCTTAATTTTCTCATCTATAAAACAGGGATAATAACAGAACCCCATAGAGTTGTAAAGAGCATTTAGGGAGATAATCTAAGTAAAGCACAGTAACTAGGACATAGTAAGTGTTTGATATGTCTAAACTATGGTAATTATTCCTTCCTAATCTTATCCTGGAATCTCTTCCACTCCTTAATTACTGCAGTCCCTCAAGAGTCCATTCTTAACAGTCTCCAATCCCATCCGCTCTCATTGCCTTTCCTATATGCTGACCATTCCAAAGTTCTTATCTGCAGCCCAGACTTCTAACAGCACCTGTAATGGTTTATGCAAGTAACCGTTTACATGTCTGTCTTCTGTTACTAGATTGTGAGCTCCTTGAGGGCAAGGGCTGTGATTTATTTGTCTTCCCTCCAACCCTCACCCCCCAGCACCTGGAGTAGTGCTTGGTGCATGGTAGTAGGCCTTCAATAAATGTTTTCTAAATGAAGGAAATCTTTCTGGACAATGCGGCCTTAACCCCATGCCTCTCATCCTCTCTGCCATTCATATGCAGCAGTAAATGTGCTTAGGCCATTCTGATTATGGATTCCCCTAACCCATTCAAATTCTCAAACAAACAGTATTTTTTGCTGACTCCGAATATACCCAGTGTGTCAGTCAGGGTCTTGGCAGAAATAGATGACACACTCAATCTGGGTATCTGGATGAGAGTTTAATAAAGGGCATATTTATAAAGATGAGGCAGGATTTAGGAAAACCATCAAGGAATAGTGCAGTACCCCGGGGCTAACAACAGTTGGGAGCTGGTACCCACCGCACCCCACCCTGGGCATCAAGGGGTAATGGGAGAGAGTAGTTATGAGACAGGGAGAGAGTAGCTACAGAGAGGGCCGCCTGGCAGGAGCTGTGGCAGAGAGCTACAGCCAACCTGTGGGGATATGGCGGGGACGGAGCCAGGGGAACAAAAAGCTCATGTCTGCTCTCCCCTTCCCCCAACCCTCACTCTCTGATCTCCTGATCTCCTGCATCTGCCCTAACAAAGTACCGCGAACTTGGTGGCTTAAACAACAGACGTTTTTTATCTCTTAGTTCTGGAAGCTAGAAATTCAAGGTGTCAGCAGGGTTGGTTGCTTCTGAGAGCTGTGAGGAAGAATCTGTTCCATGCCTCTCCCCTAGCTTCTGGGGGTTTCCTGGCAATCTTCAGTGTTTGGCTTGTAGAAGCATCACCTCCATCTCTGCTTTCATCTTCACATTGTGTTCTCCCTGTGTGTGTCTGTGTCCAAACTTTTCCATTTTACAAGGACACCAGTCATACTGGATTAGGGCCCAACCAAATGACCTCAACTTAACTAATTATACCTGGAGTGACCCTATTTCCAAGTAAGGTCACACTCTGAAGTACTGGGGCTTAAGTATGCAACGTATAAATTTTGGGGGGGAGAGACACAATTTAACCCATAACATCCTCCCATTGGTGGAATACAAACAGAAACCAGAGCCCAAGGGAATCCATTGACGCAGGCCATATGAGTCAGCCTCACAGGGCACACGGCAGAGTAGAGGATGAAGAGTGGACCTGGATGGGACAAATGGATGACATCTGGTATACTCACTTTCCATAATTCCTTCCCCAAGCCACGTTCAAGGCTCCAACTCTACTCCTAGGGACTCAAAACTAGGATTGAGATCCAAACCACTAAACCTCTCACCTTTACACTGATTCAGCCGTCATGTCCTGACCCCTTTTACTTACTAAATTCGGCCTCCTCTTCTCCATCTCCACTGAGCTATTACTACAGCCTCTACCTAATATCTCTGCCTCCAGTCTCTCTCCCTAAATCCAACCTGTATGTTGCCTCCAGATTGACCGTCCTGTTCATCTCACTCCTTGCTCACTCCTTACCTCTAAATCTTTAGCTTGACTCTTCAGAACTGATCTCGTTCTCTTCTACTATTTCCCTGTGTGAGGATTAACGGTGTTAACACAATGCCATGCATATAGTAAATAGTGTTTACAGGGTTATCTTTTTTTTAAAATTAATTTTAAATTTATTTTTGGCTGCGTTGGGTCTTCATTGCTGTGTGCGGGCTTTCTCTAGTTGCGGCGCGCGGGAGCTACTCTTCGTTGCAGTGCGTGCATGGGCTCTTATTGCGGAGCACGGGCTCTAGGCGCGTGGGCTTCAGTAGATGTGGCACGCGGGCTCAGTAGTTGTGGCTCGCGGGCCCTAGAGTGCAGGCTCAGTAGTTGTGGTACACGGGCTTAGCTGCTCCGCGGGCATGTGGGATCTTCCCGGACCAAGGATCGAACCCGTGTCCCCTGCATTGGCAGGCGGATTCTTAACCACTGAGCCACCAGGGTAGTCCCTACAGGGTTATCTTTATTTTTATCCCAACTGGGCTGTTCCACCCCCTGATTATCACCTATATTTTAGTCCCTCCATGCCCTCTGCTTCCCTACATTCAGGTCCTTCCGGTGGGAGTTCCCCAATCTAAGCAGCTCCTCAGCCTCTAATTATCTATCTCTAAAGCCTTGTTCTCCTTCCCTCCAGCCTAAGAGGAATTGATCTTTCTCCCCTAGACTGAAAAAGCTCCCTGTGTTTTCTATCCCCTTTCTTCCTGGGCAAGGTGCTTGTTCTACCCTCTTCCATCTCCTCTGGCTCTTCACCTTCAAAGATGCATAGGCATCTTGATGCTGGCATTCCCTCCAGCTCCCATGCACTGCCCTCTTTTTCATTCCCAAATTTCTTATACAAGTAGCCCATGCTTGCTGCCTCCACATTCTCCCCACCCTCCTTTCTGCAACCCCTTCCAAACGGAACCCAAGCACCGCCTCGCCTGATCCCTTTCTCTCCAAGGTCACTGAAGATTTGTTTCCCAATAGCCAACTCTGACCTTTTCTGTCATCACTCTATTTGACCATTTTGTATCATATTAGAATCCCTCCAACTTCAAGGTCCATGTCAGTTATAATCTCCACTGGCTTCTTTCATTCCTTTATTTTTAAATGTTCAAATTCCCTGAAGTTGTACTCTCATTTACCCTGTTGTTCTTTTCCTCTACAGTGACCCTTACACCAGAAGCTGCAAATTGCTGGCTATGTTCTGCCCTCAGAAATGTTTTGTTTGGCCCTTACCTGCACGGAAACTCTCACTGACTCCACAATGCCTGGCAGATAAAGTCCAAATTCCTTAGCTTAACATTTAAGGCCCTGACCAGCCTGACCTTTCTATGTCCTCTGGGGTTAAGGGACTCCCCATTTCCAACCCCAGGACATCTAACTAACTCCTTGTTTTCCAAAGTAATTGGAAAGAGACAGCATGAATGCTTCAAAATTAAAAATAATAACTATCATTTGGGTTAAGGGCCCCCAAATTTTCTCTGTCATCATCAGAGTTGATCTTAGGCTAAAGACTGAAAACGCGATTTTTTTCTAGCCTCTCTCTGGGGCAGTGTAGCATATGGTTAGATTGCTGAGGTTAGTTAGATAGTTTGGCTCCACTAATTATTATGGCCTGTGTGCCTTTGGGCAAGTTTCAAACCTTTCCCTGACCAGGTTTCTTTTTTTGTAAAAAGGGAATAAAGCATCTGCTTTATGGGATTAAGGATTAAACTCAGTAATGTATGTAAACTGTTTAAACACCGCAGTTAGCAGATGGCCAGTAAATGGTACCCATGATTATTTTTATTATTGCTGCTTCACCTCTAAGCATATCATACAATTCATTGAAGTCATTATTAGAGCACGGATTGAATGGGAGTCAGGCCTGGACCCCTAACAACATGGGACCTCGGGCAAATCCTTTCTTGGGCCGCGGTTTCTTCACCTGTAAAATATGGGTATGTTGCTGGGATGGGGAGGGTGCACCATGTGCAGATTAGACTAGCGGATCTCTAAAATTCCTGACATCTCTAAAGCCCCATGGGGGTGAGCCCCTGTTTCCCTCACAGGGCAGTCCAATCTTATCTCCCAGATAGGCAGATCCGAATTCTGAATCCTGATCTTTTTTCTTGACCATAAGGAATTCACCTCTCTTTCAGCCTCATTTTCCTTGCTTGTAAAACAACAACAAACAAAACAGTTTTTAAAAACAAACAAATGAGCTACTTCCTTCCTAGCAGTGTTTCCGCAGGCACTAAGCTAACAGTGGACGCTCCAGCCTTCTTTCTGCTTCTAAGCTGCTCAATCAACTCCTGCCCCCGCTTCCCCGCCCGCGGGCCGGCTGGCCGGCCACTGCCTGTAACCTTCTCTAAACAGGCTCAAGTGCTTTAGGTCATTACGCCGAGTCCTGCACTTTGTATCATAAACACGATCCACAAGCAGAGTTAAGCGTGAAGGGCGGGTGCGGGGAGGCTGAGGAATGAATGGAAGCGACCTGGGAATGCACGCAGCTCAGGCCCCGCCCCCAGACGCGACGCGCCCCGCCCAGCCCCGCCCAGCCCCGCCCAGCCCCGCTTTCCGACACCTGGTGGGGCAGGACCTGCCTTTGCCTCTCTCCCACCCTTCAAATCCCGCTCCACTGCTGGACTCCCGTGAGATCTGCGACTTGCCCCGGAAGACCCGCCCCCTGTGCCGTGGAGGCCAATGGGCAAGGGCGACGGTTGCGACAGTTGGGTTTTGAAGGAGCCAATGAGTGCTCGGAGCGGAGAGTTTAAGAAGCGTAAATCCGCACCGCTAAGGTCGGTCTGGAATCCGAGCCTGCTTTGAGCTGACGGTGAGAGGCGGGTGGGCCGAGCGAACCGGGGTGAGGCCGCGGCCGCGGGTGCTGGGCTGGGAGGGGCTGCGGCCGGGGGTGCTGGGCTGGGAGGCGCTGCGGCCGGGGTGGCCCTGTGTGGTCGGCCGTCCCAGAGCACGGTCGCCTTTCTTCCTCCGGGGCTCAGCGGGCAGCCCTCTCCCTCCAGACACTCCCATGGCCCAGTTCGTGTTCGAGAGTGACCTGCACTCGCTGCTGCAGCTGGATACACCCATCCCCAATGCACCCCCTGCGCGCTGGCAGCGCAAGGCGAAGGAAGCCGCGGGGCCGGCCCCCTCGCCTATGCGGGCAGCCAACCGATCCCACAGCGCCGGCAGGACCCCGGGCCGAACTCCCGGTCAGTGGGGTGCGGCGGGACGCGGGCAGGGAGGGAAGGGCTGAGAACAGCCTTCACGACTGCTCCCATGGGAGCCTGTTGTGACAGTCTGGCTTCCCTCTCCCTGCCCCAGGCAAATCCAGCTCCAAGATTCAGACCACTCCCAGCAAACCTGGCGGTGACCGCTATATCCCCCATCGCAGTGCTTCCCAGATGGAGGTCGCTAGCTTCCTCCTGAGCAAGGAGAACCAGCCCGAAGACAGTCAGACGCCCACCAAGAAGGTATGTGTCCCAGGGGGGCTTAAGGCAGGAAACCGATCCGTATAATCTGGATGATACCACCACCTCACCACCACCCTTATGTGCCAGGAACATCAGAAAGCATGGGCTTTGAACCTGAACGGTTTTGATGTGGAGGAAGCCAAGATCCTTAGGCTCAGTGGAAAACCACAAAATGCCCCAGAGGGTAAGACCTGAAGTTTTCAGCTCTTGGAGGGAGGTGTCATTCCATCCCCAGGGCTCGGGATAGATGAGATGGCTCTTCCCACCTAAGACTGAGGGGAGGGAAGGTGCTTATCTGGCCTTCCTGGTTAGGGGCAGGGGGAGGTGTCAATTCTCCCAGTGTCTAGACCCACTCCGTTGCCACAGGTTACCAGAACAGACTGAAAGTACTCTATAGCCAGAAGGCCACGCCCAGCTCCAGCAGGAAGACCTGCCGTTACATTCCTTCTCTGCCAGACCGGATCCTGGACGCCCCTGAAATCCGGAATGACTACTGTAAGTGCAGCCTTATCCCTGTCCGGTGGATGGAGAAAAAGGGAGAGAAAGGGACCAGGCAAACTAGAAAGCTCATGCTTTTCCCTTCCCCCTCTGGCAGACCTGAACCTTGTGGATTGGAGCTCTGGGAATGTACTGGCTGTGGCTTTGGACAACAGTGTGTACTTGTGGAGTGCTAGCTCTGGTGACATCCTGCAGCTGCTGCAATTGGAGCAGCCTGGGGACTATATATCTTCTGTGGCCTGGATCAAAGAGGGCAACTACCTGGCTGTAGGCACCAGCAGTGCTGAGGTGCAGGTGAGACTTGTCCCTGTTCTGCAGCTCTATTGTTCCCCCAGAACAAGACCCCCAGGGGTCTTGCCCAGCAGGAGGATGTTAATGCCAAGTCCTGATCTTCATGGTCTTCTCTCTCTGTAGCTATGGGATGTGCAACAGCAGAAACGGCTTCGAAACATGACCAGTCATTCTGCCCGAGTGGGCTCCCTCTGTTGGAATAGCTATATCCTGTCCAGGTTAGTGGTTTTTGCTAGTCTGTTACAAAATCAGTCTATGATTTTGGCCCCCTCTCCCCGGATTGTACACCTCTGAACTGAAGCAGCTCTGGCCTGCTGGTGGCGTTTGGCACTGCTACAGGACCTGATTCCCTTCTCCCTTCCTGCAGTGGCTCACGCTCTGGCCACATCCACCACCATGATGTTCGGGTAGCAGAACACCATGTGGCCACATTGAGTGGCCACAGCCAGGAAGTGTGTGGGCTGCGCTGGGCCCCAGATGGACGACATTTAGCCAGTGGCGGCAACGATAACTTGGTCAACGTGTGGCCTAGTGCTCCTGGAGAAGGTGGCTGGGTTCCTCTGCAGACATTCACCCAGCATCAAGGGGCTGTCAAGGTGAGAGTGGGGCTGGGCTGGGCTGGGCTGGGCTTCTGCAGACTCTCACTCAGAACCTCTGGGGACATGGGATGGTGGCATTGGACTGGGTTAATCTGTGAGCCCTATAGGTCTGTGTCTAGCTCTAGTACCTGCTGACCCCAACTTTTTATCCCACCTAGGCTGTAGCTTGGTGTCCCTGGCAGCCCAACGTCCTGGCAACTGGAGGGGGCACAAGTGATCGACACATTCGTATCTGGAACGTCTGCTCTGGGGCCTGTCTGAGTGCTGTGGATGCCCATTCCCAGGTAGTCTTCCTTATTCCAGCCTCTCACTCCCAGATGCGTTCTTAATTCTATATAGCCTTCCTGGGCAACCACGTCCCCTCCAGTGGCTTCACTGATGCTATACTCTGATGGTTTCCAAACTTCTAACTCAGCTCTCACTCATGAGCTCCAGACCCACATTTCCAACAGTCCACAGAGAGCTTGTCTCTAACCCCATGTGCTATAGGTGGCACCACGCTAATATGTCCCAAATTAAACTTGTCACTTCCCCTTGCCTCCCTGAAATGTGTTCCTCCTCATCCTATGTTGTTGTGAGGGACACCACTCAGAAATCTGAAAAACCTAGAATCTTTCATCCTCCCCACCTAGTCACCAAGACGTCTCAGTTTTACCTCAGAATATCATTTACACATGTCCCCTCCCCTTGGCCTCATCCTTCTCCCCAGTGGAGGCTCACAGCACTGGTCTTTTCATATCTCTTCCAGTCTGCCCTCTGCACTGGTCTGGGTGGTCTGTTTCTGTCCTCTTTAAACCCTGCAAGGGCTCCCTGTCACCTACAGTGTATAATCCAAATGCTTCAGAATGACATTTGAGGCCCTTGCTGGTGTGTCTCCCTGCAAGCACTGCAACTTCCTCGCTTGCCAGCCCCCTGCCCAGCACATGCAGCCTTCATTCTGACCTTGGGCTCAGGTTCAAATTCTGGCTCTGCCTCCTACTAACTTAACTTGCATGTCATCTTAGGCAACTCGCTGAACTTCCTCCTGCTTGATTCCTGATCTGTAAAGTGAATAACAGTTATAACTCTCAAAAGGCTTTTGTAAGGACTACAGTCATCCAAGTCTGAGTCCGTAGCACCTGGTAGGGTGGCTAACACCACGGTGGACTTGGTTCTGATTTGAGTAGTGTTGGCCCTACGTACGTTACGCCCATGCCACTCCCTCTCCACAGGTGTGCTCCATCCTCTGGTCTCCCCACTACAAGGAGCTCATCTCAGGCCATGGCTTTGCCCAGAACCAGCTGGTTATTTGGAAGTACCCAACCATGGCCAAGGTGGCTGAGCTGAAAGGTAGGTGCTAAGTGACAGAAGCCAGAAACAAAAGGGCACGTATTGTATGACTATTTATATGAAATGTCCAGAAGAGGCAAATGCAGAGGGAGAAAACAGATTAATGGTTGCTAGAGGCTGAGGGGAGAGGGTAATGAGGAGTTACTTTCTTTATGGAGTGATGGAAAAATTCTGGAATTATTGTTGTGATGGTTGCACAACTCTGTGAATATACTAGGAACCAATGAACTGTACACTTTAAAAGGATGAACTTTATAGTGTGTGAATTGTTAATTACCTCAGACTGTTATAAACAAGCTCTCAAAATTGGAAGGCTATAGGTATCTACCTTCATTTGTACTGCTCTCACTTTTTCCCTCCTCATGCCCCAGGTCACACAGCCCGGGTCCTTAGTCTGACCATGAGCCCGGATGGGGCTACAGTAGCATCAGCAGCAGCAGATGAGACCCTGCGGCTATGGCGCTGCTTTGAGTTGGACCCTGCCCGGCGGCGGGAGCGGGAGAAGGCCAGTGCAGCCAAAAGCAGCCTCATCCACCAAGGCATCCGTTAAGGACCAACTGATCTCAGTTTTTTGTGCTTTTTTTTTTTTTTTTTTTTACTTTTCTAATAAAGTCACGTCTCCCTCTTCTCCTGGCATGACCTCTGTCCCAGCAGCCTTCCCAGGGGCTCCTCTCTACTGTGATCAGAGAGCTAGAAACATCCATCCTGTGGGCACCTTGACCATCCCTCCTGTTTGCAGACAGGCTGGCAGGCTTTGTACCCACCTCCTCCATTCACACATGTACACACACAGCCTCAGCGGTTTCCTCTGTCACTTTTAATGAAGACATAAGGAGTGAGCAGCCTCCACAGGCTGTATTCCCAGGCCCCCACCACCCTGACCTTTGGCCAAGAAGCTCCTACTTCAGTGTGGGGTGGAGAAGGAGGGAGCCTGGGTCCACAGTGACAGATTATTGCTGACCTCTTCAGTGTGAGGAAAAAGGCCACAAGACCCTGGTGGGGGCCAGCCCTGAGTGCTCCTCTCCCACGTGTAAGGCAGGGAGGGGGAAATAAGTGTCCAGCCCTTTCAGCCCCTGGCTCTGGAATGGCAGAGGGCAACGAGGCCATGTCCCTGGGGCTGGCCAGGAGAAGAGGAATGGAAGCAGTGGTCCCTGTGTACCAGCTGTGGGGAGCAGAGGGCCTGTACCCTGCTCAGTCCTGACCACATAAGCCCTGGTCACAGGTGTAGCTGGGGAGGACAATGACAGATGCTGCCAGAGGTGCAGTCCTGAGGCACTTAGGTGGGCGCCTAGCTAGGCCATGTTTCTCAGTTAGCCTTGACTTTGGCAGTACCTGGAACTCCATTTTGCTGAAGTACACGGGGCAGCCGCTTGCCTTTGGTGTAAGACTGATACCAGAAATTGGAGAAGAGCAAGAAGAAGATGGTGCCGTACATCCAGATGAGGTGGATGATGATTGGATACTGGTAGTTACAGCTGGGCATGAAGTAGTACTGGGAGATGTGCAGCGAGACCAGGACAAACTGGATCTAGGACAGAAAGGCAAGGGTCAAAGGGCACAGTGAGAGGACTGGAGGGAAAGGGGGTAGAGAAACAGAATGCCGAGCAGGGAGGGCTGGGGTCAAAGGTGAAGTAAGCTGGCTAAAGGTAGGATCCAGACCAGAATGTTGAGGGGACGGTTGTAGGTCAGGCTCAGGCCCCTCACCAGCTGGACAGCTGTCATGTGCTTTTTCCACCAAAGGTAGGGCTGAGCCACAGGGCCAAGGGCAGACAATCCATAGTACAGGTACATGACGACGTGCACAGAGGAGTTGATCATGGCGTGGAAAGAGCCCATTCCTCCTGTGCATGGACAATCAGGACCTGAGTTGGGCCTCCGGTCCCCAGTGCCCGTCCCTCCTCCCCCAGTGGTCTTCACCACTCACCTGGGGCAAATTTTATCCCCCACCACCAGCTCCAGGGAAGCACTGAGTGGTGGAAGACATGTAGGAAGGTCACCTGTCCATCTTTCTTCCGGAGAATAAAGATCACCTGAGAGAAGAGTGGGGTAAGGGGTTTCAGAGGCAGGGCCTCTCACTCCTTTCTCCCCACAAGTTCTCGAATCTCATGTAACTACTCACCGTGTCCATCAGCTCAATGAACTTGGAGAACAGGAAGAGCCAGGCCACCCGAACCATCTGTAAGAAGTCAGGGCAGCCTTAGGACCGCCAAGAGCCTCTAAACTGGCTCATGAGCACAGGGCACGTCCAAACTGCTCCTATCCCCAGGTTGCTAAGGACCTGGCCTCCGTCCCCACTTACCCTCAGTGCCTCTGGGTTGCTGGAAAAGTCCACTGGGTCGCAGCGCCAGGTGTAGGTACTCAGCCAGCCAGACATCAGGAACTATGAAGGGGTGTGGATTAGACCGCCAGACTTCCCTCCCTCCCCCAAATCTCTTCTGTTCTCTAGACGGAGAAATAGAGCTGAGCCTCTCTGGAAAGGAGATGCCATGCTCTGGCCCCAGGGCCTGCCCCTTATCCTGCCGGCAGGAATTAAAGCCTAGGCATCCTGGGGGCCCACCTCATAGACGATGTAGAGGGAAAATGCCACCAGTGAGAAGTTGTAGACAACCATGAAGCTGCGGAGCTGGAAGGGCTTCCGATTGGCCATGACGCGAGGCCCAAGTGAAAGAACGAAGTACACGTAGGTCAGGAGGATAGAGGTCATTAGCAGGGGGGACCCCATCAGAGGGTAGCCCTGGATCCGGGGATCTGTAAATAAGGGTCAAAGGAGTCAGGAAGGGTCACAGAGTCCAAAGGGTCCCCACCAGGTGTGCAGACATGAGGTCAGGTCACAAAGGGTCAAGGGATTTGAAGGGACTCTCCACCATTAGGAGACAGCCCTAGATCCAGGGATCCCAGGGTGGGAGGGAGAAAGGGTTGGAGGACAGCATCTCACCTGCATGCTTCATCATCTCCTGGTACAAGTTCACAACAGCCTCCATCCTGGCTAAGGACTCTGGCGAGGTAGGGAGGATGGGTGTCAGACAGGGCCGACTGTGCTCCCCCATCCCCCCAATTCCACCCCTGACCCACAGACAGGACACAGACCAGACGGGACAACCCCAGCAGCTCACTGCAGAGAGGACAGAGCAGTGAGAGGAAGGAATTGCTGGGGACTAGGGTGAGGAGGAGGCCGCTTGGGGTGGGGGGCGGGGGGCGGGGTCTGCTTCCCGCATACCCTGCCTGCCTGGGAAGGGCTCCTCCGCCCTTCCTCTCCACACCTTCCTCGCCCCTCCTCACGCTCTGCTCCTCTCCAGAGATTTTCACTTCCTGACCTCCCCTCCCTTCTTCCACAAGAGGACTCTCAATGTCTGGTCTCTTTCCAGAGAGTCTTCCCTCCTACCAACAGGGGACTCATCTCCAGACGAACCTCCTCTCCCTTCCTCGCCAGTCCCTCACCTCCCCAGCCCTGGGGTCTTCCTTCTCTCCAGGGATCCCCCCCCTTCAACTTCTCCTGCCCCATTTCAGGATGCACATCTCGCGGGATGGTCCCTCCTGTCCTCTCCCCTGCTGAGTCACCCCCTCAGGCTCTCCTCTGCCCTCCTTGGCTCTCACCTCCAGCCTCTCCTCTCGTCTCCAGCGCTCTCCTCTCACCCTCCCTCTCCAGGAGCCTGGCTCTTTGAGACTCCTGCCCTGGCGGCTCCACCTGTCTGACTAGATCTGGCAGCAGCCCCGCCCTCTGCCCACCCCGCTGTACTGCACATGGGGTGGAGGGTGGGTCCAGGCCACAGGTCAGTACCTGGGGGACCCACCAGGATTGAGAAAGCCAAGTAAAGCCCAGGACTCACCACCCACCCACCCCAGACCAGTCAGATGAGCTAAGCTTCTAGGTTTTGGCTAGAAACCTCCCAGGACGCCAGCCCCAGGCCTAGCCTTGGCCCAACGAGAACTGCTGAAAACCCACACCCAGCATCCCCTCCTAAATTAGGCATAGATTCTCAGTTTGTCCTACTTCAGAATGGGTACCGTCACCCTTCTCTCCCAGGGAGGGGCAGGGAGTGGCATGTGAGGAGGTGGGGCGTGGGGGAGGTCTCAGGAATCTTGCCCTCCCTCAAGGAGGGGGTCGTAATGGGCTAGGCCCTCTTCCCCTCAGAGCCTGAAGGCATGTCGGGGGAGGGCTCACAGGGACACAAAAGCCTTGGCCCAGGCGGAGGCAGTCCTGGAGGAGCAAGACGTTCCCCCAACAGCCAGGACAGGAGATGCTCTGCGAGCTGCCTGCACTCTGGTCGGCCAGGCTCCCTCTACCCAGAGAAGCACCTGTGCAGGTACTAAGTGAAGAACACACCTTCTGACACAGCTACGGAGGCTGCACACGCGCCCCTCACACACACATGTCACAGACGCTCCCCCAACTTCCTTGCCGACCCACAACTGCTCCACCAAGGTCAGGCTCCAAGTCCTCCCATACACACAGCCCCTGTCACAGCTCCCCGCCACCAACGACAACTCGCCAGTGGCTATAGCACACACGTGCACGCAGAGCCCACCTGGCTCCTGCAGGCTGCAAGTGCCCTCCTCTGACACTCTGACCACCCGGACAAGTCTTCATGGACTTTGACATGCATGGTCTCTAACACTCAGGCCTGCTCCTAACTACGTTCACACTGGCAAACACACCCAAACACTCACACACACTCCTTCACAGGACCCGCATTACCATGTGCAAGTGCTTGTGCTCAAACGCAGGTTTCCTCACACGTCTGAGTCTCAGATGAATGTGGTCACATACAAAAACTCACACAGCCCACCTGCAGGTGAACGAACCCAACATCACCCACACTGTGTGCAGACATATACCTGTCCTGGGTCAGGCACACCCACAGCTCTCTTTTCACGGATGGCAGTCACCATTCTTCATTGATTCATTCATTCATTCATTCATTCATTCACAATCAGACTTTTGTTGGCTGCTTATTCTGGGGTAGGGCCTACCCAGAGGCACGTGCTCTAACACACAGTTCCTCCCCGACCCATGTGAGCTTGCCAGCTTGTTATCTCCCAGGCTCTCTCAGCCACCATCCCCAAGTTCACCTCCCCCCAGCCCACACACGCATGCACCCTGGAGGTCAGGGGTGGCTCGAGGCTTCTGGAAGGACCTCTCCCCAAGTTTGAGCAGAATCTGGGTGTGTCCCCAGTGGGGGAACTCAGTCTGGTCCTTCCTTCCTTTCAGATGGATGGAAGGGAAAGGCAGACAGGCAAAGGAAGGGGGCGGGGGCGGTGCACAAGGGCGCCAAGGGGAGGAAGGAGTAAGAGGGGGAGAGGGGCAAGAGAAGGAGGTGGTAGAGGAAGGCCCAGGTTCAAGCAAATGGGGGCCCGGCGGGAGGGAGGCTGCTGGGCAGGCCCAGCCCCGGAGAGCTGGGACCTCCCACCCACCCTCCCCAGGAACGGCCTCGCCCACAGCCTGGGCAGGGCAGGGCAGGGCAGGCCGGGCGGCCCAGCGGGTCAGGGGCCTGAGCACGTGGCAAGCCCGCCGTGGGAGGTCCCGACTCACCAGTGGGGGCCAGGCGGGCAGTCGTGGAGGGCTCGGGAGGAGCAGGGCCGGAGAGGTGTCCCCAGGGCCAGGCTGCCTGCCACTTCCTCATCTGCTGGGCCGACTTTCTGTCACCAGAGGGGGAGGGGGCGGGCCTGGTGGGGGGCGCCCGCTGATTGGGCCGCGGGCTGAGGCAGGAGGGGCCGACCAGCCCCGTCTCTGCTCAGCCCGCGGGGTGGGGGCGGGCCGCCGGGCCCTGGGCAGGAAGCACGCCCAGCCCCTGCTCCCCACCCCTTCCCGCCGCATCGCCTCCCGTCTCGGTCAGCTCGCGCAGCCTGGCCCCGGCTCGCCCTAGTTGCACCCTGCGCCTTCCTGACGTTCGGCCCGCGCATGGCCTCATTCTGGGCTCTCAGGGGGTTTATCCACCAACAAGACCAATACAGCTTCTTTCGTGGCCGGTCCACCCGGCCTGGGACCCTGGGAAAAGTTCCAGGGTCAGCCTTCCCCGCAAAGAGCTCCCTCTCTAGATGGTGGGACCGGAGGGGTGGGCTGCAGGTAGCCTGTATGTGTGCGGAGAGCGGACTCGGGGCAGCGGGGAGGTCTCAGCCCGAGGGAGAGGCTGCGCGGAGAAGCCTTCCCTACCAGACCAAAAACTTGGATGAGCCTAGCGTTAGGAGTTGCTGAGAGGATTGTGTGGACTGGAGGTGGGAGAATACAATAGCCTGGGGCAGCAACAGTTAGTGAATCACTGGCTACACTGGCCTTCAAGGTAGTGAAAGGAAAAAAAGGGAAGTGAAGGCGGCTGTAGCTGAATGTAGCAGGTCTTGAAGGACAAATGGAGCAGTTTGGTTTATTCTGGAAGCAGAGGAGAAACTGATGAGTTTTGAGGAGGCTATAATCAGACCTGTATTGTTAAATATTCATCACATTTATCGACCACCTACGGGGTTAAGTGCTGGTGGCACATCAATGAACAAGGCAGGTGCCGTCCCTGCATGGGGTTTACTGTCTAGCCCAATCACTTTGCTCTGGCATCCAGTGAGATGAGGGTACTGGGGGGGAGACCAGGTGAGAGAGCACCCTGACCTAAGAAGGTTTGGAAACTGACGGGATTGGAGAAGCAGACACTGGAGATTTCCCCAAGACAGCTGGACCCTCTCTGTACACTTAGCTGCGAATCTGGCTCCGTGCGCTCTCCCCTCCCTCCTCCATACACTCACCAACTAGACTGAACTACTGGGGGTGAGGACTAGGTTTCTGCGAAATGAAATCTGTATCTCCAGCAGCTCCTGAAACTGCTAATAACTGCGTACAGGATTGTATGATGTACACGTGGAATTCAGAGGAGGTGGTGGTTTGGAAGAAACAGTGTATTCGTCCGTGGTGGGATCTAGCTATGTGGAAGTTTAGGCTTAGAGTTAAGAGGTCAGAGCCAAAGTACAGCTATGATCTAGCCCATTAGTACCTACGCTTGAAAGGAAATGGCAAAAGAATTCAACTATTCAAAAGGCTCAAACTTCTTAGCATGGTACACGAAGGGCTACCTGATCTGGCCCTCAGCCTCCCATTCTACCAGTGCTATTCTCCTGGGCCACGTCCTATGCTTCAACTGTTCCCCAAGGATATCAGCGTCTTTCATATCCCCCCACCCCTCCAAGCCTTGTCTCCTAACTCAACACAAGATACAAGCCGCTCACCCAGGCAATAAATCAGTCCCTGCCTTCGCTTCCACAATCTCCCTGCAATGCAATTATCTGCATGCCCCCTCACTATGTTTTAGTTGTCTCTGTACCTCTAGCATCTGGCCTAATGTCAGACTCATTTGACCCTCCACAATGTTTGTGGAATATTAGAGTGAATGAGAAATATGAGAGGTAGAAGAGAGGTCAAGGGACCCAGAGTCAAGTGGGGAAAACGTTAAGAATTCAAAAGACTTTCTACTTCCCTTGGGGTGGCACTATCTGTTGAGTCAATAAATATTTACTGTGTTAGGTATACTTCAGTGGCTTTGGGGGTCACACGTAACTCCAAAGGCCTGAATTTAAATCTTCTAGTTAGTACCTATATGACTTAATGTAGGTGGCCGAACCTCCATAAAATGTGAACAACAGTACCTGTCTCATAGGATTGTTGTGAAGATTAAAGGAGATGACCCATGTAAAGTGCTCAGCACTGCTTCTATCTTGACATATCATAGACAAGGGGGGAAGCAAGAAGGTATATACTTGTATGTAGATTCATGAGCATTCATTTAACAAACATTTCCTAAATGCTTACTGTGTGCAAAGCACTGTTCAGAGAGCACTATTGAGAGGTTTTGGACTAAGTGTCCATCTAGAGACGAACAAAGTAGACTATTATAAACGATGAAACAGTTCCAGAGGTCCGTTGGAGATAGAGAACTTCAACTATCCATTACTCACCTGGACCACACGGGTAAATGACCACAGCAATTCCTCAGTAAATGCCCACTGACTACATGAATGAACATGCCCAAAGACTCACTTCCTTCAGCTTTTGTCCTAGTCCTAGGAGAAAGCGTCTTCAAATATCTGATATACACCACCTACCCAGGTCCTACAAGATGGTATCTCCATGGCCCTGGGGTTACTGCAAAATACTCACAGTCTAGACGAGAAGACAGACATATAAATTAACGATTTACAGAAGCGTGTGGTGAGTATTCCCACAGAGATAAACCCAGAGAGTTAAGAGAGCACCGAGGGGGGCAGCTTACCCCAAGGTGGGGATTAGTTCTTGAAGGCTTCAAAGAAATGACACCAAAGCTGAGCATTAAAGGACGCTTTCTAGAAGGCAGGGAAACGTATTCCAGGAAGAGGGAAGCATGTGTGTGAAGGCGTAGAAGCAGGAGATGTGGCAGGTTTGGTGTGGCTCCAGCCCAAAGGTCGTATAGGTAAGGGGGAAATGTCAGCAAGAGTCAGTTATGAAGAGCCCTGTATGCCTCGCTTGGTAAGAAGTTTGGATTTAATTGTTTATCTTTTTCAGCCCTGGCTACACACTAGAATCACCTGGGAAGTTTTAAAAATATCAGTGCCTGGCTCTCATCTCCAGATTGATTCTAAGGGTTGTTTTTAATGGGAAGAGGCTCGAGTGTGTTTATGTGCTGTGTGAAAGACAATGAGATCCAGCACACACGGAGGGGTTAACCTTTGGCTCGAGAGAACACCTCACAGGCTGAAATATACAGAAAAGAAGGATAACTTTGTCAGTGGACTGGGAGGAAATGGGACCATTTGGGACCTGCAGAGAAGCTAGGATGAAGGCCTTGGAGGTAAGAGGGTCCGCAGAAGCGTACCTACGCCAGGGGCAGGCTGATGAACTGGAGAAGCTGAAGGGGTCCAGGAATTGTCTTGATAAGGATAAAGGCCAGGTGTGCGTGTGGGTAGGGAAGAATAGGCAGTCCAACAGCTGAAACTCCCCCTGAAATACCTGGCACTTTCCTGACTAACGGGAAGTGACGTGACAACCTCCCCTCGGCCCCATCCTCTCTGACTCACATCTCACTCACGGCTCTCTGAGGGGCCTTTCTCCATCCTCTTTCCCCAGAAGATAAACTACTGATTTACCATCTCCAAGGTTCAGCCTGAAAACCACCATCTGTATGAATGCTAACAACTCTGTTTCCCCGATTATGCAGCTTTATATGTTTCTGCAGGAAAACTAAAGGTAAATGGGATCACAGAAGCAGGAAAAAATGGGAAAAGGTATGCCTGTATGTGCATGAGTGGGTGAGGGAGGGAGCAGGTGAAGCCGTGGAGGGAACAGGGCATGGGAGACGCAGGGGAACCGGCTGAGAACAACAGGCACTGAGGGTCGAGGCTGAGAGACAGCGGGAGTGGCAGGTAGAAAGGGAAGCAGCCTCCCAGGGCCTGTGTCAAGCTTCTCCCTTCCCCATCCTGTAAAGGACAAAGGGCGCTTTCTACACGGTACCCACACAGAGGAGCTGAGCAGAGGGCTGAGTCCGTGAGGACAGGGGGGTGAAGACAAGGGTGAAGGGCTCATCAGTTAATCATTCTGCAGGTCCCTGGGCCTTAGCTCGCTAGCCTCCTCTGCCTATGGCTGGGACCTTGGCGGAAGGAAAGACATCCGGCCAGCAGAAGAGAGACACTGCATGCAAACAGTCATCACACCATCTGGAATTTGGGGATTGCCTGGACCCTTGAGAGGTCAGGGGCAAGGTCTGATCCATCGTAGGTAGCCAGTGCCAACGCACTATGGGTATCGTTCAGTGTTCACTGAACTGAAGTAAAGAAACTCAGCTTGGGGGAGAGGGCTGTGATAGAATGTGCAGGAAGAGCTCTGGAGAGAGAAAAGGGAAGGCTTTTGGTGAGGGGACAATCCAGGGGAGGTTATCAAGATGGAAGAAAGAGAGTTAGCAAGATCTGGAAGATGTGGGAGAAGGGCCAAAAGGGGAAAAGAGGAAACGCAGCTTACTGTTCAATACTTTCTCTGGCAAGTATAGGGCCAGCTACTTTCCATATGCTCTTATGGTTCAGTCCTGTAAGGTAAGTACTATTATCACTGCTTAACAGATGGAAAAAAAACGAAATCAGAAAGGGTGAAGGATTTTCTCAAGGTCACAAAGCAAGTGAGGTGGAAGCAACATAGATGTTCCAAGCTGAGGAAAAACTGTGGACAAAGGGATGGAGGGAGGGAGGCACAGGACGGGAGTAGAGAATTGCAAGTGATTCTGTTTGGCTAAAGGATATGGTGAGTGAAAGGCCTTCATATGCTAGGTTAAAAAGGAGGTTGGCCCCAAATCATGAAGTGTTTTAAATGAAAGAATGAGGAGTTTTATTTGTACTGGGATGTCCCTGAAGATTTTTAAGGGGTTGGTATGATCCCCATTGTTATTGATAAAGAAAAACCTGGTGAGAGTGAGATTATCAAGAGGAAAGCAGAGGAAGGGAGAGCAGGTGGAAGACCAGCTCAGAGGCACAGGTGTGACACAGTGAGGGCCTAACCTAGAGCAACGGAGTGAGAAGGAAGAAGAGGGGATAGAGCAGAGAGAGGACCCAGAACTGACAGCAAGGTTGGCACGCTGGATAATGCAGGTGGAGCAGGATGGAGGAAGTGAATGCAGTTTGGGACATCCGGAGTTTGAGGAAAGATGGCACATTCCTCAGGCAATCTGAAACACAGTACTGTAAGCTTAGGAGAAAGGATGGGGTTCAGGGGAAAAAGTATCTGCGGATTGTCTGTAGAGATGAAACCACACAAAGTGGACCGTAGTAGCTGTAGGTCTGGTCGTATACAGATACTGTCCCATCCCCCCGCTTTCATTTCCTTTAAGGAATTCCTGTCCCGCTCCACTGGCCCTTTAATCATGGTGTTCTCTCCACTTCCCCCAATGCTCCAAATGGCACAGAATCCAAGCAGCAACAATCAGAGTTCTTTCATGGGATGAGCTATTTGCGGTAGAGTGGAGAAACGCAGAGACAGAGAGCCTAGATGACACTGGAGCCCCTGACCCACCTGGAGCTGGTCACCCTTCAACTCCACATCCGCATAATCCAAATCCAGTTGGGTCTCTCTCTCTCTTTTTTTTTTTTTTTTCAGTTAAGCTAGTTTAATTGTAATATGTTGCAATCAAAACAGTCTAATATACCATGTGATAAAAACGAGATTGCTCAGGAGAGAGTAGGAGAAGAAGAGAATAGTATTAGCATTTCAGTGCTAACTATATGCCTGGAGGCCCTTGTGTGCTCTTCTAAGAAGCTTGGACTTTATCCTGTAGAAAATTAAGAGCTATTTAAAGGTTTAAATCGAATTTTAAATATGCTCGGTGGAAGGTACCTTTCTGAGGTCAGTGCTATAATCCCATTTTACAGAGGTAGAGATTGAGGTTCTTGGAAGTGAAGTAACTTGCCTAAGGTCACACAATGGATAAGTGTCCAGCTCAGGTATAATTTAAGAGTGGTCAAGCGTACAGGGGAGGAGGTGGTAAAGACTTTACCGAAATAGGTGCCACTGGAAGGATGAATTGTTCACTAGGTGAACAGGGGTTTGGAGCAGGAAAAAGAGAGGGCAGACATACCAAGGAGAGGGCAGAGCATGTGTAAGGTATGGAGGTGTGAGACAGCACCTGACCTGCAGGTGTTGCCGACAGCTTAGAGTCCAGTGGCAAGAACCAGGAAGTTGCCATGGCAAAACAAGGCCTAAAGCACTGGTGGTGAGTGTGAGGAAGAGGCAAGCATGGAGCTCTGGTTTGCGATACCCAGTGAATCACACAGCCACCCGTGAAGACCTGAGCCTGGATTGAGTAAGCACAGACAGAGGAGAGGACACATCCCAGCTGCACAGAGAGACCTCTGAGTGGTGAAGGGCCTCCTTTAGAGAGGGGATGTAGGCAGACTGTGGAACTGAGTCTTCAGCTGGTGTGGACAGGGAACAGACCCAGTTTAGAAGGGAGGAAAAGGAACACTCCCAGTGAGGGAGCTTGTCATCTGATCTCAAATCAAAATCACACAGCTTAAGAGATCAAACTGGGCTTTAATAGAAGAGTGTAGGTGACAACTAAGTGCGAGAAAGTTCACACAACTAGATTTGAAAATGACTTATCACATCAGGCAAACCAATATAAAAATGTTCCAGTGCCTGCTCTGCACACCGTGGGGGATGAAACGTGCCCAGAGGGTCTCTCCTGACACGTGAGCATAGCTGTATGCACAGACGAGCTGCAGAGGGAGGAAGAGTTACCTCCTCGTAGAGGGACTGGTCAATCATTGATTTAAGCAACAACTACTGACAGCAGGCTTTGAGACACTACTCTGAAGACAGTTAATATCTATTGAGCTTCTACTATTGTCAGGCACACTATTCTAAGCACTTTGTATGTATTAATGTATTTAAACTTCACAGCATCTCCCAAAATAAGGAAACTGAGGCACAGAGAGGTAAATCAACTTGCCTAAGGCCACACAGCTAGTCGGTGGCACGGCTAGAATTTGAACCCAGGCAGTCTGGCACTAGAAACTGCTCTTTTAACCAAAATGCTACATTATACTCTCTCTCCAAAGTCAACCTAATAATAATAATAATAGCAGCAACTACCACTTAACGTGTTTATGACGGTCCAGATGCCATAGTATACCAGGCATGCACATTGCTTGCCGAAGATCATACGGCTCCTAGACGGAAGAACTGGATTCAAACCTTGGCAGTTCAGGGTGCTTGAACTTGGGGGACAGTAAAGAGCAGCAGGAGCTAGAATAAGTTTGTACAAATGTGGAGCGGAAGATAGGAGGTCATGGACCTTACCTGGTGGGAGCGGCACTGGGTTGTAGACAGACTGGGTGGTTGGAAAGCTTCCCAGAGGAGTAACTCGTGAGCTGAATTTTGAAAGATTAAGATTGAGTATTCATCACAGAACGATGGGGCAAAATGTTCCACGCAGAGGGAACAGTGGGACTAAAGGAATGGAGTCTGTTACATTCAGGAAACTTCAAGCAGTTTGAAGTGGGTGTCAGGACAATACAGAAAATAAGTCAGAAGTCAGGGGCTAGATCACACAGAATCCTACTTGCCTTTCCAGGAAATCTAAGCTGTTTTTCAAACTTCCACTGAAGTAAATGTGAAAAAAAAAAAAAAAGGAAGAAGAAAGAAATATCCCCAGAGAATCCCAAAGGGCTAATCCCAAAGGGCTAATTATGAAGTCCTTCAGACTAGTAGGAATTCTTTGAAGTCTATTTTCTCTTACTGCATGAATGATAATTCTGCATTCTGGGGCTTCCCTGGTGGCGCAGTGGTTGAGAATCTGCCTGCCAATGCAGGGGACACGGGTTCGAGCCCTGGTCTGGGAGGATCCCACATGCCGCGGAGCAACTAGGCCCGTGAGCCACAATTACTGAGCCTGCGCGTCTGGAGCCTGAGCTCTGCAACAAGAGAGGCCGCGATAACGAGAGGCCCGCGCACCGCAGTGAAGAGTGGCACCCACTTGCCGCAACTAGAGAAAGCCCTCACACAGAAACGAAGACCCAACACAGCCATAAATAAAATAAGTAAATAAATAAATAAACCCAAAAGTTAAAAAAAAAAAAAAATTCTGCATTCTGTTTACATTATTTACCCTCGAGTAAAATGGGCATTCCAGGATGATTTTTTTTTTAATATTTATTTATTTATTTATTTAGGCTGCTCCGGGTCTTAGCTGCAGCACGCGGGATCTTCGTTGCGGCATGCGGACTTCTTAGTTGTGGCATGCGGACTCTTAGTTGTGGCATGCATGTGGGATCTAGCTCCCCGACCAGGGATCGAACCCAGGCCCCCTGCATTGGGAGCGTGGAGTCTTACCCACTGGACTACCAGGGAAGTCCCTCTAGGATGATTTTTATCCTGCGACTTTCAGTATGCCTGGCACACTGCCCCTACCAACCTGCCAGGTATGTGGACCCCAGTTTGAGAAACACGGGAAGGAAACGATCAAAAGGATTTTAATCAAGGGAGTAATGTGATCAGACCTGCAGTTTAGACAGATGTATCTGGCAGCCATATGGAAGATGAGTTGGAGTGGGCAAGACTGGATACAGGGAGTCTGAACAATACTTTTAGGGTGAGAGGCCCAGAGCCTAAACTGCAGGGCAGGATCCTGGGGAGACAGAAATGACAGGATTTAGTATCTGATTGAGTTGGTGGGGGGTGTTTAGGATGGCTTCCATAGACCTGGCTTAGGTCACACCTAGGATGTTGGAAAAGAAACAGGTTTGAAGGGAAAGATGATTGGATTTGGACAGTCAGAACCTGAGGTACTCGCGGATTATATGGGCAGAGATACCCAATAGGTATCTGCAAGTCAGCAAAGAGGGCTGGGCTGAAAATAAAACCTGTTTGAGTTATGTACATAAAGGTGGTGGTCACAGAGAGAGCAGGTAGAATAAGAAAAGAGGGTTAAGGACAGAGTACTGGAGAATAACAACATTCAAGAAGCAGGCAGAGGGGGACTTCCCTGGTGGCACAGTGGTTAAGACCCTGCACTCCCAATGCAGGGGGCCCGGGTTCCATCCCTGGTCAGAGAACTAGATCCCACATGCATGCCGCAACTAAGAGTCTGCATGCCACAACTAAGGAGCCTGCCTGCCACAACTAAGACCCAGCACAACCGAATAAATAAATAAATAAATAAATAAATGCTTTTTTTAAAAAAAAAGAAGCAGGCAGAGGGACAAAAGGCCAAAAGCTGCAGAGAAGGAATGGCCAGAGAGGTGGGAGCCGGTGAAGGGCAAGAGGTGAAAAGTTAATGGCCAGCACTGTTAAACACCATGGAGATAAGTAAGAAATATAAGGACTGAAAAAAGTCTGGATTTAGCCATCAGGTCAGCAGTGATCTGAGACAGGGTAGTTCCCGAGGAAGGGTGGAAGCGGGGCTATAGAGTGAATGTGAGGTGTGCAGGAAAATGGTAGGCTCTGTATTTCACGAGCGTGGCTGTGAGTCAGTGAGTGGGGACATGGGCTCAAGAAGGACTAACATGGAAGGATACTAACCAGGGCCATGAAAATGGGTGCAGCCCAGAAAAATTAGTACACAAAAAGAAATAAGGATGCTCTACATTTGGGGTGTGGGCCAGAGAAGATGAAGAATCAAAATGACCATAAACTAGGGAAATTCGGGTGAGAGCCAGGGAAGGCAGTGGAATGGCAGAGGGAAAGCGGGAAGGGGAGCAGCCTAGGGCTCCTTGGATTTGATTCAGTAGGGAAGGTTATCATGACATGGAAAAGTATAACTTACTGCTTTTATGGGGGAGTCTCTCTGGTACATATATCTTGCCCAGGGGAGAGAGGGGGATACCTGAGTGGGAAGGTGACTTCTGGCATTCAATGCATTTATCTCTGTGGTAACTTACTACCTCTTTGATGAATTTTCACTAAAGAACTAGTGAAAGCTAGAAAACAATTTTAGGGAAGTGATCTAGAGGGATGTGGGTATTTTAAGCTGCAGGTGACAGGGAACTTTAGGAACAGTTTGGAGGGGTTCAAGGGATTGGCGGGCTGATCTAGGAAAAACCTGGCCTATAATAACATAGTCATGCAATGAGGAATATGAAAAATGCCAGGGATAAACAGGCTGGAGAATCATTGCCAGAGACTTTAAAGCTAGGAAGGATCACTGGGAGCACCTAGGCGAGAAAACTGAGGCGTAGGGAAGTCAGGGGCCTTGTCCATAATGTACTTGGGGAAGCTGCCATGTCCAAATGGTAGGCGACATCTTGAGAACATGTGAACTCATCAAGAGATGACAACAGAGATCCAGGACCTGCCTCAGAGACGCACAGGAGCTCAAGAACAAAAGAGAGATAAGTTAAAGGGAAGAAGAGAGGAAGTTTGTCCTGTGGGACAAAACACATGTTGAAGCAATGGATGCTATGGCCCTGTCAGATGGATTGGAGTTTACCTTCTGTTCCAGTTAGAAAGCCACATCTGCAGGGTGGCAAACCCCTTCCAAGTGTTAGCCCCTGTGTGTTCAAAGCTGACGGGCCAGAGCCACATCGAGCCTCCACAGGTTGGTACAGTGAACCCTCTGGACTGAACCAGAAAGGGACCACAGCCCCCAACCCTACTCCTGGCCCATTGCTAAACTCCAATAGGCTAGCCCCCCAAATCTGGAACAGATGGAAGAAAATGTACATCCCTTGGTAGTTTCTCTGAACAGTAATCAGGAGTTGACCTAGGGTGGGCATTTGGAAGGATTCCGCCTCCGTCCTGCCTGGTGCTGGGATCAGCTCACACGGCTCCTGTGTCCACAGGGCACAGAGAATACATTGTCCATAAGGAGGATTATTCTGTACAAGAAGCTCAGACAAAGGGAGAGGTTGTTCCCAGCTGCCTGGGGGAGGTGAGAAGGGGGTGGGAAAGGGACCAGCCTTGCACTGGGGCATTCCTGCAGAGCTCAGCTTCTTCCCTTCAACAGCAGGACAGGAGGTGGGCGCTACACCCACTGCAGCTCAGTCCTAATGGCAGGACTGATAATGGAGTTAGAAGGAGCACTTAGCTAGAACCTATCTACCTTGGCTGTTTCCCAAGAAAATGCAAGGTGAAGTTAGGTGACCTAGCTAGGTAGGGCAGCAATAGACACCAGGAGGGGAAGAGAACAGGGTGACTGGGGCAATGAGCAAAAGGGAGGTTCAACAATGACTGAGTCCCAGCCTCAGGGCAGAGCTGGAGAGGGAGTGGTCCTAGCAATGGGTGTCATGCGAACACAGATGCAGTAAGCGTCCGCCTTCAGCAGGATGACCTCTGTGCTACAGAAGATTGAAGTTTCACAGCTGCTGCTTCTTTCTCCATCCCAGACACACACCTGGGAGACGATGGCCTAATCTCATTCTCCCGGGGCCCCAAGAGTAGGAGAAAACACAGGCCCCAGGCCAAACAGAGCCATCAGAAACTGAGCAACAGTACCAGAGTGGAGCAAGAGGGCCATCTTTTGCAAATCTGGAATCTGAGCAAGGGAGCAGGTCAATGTCCTCTTCTTGAAAGGAAACTCTGTATTCCCTCCTTTGGGAATGAGTGTGTTAGGGATGGGAGATACTCTCCATTGAAGCATTTACTGGGCTGTATGGGCCCCAAAGTTGGCAATGCTACATAGATTTGTGCACTCCAGAGGATCTGGGGTTGAGGGGTTGGGAATGAGAGCACGTGCTCCCGGAGTGAATATAAAGACATGAATGCCTGCGGAGTAATGACTGTTGGTTTAAGGGCACAAGATGTAGGTGGGGTCCTGCATATGTCCCTGTTGGTGCAGGAGGACATTTCCACTCTGGGAGGACAAGGAAGCCATTTCAGATGGTACTTTGGGAATGACGTCGATATTAGCCTGGGACAACAAAGAAACTTGGGGTGGTTTCAATAGGTCCAAAAAGTTTTCAAGAAACTTTCAATAGGAAGGAATCTTTTGGCAGAATAAAAGACAGCAGTCACCAAAAGATGCTCCAGGGGTTTTAGAGAAGCACACCTTGAACTCTATCCAGTATGACAGTTAGCTCTGACATTTCCAGTGCAAAGGGAAGAGAAGATAAGGAACATCTGAGTGGGCTGAAAGACCAGTAAGGGAGCACTGTTGAAGTGGGGGACAGGTCTGACATTGCCTCAGAGCTGATGGCAGGACTTTCCATGCTCTTGTGTACTATGATCAGTGAGCTGTGTGAATACCATTTCTTGTCTTGATGGAACAGGAATGGACATGACATCTGCAACCACTTTTCCAGCCCTTTGCTGCCACAGCCTGGCAGAATTCTGCCTGGCACCGAACAAATGCCGAAGTACTAATGTGTGACAGAAGAGAACAGAAAAAAGGCAGCTGGAAGGTATGAGCAGGGCCTCCTATTACCTCTCAGGACATTTAGATCAAAGCTAATCAAAGATAAGAAAACTTTTTATTGGAAAACAAATTAGAATTGCCTTGCAGCAACCTTAAGCTGGAGACCCAAGCCCACTCTGCTCTCAGCTTTATAAAAGCAGGCAAAAGTACTGGCGGCTGCCACCTCCCGCCATCCATCTGGCCCTTACTGGAACCACAGGCTCAGTGTACTGGAGAAAAACCATCCTGGCTGGAGCCCAGGAACCAGGCATATTATGAGGATAACTCAACCATGATGAAAAATGGTGTGAGGTGCAATTCCCCTCTCCCTCTAAAATAAGAAAAAAAGAGTCTGGAGAACAAGGGACTTTTTCATTTGCTAAGAAAAACCCTTTCTCACATAGTCCGGCCTGGTAGAGCCACTTCCTGAGGAAGCCCCCATATACCGGGCCTTCAACATCTTCCTTCGTGTGTGAAGGGTAGGGTAAAGGATAGGGTACTTTGTGACTATTTCCCAGATAAGAGCTGAATTGGCTTCTCAGAGGATGGAGAGTAGAGCAGGCCTGAGCTTCTCCAGAGCCACAAGTGGACGGTCTGTCTCAGCCCAGAGGCCTCGTCACCTGCAGCTTGGAGAGATGGCCAGGATGGAATCTGGGCAGGAAGGCCTGCGGAGACAGTAAGCCTCTAAGGACATAGAGGCTGTCATCGTTTCTGGCAGCACGAAATAAGCACAGGCTTTCAAACAGAGCTGAGTGGTCCATGATCTTGTGTCCATCAGCTCCCCACAGACATGAAGCAGTATCAGATCAGGATAAGTTCTGGATCGAGGACTGAAGAGGGGGCAGTGGGGAGAAGTGGCTGTAGAAACTCTCATTTATTGAATACCCATTATTTCATAGACCGTGCCAAGTGTTTTACATTCATTTTCCCATTTTAATCCTCACAACAACCCTATGAGGTAGGTATTATCACCATTTATAAACAAGAAAACCGGCTCAGAAAAATTCGGTCACTTGCCCAAGGTCACACAGCTAGTCGGCAGTGGAGATGGGATCTGTCTGTGGCTGAAAGCCCGTATTCTTTTTATTATACCCATCTAGGTCAGCTTTGGGCAAACGGCAGTTTCACTGCCCAACTCTGCAAAGAGCACCTGAGAGTGGAGGTTGTCGGCCACACTCACCGCTGGTAGGGATGCATGGAAGCCGACTTGATGTTGGTTTTTATTCCACTTGGCATTTTCCCTAAAAGGAACATGAAGAAAGACACCTGAAGCACAGTAAGACGTTCATGGTAAATCAGAAATGTGGTCTCTCAGGTTCCCTTCTGCACCTCCGCTATCGTCTCAGAATCTCTGTGGCATCTGACCCTGGACGGCAAGGCTCAGAGGTATGGCTCCTCGTCCAGCCCTCTCCCTGAAGGTGTCTAGGGGGAGGAATAGTGGGAGGGGTTGGAACACACCCGGCTCCTGCTCATCCCCTCCTAGAAAAAGAGAACTAAATCTGTGGGACCCCCATTTAATGTCACAGGTAAAAGAGTGCTATGTCCTCGCTTATTTTAATTGTCCCTTTGCCTAGACAGCTTGGAAGAAAATACCTCTTCTAGCTGCCTGCATCTGAACTCTGCCAGGCTGTTCTTATAATTACTAAAAGCGAGCAGGAGAGACAGGATACAGAGAAAGGAATACACGCAGCAGCGGGAAACTTGCCTGCTTGTCCATTCCCAACACACCTACCCAATGGTCCTAATGAAGGTCTGACCATTCATTTCTCTACCTAAGACAAGACAGTGACAACACACCTAATATCCAGAGTTAAAGGGGACAGAAGGGTAGTTGAGACCGAGGTCTGAGATGGGGTGGGAGGTGAGAGCAGTTTCTGCTCGTCAAAGTTCTTCCTCATTGTCTGGTGCCTATTAAGAGTCTCAAATGAGACTTTTACTCCAAAAGCTTATTTTCTGGGTCACAGTCCAAGGGAGAAAAGGAGAATATCTCCAGCTCTGGGGATGCTGGGGCCCCAGATAACCCAGCTTATTCCCACTTCCCTGCTCAAGGTCTGCCACCATGCCAATCCCTGTCACCTTACCTGGTTGACCTGCTTGGGCCATCTGCACCCCACTGAGCATTGGCTGCTGCTGACTTGGAGCTCCTGCCATCTGCACCTGCTGTAATCCTGAGGCTCCTGAGAGGATTGTCCCAGCTCCTGGCTGGCCCGGCTGGCCAGGACCACTGCTGCCTGAAGGCCTCCAATTAGACAGCCCCTTCCCAAAGGCAACAGCTGCCACTAATGCATTGGTGTCTGCTGGGTTAAAGGTCTGCTTGTTCGGCCGGAGACCTGAAGAAAAAGGTAAGTGGGGACCCCGAGGTATGCTTCTGGCCCTGGACCGAACCTAGCAGCAGGAAGACCAGTATGGGTACCAGGGCTTGGAGTTCTGACTTCAGCAGAATCTAGGCTCCCTGGCAGCCCAGAGGAAGAGCCAGAGGACCCCCATGACTATCTCAGAATACTCCCTTCTCCCTTTGCCCATTTCCTCCACCTGCTCCAGGGCTGGCCAGAAATACAAAAGGCTAACAGAATGGACGCATACCTTTTCCTAAGCAGCACATCCTTACGTCCTCACTTCACCACTACCAACACCACCCTTCCGATTGATCTTATCCCTCTTTCCTCCTCCGTTTTGCCACCAATCCCTCCGTACCTCCACTCTCCGCTTCTCGTTCCTCTTTGCTGATTTTCTCCAGAAGGTTTGAGCACATTTTATTCAAGCTCTGGATCTGCTTCTGCAACACACATAAATTTGTGCAGAGATTAGGGCAAGCAAGAAATGATTACGGGGAAGTTTCTTCCTTGGGCTATTCCAGGGGCAACTGAGGGGTAACCAGCTGTGCATCCCTACCATACAGAGGTGGTAATGCCCAGCTTCTCATGATAAAAATCGGGGTGGGGGCAGCAGGGCAGTGACTCAGTCCAACCTGAGCTGCATCAGCACCAATGCGGGCAGCATCCGTTGTCAGCTGCTTCTCTTGCTCTTCTACCTCAGGGTCAGGCTTGGTTCTCAAATGGTCAGGGACCACCTCATGGCTGAAAACAGGTACCCGTCCTTCAGTCTGCCTCTGTAACACACAGATTTTATTGATCCTACTGTGCACTCCAAGAAGATTCAATCTGGCCTGATATATACATAGTTCCTTCCAAAGGCAAACAGTGCATTTTCAGGGAAAACACAACCTGAGACTAACAATATCTGACTTCCTAAGACACTATCCCCCTCACTCCATCCTTCAGTTCTGTCTTCTCACTCCCCTATCTCTACCAGACCTAAGGATAAACCTCTCTCTGCCACATTTAAATCAAAGATTGAAAGAGAAAAAGTCAGGGACTTCCCGGGTGGTCCAATGGTTAAGACTCCATGCTTTCACTGCAGGGAGCACGGGTTGGATCCCTGGTCAGGGAACTAAGATCCCACATGCCGCGCAGCTCAGCCAAAAAACAACAATGACAACAAAACCAAAAAAAAAAAAAGAAATAGAAAAAGTCACAAAAGAACATACTTTCTGCTCAAGACAGGTGCTGGAGGAAAAAGGTCTTTGTCTTGGTGACAAATGCCTCAGATTAATTCAGTTTGGGAGTGGCTCTCCCAACTCCAGAAGGACAAAAAGCAAGGGCTCCAAAATGCAGCCCTCGCTTCTTACTGCCACACACTACTGCACATTCAGAACTTCTAGAATAGCCAACCAACCACTGCGCCCTCAGTCCTCATCTAAGAACTTAATTTCCCAAGTTGCACCCCTCTCCTCCTCTTACCATGAGATCTTCATCTCGGTCTGGGGACAACACCAGAGGGATGATGACCTGGTTACGGAACAGTGGTGTCTTTTCATGCTTCAAGACCTTGTTCAGAGTGTTCAACTGTCCAGAGAGCAAGGCAAAGCTGTCCAGGACAGATGGCCTGGTGGTGGAAAGAAGGTGTCAGAATGTTCCCGGTAAAGGAGCCTCAAAGGGGTCCTTCAGACTAGGAATACCCAGACTCACCCCCAAAACACTCATAGCCCTATGGCTGGCCTGGGCAGGAACTAGACTGGCTCACAGGGATTATGGGGTTAAGAAAGAGGGACACACTTTCAGTTTCTGATACAGATGGAGAAGAAAGGCAGGTCATTACAGCAGGCCCCCCTTATCTGCAGTTTCACTTTCCGAGGTTTCATCTACCCATGGTCAACCACAGTCCAAAAATATTAAATGGCAAATTCCAGAAAAAAGCAATCCATAAGTTTTAAACTGGGCGCTGTTCTGAGCAGCGTGATGAAGTCTTGCTTCATCCTGCTCTGTCCCACCCAGGACGTTAATCACCCCTTTGTCCAGCATATCCATGCTGTATACGCTACCCACCCCATTAGTATAGGAAAAAAACCATAGTATATACAGTGTAGGTTTCAGTACTATCACAGTTGCAGGCATCCACAGAGGGTCTTAGAACTTATCCCCCACAGATTAGGGGGGACTACTATATTTGAATGGGGGTGAGGACAATGGCAAAATAGGAACCATGGCTACACTATTATCACTAGAACTTCAGAAACTGGGTAAAAGTCTCCTTTCTGGCCTAAAAATAGTATCCACACTTCTAGAGTAGACTGGGCCTAAAAGACTCAGCAACATCCGTGGCAAGAGATCCAGTATGAATACTGTAGTGGGAGGACCCACTGCGGGAAGACGTCCTCCCAGAGAAGTCAAAGAATGAGAATCAAAAGCTAGTGAGAACCTGGGCTGGGAAACTGGGCATCTCTCTACTTCCTAACCCTGGGGGCCCAAAGCCAACTTCAAAGTTAAATGTTGGGAAACCCAACTCTTTCTAAATCAAAAGATGTTTGCAAACTGATAAATGCTTACGTCACTGGAAATGTCCTATCCAGCAGGTGGCCTGGCCCCCCACCCATGGAGCCCTCCCCAACTTGCCCTGGGAACCCTTACCAGGTCAGCCGGTCATACTCATTCTCCAACTTGTAAATGAAACTCCCCAGTGAGTTCTTCAGATCAGCCACTTGACTCAGCAGTGCATCTAATGATGCCTCAAGCTGCTTCTCCTCCCTCTGCACCAATAGGAATAGGTTGGTTACTCAGATGAGTGTGAGGATGACACATACAGAGGAAGGCTGAAAAGCCAGGATGACAGTGTGCGACACCAGTCCAGTGACACAGGATCTCATTGGCATAGGGAGAGCCAGGTTGTTTACTTTCTTTGGTATTAGGGTTACAGACAGCGTCAACCCTTAGACCTTTAAACCCATTCATCTGACCTCAATTCCTCCTACCTACTGATTCCTTTCTCTCATTGCTCCTAATCCAGGCCTGGTTTTTCTCTGTATTAGGTACACTCTATTCTCTCCCACTGAGCAATTTTCACCAGACCTAATGCCTGGGGTTTATTATCTTTTGGGCACCTCTGCAGCATACATACTCTGACTTCCTCTGTCCTAAAACCTGCCGGTGAGTCTAGCCGTTCTTGCCCATGATACAATCTCTGGAAAATCTACCTACACATGAAGGCTCCTCTGAATACCTGCCACTGCCGCCGCCACCACCGCTGCCACCCCCCACTTTCATTTGCCCTCAGTCTTTGCTGCTTCAACCTCCTCCTTGCTAAATTAATCTGCACTCATTTTTTCTCTGTGCCAATATTCCTGTGCCCCTTTCACAAGCTTAGTCAACCTATAAAAACTTACGGAGAGGCTACCAGCTGCAAGAAACTAAGTGACAAATGAAAAACAAAACAAACAAACAAACAAAATGCACATGCCCCTAAGCACTACACAAACTATTTTAAATGCTGGGGGAGGGGGGTCTCCAAAGCATTTCCTTTCCATCTATGGCCTCCAGTTTCATTTCATTTCATCCTTAATTACTATCGGGCACAGACTAGGAAGAATGAAGCAAAACTGTCTTACCAAATCGCCAACGTTTAGGACAGGAGCCTTGATCCTGGGTTCCACCCACGGCCTCAGGTTATATTAGTCTGGCTTTTGGCCACCGCTGTCCCACAATTCCTTCCACCCTCGGGCTTCTCTCCAATTACAGATTACCTGTTCGGTCGGCATCCAACAGCGGCCATCCAACAGCCTAGGCCGGGGCCTGAGCCGATCCACCACTTTCTTGAGCCGTCTTCCTCGGACTGCACCTCAACCTTCCCAAATTACAACCTGATCCTTTCCCACACCCTAGCAAGTCAGTGCTGCCTTCTCCCTCCCGACTTAACCGCAGTCTGTCTCCCGTCAGCCGAGCTCCACCCCTATCTCTCATCTGCGCCGCTCCCTCGCCAGTGGGCCTCTGCCCCATCGCGCGTCCCCTTATTCGACGGTCGAGGGCTCTACCCTCTCCTCTCAGCCCCAACTCCTCACTCCCTCCTCCGCCAGCCCACTCTCGGTCCCGATACACGAAGCTAGCTAGCGGTCACTAGCGCCAACCTGGCCCTCACCTGCATTGCGGCAACAGGGGCGGTGTCAAAGACTTCCTCTTCCGTTTCCCAAGTCAGCCAATCAGAAAGCTCAGAACTCGGCCCTCCCCCTCACTTCCTGTCCCGCCGGTCGCCAGGCCGCCGGGTCAGGGGTCACGAGCGGAGCAGCTTCTCTGGCCCGGGCCGGCGCGGGAGGGCTGTGTGATGGCCTCGGAGCGCCCGGAGCCGGAGGTGAGGGGCGGGCGGGCGCAGCGCTGGGTCCCGAGATCCGAGGGGGAAGGCCCGGCGGCCGGGCGCGGCCGTGGCCTCCTCCGGGTCCGGGGCCGCCGGGCCAGCCCGAGGCCCAGACAATCGTATCTCCTCACCCGCACTTTCCTGGGGGGGCTAGAGAAGGAACTTGTCGCTGTTTTGTTTGCCGAAATTTCATCCACGACGCCAACTCTAGGGCTCTCGGGTTCTTTGACCTCGTAATGGTATTAAGAAAACCTGTATTTTGATTTTCCGTTGCAGTTTCAGTGGGCAGCTTTGCCAGTTGCTGCATTTCTTCAAATATTGGAATGGCGTAAACAGCATGAATTTAGTTCTATCGCTCATGCTTTTGGAGAGCAGCTTTGGTTTCATGAAAAAACATTTGACTCAGAGAGAAACCTCGTTCCGGTATTGGCGCTGCCGTGTAACTATCTGTGCAACTTCGGGCAAGTCTTGACTTCCCGGCCTGTTTCCTTCTTCATAAAGTACTTATCATTGGTGTATTGTTAGGGTCACATGCTTTAAATCAGAAAATGCAAATAAAGTATCCGTAAGGTGCTAAGGACCATGCAAGGAACTTTATATACATTGTGTCATTCAAACTTGTGCAAAGGAAGGTGGCAATACCCACTGTCATTTACAGGTAAGAAGCTGAGAATCGATAGAAGTACCTTACCCAAGTGCTACTCTCAGCTGGGGTGTAGCAGAGTTTTGGAGTTAGAAGATCTGAGTGTAAAATCTCGGATTTGGAAAGAACAACGTCACTAGGAGAGGGGCCCAGTGTTACAAGAGAATATATGAGTAGATGGGAAGGGTGAGAGATGTGTATAATGATGCAGATAGTTGTCATTACTTATTGAATGCTTACTGTGTGTCAGGGACCATCTCAGCACTTTACCAACATCAGTTAATACTCTGAACCCTACTCAGTAGACAATACTATCATCCCCATTTTTCAGTTGAGGAAACTGAGGCACAGAGATAGATATTAAGAGTAATAAAGTTGCACAGCTAGTAAGTACCAGAGCCAGGACTCCAAAACTGGTGGTCTGCTGTAGATCTTGTGTTCTTAGTCATAGTGTTTACAGTATAAATAATAAAGTAGCCACAGGATGGTGAATCTCCAATTCGATGTCACGAGACCCAAGATTAAATATGGTTGTAGGAAACTACCCTATTAAAAAGGATCAGATGTGTCGACAGGGGTGATGGAGTAGCCTACGCATCAGAGATATCATTGAGAAAAACCGATGAAGGAATTTGGAGTATGTTTTGTTATGGGTTAAAATGAGAAGAAATGGAGGGGTGTTGTGGTGAAACACAACATACCTTTTAGGCAGGTAGTCTAAAACAGCACTGCATCCAATGCAAGGCATATATGTCAGTTTTCTAGTAGCCACATTTAAAAAGGTAAAAAAAAAACAGGTAAAATTAACTTTAATAATATATTTTTCTTTAACCCCATATTTCCAAAACATTATCATTTCAATATGTAATAAATATTAAAAATTATGAGATATTTAACATTCTTTTATTGTACAAAGTCTTTAAAATCCAGAGTGTATTTTACAGCGTATCTCACTTTGGACTAGCAACATCTCAAGTGCTCAGTAGCCCCATATGGTAATGGCTACCATATTGAGCAGTGCAAATCTAAAGGAACTTGGAGTCAAGACATACGCTCCTGGAAGTCTCACTCAGCCAAAAGTTCATTTGTTGAATTCTTGATTTACATTTCTGAAAATTTTATCTCAGAAGGTAAAGGGAGTAAAGAGTTCTGCCCCTGAGCAGAAAAGTGACTGATTGTTAGAGGTTATTACAATTCCAAGAGAGAAATATTGGGCATAGTCAGATTTAAGAAGTCATTCATTCCTCAGATACTTAAATTATTTTATGCTGCTGCTATGGACTCAGAACTGTGCTAATTATCAGGGTGGATACGGAGCAGTGTAAGACACATTCCCTGTTCTAGTGGAGTGCACATGTTGAATTATGATAATAAGCGCTTCAAAGGAAAAGTACGGAATGAATGAGTGTTTAACAGGGGTTCTTAACCTAATTGTTCAGTGGAGGGGGTGGATCAGAAAGCCTCAGAGGAATGACATTTAAGCCTGAAGAAGGAGTGGAAGGTGGCTGTGAGAAGAGGCAGAGCGCATTACAGGCAGAGGGAACAGTGAAAATGCTGAGGTGAGGAGGAACTGAGAACCTTCAGAGAACTAAGACGAAGCAGCTGCCAGTGTGGGCGCAGTGGCAATGAGAATAGCTAACACGAGTGCTTACTGAGTATCATCTAATACTGGGAAAACCCCTGTGAAATAGACACTGTTGGGACTTCCCTGGCAGTCCAGTGGTTAAGACTAAGCCTTCCAGTGTAGGGGGTGCGGGTGCGGGTTTGATCCCTGGTCGGGGAGCTAAGATCCCACATGCCTCGTGGCCAAAAAACCAAAGCATAAAACAGAAGTAATATTATAACAAATTCAATAAAGACTTTAAAGATGGTCCACATCAAAAAAATCTTAAAAAAAAAAAAAAAAGCACTCTTACTATCCCTGTTTCTCAGATGGGGAAATTAAGGCACAGAGAGTTTAAGTAACTTCACCAAGGCCTTATACTAATAAGCAGCAGAACCAGCGTTTGATCCAAGGCGCTCGAACTCAGGTGGAGGTGGGTGAGAGAGAAGGCTGGTGAAGAAGATTCAGGTTGAGGCCGTGCTACAGGTTCAGGACTTTGGTATAAGTACAGTGGTTCAAAGGCATGTGGAGACTACATTATTTTGTGGGATTCTGTCAACAGAAAACAGCACAGGGGTTGGAAAAGTCTCCAGGAATAATTTATACCTTAACCACCAAGGGACAGGGGCAATGAACAAACAACAAATTAACGAGATGGACAGTGTTTGCTTCATCCTGGTATACATGGTATGCAGCACAGTGCCTGATAATGTTTTATTCATCTTGCTATAAATGGTATAGAGGCCTCAATAAATGTTCCAAAGAATGATAGGCTTCCTCTATCATTGTTCTGACTCTCCTGATTAATTGCCACAACATCCTTCTGAAGTAGACATTCTTTTCTTTTTTTAAAATTTATTTATTTTATTTATTTATTTTTGGCTGCATTGGGTCTTCGTTGCTGCACGTGGGCTTTTCTCTAGTTGCGGCGAGTGGGAGCTACTCTTCGTTGCGGTGCGCGGGCTTCTCATTGCGGTGGCTTCTCTTGTTGTGGAGCATGGGCTCTAGGCGCACGGGCTTCAGTAGTTGTGGCACTTGGGCTCAGTAGTTGTAGTTCGCGGGCTCTAGAGCGCAGGCTCAGTAGTTGTGGCGCACGGGCTTAGTTGCTCCGCGGCATGTGGGATCTTCCTGGACCAGGGCTCGAACCCGTGTCCCCTGCATTGGCAGGCGGATTCCTAACCACTGCGCCACCAAGGAAGTCCCTGAAGTAGACATTCTTATCCACATGTTATAGATGAAGAAACTGAGGCCTGGAAAAACTAACTTGTCCAAGCTCACCTAGATAGCAAGTAGTAGAGCCAGATTTAAATCCAGATCTCTGACTTCGAAACCCTGCTTTCTCTTTGCCAGACTGCTCCAGTGCACTTCAGACTCAGAAGGATTAAGTGTCAGGGATTAAAGCTCCATATGAGTGTGGGTGCTGGGAGAACACAACTAATTCAGGGATTCTCAAACAGGAAAGCGGAAGAATCACTTGGGGGAGCTTGTTACGTATAGCTTCCCAAGCTCTCTCAGCTCTTAATTCAGGTGGTCTCGGATGGCGCCCAGGAATCTGCATTTTAACAAGCACCTCAGGTGGTTCTGATGCTGCTGGTCCTTGGATCACACTTGGAAAAATACCATTCTAGCTGCTTTAATTAATTCTTGAGTCTTTAGTTCTGTTAAATCACCTCTTTTTTTTTTTTTAAAGAGCTAAGGGTCTGGCTTTTTTTTTTTTTAATTATTAGCACCTTTAATTATTATTATTTATTTGGGTGTGTTGGGTCTTCGTTTCTATGCGAGGGCTTCCCCCAGCTGCGGCAAGCGGGGGCCACTCTTCATCACGCTGCGCGGGCCTCTCACTATCGTGGCCTCTCTTGTTGCGGAGCACAGGCTCCAGACGCGCAGGCTCAGTATTTGTGGCTCACGGGACTAGCTGCTCCGTGGCATGTGGGATCCTCCCAGACCAGGGCTCGAACCCGTGTGCCCTGCATTAGCAGGCAGATTCTCAACCACTGCGCCACCAGGGAAGCCCTAAATCACCTCTTGAATGTGACGAAGACTTAGAGATGATGTTTGTGAAAATGTAGTTGTTGACTTGGAAGGGTCGTGTATGGGGGGAATGTTGCGAGAAAACTCGAGTTAGGAAACGTTCCTGGTTTCAAGACAGTGGATTCTATAAGAACTGATTGGTGAACTAGACTTCAGTTTGGCCTTGAAGAGTCAGTCTGTCATTCAAAATAACCTTCGAAACGAGGTGGAGAAATGGAAGCTGCACAGCAGTGGAATTAAGCAGCCTACTAACAAATAGTGTGAAGAAAATCTTCTAATAGGACAGTGCTTGTTTATATCCTCCATCTGGTGTATTCCCCTTTCCCTCCTCACTAGGCCAACCCTGCTCAGTCTTCAGGGTCACTTTCTCTTAAGACTCTTGCCTGAGTCAGGTTACTTTGTTACATGCTGTCATAAAACCACATTCTTATCCTTGGCACACTTAGTTTGTATTAATATAGTATTTAGAGTGATTATTTGATTAGTTTTTTCCTCCACTATAGGGTAAATCTTGTGAGGGCAGAGAATGCCAATTTTTGCTTTCCATTGTATCCTTAGGACCTAGCCCAGTGCTAGCATGTATCAGGCTCTCCGTAAATTTGTTGACTGATAAATGAATGCATGCTCACCTTGCCTTTGTCCTCTTGGGACTTGGATGAGGACTTGATGGCATCCTGATCAAATTAGCAGGGAAATTAAGCTGGAAGGAGATTTACTAGAAGACAAAACAGCAGTCAAGCTTCACAATAGAAAATAGGCTGGATTTATCCAATGTAATAGGATGAATTGAATAATTGTGTGTGTCCCAAAAAAGCCAGCTGCATGAGGAGAGAATGGAGGATGTGTCTAAGCAGCAGCAGAAGCGAGAAAGTCAGAGAGGTTTCTCGGGTCAATAACATGGTAAAGCTTCGCCTGAAGTAAATAGAATCTAGGAGATTCTGAATCTGTGACCTCACCTGGGTATTGTGCTCTCTTCTGGCCCCCACATTTTAAGTTGAAAAGTAGACCATCCAGAGCTCATTTGTAGGCACGTGATCTGAGATATAAAATAGTGAGGGAACTTGAAACCATGCCGTTTGAGATACATGTAAGGAACCTGGAGATGTTTGTTATGGAGAATCAAAGACTCAGAACCATCATCAGATGTTTGATAGCTTCTCCTTTGGCAGAGGGTCAGATTTTTCCCTGTGTAGCCCCAGGAGGTAAAACCCAAAGTGAGTTAGATATGTTCAAGAGAACAGATTTCAAGAGCAGGTCAAGGTAATATCAACAAGACAGATTCTGGCTCAGTGTGAAGAAATTTCCAACTCTGCCAACTAAGTGGGGGTGAGCCAAAAAAGCTGAAGGGAATGGCTGTGCAGGACTTCCTCCAGACTCAAAGAAGCAGCACCTTGTTACTACTACTGTGTGCATTTATGTGGCACTTTTAACTTTACAATGTGCTTTCACCCATCATTGGGGTAGGTGGTGGTATTTTATAGAGGAGGAAACTAAAATTCAAGCCCAGAGTCTCAGCTATCATATCACATTTTCTTTCCATAATACTGTAATTCTGTCTAAAACAAATCTGTTAGAGTTTACACTACAACTCCCCTTCCCCCGATTCCAGAATTGTAGAAAAGAAGATAATACCAGTAAAGAACATACTAGTGAAAAAAAAACTTGGTAAAAACAACTTTCATGGAGGCAAAGGAAAAGTCCAAACAACAGACTGGGTTAGTTTTTCCATAAAGCAGATGAGGAAGGATGAGAACTCTTGAACAACAAAAGCCAGATGTTGATAAAAATGAAAAATTAGGAATCTCTGGTAAGATACTAAGAACATAGCTTGAAATAGAGAAGAGAATAAATATAGCTTGCGAGAGCAATTTCCCTCATTCATACATTCATTCAACAAATACTCAAACCCTTAGTGTGTCTTGGCACTGCGCTAGTTGCTAGAGATACAGCAAAGAACAATATAGACAGCCCCTACCTCCCTGGAGCTTCTACACTTGTAGGGGAAACCAACATTAAAAAATACACAAATTCTTCATTATAAACTGTGGTGGATGCGATTAAGAAGTCCAGACTGCTTTGTGAATGCCTAGCAGAGATAACAAACAGTGTAGGGAATCATGGAAAAGTTCATTTATTAAACCCAGAGTGGCCAAGATTTTAGTCCTAGAAGATGAAGTGACCAAGTGTCCCCAGCTGTCCTTACGGTGGCCCCTCCTTTAACCCTGGCTCAATATGGGCCAAAACTCCTCTCCTGGATATTTCCTTGCATAACTGAAACAGGCTGGCACTTGAAAAAAAGTCTTTACTAAGCACCAAAGAAGAACAAAAGGAAAAATGTGGAGAAGAGTGTTAAGATTACCTCACCTTAAGAAGAGTTGTACTGCCTGTGATTCATTTTAAATGCTGCGTTTGCTTTGCTTAGCTTAGAATATATAGTGAATTCACTTATTCAGCAAAATTTTATTGAGCATCCTATTGCCAGGCAATGCACCAGGCTCTGGGGATAGAGTGATAAACAGAAAGGGCTGCTGAACTGGGATATCCTTCCTATTCTGATAATACTGAGCCCAGCCCGTCCTTTTTTAGATAAGAACCTTGGCAAGGATCCAGCATAGTCAACTTGTAGACGAGAGAGATCACTAATATCATACCCACACCAGTTCAGCCAATCCTGAGGGAGAGGTTGCCTATTGGCATTGAGCGCCGTTGCTCCTTCTCTGCGAAAGCCAAAGCCCAATACAAATGAATATATTTTATGGTGTTTATTGGTGCTCTAATCATACATATGGAAGCCATCAGGCCTTGAATTTCTTATAAGGGTGTTGACAAAATACCAATGAAAAGTTAATGCTAAATGTTTTACAGTACAATATGTAAGTATACCCAAGTTAATAGACTAACACTGTGGGAAAGAAATTAGGCAATCTGGCAGAATTTTCGAGATGTTAATCAGGGAGAAGACTGTCTTTTCTATTTATTTATTTATGGGAGTATCTCCTCCTGAGACCAAGGATCAGAGAAAGAGAGGGCAGGTAATTGCTGCAGTTTCCTTCTTTGCCAGTAGACCCCTTTTGTCTTTTTAGGAGTTTGGCAATAAGAGCGTTCAGTTTGATGGGATCTTTTGAGGGGGATGGTGGTTAGAAATAATGGGAAATAGCTATATCTGATTTCTCTAGGTAATGGAAATCATCCTGCAACTTACTCGTTTCTGATGTTGCCGTAGTCATCCTTGACGCCTTGTTTTTTTTGGGTTTTTTTGGTTACTTTCCTCCCTACTTCAGTTAATCACTGGTTCTTGTCCATCTTATTCTAAAGATTCCTTAAAGTACAATTGAGCTCACTTCACTTGCTCACTTGTCTTGAAGTTTAGTTCAACTGACTTTTCTAAGACTCTCTCAGTGAAAGGCAGTGCTGGTTTTACGTTCTAGCACAACTACTTGTCTCTTCAGGAACAGTCTCAAACAGTTCACAGAATGGCTACTTTGAGTAGCTCTGGTCTAGGCCATTGTCATCTCCCCTGGTTGTTAGGGGATCTTTCTAAATCATGTGGTAGCCAGACGGAATTTTTTTGAATGCAGATATAATAGTACTGCCCTGCTGAAAAAAGAGTTTGGTAGCTTGACCTAACTCTTGGATAAAATCCAAAATCCTAGCCAGGGCCTGCCTCAGCCCAGTGCAGGGAAACAGTACAACAGAGTGGTATTTCCCAAAATGTGATTTTAGATGGTGTAGAGACAAAACACAAAATAATACTAAATCACATCATATTGATGTTTAAATTGTCTTTTTGATTATGTCAAAGCATCCTTTCTATTTATAAACCCCCATCGTGTTCCTTCTTGTAACCACTTTAAATCTTTTCTGCTCTTAAGTCCCCAGTTTGATCCAGTTGTCACACTCAGTAGATGGGTTTTGCAGCTCATCAAGCCTGGGTTTGACTTCTGACCCTATGCCTATGAATTCTGCTAAGTCACTTAACTTTTTTGGACCTCAGCTTTCTTCTATTAAATGTTTTGTGTGAAGACTGAATGCAGTTACTTAGGTAAAGAGCCTAGTATTGGGCCTGGTAATAACCTGTAATAATTAACTTCTATTATATTCTTTTTTTTTTTTTAACTTTTGGGGTTTATTTATTTATTTATTTATTTATTTATGTTTGTGTTGGGTCTTCGTTTCTGTGCGAGGGCTTTCTCTAGTTGCGGCAAGTGGGGACCACTCTTCATCGCGGTGCGCGGGCCTCTCATTATCGTGGCCTCTCTTGTGGAGCACAGGCTCCAGACGCGCAGGCTCAGTAGCTGTGGCTCACGGGCCTAGTTGCTCCGCGGCATGTGGGATCTTCCCAGACCAGGGCTCGAACCCGTGTCCCCTGCATTGGCAGGCAGATTCCCAACCACTGCGCCACCAGGGAAGCCCTATTATATTCTTATAAGTGCCATGCACTGTGCTGAGTGCTTCATATGCGCGGTTTCCCTTCATCCGCAGAACAGCACAATTAGATTGGTATTAGGATTTATCTCCATTTTACAAATGAGGACACTGAGGCTTAAATAGTTTGAGTGCCTTTTCCACAATCTCACAGCTAATAAGAAGCTGAATTGGGATTCAAACCCAGGCTGTTTGAATCTGAAATTCTTGTACTTAACTTTTACAGTGTACTATTGAATGTATTTTAGGTGCTCAATAAATATGAGTTCCTTCCCTCTTCTTCCTTCTCCTCTCATGCATGCCATTTTCTAATATCTGTTTCTATACCTCTTTATGCTTGCCTTCTGAAGAAGAAAGACTTTCTTCATCTTTAGTCATTGCATCTCTGCTCTCCACACTCTTCTCCGACATCAGGCACCCTTCATTATTGCTTTTACAGGACTTTTTCCATCTCTTCTCCATGCATATTTCCCCATTATTGAAAAAAAAAAAATCTTCACTTTCTTTCAACATCCCGTTTCTCAACAGGTAGCTCCCTTCCTCACAGCCTGTCCCCCACACTAGGAACGCTGGAGGAGAAATTTGCAGTTTGTCTAAACAGGAGGAGAGTAATCTTTTCATCTGAGGCAAGAGTAAGGGGGTAAAGGAATGTTACAGATAAGGGTTAATCTGGAGGAAACATTGGAGGAGTTCAGACCAGTTGACCCTTATTTTTATTTATTTATTTATTTATTTATTTATTTATTTATTTATTTATTTATTTATGGCTGTGTTGGGTCTTCGTTTCTGTGCGAGGGCTTCCTCTAGTTGCGGCAAGCGGGGGCCACTCTTCATCACGGTGCGCGGGCCTCTCACTATCGCGGCCTCTCTTGTTGCGGAGCACAGGCTCCAGACGCGCAGGCTCAGTAATTGTGGCTCACGGGCCCAGCTGCTCCGCGGCATGTGGGATCCTCCCAGACCAGGGCTCGAACCCGTGTCCCCTGCATTGGCAGGCAGATTCTCAACCACTGCGCCACCAGGGAAGCCCTTGACCCTTATTTTCTCTGCAAAACAGTAGGCAAATTTATCTGCTGGGATGGCGGGGGTTGAGAGATTGGAAAACCTGAGGGGAATAAGGAAAGGTTACTGACCAGGGAGAAGCAAAAGGATTGGTAAAGGCCACTAGAAGTGACACCACTGGCGAGGTGACAAGTTTCTTTCTGTCAGAGTACAGCTGGTGTGGTATTTGTGTGGATAAGGAAGAAAGTCAAATTCACCCTGAGTCAAGATTTAACTGGGCTTGTGTAGTGATAGGTGAGGACACGGGCAAGGGAAGTGACACTTGTTAGGACACAGTTGAACCGACTGCCCATGAGGCAGTGGAAGGAAGGAACTAGAGCGTTGACAGCTGAGAAGGGTGGGGGTGGGAGACTGTGACCCACAGAAGTTGGGCTTTGAGGTCTTTAGTAGGCTTGCCATTCACCCAGTGAAGATCCTTTAGTGCCTGCTGTTGTCAAGGCTTATTAGGGGGAACTGCCAGGCATTATTGTCTGCTCTGTTTTAAGCAATTTGCTAAGCACAGGGACACAAAAATAGAGCAAGACGCAATCCCCACCCTCAAAGAACTTAGAGTTTATAGGAGAAACTCACATATCTGTTGAAATGTGCAAAGGTCACTTGGTCTACATAGACATCTTTATAGGGGGAATGGGAGCCAAGAGTTGAGAACTGAATCCTTGGGAAGCCCTTGCACTGAGGTGGGGGTAAACGTTTCACTTCTGCTGCCTTGCCTCTCACTAATGGATTCTGAGCTCTTTGGACAAGTTACTTGCACCATGATCTATATGTACTAGGAACTAGTGAATTTTTATGGATTTATTAAATGTCTCTTTGTCCCCAGGTGGAAGAAGCTGGGCAGGTGTTCCTGTTGATGAAAAAGGATTATCGAATATCCCGAAATGTTCGCCTGGCTTGGTTCCTCAATCACCTGCATCAGACTGTGCAGGCCACACCCCAGGAGCTGCTGGTGAGGCCCAGAGACACACAGGATGTGAAGGGCTAGCCCTGAGGATCTGTCTTTTTAGGAGGGTGCTGGAAACACACAGGAGGGGAGACTAACTCTGAGGGGTCTGACTCTAGGAGGGGCAAGTGACTTTGCCCACAAGATGATTCCCCAGGGGAAATCTTGTTTAATTGTTTTTCCAGCTCGGAATAGTGCTTGGTTGGGTTGCAGAAGGTAGAACCAATGGTGTGTCATTTTGGATATGGAAGTCAGGTCCTGGAAAGAAAGGGGTGACTTCCTGACTCTTCCCTTTCCTCCCCATCCTAATTGTCAGCTTCAGTCTGAGCAGGAGTTGGAAGTCCTCAGTGTCCTGCCTCCTGGGTGGCAGCCAGATGAACCGGTGGTCCCCAGGCCATTCCTGCTTGTACCATCCACCCGGGTCACCTTCCTGGCCTGGCAGTATCGGTTTGTCATTGAGCTGGACCTCAGCCCATCTACTGGCATTGTGGTAAGGGGTTGGTTGAGGGGAGACAGTGGGAAGAAAGGATTGGGTGGGAAGTGAGGAGAAGAGGAGGGGCCTGGGATAAGTGAAGAATGATCCCACAATGATACCATTTTGAAAAGGAGACAGGTTTCCTTTACACAATGGAAGGAGTGGTGGGTGTTTGAAGACAGATCCCATTCATCTGTGGCACTGTATTTGGATGTGTGATCAACCTTAAGAGTCTAACTGACCCATGGAAGCTGCTTGTTTCTGCCCTCTGCTCAGGGCTGCCTTTGGTTACCCTTGAGAGACCTTTCTCTGCATTGCCCTCAGGATGATTCCACAGGGGAGATCTTGTTTGATGAAGTTTTCCACGCCCTCTCCCGCTGCCTAGGCGGGCTGCTCCGGCCCTTCCGAGTGCCTGGATCTTGCATCGACTTCCAACCTGAGATCTACGTCACTATCCAGGCCTACTCCTCAATCATTGGCTTGCAGTCCCACCAGGTATTGCATCCTTTCTTCAAGTTTGTATCCTCAGACCTAATTTCGGATAGTCCACTGACCAAGTCCTTATCCTGTCTCCACTCTCCGTGCCCGAAGTCCCCAGCTCTCCTCGAACCTGTTCCTAGTCATCTCTGTGAGTCTCTCTCCTCTTAAGAAGTATCCATTGCTCTGGTCTTAAAGGGCCTTCCCATAGCATTAGGTGAGTTGGCATTGACTGGACAAATGCCCCTCTCATTCCTCCTCTAAGTCTCTGGTTCTGGCCACTGAATGACTGTTTTCTCTCCCCCGCTCCCTTTAGTTCCATCAGAAGGTTAGCTAATGTCCTAACTCCTTGCGCTACCAGCAGGAGAAACAAAGACCCAGAAACATAATTTCTTCCAAGGACAGAGGAGGGTCATTTTTCTCCTAGAGCCCTGTGAACTGTTGGGTGTAATGCTGACTACACAGATAATTACAGGGCTTATCCAGCACCCAAGCAGGCCATCAGAAGGCACTCCTTTTTGGAGAATGGCCAAGTCTGTTACTGGAATATCTGTATTGGGCTTAGATAAGCATTGGGCCAGTTTCCCTTCATCTACTCTTAACCACCCTCAACTCACTGGTAGAGGCTTACCCTGAAATTGTCCCTGATGGCTTCATTGTCACCTTAGCTATCAAACTGGCTTTGAGAGAAGGGGATGCAAGGAATAGTATCTGAGGGGCTGAAATATACACAAGGCAATTGGTACATGCCTGGATCCCAGCCCTCTGCCCTGGTTTAAAGTGTTCTCCTAGTGCAGGTGTTAGGACTGTTGGTTGTGGGCTACATCCCCAGACTTTGCAGGTGCTCACAGTCAAGGCGGGAAAAGCTTGGATATTAGGTAATCACTCAACACTTGGTTCACTTTGACAAACACTTACTAAAGCCTGACTGGGCTAGGTCCTGGAGACACAGATGAATCAGACCCTGTCCCTATCCTGATGGGAGGGGTTGAGAGTTAGTTGTGGAGACAGATATAAAAGGGGGTAATTTCAGTTGAATGTGATAAGGACACTGGTAAGTTTTGACTCGTGCTATGGGAGCACCCAGCCAAGCCTGGGGCAGCAACAGGAGAGACTTTTGGACAAAGAGGCATTTGAACTGAATCTTGAAGGATGAATTGATGTTAACTAATCAAAGAAGAGGAAATGAGCTTTCCAGGCAGAGGGGCCAGCAAAAGCAAAGACACAGAGCTATGAAACTGTGCTCTCAGACAGGGGTTCTAGGGAACTACATGTTACTCAGTTGGACACAATGAAGTTTGAATGATGGGGGGAAGGTTAGGGCGTTGGTAAAGAGGAGACTGGAGAGATAAGTGGGGGCAGAATTATGAAAGGCCTTGAATGTCATGGCTAAGAACTTGTACTTTATTCTGTAGGGGAGTTTAGTGTGGTGGTGAAGAGCACTGGATCTGGAATAACAGTGCCTTATGTGCTTCCTGGCTATACCACTTACTGGCTGTGTGCTCTTATGCAAGTTACTTAACCTCTCTGTGCATCTGGGTCTTTTCTCCAAAATGGGGATGTCAACAGTACCAGTATTGCATGGTGATTGAATTAATATATGTCAAGCATTTAAAACAGTGCCTGCCACATAGAAAACATGCAAATGTTAGCTGTTAGAACTATTAGCCATGGGTAGAGAACCACTGGAGGTTTGGAATGTCAGTGACAGGATCAGATGCGTACACTAGGAAGATCACACTTGTTTGTGGCCGGTGAGAAAGATGGATGGGGGGCAAATTCTGGATTGGGGAGAACAGGCAGAAGAGTATTGCAGCATGGGAAAGGAGATAAGTCCTGAACGAGGACAGCAGCTGTGGAGAAGACAAGGACTGAGAACTTAGGTAAGCCTCCAGGGCCACTTGCCACTAAGTCAGCTAAGAAGTCAGACAGCTTCCTCACTGTCTCCGTAGCTCCCTCAAGATGCATCCTGCTGTTTTTCAAAACAAACAAACAAACAAAAAGTCACGTTTATAATACATGCCCAGTGAAGGAGATTTGAAAAATACGTAAAATATAAAAAACTCACAAAACTCACTTATAATAACCACCCATAAATAACTACTGTTGACATGTTGTGGACTGTGTTTCTTCTCTTTGAGTTTGTGTTTACTTCCCTCACCACCACCCCTCCATCCAGAGAGAGGAGAAACATCAGGCTCATTCTAAACACACAGTTTTACATCCTGCTTTTTTAACGTATGATATGGGCATTTTTCCGTGTCACTAAATATTTTTGAAAACACAATTTTTAATGACCACTTGTCTTAATATTTTATCATATTTTGTCGTTATATATTTAGCCAAACCTTTACTGTTGGACCCTTAGGTTGACCCAGTTTTCACTCTTCTAAACAATACAGCTCTGAGCATCTTTCTCACCTTTTCACAGCCCCAGTTCCCACTATTCCTCTGATTCTGTTTCTTTTCTCACAGTCAGGCCTTTAGTGGTCCAGAGTCCCACTCTGCCCTCTTCTGGCTGTCCCCACCCACTCACCTGAATAGAGAGAAGAAGTAGCTGTTGCACGGGAGGGCAGGGGTTGGGGAGAAGTGGGCAGGTTGTAGGAGTCTGATGGGGGCAGGGAGAGAGGAGAGATCCCGAGGGCCACCACAGGGACCACCAGGCCTTTATAAAATTTTTAGGATGGGGACACTTATTTATGTCGAAAGTAGAAGGAAGGAAACCCCATGGAGAGAGAATGAAGCTATTAGATAAAAGATCCAAGAGTGGATGGAACGATTAGCTTTAGAGAGAAAAAGGAGGAAGAGGAATCTTTTCTTCTGAGCCTGAAAGGAAGAACTAGAACACAGATAGATATAAACATCTAGCAAACACTGAGGACATTTTCGATGGGTTGGAGAGTAGTACACCCTCAGGGTTAGGGTGAGTGGGTAGTTCCTGTTGACTTGTTTCCTTTCTCTGTGAAGAGGGGGGTGGGAATTATCTGCTGAGGGTAAAAGGAAAGAAGGAGCATTCACTGGGGGAATAAGATTTTGAGCTTAAAAAAGAGAAAAGGTCCAGAACAGCTTCTGTGTGCAGTGCTTAGAAATCAACAAGAATAAGAAAGTACGAGTCAATGAAAAAGGCTTTGCCTGGCCAGATAGGGCAGCTTATAGACAATGTTCTGGAGGCCAAGGTGGAGGAAACTGGAAGATCTTAACGGTGCCTCCATGCTTGGGGAAGCCCAGTGTGGAGAATAAATAGGGAGACCAGAGGGGTACTGCCCAGTGTCCCCCTGACCTTCATGTCTTGCTCTTTCCACTGTGCTTCTCAGGTGCTGGTCCAGGGCTGCCTTTTGGACCCTTCCCAGCGGGAGGTGTTCCTGCAGCAGGTGTATGAGCAGCTCTGTCTCTTTGAGGATAAGGTGGCCACCATGCTGCAGCAGCAGTATGATTCCCAGAGCCAGGTATGTGGGAGAGAAAGTGGGTAGAGGCCACTTAGAAAGAGGAGCTGTTAAGGGACAGAGAGGAGAGAGGAAGGACAAGCCAAATATTATAGAGGGAGAAGACAGCAGAAAAAAAGGACTGAAAGCCAGGGACAGAGGGTGCCAAGGAAAGAAGTGCTAGTGAGTGCACACAACAGGTTTCCTGTTGAAGAGGGCTCGGATACACTCCCCAAGACACACGTTCTTGCTGGGAGAAAATGTGAAGGCCATTTGCTTGTGTTTTTTCAGCCTTGGATCTTCTCCCCCAGTGGCTCTGAGAAGGTGATCATGGGTGACTTTGATCTCTAGTATTTTGTACAATCAGCGATAAAGCTGCTTGGGCTCACTACAGTGCACTCTCTCGTTCCTTTAGATATCCTAGAAGTAGCCAGGCAGATAGCAGTTCTATATGTCTGAAGACTTAATCTGATTGATGTGTAAGATATTTCATAATGGCGATGGGAAAAATATGGGAAAGGGGCCTTATTGGCAAAAGGTGGGGAAGCCCTGCTCCAGTACAGTGTGGTGCTTCATCTGGTGCTGGACTCCCTGCCCATCTGAGGGTCAGTATCCAAGCACACATTAGGGGAGGGAGCATAGTCAGGACTTGGCCGCACAGTAGGGGAATTGGGGTCCTCACAGGATTAGGCCCATCTGGCCTGGGCAGTGCTGGGCTATAAATTCTGGTTTTGCTGTGGATGGGGCAGCAGTGCCATCTGTCCCATTCTATCTTTTCTGTTTTCTTGAGCCAGGCAGAGGACCAGTCTCCAGACTCAGGGGAGCCCCCAGGTCGGAAAGTGGGAGTCTCCATGGTGACAGCTGATCTTGGACTGGTCAGTATGATTCGTCAGGGCATCTTGGCACTGCAGTTGCTGCCGTCAAACTCCAGTGCAGGTCAGTAGAAGGAATGTTGGTGGGATTGGGGAAAAGGGGGAATACAGGAAGGGAAGGGGGCATTATCGGCAAAGATAGAGGTTCCAGGGGATCAGTGGGCCCCAGGGAAGAGTGTCTGTTTCCTTGTTTGTAAAAGGTAAGTGTTTCTTAGTGTATATCTCAAGTACTCCCTTCTCTGACAACTGTCATGGACCCTAGTGGGAAGGAGTAGAGCACCAAGGTTGTCACTTAGGAGGAAGTTGGGATCCAGCCCTCGAGAGGAAGGAACAGGAGGAAAGGAGAGAAGGAAAGGTGCTGGAGGATTATAAAACACATTGGTTGGTGGACACTGAGGCCCCGTCCATCAGATGCCTCCCCGTGACTTTGATCAGGCCAGAGTCCCCAGGTCTGAGTCTGATGCTTCCTGCTCCAGGTATCATTGTGATCACAGATGGGGTTACCAGTGTCCCTGATGTTGCTGTCTGTGAGACATTGCTGAACCAGCTTCGCAGTGGCACTGTGGCTTGTTCCTTTGTGCAGGTGAGGACTTTCTGGGAAGGAGGAGAGGGAGGTGTCGTATATCACAAGGTGGGATGTGGCTGGTTACTTTCTTGCAGGCAATGATTTCCCAGGTAAAGCCAATGACATAGTTCTGGAGGGTGGGGGGGACATCATGTCTAGAACAGGGTGGGTACTGTGGTGGGAGAGGACTCTCATCTTTGTCCTCTTTCCTTAGGATGTGAGAGGCAGCATGTTACAGTAAGAAGAATGCAGAATTTGCAGTCTGGCAGTCAGTTCCAGTCCCACCTCTCTTATTAGATTAATTATTACTGTTTTGGTTGCAAGGGTCAGAAAACCCAGCTCAAACTGGCTTAAGCAGAGGAGAGAGTAGGTATATTCAGGGACCTGCAGCCAGTTTGGATTGACAGACTATAGGATAGGAGGCAGAGAGCTGTGGGAAACAAGGCTGAAGGGTAGGCATGGGCCAAGCATGGAAAGCCGCTTCTGCTGTGTTAGGCGTTCCAGCATAATTCTGCGGGTGATGCAGATATATGGAAGGAAAACCACTAGCTAGGTGTATGTTTTATAAAGGTCACTCTTGTTGCTGGGGGAAGGGCAGGAGAGAAGGCAGGGAGGCTGTTAATTGCAGTGGTCAGGTGAGAGAGGATCAGGGTTTAAACTGGGGGAATTCAGGGTAAGAGAGAAGGTGGTAGGATTGAGGAAATGAAGCGGTAGAGTCAACATAACTTATGATCAGCAGAATGTAAGGGGTGAGCAAGAGAGAGGGGCTAAGGATGTCTCCAACTTTCTGACTTCACTGATGACTGTGTATCTGGCAGAGCAAACAGAGAGCAGCAGTTGGGGTGGAGTGAGGACAGGACGATGAATCCAGGTGTGCGCATGTTGTGTTTGAGGTGCCTGTGGGTCAACAGGGTAGCTGTAAAGCATCACCTCTGGAGTTAGGCATGCCTGGCCGGCATCCTGGCTTCACTTACTGGCTGTGTGACATGGGGCACATCACTGTCACTTCTTGGTTGGATTCATTTGTAAATGGGTGAGATGATGCATTTAAAGGGCTTAGCATAATGCATAATTACGTAATAAATGACTGCCGTTCATAGCAGTTAGCAGTTGGATATGCAGATCGGATACTCAAGAGACAGCACTAGCTGAGATATAGCAAGTTAGCATTTAGCAGCCGACACATGGTGTTTGAGAGGGGAGGAGGGTCCCCAAAGAACCTGGGGGCCACCAGTGTTCAAAGATCTTTCATAGGAAGAGGGCCCAGCAAAGAATGAAGGGAAATCATCAGACAAGAACCGGGAGCTCTGGTGTCAAAAATTTCAGAGTTTGGGGGAAAAAAGGAGAACTTAACAGCATGGGATGCAGCAGAGAGATCATGTAAAATGAGGAATGAAAAGTACCCTTTGGGAGATCAGCTTGGTGCTTTGTGACCACCTAGAGGGGCGGGATAGGGAGGGTGGGAGGGAGATGCAAGAGGGAGGGGATATGGGGATATTTGTATATGTATAGCTGATTCACTATGTTATACAGCAGAAACTAACACACCATTGTAAAGCAATTATACTCCGATAAAGATGTTAAAAAAAAAAAAAGGAAAGAAAAGTGCCCTTTGGGTTTGGTGATTAGGAGGTAGTTATGGGGATTTTTTCCAGGCCATTTCAGTGAAGAGGCGGTGAGGGAAATGATTGCAGTGGATTGAAGAGTGGATAGAAGAGAAGGAAGTAGAGAAAAGTGTTGACACGCGGAATTTGGTTGTTCAGATCAAGTGGGGAGCGAGAGAGAGAATGGCAGCCAGAGGGGAGTACAGGGTGGAAGGAGAGGGGTGTTCTGCTTTGTTTTGTGTTTTAAGCTAGAGACTTCAGCATGTTTCCAAGGAGCTGTGATGAAGCAGAGTTTGAAAATAAGGGAAAGGAAAGGAAGCCGGATGGAGTAAAGTCCGTAAATTGACAGGAGGGCATTGGCTCAAGAAACAGATGGAGGGACTCTTTAGGAGCAGGAGAGTGTAACTTCTTCTTTGAGACTGGATAGAAGTGAAGATGTAGATAAATTCTGCCAAGGGGGTCTCTGATTTCTCTCCAAAGTAGAAGGTGAGGATGTGTACTGGAGGGAGGGAGGGAGGGAGGCAGAGCTGGGAAGGAGGAGCGGCACTGAGGACGGCCCCGAAGGACTAGCTGGGTTGGGTGTCATATGTTTTGATGTGGTGCCAACCTACACACCTATGCAGTTTTTTTTTTCCATTTGGGATTCATTGGGATCTCATTTGGGATCTGGGTATAGAACTTGTGATCCTAGTTGGGGTTTTCAGGTGGAAGCAGAGAAAAGGTGAAGACAGCCAGGGAGTTGAGAATGATGCATAAGAAGTTACTTGCCCATGGGGTCCAGGCTGGGTTGAGAAAGGAGGGCCAGGAGGACGTGGATAGATTTGAAAAGAGTAGAGATTCAAGGCCTGGGAGCCTTAATGAAGTCAAAGAGCAGCAGGAGGAGGATGGAAGGAACCTAAAAATGGGACAAAGTTGTGTGTAATCAGTCGGATATGGCAATTGAATTTGCAAAGAGGAAGTAGTTCCAGGTGAAGCCCAGGGCCAATGTGTAGTCAGAGGGCAGGTGAGTGGAATAAGGTTCCTGGTGATAAGGGTTAAGGAGCAGAGAGGCCAGGGAATTGAATGAACCATCTAGAGTACATCTGCAAAGGGCCAACTAGTAAACTTTTTTTTAAAAATATAAATCTATTTATTTATTTATTTTTGGCTGCATTGGGTCTTCGTTGCTGCACGCGGGCTTCCTCTAGTTGCAACTAGCGGGGGCTACTCTTCGTTGCGGTGCACGGACATTGCATTGTGGTGGCTTCTCTTGTTGCGGAGCATGGACTCTAGGCATGTGGGCTTCAGTAGTTGTGGCTCGCGGGCTCTAGAGCGCAGGCTCAGTAGTTGTGGTGCAGCGCTTAGTTGCTCCACGACATGTGGGATCTTCCCAGACCAGGGATCGAACCTGTGTCCCTTGCATTGGCAGGCAGATTCTCAACCACTGCGCCACCAGGGAAGTCCCCCAACTAGTAAACATTTTAAGCTTTGTGGGCCATGTGGTTGTCACAACTACTCAGCTGTGCTCTTATAGCCTGAAAGGGGGCACAGACGATAAGAAAATGTATGAGGGGCTTCCCTGGTGGCGCAGTGGTTGAGAATCTGCCTGCCAATGCAGGGGACATGGGTTCGAGCCCTGGTCTGGGAAGATCCCACATGCCGCGGAGCAGCTGGGTCCGTGAGCCACAATTACTGAGCCTGCACGTCTGGAGCCTGTGCTCCGCAACAAGAGAGGCCGCGATAGTGAGAGGCCCGTGCACTGCGATGAAGAGTGGCCCCTGCTTGCCACAACTAGAGAAAGCCCTTGCACAGAAACGAAGACCCAACACAGCCATAAATAAAAAATGAAACTTTAAAAAAAAAAAAAAAAAAAAAAAGAAAATGTATGGGCATGGCTGTGTTCCAATAAAACTTTATTTATTTATTTATTTATTTTACTTATTTTACTTATTTATCTCTTTGGCTACGTTGGGTCTTTGCTGCTGCATGCAGGCTTTCCCTAGTTGTGGCAAGCACGGGCTACTCTTCGTTGCGGTGCGTGGTCTTCTCATTGAGGTGACTTCTCTTGTTGCAGAGCATGGGCTCTAGGCGTGCGGGCTTCCATAGTTGTGGCATGCAGGCTCAGCAATTGTGGCTCGCGGGCTCTAGAGCGCAGGCTCAATAGTTGTGGCACACGGGCTTAGTTGCTCTGCGGCATGTGGGATCTTCCCGGACCAGGGCTCGAACCCGTGTCCCCTGCATTGGCAGGTGGATTCTTAACCACTGTGCCACCAGGGAAATCCCAATAAAACTTTATTTACAAAAATAGATGATAGGCTAGATTTGACCACAGGTTATATGTTGTTTGCCAATCTCCAATCTTTAGGCTTGGTGCTCAAAATATGGTCCACAGTCCAGCAGCCTTGGCATCACCAGGGAGCTTGTTAGAAATGCAAAATCTCAGGCCCCACCCCAGACCTACTGCATTTTAACAAAATCCCCAGGTGTTTTGTGTGCACCCTAAAGTTTGAGAAGCACTTTGTTAGACACTGTAGTCTTGAGATGATGATAGGAATCCAATGAACCAGTGGCCAAAATCTTTAGTGAATGGGGGCAGGCTGGTATTTGAGGTGGAGCAAGAGGGGTGTGGCTAGATGGCATGGGCTTCAGACAGAAGGGCTCAGGGAAGGAAAGCTGCAGAGCAGTGGTCTGTCTTGGGAGAACACTGGCCCACTTCCCACCGTGTGGGTCAGGGACGGGAGCAGCCACCCAGCCTGGTGCCTCTTTTGGAGCTAGGTCTCTAATTGCTCACTTTCTTCAGGTAGGAGGAGTTTATTCTTATGACTGTAGTTTTGGCCATGTGCCCAACGTGGAACTGATGAAGTTCATCGCGATGGCAACATTTGGCTCCTACCTGTCCACTTGTCCTGAGCCCGAGCCAGGCAACCTGGGTCTGACTGTCTACCACCGGGCGTTTCTCCTCTACTCCTTCCTGCGCAGTGGGGAAGCCCTGAACCCTGAATATTACTGTGGTGAGTGACAGACTGGGGCAGGTGTGGGAACGGGGGAATATAATGTGGACCTAGAGATGACGCAGGAATCCATCTAGGGCTTGGGTCCCCGGGGCACTAGCAGTATAACTGGGGCTGACGGCTTTGGCACTGTTCTCTCGCGACTCAGTGTAGCCTCTGCTCCTGTGCCTCTGTCAGCTAACAGATAAAACACTTTCCCCTTCCCCATCCTCACTGGTCTTCTAGGCTCTCAGCACCGCCTGTTTAATGAGCACCTGGTCTCCGCAAGCAGCAACCCTGCCTTGGCCCTGCGCCGGAAAAAGCACACTGAGAAGGAGGTGCCGGCTGACTTGGTCAGCACCGTGTCTGTGCGGCTTCGAGAGGGCTACAGTGTCCGAGAGGTCACACTGGCCAAAGGTAAGGGTTTAGGCCCTGCTGTATCCCACAAGTCTGAACAAAGCAGAAGACACACATGTACCGTGCATGAGAGGGTGTCTCAGTGACAGATTCTGCCTGTCATTTGAGACACGTGGGTTCTGAGTTGCCTTCAGGGCTTAGTTCTCATAGCATTTAGCTTCCCAATTCCATCTCCTTTTGCCCCAGGTGAGTCAGCTGAGGATGGTGTGGTGTCCTGAACTTAGCTTTGTTTTCAGATTACTCCTACAAACTTCAGTTTGTGTCAGTTGGCAGGCTCTGGGCCTGCATTCTGTGGAACCACGCTTGGAACCTTTGGCCAGGCTAGAGTTCCATGTGGTAGGTGGGGTTTCGGATAGGACTCAGTCCCAGGCCTGGAGTCCCATGCACTCCTGCCCTAACCAGCTCTCCTGCTTCCCCTGAAGGAGGGTCCCAGCTGGAGGTGAAGCTGGTGTTGCTGTGGAAACACAACATGCGCATCGAGTATGTGGCTGTGGCACCCTGGCCCCTGGAGCCTGAGGGCCCTCGAGGCACCCGGGTGGAAGTGACAATGGAAGGTGGCTATGACATCCTGCATGATGTGTCCTGTGCGCTAAGGCAACCCATTCGCTCGCTGTATCGGACCCACGTTATCCGGCGGTTCTGGAACACGCTGCAGAGGTGAGTGAGGTCACCGCTCAGTGAGGGATGCCCCATTTGTTGTGTGGAGGGACAGATGTGTGAAACTGGGGGCTAGAGAGGGTCACCCCGAGCACTAAGCTTGTGTCCAGGGCCCCCTGTGCCCCTGGGGCTCCCCTCCTCTGACTCACCAGAGTCCGGTGAGGCTCAGGGTTGGCGCTTGTTCTGCAGCATTAATCAGACGGACCAGATGCTAGCCCACCTTCAGTCCTTCTCCTCAGTCCCGGAACATTTCACGCTTCCCGACAGCACCAAGAGCGGAGTGCCTCTCTTCTACATCCCGCCTGGCTCCACCACCCCGGTGAGGGGCCCCAACGCTCACTCTCCCCATCTTGTGCCCACCCAGACTTGGATTGGCACTGCATCTAGAGCCCAGAACCACGTTCGTTTTCCTCTCCTCTCAAATCTGAGGCCCCCAAACCAGGACCCTAAGCTTTAGCCTTGAGAGCCCCCTCCCTCCTTCCACGCCCCCGGGGGAAGGAAGGGTCTATAGAGAGAGGCTGTCCTCAGCAGACCACGGGCGTCAGAGGTAAAGACTTGCAGAATGTCTAGGTGGTTGTCTCCCAGCTGGCTGCGAGCCCCCTTGCCGGTCTCCATGTGGCATACTCTGGCCTCCCCCAGCACCTTCAGCCAACCACCGTGAACTGTGCACTTCCTGAAGACCATGGCTCCCTTTGTCCTGTGCTTTCTCCACACTCAGCCCCGGCTGTCAGCCTAGCACTGACAAGCAGGGGGCTTATGCTAGCAAATAATGGCCTCATCCTGGGGTCCTGCCATCACTCAGCGGCTTTCCTCCAAAGTCAGTGATGGAAGTTCCATCCTTTGCCTGGATTCAGCTTTAAAGGGCTACACAGCCTGTCCCTGGGCTCGTTCATCCTAATCCAGCCTTCGTATTGGAGGCCATTTTTGCCTCTGTCCCAGGCTGGGCCATGGGTTCCTTTAGCCTTACACCAGTGCCACCTCTGACCCCCTGAGCCCCACGACTCTGTTTGCTGCGTGGAGGTTATTCATGAATGCTCCTATAGGGCTGTCCTTCCTGTCCGCAGGTGCTCTCCCTTCAGCACAGTGGTTCCGACTCCTCGCACGCCCAGTTCGCTGCCTACTGGAAGCCAGTGCTGTCCATGGACGCTAACTCTTGGCAGCGTTGGCTGCACATGCATCGCCTGGTGCTAATCCTGGAACATGACACGTGGGTATCCGCCATAGTTGGGCCATCGTTGGGGTGGAGGGGCTGGGGTGAGGGGACAGGGAGTGATGGAGAAGGGAAGCAGCAGATGAGCCCGTACCGACCTTGGCCAAGATAACTTCAAGCCGTCCTAGCCCTCCTGCTCATGAGCCTTCAGATCCTCAGACAGGGCCTAGCAGAGAGAGGTAGCAGTCTGTTCTTCTGCCCCATGACTGGGGCTGGGAGGGCTGCCCTCTCTCCACACCCTCTTCCCAGGCCAATCCCCAAGCACCTGCACACCCCGGGCAGCAATGGCCGCTACAGCACCGTCCAGTGCAGGATCTCACACTCCTCGCTGACCTCCCTGCTCCGTGACTGGAGCAGCTTCGTGCTAGTCGAGGGCTATTCCTATGTGAAGCTGCTCTCCAGGTGGGCAAAGTGATGTCCCCTCACTCCTCCCCCTCCCCCTCATCCCACGTCTCTTCCTCTCATCCCAAACCCTCTCCCTCCTACCTCCTAAACCCATCTTCTCCCAGCCAAGGGCTGCTCACGGACTCCCTCCCGTTTCTCCCCAGTGCCCCAGACCAGCCCCCCTCCTCCTTCTACATGATCCGCATCATTTCCAAGGCCCCGTGCATGGTGCTCCGCCTGGGTTTCCCCATCGGCACGCCAGCACAGGCTCGGCACAAGGTGAGCTGGGCCCCGACTCACTCCCAGCCCGAGGAGCCCTGGAATGTTGACTAGCTCTTTCTCCCCAGAACCCCCAGGGCCAGGGCCAGTAGAGGGAGGAGCCCCCAGACCAAGTAAGGCTTGGGGTACAAGGCTTTCTCACCTTGTCTGTGGGCCCCTTCTCCACATCTGTAGGAGACGGGAGTAGGAGGGTCTGATCACATTTTTCCCTCAGATCGTGTCAGACTTGCAGGAAGAAATCCTGCGCCTACGTTTCCCCCACCGGGTGCAAAGCAAGGAGCCAACACCCAAGGTGAAACGAAAAGGGCTGGGGGGCGCCGGTGGGGCCAACTCTCCCTCCAAGTCCCCCCCCATGCTGGGGCCACAGCAGGCCCTGTCTGATCGGCCCTGCCTTGTGGTCCTGCATAAGCCACTGGACAAGCTGCTCATCAGGTTGGTAGAGAGTGGGGACAGGGCCAGGAGTACGCGGGGGGCTGCGGCTAAGCTGGGTATGAGTAGAGATCAACTGGGAATTGCCCCCGTTGCTCAGGTATGAGAAGCTACCGCTGGACTACCGGGCACCCTTCTTGCTGACACTGGAGCCACCAGGGCCACTGCCCCTGGTGTCGGGCCGCTCAGCCTCTTCTAGCCTAGCGTCGCTATCCCGCTACCTCTACCATCAGCGCTGGCTCTGGAGCATCCCATCAGGACTGGCCCCCGCACTGCCGCTCAGCGCCATCGCCCAGCTCCTCTCCATCCTCACTGAGTACGTCACCAAGCCTGCTGGGCAACTTGGGCAGAGTCTAGTGTAGACTCTGGGTTTGGAAGCTGGCAGAAAGCCTAAGCCAGATACTGCCCCCTCTCAGCCCCAGTTTCTGCTGCAGCCGCTGCTATGCAGAGGATCCAGCACAGAGCAGTGTGGGCTGCTGCCCTCCCCACCAGAACTCCCCCGACTCAGTTTATTTTGGCCTCTGGCCCTAACTGGGCCTGCCACCCCTGAGGGACCAGTCGTTTGGGCAGGGCCACCAGCAGACAAGTCTGCCTGGATGGCTGCTGGAAAGTGGGTATATAAGTGGCGTGGGAAGCAGGGGCTGTACACTGAGTGTCTCTCCCCATCTCATCCTGTCCCCACCCCCACTCTTGTGGGGCTTCAGAGTCCGGCTCTCGGAAGGGTTCCACTTTGCCTGCAGTGGGGAAGGAATCATCAACATGGTCCTGGAGCTTCCAATTCAGGTATGTGCTGTCCCTCACGACCCCTCCCACCAAGGTCCAGCATCATCCCAGGGATACTCGCCTCTGAGCTGGGTTGGGACCGCTGGAAACGCTGCCTCACAGGGACCCTGTGGCCAGAGGACCCAAGGCCTGAGGCCAGTCCCAGGACAGTGTGGCGAGGGGACTAAAGTGCTGAGGGTCAGAGCTGGGCCAGGCCAGATCTCTGCCTGGGCTGGGGCAGGGCCAAGCTCTCCCATCCTGTCCCAGAACGAGCCCCCGGGGCAGGCTGCAGTCGAAGAGAGGCACACGTGCGTCGTCCAGTACATCCTCTTCCCCCCGCACTCTACCTCCACCAAGGACAGGTGAGGCCCAGCCCCTCTCTGAGCCACCTTGCTCCACATTCCCCCTTCTTCCTACTGTCCCCTGAAGTTCTGTCTCCCAGTGCTGAGAGTTGGGGCGGGGGATACTGTCTCCAGATGCTTCACTGGGCAGACGCAGGTCTGGAGAGACCACGTGTGAATTGTGGCTGTCCCGTGTGCCCTGGCCTTCCCGCCCTCCATGGACCAACTCCCAACCAGGTGGTGATGGGTTGGACTCTCCTTTCTTCCAGTCTCAGAGCCCTTCTTCCTTTAGCTTCTCAACAGATGATGACAACGATGTGGAGGTGGAGGCCCTGGAGGGAGACTCGGAGCTCAACCTGGTCACCGAGGTGTGGGTGGAGCCACAGTATGGACGAGTGGGACCTGGCCCTGAGAGCTGGAGGCACCTCCAGGACTTGGCATACTCTGAGATCCCTCGAGCTGTGAGTGGCCTCAGGAGTACCCTACCACTTACCAGGTTGGGTGCATCCCCTTGGGAGCAGCACAGCTTGGCGGCTTCCTGGTCCCCCTGAGTCTCTGTGTTCTGAATGTCCGTGACTCTGAGGGCTTCCTTGAGAGCTGGAGGCTGGGGTCCTCTGGGCCAGGAGGGGCTGACCCCTGCCCTCTGCTATTCCTCCCCTAGCTCCACCCTCGGGATGCTGCCTGCATAGGCTCCATGCTGAGCTTTGAGTACTTGATACAGCTGTGCCAGAGCAAGGAGTGGAGTCCCCTGCCCCCAGAGCCGAGGGTCTCTGACGGTCAGTGGGGAGGGGGCCCCTGGGGAGGAGCAGGCGAGCGGGTGGGGAGAAGGCAGCCACAGTCAGGGACTGTGGGCCTCACTGCGCTCTTGTCTTCCTTCCCTCCCTCCCAGGATTGGACCAGGGAGGAGACGCCTGTGTCCATGAGATCCCTTTCCATTTTGACCTAATGGGACTGTTGCCGCAGTGCCAGCAGATCCAGATGTTCTTCCTTCTGCTTTCCAGAGGTGGGTGAACCTTATACCTAGAGGGCCAGCCAGCCAGGGAGTGTTAGAACGTAGAGGGCAGATGAGTCTGCGAATGAGCGGAAGAGTGAGGGCGCAGGAGGGGGCTTGGAGGCTGCAGGAGGGGCCGGGCTGGTTGGGGCTGAGCCGGGGGTGCCGGGCAGCAGGAGGCCTTTGGTGCTGAGCAGAGTGTGTGTCGGGCAGAGCCAGAGGGCGTCCCTCTCGCCGAGGGGCCCTGTCCCGCCAACGACATGGTGCTGTGCCTGCTGCACAGCTGCCTGGGGCAGGAGCTGAGTGACCGGGAGCTCCCGCTGCCCGCCGCCGACCAGGCCGCCTTCCTGCGCGAGGTGCTGCGGAGGAGCTGCCACAGTCCACGTGAGCCCCCACCTTGTTCCCGGCACCGGACTTTGGCCCAGCCGCTTTCCCCCACCGCACAGGGTGCCTTCTGTCTGGGTCTTGGCCTCCCCTTCCCTTCACCTCCGAGCCCTGCCTCTCTTGCTGGCCCTGCTCTCTCCCACCTCCCTCTACCCCCATTGTAGGTCCAGAGGGGCCACCATTGGGGGACTGCGGGATCCTGAAGGATCAAGCAGGCGGCAGCGCCCAGGCCAGCGGAGACTCAGTTCTTCCCACCCGGGTCAGCACTTGTGCCTCCCCTTGAGCCCTTTGTCATAGTGACTTCCTGCCGTCCCCACATATTCCCCCCCCAGGTTTCCATCACTGGGGATACTAAGTGCCCCCCTCCACTGACAGGATGCCATCATTCCCCTTGCTCCCCGATCTTGCAAGCTATCCCTGAGGATGGACTCTCGGGCGGAGAAAGAGAGCGGGCATTGGATGGTCCCTTATAGATGGCTCTAAGTTTGTTTCTCTCTTACAGAGTCTAGGCCCTTCTGAAACTCTCGGGCCTGTCAATTCTGCCCAGCCCCCTCAGTGGCGCTGCTATGCAAGGCTTGTGACCCCCCAGCATGTGTTTCTGACTTTCCTCCCTGCGACCTTCTCAGGTACCAACCGCTGACCTCTCTCACTAACCCCCTCAGATACAAGCCCTGGAGCTCCCTCACCAGCCCAGCAGGCGGCTCTGAGTTATGTCTTGCTTTTCCTTTTCAGATGTCCAGCATCTGGCTGCCTGTGGCCTGGAGGGACCCTCTCAAGAGGAGACAAAGTCTAAGTTCGAGGACTGCAGTGGGGCTCCCAGCCTGAAAGATCTGGGAGGAACTGGGGTCAGGGCAACAAAGTCCCAGGTCCCCATCCTCAGTGTCACCCCAGCCAGCGGTAAGGCTGCTGACTCTTAAGTCAGTTAAGCTGCAGCGGGAATGGGAACAGATAAGAGGTCTCAAAGCCATGTGCCACCTCTTGCCCACAGACAGTGCCCAGAATCCAGGAGAGCTGAGCCCACCCTTCCATCGGGACTTACCAGCTTACACTGGGCGCCAGGCTTCACAGACAGAGGGTGCAGATGGGCCCCGGACCCGGTGTCCTGTCTACATCTATAGCTGTTCCCTGGAAGCGCTGAGGGAGCAGATGGTGGGTGTGCAGCCCCCTCAGGCGCCCCGAGACCTCGTCTTCCGGTGAGTGCCCTCAGTGTTGACCTAGGTCCTCTCCCAACCCCCAGCCAACCGTGGCCCCCATCTGTGGCTCAGATACATACTCAGGGGTACGGACAGACAGGTTGATGGTCAGTGGCAGGAGCTCAGCTTCTGAGCCATGTCCTGCCCATTTCGTGCTGGACTTCCTCAGCACATCAGTTGAGCTTGCTGGGCCGTGAATACATTTGGTAGGGACCTAGGGATGATCCACTGGAAGGTTGGGGATGGTGAGTCTGAGGTGTCACCAGGGGAGCTGGCCAAGCCCTCTCTTTCCTCCTGTTTCTAGGACTCAGCTCCTCGACCAGCCTGCCCTCTCCTCAGCCTGGATGGAGCCCAGGCACAAGGAGGCAGCTACCCACTGTGCCTTGCTGCAGGAGCATGCACAGCGATGCTACGTCCGTGGTGAGTGTGACGCCGTGGCAGGGAGGAGCCCACTTTGCAGGATTACGGGCGTGGGGACTGGAGAGGCCCTTGCAGAGCTTGACCCTCGTGGCCCCTTCCACTTCCACCAGGGCTGTTCCGGAGCTTGCAGCAAGCACAGAGCGTGACCTCGCAGGACATGCTGATAGCAGTGGACGCCTGTGAGGAGCTACTACAGGAAGTAGACATCACCCCTTTTCTGCTCGCACTGTGTGGCCACACTCGGGGTTTGCCTCATGCACCCCCAAGCCCTGGTCCTCTCAGCCCTGGGCCCTTCAGCAGCAGTGTGGAGGAGGGCCCCGAGCCTCGGGAACGAGCTGTCTTGGCTTCTGAGTCCAGGTTGGGATGGTCCTTGAATGACATATAAGGGGGCACACAGACAAAGCCCCTATAAGCAGGGGCCTTCTGACCTGGGGGAGTGGCTGTGCACGGTAGTCCCCAGCCGTGCTTTGTCCTGGCTTCCCACCCCTCCTGCCCAGGCTTCTTTCTCCCATTTGGCACCCACGGCGGTCTTCCTCTCCTACTCTCCTTGTTCTCCTGGCTCTCCTGTTCTGGTGTGGAGTGTTGAGCTAGATTAGGGGTGGGAGTTGTCAGTGGCCATCAGTGAAAGTAGAAGTTTGTTCTGAGGACATTCACATAATAGTAACAATCCCCCAAACTGTGAGTTTCATAGAGGCAAAAACTGTTGAAGGGAGGGAGAGAGGCATGCAGACAGACGGCTACGTGTCTGGTGTCTGCAGTGGGTCAGCACTGGGGAAACAGAAGGAGCGGAAGGATGAGTCCACTGATGATGCCCAGATCGGAAGTCCAGCCCAGTTCTCTCTGCGGAGGTCTAGATCCCACACCTTTCATGCCTCCTAAATGAGTGCACTTTCTTCCCACTAACCCTTGCTTCTCCGCCTGTGTCCCTCCTCCACGGTGAAAGATCTCTCCCTCCACCCACTGGTCCAAGTCAGAAAACTGGGAGTCAGCCTTACTCATTCCTCTGTTTCACAGAAATGTCCAGCCACTAAGAAATGTGGAGGTTAGAGCCAAGACGGGTGGGTTGGCTCTCCTGGCCTCTTCCCGCCCGTGTCGTGCGCTAATAAGCACCCTTCCTAGAGGCAAAGACAGACAGGTGTGTGCTGCTCCCACTCGGGAAGCAGGCTCGTTTAGGCCTTGATGGTTCCTAACAATTCACTGTCCCCACCCCGCCCTGCCCACTCAGCATAGAGACCGAGGACCTAAGCGAGCCTGAGTTTCAGAGCACCCGTGTCCCTGGCCATCCAGACCCTGGCCTGGAGATATCTCTGACAGACGTCTGCCAGCTCAGAGGAGAGGCACACGATGCCCTGCATAGCCTCATCCAGGTGAGGGTAGAGAGGGCAGAGTCCTGCCTGCACAGGGGGGCAGTGGTCCCTCCTGGGTTCGGGGTGTATAGGTGTCTGTTCTAGGGTGGGAGCAGTGTCCTGCCAAGCAGTGACTGACATCGTAGCCTCCTTCTAACCCCCAAACAGGAGAAGTTCCTGGAGATCAGCGGTCTGTACTTCCGCACAGTGCCCTCCAATCCCCACTACTTCTTCTATTGCCCTCCATCCAGCAGGCGTGAGGTGAGTGGCTTTCTCCCTTACCTCCCTCCTACCCCCAACCTGTAGCCCCAGAGGCCCCGCTTGACCCACCCGGATCCTCTTAACTCTCAGTTCCCTGAGGCCCTGCCTTGGATCATACTGTCTCTTTCTTTTGCCCAGGATGAGGGCCCCCGGGACACAGGAGACAGAAAAGTCAGTGACTTGGAGTTTTCAGAGGCTGAGCTCATGGGAGAAGAAGGTATATAGGCAAGTGGGTAGAGGTGGGAAAGGCTGCTTCAAGCCAGGATTCGGGGGCCTTTGCTGCCAACCTATCCTGTTGACCACACGACGTGTATCTCTAGGAGACACATCTGCCTGCTGTGTGGTCACCGAGAGTGACCCAGAGCTGGAGGTGGAATACCTCGAGAGCCGTGAACCAGACCTGGGGCCTGCTGGGCTGGACTCCGCCTCATTGTCAGACGCAGATACCGTGAACCCCGATGAAGACTCCTTCAGCATCCTGGGGGGCGACTCACCCACGGGGCCCGAGAGCCTGGCACATGACCTGCCACCACTCTTCCTGCACCTCACATGCTCCGTGCGGCTACGCGGCCAGCACAGCTCAGTACCCGTGTGCAGCCTGCCCACCTGCCTGGGTGAGTTTGGGATGCCTAGGGGAGGGTCACTGGTCCAATACAGCCTGTCTGCCTGCCTGGGGGTCGGGGAGAGCCTACGGGTGTAACTCTTTAGCCCTGGAGACTTGGAATCTGTGTTCATCCCAGGGCTGCAGTAACCCCTAACTTCCCTCCTCTCCCAGGCCAGGTGCTTTCTAGTCTGGAAGGCCCCCCCATTGGAGGCCGAGTTCTTCTGCGGGACCTCAGTGTCACTCTGGACGTCTTTGTGCTGACCTTGCCCCTGGAAGTGGAGCTTCCCCCGACCTCAGACCCTCAGCACCACCGGTGGGGCAGCAAGTTTGGTGGGAGGATCTGGGGTCTTGTTGGAGTAGGGGGACCATTAAGAAATCTGTGGGCACCTGGGGACTAAGGGTACCTTAAGGTTTCCAAGAAAGGAATGCTGAGGAGGCCCTAGGAGGATAATAGCTGCTGACCTTTGACCTTTGCTCCTACCCTGTTTCAGGTCAACATCTGAGAGCAGTACGTCCTTCCCACGATCCCCAGGGCAACCATCCGATGATGGCCTGGGGCCCCCACTGCCACCTCCAGGAGAAGACAGGTACTTCCTTATGCTCCCTCTCTGAGTTCCTTGTTCCCTGTTGGTTTTGTTTTCTGGAAACCAATATCTAAACCTTTCTTCCAATTAGGCACCCAGGACTATCTAATTTGGCCACACCCCACAGACTGGCTATTGAGACCACCATGAGTGAGGTGAGGGCCTTCCCTCCCCCAACCTAAGTGACAGCCCCTCAACACTGTAACTGACACCCTTTCCATCAGATGGTGAGGTAAGGCACCCTGTTTATGCTGGGGTCCAAGTGAGGCCTCTCTCAGTCTGTGAGGTGGAGTATCTTCTAGTATCTTCTAATCTAAGAGTGCAGTGATGTCCCAATCAGCATGGGAGGTGCCCTTCACCACTTCCTGGATTGCTCTCCACCTGTAGATCCGCTGGTTGCTGGAGGATGAGATGGTGGGGGCACTCCGAAGAGGGGGCCTCCCCCAGAGCCCTGCCCTGCACCGTGCAGCTGCCCACATCCATAGCTCTCTTGGACGCTCCACCTGCCTTCGCCAAACTCTGCCACTGAGCTTTGTGTTCGGGCCAGAGCGTTCCCTCACACAATTCAAGGAGGTATGCTGCCCTCAGAATGCTCCCTGGTCACCTGGGGGCCCGTCCGTCCCTGGACTCCACATACAGAACCAGAAGGCTCTCTCTTGGTTTGGGTTCACCTCCTCACCCTATTGTCCGACCTTTACCCCATGCCTGGCAGCCCAGCTCAGTGGGAAGAGACCCAGCTCAGTGGGAAGAGACCCAGCTCAACCTTGCCACTGGGCCTGTTGAACCTTAGGCAAGTCACTGAGCCTTTTCGTAACTCAGCAGTAGGGATGCTAGTGTCTGCTTCACCCGGTAGTTGTGAGGGTCTGATGAGGAAGTGTGGGGTGCCATGAACAGGGAGGGCTGCTCCTGCCTAATCTCTGCCCTTGGCTCCTGCTCCCCAGGAGTTCCGCCGCCTCCACCTCCCTGGGCATGTTCTTCTTGAGGACGCTGACAGTGGCTTCTTCTTTGTGGCAGTTGGCCAAGAGCCAGGTGGGTCTCGTGGGGAGCCCCCTTCGGCGGCCTGGGCTTGGCACAGCCAGGAGGACAGGGCGGAAGGCGTTGAAGGGGAGGTGAGTCTTTCCTGGGCTGACCTGGGAACGGAGGGGGTGGTGGTGGAAGTGTGGGGCCTGTACTCCATCCTGACCTCCTGCCTCTCAGGCCCTGACAGCCAGCCCCCAAGCCCCTGGCTCCCCAGAGGATTCTGAGGGCCCCCTGCTCATCAGTCTGCCCAGCCTGCCCCAGCGAGGTAAGAGAGGACTTGCAGCTCCCTGGCCCTGCTTCCATGTTCAGAGGGCATCCTTGGCAGGATTGAGAGAGGCTCCAGGCATTTCCCTTCTCTTCCCAGGGAGCCAGCCTGGGCCCAGCCGGGGACTCAGCCTCATGTCCAGTCAGGGCAGTGTGGACTCAGACCACCTAGGTAAGCTGGGGCGGGGCGCGGAAGACTAAGCTGATGGGAAGTGGACTCAGGGCTGCACAGTGAAAGGTCTGGGCAGGGCCATCAGAAGGGACTAACCTGGAGGGGCCCACCAAGCTGATACACTTGGGGCTCAGATGAGCCTAAGGATGGGGTTGAACTTCAGCACGTTTGACACAGGTTACGACGGTGGCAGCAGTGGCTCAGACAGTGAGGGTCCCAGTGAGACCCCAGGTGAGAAGGCCCCCTTCACGCTGCGGACCCCGCCCGGCCCAGCACCTCCACAGCCTTCGCTCGCGGGCCTCCCTGGGCCCTGCCTGCCTGACTTCTGGCTCATCGTCCGGGTGCTGCAGGACCGTGTGGAAGTGTATGCACACGCACGGTAAGGAGCAGCGGGGCCCTACACCCTGACTCTGATGTTAGCTTCTTCTCCCTGGTCCCACATCACCCCTCTTCAGTGTCGTTAGAAGGCTAGACTTGGGACTGAGGGTTTGGGTAGGGGTCTGACTTGTGTTCTAAGGTTGGGGGCTCCTGACCACTTCCCACAGATTGTAGCAAAGCACATCACTCTGCTTTCCTAATGGAGTTGAAAAGCTGATGAGGATTTTGGTTCCTAGCCGAGCATTAAGCGCATCTGTAGTTCACAGCAGCTTCAGGAGCTGTAGATATATAAAAATAAGGAATAATAGATAATATTTAACAAGTACTTGCTATGCGGCAGGCACCGTTCTAAGTTTTTTACATGGATCAACTCATTTAATCTGTAACAGCCCTATGAGGTATTACTATCCTCGTGGTCTGAATGAAGAAACTCCAGCACAGATAAGTTAAACACTTGCCCAAGGTCTCAGTTAGTAAGTGGCAGCGCCAGGATCCATACCTAGGTATCTGGTTCAGTACTGCTCTAATCACAGTGTTGAGAGGGGTGGGGGTGTTGAGAGAAGGGAGGACCCACCATCCTGAGGAAGAAGATCTGAGGGTAGAGAAGGTGAGCTGCATGATGGAAGCCTCAGTATGGCAGCTGGTGAGGCAAGCATGGAACCCAGGCTTCCAGAATTGCTATTGAGAATTCCATCTTTCCCAGTTCCCATCTTGTTTACTTCCCCTTGTCCAGTCCTCCTTCCTTTTCATGGTTCCTCTTGGCGCCAACTCCCATGACACCCTCCCCACTGCAATTCTGTGTCCAATCCATCCTTCCCAGGAGCCTGATTCGGGAGGATGGGGGGCCAGGCACTGAGTGTCGCCACCTGCAGCAGCTCCTGGTGAGGCGAGTTGGGGAGATCTGCAGGGAGGTCAACCAGGTAAGAGGCAGCCGGGGGCAGGGCTTTCCAGGCATGGGACACAGCCCAGATGAGGAAGGGGTTTCCAGGAACCTGACCTTCAGAGGCTGTTGGCCCATCTTTGATGTTTTCTTTGACCCTTAGTTACTGGGATGCTATTACGCCCTAGGCTCCCTACAAACTGGGGAGCTCTCCCTAACCCACCCCCAGAGTGGGTCACTCTCTCATCCCCTCCCAGTGACTGTGAGATGCTCCCTCTCATTGCACTGTGCTACCATTTGGGACATGATAGTGAACAAGACAGAGGGAAACCCTGACTCTCTGGAGCTTATGTCAAGTGGAGGAGATAGACATGGAACAACTAAAACACACAAACTATTTCCACTACAATTGTGAAGGCTTCTACAGAGGAAAAGCAGAGACTGGTGTGAGAGCGTATAACAGGGATCTGACCATCTGCAGTGTCAGGGAAAGCTGGGAAGAAGAGATTTTTTTAAGCTGAGACCTGAAAGATGGTGAACAGATTCTGGCAAAGAGGAGGGACAGATGTTCCTATCTGGGCTTCAGTGCTCAGAGCCCGGAGCCCAGTGACTGTCAGACATCATCTCTGAGCTCCCAGTGGTTACAGATGCTCTTTTTGACTTCTAACCCCCAGTGATAATGGGCGTTCCCTCCAGCCTTTGATCACCCCTCACCACCCCCACCATTGTATGGGGGAATATTTCAGTTCCCAGAGGCCTTGCTCCTTCTTCTCCCAGCGGCTGCTTCTTCAGGACCTTCATGACAGTCACGTGTGTAACTCTCTTCTGGTGGCTGAGAGTGAAGAAGATCTATGGCGCAGCGAGACCCCCTTCCACTCCCGTCAGCGGGTACCACTGCCCAGTGATGGTGAGTCCTGCCCAGTGATGGTGGGTCCCACCCAGGAGCCTCCCTCCCCAGGGGATGCTGCTGCCCCTGCCTTTATCGAAGACTCTGTTGAGAAGCTGCGGGTAGAGTCACCATTAATTGCCATCAGTGCCAGGTAATACAGGGAGGGCAGGGAGGAGAGGACAGAAAAGGATCACCAGGTTTGGCTGTTGCGAGTTCATCAGTGACTTTAGTGAAAATGCTTTCAATGGAGAGACGGGAGTAGAAACCAGAGGAAATGGAAACATGAAAGGATGTTAGGTAAGAGGAGCTGGGACTAATTAGTCTTTCAAGTAGCCTGGCAGTGAAGGAAGAGACAAAGTAGATACGGCAGAAACTAAAGGAAGGTGGGAGGCAAGGCAGGAATTTAAAATAAGGTAAAAAAATAAATAAATAAATAAAATAAAATAAAATAAAATAAGGTAGAGACTTGAGCACCCTTATGTTCCACGGGAAAGAGCCAGCAGAGGGGGAGAAATACAGGAGAGAAGGTACACGGAAGAGGCCCCCCGCTGTGACCTGTCTTCCTAAATGCACGCCTCTGCCTGGCCCTACCTTGTTTTCCAAAATGACTGTCTTTCCCCTGCAGGATAATAGGGCCGAAGAAGGGGGCAGGGGCATCGTGGACAAGCAGGCCAGCTCACAGGGGAGAAGAACAGAGGGGTGGAGCCTGAGGGCCGGTAGAAGGATTTGCCTTCTGATTGGCTGTCCCTCCAGACAGGCAGGCAGGCACAGAACCCTTCGGGGTTTCTGAGATTTCTGGTCATAGTTAGGAAACGTGATAATCTACTCGAGATGGTAATTGAAGTCTCCGCAATTCTGCTTCCTTCTCTTACTCCTCATGACCTCTCACCCCAGCTCACAGAGGAAAGCCAGATCATGCCATTCCTTTGCCATTGTCTCTCTGTTATAAAAGTCAGATCACTCCTTATCTTTAACATTCTCAGCAAGTCCGTGGACGAACGTTCCTAACAGCTCCGGGAGAGTACATCTCTCAGCTCATCCTGGGATGTATTCCATATCAAAGCAGAATCCCCATAATTGATGGACTTCCCAGGGTTTTGAAGCATCTTCTGCAAATCGAGTATGAGCTACGACAGCCAAGCACTTTTACTTCACAATGGCTCCCAGCAGCCCAGGATGTAAGATCAGTCAGAATCCAGACCCAGCCCTTCCTCATTTTAGTCTCTCCATATGGTTTTGCTGAAACCCTTAGCAACCAGCGTTCCATTCCAGACTCTGCAGCCTCCCAGGTGTCCTGTACGCTGCTCACATCTGACAGCAGCTTCTCTGAGAAACCAAATTGCCACCTTGACCTACCGGAAGGTTCCTCATCGACCTGGAAACCTAAAAAGGGTGGACTGAGGCCATGGGCTGTGGCCATGGGCTCTTGTGTAGAGCCACACTGCCCTTTGGGTTCTCTGGGATAGCTGTCCTCCAAAGCACAGGACGTAGTTTCCCCCCACTTTGCTGCACGTGTGTGTAAGCAGTCACGCCCTTTTTGTTTTAATGGGGTTATTGTTGCAACTCCCAATGAGTACACAAGTGGGGTGTATGTTGTGTACCCCGTATATGTATATGTATATGTGTGTGTATATGTATATGTATATGTTTTGACAGGCTCAGAATGTCTTCGCTTTATCTTCAGGATTTTCTCATGCTTTGCCTTGCCTGACACCTTTTCTTAGCTCCTTCTCCACATCTCCCTGACATAGTTCTGAAAACCTTTGTGCTGTGACTTATCTGCCTAAAAGCATGGTCCTATCTTATTACCCAAAATGACCATCTATCCCCCCTGCAGAGTAATAGGCCCGAGGAGTAGGGGGAGTGAGGACAGGTAGGCTGGTTCACAGGTGAGAAGTCTCTGAGGGTCGAGGGCTGTGTCCCGTTTCTGATCCATTGTCATCCTTCCCGCAGATTACGCTGCTGATGAGAGCTGTGGACCCCGAGGGTACCTAGCAGCCACCATGCAGTTTGTCCCTGGCCATTTCTCCTGTGACGTTGTGTGGGGAACCGTGATTCGAGTCCACTCACGCCTCAAAATGGGGCCCAGCATGGGGGTCTCTCGGGGTATGTGATTGACATGAGAGGGCAGGTAGAGTTCAGGCAGGTCGAGGTCGGGGGGCGATCTGGAGAAGGGAGTTTCCTGAACCCATGTTCCTCCCCCAGCCATCCAGGCCCTGCGCTCTGTGCTCAATGCCTTCTCCGTGGTGAACCGGAAGAATATGTTTGTTTATCAGGAGCGAGCAACGAAGGCTGTGTACTATCTGCGGTATGTGGGCCCTGAGAAGATGGGCTACAGCATGGGTTAAGGTTGGCGCAGGAGGAGGTATGTCCAAAGCCCTTGCCACTCTTTCCCAGGCTCCTGGAGACGTCCTGCAGTGAGCGGCCATGGGACGGCGATGCCCTGCCCCCGTCCCTAGCTCTGTCCCGAAGCCAGGAGCCCATCTACTCTGAGGAAGCCTCGGCATGTATCCCCCACTCCCCGATGCCCCCGTGCTCCCTCATGCTTTGCTCCCTGGAGCCGGGCCCTGACCAGAGTTTCCCTGCAGGGTCCTCGTTCTCCCCTGGACATGGCCTCCAGCCGAGGTTCAGATGCTGCTCGTCCTGTGGGCCAAGTGGACAGACATATCCAGCTGCTGGTGCATGGCGTAGGGCAGGCAGGTGAGGGCCATGCGGAGGGGTCGGGGAGCGACCAGATGAGGTTCCAAAGTCCTCTGGGACTTCTCTTCTTATGCCAGCTCATGCTGTGCTCTGGGCTTCTCTCAAGCGGGAGCTGGGTGGGAAAGGACAGGCTCCTGGGATGTTTAGGGGTAGGACCTGTCGCTGACTGAAATGCATCTTAGGGAAGAGGAGCTGTAAAAGTTGACACCCAGATGTCTGTCCTGGGTGACTGTGTGGGTGGATGGTGGTACCACTGGCCGGGTACTGGGGCAGGTTTGGGGTGAAGATGATGGGTTCAGTTTGGGATACGTTGAGCCTGAGGCATCCAGTAGGCAACTGGCTCATTTAATTTATTTATGGCTCAAAAGTGCACTAGTCTTAGGTTAAGACTGCGACATATGAGGTAGTTGCTATTATTATCCCCATTGTATTGAGGGGGGCACTGAGGCTTTGAGAGGTTAGACTCACTTGTCCACGGTCACATGACGAGTAGCTTGGCAGAACCAGAGCCTGGTGCTGGCCACCTCTGGTGCATGGGAGCCTGTTTGAATCTGGGGTTAAGGGCTGGGATGGGGGTAGCTGGATCCTCCGCCCGTGTCCCCACCTTGCCGCCGTGGCTGTGTCCAGGTCCCGAGATCACAGATGAGCTGGTGCGGGTTCTGCGTCGGCGCCTGGATGAGGCCACCCTGGACGTCATCACGGTCATGCTCGTTCGGAACTGCAAGCTGACGCCGGCTGACGTGGAGGTCAGCTCCCTCCCAGGCTCCCTGCGTGGCTCCCCGCAGCCGCAGGGACGGTCTCCGCGGCAACCTCTTCCTTCATCTCTGACTCCCCTTCCTTCCCTCTCTCTGCAGTTCATCCAGCCCCCTGGAAGTCTGCCCTCGGAGGTGCTGCATCTGGCGCTGCCGCCCTCCTGCAGGCCCTGGCTTCCTGCCCTGGCCTGGTACCTGCGGCAGAATCTGCTCATCTTCCTGCACTCCCCCAAGTACACAGACAGCAACAGCCGGAACCACTTCCAGGTGAGACTGCACGCACCTCTCCCCACCCGCGTGCACCAGGCCCTCCACCCACCACACACCCTTGCTGTGTAACTGTTTGCTACAGATGCCCCCCACCAATGTACCTTTGCCCATGGGCCTGTGTACACCCAGGCACCCCTTCCCCGGCCTTTATTATCTACCTGTGTCTTCCTGTGCTTCTACGTGTAGCTGTCCCCCACTTCTCCTTGTGGATACCCGTTCCCTGATGGCATTTGTCCATTTGCCTGGTCTTAGTGCTCGGTGGCCGTTCTCTCCCCAGCATCCACTCCCACCACAGGGTGGCCTCCCCGACTTGGACATCTACTTGTACAACAAGCCTGGAGGACAAGGCACTGGGGGCAAAGGTACAGTGCAGGGCCTGGGCCCGTGGCACCACCAGGCATGGGAAAGCCTGTTCCTGTCCCACGACTGAGGGCCTTTCCCAGCCTTGCAGCTGAGGGGGATTGGGTGGGGTGGGGCAGGGCCTGGAAGTCCCAGACCTGAGCTTTCCTGTGGATTTCTACCCAGGGGTCGCCTGCATCACTCTAGCTTTTGTGGATAAGGAGGGAGCCCCCATCTCACTGGCATCATGGCCCCCCTCTTCTCTGGGGCCCCCAGACCCACTGCAGGAGGAGGAATTTGAGCAGCTGACTCAAGTCACTCGCTGCCCAGTCGTGCCGGATAATTCTTCAGGTAGGGAAGCTTGGTCAGAGGAGGGAGTGTTCCTTTAATGCTGCAGAAACCAGGGACACACTCAAGTGGCCCCCATTCTCTCCTCCAGCTCCGAACGGGGCCCCACGGCTTCGACTGGATGTGTGGGAAAAGGGGAACATCAGTATCGTGCAGCTGGAGGAGAAGCTCCGAGCAGCAGCTCGCCAGTCCCTGGCTGATGCCATCATGGAGCTCCGGCTGCTGCCAGCTTCACTATGTACAGAGGACACGTCCCCAGGTACGCAGGGTCTGGAGAACCTCACAGGTCTAGGTGCAAACGTGAGAATCTGGGGAGACGTCGCAGAGCCCCCATCTGAAATACACATTCACAGCTGTCCATCACCTTCCCTGCATCAGCAAGGTGATACGCCTTGGTAGAAATGTATGCATGCTGGTCACTCAGTTAGAGAGGGGGAATATATGGTCAGGAACTCCCTTCACACAAACTCACACAGCCATGGACCTTCAGTTGCATATACTGCCATTCAGGAACAGGTAGAGTAAGTGGCACATCACTCTCTTACCAGTCTTGGGGCTAGATTGTCTGAAATGGGGATTGATGGTCAGTGACAGGAGTCTGTAATGTCTGCTGCCCACAGGAAGTCTCAAGAGCGGGTCATTGGAAACCAAGAGCCCTGCAGGCCGAGCTAGCATCTTTCCCCCTGGCCCTGGCCCTGGCCCTGGCCCTCGCCCTGGCGAGCCTGTGACACCCCCAAGCAAAGCTGGCCGACGTAGCTTCTGGGATATGCTGGTAATGGGAAAAAGGGAGGTGGTGAAGTTGACATCTATCTGCCTTCTTGTCTGCCTCCTGTCTCCCTACACGCTCCTACAGGCCCTGCCCCAGATCTCCTGTTGTGTAAAACTGCTCTGTGCCTTGGATAGGAGTGTGCAGAGCGTGGCAAGTTCTCACTGATACCGAGAGAGCCTCAGCTTGTTAAGTGCTTTCACTTCCACTTTTCCTGTCGGATCCTCCTAGCCTGCACGATTGCAGCAGGCCTTTCACCAGTGAGGCAGCTGAGGCTCCAGAAAGTTGAGTAGCCTGTCCAAGGCTGCTTGGTCAGCCTCCAGGGCCTGAACCCGGGCCTCCAAATCCTCCAGGCTCTTGTTACCGTTCCATGATGCCTCCGTCCTCCGCCCCGTTCCCCTTCCCTTTAGCCCCTCCTCATTCACTGCATTGTCCCCAGAGTAAAACAGAATGTGGGGACTTGGGTTCCCCCAAAACAACTGATGACATTGTCCTGGATCGGCCAGAAGACACTCGGGGCCGGAGGCGTCACAAAACAGAGAGTGTTCGGACTCCCGGTGGGACTGAGCGGGCAGCAGGCCCAGAGTCTGGAGCCCAGAGACAAAGGTGTGTGTGTGTGTTGTCATGGGAGGTGTGGTGTGAAGTCACAGGGGATGTTGGGTGCGTGTAAACACAGCCGTCTTGTATGTGGGTGCAAGGCTGTTACTCCTGCTGTGTCTTCAGACGCAGGACCACACAGCTGGAGGAGGGTGAGGCGGGCACCCTGCAGCCTGTGTTTGCTCTTGTCGCTCAGCGCTGGATGGAGTTCATGGTTCAGATGGGTGAGACCCCAGCCCCCTCTCCCACCCTTACGCTCCTGCCCTGGTCCCCATGCCACAGCCCCACCGTGACTTCTATGTCCTGGATCCAGGATGTGCCTCGGTGTCCAGGAGCTCCACTCACATGGTGTCCCGGTTCCTGCTCCCATCTGTCCTGTCTGAATTCACCACTCTGGTCACCTCAATGGCTGGAGACACCAGTGTCCGCATCTTTGAGCAGCATTTGTGAGTTTGGGGTCTCACAGCAGCTGAGGTAGGAGAGGTGGGGGCCTGGGCCCAGGAGGAGATAACCAGGGAATGGGGCCATGGACGGTCTGCTTTCTGTCCGTCCCTCCCACTAGGGCTTCTGAGCCAGAGATCTTCAGTCCTTGTTCCCTTGGACAGCTGGGCCCAACTCCCCGCCCGGCAGCTGAGCGGCATCTGCTGCTTCTGGGGAGGAACTTCTCGCAGTGGAGGAGACCCACCCAGCAGGGTGAGGCCATGGCCTGGAGGAGGGTGGGCTCAGAGTGACTGACCCTGGAGCCGCTGACCCCGTGGGAGGCAGGGTGGGATCAAAGGGGGTCGGCCCCCAGACCCTCATTTTGCCCCTCCCTGACCCCGTAGCTGCCAAAGCCGTGCAGCGCTTCGAGCCAGGAGGCGACGGGAGCTTGGGGCGAAATGCTCCCCGGCAGAGGTTCTTGCTGCTGGAGGTCATGGACAAGAAGGTAGACGTGGGGCCAGGGGCTGGCTGGGAGGAGGGGCTCCATGATCCCACTGACGCTGAGCCCTGACTTCCAGCTGCAGCTGCTGACCTACAACTGGGCTCCAGACCTGGGGGCGGCCCTGGGCCGAGCACTGGTTCGCCTCGTGCAGTGGCAGAACGCACGCGCCCATCTCATCTTCTGCCTCCTCAGCCAGAAGCTTGGGCTCTTCCACCACTACGGCCAGTTGGACTTCCCAGTGCGCGACGCAAAGGTGCCTGCTGCTCAGGTTCTCTCCTCTCCTGAGTGGTCAGCTAAAGGAAGTAGCAGTTCGGGAACAGGAGAGGGGACAGGCTGAGGGCAGGGGCAGTGGGGCGGGAGAGTCTGAGAGAGGAGGCCACGGGGGCGGTGGGAGAGGAGGTCTGAGGGCAAAGGCCATGGACCCATTGTGAGGCTCCGTCTCTCTTAGGAGCCAAACCCATTCCTGCTGCCGACCATGGAAGCAGAGACCCTCATCCGGAGTGCAAGCCCCCCTCTGAGCCGCGAGCAGGGACGGCTGAGTGGGTCCTCTCGGGGTGGGGGCCCCCTTCCCCTGGACACATTCCCCTTCGATGAGGCCCTAAGGGATATCACGGCCGCCCGCCCCAGCTCCTCCCTCGGCCCTGTGCCCAGACCGCCCGATCCTGTCACCTACCATGGACAACAGTTCCTGGAGATCAAGATGGCAGAGCGCAGAGGTGAGGGCGCTGAGCCGGGCAGCGGGCAGGGCAATCTGTGGAGTCTGGCAGGGCGAGAGGTGGCCACTCCTGGGGGCCGCTACTAATGCCTCCAACCCCCAGAACTGGAGCGCCAGATGAAGATGGAGAACCTGTTTGTAACGTGGCAGCAGCGCTCCGCCCCAGCCAGCATGCCCATCAGTGTGAGTGGCCAACCCGCGTCCTCTGGGAGCGTCCCATGACCCTGCCCTGGCCACCGCCCCGGTGCTCACTGCCCACTTCCCCAGGCCGGGGAGCTGGAGACCCTGAAACAGTCGTCTCGCCTGGTGCATTACTGTGCGACGGCGCTGCTCTTCGACCCCGCAGCCTGGCTGCATGGGCCCCCAGAGACCTCTGGGCCCCTGGAGGGGCAGGTGAGGCTCCAGGCTCTGGATTTCTCCTGTGGGACCTCCCTTTACCCAGCGGGGACCTCCATTCCTCCACCCCTGCTAGGGTGGTTGACGGTGGGTAGAGCCTTTCTTAATCTCCACTCCCACAGCGGCGCCACCGCCCTGAGTCAGGGTCTGGGAGCCGAGAGGCCTCCACCAGCTGCGACTCCTCGGATGGGCCTCCACCGGGCGCCCGGGAGGAGCCTTGGCTGAAGGAGCTGAGCTTGGCTTTCCTGCAGCAGTACGTGCAGTATCTGCAGAGCATGGGCTTTGTGCTGGTGCCGCTGCGGCCCCCCTCGCCCGCCCGCAGGTGAGCGCGTCTCGTCTCCCCGCCCTCCTCTCCTCCTCCCCAGCAGGTGAGGCCCCACACACCCTTCCTCTTGGGTCCTATTTGGGTAGTTTGGGCCTTGCGTACAACCATCTCATCAGGCCCGCACACACACGTTAGGATCTGGGACACCTACCTGCAGCCCTCAAGCACATTCCGTAAGCCTCACACATCTCCTGGAACCCATGGCCACGTTCATACACAAACTGGGTACATTTTCACAGAGCTGCTTGCCCACGTGTGTCTTCTGTGCTTTAACGCTGGTGTCCATCCACACACACCAGTCCTGTACAGGCTCTTGGACCTGGGTCTTAATGATTGTTGTCCTGATCACCTCCTGACCTCTCCAGAGATTTACATCGTTCCTGGCCCAGGAAGTTCTTTTCTCACCATGTTTTTTGGTTTGTTTTTTGTTTTGTTTTTTTCTCACCAAGGACCCCTGCAATGGGCCTACTTGCATCACTGTCCTCTGGCCTGTTCTTGGTCATGTTCACTCACTGGCCAGTAGTGGGAGGTCTGAGTCCTGGGAAGTAGTAGACAGCTCCTCTGGCAACACCTTCCATCTCCCCAGAACGCAGTGAAAACTGCAGCCACCTTTCCCATCCTGTGTCAAGTCTCAAATTCCCATTTCTGTGGCCCGTGCCCTATGCCCCTCTCAACGTCTGAGCCTCCAGATTCTATGTTCCCAGCTCCTTCCCAGTGGCTGCATGGGAACATGTCTGTTCGTGTTATGCCGTTGCTTTCATGTATCCAGATGTGTGAGTTTCTTTTCTCCCTCCTCTCTGCTTTCAGTTTGATACTTTTTCAAACTAGTAAATATAAGTTGTACTTCCTTAATCAAGACACCCTCTTGGCCCAGAAAGCCAATTCCAACTCCTTAGCGTTTTTGTAACCAGCTCTCCACCTCCCAGGCCTCCCTCTCTTTTCCAGGCCTTAGGAAGAGAGGACAGGCCTGCACCTCTGGGACGTTTCATTCAGCGCCCCTCTTATTTCTCAATGACAGACCCCAGGAGGAGCTCTCTTCTCATTGCCCTCCGCAGCCAGTTCCCAGCTGTAGGGATTTCTCTGGAGTTCGCATCCTTCCCATTCAGTTACGTTCTTCCCAGAAATCAGAATTCCCTTTTAAAACCAAAGATACTAGGATTAAAAATATGTTTCTAGAGGAAAATTTAAAGTCAGGCCTTCCTTCCTCTCCAGTCTCTAACCATCACCAATCACTAGTTAGGTCTGGTCCCTATTTCCTTGAGGATTAAGTGGGGCATTTCTCGCCAGAGGCTTTGAACCCCCAGCAGGAGTTCCAGTGGTTTATAGCTCCTGAGTATGAGTGGGTCCCACTGGCCCTCTTTCTCTTTTCCCTTTGCCTCTGAGTTGAGAAATGAAGAACAGCAGGCCTGTGGAACACTGAAAATGCCCTTCCCGGGTCAAAAGAGAACCCCTTTTCCCTCTCAGGGGAACGTCCCTAACCAGGGCATCAAGGATCTGCTTGCGCTTTCCCCATGAAATCTTAGACATCACCCTCTCCCCTCCCTTGCTGTCCACAGTAAGCAGGTATCTCCATCCGCTCATAGGTGTCTCCCCCCAGTCACAGCAGCCTCTGCAGCTTTACCCTCACCCTCTCACTGGAAGAGAGGGGCCTGATCCCCGCCTCCCCCTTAGAGCAGCAGCTGCTGTGGAGAGAGCCCCGCCCCACAATCGAGCCCTGGACTCCTGGCCTAGCCTTGCCACTTACCCACCGTGGGACCCCAGGCAGGTTCTTCCCTTCTCTAGGCCTGTCTCCTCTCCTGCAGAACGATTCCACGTGAAATGGGTTCTGGGTCTGATAGCCGTAACCCTTCACCCCACTGGCCTGCCTCACCCCCTTGTCCCTCTTCCTTTTCTGCAGCACCAGCCGGCTGCGGGCCATGGCTATCCTTGGAACAGAAGGTCGGGGTTCCTTCTCCTGCCCGAAAGCCAAGACTGAAGGGAGCCCCAAGGTAACACGTCGTCGTGTTCCTTCCCCAAGAGTGAAATCAGTGATGCCTCAGACACCAGCATCACTGAGCCTGAATTATTTGCCCAAGGCCTAAAGCCAGGGGCTCTGGGTGATGACTGAGGTCATTGATCCCAGCCTGACACCATTAAAGTCACTGACCCAGGGGACTTTTTCCCCGATGGTCCGAGGCTGGTGAGCCCCCTGCCCTTGCCCCTGAACCCCAGTCTTTTTCCTTTCTGCAGAGCACTGGCTCTCCAGTGACCACGTACCACCTGCAGCGGGCACTGCCCGGGGGCATCATCCTCATGGAGCTGGCTTTCCAGGTGAGCAGAAGCACTACACGGGAGAGCCAGGCCCACCTGTCTCTTGCCCTCCTGACCTCATCTTCATCCTCTCTCTAGGGCTGTTACTTCTGTGTCAAACAGTTTGCCCTGGAATGTTCCCGAATCCCCATGGGGCAAGCTGTCAACTCTCAGGTACGTGGTGGGGACGGAGGGCCGTGGGGTCTCAGGCGTAGTCAGTGCAGCCCCAGGGACCATCTGGTGCTGCAGGCAGCTGGGCCATTCCAGTGCTGTGACCGCCTCAGGCGCCAGTCTTACTCTGTGGTAGTCCAGAGCTGTATTCAGCCACGGCGCCGGGGGCAGAAGGCAGTGTAGCACAGTGGCTGGTCTGGCCCTGTGGTCGTTCTGGCACTGACCATAGATGGGTAGACAGGACATTTGAGCAGAGCGGGTAATCTGACACATGGGTGGGTCGGTGCCATGGGCAGTCCTGGCCTAATCTAGGGCTGGGGACAACCTGGCACTGTCCATGTAGTCACTAACACTTAGAATGTGGACTAGAGTCCCCACCCACACAGCACAGCCCCCACACTCAGTTGTTATTTCTGTCCCTGTCTGACTGCCTGAAGGCAGGGCTTTTGCACCCCATGAGGTTCTGAGCACTCAAGAGGGCTCAGAACGAATGAGTCGGGACTGAGTGTGGTCAGAGACCCGAAGCCCTCCAGCCTTGAGTGAGTTCGGCCCCTTCGTTGTTAGGCTTCTGCCTTCCTTGTGCCTCGAGTTGAGTTTCTGAGAGATCAGGGTCTGACTGGGTGCGGTCTGTCGCCCTCCAGTACAGATGGCACAAACTTTTCCCGTATCTGGACAGCTCAGATCCAGCCCACAGGTGGTTGCCTTTGACTTGGGTGTGGATGTCTGGTCTAGCCATCACAGGATAGTGAGATCCAGGAAAGCTTGGTGACTTGAGTGCAGGAACCTACCTGGGCCAGGGCACAGAAGGCAGATTGGACAGGCAGGCACTCTTTCACACTTTGCTGTAGTATTGGCGGGAAGGACCCACCCCATTATTCTCTTGAGCTGCCTGAAGTCCTGGCTGCCCTGCCCCCTGATCTCCACCCAGTTTGGCTCTCTCTGCCCCTACATATCTAATCTCTAACCTTACTTAGAAATCTAAGTTGCTTTATTATAGCTATTACGTATTTATTAAGTGCTTAGTGTACATGCTAAGGGAAGAGGAGAACTTTACTCCTACTGTACAGATAAGGAAACTGAGGTTCACAGAGGTTAAGTGATGTGCCCCAGGGCACACAGCTAGTTGCTGGCAGTACTAGGGTTGCAAGCTGGGTCTCTGACTCTGAGGCTCATCCTTGGTTACTGCAGTTTATCACGCAGCTCTAAATTTATGAGGACCTTTCCTTTATCTCCATGGTAGATGAGGAAACTGAAGCAGAGAGGTTGTGACTTACCCAAGGTCATGGAGCTACTCTGACTCCGAGGCAACTGCTGCTTCTACAGTCATTGATTTCCTTTCCTGTTAATTTTTATGCCCAGTACCCCCAAGGGCACGGTCAGGTAGATTCTGCCATTCTAGCATCACCTATCCAACTGTTAACACACTCTCAGTAATGCTGATTTCCACCAAGAGAAGCACCAGCTCTGTGTCTCTGCCCTCCTTTCTTCCTCCATCAGTGGTTCGTTCGTTCATTCATTCATTCATTCACAGATGAATTAGAGGAGGCCAGCCCTGGACTAGCCTTGGCAGGATGTCCCAGATGAAGCTTTACAAATGAGTGGGAGTTAGCCAGCTTTGGGGATCAGGGGGAGCAGCATTCAGGCAAAGAGAACGGCAGGTACAAAAGTGTAGAGAAAATATGTGGTATACTTGGGAAGAGCAAGTAATCTGATGAGAAGATAAAGCTGGAGAGATGGGAAGTGACCAGGAAAACCTTTCTAATAGTAAGTAATTACACACCTGGCCTACCCTGACCACCCTGTTTAAAACCACACCTGCTTTATTTACTGCTTGATTTTCCATAACCATCTACTAACGTGCTATTTACTCATTTACTCTGCCTAATATTTATTGTCTTATCTCCCCACTACTAGACTGTAAGCTCCTTGAGGGTAGGGGTTTGTATCCCCAGCAACTAGAACAGTACCAGGTAGGCACGTGGTAGGCACTCGACAAGTATTTGTTGCATGAGTGAATCTGTGCCAGACTTGAGTGGAGACTGGGATACAGAGTAAAAAGGTTCATGTCTCAAAATGGTCAGTTCATGTAAACAGAGTTACAACACTGCATAATGTAATGAGGAGGGCTTCTCATGGAAGTGTTTCTGGTAGAGGGGCCCACGGCGACAGGGTGAATCTTGAGCTGCCGTTTCCCAGGCAAGAGGAGGGAAGTGAGATGTGCGGGCAGCCTGCCACCGTTTCCTGACCTGGTCCCCCCCCACCCCCCCCAGCTGTCCATGCTGTTCACGGAGGAGTGTGACAAGGTGCGGGACCTGATGCATGTGCACTCGTTTAGCTACGACTTCCACCTGCGCCTCGTGCACCAGCACGTGCTGGGCGCCCACCTGGTGCTGCGGCACGGCTACCACCTCACCACCTTCCTGCGACACTTCCTGGCCCACCACCCTGATGGGCCCCACTTCGGCCGCAATCACATTTACCAAGGTCGGTGCCCAGGGGCAAGCCAGTGAACCCGAAAAAGAACAGGCTGCCAGGTGTCTCAAGCCAGGGCCAGGGGGACCACTTCCGGGGGCCAGACCTTGTCTCTACCTCTCCTGTCCTATATGGTCAGTCACCTCATGTCACCTGGACCCTGTCCCCATGTCTCTGTCTTAAGTTCTTCCCAGTCTGTTTTCATAGCAAGTTTGGTTTAATTTTCATAGCAAGCAAAGTTTAGATCCTGTGTCGTGTGTACCCTGCCCCCTGTGTGTCCTGAGCCACTTCTGTCCCATCTCCATGTCCCTCAGGAGCTCCCCAGAAAGAATCGGCCTTCCTGCCAGTCAGAGCCTCATGGATTCCCATCCTCCGGCCCCACCAGATCACTGTGTCTGTCCCAGACTCAGTGTCTCCTGTAACTCGCCCCTCAGGGACCCTGGAGCTCCCCACTCCGCTCATTGCTGCCCACCAGCTGTACAACTACGTGGCCGACCATGCCAGCTCCTACCACATGAAGCCACTACGGATGGCCCGGCCAGGAGGCCCGGAACATAACGAGTACGCCCTGGTGTCGGCGTGGCACAGGTAAGGCGAGAGGGGATGTCTGGAGCTGCAGTCGGGGCCATCCTTGCAGTGGGGGACCTGTATTTTCTTGGGCAGAAGGGGTGGGGTTGGCTTCATCAGAACCTCAGGCTTGACGTCTCCCCAACCCCCACCGCACAGCTCTGGCTCCTACCTGGACTCTGAGGGACTTCGTCACCAGGACGACTTCGACGTGTCTCTGCTTGTTTGTCACTGTGCCGCACCCTTTGAGGAGCAAGGAGAGGCCGAACGGCACGTTCTGCGGTCAGCAGATCCCCTGCCTTGAACTTTCCCGTTGCCCAGCCGCTCCGTGCTGTTGCCCCGTGTCTCTCCTGCTGTGACCGTCACACTCCTGTCCCCTCCCCACCCTAGGCTGCAGTTCTTCGTGGTGCTCACCAGCCAACGAGAGCTCTTCCCCAGACTCACTGCTGACATGCGCCGGTTCCGGAAGCCGCCCAGACTGCCCCCTGAGCCAGAGGCTCCTGGGAGCTCAGCCGGTAGCCCTGGGGAGGCCTCAGGGGTTGGTCTGGCCCCTGGACCGGCTCCCCTCTTCCCCCCACTGGCTGCAGAGGTGGGCGTGGCACGGGCACGGCTGGCTCAGCTGGTACGGCTGGCTGGAGGGCACTGCCGTCGGGACACCCTTTGGAAGCGCCTCTTCTTGTTGGAACCACCAGGACCTGATCGGCTGCGACTAGGGGGGCGCCTGGCCCTGGCTGAGCTGGAGGAGCTCCTAGAAGCAGTCCATGCCAAATCCATTGGCGACATCGACCCCCAGCTGGTAAGCAGCTGTGGGTTCCAGAAGGGGCTGGGATGGATGCTAGGAATTCCACTGGCAGCCAAGGTAGAGGTTGCAAGGGTCTCAGAGGTGGTTCTGGAACAGCAGATGCATGCCTGTGGACCTTCCCCTAGGACTGCTTCCTGTCTATGACGGTCTCCTGGTACCAGAGCCTGATCAAGGTTCTCCTGAGCCGCTTTCCCCAGAGCTGTCGCCATTTCCAGAGCCCAGACTTGGGAACTCAGTACCTGGTAAGTCTCCTTGACCTTCCTCTGAAAGGGGAGACACAGCAGAAATCCTCATCAGAGAGATGACAAGGTCCCCCTCAAAGAACCCCAGTCTGACTAAACAGGGAGGCTGAGATGGAGTGACCACACCGGTAGATGGATGTAAAACCCTTCAAGCACCAAGCCACAGCATGTGATTCACTGAGAATAACCTAGAGCTGTGCCCTCAGGGCTCACAACAGCACAAACCTTGGCTAGCGATCCTGAGGGCCAAGCTCTGGAACCTTGTGAGTGGTTGGTCTTGGAGGTCCCAGTCCCAGAAAGGACTTCCTGGGCTTTCAAGCCTTTTCACCAAAGTGTGGCCCTCACACCAGCAGCGTCAGCACCACCTGGGAGCTGACCGAAGTGCAGACTCTCAGACCCCACCCCAGACCTGCTGGCTCAGAACCTGCCTTTCAGCCAGATCCGCAGGTGATTTGTGTGCACAGTAGAGGTTGACAAGTTGCTGGGAAGGACAGGTAGAGGGGAGAGCTATGGCAGTGGGCACAAGCCTGGGGATTGAGAGCCTAAAGGATGGCCCCAACGAGAGCAGCGATCAGGAGAGGAGACATTCAAGAGAAGATTTCAAAAGAAAAGGTACTTGGTCTGTGGTAAGGGGTCCTGCGACATAGTGCTTGTGGGGAAGACTAGTTTCAAGGTGTGACAAAGCATCGCCCAGAGAAGCCGAGGTTAGTTAGGGTAAGGCTGCAGTAGTGCAGGTGGGTGTGAGCCGATGGGGATGCTTCTGTGGGTGGCGGGAACGCTGAAGCAGGAGTGGGTTTGGGGGAAGGGTGAAGAATTGAGTCTGAGGCCCAGGAGGACCTTCGAGGACCACAGTCTAGAAGGTATATGGGCATCGGGGATTGGAGCTCAGGAGAGAGGTGTAGGCAGCACTTATACAAACAGGTGGTGACTGAAGCTGGGCATAGAAGAAACTGCCCAGGGAGAGATCACAAAGCTGAGCACCAGGGACAGACATCAGGGAGGCCAGAGATACGAAACCCAGGAGCAAAGGAGGGCTTATGTCAAGGGGAGAGAACCCTCCTTTACTGATGGGCTTCAGTGTGTCAGCTTATGCAGGGCCTTCCAGTCAAGTACCACTCGCTCATTCTGACGAGGCTGGACAGGCTAACCGGGAGCCAGTGAGGATGAGGACCGAGGTTGGGCTTGGAGGAGGTCCTGGGTGACCGTACAGTGTAGGTGGGGTCAGGTGTGGAAGCGGGCCTTCCTCAGACTGGTCCCACTTTCAGGATGCCTTCAGGGAGGGTCTGTGCCTCACTCCGCATCTCATTTTGTCTTTTGCTACAGGTTGTGCTGAATCAGAAGTTCACTGACTGTTTTGTGCTAGTGTTTCTGGATTCCCACTTGGGAAAGACGGTGAGAACGGGAGGGGGCAGTGAGGGGCTTTGTGTCAGCCTAGTGGGAGGCTGTACCCCAAATGCGCCATCCCAGAGCCTGCTGAGGTTGGGGAGCCCTGCTCCCTGGGTTCAGCCTGCCCTCCTCTCACCACCCCCGCCCCGTGTTCCCCAGTCTCTGACAGTGGTTTTCCGAGAGCCCTTCCCGGTACAGCCCCAGGACAGCGAGAGCCCCCCTGCCCAGCTGGTCTCTACTTACCACCACCTGGAGTCCGTCATCAACACAGCCTGCTTCACCCTCTGGACCCGCCTCCTCTGAGGGATGGACCACTGAATGTCCTCAAATTATGGCTCTGTAGGATTGCCCACTTGCAGCAGGACTGACCAGCCTTTCTGGGCCCCTGGACAAGACTGGACACTGAGGGATGCCAAAGGTTGTGTGAATGTGTTTTGGGGACCTGGTAGCAGGAGCTGCCCTCCCTAAACACTCGCTGCCACTGACCAGCCCAGGGATCCAGAAGGTCCGGTCACCTCCCTGAGGTGCCCATGCCATCTCAGGTCCCTGGGCCATTCCAGAAGGAGACTCCTCCTCCCTCCTCACTTGGTGGAGTCTGGGAATTCTTCACATCAGGTGGCACGTAGACCCCTTAGAGTTCCTCTGCCTGAATCCTGCCTCCGCGTCTTGGCTTGCTGTCAGCCACCCGCCTCCCCCACCCCCATCTTGAGCCCTGTGGTCTTCACTTCCCACTGGGACATTATTGCTGGACAATTGCCACTGAGATAAGACACCTGGGTTCCAATCCCAGCTCTGCCTTTGAAGCATCTGTGACCACGGGTGAGTCCCTTTGCTCTCGGACCCTTGGTTTCTCATCTGTACGTGAGGTGGTGGGCTCGAAAGCTCTCCCATCTCCACAACAACACTGGCACAGACTGGAGGACTTGAACGTGAGCTATATGTCCCTTCTCTGCAGGAAGGAAGTGACCCAAAGAAACTGAAAAGTTAGACACTGTGTGTCCCTCCCCTTCCCCCTCCAATAACATACACACATGGAAACCTTCAGCAGATTGTCTTTAATTCAGAGGAGACTCGGGATGTGCAGCTCACCGTCCCAGAGGTGTGTGGCTGGAGCGCAGGACCTCACTGGCCAGCCTGTGGGCGGCCCCGCTTATCCCAGTACGAACGTAGCCAACTCAAGCCCTCTACCGTGTCTCCTGAGGGGAGAGGGACCCGAGGCGTCTCAACCCATGAGGAGGAAAACAGCCCCTGCCCGACACCTGTCCCTCCAGATCCCCTTCCCCAGGGCCAGGCCTGGAGCTCAGCCCACCCTCACCTCGAGGCTGGTACTCGCAGCCCACAAAGCCTTTGTAGCCTTCATCTTCCAGCAGTTGGAACAGATAGGGGAAGTTCAGCTCTCCAGGGCTGCTGGGTTCCCCTCGGCCCGGGACCTGTGCCACCTGCACGTGCCCTGGGGGCAGATGTGGGCAGATGTGGGGGGGTAGAAAGAGTGGGAGGACAGAGGAAGCAGCATGGCAGACTAGGAAGAAGCCAAGAAAGGGGCCCTCACCAACGAAGGGCAGGAACTCCCGGATGTTCCCTGTCAGGTTCCCGTCCATGATCTGCCAGTGGAATATGTCCTGGGGCAGAGATTCCGACAGTCACAGACCCTGCAGGCCACATCATTCTGCCTGGATTTGGAGAACACAGGCCCATGGGCCCTCTGAGAAGCACTCCCTCTCTCCCACTTACCATCTGTAACTGGAGGTTGGGTCTTCCAACTTTCTCTAAGATGGCTGCCGCTGGGAGAGAAACCGGGGAGGGGGCCATGAGACTCAAGGAGGGCACAAGAATCAAGGGACAGGAGGAGACACAGGGCTGGGGTCCTACCCTGCTGGGGTGTGTCCAGGAAGTACCGGGGGTCCGTGATGCGGGTGTTGATGGGTTCCAGCAGCCCCACAAGGTTCTCCTAGCACCAGGCGGGATCCATGAGTAGAGCTCTCCCTGAGGTTTGTACCCCCTCAGTCAATCACCGATCAAGCCCGTCACCAATCCCTCCGGCCTGGACCGGGGCCCAGGCTTGTGCCTCACTGCCCTCCCCACTGTGCATCCCCTCCACACACACAGACATTCATGAAGCATGTGTGTCTGTATGTGTTTTCACTGTCTCACCTGAGCCAAAACCCCAGCTGCGTGCCTCAGGTTCTCCAGAAAAACTGTCTCCATTTCACCCCTGACTGCTGCTCGATCAGCCCCCTGGGGCACTCGGCCAGCCATCAGGTGAATCCTGTGGGGAAAATGGGCCTGGAGGGGGCTGTGGAGTCCATCCTCGAAGCGCGAGCCTTCACTCCCTCGCTCCCTGGGTGCACCTCTTCCAGCTGCTCTCTGATCATGCCAGCTTCCCATCTCCCCAGGTCTCTCACTTAGCCCCTCCTGTACTTCCAAATTCTCCTTTTCCGTGCCCCTTCTCCTCGTGCCTGCAAACATGCTTAAGTCTCACCTTTAAAAAATTACTTTGACCCTTACCCTTCTCAGGAATTCCGCGCTGCTTGTCTCTCCTCCTTTCATCTGTTAGCTTCCCATCTGTTTTCTGCACACACACCCCTCCACCCCCTTAATAACCCCTTGTTGCCAGTTCCTTCTCAGCCTGGTTGCTCTGTGCAGGATTTGACGTTTATGATATCAGCCCCACTTTGAGTCCCCCTCACTTCACCACCTGATCCTTCTCAGCCACCTCTAAAGCAGACAGGTTACATTTCCAGCCTCGTAAACTCTGCAGAACACACCAAGCCCCTCTAGCCTTTGGCCCCTGCATCCTTGACTGGAATGCTCCTTACCTCAAGCAAGTGCCCACTAGAGACCCACTACTTACTACCTGTAAGAAGCTTTCTCTGATCCCAGACAAGAGTTACTGCCTACCTGCTCCCACAGCCTCCTTGAACTGACCTGTCCTCAAATGGATCACTCCGTTTGTTTACTGTGCTATCTATCTCCCAGGTCAAACTGAGCTCCCAGCATGGGATCCCAGCAAGAGTTGAGCAAGAAAGAGTTGCAAGATGAGAGTGACACACAACAGATGAAATACAGGAGGCAATTTACAAGGGACCCAGACGGAAGGGGCGAAGAAGGGCCAGTGCGCTCGGACCCCTGAGCCTCTCAAGCCCCGGCGGCCTGTTCTCTCGTGGGTCATGGGGGCGGGGGATTGGAGAGAGGAGGATACCTGGGACAGCCCAGAGCCTTGGCGTACAGCACAGCCTGCTCCAGCCCATCTCGGAAGGCCGCCTGCCTCCCGGGAACGGCCCCCAGACCCATCTCCCCTTTCTCTCGGTCTCCTGTGGAGAGAATGGGCCTCAGTTCCCGGCTCACGCTCCCGGCTCGCCCCGCCCGGGCCCGGGCCCCCACAGCGCACCCGGGGGCGTGTTGATCAGCACGAGCTGCAGCCCCACTTCCCGCGCCGCGCGCGCCAGCGCCTCCGGCGGCTCCCCGTACGGCCAGCCGACCTCGGCCGCCTCGAAACCCGAACTGCCCGCGGCTCGGAGCCGCGCGGGGAGGCCGGGGAGCTCGGAGAACAGCCACGACACGTTGGCCGAGAAGCGCAGCGGAGCCATGGCCGGCCGGGAGCGCGCGTGGAGCAGAGTCCGCGCAGCCGGAAGGCGGCAGCCGCGGGCGGGGCTGGGGAGGGGAAGGGACTGAGGGCCCGCGCGGGGAGCGGGGCGGGCGCCGAGGCGGCGGAGGAGCCCGGCCTCGCCGGGCGGGGGCGCGCTGGCGCCGCGAGCTGGGTGCCGGCTCTCTCCGGCTGGGAAAGCCGTGCGTCGTAAAAACCGCGGACTGGCCAGAAAAGTGCACTTTCCCTGACAGGAGAGGGCGGCGCGGGGAGAGGGCGCGGCCCCAGTTAACGTGAAGGAGCGTGGACGCTAACAAACGCTTCGTGTTTTCCTTCTTTATAACCAGAGTACCTGTTCATTATGGAACATTTGAAAGTGTGTGCCGCACCACTCACCCATTAACTTTCCCGTACAGAGCAAAAACTAAACACGTGCAGTCTTTTCTTAGAAAACCCTGATCATAGTGTATATAAGGTTTTATGGCATATTATTTCGTGAGCATTTCCCGTGACAACCTTGAATTAGCTGCTCACTGTTCCGCACCTGGACAGCCCAGAATTGATCATGCTACTCTGTTGATGGTCATTAGGGAGTTCAACGTGTGTGTGCGCGTGCGCTATAAAAGCACTTTAATGCACTTCTTGGCCCCATCTCTGAATCGTTTTCTTAGGTTCCTTTTGTAGGAACAAAGTACTAAGTCCTTTATAAGGAAAACTGCCCCCACCCCTGGACTCCGCACTGAGCGGCTATGGGCGGGCTGTCCCCTCTCAACCCCGGCTGATTGGACCACGGAAAGACATCTGATCCAAGGGCAGCCAATCCATAGAATAGCCCAAGACCCTTGATTGGTCCAATTTGGAAAGATAGTCTGGCCAATCAGGTTCCTTCTTGGAGAGTTCAAACAAGGAAATACTGAGAGCCAAGTAGGAGGTGGGTTTGCCAGAAGATGACTGTGGCTGTAGAAACTAAATAAGCAGGAGTCAGGTGGTAAAGAAAAGCTGGAGCAGAGGGGGTGGGAAACTGAGCACTGTGAGTAGGGGGAGCACGTTGAGATACCGCTGCTGCAGAGTTCTCAGGACTGGCCAAACCCACGGCAGCTTCCAGGTCTACGCTTCCCAAAGCCAGGATGTTTAGACTTTCCCGGGTTTCTGTGTCTGTAGCCTCTTAATGTTTCTTCAGATCATTCGAATGGATTTATCAATATTTCAGCCACACTAACCCAACTGAATGGGCAGATTCCAAGTTGGGTGAAAAAATAGGAGCATGCTTAAGTTCTTGACGACTGTGCTATATGGCTTTTCAAAAATATTGTCAGTTTACACTTAGACAGTACATTCATAGACGTCATCTTGATCTGCTTCCTGTACTAGCTTTGACAAAAAGCAGCTTGAAGTGCAACATCGGGAGCACCCAGCGTCCGCTGTCTTCCTGTCACTGCTCTCCTGCATCCCAAGTCAGGCTCACCCAGACACCTGGGGTCCAGGCTCAACTCAGAGTTAATCCAAGTGCCTGGCAGGTACTGTTCCTTCAGCTCTGCCTCCAAGCACGGACTGCCACCAGCTATGACTGATCACCAGATTTCCTGCCCCCCTGCAGCTGGCAGTATACTTGGAACTCAGACTCCTCCTGGAACGTGTTTCTTGGGTACTGTCCAATCAGGATGTGACCTCACTAAGTTTAACATTTTAATCAATCCCAACTTCAGCGTGTTTATGATCCATGGTTGGCAATACAGAGTAACATCTAAGGTAAGTAATTCCTTATTAACACTTCACTGTAAATCTGAGTATGCAAATTTTATTTAAGACTTTCAAAGCACCACCATCTGCTGGGGTCTGTACCAGAAACAAAATTTGTCCAGCCTCCAATGGTTCCACTCCTTTTTCACTTGTATTCCCTGTAGGGCAGCAGAGATGATGTATAAACTAGATGTGCATGACTCACTTTTTCCCTTAATTCCCTTACAACCACCTTTACATAATGTATCAAAATATATACAAGAGAGGTACAATGCCCATGACAATTATTTTCTTTAGTCACCATTTGTTTATATCTTAACCCACTTTGCAACATAAGCATTACACTAAGTTATTACAAATCTTGATTCTTTGCATTTAACTTTTAATCAAAGAACTTGTACAGGTATGATGATCAGTTAAGATAACAACAGCTTGTAAATAATTACATGGATAATGGCTGACACTTGCACGTAGAGTTCAGAGTCTCATTTGACCACTGGATTGCACTTGCCAATGTTGTAAAAAATATTACAACTAATATGTGAAATGCAAATCAAAACCTCAATGAAATTTCATTTTATACTTTCCAGATTGGGGAGGAAAAAAAAACCCTTAAAAGTCAGACAATAGCAAGTATTGGAAGGGATCTGGAACAACTGCAACATTTATTCACTGCTGATAGGAGTATAAATCACTACAACCACTTTGGAAAATAATTTGGCATTATTTCTTAAAACTGAACATTCATATACCAAGCGGTTCCTTGCCCAGGTTTATCTCCTGGAGAACCTTGTGCACGAGTGTACCAGGAAAGAATTCAGTGATGTTCATAGCACCACTGTTTATGTAGCAAAAATAAGGAATTAACTCAAATGTCCCTTGATACATGTATAGATGTGTTGTTGTATAGTCCTACAGTGTTGTTTATAAAAGTGAAGAAAAAGCTGGTGACTCAAATGGTAAAATTGAGTTTGCTCCTGGATTAGAGTAATATATGAAGAGCTTAGTGACGTTTGGGTCGAATTGAAAGCATCAGTATGAACACATCGAATGGATAAATCTCAGAAACATAATCGTAAGTGAAAGAAGCAAATCACAGAGAAATATATACAGTATGATTCCATTTACATGAAGTCAAAAGCAGGGAAAACCAAACAATATCTTGTGTAGGGCTACAAACATCTGTGGTAAAACTATAAAGAAGAGCAAGTGATAATGACCACAAAATTCAAGATGATAGTGACCTCTGGAGTGGGAGGGAAGGGAGTGGCATTGGAGACTTCAAGAGTAATGGTCGTCCCCTTTCTCTGGTGTGGTGTGATCACACATCTTTGTTTTATCACTACTCTTTATATCTTACATATATTTTATAAATATCATTTTGTATCTGTTTCATAGTTAATAAGAACAAAATTTTAAAACTTTCTGTATGCATTATTACCACCTGTTAGCACATTTTCTATTAACATCCTCATTGTAGTATCATGAGAATCTCAAGGTTTTTCTACAGACTCAGCTTGTTTGTATTAGACTAGAATGACTCCTTTTTGGATTCAGTGTGTCACTGCTCAAGCTAGCGGTCTTTGATTGTATTACCTGCTCAGAACCTGTGCTGGGCAGCCTGTGAAATGGTCCCCAGTGATCTCCACATTCTGGTCTCCATGCCCCCTCTGCTTGAATATGGGCTGGACCTCGAGATTCACTTCAAACAAATAGAATACAGCAAAAATGGTCCAATGTCACCTCAGAGATTAGGTTACAAAAAGACTTTGGCTTGTGTCTTGGGTGCCCTCTCTCACTCTTTCACTCACTTGCTCTGAGGAAAACCAGCTGCCATATTGTGAGCTGCCCTATGGAAAGAGCTATGTCAAGGGGCTGATGCAGCCTGTGAATGAGCTTGGAAGCAGGTCTGCTCCCACTGAGCCTTAAGATGACTGTGATCCTGACCAGCACCTTGACTGCAGCCTCATGACAGACAAGGTTTGAGTCAGAGACATCCACCTAAGGCACGCCCAGATTTCTAGCCTACAGAAACTCTTTGATAGTAAACATTTGTCATTTTAAGCCACTGAGTTGTGGGGTAATTTGTTAGCAGCAATAGATATCTAGTAGAGGTTCCCTTTCTTCTTCTGGGAACTGTTCCCTTGTTTGGGGGAATTATCACTTTCACCACTTCTTCATCTTAAGTGTGAATAGACGCTGTCATCTTCTTATAAGATCCTCTCTTCCCAGCCACAGTGATTGGTCAGTGAGTGGGCACCTGACACAAGCTGGACCAACCAGAGTACCTGTTACAGACATTGTAGGTTGCCTACCCCACATCTGTTCCCTCTTTTCTCCTTCTTAATAGAACCATACCTCATGGGGACACTCAGCCAGAGAGAGTAGAAATGATGTACAGAGAGACGTGGCAAGAAAAACCGAGAGAGGCGTTGTATTCGCTTGGAACATCTGTAAGGGAATCAATCAAGCTAGCCTTCCTGCTTCATCTTAATTCTTTCCAAAAAAGAGATGTCTCAGAACTAACTTGCTTTTCCCATCCCAAGACCAAGCATTGTGCACATTTCAAAAAACACTTGGTGCTTTTGGTAAGAAGCAATTTGAAGACCTGGACCCTGGGCACTTGGGCTATGTATTTATATATCATTTCATGAATTTACATCATTTCATGAATTTACATCATTTCATGAATTTACATCATTTCATGAATTTACATCATTTCATGAATTTACATCATTTCATGAATTTACATCATTTCATGAATTTACATCATTTCATGAATTTACATCATTTCATGAATTTACATCATTTCATGAATTTACATCATTTCATGTATTTACATCATTTCATGAATTTACATCATTTCATGTATTTACATCATTTCATGAATTTACATCATTTCATGAATTTACATCATTTCATGTATTTACATCATTTCATGAATTTACATCATTTCATGTATTTACATCATTTCATGAATTTACATCATTTCATGTATTTACATCATTTCATGAATTTACATCATTTCATGTATTTACATCATTTCATGTATTTACATCATTTCATGAATTTACATCATTTCATGAATTTACATCATTTCATGAATTTACATCATTTCATGAATTTACATCATTTCATGAATTTACATCATTTCATGTATTTACATCATTTCATGAATTTACATCATTTCATGTATTTACATCATTTCATGAATTTACATCATTTCATGTATTTACATCATTTCATGAATTTACATCATTTCATGAATTTACATCATTTCATGAATTTACATCATTTCATGAATTTACATCATTTCATGAATTTACATCATTTCATGAATTTACATCATTTCATGTATTTACATCATTTCATGAATTTACATCATTTCATGAATTTACATCATTTCATGAATTTACATCATTTCATGAATTTACATCATTTCATGAATTTACATCATTTCATGAATTTACATCATTTCATGAATTTACATCATTTCATGAATTTACATCATTTCATGTATTTACATCATTTCATGAATTTACATCATTTCATGTATTTACATCATTTCATGTATTTACATCATTTCATGAATTTACATCATTTCATGAATTTACATCATTTCATGTATTTACATCATTTCATGAATTTACATCATTTCATGAATTTACATCATTTCATGAATTTACATCATTTCATGTATTTACATCATTTCATGAATTTACATCATTTCATGAATTTACATCATTTCATGAATTTACATCATTTCATGAATTTACATCATTTCATGTATTTACATCATTTCATGAATTTACATCATTTCATGAATTTACATCATTTCATATAGCTGGTAGTGGTAAACTGGATGACTCATGGCAACTTAGGGGTCTCAGTGTCTATGAGGGAATCTTTATCTTTCAAAGTCATGAGTTTATGCTGATGATTTTTATTTCACCCGATCTTCATTAAGCTTTTTCCTACCTTGCTCCAATACAAGAGCATCTTCATTTCTATTTTAACTTTCTTATTTGAGCTCCCAGTCTTTTTATCACTTTTATACAACATGTTCAAATCAGGCTCCATATATCATGTTATATATTTTCACATCCAACCATGTGTTCAGAATCTAGTGTCACTTTATTTTTTGTTGGAACCATGGAGTCTGCATTTCTAAGGCTTCGGAATGTAACTTTCCCACTTTACTCAATTTTACCAGTAATAGTCCATATCACACAGATTCATGATAGCTTGTAACTGTGTCAAAAAGGAAACTAAACCTTTGGTAAAATTTTTCTTTCATAGGTTTCTACTGTATCCAAGTATGTCATAGAGGAATATCCGTGATACATCTATTATACATTAGGACTCGATAACTAAAATTTCAGCACATTTACGCAGAATCATTTCACACACACAGTACGTTGAATAATAACATCATTATACAAAACAGCATTGAATCACTTTACAAAATTTGTGCTTGCATGAGCGATCATTATATTCTTGGAAGAATATAATAATATTTGCTGTTCCATGTTATACATCCTTATCGTTAAAAGGAGGCTCCTATAACTGGCCCTTATCTTTAGTTTCTATTCTATTACTGGGTGGCTGGATTGCATCCAGAAACTCTTCTTGTGCACTTCCCCTACGTATGCATGTTGTTAGGAACACATGAAGGCTCTTGGCCATATTAGTTAATGGAGTGTTAGCTAATTACATACCCATCCACATGCAACCTTTAAACTTAAATACAACCAGTGAATGTATGACTCAAAGAGTACAAGTGTGGATAGTCAGAAAGGTTTTTTTTTCATGTTTAGAATTTTGAAAAATCTCAATAACCCTAACTACAGAATCTTATTCTTCCCTTGTTTAATTTTTACACTCATGAATTCTACCCATGGTATTAGGTATATATTTTTTGCAACTTGTTTTTTTTTTTCCACTTAGCATTATATATAGGAGGTCTTATAGGATGTCTTTCCTTGGCGGGGGGGGAATATAAATATATATATAAATATATATAAATATATATATATATATATATATATATATATATATATATATATATATATATATATAAACTCAATCTATCTTACTGTTCTCCCTTTCTTTGGCCATTCTTTTAACTGCATTTTATTCCAGAATATGAAAATTTTATCCTTCCCCTATTGATGGACAAAAAGATTGCTTCCAATTTATCACTATTACAATAAGCATCCTTGTATATGCCTTTTTGTGTGTGGATACAAATATGAGTATTTCTTCAGTATATATGTCTGAAAGTGGACTTCCTTGGCCAAAGGATATGCACGTTTAAAGTTCTAATTCACTGCCAAATTGCCCTTCAAAACGCTTTATCAGTTTACATTCGTACTGACAGCCTATGAGCACCTGTTTCTCTACATCTTCATCAATGCTGGATTCTTGCCAATCTGAAGCGGGGAAAAAACATTTTAAAAAATCAAATCCTTCATTATGACTGAAGTTGAACATCTTTCCAGATGTATATTTGCCATTAGCATTCCCTCTTCTGTGAATTGCTTATCTGTAGACTTTGTCCACTCTTCAGTAGGATTCTTAATGTTTTAATTAATCAGTTTGTAGATGTTCTTTATAGAAATTCTGGATATTAAGTCTTTGGCTGTTTTTGCTTATCTTTGACTTTAGTTAAAGTATCATTTGCTGTTCAGAGTGTTGGAGGAGTGCCACCTTTCTACCAGGCTTCGCATTCCCGTTTTGAAGGAGGTCTGCCCTCTACAGACATCTCTGGGTGCCTGCCCCGCCTTCTCGGTCTTCCCCAGGGGAAGGAGAGTGACTCCTTTGGCAGAAAGAAGGAGCCAAAATGCTCAGCTCATTCCCATCCTCCCTCCTCTCTGTAAAAAGGCACACTCCCTACTCTGCCCCCCTCTGCCATAAGTTTTACAGGAATAAACCCTCACAGGGCTGACCTCAGGGGTGAAATATTAGCAACCTGCTTGCCTAGCAGACCTAAGCCATATTGTCCAGTGTCAGTTGTAGTGGTAATAAAGGTAATATTTGTATCTCCATCTGTCACACTCCCGTGCCTATCTCTTAATAGGTTCTTGTATCACTGAGTCCAAACAGAAAACAGATGGCACACTCAAATTAGGATAATTCAGAAGATTGAATAAAGGGACTATTTATGAAGACGTGGGCAGGCCGTAGGGGAAATACATGGGATAATGCAGCAACCTAAGGCTGGTAACAGCAGAGCTGTTACTCCTCCTAAGCCTAAAAGGGTGAAGGGGATGGGGGCATGGGGACTGAAATCCAGGAGGAGAAAGTCGTGCAGAGATAACTGTCCTACGAGGAACCGAAGCCCTCAGTTGCAGGACAGGGGCAGCCTGAGGCAGCCTGTAGGGAGGAAACCTGAGAAATAAATAGCCTACCTGACTCTCCTTCTGCCCTGTAATCTCCTGCTGGGCCTCCCCACTAGATAAACCAACCAGAGCCCAAGGACAAGGGAACCCACTGATGGAGCCAACATCAGTCCCTCTGTTTGGGCAGAAAGCAAGGAGGAAAACAGAATGAGGGACAAACAGGAAATATCTGGCAGGGTTCTCCTCTTTCTTCCCTCAGTATGCCCTCTCATTCTTCATCTGGGTGAAAAATTCACATCTCCATCAGCGGGATGCACAAAATCCCACTGACTACCATTTTATCAAGAGGTGATCTCAATCCAGAAAAACCTCTCTGGAAACCTAAAGCTTTACTACCACTAGTGTTCTTCAAATAAGGAATCGGGTTAAAGTGAGGAGAGGTGTGGTAGGCAGAATCTGGAGATAGTCTCCCCAGATTCCTGCTCCCGGCTGTACACACCCGGAGTGTGTTTTCTCTCAGTTTTTCAATCAAACACTAGTCTAGATACTGCTATGAAGGGATTTTGCAGAGACAGTTAAGGTCCCAAATCATTTATGAAAGGGAGAGCTGGGTGAGCCTGACCTAGTCAGGAGAGCCCTTAAAAGGCCCAGGGCTCTTCCTGGTGAAAGAGATTTGAAGTTAATGCGTGAGAAGTTGTCCACTGGTGGCTTTGGAGATGGAGAAGGAATATGGGTGGCCTCGAGGAGCTGAGAGTAGCCCCTGGCTGACAGCCAGCAGGGATAAGGAAGCCTCAATCCTTTGGCCACGGAGAACTGAATTCTGCCACAACCAAGTGAGCCTGAAAGAGGACCCTGAGCCCCAGATGGGAATGCAGCCCAACACCTTGATTTTAGCCTTTTGAAACTTTGAGCAGAGAACCCAGCCATACATGCCACGCCTGGACTTTTTTTTTTTTTTTTTGGCCGTGCCACGTGGCTTGCAGGGTCTCAGTTCCCCGACCAGTGATTGAACCCGGGCCATGGCGGTGAAAGCCCAGAATCCTAACCAGTAGGCCACCAGGGAACTCCCTGCTCCTGGACTTCTGCCCTACAGAACTGTGAGCTAGTAAATGGATGTTGTTTTAGGCTGCTGAATCTGTGATAATTCGTCAGATAGCAGTAGAAACCCATACGGGAGCAAACGGTAAAGAAACATAGACACAGCTGTTACGGTCCCCATTTTTGCAGCTGGTAATAGGGCCTAAACTGGTAATCACAGCTGTCTTCTTCCAGCACTCAAAGCAAGTTCCCTTTGCCCTTTCCAGCACCGCAGCTGGATGAGTTTCTTTACCTGATGGAATGACACATACCTTCATTGCTGTAGGATCCAAGTCTTTGGTGGTCTTGACAGTACTGGGTTGTCAATTTCCACTGACCAGAACTTTAGAGCAAGAGAAGAATTAGAGTTGCCCTAAACCAAGTCCTCCTCATACCCACTCTATAGCAGCAACACAATTTTCCCTGGAGATCAGGATCAACCACCTCAGTCAGGCTAGAGAACCTCTCCTCTGACTGTTTAGTGGCACGTGGAGCCTAAAATGAACAGGGGAAATCTCAGCTTCTAGTTCATTGGAACCATGACCATGTTTCCTGGCAGAAGAATTACTGCTGTGGACACTAGAAGCTTCAGATCCACCAAACCTTTGGTTGCAAGGATGGAAAACAAAAAAGTCTTCTAGTGAATGATTAGGTGTAACAGTGAGAGGGACCACTCCCAGAGCCCTTTGTTCTCTGGCCACAGATCCTGCCATCGGGGAGATGGCACCAAAAACTGACCTCTGGTTTAGAACATATACTGCTGGAAGGGTGTTTTCTTCCCTCTGGCACTGTAACCGAGTGCTTAGTAATCCACCTCCCGTCCTCTCTGGCTGTTTGATTCTAGGTGATCAGCCACATGATAATACCAGTGAATTTCATGGGCATAAGCCTGTGGCCACACTTCTTTTTTTTTTTGAATTTTATTTTATTTACTTTTTTATACAGCACGTTCTGATTAGTCATCCATTTTATACACATCAGTGTATACATGTCAATCCCAATCGCCCAATTCATCCCACCACCACCATGCCCACCCCCCACCGCTTTCCCCTTGGTGTCCATACGTTTGTTCTCTACATCTGTGTCTCAATTTCTGCCCTGCAAACCGGTTCATCCATACCATTTTCTAGGTTCCACATATATGCGTTAATATACGATATTTGTTTTTCTCTATCTGACTTACTTCACTCTGTATGACAGTCTCTAGATCCATCCACGGCTCTACAAGTAACCCAATTTCATTCCTTTTTATGGCTGAGTAATATTCCATTATATATATGTACCACATCTTCTTTATCCATTCGTCTGTTGCTGGGCACTTAGGTTGCTTCCATGACCTGGCTATTGTAAACAGTGCTGCAAGGAACATTGGGGTGCATGTGTCTTTTTGAATTATGTTTATCTCTGGGTATATGCCCAGTAGTGGGATTGCTGGGTCGTATGGTAGTTCTATTTTTAGGTTTTAAGGAACCTCCATACTGTTCTTCATAGTGGCTGTATCAATTTACATTCCCACCAACACTGCAAGAGTGTTCCCTTTTCTCCACACCCTCTCCAGCATTTGTTGTTTGTAGATTTTCTGATGATGCCCATTCTAACTGGTGTGAGGTGATACCTCATTGTAGTTTTGATTTGCATTTCTCTAATAATTAGTGATGTTGAGCAGCTTTTCATGTGCTTCTTGGCCATCTGTATGCTTTCTTTGGAGAAATGTCTATTTATGTCTTCTGCCCATTTTTTGATTGGGTTGTTTGTTTTTTTAATATTGAGCTGCATGAGCTGTTTATATATTTTGGAGATCAATCCTTTGTCCATTGATTTGTTTGCAAATGTTTTCTCCCATTCTGAGGGTTGTCTTTTCATTTTGTTTATGGTTTCCTTTGCTGTGCAAAAGCTTTTACGTTTCATTAGGTCCCATTTGTTTATTTTTGTTTTTATTTCCATTATTCTAGGAGGTGGATCACAAAAGATCTTGCTGTGATTTATGTCAAAGAGTGTTTTTCCTATGTTTTCCTCTAAGAGTTTTATAGTGTCCGGTCTTACATTTAGGTCTCTAATCCATTTTGAGTTTATTTTTGTGTATGGTGTTAGGGAGTGTTCTAATTTCATTCTTTTACATGTAGCTGTCCAGTTTTCCTAGCACCAGTTATTAAAGAGACTGTCTTTTCTCCACTGTATATCCTTGCCTCCTTTGTCATAGACTAGTTGACCATAGGTGCGTGGGTTTATCTCTGGGCTTTCTATCTTGTTCCATTGATCTATATTTCTGTTTTTGTGCCAGTACCATATTGCCTTGATGACTATAACTTTGTACTATAGTCTGAAGTCAGGGAGTCTGATTCCTCCAGTTCTGCTTTTTTCCCTCATTACTGCTTTGGCTATTCAGGGTCTTTTGTGTCTCCATACAAATTTTAAGACTTTTTGTTCTAGTTCTGTAAAAAATGCCATTGGTAATTTGATAGGGATTGCATTGAATCTGTAGATTGCTTTGGGTAGTAGAGTCATTTTCACAATATTGATTCTTCCAATCCAAGAACATGGTATATCTCTCCATCTGTTTGTATCATCTTTAATTTCTTTCTTCAGTGACTTATAGTTTTCCACATACAGGTCTTTTGTCTCCCTAGGTAGGTTTATTCCTAGGTATTTTATTCTTTTTATTACAGGGGTAAATGGAAGTGTTTCCTTAACTTCTCTTTCAGATTTTTCATCATTAGTGTATAGGAATGCAAGAGATTTCTGTCCATTAATTTTGTATCCTGCAACTTTACCAAATTCATTGATTAGTTCTAGTAGTTTTCTGGTGGCATCCTTAGGATTCTCTATATATAGTATCATGTCATCTGCAAACAGTGACAATTTTACTTCTTCTTTTCCAATTTGTATTCCTTTTATTTCTTTCTCTTCTCTGATTGCCATGGCTAGGACTTCCAAAACTATTTTGAATAAGAGTGGTGAGAGTGGACATCCTTGTCTTGTTCCTGATCTTAGAGGAAATGCTTTCAGTTTTTTACCATTGAGAATGATATTTGCTGTGGGTTTGTTGTATATGGCCTTTATTATGTTGAGGTAGGTTCCCCTCTGTGCCCAATTTCTGGAGAGTTTTTATCATAAATGGGTGTTGAATTTTGTCAAAAGCTTTTTCTGCGTCTATTGAGATGATCATATGGTTTTTATTCTTCAATTTGTTAATATGGTGTATCACATTGATTGATTTGTGTATATTGAAGAATCCTTGCATCCCTGGGATAAATCCCACTTGATCATGGTGCATGATCCTTTTAATATGTCGTTGGATTCTGTTTGCTAGTCTATTGTTGAGGATTTTTGCATCTACATTCATCAGTGATATTGGTAATTTTCTTTTTTTGTAGTATCTTCGTCTGGTTTTGGTATCAGGGTGATGGTGGCCTCATAGAATGAGTGTGGGGGTGTTCCTTCCTCTGCAATTTTTTGGAAGAGCTTGAGAAGGATGGGTGTTAGCTCTTCTGTCAATGTTTGATAGAATTCACCTGTGAAGCCATCTGGTCCTGGACTTTTGTTTGTTGGAAGATTTTTAATCAGTTTCAATTTCATTACTTGTGATTAGTCTGCTCATATTTTCTATTTCTTCCCGGTTCAGTCTCGGAAGGTTATACCTTTCTAAGAATTTGTCCATTTCTTCCAGGTTGTCCATTTTATTGGCATAGAGTTGCTTGTAGTAGTCTCTTCGGATGCTTTGCATTTCTGTGGTGTCTGTTGTAACGTCTCCTTTTTCATTTCGAATTTTATTGATTTGAGTCCTCTCTCTCTTTTTCTTGATGAGTCTGGCTAATGGTTTATCAATTTTGTTTATCTTCTCAGAGAACCAGCTTTTAGTTTTATTGATCTTTGCTATTGTTTTCTTTGTTTCTATTTCATTTATTTCTGCTCTGATCTTTATGATTTCTTTCCTTCTGCTAACTTTGGGTTTTGTTTGTTCGTCTTTCTCTAGTTCCTTTAGGTGTAAGGTTAAATTGTTTACTTGAGATTTTTCTTGTTTCTTGAAGTAGGCTTGTATAGCTGTAACCTTCCCTCTTAGAACTGCTTTTGCTGCATCCCATAGGTTTTGGGTCGTCATGTTTTCATTGTCATTTGTCTCTAGGTATTTTTTGATTTCCTCTTTGATTTCTTCAGTGATCTCTTGGTTATTTAGTAACGTAATGTTTAGCCTCCATGTATTTGTGTTTTCTACGGTTTTTTCCCCAGTAATTCACTTCTAATCTCATAGCGTTGTGGTCAGAAAAGATGCCTGATATGATTTCAATTTTCTTAAATTTACTGAGGCTTGATCTGTGACCCAAGATGTGATCTATCCTGGAGAGTGTTCCATGTGCACTTGAGAAGAAAGAGTATTCTGTTGTTTTTGTGTGGAATGTCCTGTAAATATCAATTAAATCTATCTGGTCTATTGTGTCATTTAAAGCTTGTGTTTCCTTATTAATTTTCTGTCTGGATGATCTGTCCATTGGTGTAAGTGAGGTGTTAAAGTCCCCCACTATTATTGTGTTACTGTCAATTTCCTCTTTTATAGCTGTTAGCAGTTGCCTTATGTATTGAGGTGCTCCTATGTTGGGTGCATATATATTTATAATTGTTATATCTTCTTCTTGGATTGATCCCTTGATCATTATGTAGTGTCCTTCCTTGTCTCTTGTAACATTCTTTATTTGAAAGTCTATTTTATCTGATACGAGTATTGCTACTCCAGCTTTCTTTTGATTTCCATTTGCATGGAACATCTTTTTCCATCCACTCACTTTCAGTCTGTATGTGTCCCTAGGTCTGAAGTGGGTCTCTTGTAGACAGCATATAAATGGGTCTTGTTTTTGTATCCATTCAGCAAGCCTGTGTCTTTTGGTTGGAGCATTTAGTCCATTCTCGTTTAAGGTAATTATCGATATGTATGTTCCTATGACCATTTTCTTAATTGTTTTGGGTTTCTTTTTGTAGGTCCTTTTCTTCTCTTGTGTTTCCCACTTAGAGAAGTTCCTTTAGCATTTGTTGTAGAGCTGGTTTGGAGGTGCTGAATTCTCTTAGCTTTTGCTTATCTGTAAAGCTTTTGATTTCTCCATCGGATCTGAATGAGATCCTTGCCAGGTAGAGTAATCTTGGTTGTAGGTTCTTCCCTTTCATCACTTTAAGTGTATCATGCCACTCCCTTCTGGCTTGTAGAGTTTCTCCTGAGAAATCAGCTGTTAACCTTTTGGGAGTTCCCTTGTATGTTATTTGTCGTTTTTCCCTTGCTGCTTTCAATAATTTTTCTTTGTCTTTAATTTTTGCCAATTTGATCACTATGTGTCTCAGCATGTTTCTCCTTGGGTTTATCCTGTATGGGACTCTCTGCGCTTCCTGGACTTGGGTGGCTATTTCCTTTCCCATGTTAGGGAAGTTTTTGACTATAATCTCTTCAAATATTTTCTCGGGTCCTTTCTCTCTCTCTTGTCCTTCTGGGACCCCTATAATGCGAATGTTGTTGTGTTTAATGTTGTCCCAGAGGTCTCTTAGGCTGTCTTCAGTTCTTTTCATTCTTTTTTCTTTATTCTGTTCCGCAGCAGTGAATTCCACCATTCTGTCTTCCAGGTCACTTATCTGTTCTTCTGCCTCAGTTATTCTGCTACTGATTCCTTTTAGTGTATTTTTCATTTCAGTTATTGTATTGTTCATCTCTGTTTGTTTGTTCTTTAATTCTTCTAGGTCTTTGTTAAACATTTCTTGCATCTTCTCGATCTTTGCCTCCATTCTTTTTCCGAGGTCCTGGATCATCTTCACTATCATTATTCTGAATTCTTTTTCTGGAAGGTTGCCTATCTCCACTTCATTTAGTTGTTTTTCTGGGGTTTTATCTTGTTCCTTCATCTGGTGCATAGCCTTCTGCCTTTTCATCTTGTCTATCTTTCTGTGAATGTGGTTTTTGTTCCACCAGCTGCAGGATTGTAGTTCTTATTGCTTGTACTATCTGCCTTCTGGTGGATGAGGCTATCTAAGAGGCTTTTGCAAGTTTCCTGATGGGAGGGAGTGGTGGTGGGTAGAGCTGGCTCTTGCTCTGGTAGGCAGAGCTCAGTAAAACTTTAATCCACTTGACTGCTGATGGGTGGTGCTGGGTTTCCTCCCTGTTGGTTGTTTGGCCTGAGGCGACCTAACACGAGCCTACCCGGGCTCTTTGGTGGGGCTAATGGCTGACTCTGGGAAGGCTCAGGCCAAGGAGTACTTCCCAGAACTTCTGCTGCCAGTGTCCTTGTCCTCATGGTGAGACAGAGCCACCCCCAGCCTCTGCAGGAGACCCTCCAACACAAGCAGGTAGGTCTGATTCAGTCTCCTATGGGGTCACTGCTCCTTTCCCTGCATTCCAATATGCACACTACTTTGTGTGTGCCCTCCAAGAGTGGAGTCTCTGTTTCCCCCAGTCCTGTCGAAGTCCTGCAATCAGATCCCGCTAGCCTTCAAAGTCTGATTCTCTAGGAATTCCTCCTCCTGGTGCCGGACCCCAGCCTGACGTGGGGCTCAGAACCTTCACTCCACTGGGTGGACTTCTGTGGTATGTGTTCTCCAGTTTGTGAGTCACCCACCCAGCAGTTATGGGATTTGATTTTATTGTGATTGCGCCCCTCTTACCGTCTCATTGTGGCTTCTCCTTTGTCTTTGGGTGTGGGGTATCCTTTTTGGTGAGTTCCAGTGTCTTCCTGTCGATGATTGTGCAGCAGTTACTTGTGATTCTGGTGTTCTCGCAGGAGGGAGTGAGAGCACGTCCTTCTACTCCGCCATCTTTTTTTTTTTTTTTTTTTTTTTTATTTTTGGCTGTGTTGGGTCTTCATTTCTGTGTGAGGGCTTTCTCCAGTTGCAGCGAGTGGGGGCCACTCTTCATCACGGTGCGCGGGCCTCTCACTGTCGCGGCCTCTCCCATTGTGGAGCACAGGCTCCAGACGCACAGGCTCAGTAGTTGTGGCTCACGGGTCTAGTTGCTCCGTGGCATGTGGGATCCTCCCAGACCGGGGTTCGAACCCGTGTCCCCTGCATTGGCAGGCAGATTCTCAACCACTGCGCCACCAGGGAAGCCCTACTCCGCCATCTTGAACCAATCTCCTGCCACACTTCTTATGCTGTAAAATGTGTGCCCTTGCCAGAGGTGATGTTGCGTTTGATAGCAAAGTGAAGGATAAGGCATTCTGTAAGTCTACAAATGATCCTGGAAGAAGAACTTCAGGCAAAGAAAACAATCGGAATATGTATTTACCCCGTGAGAACCAAGCTTCACTCCCTCTAAGATAGAGGGGTCCACGGTGGCCTCCCTCCAATCCCAGTGTCTCTCTTTCTTTGTGGTGTGAAATTCAAGGGGCAGCAACTTGTCTCTCCATTTAGAAGGTTGCCCCAGACCACAGAGGCCCTAGAAACTTCCCCTATGTGGTGGGCCCCCCTCCACCTCAGGCACACATACATCTTACAAAGGCATCTAGAGTGCTAGGCAATTCCCACTCACAGGTCCAGTTAGCATAATACCATCAATGTGATGAACCAAGACGTCCTGTCTGATATCAAGATACCTGAGTTCCCCTTACATAATATGACAGGGAGGACAAGACTTGACATTGTCCTTGTAAAGATATGGTATACTATTTTCCCTGCTATGTAAGTTCAAATTGCTTCAGCTTTTCCTGGAAAGAAAATGTTTTCCAGGTCAAAAGCTGAATGCCAGATGCCTGGGCTGTGTTGACTTGCCACAGTGAAGATTCCACATTTGGTACTCTAGTTGTGATTGGCATCACTACCTAAGTTTGCAGAGATTTACTCTCTTTCTCTATGTCCCATCTGGCTCTTGCACTAGCCAGATAAGTGAGTCAAATGGGGATGTGCTAGGAATCACTACCCTTGCACATCTCAAGTTTTAAAGGTAGTACCAATCTCTGTAATTTCCCCAAGGTGGAAGTATTGCTTCTGACTTACCTTCTTGGTGTGGTGGGGATGGGAATGGGGAAGTCGTTTCAGGAGCTTTCACTTTGCCTCTCTCATCATAATAGCCTTCATTTCATGAGTGAAAAGACCAATATAAGAATTCTACCCATTATTAAGTATCTCTCTTTTCACCATATATTCTGGGAGTGGGGGAAAAACACAGGGTCCATGACCCCATGGACACTGTATTAGACTTGGGTCAGGACTCCATACATAACCTGACTCTCATAAGTTCCCAGTCTCACTGGTGGCACTTCAGGGCTCTGGGGATCAGCATGAATTCATATCCAATATCTTTTTTAAAAATATATTTATTTATTTATTTGGCTGTACCAGGTCTTAGTTGCGGAATGCGGGATCTAGTTCCCTGACCAGGGATCGAACCCGGGCCCCCTGCATTGAGAGCACAGAGTCTTAACTGCTGGACCACCAGGGAAGTCCCAGATCCAATATCTGTTAACCTAAGGAAGATCATGTACCTTTCAGTAGTGCACAGTTACCTTGGTCAGTGGCAGCAAGTCATTTGGGGACAACACATGGTATCTATCTACAGCCACATCGCAGGGTCCTCCCTCAGTTGAGGGTTTCTGAGTCTGTGAACTGACTTAGTTAGATCTGGAAATTGGGTAAAAAGCCAAGAATACCCCCTCCCCAGTTTCTACCCAGAAATCTAGTATTTTTCATCTGTGTTTGTCAAGCAACACCTTAACAGGCTGCCCAACTGTTTCATTTCTAAAAATCTTTGCCACAGTTCCCTAGAGATCAAAGCATTTGGACTGCCTTTCTTGGCTCACCTGGTCTCTGACAGGTAAGCATGGCCATCTTTCCCTTTCTACTCTGGGATCCCATTATTCCCACTGAGATCAAGGGATATAATTCCTTTGCATTATCCCCAACCATCATCGCCAGTCTATAGATGACAGTCCAGTCACTGCAAGCTCTTCAAGGACTTCTTAATGCCTTCATGAAGGGAGTGTCCTCCAGGCCTTCCTGAGGGCTATGGTTGGGGAGAATTGAGCAGGTTTACCCACTACCATCATTCTCAAACTGTGATGATTCTGATGCATGCTAAAGTTTGAGAACCATTACTGTAGAACAGGGCTTCTCAAACTTTAATGTGCATGTAAATCACCTGGAGATCTTTTTGGATGCAGAATCTGATTCATTATGTCTGGGGTAGAGCCGAAGCTTCTGCATTTCTTAACAAGCTCCTAGATGATGCCAGTGCTTCTGATCTGATACCACCGCTTTGAGCAGTAATGCTATAGAAGAGGGTGTCTGATGACTCAGGAAATGGGAATATAATGGATCTATTCTATCAGTGGTCCTCAAACTTTGGGGTGTATCAGAATCACCTGAGAGCTTGTTAAAACATAGATTTCTGACTCCCCAAAAGCTTATGACTCTATAGATCTGAGGTGAGGCCCAAGAATTGGCATTTCTAACATGTTCACAGATGATGCTGATGTTGATGGTACAGGGACCACACCTTGAGAACCTGTTATCTAATATTCCTTAGAATCCACTACCACACATTTTCCCTAGATCCTTGTTTCTACACCTTGGCAAAGTTTTGTAGCCTTTAAGTGCATAGGCCATCTTCTTCTGGAGCAGGCCTTATACCTCTCCATCTGGGCCTTGATATGGGCCTGAAAGTGATAAGAGATAAGGATATGGGACCTAAGGAGAATTGACCTCAGCTTATGAGGCAACTGCCCTGGGTGCAATTATTGTAAGACTTTTATACAAAGGAGAGATAGTTTTTCCAGCCAGCAGAAGAGGTTCGAAGGAGTATGGAGGGTCAGAATTTTCAGCCATGTCATGTCTGCATCATGACTCCCTTTCCCATGTCTCAGAGTTTTACTCCTCCCATCAATAACCTTGACTGGGTGTAAGAGACTTGGCAGAGTTAAGCATTTAACTGGTGTTGCAAATCTACCACCCTTACAATCAGATCCTAGGATTGGTTCTTAGCCATATTTCCTCTGCAATTAGTGGAAACAAGGGACTCCTTCATTGCTTCCATGGAGGTATTCTGGTTTTCCGTGTGTCTTTTTAATTGTATTTCTGTAGCTTTTATTTTCTCTTTTTCCCTATGTATACTTTTCAGGGTGGTAAAAAGAATCCAGTTGGTTCCACTATTTTATAACCACCGTTCTTACCACAGCAGTGAAGTGTCAGAGCCACTTGATCTCTTAATGCCTTGCCCTCCATCTGCATTTCATCTCATGCTGCCACCATTGATAATTTGAGTAATGATGATGCTACCACATGCCATGGATTGCCTATTTCCTAATTCTTCCCCAGCAAGGTTATCACGGTGATCCTCAAATATATGAGCAACTGAATTCCAGGATCCCATTTTGAGGGACTATTTCCTGATTCCACAATTACTGTATTATTCTGAATCCAAATAGGAAACAGATGGCTCACTGAAATTAGTATAATTCAAAGAGGGTTTTATAAAGGTACTATTTATTAAGGTTTGGGCAGGGTAAGTGTATAGGGAACCCACAAGGGATAATGTGGTAATCCAGAACTAAGAACAGCAGAACGATTAACACCCGTAGGCCTGAAGGGATGAAGAGAGGGAGTGGTTTCTGTAATCCTGAAGGAAATTCCGATAGAGTGGGTCAATTGGAAAGAAGCAATGACTTTTGATCGACGGACACAGTAGCCCAAGTGGACTTCTAAGGGAGATGTCTTGCTGGGGATCTGCATTGGCTGAACCCAACAAGAAGCCAGAAGGTGAAGAATCCACTGACATACTCCATGCTGGTCAGAGCCAAGGCAAAGAGCAGGGTGGAAAAATGTACACAGTGAATCTGGAGAGGCAAATATCCTACTAATTTTTTTCTGACGCTCTTACTATTTATTTTTCTTTACATTCAAATCTGCCATTTTGTTCTTTGTTTTCTACTTGTTTCACCAAGTTTTTGTTCCTTTATTTCTCCTTTATTGCCATCTTTGGGACTAATTATTTTTTATTTTTCCATTTTTCCCTCCATTACCTTGCCAGTTTTACATTCTTTTCTTATTCTTTTAGTAGTTACCATAGAGACTGAATAATCTCCTTACATCCATATGAACTCATGTTTAGTTTAATATAGATACAGATATAGAAATATATATTTATAAATATTTATACATACACACACAAACATACATATGTGTGTACACAGGCTAGTATACAAACATATGCTTCCTTACTCTGTCAGCTGAGAGGGCACCCCATTAGCAGCAACCACAGCTAGTACTGAACCTTGGTTTCTAATGCCATTCTCAAATCAAAGAAACCAGGGCTGTTTGGAGAAATAGCTGACTAAAATTGGAACAGAAAATATACAAGATACGCCTAAATCATCTTGTAGTGCCAGAAAGTGAAGAAGTGCTTTTAAAATAAAAAGGTGAGGGTATGTCAAAAGGACACAGGAATCAAATGAAGAGTTCCCAATGGCCAAAGCTGGAACAATTTGAGAAAAAAAAAAAAAAAAAAGAGTACTCTATTATAGCACAAAGTATAAAATAAATATCCATGAACCCATACTGATATAAATAAATAACTGAATAAATAAATGAAGGAGAAGAGAGAAATCTCCCTGTATAAGAATTACAAATAATTTATATAAATACTCTGCCTTCAAGGAGGTAGAACATAATTCCCCACTCCTCAGGTATGAACCATACATAGTCACTTCCTTCCAAAGAGTATAGTATGAAAAAAAGGAAAAAGTAATTTTACAGTGGAGAAGTCTGACACACACTACCTCAGCCAGGAGATCAAGATTAATGTCAGCATTGATAGGTCATGTTGATGGTAGGTTCCCCTTGATATAATGTGAAAAAAGGCAAGTACCAGTGTATTCGTCCTCTCCAAAACAGACAACCCCAATATAAATATGAGAAAAAAATTAGACAAATACCAGCTGAGGGACATTCTACAAAATACTGACCAGTGCTCCTCAAAACTGTCAAGGTCATCAAAAACAAGGAAAGTGTGAGAAATTATCACAATCAAGAGTTGCCTAAGGGGACATGACAAGGAAATGTCATGTGATATCATAGATTGAATCCTGGACAGGAAAAGAATATTAGATAAAAACTAAAGAAATGTAAATAAAATGTGAACTTTGGTTAATAATAATGTGCCTATATTATTAACAGTTCATTAATTGTGACAAATGTACTAATAATGCAAAATTTAATAATAGGGGAAATTGAGTACGGGAACTCTCTGTACTATCGTCTCAATTTTTCTGTAAATCTATTCTAAACTTTGAAAGTGTATTTAAAAAACATGACTCCTTGACTCAGTACAGTCTACTTTAAAGTAGTACTTTTGTTACTTCCCAAAAAATGAAAGAAACTTATGACAGTTTAACTCCATTTACCTCTCCCTCCCCACCTTTGGTGCAATTTTTGTTATCCTTTTTATTTCTATATCTGTTTAAACGCCACAAGACATTATTGTTGTTTTAAACAATTAATATTTAAACACACACCGTCTATATCTATATCTATATATCTGTATCTATGTACACACATGCATACATGCATACACAAAACATCTGTGTGTGTGTATATATATATACACACATATATATACTATGTGTGTATGTGTGTGTGTGTGTGTATATGTATATAGTGTTTCACATTCCTTCCTGCAATACTGTGCTTCCATATAGGATTATTTTCCTTCAGCCTGAAACTCCCTTTAATAGTTTTTTTTTTTAACATCTTTATTGGAGTATAATTGCTTTACAATGGTGTGTTAGTTTCTGCTTTATAACAAAGTGAATCAGCTATACATACACATGTATCCCCATATCTCTTCCCTCTTTCGTCTCCCTCCCACCCCCCCATCCCACCCCTCTAGGTGGTCACAAAGCACCGACCTGATCTCCCTGAGCTATGTGGCTGCTTCACACTAGCTATCTATTTTACATTTGATAGTGTATATATGTCCATGCCACTCTCTCACTTCATCCCAACTTACCTTCCCCCTCCCTGTTTCCTCAAGTCCATTCTCTATGTCTGCGTCTTTATTCCTGTCCTGCACCTAGGTTCTTCAGAACCTTTCTTTTTCTTTTTTTTTAGATTCCATATATATGTGTCAGCATACGGTATTTGTTTTCTCTTTCTGACTTACTTCACTCTGTATGACAGACTCTAGGTCCATCCACCTCGCTACAAATAACTAAGTTTCGTTCCCTTTAATGACTGAGTAATGTTCCATTGTATATGTGTGCCACATCTTCTTTATCCATTCATCTGTCATTGGACACTTAGGTTGTTTCCATGTCCTGGCTATTGTAAATAGAGCTGCAATGAACATTGTGGTACATGACTCTTTTTGAATTATGGTTTTCTCAGGGTTTGTGCCCAGTAGTGGGATTGCTGGGTCATATGATAGTTCTATTTTTAGTTTTCTAAGGAACCTCCATACTGTTCTCCATAGTGGCTGTATCAATTTACATTCCCACCGACAGTGCAAGAGGGTTCCCTTTTCTCCACACCCTCACCAGCATTTATTGTTCGTAGATTTTTTGATGATGGCCATTCTGACTGGTGTGAGGTAATACCTCATTGTGGTTTTGATTTGCATTTCTCTAATGATTAGTGATGTTTAGCATCCTTTCATGTGTTTGCTGGCAATCTGTATATCTTCTCTGGAGAAATCTCTGTGTAGATTTTTGGATTGGGTTGTTTGTTTTTTTTATATTGAGCTGCATGAGCTGCTTGTAAATTTTGGAGATTAATCCTTTGTCAGTTGCTTCATTTCCAAATATTTTCTCCCATTCTGAGGGTTGTCTTTTAGTCTTGTTTATGGTTTCCTTTGCTTTGCAAAAGCTTTTAAGTTTCAGTAGGTCCCATTTGTTTATTTTTGTTTTTATTTCCATTTCTCTAGGAGGTGGGTCAAAAAGGATCTTGCTGTGATTTATGTCATAGAGTGTTCTGTCTATGTTTTCCTCTAAGAGTTTGATAGTGTCTGGCCTTACATTTAGGTCTTTAATCCATTTTGAGTTTATTTTTGTGTATGGTGTTAGGGAGTGTTCTAATTCCATTCTTTTACATGCAGCCATCCAGTTTTCCCAGCACCACTTATTGAAGAGGCTGTCTTTTCTCCACTGTATATGCTTGCCTCCTTTATCAAAAATAAGGTGACCATATGAGCGTGGGTTTATCTCTGGGCTTTCTATCTTGTTCCATTGATCTATATTTCTGGTTTTGTGCCAGTACCATACTGTCTTGATTACTGTAGCTTTGTAGTATAGTCTGAAGTCAGGGAGCCTGATTCTTCCAGCTCCATTTTTCTTTCTCAAGATTGCTTTGGCTATTCGAGGTCTTTTGTGTTTCCATACAAATTGTGAAATTTTTTGTTCTAGATCTGTGAAAAATGCCATTGGTAGTTTGATAGTGATTGCATTGAATCTGTAGATTGCTTTGAGTAGTATAGTCATTTTCACAATGTTGATTCTTCCATTCCAAGAACATGGTATATCTCTCCATCTGTTTGTATCATCTTTAATTTCTTTCATCAGTGTCTTATAGTTTTCCGCATACAGGTCTTTTGTCTCCTTAGGTAGGTTTATTCCTAGGTATTTTACTCTTTTTGTTGCAATGGTAAACGGGAGTGTTTTCTTAATTTCTCTTTCAGATTTTTCATCATTAGTGTATAGGAATGCAAGAGACTTCTGTGCATTAATTTTGTATCCTGCTACTTTACCATATTCACTGATTAGCTCTAGTAGTTTTCTGGTAGCGTCTTTAGGATTCTCTATGTATAGTATCACGTCATCTGCAAACAGTGACAGCTTTACTTCTTCTTTTCTGATTTCGATTCCTTTATTTCTTTTTCTTCTCTGATTACTGTGGCTAAAACTTTCAAAACTATGTTGAATAATAGTGGTGAGAGTGGACAACCTTGTCTTGTTCCTGGTCTTAGTGAAAATGGTTTCAATTTTTCACCGTTGAGAATGATGTTGGCTGTGGGTTTGTCATATATGACCTTTATTATGTTGAGGTAAGTTCCCTTTATGCCTACTTTCTGGAGGGTTTTATCATAAATGGGTGTTGAATTTTGTCGAAAGCTTTTTCTGCAACTATTGGGATGATTATATGGTTTTTATTCTTCAATTTGTTAATATGGTTTACACATTGATTTGCGTATTTGAAGAATCCTTGCAACCCTGGGATAAATCCCACTTCATCAAGGTGTATGATCCTTTTAATGTGTTGTTGGATTCTGTTTGCTAGTATTTTGTGAGGATTTTTGCATCTATGTTCATCAGTGATATTAGCCTGTAGTTTTCTTTCTCTGTGACATATTTGTCTGGTTTTGGTATCAGAGTGATGGTGGCCTTGTAGAATGAGTTTGGAAGTGTTCCTCCCTCTGCTATATTTTGGAAGAGTTTGAGAAGGATAGGTGTTAGCTCTTCTCTAAATGTTTGATAGAATTCACCTGTGAAGCCATCTGATCCTGGGGTTTTGTTTGTTGGAAGACCTTTTTTTTTTTTTTTTTTTTTTTTTTTATTGGCTGCGTTGAGTCTTCGTTGCTGCGTGCGGGCTTTCTCTAGTTGCGGCAAGCGGGGGCTGCTCTTTGTTGTGGTGCACAGGCTTCTCATTGTGGTGGCTTCTCCTGTTGCGGAGCACAGGCTCTAGGCATGCGGGCTTCAGTAGTTGTGGCACACAGGCTCAGTAGTTGTAGCTTGTGGGCTCTAGAGCGCAGGGTCAGTAGCTGTGATGCATGGGCTTAGCTGCTCCACGGTATGTGGGATCTTCCAGGACCAGGGCTTGAACCCATGTCCCCTGCATTGGCAGGCGGATTCTTAACCACTGCACCACCAGGGAAGCCCCTGTTGGAAGACTTTTAATCAGAGTTTCACTTTCAGTACTTGTGATTGGTCTGTTTATATTTTCTATTTCTTCCTGGTTCAGTTGCGGAAGGTTGTGCTTTTCTAAGAATTTGTTCATTTCTTCCAGGTTCTCCATTTTATTGGCATATAGTTGCTTGTAGTAATATCTCATGATCCCTCGTATTTCTGCAGTGTCAGTTGTTACTTCTCCTTTTTTCATTTCTAATTCTATTGATTTGAGTCTTCTCCCTTTTTTTCTTCATAGGTCTGGATAATGGTTTATAAATTTTGTTTATCTTCTCAAAGAGCCAGCTTTTAGTTTTATTGATCTTTGCTATTGTTTCTTTCATTTCTTTTTCATTTATTTCTGACCTGAACTTTATGATTTCTTTCCTTCTGCTAACTTTGGGGTTTTTTTGCTCTTCTTTCTCTAATTGCTTTAGGTGTAAGGTTAGGTTGTTTATTTGAGATGTTTCTTGTTTCTTGAGGTGGGATTGTACTGCTATAAACTTCCCCCTTAGAACTGCTTTTGCTGCATCCCATAAGTTTTGGGTCCTCGTGTTTTCATGATCATTTGTTTCTAAGTATTTTTTGATTTCCTCTTTGATTTCCTTAGTGACCTCTTGGTTATTAAGTAATGTATTGTTTAGCCTCCATGTGTTTGTATTTTTTACAGACTTTTTCCTGTAACTGATATCTAGTCTCATAGCGTTGTGTTCAGAAAAGATACTTGATACGATTTCAATTTTCTTAAATTTACCAAGGCTTGATTTGTGACCCAAGATATGATCTATCCAGGAGAATGTTCCATGAGCACTTGAAAAGAAAGTGTATTCTGTTGTTTTTGGATTGAATGCCCTATAAATATCAATTAAGTCCGTCTTGTTTAATGTGTTATTTAAAGCTTGTGTTTCCTTATTTATTTTCATTTTGGATGATCTGTCCATTGGTGAAAGTGGGGTGTTAACGTCCCCTACTATGACTGTGTTACTGTCGATTTCCTCTTTCATGGCTGTTAGCAATTGCCTTATGTATTGAGGTGCTCCTATGTTGGATGCATAAATATTTACAATTGTAATATCTTCTTCTTGGATTGATCCCTTGATCATTATGTAGTGTTCTTCTTTGTCTCTTGTAATAGTCTTTATTTTAAAGTCTATGTTGTCTGATATGAGAATTGCTACTCCAGCTTTCTTTTGATTTCCATTTGCATGGAATATCTTTTTCCAACCCCTCACTTTCAGTCTGTATGTGTCCCTAGGTCTGAAGTGGGTCTCTTGTAGACAGCATATATATGGGTCTTGTTTTTGTATCCATTCAGCCAGCTATGTCTTTTGGTTGGAGCATTTAATCCATTTACATTTAAGGTAACTATCGATATGTATGTTCCTATTACCATTTTCTTAATTGTTTTGGGTTTGCTATTGTAGTTCTTTTACTTCTCCTATGTTTCCTGCCTAGAGAAGTTCCTTTAGCATTTGTTGTAAAGCTGGCTTGGTGGTGCTGAATTCTCTTAGCTTTTGCTTGTCTGTAAAGGTTTTAATTTCTCCGTCAAATCTAAATGAGATCCTTGCTGGGTAGAGTAATCTTGGTTGTAGGTTTTTCCCTTTCATCACTTTAAATATGTCCTGCCACACCCTTCTGGCTTACAGAGTTTCTGCTGAAATATCAGCTGTTAACCTTATGGGGATTCCCTTGTATGTTATTTGTTGTTTTTCTCTTGCTGCTTTTAATATTTTTTCTTTGTATTTAATTTTTCATAGTTTGATTAATATGTGTCTTGGCATGGTTCTCCTTGGATTTATCCTGTATGGCTCTCTCTGCACTTCCTAGACTTGATTAACTATTTCCTTTCCCATATTAGGGAAGTTTTCAACTATAATCTCTTCAAATATTTTCTCAGTCCCTTTCTTTTTCTCTTCTTCTTCTGGGATCCCTATAATTCGAATGTTGGTGTGTTTAATGTTGTCCCAGAGGTCTCTGAGACTGTCCTCAATTCTTTTCATTCTTTTTTCTTTATTCTGCTCTGCGGTAGTTATTTCCACTATTTTATCTTCCAGGTCACTTATGCATTCTTCTGCCTCAGTTATTCTGCTATTGATTCCTTCTAGAGAATTTTTAATTTCATTTATTGTGTTGTTCATTGTTGTTTGTTTGCTCTTTGGTTCTTCTAGGTCCTTGTTAAACGTTTCTTGTATTTTCTCCATTGTATTTCCAAGATTTTGGATCATCTTTACTATCATTACTCTGAATTCTTTTTCAGGTAGGCTGCCTATTTCCTCTTCACTTGTTTGCTCTGGTGGGTTTTTACCTTGCTCCTTCATCTGCTCTGTGTTTCTCTGTCTTCTCATTTTGCTTAACTTACTGTGTTTGGGGTCTCCTTTTTGCAGGCCGCAGGTTCATAGTTCCCGTTGTTTTTGGTGTTGGCCCCCAGTGGGTAAGGTTGGTTCAGTGGGTTGTGTAGGCTTCCTGGTGGAGGGGACTAGAGGCTGTGTTCTGGTGGATGAGGCTGGATCTTGTCTTTCTGGTGGGCAGGACTGCATCTGGTGGTGTGTTTTGGGGTGTCTGTGACCTTATTATGATTTTATGCAGCCTCTCTGCTAATGAGTGGGGTTGTGTTCCTGTCTTGCTAGTTGTTTGGCATAGGGTGTCCAGCACTGTAGCTTGCTGGTCGTTGAGTGGAGCTGGGTCTTAGCATTGAGATGGAGATCTCTGGGAGAGCTTTCACCGTTTGATATTATGTGGAGCCTGGAGGTCTCTGGTGGACCAATGTCCTGAACTCGGCTCTCCCACCTCAGAGGCACAGGCCTGACACCCGGCTGGAGCACCAAGACCCTGTCAGCCACACAGCTCAGAAGAAAAGGGAGAAAAAAAAGAAAGAAAGAAAGACAACAATAAAATAAAATAAAGTTATTAAAATAAAAAATAATTATTAAAAATAAAAAAATTAAAAAGTATTTTAAAAAAAGAAGAAAAGAAAGAAAGAAAGATGAGAGCAACCAAACCAAAAAACAAATCCACCAATGAGAACCAGCTCTAAAAACTATGCAAAAAAAAAAAAAAGCGGACAGACAGAACCCTAGGATAAATGGTAAAAGCAAAGCTTTACAGACAAAAATCATACTCACAAAAAGAGAAAAAGGAAAAAAAAATATATATATTGTTGCTCCCAAAGTCCACTGCATTAATTTTGGGATGATTCATTGTCTACTCAGGTATTCCACAGATGCAGGTACATCAAGTTGATTGTGGAGATTTAATCTGCTGCTCCTGAGGCTGCTGGGAGAGATTTCCCTTTCTCTTCTTTGTTTGCACAGCTCCTGAGATTCAGCTTTGGATTTGGCCCCGCCTCTGCATGTAGGTCGCCTGAGGGTGGCTGTTCTTCGCTCAGAGAGGATGGGGTTAAAGTAGCAGCTGATTAGGGCGCTCTGGCTCACTCAGGCCGGGGGGAGGGAGGGATACGTAGTGCGTAGTGCAGGACGAGCCTGCGGCGGCAGAGGCCAGCATGACCTTGCACCAGCCTGAGGTGCGCCGTGTGTTCTCCCGGGGAAGTTGTCCCTGGATCACGGGACCCTGGCAGTGGCGGGCTGCACAAGCTCCTGGGAGGGGAGGCGTGGATAATGACCTGTGCTTGCGCACAGGCTTCTTGGTGGCTGCAGCAGCAGCCTTAGCGTTTCATGCCTATCTCTGCTGTCAGAGCTGATAACCGCGGCTCACACCCATCTCTGGAGCTCGTTTAGGTGGTGCTCTGAATCCCCTCTCCTCCCACACCCCAAAACAATGATCTCTTGACTCTTAGACAGGTCCAGACTTTTTCCCGGACTCCCTCCCGGCTAGCTTGGCGCACTAGCCCCTTCAGGCTGTGTTCACGCAGCCAACCCCAGTCCTCTCCCTGGGATCTGACCTCCGAAGCCCAAGCCTCAGCGCCCAGGCCCCACCCACCCTGGCGGGTGAGCAGACAAGCCTCTCAGGCTGGTGAGTGCTGGTCAGCACCAATCCTCTGTGCGGGAATCTCTCCGCTTTGCCCTCTGCACCCCTATTGCTGCGCTCTCCTCCAGGGCCCCGAAGCTTCCCCCAAGCCACCCCCCAACTCTGCCAGTGAAGTGGCTTCCTAGTGTGGGGAAACTTTTCCTCCTTCACAGCTCCCTCCCAGTGGTGCAGGTCCCATCCCTATTCTTTTGTCTGTTTTTTCTTTTTTCTTTTGCCCTACCCAGGTACGTGGGGAGTTTCTTGCCTTTTGGGAAGTCTGAGGTCTTCTGCCAGCGTTCAGTAGGTGTTCTGTAGGAGTTGTTCCACATGTAGATGTGTTTCTGATGTATTTGTGGGGAGGAAGGTGATCTCCACATCTTACTCTTCCACCATCTTGAAGGTCTCTCTCCTTGTCCCACCCTTTTAATAGTTTTTAATGTGGGTCTGATGGTGACAAATTCTCTCAGCTTTTATTTGTTGGAAAACAACTTTATTTCATTTTCCTTTTTGAAGCATATTTACACTGGGTATAGATGCTAGATTGGCAGGTATTCCATTGTCTTATGGCATCCATTGTTTTTGTTGAAGAGTCAGCTATCATTCTTAATGTTGCTTCTATGAAGGTAATGTGTTTTTCCCTCTCTAGCCATTTTAAAGATATTTTCTGCCTTTGGTTTTCATCAGTTTGACTCTAATATGCCTGAGCATGGCTTTATTTGTATTTATCTTATTTAGAATCTTCAGAGCCTCTTGAATTTATGGTTTTATGCCTGTCCCATTTGCTTCTGTCTCACTCTTCTCCTTCTGGAAACCTTACTATACATGTGTTAGACTTTTCCATTATATCTCATATTATCTCTTATGGGTTCTTTAAGATCCTCTTTTAAAATCTTTTTAAGAATCTCTCAGTGTTTCAATCTATGTATTGTTTTCTAGACTGTCTTCCAGTTTATAAATCATCTGTGTGTCTAGTCACCTATCAAACCCACCTATTGAATTTCTGGAATTTAATTTAACCATTTCTTATAGATTCCACGTTTCTGGTGAAACACACTATGTATGTTGTTGACTATATTAATAACAGTTATTTTTGGGTCCCTGTCTAGTAACTCCAATATCTGAATCATGTATGGGTCTATTTTTCTCTTGATTTTTAAGCATTTGGTTCTGTTTCAATCATGCTTCATAATTTTTATTGAATGCCAGTCATTGTGTATGAAAAATTGTTAAGACTTTGATGATGTTGTCTTTCTACAATGAGGATTAAATTTTCTTCTAGAGGGTAGAGTATTGGCCAAATACCTCAATCCTGTCAAGGGTTGGATTTACCCCTGGAGCAGAGCCCTGTTCCCAAGTCAAGAAACTTACTCTTAATGTGTGGCCCTTACCCCCAGGGATGGCTTTTCTAGAGTCACAACTAAAAGCCTAAGGCTTTTACCAAGACCCTTTCACCCTGGCAGGACTTGAACTCCAACTTCTGTCTTCCCAACATAATGCATTTGCTGAAATCCCTGCTCAACTTTTTACTCTACCAGCTATTCTTTTCTTCTAAGTTTCTTGGAGTCTTACTGTGTGCATGTCCATCTTAGGAGTTGGCCAAGATATAAAGACATATTAGGTGCAGAAAAATCCAACACAAGCTACTCTCCACTGCCTTTTATTACAGTTAGATGTTTATCTTTGTTAAATTATGAAATATATAATACATTAGAAAGAGTATGTATAACATATATGTAAATTTTCTAAAATAACAAAACATAAACTAATAGTGAGGTTAAGAAATAAAATAACAACAGAACCTTTGAAGTTTCTTATATGCCCCTCTTCAAATGCAAAAGCATCCTCCTCCCTGAACCCAAAGGTAACCACCATCCCAAATTGGTCTTCATCATTTCGTTGCTTTTCTTTATAGTTTTATCACATATATATGTGCTATATATTGTTTAGCTTGGCTTGTAATTCTAATACAATATAAGTGAAAGCATATTGGTTTTTTTCTTTTGTGATTTGCTTTCTATTCTAAACATTAATCTTTGAGATTCATTCTTGCTAATGTATGTTGCTAGTTCATTTTCATTGCTATATTATGTTGTATTAAGTAGTATTACATTGTATGGATGTATTGACGTTTGCTTATTCACCAGTTGATGGATAGTTGAGCTTCCAGTTTCATGCAATTTTGAAAAGCTGCTATAAACATTTGTATACAGGTTTTAGTGAAAACATAAGCTTTCATTTCTCATGGGTAAATACCTAGGAGTGTGATTACTGGATCACATGTTGAGTGTATGTTTAACTTTATAAGGAACTTTCAAACTGTTTCCCAAAGTGGCTGTATCATTTTTGCATTCCCACCAGCAATGTATGAGAGTTCCAGTTGCTCCATATCTTCTTCAGTGCATGGTTTTGTCAGTTTCTGTTTGTTCCTTTGTATACTTAGCCATTCTAATAGATGTGTAGCAGTGTCATGTTGTAATTTTAATTTGCACTTCCCTAATATCAAATGATGTTGAGAATCTTTTCATGTGCTTTTTTCCTATCCATATATCTTTTGAGGTAAAGTGTCTGTTAAAAATGTTTGCCTATTTTTGGGCTTCCCTGGTGGTGCAGTGGTTGAGAATCTGCCTGCCAATACAGGGGACACGGGTTCGAGCCCTGGTCTGGGAAGATCCCACATGCCGCAGAGCAACTGGGCCCATGAGCCACAACTACTGAGCCTGCGTGTCTGGAGCCTGTGCTCCACAACAAGAGAGGCCGCGACAGTGAGAGGCCCGTGCACCGCGATGAAGAGTGGCCCCCGCTCGCCACAACTAGAGAAAGCCCTCACACAGAAACAAAGATCCAACACAGCCAAAAATAAATAAATAAATAAATAAAATTTTTTTAAAAAAGCAAAACGCAAAATTCAGTTTAAAAAAAATGTTTGCCTATTTTTAAATTGAGATATTTTCTTATTACTGAGTTTTGGGTATTTAAAAAACTTTATTCTGGATACATATTCTTTGACAGATATGTGTTTTGCAAATATTTTCTCACAGTCTCTGACTTATCTTTTCATTTTTCAACAGTGTCTTTCACAGAGCAGAAAATTTTAATTTTAATGAAGTCTAGTTTATATTTTTTGTAATGGATCAAGGTTTGGGTGTCATATATAAAAAATCTTTGCCCCCCCAAAGACACAGTGATTTTCTTTTATGTTTTCTTCAAGAAGTTTTATCACTTTGGGTTTTACCTTTAGCCTATAAACCATTTTGAGTTAATTTTTGTATAAAGTGAAAAATGTGGGTCAAGGTTCAGTTTTTGTGTTGTTTTTTTAAAAAATTTATTTCATTGCACCAGGTCTTAGTTGCAGCAGGTGAGCTCCTTATTTGTGGCTCACCAGCTCCTTAGTTGTGGCTCGCTGGCTCCTTAGTTGTGGCATGTGAACTCTTAGTTGTGGCATGCATGTGGGATCTAGTTCCCTGACCAGGGATCGAACCCAGGCCCCCTGCATTGGGAGCACAGAGTCTTAACCACTGTACCACCAGGGAAGTCCCCAAGGCTCAGTTTTTGTGCATGAACATTCAGTTGTTCCAGCACTGAGCCAGGAAACAGGACCTCGGAGCCATAGCCACAAGAAACTGGATTCTGCCAATAACCTGAATGAGTTTAGAAGCAGGTTCTTCCCAAGAGCCTCCAGTTCGCTGAACAGGGATCAAACCTACACCCTCAGGACTGAAAGCTCAGAGTCTTAACTGCTGGACCGTCAGGGAATTCCCCAGAATCCCCCACTTCTTACCATCTCTGCCACCCTCATCCAAGCCACCATCATCTCAGGTTTATCCACTGAGAGGGACTGGGGGCGGCAACATCCCAAAGCAAGGAGCCCGCTTAGCAACCAGATCTCAGATTCTGAGTGCTAAGAAATCTGGCAGAGACCATCTTCATCAAATGAATCAAGTAAACAAAGTTAACATCACAAGGAATGCAACAAATTGAAATTGTGCACCCCCCGATAGGATGCAGTAGGAAGAACACAGTATCACTTGAGTGATATTCCTGCCAAAGTGCATCGCTTGAGACCTGTGACTTGCACGAGTGGCAGCTCCAGTGGAATCCTGTGGGACATAATTCATTTTTCATATGGATAGGAATTATCAAAGCAAAAACTGCACTGGACAGAGTTATAGCACTGTGTGGCTGACAGGGTATTGGGGCTCTGGCCGGGTGTCAGGGCTGAGCCTCTGAGGTGGGAGAGCCATGGTCAGGACATTGGTCCACCAGAGACTTCCTGGCCCCACGTAATATCAATGGGCAAGAGCTCCCGCAGAGATCTCCATCTCAATGCTAAGACCTAGCTCCACTCAATGACCAGCAAGCTACAGTGCTGGACACCTCATGCCAAACAACTAGCAAGACAAGATCACAACCCTACCCCTTAGCAGAGAGGCTGTCTAAAATCGTAAGTTCACAGACACACCAAAACACACCACCGGATGTGGTCCTGCCCACCAGAAAGACAAGATCCAGCCTCATCCACCAGAACACAGCCTCTAGTCCCCTCCACCAGGAAGCCTACACAACCCACTGAACCAACCTTACCCACTGGGGGCCAACACCAAAAACAATGGGAACTATGAACCTGCGGCCTGCAAAAAGGAGACCCCAAACACAGTAAGTTAAGCAAAATGAGAAGACAGAGAAACACAGAGCAGATGAAGGAGCAAGGTAAAAACCCACCAAAGCAAACAAGTGAAGAGGAAATAGGCAGCCTACCTGAAAAAGAATTCAGAGTAATGATAGTAAAGATGATCCAAAATCTTGGAAATACAATGGAGAAAATACAAGAAACGTTTAACAAGGACCTAGAAGAACCAAAGAGCAAACAAACAACGATGAACAACACAATAAATGAAATTAAAAATTCTCTAGAAGGAATCAATAGCAGAATAACTGAGGCAGAAGAATGCATAAGTGACCTGGAAGATAAAATAGTGGAAATAACTACCGCAGAGCAGAATAAAGAAAAAAGAATGAAAAGAATTGAGGACAGTCTCAGAGACCTCTGGGACAACATTAAACACACCAACATTCGAATTATAGGGATCCCAGAAGAAGAAGAGTAAAAGAAAGAGACTGAGAAAATATTTGAAGAGATTATAGTTGAAAACTTCCCTAATATGGGAAAGGAAATAGTCTACCAAGTCTAGGAAGTGCAGAGGGTTCCATACAGGATAAATCCAAGGAGAAACACGCCAAGACACATATTAATCAAACTATGAAAAATTAAATACAAAGAAAAAATAGTAAAAGCAGCAAGAGAAAAGCAAAAAATAACATACAAGGGAATCCCCATAAGGTTAACAGCTGATCTTTCAGCAGAAATTCTGCAAGCCAGAAGGGTGTGGCAGGACATATTTAAAGCGATGAAAGGGAAAAAGCTACAACCAAGATAACTCTACCCAGCAAGGATCTCATTCAGATTCAATGGAGAAATTAAAACCTTTACAGACAAGCAAAAGGTAAGAAAACTCAACACCACCAAATCAGCTTAACAACAAATGCTAAAGGAACTTCTCTAGGAAAGAAACACAGGAAAAGGAAAAGACCTGCAATAACAAACCCAAAACAACTAAGAAAATGGTAATAAGAACATACATATCGATAACTACCTTAAATGTAAATGGATTAAATGCTCCAAACAAAAGACATAGCTGGCTGAATGGATACAAAAGAAGACCCGTATACATGCTGTCTACAAGAGACCCACTTCAGACCCAGGGACACATACAGACTGAAAGTGAGGGGATGGAAAAAGATATTCCATGCAAATGGAAATCAAAAGAAAGCTGGAGTAGCAATTCTCATATCAGACAACATAGACTTTAAAATAAAGACTATTACAAGAGACAAAGAAGAACACTACATAATGATCAAGGATCAATCCAAGAAGAAGATATTACAATTGTAAATATTTATGCATCCAACATAGGATTATCTCAATACATAAAGCAATTGCTAACAGCCATGAAAGGGGAAATCGACAGTAACACAGTCATAGTAGGGGACTTAACACCCCACTTTCACCAATGGACAGATCATCCAAAATGAAAATAAATAAGGAAACACAAGCTTTAAATAACACATTAAACAAGACGGACTTAATTGATATTTATAGGGCATTCAATCCAAAAACAACAGAATACACTTTCTTCTCAAGTGCTCATGGAAGATTCTCCTGGATAGATCATATCTTGGGTCACAAATCAAGCCTCAGTAAATTTAAGAAAATTGAAATCGTATAAAGTATCTTTTCCGACCGCAATGCTATAAGACTAGATATCAATCACAGAAAAAATCTGGAAAAACTACAAACACATGGAGGCTAAACAATACACTACTTAACAACCAAGAGATTACTGAAGAAATGAAAGAGGAAATCCAAAATACCTAGAAACAAATGACAATGAAAACATGACGACCCAAAACCTACAGGATGCAGCAAAAGCAGTTCTAAGAGGGAAGTTTATAGCACTACAATCCTACCTCAAGAAACAAGAAACATCTCAAATAAACAACCTAACCTTACACCTAAAGCAATTAGAGAAAGAGGAACAAAAAAATCCCAAAGTTAGCAGAAGGAAAGAAATCATAAAGATCAGATCAGAAATAAATGAAAAAGAAATGAAGGAAACGATAGCAAAGATCAATAAAACTAAAAGCTGGTTCTTTGAGAAGATAAACAAAATTGATAAACCATTATCCAGACTCATGAAGTAAAAAAGGGAGAAGATAGAAATAGAAATGAAAAAGAAGTAACAACTGACACTGCAGAAATACGACGGATCATGAGATATTACTACAAGCAACTATATGCCAATAAAATGGACAATCTGGAAGAAATGGACAAATTCTTAGAAAAGCACAACCTTCCGAGACTGAACCAGGAAGAAACAGAAAATTTTAACAGACCAATCACAAGCACTGAAATTGAAACTGTGATTAAAAATAATCAAACAAACAAAAACCCAGGACCAGATGGCTTCACAGGTGAATTCTATCAAACATTTAGAGAAGAGCTAACACCTATCCTTCTCAAACTCTTCCAAAATATAGCAGAGGGAGGAACACTCCCAAACTCATTCTATGAGACCACCATCGCCCTGGTACCAAAACCAGACAAAGATGTCACAAAAAAAGAATACTACAGGCCCATATCACTGATGAACATAGATGCAAAAATCCTCACAAAATACTAGCAAACAGAATCCAACAACACATTAAAAGAATCATACACCATGATCAAGTGGGGTTTATCCCAGGGATACAAGAATTCTTCAATATATGCAAATCAATCAATGTGTAAACCATATTAACAAATTGAAGAATAAAAACCATATGATCATCTCAACAGATGCAGAAAAAGCTTTTGACAATATCCAACACCCATTTATGACAAAAACCCTCCAGAAAGTAGGCATAAAGGGAACTTACCTCAACACAATAAGGGCCATATATGAGAAACCCACAGCCAGCATTGTTCTCAATGGTGAAAAACTGAAACCATTTTCCACGAAGATCAGGAACAAGACACGGTTGCCCACTCTTGCCACTATTATTCAAGATAGTTTTGGAAGTCTAGCCACGGCAATCAGAGGAGAAAAATAAAAGGAATACAGATTGGAAAAGAGGAAGTAAAACTGTCACTGTTTGCAGATGACCTGATACTATACATAGAGAATCCTAAAGATGCTACCAGAAAACTACTAGAGCTAATCAATGAGTTTGGTAAAGTAGCAGGATACAACGTTAATGCACAGAAATCTCTTGCATTCCTATATACTAGTGATGAAAAATCTGAAAGAGAAATTAAGGAAACACTCCTATTTACCATTGCAACAAAAAGAATAAAATACCTAGGAATAAACCTACCTAAGAAGACAAAAGACCCATATGCAGAAAACTGTAAGACAGTGATGAAAGAAATTAAAGATGATACAAACAGATGGAGAGATATACCATGATTGGAAGAATCAACATTGTGAAATGACTATACTACCCAAAGCAATCTACAGATTCAATGCAATCCCTATCAAGCTACCAATGGTATTTTTCACAGACCTAGAACAAAAAATTTCACAATTTGTATGGAAACACAAAAGACCCCGAATAGCAAAAACAATCTTGGGAATGAAAAACGGAGCTGGAGGAATCAAGCTCCCTGACTTAAGACTATACTAAAAAGCTACATTAATCAAGACAGTATGGTACTGGCACAAAACCAGAAATATGGATCAATGGAACAGGATAGAATGCCCAGAGATAAACCCACGCACATATGGTCATCTTATCTTTGATAAAGGAGGCAAGAATATACAATGGAGAAAAGACACCCTCTTCAATAAGCGGTGCTGGGAAAACTGGCCAGCTACATGTAAAAGAATGAAATTAGAACATTCCCTTATACCATACACAAAAATAAACTCAAAATGGATTAAAGACCTAAATTTAAGGCCAGACACTGTAAACTCTTAGAGGAAAACATAGGTAGAACACTCTATGACATAAATCATAGCAAGATCCTTTTTGACCCACCTCCTAGAGAAATGGAAATAAAAACAAAAATAAACAAACGGGACCTAATGAAACTTAAAAGCTTTTGCACAGCAAAGGAAACCATAAACAAAACGAAAAGACAGCCCTCAGAATGGGAGAAAATATTTGCAAATGAAGCAACTGACAAAGGATTAATCTCCAAAATATACAAGCAGCTCATGCAGCTCAATATTAAAAAAAACAAACAACCCAATCAAAAAATGGGCAGAAGACCTACATAGAGATTTCTCCAGAGAAGATATACAGATTGCCAGCAAACACATGAAAGGATGCTCAACATCACTAATCATTAGAGAAATGCAAATCAAAACTACAATGAGGTATCACCTCACACCAGTCAGAATGGCCATGATCAAAAAATCTACAAACAATTAATGCTGAAGAGGGTGTGGAGAAAAGGGAACACTCTTGCACTGGGAATGTAAATTGATACAGCCACTATGGAGAACAGTATGGAGGTTCCTTAAAAAACTAAAAATAGAACTACCATATGACCCAGCAATCCCACTACTGGGCATATACCCTGAGAAAACCATAATTCAAAAAGAGTCATGTACCCCAATGTTCATTGCAGCTCTATTTACAATAGCCAGGACATGGAAGCAACCTAAGTGTCCATCATCGGATGAATGGATAAAGAAGATGTGGCACATATATACAATGGAATATTACTCAGCCATAAAAAGAAACGAAATGGAGTTATTTGTAGTGAGTTGGATAGACCTAGAGACTGTCATACAGAGTGATGTAAGTCAGAAAGAGAAAAATAAATACTGTATGCTAACACATATATATGGAATCTAAAAAAAAAAAAAAAAGGTTCTGAAGAACCTAGGGGCAGGACAGGAATAAAGACACAGTCATAGTGAATGGACTTGAGGACCCGGGGAGGGAAAGGGTAAGCTGGGAGGAAGTGAGAGAGTAGCATGGACTTATATACGCTACCAAATGTAAAGTAGATAGCTAGTGGGATGCAGCTGCATAGCACATGGAGATCAGCTCTGTGCTTTGTGACCACCTAGAGGGGTGGGATAGGGAGGGTGGGAGGGAGACACAAGAGGGAAGGGATATGGGGATATATGTATACGTATAGCTGATTCACTTTGTTATATAGCAGAAACTAACACACCATTGTAAAGCAATTATACTCCAGTAAAGATGTTAGAAAAAAAACATAGTTCCAGCACTGTTTATTGAAAAGATTATCCTTTCTCCAAATTTGCATTTGCATCTTTGTACAAAATAAGTTTACCACAGTGTCAGTCAATTTCTGGACTCAATTCTGTTCCATTGATCTATATGCCTGTCCTTTTGCCATTACCACACAGACTTGATTACAGTATCTTTGAAGATCTTGAAATGAGGTAGTGGAGTTCTCCAACTTGCTTTTCATTATGGTTTTTAGAGAACAATATTTCGGCCTTCTTGATTTTCTCAGTTGTATCATTGTTTTCTATTTCAGCAATTTTGGCTCTTTTCCTTATTATTTCCTTCCTTCTCCATTAGGCTTATTCTATTGTTCTGTTTTCTAATTTCTAAATTAGACGGTTAGCTCATTTATTTTTAGCTTTTCTTCTACAAGTTTCTGAATAAAATCTATAAATGTCCCTCCAGATTTCTCTTTAGCAGCATCCTACAAGTTTTGATATGTTGTATTTATTTTGTATTTTTATCTAAGTATGTCCTTATTTACATTTTCATCTCTTCTTTGATCCAGCAATTATTTGGAAGTATGCATTTAAATTTTCAAATTTATGGGATTTTAAAACTTTTTACGTAATTGCATTATGGTCAAAGAATGTGGTTTAAGTGGTGTTAATTCTCTTAAATTTATTGATTTAATATACGATTTAGCACATGATCAGTTTTGTAAATGTCCCATGTATGCTTCAAAATATTTTATATATTTTTATTCTCCAGTTGTTGGGTGCAATGTTTTAATTGTGTTCATAAGATCGAACTATTAATTGTCTTATTTAAATCTTCTATATCTTTACTGATTTTCTGAATGTTCAATCTTTAAAATTTTAATAAGTTTCTGTTGAAAATCTTCCACATGAGTAACAAATTAAGTAGTATTATATTATAGCCCAAAGTATAAAATAAATCTCCATGAGTCCATACTGATAATAAATGATTGAATAAGTAAATAGATGGAGGAGAAGAGAGAAATCTCCCTTGCAGAATTCTAAATAATTTATGTAGATACTCTGCCCTCAGAAAAGGGAAGTATAATTCTTTATTCCTTTATTTTTATTTTTTAATTATTTATTTATTTATTTATGGCTGTGTTGGGTCTTCGTTTCTGTGCGAGGGCTTTCTCTAGCTGCGGCAAGCGGGGGCCACTCTTCATCACGGTGTGCGGGCCTCTCACTATTGTGGCCTCTCTTGTTGCAGAGCACAGGCTCCAGACGCGCAGGCTCAGTAGTTGTGGCTCACGGGCCTAGTTGCTCCGCGGCATGTGGGATCTTCCCAGACCAGGGCTCGAACCCGTGTCCCCTGCATTAGCAGGCAGATTCTCAACCACTGCGCCACCAGGGAAGCCCCTTTTATTTTTTTTTAAACATCTTTATTGGATTATAATTGCTTTACAATGGTGTGTTAGTTACTGCTTTATAACAAAGTGAATCAGCTATACATATACATATATCCCCATATCTCCTCCCTCTTGCGTCTCCCTCCCACCCTCCCTATCCCACCCCTGTAGGTGGTCACAAAGCACCGAGCTGATCTCCCTGTGCTATGCGGCTTCTTCCCACTAGCTATGTATTTTACATTTGCTTGTATATATAAGTCCATGCCACTCTCTCACTTCGTCCCAACTTACCCTTCCCCCTCCCCATGTCCTCAAGTCCATTCTCTACGTCTGCGTCCTTATTCCTTTAGCTTGAGGTGCACACGATGACTTCATTCCAAAGGGTAGAGCATTGACGGGAAGGAAAAAGAGTAATTTTACAGTGGAGAAACCTGATAAACACTAACTCAGCCAGGTGATCAAGGTCAACATCAACAGCTATATAAGTCACATTGATAGTATGTACCCTGGATATGATATGGTGAGAATGGTACTTTACCTCTGTGGGCTTCCTCTCAAATACATTACCAGTCTAATCATGAGGAAACATTACATCATTTCCAGTAAAGGAGTAACCTACAAAACACTTGACTGGTACTTCTCAAAATAGTCAAGGTCATGAAAAACAGGGAAAGTCTGAGAAACTGTCACAACCAAGAAGAGCCTGCCTAAGGAGACATGACAACTAAATGTAATGTGGTATCCTGGATGGGATTCTGGAACAGAAAAAGGATATTAGGTAAAAACTAAGGAAATTTGAATAAACTACTTTATTTAATAATAATGTATCAATATTGGTTCATTAATTATAACAAATGTACCATACTAATATGTTAATAACAAGGGAAACTGGGTGAGGGGGTATATAAGAAATCTCCATATTATCTTTTCAAGTTTTGTGTAAAGATAAATCTGTTCTAAAAAATAAAGTCTATTTTGAAAAAAAAAAATCTTCCACAATTATAATGGATTTATCAATTCTTCCTTGTAATTTTATTGATTTTTGCTTAATATAAAGTTATGTCATATATATATAATGCATATATATTTAGAAATGTTATCTAAATCTATATATATATATTTAGAAATGTTATCTCTAGTGTGTTTAATATTTTATCATCTTTATCTGATTGTTTTTATTCTTGGTATGTTTTTTTGCCTTAAAGTCTGCTTTGTTTGATATTAATCTAGCTATGCCAGCTTTCTTTTGCTTAGTGTTTGTTACATGTTTTTCCATCTTATTACTTCCAACCTTTCTTTGTCCTTATGTTTTAGGTGTGTCTCTTGTGAATAACGTGTAACTGGATTTTATTGGGTTTTCTTTGTTTCTTAATATAGGCTGACTACTCCTTTACTTTATTGTGATTATATAAATAGTTGAAATAATTTCTACTCTTATCTGTGCTTTCGCTTTGTCTTCCTACCTGCACACACATATCCGCATATATCTACCCCTTCTTACAGTGGCGTACTGGAAAAAGTTTAACCACCAGCTCTCTAAATATAGTTCTGATATCAATGTTGGTTTATATTTTCATTGACATTAATAAGAACATCTTCTTTGCTAAACTAGATAATAGTTTCAAATATTAAAAGGCTATTCCCTCAATATTTTGTGGTATTCCCAATATAATGGCTGCAGACACAACATACTTTTAAGTTTAACCTGTGTTAACATTTTTCTTCATCACTTTCTTGAGTCTGGATTATCAACAAAACAATAAACCAAGCCCTGATTTGTATTGTTTCCTGATTTCTGGATGTAATCACTCCTATCATGGCTCCTTTCAAGCTACCAACATGACATCACTAAATATAGAGTTTGAAAAAAATGAGCAATAGCACACACAGTATTTCCTCCAG